>NC_136059.1:210871139-212340081 GCF_964261635.1 Lissotriton helveticus
CATTTTGAAACAGGCAGAAGCAAAAGTGGGGGAATTGGACCGAAGGAATCTATTAGTAGCTAAAAATAAAACATCTTGCTTACAGGAAAATAGTGTAAGAATGATTACAACGTACACCAGCAAATATAGCGCTGTTGTACACATCTTTCAGAAAAACGGGCACATTTTACAGACGGATAATATCTTAAAGAACCATCTGCGGTCTCATCCTTTTATTACTTATAAACGTTGCCAGTCCATCAGTGACTACTTAGTGCACAGCCACTTTGATCCTATGATGAAAACAAGAAATAGGATCAATGTCTTAGGGTTTTATCCTTGTTTACGGTGCAAAGCCTGTAAAATCAGTAAAAAAATGACCACTTACATGGGGAGGACAGGGGATCCTAGGCCGACAAGAACAATCAAGAAGTTCCTTAATTGTAACCCAGATTATGTGGTATATTGCTTAGAATGTCCATGTTTGAAACATTACATTGGAAGCACTATAAATCCAGCTAAAAAGTGCATCCTCGAGCATATGCCCGAAATAACTAACAAAGATGCGAGCTATCCGGTGGCTCGTCAATTCAAAAAGTTTCACCAGAGTAATTGAGATCTAAAGTATTACTGTATTGACCAGGCAGAAAGAGGGGAAGAGGAGGCAATAGGACAAAAAAGCTGTGAGTGCTGGCTAGATCTTCAGACAAAGGTCCCTATTGGGCCTAATAATGATGAAGAGCTATGGGTACACCTGGATGAATAGGATATGAAAAGCAAAACCCTAAGAAAAACAATTGAATTCTGAGATGTGGATCTTTTCCCCATAATGATAAATGAGAAGGAATTGTACAGAATGTATACACTTTTATATATTGTTTGCATATTGTCTGATTGCTGATTTAAAAAGCTCAATATCACTATTTACCCAATGGGGCTGAATAAGGATGCGGTTAATACGAGCAAAATAGCTATAAATCGCTGCCTGAGAATGCCCATTGAGGGCGCAATTCAAACACAAATGGAATTCCCTGTAAGAGCATTGTATTTTATCAAATTATCATGTGACAGCATGGTTCCTACCTTGCAGTGGCCAATGAATGTTTAATGAATTTTACATTAGGATATACACTGGAGGACCTTACAGCTGTGTAGGCATACATATATATGTGAAATCTAGTGTGTAATGGTTTTTAATATTTTTATTTCTCACTTGTTGCACTGTTTTTGACTTGGCAGTATGACAGTCATATGTAATTAACTACATTATAAGATGGCTGCCATTTGTTTAGACACTTGCAGCATAATGTTAGTACATCATCTATGCTAATCAATGAAAATGTAACATGCTGCGATTTAAAATACTGCCAATTGAGCACAGGGCAACAGACATCGAAAAAGCCGTAAGGCGAAAGACGTCTGTCAGTAAGCGGGGGTTCTGCACCAATAAAGTATCTTATACTTTCAGAATTGCTCCAGTGAGTGCTTTCTGTTTGGTATTGAGAAATTGTCGATACTTTTTTGTAACATATATATATATATATATATTCACTAGAAAAACCGTAGGTTTTAGGGGTGTTATGGTTAGCTGGACATTTCACTCGTACAAAACCATAACAAAGGAATTTCAATGGTTTTGTACGAGTGAAATGTTCAGCTAACTATTACACCCCTGTTTTTTTTCAGTAGATTTTTAAGGTTTTTTTAATGCTATTTCCTAACTATGTCTGAAACCTATGTTTTTTTTAGTGAATTTCAAAGGGTTTGTAAATGACAATTTTTAAATGTATTAATTGTTATATTTATTTTTTTATACTGATTTACTACACTTTTTAAACTATTTATTTTTAGATATATTATTTTTTAAATTACATTATAATCACATTATACTTTACATTACAAAATATACTTTCTCAGAACGAATTACTTTAGTTTAAATACTTAGCAAATAGGCAATAGACTTTTAAGTACAGTAGTTACAGTTGTTGCAATGGGCAATGGACAACACAATTTCAAACACAATGCAACATTGAGCTCAATGGGAATTTATTGTTAAATGCAATTAGTAACTTTAGTTACTTTATGGATTACTTTTGTAACCACAGGACTGGATTCTAGATTCAGTCCTGGGACATCTCCTGCAAACAGTTGAGTAAAATCGTTTTGGTTAAAGTAGTGATTTTTAAGGAATATTATTGTATTTTAAAAATTGACAGAAACTTTTTCACACAGAATCACCAATGTTATTCTATGGGAGAAAATTCACTTAGGAAGTAAGTAGTGTTATCGTTATTTTTTCTAACTCAGTGGTGGATCCTGAATCTACCACTGATGCACATCCTGTAAACAGTTAAAGAATGCATTTAAGTTATACAGGCGATTTTTAAGGAATATTTGTAGTTTGTGAAAATCGACGCTTAGAAACTTTTCTTGTGAGAAACAGACAATGGATTCCTATGGAAAGAATTACAAGTTACTGGTAAGTATGCTTAAGAATTAGTTTTCAGGGTCAATGCTGGGCTAAAAGATGCAGCACTGGGTTCTCTCCTGATAACAGGTGAGTAAATCAGAATTCGTTGTTCGAATGATTTTAGGTGAATATTTCAATGTTCAAAAACTCCACACTTAGAAGAATTTCCAAGTGAAACCAGTCAATGTTAGCCTATGGAAGGAAATTCAAGTTACTGGTAAGTACAGTTAGAGTTACTTTTCAGGATCAGGACTGGGCTCAAAGATGCAGCACTGAGGTATCTCCTGATAACAGGTGAGTACATCGGAATTCGTGGTTCGGCTGATTTTAGAGGGTCCCTAGGGTCAAAGTAGCCCACCAGGTACCCCCAATAAGCGCCACAGAGCTGCGTTGCAGAGAGGTATAAAAAGGGACGTGGCCTCTGAACACCTATCTGCAACACAGCTCCCTGGCGCATACTGAAGATACCTATTGGGCTATTTGGCCCTTAGGGACCCTCAGTATTGATAGAGAACTAATTCCCGAACTTAAAACCCGCAACGGAGTACAGTGGTGAAAGAAGGGTACGTGGCCTGAGGTGACATGTCTTTAAACACGCCCTCCTGTGGGTCTCTGGGGGCCAACTAGCCCAATAGGTACCTCCAGATGTTCAGAGATGTGACAATCAACTGTGTATAAGGGAAGGAACTCGCCCATCAACAATAATGTATTTATTTTAATTCTCCCCCAAAAAATGAATAGCACCTTTTTTTTTTAAATAATGATAATAGGGGTTTTGGATGGGGAAGTGTGTGGGCAGATACTGTACACAGTAACCAATAAATATACTTGTTTTATAAAATAAATACAAAGATATTTATTTTAATACTCATAATAAAAGAGAGAAAGAATTAAAAGAAAATGAAACAGTGAATACATATGAGGATATAAAACTAAACTAAAACTGTTTAACAAGTTTCACTTTTACAAAAACATGCAAGTTAAACAGTGGAAATGTGACTACACCCGTAGGAGGATTACTTTCGTTTCTGTTATTTTATTATGGGTGACCAAACTACGAGCAAGATGAAGTTTACGATCATCGGATTCATCTTCAGTTTATCGTCCATTTTCTCAGAGGGAACATAAAGTTAATGCATATATTGTAATATATAAAACATTATGCTCCCTCCAGAGGAGTTGTATGTATGTCAACAGAGGGAGGAAACAATTTTAAAGAGAGGTAAATTAATAGTATAAGTTTATGCTTTATATATTTTTCTAATACAAGTATATTATTATAATTTCTAAATGTAGGGTGTAAAAGTATAATTGTACTTTAGAAACAAAATGATGTATGAACAGTTGCTGTATTATCATCGCGGATTGAAAATACTAGAAAGTCGCAGAAAAAAGAAGGTTTGAAATATGTACAAATCAAACAAAAATTATCAAGCAATTCTCTTTTTCTTCTAGAGTGAAAATAGGTTTATCAGTATATATATTGTGTAGTATTGTGAACTATTTTCATTCATGAAGAACTAGAGGTTTATCATTGCAAGAAGTAAACATGTAAAAAAAATATTAATGTCAATATTTTCTTAAAGAGTAATTGAAAAGAAATGTACAAACACAAAAAAGAAAGATGAAGTAGTGAGGGAGTGTTTGTAGTAGTACTTCTATTCTACTTTATCTGAAAGTAAATGATGCCCTCTTATATTAATAAGAATTTGGGGCAAAAATTAAAAAAAGATTTAAATAGAAAATAGTGTTTGTGGAGAAAAAAGGGAGATTGTGCATATTTATATAGCGCGAAGTCGACCTAAAACTATATCAGCAATTTACATGAGCACCGTATTTACAGTGCACTTTCAGGCAGATGTAGATTACGTCATTTCTCTTCAATAACAGGATGTGAACGTGACTCAGAGGCTCAAACACTGATTTCCAGCACCATGTTTGACAGTGTACCTGAATGACCACATACGTATATATATTAGCTGCCCTTCATGTGCCAAAAACTACATCCTAAAGCTTTCATAGCCTTGTTTTACTACACCTACAACTCTCCACTGAATGTACGACACACATTCATATTAGCAGAAATATGGCATGCCCACAATCTTTTATGTGTGCAACTATGGATGAATATAGGATCAGTGATACCCCGTACCTTCCATGTTGGCCATGCTGTGGTACTTTACAGATATAATGACACATTTGCGTTTAATATATATATAAATAAATTTCTCAGGTTGCAACAAGATGGTAGAAAATTAAGCGGTTTCCCTTCCTGCGACGTTGGTGCCAGCCATTGGCAGCAGCAGCCACTTGGATATCTATGAATTTCACAGTTTGCAACCAGATGGTAGGAAATTAAGAGGCAGCACACCAGAAAATGGCACAACATATTTATTGTGCACCAAACTTAAGGACGACGTTGTCATACTTGACAAAGGCCAATCCCAAAACTCGCCGTCCTTAAGTTTGGTGCACAACTTTTGAAATTAAACCTCTGTGGGTAATGCTAATAAAACTGAAAGGTGCCGAGTGTCAAAATTAAAAAGTCCATGTGTAAAGGTATTCCGTAGATCGCCTTCAAGTCCCCTTCAATGCTCCAGCCTTGATGTGTGTGCTGGCCGGGCTGTGAACCAGCATTACAGTGAACCTGGCTCCCCGTTAGTAACAAACTGCATTCCGCAACAGCCTTTGGCATGGCGTGCACTCCAAGGCAGGCCGGCGTCATGTCAATCCCTTGACATCGTGAAGGCTGCAACAACAGCAGGTGCCAGTGGTACTCCTGCCTCTCAGGGAACAGGGCCTCCAATGCGCCTCTGGCAAGCGCAAAAATATCCACAGCTTTCCACTCCACAAGAAAGAAGTAGAGTCCACTCAGGGGAAATGTCGGGAGATCTTTTATTCACACAGCTCACGCATAATGCATTTCGGCCAGAGAGGCCTTCCTCAGATGCAGCTGTGTACAAGGTATGGCTCCACCCTCACCTTTAGTTGACCACAGTCTCTCCCAATGGCGATAGTCCACTGACCAATGGTCACACGTTTACAAGGAGGGACTTTGGAATATACATGTATATATATTCACTGGAAACAATAGGTTTCAGGCATGTTATAGTTAGAAATTAGTATTTAAAAAACAATTGCAATTCACTGAGAAAACCATAGGTTTCATGGACGTTATAGTTAGTTGGACATTTCACTAAACTATAAAATTCCCCCGTTATAGTTAGTTCAGCTAACTATAACTCGCGCCCCAGCAATGCACTGCTGATGACATCACATATTACATCATTCATGACATGTCCAATGACATCACTGATGACGTCTCAAATGACATCACTGATTACATCATCCAGTGACTGTGTGTTTCTGTAGAGTTGAAATATGTTTTATATATATGCCATGGTGTATTGAAGAATGAGTGGATGTATAAGTGTCTGGATGAAGGTTTTAGTAGGTGTGTGACTGTATAAGTGAGTGATTAAATGTGTCTTACTGAATGCACAGGTTAGTGACTAAACTGTCTGAATGTGTGCATCAGTATGTCTGTTGATGTGTAAGCTGCTGCATGTGTTGGTCAGTAGCTACATGAGTGTCTTAATGGATTATTGATTGGTGGCCCGAGTGTGTGGGTGGCTGGGAGGTGTGTGACTCTGTGCATAGATGTGTGAGTGGTTGATTCACTGCGTGTATGGGTTCAAGAGTGCATGTGTAAACAACTGTATGGGTGGGTGAGTGTGTGTATGGGTGTGTGGGTGAGAGATTGGATGTCTCAGTGTACATGTCCAAGTAACTACATATGCAAAAGGCAATGTATGTCAGAGTTGGAGTATATAAATAACTTTACGTGAGTCAGTGATTATGAGAGTGGCTGTATGGATAAGTGTGTACTTGTAGCAGTGATTGTACAAGAGAATAGGCATGTGTCAGTATATGTTTGATTAAGTGAGGTGGTGTGTGTATAACTGCATAGGTGAGGTAATGGGAGTGTGATTGATTCTCTGCATGACTGACTAGGAGTGTGATTAACTCCATGGATGAGTGACGGTGTGTGAGTGTCTGTATAGGTATAAAAGTGCATATGATAGTGTTGTATTGATTAGTGAATGTATGTATGAGTGATTGTATGGGTGAATGAGTGGATGTGTGTGTAGAACAAGAATCAGTTAGTGGGTATGTAGTAACTGCTATCGGTGTGTCAATGGTTTCGAGAATGGTAATCTGTATTTTACAGTGGGTAGATCAAAGGTTATATTGGGGTGTGTGGAGGTGCATCATATTTTGACGTGGATGATGTCATCAGTGATATCATTTGAGATGTCTTCAGTGATGTTATCAGTGATGTCACTGACCAGGTCATGAATGATGTATTATGTGACGTCATCAGCAGTGCATTGTGGGGGCCCGAGTTAACTGAACTAACTATAACGAGGGAATTTCTATGGTTTTGTACGAGTGAAATGTCCAACTAACTCTAACGTCCCTGAAACCTATGATGTTTTCAGTAAATTTCAATGTTTTTTTGAATGCCAATTCCTAACTATACCTACAAAGTTAGGACATGTAAAGAAAGAGGAAGAAACGCACAAAAAGAAGCAATACAAATTCAGAAAGAGGCAACAGAAGTCCAGAAAGGTGAAGAAAAGTGCAGGAAGAAGCAAGAGATGTGCAGAGAGAAGCAACAGAGGAGCAGAAAGTCCTCCTGTGTCCCCAACTTTTTACTGATGGGTACTGGTGGTAACTGACTCTGAATAACCAGGACCGGAGCCAGTGCTATGCTAAAAGACACTTAGAATACAGTGAAAACACCTACTTACACTAGGGAACACTATGCGTTGGGGTACCCATGTAATTAGCTTGACCTCCTCTGTATTTGCCATGAGATAGTGCCTGGGTCATTGCATGAGTACATGAGTAGTGACTGGATGCACTGCAACAACAGTGCATGGTGAATTTATGAGTGCTTGTGTTTTAGCGGAGGGATTGCATAAGTACACACATGTCACATCAGGCCCGCCCCCTCCCTTCACCACTGTGCAAACGCGCCTCCTGGCAGGTACTAAGGATTACATCACTTTCAGTCTTGAGGGTCCCTGGGGGCCAACTAGCCCACCAGCTACCTCCAGTACGCGCCAGAGAGCTGTGTTGCAGAGAGGTGTAAAAAGGTGCATGGCCTCTGAACACCTCTCTGCAACACAGCTCCGTGGCACAAACTGGAGGTAGCTGGTGGGCTAGTTTGCCCCCTGGGATCCTCAGGATTGAAGGGGAACTAATCCCCCAATTTACAATGTGCCATGGGGTGAGTTTGCACACTTGCTATGTCTGGGCTCGCCCACTCCCTGCACCACTGTGCAAACGTGCCCCCTGTTGCGTTGTCAATTTGGGGATTAATTCCCCTTGAGTCCTGAGGGTCCCTGAGGGCCAACTAGCCCACCAGGTACCTCCAGTAAGCACCACAGAGCTGTGTTGCAGAGAGGTATGTATGTATGCATTTCACATTTATAGAGCGCACTGTAACCCTACGGGCATCATGGTGCTAAAATGTGTAAAAAGAGGTGTGGCCTCTGAAGACCTCTCTCCAATGCTGCTCCCCGGTGCATACTGGAGGTTCCTGGTGGGCTAGTTGCCCCCAGGAACCCTCAGTATTCAAGGGGAATGAATTCCCCAATGCACAAAGTGCTAGGGGGGGCATTTGCTGAGTGCTTCAGGGAGGGGTCGGGGCCTAGCTGTGATGCTGGCTTTAAAAAATATATATTTTAAGAAGGGGAGCTGTGTGGCCCCCTTCTCTTGCCTTTTTTATGCCCTGTGTACCCCATCCCCCAGGGCCTGGCCCCCTTTTTATAAAGTTAAGAGGAGGGGGGCTGCATGAGCCCCCCTCATGTGGCCAATCCTGGCCCCAGTGACCCCATGGCCACATATATTTTTTTTTACGAAGGGGACTGCGTGGGCCCCCCTCCTGAGGTCTCTATTGGCCCCAGGGACCCCATCCCCGGGGCTGGCCTTTATTTATTAATTGTTGTATTTGGGGAGTCACTCTGTCACAAGGATGGTGTCATCAGTGATGTCATGAGTGATATCACTGACCATGTCATGAGTGATGTAATATGTGACGTCATCAGCAGTGCATTGCACGCGCAAGTTATAGTGAGTCCAACTAACTATAACGTGGGAATTTCAATGGTTTTATGCGAGTAAACTTCCAGCTAACTATAACTGGTGTAAAACCTATGGTTTTTTCGGTGAATTTCATCGGTTTTTTAAATGCTACTTCCTAACTATAACGTGTGTAAAACCTATGGTTTTTTCAGTGAATTTCATAGGTTTTTTAAATGCTACTTCCTAACTATAAAGTGTGTAAAACCTATGGTTTTTCCAGTGAATTTTATAGGTTTTTTAAAGGCTACTCCTTAACTATAAACTGTTTATAAGTTATATGTTTTCATTATATTTCTTAGCTTTTATTAATTGCGAAATATAAAATATTTTTTTAATGTATTTTATAGTTTTATTATAGATTATCGAGAAATGCTTTCATAGTATTACAAAGTTTTCTTCACTGTCAGAATTGCTTAGGAACTCCTTGCAAGTCTCAAAAGCTTTACAAAGTCTTTACCTTATGTTCATTTCACCGTTTACAGACTTGTCAGATGTTAAAAAATGTACCGAGGTGCGCGACAGAGTGCGCGCACCCCAGTGTTTTGAAACAATAAAAAAAGTTTGATACTTTATCGGCATTGTTCTTGTGACCCCATATGAAGGTATTTAATATTTGAGAATGTATACCTTTCCTCCTTTTCACATATTAAAACTTCATCAAATTAGACCGATACTTCTAAATCACGTACGTGTCCGGATTCCGTCACCGCGTATACGTCCTAATACGCGCATGTCAAATCATGTGACTTGAAAAGAACACTTCCTATTGGTTCATAGTAGTTTCGATTCCGCAATTTTCCAGAAACCACCAACTTCCCTCACTATCTATTTGGCGCTGAAGGGAGAACAACCTTTTTCATATTTCCGGACACTTTGCTGAAATGGCGGCCGCAGGCAATTCTTCTTCGGAATCTGAAGGAAATGGTTATCTTCCTTTAAAAAAAAAAAAGGAATCTTTTCTTTGGCAATTTTTTACCTTTCCACAAGGTAAAAAAAAAGTAAATGCTCCGAAAGTAACGTGCACAATTTGTGGCTCCGTACTTTCCAGAGGAAATCCAACCAAAAAATATTCTTTTTCAATTCATACTATGAAAAGGCATATGAGCCAAGTCCACCCTGTTCAATATGCACAGGCAGCGACAAGAGCTCTGGCCACAGAACTGCCACCATCTCAGGCCAGTACTTCATCGACAGCACGACCTACATCTCCATCGACTGAACAGATGGAGTTGAAACCATTTTTAAAGAAAGTGCATATAAAATGCAACAAGTGCAAAGGATTAATTGTGTACGGGGAGCAAAGCGTCATTCTTATTGAAAGAAGATTTAATCAGCATAAAATGTTCGAATGCATCTAATTTTTTTACAACTTCAAATGTTCATGTTGTACAGTTAAAAAATTTGGTTCCTGTTTCACAAATTTTAAAGAATGAAAAACTTTAAAAAAAAAAAAAAACAGTTCTTTTCAGAACTACCTCATCGTACCAAAAAGAGCTCTATTCATAAGCTAAATTATTGCCGCATTTTAGGAACAGTAATTAAAGAATGCGGCAAAACTTGGGACATATTATGAAGACGTGATAATTTCACTTCGCTTTAATCGGCATAACGCTGTTAAAAAAGCACCGATAATCGCTTTCATAATATGAGCCATATTATCAAGGATGGACGATACAATATCGCCGCTTCTATCGACAGGAAACTGACGATAAACCGGCAATAATGGACTTGATAATATGCTGTATGAAATTCCTAGCGTAGCCCATATTACATGTTTTCGCATCTTACATGGGCTTTGATAGGATTTCCATAGGGCAAATTATGAAACCCATTATCGCCGCTTCATCGCCAATTTCCTGTCGATAAAAGCGGCGAAAATGTATCGACTATCCATTATAATATGCCCCTATGTTTTTCAAAATTCAAATTAAAACGTATGTTATATGCCTTTATATCTAACATGACGTTCGACTGCAATTTATGAAGCATATTATGGACGCCGTTTTCGCCCCTATATCGGCAACTTCCTGCCGTTCAAGGCAGCGTTAAACTCTTTTGAATCTTTGTAAATATTCTTCAACATCTTTATGAGAATGTGATAACACCGCCTGCGGTAAAAGCACTTTGCATTTGTGCCGCACAGACAGTTAATGACATGCATAGTAGGGGTATGTTAAACTACAAGCAAAACCTGTTTAAAGGCGAAAATACTATCTCGTACACGGCTCCTGTTAGGAAAACAGTTTAAATAAACTTCGTTATCGTACGAGTGCCACGGGCAGCTGTGATGAAGCGTTTGGCAGCGTTAACGTAGAAGTGTGGAAAATAAAACTAAATCAACCCCCTCTCGTATTTACAAAGCATACATTAGTGCATAAAAGCAACGCTTGTTTTCACGCGGCAATATTAAGTGCCGCAGACTGTTACAGGGGTACTATCACATATGTATTCAAATTACGTTAAGACTGCCTCTTTTGTAATTCTCTGCTAACATGCACTCTCATGACTAGAAGTGAAATCATAGTCCTTCTTCTATTTTCATTTTATGTCCCGTTTTTTGCCTTTAGCAATCTACTTACCGTATACAACTAGTAAAAAATATCACTATGTTGGCTTACTTCCAATAATTTTTCATAGACCAGCGGCGATCTTTAACGCTTAGGAGTGATACAATTATCAAAGTTTAATTCTTAAACTAGTGAATCCCAAACTGTGCACCGCGGCTCCCCAGTCCGCCGGAATGAGGTGCCAAAAGCACGGCGCACACTAGGATGCCTAACCGTCTGTAAATTCCACAGACGTCACTAATCTGTTAAGTGTAACTGTATCCATCTCAGAAAGCTGCGCGCTCCTCCCCTGTGATAACGCTGACAGTCCATCCTGAAACGGCCTTGAATTGTACTGCAGCAGGAGCACCCGTCCCACGCATTGGAATTCTCAAAGGAGCTTTCTGCCTCAATAAACAGAAGACATTGTTTTAGATAAAAAAAATAAAACTACCATCAAGGCTTATTATGAAACAGTTTCTTTAAAAAAGTTTGTAAAAGAAAATTATTAAATCAGAATAACGTTCTTTCATTATCTCATAAATTTTAAACAGCAGTCTTTTTATTAACATATTCAACAATACCATGGTTACTGCTTATGTATATAAAGGAAGTAGGACCTAATCTCAAAGGCAATAGTGTTTGCTTGTTATTTGTGTGAAGGTATTTGCTAAACTACATATCTGCATGCAGTAAGACAAACAACATACCTCCAGTCGAGCACCACACTATACTACACGCATATTTGTAGTTTAGGTGCTTTAATCTACCTACACAATAACATCCAACACCTCCTTTGAAAACACTCCTTCCTTTTTTAAAACACTGCTGAAAGTCAGGGGCGGATTACCAAGGCGGACATTCGGGCATGGCCCGAAAGGCCAGTGCCTCAGTGCCCTCTGTGGGCCGTTTTTTCTCTCCTGCCCCAGTCCACACAGAGTGCACTTGGAAAGGGGAGAAAAAAAAAGCAGACCCACAGAGTACACGGAGACAGACAGCGAAAATAAAAGCAGCCTCTCTGTGCGGCTGAACACCCCTGCCTACCAAGCAATAAAGCTAAGGCTGGGCTGGGGAGGGATGATTATTTCCAAGAATCGACCTCCCTGGGGGCTAGTGTTTCTCAGGCCTTTGAGCCATTTTCACCTCAGCCCCCCTGGGGCTCATGCAGCCCATGCAGCAAGTATCTAAAGTAAACAAAAGTAAAAGGTAGCATACAGTGTGATACCAACAAAAACTGAAGTGTGCAAGTAACAAAAGAGTACCATACACAAGTACAAGGATAATACTACAGTAAATGGTAAAGACTTAATCTGCCAGAACACACTGGGATGGCACTTCCCATGCACCAGCTTCACCTCAACCTCCCCCTGCCTACCTGGCTGTGTTTTGAGGTCCTCTGCTAGGACATTTTCCCGAGGCCCATAGGACTGATTAATTACCTAATTGCAGGGGCCTTACCTCTCTTCAAGTGCTCCTAAGCTGAAGGCCTGGGAAGGACTAAGTACGTTAGTAATAGCAGCGGCTATTCTGCTTTTCAGGTGCTCCTGTGCTGAACGGCTAAAATAATTTTGTGACAGAAAGGGGCCTTGCTATTTTTTTTAGTTGCTCAGCATATTCCCATTAGCACCTTGGCCGTGTGTCCTATAGAAGAACAGTGTCCTCCCACTTTCATGCTTTGTATGTGCAAATGATGTTTCATGAAAGGGCACGCCCCTTGAATGTGGACCACACCCATTAAATATGGACCACACCTCTTGAATGTGGACCACTTTTTTTGCTCAGGGGCAACTATTTGATTTTGATCATTTTCAAATATAGCACAAATATGTTCCAAAGTGGGTAAAAACAGATAGTAATGTTAGCAACTGTTTGCAGTCACTTACATCTTGCAATGTTAACTTTCTATGTCAATTATATTAAATTTCACAGACAAACAAAGCAAATCCCAATATACTCATTATCTATCATTAGTTGTCACTAACTGCTGTTAGCATCAGCTACATACTAATAAGACAATTTTATCTGCACTATCTTGCCTTTTAAAATCAAAAATGCAGAATAAAATTCCTTTGATAATTTCCTGAAAAGTTCTGTAACACATATCATTTACCTGCAATATTTTCACACATCCGCATTAGTGAACTGACTGACTGAAATGTTGTTGATTTCTTAAATTAATTTTTTAGACACTCCTTGTGGAGAAGTGTGGCTCACTGGTTAGAGGAGGCAGACCTGGAAGCAGAGGTCAGCCCGGGACCAGGGTTCAATTCCCAGCTCGGCGGGGTCTTGAGCCCTAAAATGTCCATGGACTCGACAATTCTCGCTCCGGTGCCTACTCGATTCATGGGTTCACACTCTGCGACTCTGGGCAATAGCTTGCTTAATCTCCACAACGGCCCCTTGCGGCGGGATGCCTGGCTTTCACCTTGTGGATACCCTGCCGGGGTAATCTCACAGGGGAATACCAGGACGGGTTCCCTAAGCAAGCGCTTAGAAACCGCTTGGTGATTTGCGCTATATAAATTCATGTACATTTACATTTACATTTACATTTACTTGTGGCCGTGCAGCCAATCCTCCATGGAAATGCTTATATAAAACACAACACTAATATGACCATGATACTCAAAGAAATAACACAGGTTATAAAAAGTATTTTTATTATTTATACTTACCTAAGAAATAGTAATAAAGAAAATATTGAAAAATTTGAAAAACATGGTATCTGTGAAAGAAAAGTAAAAATATGGTTATAGTGTTATTTCATTAAACAAAACAAAGTAGAAGTGATTGAAGCAGAAAGTGACAGAAAAGAAGACTGAGGGACAGAAAGAGACCAAGACAGAATATTTTGAAAGAAATAAAAGCACTCAAACAATGACAGTCTAAATGAAACTAAAGTGACAGCCAAAATGAGAGTATGATCAGTGATAATACACAAAACACATAGTCTCTGAAATAACAGACTAAGAGTACCTAAATATCTTAAAGAGATAGATAAAATAAAGAACCAACACTAAGAGAAAAAGAGTCAAAAAGGTAGAGTAACAGAAGATAAATAAAATACAAACAGACATGGAGTATAAGAGAGACATATAAACAAAAATAAAGTAGGGTGAGAAAACTAAACTATAGATTTTAGATTGGAAATTGTTCATAAATAAAGAAAGCAGAGTAAGGGAACAAATTGTAAGGTACAGTAAGACAAACACATTAAGATTCACGAAACAAAGCCAATAAAAGATCAATGAAGGTAACTCTCTATAAAGCAGCGTAAGTAAGAAACTGAAGACTAAGAAAGACTGAATAGAATACTAACAAAAAATATGTAAAAGTAAAAGCATGAGTTAAAGAAAATAACCATATCTAAACACCATTATCAAAGGAAGAGGATGAAGAAAATTAGAGTAAGAGATAGGTACACGAAACTTTCAGATATGATTAGTTGTTCTTACCTTAAAAATATAATATCTGTGGAAGACAATAAAGAAATCTGTTATAATACATACTTCTAAATCCAATATAACAAAATATCTTAAACAACATATTTACTGGTTTATTTTTGCTGTCTTCAGATAAATTGATTTTCACTATAAACAGTGATTTCAATAGTAATCATCATGTAACAGCGGGGGAAAAAAACACAATCAAAATGATTGTATTTAAAAAACCCATAAAAGATCTCTATACATACTATAAATACCTAGAAAAAAATGTCTTAAATGTTTTTCTCTAATTCGCAATTTCTTGAGTAAGCACACCACATATTCCACAATTATAAAGTATACCAGTTACTTTTAAATACCGCTCCACAAATAACCGTGCAACTATGTTCTTAAAACATTTATCTCAGATCAACATTTTTATATCTCATTTTTTTCCGCATGGCCAAATACTATGAGATAAGTCCTTATTTTTTTGAGTACCTCTCAACAAACTCGCGAGTAAGTATGTTCTAGAAACATTTATCTGTATTCCACATTTAGATATCTCATACATTTCGGCAAGGCCAAATGGTATGAGTTAATTCGTTTTTTTTTTACTACCTCTCCACAAACTTCCAAGTAAGTGTACTCTAAAAACATTTATCATAAGTCAACATTTCCGTATCTCATTGTTTTCCGTGTTGCCAAATAGTATAAGTTAATTCCAACATGTCCTGTACCAGAAACATTAAGGAAACCTTACCTGATGCTATCACTTTGGCACATAATAGTCTCATTTCCATATTTGAACACCCTTAATCATATCATATTTCTAAAGAACACATTTTCATATCTTTACAGTATTACTCTGACTCCACCAAGTAATTTCACTGAAATTTTGGTTGCAAAAATATCAAATAAGAATTTCTTAACTCAGAAGGCAAACGTTTCTTAAAACTTAATTGACTATCATTGCACAGCGTCCAACCAGTTGGACTCTTCAAATAAGCTATGTATTGTCCTGATGATATAGATGACCCTTCATGAAAAATAATTGCTACAGTTACAAATGTTCTTCTAGAAATAGATATTTGAGAAGCCACATAATTTTTAATTAAAGTTGACAATTTACTTCCATCAGCTCTGCATCGTTGAAGCATTAAAATAACATACTGTCCATATCTATGGATAAATAAGGTAGATAACATTTCTGAATTACATTGAGAACAGACCATGTTCTGATATGCATCTTTAACTAGTTTATTAAAGGAGACTGTTTTACAATCTGGTAATGTTAAATATATAAATCTTTCTGTGTGTATGTCAGTACTACTTGTAAAAGAGCAATTATCGCAAATATGTTCCCATTTATAAGAAAGGCCAAATAGACTATCAATACCTACACCTTCTTCTTCCAAAACTGTAAGCATATACATAATAAATTCCTGACAATCTTGCTGAATATTCTGAGAAAATTGATTTAGTTCTGCACATATGTCTAAAACATTCCTTACTTCTGAAACACTTGCTACTTCACTATTACCACTAGTACATTTTTCAAACACAGAATTTAAAGAACAACAAAATGTTTGCTCCTGATTTTCTCTAATCTGTTCCTGTAACCTTTTTAGAAAAAAAACCACATTAACCACTACATTTGCATAGCAGTTGACACCAGACCTATTTTCAAATTTAAATCCAGCAATCTCTGTAGAACTAACGTTTTTCTGACTCTTATCAATGACAGTCTCATCTTTTTATCTTCGTTTCTCTAATACTTCACTACATTGTTTCTCATTTCTCCTTTTCTGACCAACTATACTCTTTTTAATTAAAGGATATTGAGGTAAATCTGGAGCGTATTCTCTTCTTAACCTATTATACTCCTGTACACATTTTAAATCTGCACTGATCTTTGACTCATCAAAATCAATTAGATAAAGCCCAGATAAAGTTCTAACTCGTGATAAAGCAACATATCCCATACCCTCTTTGAATACACTATTTCCAATATTTACCAAAGCACAATCTACACTTAAACCTTGCGATTTGTGAATAGTCACTGCATATGCCAAACAAATTGGAAATTGTTTCCGACGGACATACAAGTCTTTTACAAGTAAAAAAACGGCTTGAGCAGCGACTGATTAGTTGAACTTCCTCTATTTCATCAAATTTTATTTGTAAAAATTCAATCTCATCTCTATTTGGGTAACTTACAAAACTAACAACATTACCCATTGCTCCATTCACCAGACCTCTTTCTACAAGTAAATTTCTCCGTAAAATAATCCGACAATTTAAACATACATACAGATTCTTCTCTAAACCAGCAGTTTTAGATATAGATGTCTGTAGACTATCCAATTTTAACTTTAATTTATCAGACAAAACAATAGTACTTCCTTCATACTCTATTTTATCTTTTGCTTCCAGTTTCTTAATTTCTTGATTTTCCAACTTCAACATTTTCTCATTGAAAACTGAGCATTCTTTTAGAGTTGGCATCAAGCATATAACTGACTTATCTTTTACCTCTTTACTATATATTTTCTCAGGTACATTATCTTCATTGGGAACAACTTACATATTAATCGAGTTTGTAGAGCTTCTTTTGCATCTTCAGTTAGTCTTCCAATCCTTATATCTTGAAGAATCTCTCCATATTTAGTATCCTTTGCCTGTCGCATATTTTGAATCAGATCAGTATATTTGAAATGTGACCATATATTTACATTTCCAATACTGCCAAGGAACTTTCTGGTGTCTTCATGTGTCACAGTTTCAAATACAGATTGTCCTTTTACAGGAGTTAGTTGCAGTAGATCTCCAAAAACTATGACATGTTTCCCTCCAAATAAAACATAATAGTCAGTTTTAAGTATCTGCTGCATTCTTAAATGTACAAAAGCAAGCATTAAATTGGATACCATGCTTACCTCATCAATAATAAGAAGTTTCATTTCTTTAAGAACTCTTGAAACTTCATAACAAGCATCTCCAGATAGCTTGTGATTTTGTAATTTGTTTTCATGTTCAACTGGCAGCATTAATAAACGATGTAAAGTAATACCTTTAATATTATGTGCTGCCAATCCAGTTGGAGCTGTCACAACACAAGACAATGGTGACTGAGTTTTTTGCTGTAGATATGCAGTAATTCCTTTTATAAGAAAACTTTTCCCTGTAACAGCTTCTCCACTTACATATAGTCGAATAGGTTGAAATGACATACATGAGCATTCTTTTTTCTCATGACGAAAACCATGCTCAATGTGCTCTGTCACTTCCACATATATTTGTCTTTGCTCAAGATTAAATTCCTTCTCCAATTCTTCTAAGTTTATTATATCCTCTTGAGCTTGCTCCATTGCTCTTTCCACCTCATCCATGGCAGTGGCTGCTTCATTTCGGATAATTGGTTCTCCCAGTGGATCCTGACTCAACGATGCTGAACTTTGTGTATCTTGTGAACTTTCTCTAGCAATCTCCGCTGCAATTGTTGCTTCTTGCACTATTTCGTCGTTCAACTTTTTCAGATAATTACTGAAAGCAGGACATTCTATACTACTTTTAGATGCGTTAAAAGAATCTTCATAACTTATAAACTCTCCAAGTAGTTCCTCTTCGGTACGCCATGGTTTAAAGAGTTGCAAAAGAGCTAAATAGTAAAATTCTCTTTTGTCTGGATTTTCGCAACTCAGTTTTCGGTGATTAATCAAATGTCCTTTTGTTTGTTTCACCAGACATCCTTCCTGTCCAATTACAGCGTACATACCTTTTTCAACATTCTCTCTAACATTCCTTTTAAAAGTGTATTTTTCAAGAACTTCATACAGACAAATATTTTCTAGCAGAGTACTTCTATTTGGATAGTATGTATCCAACATATTTGTTTTCAAAATGTCTGTACTGTTTGGTTCTTTCTGTGCTAAATATTCAATTTCTCGCACAGTTTTCAAAACACAGTTTCGTGTTCCTGCTAGACCTAAACTCACCCACAGGATACTTCGAGATTTCGCATAAAGACTTGCTGATGATAATCGATCACAGCATTCATATGCTCCAATTTCTCGATGTGATAACATCTTCAAACTGTATGTATACAATTTCTTGCTTAGGCTCTTTTCATGAGCAATATCTTCCCACATCTCCTTCAGTTCCGTCTTTTCAGATTTTGTGATGTAAGACGTTACATATCGAGCCACAGCAATAGAGTTGTCCGCAACATATTGTATATCCATGTTAGCATTCCACATGGACAAAATGACAGGGTTGTAGTCATTTATATATTTGGACTCTTCTCCTCTTCTTAAATTATAAGTATTTTTGGGTGATCTTCTAGTAATGTTATGTCGCAAAGATGACATCAAATTATTCACTCTTCCTTTTGAAAGCACTGGTCGTGCAAATCCAAAACGACATTTTGTATAGAACTTATCCTTTGTTTTGAATTTTCGCAGACAATATTTCCCACAACGATGTCTTCGAAACCGTAACACTTTTCCTCTTAAGTCTTTATCACTTGTACTGTTAGGTATGTCACAAGTGGCATATTCCTCAATAAAAGACAGTACAGTTTCATCTGAGTCTTTTCCAAATTTGGGAGCATCCTTGATCCATAGTAACATATGAATATGTGGAGCACCTCTAGCTTGATACTCTTTTCTCCAGAAGAAATCCAAAACTTCACCAAGCGGTGGATTCTTCTTGTTTGTAAGAAACGACATCATTGCTTCAAATCGATGATTAAAATATCGGCAAACATTAACCGGATCCAACGAACACAATTCTCCTGGTGTCTTGTAGTTTATATTTTCAATATTTACATTCGCCTCTCGAAGACATTCAAGTAAATCTTCCCAGGCGTACTCTGCACAGCTTAGAGTTACAAACCATGTTGGTGCTCCCAAGTTTCGTATCATGCATTTTAAATCTCCATGACGACGGTACCAATATTCATTAGTACCACACTGACATGCCATTAAATTAATTAGATGAGAATCCAAAACACTATCTTTCTGTTGCACTTTATCCAAGAAATCCTTTGCTGGTACACCATTAACTAGAATAACAAGAGGTTCCTCTTCTACATTTTCAATACCAATTGTCTCAACATTTTTTTTAAAATCAAGTGGCAAATATACAACTCTACCCTTTAATCCTCTTTGTAAATCTGTAGGATTTAATTTCCCAGTCTTAGGCTCCATACGAACAATAGCCTGAAAAGGATGTACACATTGAATCAAAATAGTCTCATAAGTATTTAAATCCTTCAGTTCCGATGGAATATTTATCAACTCAAGATTATTATGAACAGCTCTAGCAGGCATTTTATTTTCATTCAATTTATTATAACAATATTTACAAATACGTTGTTCAAAACCCAAATCAAAATAGTTTTCTACCAGCAAATAAGTTGCAAACTCTCTCCACTGAGTATTATCTTCATCTTCACTTTTTAAATATAAATCAACTAACCTAGTTTGACTTTTGTAATGAATGCGTCGACAACACACACAAGTTAAATTTGGTTTTTCACCTGCAATGACGTTAAATTTTGTTATTTCCTGTTCAAATTCTTCAGTATTAAAGTGTCCAACATTTTCTAACACATTTCCTTCTATAACTATATCAGTTTCTACATTCTCTTCATCTCGACCAAAATAACTTACCTCAATTTCTGCACAAATACTCTTCACATCTAATACACACCCATGCAAAAGAGCACTATTTAACTATTTAGGTTTAAGTGCTGGACTTTTTGCATAATACATATTTCTGACTAATTTTCTCATTTTGGTATGATGCACTGCTAACATCCTAAAGTGATGAAAGACACTTTGGCATATTTTTTAGAAAGACAAGCCAAAGAATGTCCTTGCAAACCCACTTTTTCTCTCACTCTGCAACAATCTAATTCTTGCAACAGTACATTTTTTTTTAAAACTTTCCTTAGTGTACTTACGTAAGAAATTGCGAAAGAAATCAATTGAATCCTGTCGCACACTGCAAATACTGCTACAATTCCAACTATAAACAGGAGCATGAACACGTCCCTGTAAAACTTCTCCACCTATTTCCCCTTCTGTATTTCTGACCTCAATTTTCTCTTTCTCAATAGGACAGCCATCCTTCACTTCATACGCTCGACCACTGGTGTAAACTGCATGCAACAAATCGTTACTTTGAAAGTAACTCTCTTCATTAAAAAATGGCTCAGAATTTGAAGTATGAATCCATTTACCAGAAAAGATTTTACAAAAATTAGTTCTATTTATGCGTCTCTTCCCTTTACTCTTAGCTTTTAAAACTCTGATTGCCTTATTTAGTGTATTTATTCTTTTAAGCACTAAAATAAACAATTTTTTTTTCGTCTCGAACGCATCATCCACAACTTCCTCTATATATATTTTTTTCCTATAAAAAGCAGATTTCCTTTTTGAAACTTTTTCCTTTTGTAATAAATTCATAACAACTCTCTTACGAAGCATACGTTTCCTTATTTCCGCAAACTGATTTGTACGTCTTTTACTGTACATATTTTCCTCACCACTCTTTTCCAACACAGTTTTCTTTTTTCGTCCATTTCTCCTTGTAGATCCTGAAAACTGTTTTTCCTTTGCAACATTATCCAATTGACTTTTCCTCTGACACAATTTTTTTAAAAATTCCTTACTGCTCTTACCAGGAGCACTCTTGTTTTTCTCCGTCCTTTGTTGATTACGTAAATCTTGTCCCTCTTTTCTCTTCAAATGGTATGTCTTTTTATACAGCTTTCTTTTTTCATTTCTCGTCGGCATACTGATTGATGTTTCTGATATTAATGATAACCTGTTTGGAAAAAATTTAAAAATATTATAGACCCCTACTACCATATACCATACAAATTATAACCAATGCTTGATTTTATAACTTGAATAAAGACAAAGAAACAGTCTCTGGTCAGAGTAGGAAATCCTATAGTGAATATTGTTTCTAAATTTGTGACACTCCATATCTATGTTATCCTTACACATGTATTCTATGAATGTAATTTTTGAGACATACAAGTACTATTCTAACTTCCAAGCATTGTCGATGTTCCTAATGCTTTTTATTTTTATAACTTTAATCTTTTATCCACCTTATCACAACTTTTACTGTCATTCTTAAAAAAGAGAATACTGATTAACGATACAACGATAATATTTTCAAATTATTTTTTTATTTAATCAAAAATAATTTTATTCATTTGATAATTCATATTCCAGAATCACATTTACCATAATTTCATCTGATATTTCATTACTATTTTGCTCTTCCAAATTCTCTTCTTCCACCATATCTAAGTATGCACTATCAAAAGTGCTGTCCAAAAAGTCCTCATTTTCAGTTGAAATTTCATCCTCAAATACTCCTTCAATTAATTCTTCTAGGACTTCTTTTGCCATTTCAAAATTGATATTCTCATTTTTACAGTAATCTTCCATGTTTTTATTAATTTTCTATCTTCTTTCTCCTTTTAAAAAAATAGAAAGACTAATTTATATATTTTTTTATTATTAGTTAACCAATGATTACCTTGAGTAATCATTTAACTACATACACTTTCATACTTTTAAAGACATTAACTACATTGATTATTATAAGACCTTCCTCTTTATTTTTCTAAAAAACAGATACTTTAATCCTAGACATTAACAGTTTCCTATTTAATTTTTTTAATTAAAATAGTGCTATAAAAACACATTTCACTGTGAAATTTGCTTTCTGCATTTCGTGCTGTAGAACTATTTATACACTTTCTAATTTTATTGTAGAGATCTATTTTCTAACTTCACCACTATAAACTGTGATTCAAACTGTATGCAAACTGAAGGAATAACTCACAACATACCAATTAAACATTCACTAAACCGATTGCTACTTCCCACAGAGGCAGTTACTTTTACCTTTAACAGCATACTCATCATGTAAATTTCATCTAATGTAAAACATTTCATCATAGTCATATAAAACCACAATGAGCCGCAACTCGTGGAGGCAATTATAGTGCGACAGGGAGACGAGGAGGGGAAGATCTTTGCTGGAGGGACCTAAAAACCAGGATACAGATAATTTGTAGTAAATACATAATTTAATTATTTAAATGAATTTTACAGTGTGCACTACATTCCAAAATGCGATGCTGTGTACACTGAAATAGTTTTTTTATTAATTAAAATATATACTTTCCTACATTTATCTATATACCATATTTTAGATCTCTCTACCCTACACCTCCCTGCCCTACCATTACTCCCTCGATGGCGTCCGACTGACCTCATCATAATACACCTGTGCAAATGCATATAATAGAATGCAAATACATAGTACTGTCACAAAAATGCATCCGAAATGTCCATCACGCCAACAGCCATGTCATAATATACCTCTATAATTTCTCAAAAATTACTGTACACAAATGATACAGCATAAAGTTGAAAGATAATGATGACTTAGCAAAAATTAACCAAGGTAAACAGCAAACTCTTACAGTCAAAGAATAGATGAACCCAAACTGTATACAAAATAACACATGAACCCGGCCCATCAAAAGATTGTAACAATTAACAATAAAACCGTATTTCAAAATACATATCTACTACAAGCATGTTGAGACATGTTGAAAGTACAAATTAAAACCCTCATGTATAAGAGAAGCAGTGTTAATTTTTTTTTTTAAAACATGCATATTATGATAATCTTTTCCAAAATAAGTTATCATTTTAAATTTATCAACTCACCTGTAAAAAAGGATTTTCTGTTTCTATACTCTCACGTTCAACCTCTGGTTGTTGCTTTTCAGCACCAAACACTCTTTAAAAAAAATACACAACTGATTTTTGGTTAACATAATACACACAAATGTATTACACAACATACACCCATTTTACCAAATATCATGCCTACCATATACATTCCCTAATTTTCTGTCCAATATATATCGTAAAGCCTAAGTTTAAGGGGCCTTATTTATGAAATCCTTGCGCCACCGGTGCGTCACTTTTTCCCATGTTAAAAGTGACGCACCAGCGGCGCAAGGCCTTCATAAATGAGGCCCAAGATGTCTTCGTGAACCACATTTATTTACCAAATTTTTCCCCCTACAATTTTTTTTAAATCAATCATTATATACAATACAATCTACCATACATTACCAGGATACTACATGCAATATTTTTGATATGCACTACTACACAACCTTACTTTCTATATTTTTTACGTAAATACATATACATTATGTGCAGTGAGTTTTTTAACATAATGGCGCTCAACACTTTCTGAATTCCCCCAAATTGGGCATATTATCAAGGGAGTATATCTCCACTTTTTTGCCTTCAAGTGGCAACAAAGCGAAGATAAAATTATCTCCCTATTACATAGCTGTCGCTAACACCAGTTAGCGACAGCTAGTAGCAGATAGCAACCATCTAGTGCGCCACTTTGCATGTCAGTAATAACTATCACTAATGATATCCTAAAGTGGGCGTGGCAAGATGATAGCAACTGGAAACAGTCACTAACATCACTATCGCCTATTACCAATTTTGAAGATATTCGCGCTAAGCGTGAATATCTCCAAAAGCTAACATCTGCCCTGAGCAGTTTTTAGTCATGTTATCCAATGGGACCTAGATAACATAGCTAAGAGCATTAGCTCGGTATAGCATGAATATCGCTAACTTTTTAACAATATGCATGCATTGCAGCCGTTTTTTATACCATTTATTATAATTAGCTGCTGAACGTCTCTCAACATTCCATTCGGAGGAAATAAGGAAGTGTTTCCGCCATTTTGTTAATACGACTGCATATATTCTACCGTACAAACGGTGAGAACATGGAAAGAGAAAAAGGTACAGATTATCTAAGCGAGTACGTTTTCTCAGGGAGTGCACTATAGACCCTGAACGCCAGAACAACATTTTTTTTTTCTGAAAAAAGTTACGGGGTGCGCGCACTCGATCGCGCAACCCTATTTACAAGACTGTGATTCACATGCTTTATAAGTCAAATTTAATGCTGGAAATGCAGACGACACTTGAAGATCGTTTCAGATCTTTAAGTTTACTTATTTTGCCTATTATTTAAAATTTCAAAAATATACAGTTTATAGAATTCTCATTTGCTGTTTAACATCTGTTAACATTGGAATCAGTGCAAATCAGAAAGTATTGGCCGCCATTTTGTAACTGCGAGTGAATATATTGTTCTGATCAAAGGGTTAGAACATGAAAAGGACAAAAGGTACAGATTATGTAACCCAGTACGTTTTCTCAGGAAGTCCAGTATAGACCCTGAACGTGAATGAAACTTTTTTTTCTCCGTAAAAAGTTACGTGGTGCGCGCATTGGATCGCTGAATATCGCTAACTTTTTAACAATATGCATGCATTGCAGCCGTTTTTTATACCATTTATTATAATTAGCTGCTGAACGTCTCTCAACATTCCATTCGGAGGAAATAAGGAAGAGTTGCCGCCATTTTGTTAATACGACTGCATATATTCTACTGAACAAACGGTGAGAACATGGAAAGAGAAAAAGGTACAGATTATCTAAGCGAGTACGTTTTCTCAGGGAGCGCACTATAGACCCTGAACGCCAGAACAACATTTTTTTTTTCTGAAAAAGGTTACGGGGTGGGCGCACTCGATCGCGCAACCCTATTTACAAGACTGTGATTCACATGCTTTTTAAGTAAAATTTAATGCTGGAAATGCAGACGACACATGAAGATCGTTTCAGATCTTTAAGTTTACTTATTTTGCCTATTATTTAAAATTACAAAAATATACCGTTTATAGAATTCTCCTTTGCTGTTTAACATCTGTTAACATTAGAATCAGTGCAAATCAGAAAGTATTGGCCGCCATTTTGTAACTGCGAGTGAATATATTGTACTGATCAAAGGGTTAGAACATGAAAAGGACAAAAGGTACAGATTATTTAACCCAGTACGTTTTCTCAGGAAGTCCAGTATAGACCCTGAACGTGAATGAAACCTTTTTTTTTCTCCGTAAAAAGTTACGTGGTGCACGCATTGGATCGCGCAGCCCTATTTACAAGACTGTGGACTATTACCTTTTCTCACAGATTATTAGCTGCACATATTAAATACACCATAATTTAATTATTTCACTAATCTTTATCAAACTTCAACTAACAGTTCCGCTAACACTGTAAGAATATTCTCATACGTTAGTTTGTGAAAAAAATAAAAACTATTCCATACTAAATGTAACTCCCTGTAAACGTTTTCCGTTCCGTAACTACACTACACTCACCTAACATCATTTCATTGCGTCACTTCTCCACTACTCATAAGTACACAGGGGCAGATTTATGAAAGCCTTGCGCCGCCGGTGCGTCAATTTTAACATGGGAAAAAGTGACGCACCGGCGGCGCAAGGCCTTCATAAATAAGGCCCACAGTGTCAAAAATATTAATGCCGCACATAATCGTTCACATCCAGGCACTACCAATTGCATCACTTATTTTACATGAAGCACTGTAATGTTGCATGTGTTTTCAAAGGTACACCGGTATCTCCTATAATGCCGAATTTTACCTTAACACTGAGCAGTAATTATTTATTTTCAAGCAATGTCAATTACTAGGACTTTTTAAACGACAAACTTTAGTCTGTAATAGTCACTCTGCATATGCCTCTCTGTAAAAATGAACTTCATCCACCCACGCATGGGAACCTTGATGTTTTTCATCTGGCCGCAAAATACGGCCTTGAACTCAAAGTTCCATCCCTAGACTTGAACAACAGCCTTATTGTCCCAAAATCAAGCTACCGGAGCATCTGTTCACAAACATATCTCATTCACTTAGCTAACACTCGCAGAAAACTGCATACCTTATTAAATAGTGACCTTCCTTTACAATTTTCTAAGGTGACTCTCATAATCTTTAACGCTCCTCCACTTCCCAGCTGCACTATTTTGTTTGCAGCTACTAACCAATGGTTTGGTGTTTTTTTTGCACCAAATCATTTAAAGGCATTCTGCTACTTTCACTCCATACTTTCAGATCTATGTTTCTGAACTTCCTCATCTACTACCAGCAGCTGCAACTTTTGTATTCCTATTTTCGTTATTACAAAATGGATGTCCGTCCTGCCTTCGCAAACGAGCTGGAGCACTTAGAACTATTTCGCCACAGGATGCTTGACCAGTATGGCATTCTGCCACTCGCGACTTTGAGTGCATCATATGGATTATCGTTTCGATTTACCTATTTCACCTGTGTGCAGCCTGTATTTCATTGCCTGAGCTGTGATTTCATGTGGGCCATGGACTTATGTCTCTGCAACTCAGTACCTCCTGAAGTGAATTACAATCATCTCATGAATCCGTTACTTGATCATGAACAACTTTGTTCCGACGGAGGGATTATGGCCTTTGCAGCGATACATGGAGTTCTGGGTCATTGGAATATATTCGCAGCGGCGCAAGATTTCTTGGCACACAGCTACATTGAAAATTCACCGAGTTCTCCTCTGATGCTACTAGAGGCTCCGGTGATTAATGACCATGTATGTTCATTTCCTCTTTTCAATTGGATGGCTGACTTGTTTTCGGATGATAACAATGACTTTGTTTTAGAAGCAGTTGCCACTTACTTTGCCTATTCAATGGAAGGATAGCTGTTCTGCAAACCATTGACATCTTGACAGTTTTTTCCCTTCCTAATTTTTCTTATTTTTTTTATTATTATATTTTATATAAACTGACCTATTGGCTTTACTAACATTGGACATTGTAATTTCCTGCTGCTGTGAATTTTTTAAGTTATGTGGAGTTAATTTTTATTCCACACCTCCTCGATTTTGTTCAAAACATTTCATTATGCTCTAATTTCAACAAATCACTACCTTATGTTATGTTATCTGATTTAAAATATTCTCGAACCAAGGCTGCGTAAAATATGGTTAAATGTGCCCTGAGAAATGTGTATAGTTACAATGACTTTTTATATGATTTTATATGGTTTATCACCATTCTCCCTTTCTACTCCTTATTTCCGCCTCACACACATGTGCTGCTTTTATTTTATGCCTATTGAAAGATTTTTGATTAAAACTAAAAAGTTTATGATTACCCTGATATTACCCTTGCTTATCAACCTGTATGAGACATTGTGTACTGTAACCTTTCAAAAAATTATATCAATACAATAGTTGTTCTGAGTACTGATTTTCGAATGTCCCTGCAGATAACATACATGCACCTCGAGCCAAATTCTCCCTTTTGGCGTGTTTTTCATTTCCTTTCACAATACCATGCAACAAGCTTGTTACTGCTTCGTATACTGAAAACTAACTGTTAATGAAGTGATGTTTAACCATTACTATTTTCATATATGATTACTGAACTTAAAATCAAAACACACCTTCTTGCATGCAATATAATTAAATATATTTCATTGCGGGGCTGTACAATGTTTTTTAAACGATATTCATTTTGCTTCATACTACATTTCCATCATTTGTGTTCCATGAACTAGTAACTATACCCACTATTTTCTTTAGATTATGTTTACTTGTATTAAATAAAAAACTTTCCTCTCAAAACACTGCATCATTGAATAAAAATTTGAAATATATACGTTCCCTCTTTTAACCCATATTCACAACTGAAATAATTTATACTAAAACTGTATTCATGTGTTTCACATAATCTCAGCTGCACTCAATTCATGTTTTCTTATGTCAACCTGAATTTTTCATACTTCAACCCGCTGGCCTGCGACGGTCAGTCAACCCTTTCTTTACGAGTTCTGAACCATAGCATCAATCGTACCTCTGGCAAAAAAATTATTTATTACTGTAACAAAACTCCGCCGCAGTTGTGCTTCACTCAGAGTATTAATCACTGCTCCCTCGCTTCCACAGAGCACACGCTATATCCTATTTCAATACTTATCACCCTTTCATCTTGACTATATCAACTGTGTCTGCCTGCAGAACAAACTTCCTTAGCTCAGACTGAACGCACACACACACACAAACACACACTAACATAACACAAAGCAACTAATATAGAAAGCAGGAGTGAGATGAAAATGGAGTCACACTGTGGTACACAGAAACCTCTATATATATTTGCTCTTCTACATCAATTTATAAAAGGCATATACTCCACGAACCTGTCTACAACCTCATGGTCACAATTTTTCATTTGATTGTACTGGGACACCTCTCCTTCTCACCCCACCCCCACCACTGCATCCCTCGGCCGCAAACCACACTGTAATTTTTTCCTCTAACTTAGGGGCAGATTTATGAATGCCTTGCGCCGCCGGTACGTCACTTTATCCCATGTTAAAAATGACGCACCGGCGGCGCAAGGCCTTCATAAATCTGCCCCTTAAAGTTTAAAATACCTAAAGCATTACCACTTTTTTTCGACAATATCACATTTAATCAACTATTTTTCTCTCTACCTGCATTATCTGTACTCTACCAATTCCTTTTTTTTTAACTGTAACCAACTTTACAAATTAGGTGCAAACGCTCCCAAATGTTTATTAACTTCTGTCTATTTCATTACATTTTATTTTCTATTTATTCAGTTTTCTACAAATACATTCAAAACTATAATTCAGACTTGAAAGAAAGTGAAGAAACGGCACACAACCCCCATTAACTTAACAGAACTTCAGCCCCTCCCCCCCCCTGACGTCTGCTGTGGAAGCCCAAGATAACACACATCCCAGATACACACAGAGCCGCACCTGAACGTTTCACATCTCTATAAAGAACCATTTCAATATTAATTAGGCCTTGCACTTGTTTTACCCATTGTAACAGCCCCTCCACCTTTACTCTATCTACTGATTACACGTTCATGTCCCCCTACAAAAAATCTTTTTTTATCGTCCTTCCCCCCCCCAAATTTCGTTGCAGATCCGTCTCTAAGTAACATTTAATTCATAGACCTAACAGTAGCTCATAACTTAAAAACATGACTGAACTCCACTATCCTTAATCAAATTAATTAATCGTAATTTTAAACTAATAATTACAAAGAAACAATGTTCCAAAACATTGATGTAATAAAATGGAACATTAGTTGAAAACATATCAAACTGTATCAAAGTCAAAAATTTGCTTCCTTAGACACAGTAACTCACATAATCAAATATAGTGATCAAACCACATTTAACGGTACATCATAAAACAAACAGTTATACACTTACCTTTACCAATGCTTCATCAGATGTAGAACAATGATAGTTGTAAAACGATAGCCATTTGACGGAGCTCTCAATAATACTTTTATCACTGCAACCAAAGAATAATGGCATAGATTTTCTGTCAATACACACTCATATATCTCTCTTCAACCAATCATATTTGTTCCCGCACAATTTCATATTCAAATTAACATTTCAGTTGGTTATCCTTTCAATATTTTCAAAGTCACATAACGGTCACCCTTCACCCTCTGTCTTCTCTGCCTGTTACCATGGTAACAGCTCATTCTGCACCTGCCTGAAGGCACAGGTCAAAAGTTCATATCTCAACGTTCTAAATCCAAGCAAAAAGGATAATTTCCCTCCAAACACACCTGCCTATCCACTCTTGTTTTACATTTCTTTTTTTTCCACGACCAATAGAAGATTTGTTTGTAATAAAACTATAACATACAGCGTAGTCTTCAATCTTGAAGTATATCAATTAACCAATCATGTTCAGTTTTTCATTAACACCAATCCTCACACACTTTTTTTATCGTGACTTTCACCATCTACTTGCCATTCCACCTCCAGAACCCATCGGAGTACTACTGCATCTACCTTGAAAATGAAGGTTTGGCTTGTAGGACACAGTTATATTCACTGGAGTGAAAAATATGCTGCAAACAGACGAATTTCTAACCTTGACTTACCAAATGTGCAGATTACGTGGATTGGCCAAAGAGGATTAAGATGTCACCAATTGATACCATTGGTGAAAACTTTTACGCATCTCCCTGAACCTAACCTGATAATTGTGCACTGTAGTGGGAATGATCTAGGCACATTAACAGGTGTAGGTCTAGAAATGCTTCTAAAAGACACCTTTCGTCAATTGATGTCACTTTTTCCTCGAACTGTCTTGGTGTATTCAAATATATGCCAAAGACAAAAATGGAATTGGTCCAATGAACGTTGTCCACAGATTGAGAAAGCAAGGAAACATGTAAATAAATCTGTTTCTGCATTCCTCAGAGAATATAACATGGGTTCTATATACAACAACAACCTACGTTTCAACATGGAAGGCATCTATCGGAGAGATGGTGTTCATTTCACGGATGAGGGAAATAGAATTTTCCTCTGTAACATGAGACTCTGCATCGGAACTTACTTATAAGTTCAGCAAAAACTCAATTAACACAAGGGCTCTTTTAAGAGCCACCTTAGATCTAAACACTCAAACTTGTAATTTATCTCCATCTTTCTTTATGTTTTTTGATCGCCGTGCGCGACCGAGTGCGCGCACCTCGTAACTTATTTGCGAAAAAAAGCTACTTTTAGACTTTCGTCATCCTTAATAAACACCTCAAGAAACCTACGAAATCAAACACTCTCCACCCTGCTCCCTTTCCATTCTCACCACTATAGTTTTTCACAGTCTTGTAAATAGGGGTGCGTGACCGAATGCATGCACCCCGCAAATGTTTTCTCCCAAAAAAAAATTTGTCTTTTCGCGTTCAGGGTCCATACTGTACCCCCTTAGAAAACCTACCCGGCCAGACAATCTCTACCTTCCCCCCTTTCCATGTTCTAACCCTTTGTTCTGCACAATATATTCACTCGCACTAACAAAATGGCGGACAACACTTCCTGATTTCCTCCAAATCGAATGTTGACAGACGTTAAACAGCAAATCACAATGCCGCTCGCGCACACCCGCATAGGTGCGCGCACCCGTGCGCGCTTATAGATATATAACTGATTTCAACTTTAATTTTCTCAGCAACTACTGAACGGATTTACACCATTTAAACAAAAGCTTGATCTGCGACCCACACTCTACCTTTCTACCAAATTTCTTATAAATCCATTCAGCCGTTCGAGCTGTAGCCGTGTCTAAACGTCCTATGGAAAATAACATGGGAAAAACACGTTTTGGGACCCCCCTTTTATCTCAGCCCCCACTTCACCAATCCCCGCAAAACGTTCACAGAACGAGCGCAGTGGACCTAGCCATCTTCTTTGAGAAATTCGCAAACATTCGTCCACCAGGGCCAAAGTTATTCCCAATAGAATGTTGCGGATTTCCTATGGAAACTAGGTCCTAACTATAACTACCTACTGGCGACCGCCAGTAGGTAATATATATATATATATATATATGTATATATATATATATATATATAAAATACATAGATACATATATTTATATAAATATATGTGTATCTATATTACCTACTGGCAGTCGCCAGTAGGTAGTTATAGTTAGGACCTACTTTCCATAGGAAATCCACAACATTCTATTTGGAATAACTTTGGTGCAGGTGGACAAATCTTTGCGAATTTCTCCAAGAAAATGGCCTGCTCCGCTCCACTCCTTCCCTGGAAGTTTGGGGGTGGTTTGTCAAGTGGGGGCCAAGAAAAAAGGGGGGTCCCAAAACATGTTTTCCCCATGCAATTTTCCATAGGGACCTTTAGCCAGTGCTACAGCCCGAACGGCTGACGGAATTACACCAAATTTAGCAGAGAGGTAGAGTTTGGTTTGCAGATTGTGCTTTTTGTTAAAAGGTGTAAATCCGTTCAGTAGTTGCTGAGTAAATCAAAAGTAAATTCATAGCGATATCTAGGCACGCATACCTAAATCTGTACAATTACGAGCACGAGCTGCATGCTGATTGGATGTCAACTGACAGTCAACACTCCAAACCATTTAGTGTTGGCAGCCATCTTGTGCCTCGGTAGCACCAAGTCACAAGAAAACAGTAAAACAAAGTTGAAAAATAAGGAAAGGGGGCAGAGTAGAAACATGTTGACCCTCTAGGCCTGCTCAGGGGGTCCCACATGGATCTTTAGGAGAAAAAATGTATTTTTTTAAAAAAATAAAAAAACGCGGGGTACGCGTATTGTACTCGTACACGGTGAAAAAAACCAATAGAAGTCCGTTTTATTCTTAATTAGCTCCCGGGGGGGGGGGCCAAATCCCAGGGGCAATTTTTTTCTATAATGGGGGGCTTGGAAGTGTCCAACAGGACCAAAAGAATGGAAAAAACAACTAATGTCGAGGACAGCGATGCTCCTGCTTCCTGCGTTTTATCAGGTCAATAGACTGTTTTCCATACCACAAAAGTTTATTTATTTATTTAATATATATTATTATTTCAATAAATGCATAGAGTTTTAACTTTAGCAAAATCAGGATCAATTTGTGGGTGTGGACTGCTTGCTGAAAATGCTGCTGCAGCAGTTGATGTGCTTGGTGCAGTAGCAGGTGGGCTGTCCTTCAACCTCTGTGTTGCAGCTCAAGCAAAGTGTTTGGGGTGTAAGTTCTTCACGTTTCGCTCCATATTTGCTGTGCCAAAGGAGTATTTTTGAGATGGATCACCCCTTGAAAGAGTTTGGAACATTTTACAGGTTACTTTTGGAGCATTAACCTTTTTTTGCCCTTCCGGAAAAGTAAAAAACTGCCAAATTAAAGCTTCTTTTCTCTTTTTTGGAGGTTCTTCAGGAATGAAATATTCCTCTGAAGAATGGCTAGCAGATGAGTCCATTGCTGTTATTATTGTAAACTTTGTTCTATTTGACAAGATTCTCAGAAGAGATGCTTCTTCTTAGAAAGTTAAAGTAGAATTATTAAAATGGGACAGAAGTTTCAACAGTTGTAATAGGAAGTGTTATGAACCAATCAAATCTCTTCTTTTAAAGTCACATGGCTTTGGATGTATGATAGTATGATAGTACAACGCAATCATTTTGATCGCGGTACTTTACATCACGGATTTTTGCGTTGGAGGGCGCAGATTGAGGATTATTATAATTTTCTATTCCAACACCAGCCCATGTAACAGTAGGGAAGGTGTTGGGATACAAAATTACAATATTCCTTAACCAAAAGCGCCATCCAGCGCAAGTCGTAGTAACGACTTGCGTTGTAATGGCAGCGTGGTAAAGGTCGTGCGGTGTAAACACCGCGTTGTAAACGACGTTTACCCATGGCTTTGCGTACGCTGATGCTGTGCTTACGGTGCTCTTACGATGCGAGTACGCATGATGTTCAACCTTGATTTGTGTAATTGCTATTAAAAGTAATATAGGAATATTGGAACTTTAAAAAAAAAAAATTCATAATTATCCTAGATAATGTCTTCTGTTACTATGTTCATTAAATACATAATATATGTTTTTAAACAATTAAAAACATTTGCGTCTTTGCGTATGGAGCGCCGTACATGACGTCACATGGAAGCTTTGATGCGACGTGTAACGTGAAAGCGTATTCGTAGCGTATGCTGAGAATGATTAGCAGTACAAACTATGGTGCGATCACTCTCTCACTGTCAAATCAGAGCACAGGGCGCGATATGATAATGGTTAGAAGTGGTCACTCATTGGAGATCCGATTCAGCTGTGTGGCTTATCCACGGTATCATAACGTTACTTTTTAGCCTGTTTAAGTTTGAGGTTTGCATGAAATACTATGCTATAGGCAGATATGGATCTTTAGGCAGTGCTTATCTCCATGAAGCTTGGTTATTATCATTTACATATAGGTGCCTGAAGGAGGGAAAAGAAGTCTATCTGAAAGGCGAGGATTGCAGAATAGCACCAGATCACTCCTTAGTTTGTAGACACATACAATTGCATGGCTCTTGTCAGACTCGGATTGGTAACAGGGGCACTCGGCAATGGCCGAGGGGCCAGTATTCGAATGATTTTTTGGGCAGCCTGGGGGTCCGATTTGGGCAGTGTCTGTATTGTTCATGCCAAAAGAGGCCCAGTGGGTGCCTGAGTGGCCTCTCTGGAGGTAGATGCTTCAATTACCTCCCTTTTATCAACAGGCAGTGAGTGGTGTCACTCCCTTTCTCTCGCTGGGCCGGCCCGCTAAAATATGCATTTTGAGTGGGGGCAGGGGGCCTGGGCAAAAGTGGCCACACTTGTTTTCATGTGTATTTCACTAGTGTAAACTGATCCGTGCATTTTTTTAACACCCCTCTTTTTTTAAAACAATTTCGCCAAAACAGTCTTTCGCCGAAAGGTGATATGCAAATGTGGGCCACTTTTTTTTAGCGTGCCCGGGCCGATTTTTAATCCCAATCCAACAAAGATGCACCTAATTTTGCATGAGTTTTGAAAGGCACTCCGACACTCCTGCTATCATACCAACGTTCAGTTTACTGGAAACGTGAATTATTTAATTTTAAATAATGCAATGTTAGCAGGCATCGCTTACATGAATACGATAACTGAGCGTGTGGTTTGCTATAAAAAAGTTGTGTTTACTCCTCTGCGTGGGAAGATGGATGTTTCCATCTGGCCGTTGATTCCGACCTTGAAAGAAGAGTCAACCAAATGAGCCGTATAAGAGCGCTAGTGTCTCAAAAAGAGGTCGCTCTTACATCTGCTAGAGAAAGATTTGTCCTTCATGTAGCAAACACCCGCACAGAAGTGCATGATTTAATAAATACAGACGTGCCCCTGCTTTTTGGGGAGTTAATTCAGAGTATCTTGAATGGGTCCTTGACTACGGGGTTACCTTACCTTTTTTAACTTAGAAGCTGTGGCCTTGTGACTTCTTTTCAAACTATGGGCCTCATTAGGATGGCGGGCGGACTTTGCCCGCCCGCCATCCTCGTGGTAAATGGGACCGCCCGCCATAAGGGCGGAGGTCGCGTGGGGGGTATTAGGATGTGCCCGCCACAGTGGCGGGCACATCCTGTATTTTTAGTATTGTGGCAGGCGGTGCTCTCTGCACCGGCCGCCACTATACTAAAAATGCTTTGCAGCATTTACGTAAACAAAGCGGCAGGCACCGCGCGGTGCCTTCCGCTTTGTTTATGTAAATGTGGGGGGGTACCACAAGTACCCCCCGTGTGCATGTCCCCACTCTGCTTCACTCTGGGGGCCCGCAGGGGCCCCCCAGAGTGAACACTGCCTGCCTTTCCGTGGCTGCATTGCCGCCGCGGAAAAGCATGAAACACAGCCCAGTTAATATGGCGCCACCATATTAATCATTTTCCGCTCCAGCCGCAAGGCGACCAGGGCAGAAAACAGGCGGGCGGTGTTTTCTCCCGCTGCGGTCCCCACCCTCCTTTGTAATATGGATGGGAGGAATTCAGGGAAGGATGTCTGGCGGAGGCAATCCACCAGACATCCTAATGACCCCCTTGATTTGGTGTCTTCTCTGCATTTTTTCATTCGATGTTTTCCAGCATCTTTGGTGGATTCCCCTTAATACTCGCATTAGTTGTCGGTGTGCTTCTATTAATTTGTTTACTTAAATATGGATGCACATCCTGCAGCACACAAGAATGTGTCCCTGTTGTTGCTGGTCCGCAAGTGAATGCTTAGTTATTACGGAGCGTTGCCTCTGGCTACATTGAGTGCAGCTTATGGAGTATTTTTTTGATTCTCCTTTTCACATGTGTTAAACCTGTCTTCCATTGCCGGAGCTGCGATTTCGACTGGGCCCTGGAATTGTGTCTCTGCTGTACGGTGTATCCCAACGCGGATTATGACCAGCTGATGAGCCCCTTAGTGGTTCATGACTTGCTCTTTTCTGGCAGCAGGATTATGGCCTTAGCAGCGATACATGAAATATTGGGACGTTGGAATGTTTTTGCAGCGACGCATGACTTCTTGGCACGCAGTTACATTGAAGATGACCCGAGTTTTCCTCCGATGGTGATAGAGGCTCTGGTTGATGAGGAACATGTATGTTCATTCTCACTATTGAATTGGATGGCTGAAATGTTTTCAGATGAGAACAATGACTTCCTCTTGGAGGCTGTTGCTACATACTGTGCTTATACGCTGTTGGATTAAGACTTTTTGATTTTTCTACCTATTCTTTATTATCTAGTTACTGTTCAAACAGCGAATAACTTTTTTTGCAAATTTCAACTTGACTCTGCTTTTCAGGCTTGGGCTCGTTCCTAATTGGCCCAAGTTTATATCACGTGCTTCCATCGAGGGAGGGTGTCGTGGGTTGAGCCTTGCACTCACACTGTGTTAAGTTATCAGTCACATCATCAGTGATGTAATTTGAGATGTCATGAATGATGTCACTGACCATGTCATGAGTGATGTAATATGTGACGTCATCAGCTGTGGATTGTGGGCGCGCGAGTTATAGTTAGCTGTACTAATTATAACGGGGGAATTTTACTGGTTTTGTATGAGTGAAATGTACAGCTAACTATAACATATAACTATAACATGCTTGAAACCTATGTTTTTTTCAGTAAATTTCTAAAGTTTTTTTAAATGCTTATTCCTAACTATAAATTGGCTAAAACCTTTGGTTTTTTCAGTGAATATTATATATGGATATATAGATATATATCTATACAGATTGCACGCCCTCACCTCCACAGAATACATCCTCTAGGGGACCTCAATTTCCACCTGGAGAACAACAAGGACTGCAACACCGCCGCCCTGCTGGATAACCTCGCCAACCTTGGACTCAAGCAACTGGTGAACACCCCCACCCACTACGCCGGCCACACGCTCGACCCCATCTTCTCCTCCAGCAAGCACACCTCCTTCAGCCACTCAACCAGACTACACTGGACAGACCACAGCTGCGTCCACTTCAGCTTCAGGAGAACCACGACCCACCACCATCCACAACAGGTTCCCCGCAGAAGCTGGAGTAAGATCACCGTCGACCAGCTCACCACCGCCCTTAGCCAGAACCCACCCACCAACACGACGGACCCCAACGAAGCAGCCCGCAACCTCACACAGTGGCTCATCAACTGCGCCGACGAACTCGCACCACTGAAGAATCCTCCCAGCAGACCCAGCAGCAAGAAAGCCTTGTGGTTTACCAATGAACTCAAAAACTCCAAGAAAACCTGCCGCGCCCTCGAGAAAGCCTGGCGCCACGACCAGACAGCAGAACACATGACCGCCCTCAAGAACGCCACCCGCAAACACCACCAGCTGATCCGCACCACCAAGAAGACAACATTCAAAGAACGCATGGACAACAACACCCACAACAGCAAGGAACTCTTCAGCATCGTTAAAGAGCTCTCCAACCCCAGCACCTGCAACATCGACCCTTGCAAGACCTCTGTGACTCACTCGCCTTGTTCTTCCACCACAAGATCGCCGACATACACAACAGCTTCGGCGCGCAGACCACGGACCCAACCACCGAACCAACGCCCCCCACCACCACCCTCTGCACCTGGACCCCGGTCAGCACTGAAGACACCACCCGCCTGATGAACACCATCCACTCTGGCTCCCCTACCGACCCTTGCCCACACCACATCCTCAAACAAAGCCAACACCATCATCACACCCCAACTCCGGAACATCATCAACAGCTCCTTCGCATCCGCCACCTTCCTGGAGAGTTGGAAACATGCCGAACTGAGCGCCCTCCTAAAGAAACCCCCTGCGGACCCCACGGACCTCAAGAACTTCCGCCTCATCTCGCTCCTCCCCTTTCCAGCCAAAGTCATCGAGAAGACCGTCAACAGACAACTCTCCACCTTCCTCGAGACCAACGGATCCCTCGACCCCTCACAGTCCGGTTTCCGAGCAAACCACAGCACCGAGACCGCCCTCATCGCAGCCACCGACGACATCAGGTGCCTGCTCGACAATGGAGAAACTGCTGCCCTCATCCTCCTGGACCTCTCAGCAGCCTTCGACACTGTATGCCACCGCACCCTGATACAGCGCCTCAGCAACACCGGAATCCAAGGAGCGGCCCTGGAGTGGATCATCTCGTTCCTTGACGGAAGAACCTAGAGAGTCCGCCTCCCCCCGTTCCGATCCTCAGCCACCAAAGTCATCTGCGGTGTTCCGCAAGGATCCTCACTCAGCCCCACCCTCTTCAACGTCTACATGAGCCCTCTCGCAGCCATCGCACGCCAACGCAACCTCAACATCATCTCCTATGCCGACGACACCCAGCCGATCCTCTCCCTCACCAACGACATCGCCACCGCCAAAGCCAACCTCTAGGAAGTAATAAAAGATGTCACGGAATGGATGAAGCTCAGCCGTCTGAAACTGAACTCAGACAAGACGGAAGTCCTCATCCTCGGACCATCTCCCTCCACCTGGGACGACTCCTGGTGGCCCCCTGCCCTGGGCACCGCACCGAAGCCAACGGACCACGCACGCAACCTGGGCTTCATCCTGGACTCCTCCCTCACGATGACCAAGCAAGTCAACTCCGTCTCGTCATCCTGCTTCAACACCCTGCGCATGCTCTGAAAGATCTTCCGGTGGATCCCCACCGAAACCAGGAAGACGGTCCCCCAGGCCCTCATCACCAGCCGTCTGGACTACAGGAACACCCTCTACGCTGGAACCACAGCCAAACTCCAGAAAAGACTCCAGCGCATTCAGAACGCCTCAGCACGACTCATCCCGGACATCCCTCGCCACAGCCACATCTCGGCCCACCTGAAAGACCTGCACTGGCTCCCCGTCAACAAGAGGATCACGTTCAGACTCCTCACCCACGCACACAAGGCTCTCCACGACAAGGGCCCAAAGTACCTCAACAGCCGACTCACATTCTACACACCAACCAGCCAGCTCCGTTCCGCCAGCCTCGCCTCCGTTCCACGAATCCACAAATCCACCGTCGGAGGAAGATCCTTCTCCTACCTGGCCGCCAAGACATGGAACTCCCTCCCCACTCACTGACGCTGACCCTGGACCATCTCTCCTTCAGGAAACAACTCAAGACCTGGCTGTTCGAGCAGTAGCGACCCCCTCCCCCCCTCAGCGCCTTGAGAGCCTAACGGGTGAGTAGCGCGCTATACAAATTCTATTGATTGATTGATTGATTGATAGATATATAGAAGGTTAGATAGATAGATAGATAGATAGATAGATAGATAGATAGATAGATAGATAGATAGATAGATAGATAGATAGATAGATAGATAGATAGATAGATAGATAGATAGATAGATAGATAGATAGATAGATAGATAGATAGATAGATTCTATTATATTCTCTGAATGGGTGAATATTTTTTGACATGTATAAAATATAATTTAATTCACAATTGTTGGGTTTTGCTTATTTTGTACATCTTTTTTCTTCATACTTGTGACCAAGGAAGACTGGTTTAAGCAGATTTCTGCAACTAAGTTGAAAACTGATGTGTGCTATGGCTTCAAAACATGTACTGCTTGAAACAGTCTTGCCAGCATCTCCTGTGAAATTTTTATGTGAGCTATGGCTTCATCACACATGCAACTAGTGAAATACATTTTGCATAAGATGTACATTTTGTGAAAATTATTTGCTTTCCACAATAAACAAAAATGTACAATATCGTTCACCTCCAATTTCATCGGAAGACCTTGCATTCCCCTCCTATATTCAACAACTGTCTAATGACCTGATTTAGAGTATGGCAATATGTACTCTATTCAACAGAGTCCATCTGTCCGCCACCCTGATGAGCAGAGGATCACCATTTTAGAGAAGATTGACAGTCAAGTTTTGCTATCTGTATTTATAGAGGAACCATTATCACAGCAGTTCCTCTGAAGGCATCAGACATTTGGTGAGTAGCCTTTTTTGAATAAAACTTCCAAAGTCAGAATTTGTTTTAAAATGTAAATAATGAATGCTTTCCAAGCCCGGGTATAATTTGCCCTGGGTGTAAGGGTCATTCTGTGTATTTTTTATCACTACCAGATTTTCCCTGATGGTGATGGACAGACAAAAAAGACATGAGACCAATGTGGTTCGTTATCATTATGATTTTTATCATAAAGACTTGTATAGTGACCAGCTTCCAAAACAGGACTTCGCAGCATGTTGGCAACAAGGTAGGGGCTAGCAGAATAAGACAAAATTAGACCATCCTAAGTTTAATATTTTTACAAAAGATGGTCAGTGAGGGGCAGCTTTTCAGGAAATCAGGCAAAGTGTTCCACAGACTTGGGCCCAAGTATGAGAAGGAGCCACGGCCCATGTGAGTCACTTTTGACTCTGGGAACCATAGTCACATGTAGCGAGAAGGCTGGTAAGCAGTGCTTAATTTGAGCCGGTCCTTTCTGGTGCTGAGCCCTGGCACTTAATCGGTTTCCGGTGTTCGGCACCAGTACCTAATTGTCAACACCACACTTAGGGCAGTCTGCCACAAGGTGGCGCTGCTCATGTAATTTGGAGATGAGCAGTATAACAGTTCTTTTGAAAAACAATATACATTAAAAAAATTGCTAATACCTGACTCCCCAGCCATTTCTTTAGCTTTGGGGACCCGGAATAATCTGAACTGTCGTATTTACATGCAAGAGAGATGGTTAGTAGTTGTTTTGGCAGCAATGACAAGGGCGATGGGTGGTGCACGCTGCATTGGCCTCCTGGTCAGAGCCCTGACACCTAATATTTTACAAATTAAGCACTGCTGGTAAGGTACCCCCAGGTCCTGTAGGTACGGTGGACCTGAGCTCGACCAGGCTTTATTCATATAGAATAATCCTTTTAACTGTATCTGTTTGTCCCATGAGATCCAATGAAGCTCATAAAGGCGATCTGAAACAGGTTCATGTTTAGGGGGTTGATATAGAAGCCTGGTGGCAGAGTTGGGCACTACTTCTGTGCCCTTATTCCAACAGCCAGAAGTCAGGCTATCGGAGTAAACTTTTCAAGGACCAAGCCAGCTAGGAAGTCGCTGATGGTCTGCCTAACTTTAAATACGTTGCCACAAACAAGGGGTTTGGAACAGTGTACTTTTTCACATTTGTCATGGAGAACACGGCCCACTAAAATATTGCACTGGCCCTAAAATATATAGCACAGCCCTAAAGGTTTTCGTAATGCTGAACTTTCAGGGCATGTAACAATTCTGCCCCACCCACTTGGATAAATCTATTAAAAAAGGAGGTAAAAGGTATATCTTACGGCACAGTATTACTATTATCTTTCTGAAAGTCGTAAACTCCCAGAATCAGAGTTTGAGAGTATAAAAATGCTTTTTGCAGTGTACCAAACTCATTTTAGGAGTTGGTCATGTTTTACGACTCTTAAAATGGCTTCAGAAATTAATAAGGAGTCTCTATTTGGAAGGGGCGTGTTGCAGGCGTCCCTTCCAAACAGTGATTCCTATCAAGTGTATTCATGTTTTAGGACAGAGAGAGTGGTTATTTAATTTGAAATAATGCAATGTTAGCAGGCATCGCTTACATGAATACGATAACTGAGCGTGTGGTTTGCTATAAAAAAGTTGTGTTTACTCCTCTGCGTGGGAAGCTGGATGTTTCCATCTGGCCGTTGATTCCGACCTTGAAAGAAGAGTCAACCAAATGAGCCGTATAAGAGCGCTAGTGTCTCAAAAAGAGGTCGCTCTTACATCTGCTAGAGAAACATTTGTCCTTCATGTAGCAAACACCCGCACAGAAGTGCATGATTTAATAAATACAGACGTGCCCCTGCTTTTTGGGGAGTTAATTCAGAGTATCTTGAATGGGTCCTTGACTACGGGGTTACCTTACCTTTTTTAACTTAGAAGCTGTGGCCTTGTGACTTCTTTTCAAACTATGGGCCTCATTAGGATGGCGGGCGGACTTTGCCCGCCCGCCATCCTCGTGGTAAATGGGACCGCCCGCCATAAGGGCGGAGGTCGCGTGGGGGGTATTAGGATGTGCCCGCCACAGTGGCGGGCACATCCTGTATTTTTAGTATTGTGGCAGGCGGTGCTCTCTGCACCGGCCGCCACTATACTAAAAATGCTTTGCAGCATTTACGTAAACAAAGCGGCAGGCACCGCGCGGTGCCTTCCGCTTTGTTTATGTAAATGTGGGGGGGTACCACAAGTACCCCCCGTGTGCATGTCCCCACTCTGCTTCACTCTGGGGGCCCGCAGGGGCCCCCCAGAGTGAACACTGCCTGCCTTTCCGTGGCTGCATTGCCGCCGCGGAAAAGCATGAAACACAGCCCATGTTAATATGGCTGGCGGTGTCTAATAGACACCGCCACCATATTAATCATTTTCCGCCCCAGCCGCAAGGCGACCAGGGCAGAAAACAGGCGGGCGGTGTTTTCTCCCGCTGCGGTCCCCACCCTCCTTTGTAATATGGATGGGAGGAATTCAGGGAAGGATGTCTGGCGGAGGCAATCCACCAGACATCCTAATGACCCCCTTGATTTGGTGTCTTCTCTGCATTTTTTCATTCGATGTTTTCCAGCATCTTTGGTGGATTCCCCTTAATACTCGCATTAGTTGCCGGTGTGCTTCTATTAATTTGTTTACTTAAATATGGATGCACATCCTGCAGCACACAAGAATATGTCCCTGTTGTTGCTGGTCCGCAAGTGAATGCTTAGTTATTACGGAGCGTTGCCTCTGGCTACATTGAGTGCAGCTTATGGAGTATTTTTTTGATTCTCCTTTTCACATGTGTTAAACCTGTCTTCCATTGCCGGAGCTGCGATTTCGACTGGGCCCTGGAATTGTGTCTCTGCTGTACGGTGTATCCCAACGCGGATTATGACCAGCTGATGAGCCCCTTAGTGGTTCATGACTTGCTCTTTTCTGGCAGCAGGATTATGGCCTTAGCAGCGATACATGAAATATTGGGACGTTGGAATGTTTTTGCAGCGGCGCATGACTTCTTGGCACGCAGTTACATTGAAGATGACCCGAGTTTTCCTCCGATGGTGATAGAGGCTCTGGTTGATGAGGAACATGTATGTTCATTCTCACTATTGAATTGGATGGCTGAAATGTTTTCAGATGAGAACAATGACTTCCTCTTGGAGGCTGTTGCTACATACTGTGCTTATACGCTGTTGGATTAAGACTTTTTGATTTTTCTACCTATTCTTTATTATCTAGTTACTGTTCAAACAGCGAATAACTTTTTTTGCAAATTTCAACTTGACTCTGCTTTTCAGGCTTGGGCTCGTTCCTAATTGGCCCAAGTTTATATCACGTGCTTCCATCGAGGGAGGGTGTCGTGGGTTGAGCCTTGCACTCACACTGTGTTAAGTTATCAGTCACATCATCAGTGATGTAATTTGAGATGTCATGAATGATGTCACTGACCATGTCATGAGTGATGTAATATGTGACGTCATCAGCTGTGGATTGCGGGCGCGCGAGTTATAGTTAGCTGAACTAACTATAACGGGGGAATTTTAATGGTTTTGTATGAGTGAAATGTACAGCTAACTATAACATATAACTATAACATGCTTGAAACCTATGTTTTTTTCAGTAAATTTCTAACGTTTTTTTAAATGCTTATTCCTAACTATAAATTGGCTAAAACCTTTGGTTTTTTCAGTGAATATTATATATGGATATATAGATATATATCTATACAGATTGCACGCCCTCACCTCCACAGAATACATCCTCTAGGGGACCTCAATTTCCACCTGGAGAACAACAAGGACTGCAACACCGCCGCCCTGCTGGATAACCTCGCCAACCTTGGACTCAAGCAACTGGTGAACACCCCCACCCACTACGCCGGCCACACGCTCGACCCCATCTTCTCCTCCAGCAAGCACACCTCCTTCAGCCACTCAACCAGACTACACTGGACAGACCACAGCTGCGTCCACTTCAGCTTCAGGAGAACCACGACCCACCACCATCCACAACAGGTTCCCCGCAGAAGCTGGAGTAAGATCACCGTCGACCAGCTCACCACCGCCCTTAGCCAGAACCCGCCCACCAACACGACGGACCCCAACGAAGCAGCCCGCAACCTCACACAGTGGCTCATCAACTGCGCCGACGAACTCGCACCACTGAAGAATCCTCCCAGCAGACCCAGCAGCAAGAAAGCCTTGTGGTTTACCAATGAACTCAAAAACTCCAAGAAAACCTGCCGCGCCCTCGAGAAAGCCTGGCGCCACGACCAGACAGCAGAACACATGACCGCCCTCAAGAACGCCACCCGCAAACACCACCAGCTGATCCGCACCACCAAGAAGACAACATTCAAAGAACGCATGGACAACAACACCCACAACAGCAAGGAACTCTTCAGCATCGTTAAAGAGCTCTCCAACCCCAGCACCTGCAACATCGACCCTTGCAAGACCTCTGTGACTCACTCGCCTTGTTCTTCCACCACAAGATCGCCGACATACACAACAGCTTCGGCACGCAGACCACGGACCCAACCACCGAACCAACGCCCCCCACCACCACCCTCTGCACCTGGACCCCGGTCAGCACTGAAGACACCACCCGCCTGATGAACACCATCCACTCTGGCTCCCCTACCGACCCTTGCCCACACCACATCCTCAAACAAAGCCAACACCATCATCACACCCCAACTCCGGAACATCATCAACAGCTCCTTCGCATCCGCCACCTTCCTGGAGAGTTGGAAACATGCCGAACTGAGCGCCCTCCTAAAGAAACCCCCTGCGGACCCCACGGACCTCAAGAACTTCCGCCTCATCTCGCTCCTCCCCTTTCCAGCCAAAGTCATCGAGAAGACCGTCAACAGACAACTCTCCACCTTCCTCGAGACCAACGGATCCCTCGACCCCTCACAGTCCGGTTTCCGAGCAAACCACAGCACCGAGACCGCCCTCATCGCAGCCACCGACGACATCAGGTCCCTGCTCGACAATGGAGAAACTGCTGCCCTCATCCTCCTGGACCTCTCAGCAGCCTTCGACACTGTATGCCACCGCACCCTGATACAGCGCCTCAGCAACACCGGAATCCAAGGAGCGGCCCTGGAGTGGATCATCTCGTTCCTTGACGGAAGAACCCAGAGAGTCCGCCTCCCCCCGTTCCGATCCTCAGCCACCAAAGTCATCTGCGGTGTTCCGCAAGGATCCTCACTCAGCCCCACCCTCTTCAACGTCTACATGAGCCCTCTCGCAGCCATCGCACGCCAACGCAACCTCAACATCATCTCCTATGCCGACGACACCCAGCCGATCCTCTCCCTCACCAACGACCCCGCCACCGCCAAAGCCAACCTCTAGGAAGGAATAAAAGATGTCACGGAATGGATGAAGCTCAGCCGTCTGAAACTGAACTCAGACAAGACGGAAGTCCTCATCCTCGGACCATCTCCCTCCGCCTGGGACGACTCCTGGTGGCCCCCTGCCCTGGGCACCGCACCGAAGCCAACGGACCATGCACGCAACCTGGGCTTCATCCTGGACTCCTCCCTCACGATGACCAAGCAAGTCAACTCCGTCTCATCATCCTGCTTCAACACCCTGCGCATGCTCCGAAAGATCTTCCGGTGGATCCCCACCGAAACCAGGAAGACGGTCCCCCAGGCCCTCATCACCAGCCGTCTGGACTACAGGAACACCCTCTACGCTGGAACCACAGCCAAACTCCAGAAAAGACTCCAGCGCATTCAGAACGCCTCAGCACGACTCATCCCGGACATCCCTCGCCACAGCCACATCTCGGCCCACCTGAACGACCTGCACTGGCTCCCCGTCAACAAGAGGATCACGTTCAGACTCCTCACCCACGCACACAAGGCTCTCCACGACAAGGGCCCAAAGTACCTCAACAGCCGACTCACATTCTACACACCAACCAGCCAGCTCCGTTCCGCCAGCCTCGCCTCCGTTCCACGAATCCACAAATCCACCGTCGGAGGAAGATCCTTCTCCTACCTGGCCGCCAAGACATGGAACTCCCTCCCCACTCACTGACGCTGACCCTGGACCATCTCTCCTTCAGGAAACAACTCAAGACCTGGCTGTTCGAGCAGTAGCGACCCCCTCCCCCCCTCAGCGCCTTGAGAGCCTAACGGGTGAGTAGCGCGCTATACAAATTCTATTGATTGATTGATTGATTGATAGATAGATAGAAGGTTAGATAGATAGATAGATAGATAGATAGATAGATAGATAGATAGATAGATAGATAGATAGATAGATAGATAGATAGATAGATAGATAGATAGATAGATAGATAGATAGATAGATAGATAGATAGATAGATAGATAGATAGATAGATTCTATTATATTCTCTGAATGGGTGAATATTTTTTGACATGTATAAAATATAATTTAATTCACAATTGTTGGGTTTTGCTTATTTTGTACATCTTTTTTCTTCATACTTGTGACCAAGGAAGACTGGTTTAAGCAGATTTCTGCAACTAAGTTGAAAACTGATGTGTGCTATGGCTTCAAAACATGTACTGCTTGAAACAGTCTTGCCAGCATCTCCTGTGAAATTTTTATGTGAGCTATGGCTTCATCACACATGCAACTAGTGAAATACATTTTGCATAAGATGTACATTTTGTGAAAATTATTTGCTTTCCACAATAAACAAAAATGTACAATATCGTTCACCTCCAATTTCATCGGAAGACCTTGCATTCCCCTCCTATATTCAACAACTGTCTAATGACCTGATTTAGAGTATGGCAATATGTACTCTATTCAACAGAGTCCATCTGTCCGCCACCCTGATGAGCAGAGGATCACCATTTTAGAGAAGATTGACAGTCAAGTTTTGCTATCTGTATTTATAGAGGAACCATTATCACAGCAGTTCCTCTGAAGGCATCAGACATTTGGTGAGTAGCCTTTTTTGAATAAAACTTCCAAAGTCAGAATTTGTTTTAAAATGTAAATAATGAATGCTTTCCAAGCCCGGGTATATTTTGCCCTGGGTGTAAGGGTCATTCTGTGTATTTTTTATCACTACCAGATTTTCCCTGATGGTGATGGACAGACAAAAAAGACATGAGACCAATGTGGTTCGTTATCATTATGATTTTTATCATAAAGACTTGTATAGTGACCAGCTTCCAAAACAGGACTTCGCAGCATGTTGGCAACAAGGTAGGGGCTAGCAGAATAAGACAAAATTAGAACATCCTAAGTTTAATATTTTTACAAAAGATGGTCAGTGAGGGGCAGCTTTTCAGGAAATCAGGCAAAGTGTTCCACAGACTTGGGCCCAAGTATGAGAAGGAGCCACGGCCCATGTGAGTCACTTTTGACTCTGGGAACCATAGTCACATGTAGCGAGAAGGCTGGTAAGCAGTGCTTAATTTGAGCCGGTCCTTTCTGGTGCTGAGCCCTGGCACTTAATCGGTTTCCGGTGTTCGGCACCAGTACCTAATTGTCAACACCACACTTAGGGCAGTCTGCCACAAGGTGGCGCTGCTCATGTAATTTGGAGATGAGCAGTATAACAGTTCTTTTGAAAAACAATATACATTAAAAAAATTGCTAATACCTGACTCCCCAGCCATTCCTTTAGCTTTGGGGACCCGGAATAATCTGAACTGTCGTATTTACATGCAAGAGAGATGGTTAGTAGTTGTTTTGGCAGCAATGACAAGGGCGATGGGTGGTGCACGCTGCATTGGCCTCCTGGTCAGAGCCCTGACACCTAATATTTTACAAATTAAGCACTGCTGGTAAGGTACCCCCAGGTCCTGTAGGTACGGTGGACCTGAGCTCGACCAGGCTTTATTCATATAGAATAATCCTTTTAACTGTATCTGTTTGTCCCATGAGATCCAATGAAGCTCATAAAGGCGATCTGAAACAGGTTGATGTTTAGGGGGTTGATATAGAAGCCTGGTGGCAGAGTTGGGCACTACTTCTGTGCCCTTATTCCAACAGCCAGAAGTCAGGCTATCGGAGTAAACTTTTCAAGGACCAAGCCAGCTAGGAAGTCGCTGATGGTCTGCCTAACTTTAAATACGTTGCCACAAACAAGGGGTTGGGGGACAGTGTACTTTTTCACATTTGTCATGGAGAACACGGCCCACTAAAATATTGCACTGGCCCTAAAATATATAGCACAGCCCTATAGGTTTTCGTAATGCTGAACTTTCAGGGCATGTAACAATTCTGCCCCACCCACTTGGATAAATCTATTAAAAAAGGAGGTAAAAGGTATATCTTACGGCACAGTATTACTATTATCTTTCTGAAAGTCGTAAACTCCCAGAATCAGAGTTTACGAGTATAAAAATGCTTTTTGCAGTGTACCAAACTCATTTTAGGAGTTGGTCATGTTTTACGACTCTTAAAATGGCTTCAGAAATTAATAAGGAGTCTCTATTTGGAAGGGGCGTGTTGCAGGCGCCCCTTCCAAACAGTGATTCCTATCAAGTGTATTCATGTTTTAGGACAGAGAGAGTGGTTGTACACATTGAGAAGCTACCAAAAATGCTAGTTTGGATGGTAACACCATTAGCAAAAGGGAATAGATCCCATGGATGCCCCTTTTCCTTTTTTCAATGTTAAAAAAATAGTTGTTCAGGGAAAAGACACTGGTCCAAGGGACCACTGCAAGCTCCTAAACCAACTTGGAAAAGGATAAACAAAAGCACAGGTGCACCACAGAAAACCAACAATAAGGTTGATTCAAAGCCAAGTAATCACATGAGAAAAAGGCTCCTCAGTTTTGATTTCTTTATTCTGTTACGTAGAGAAAACGATGCAGCCGACGCGTTTCGTCCCAACTTGGGACTTCTTCAGGGCTGTTTAGAATACAAACATATATACATACATTTAAAAGAATGTCCCCCACAGTACATGGCAATGTGACGAACACACAGTTAAAAAGAAAACACCAGTAAAAAAAACTATTTGTAATCCTGCAGAATATGCTTTGGGTTTTTATTGGGGTAATATTCATACTTCAGTTGTTAAGGTATCATCAATAGCACATTCAGGAGCTATGTGCTGTAAGGGTAAAAAAAAACAAAGGGTCTAATTTCTATAACATTCTATGAATTCATCAGGGTGAGACTATTTAGTATTACATTTGTGAATCTCGCATACTGTACTGGTTTCTATGACATTCTATAAATTCATCAAAAAGCGATTGCGACGAGGGAGAAGGAAAGAAGCAGAAAATAAAATAAAATTAAATTAAAATAAAAAGGAGAAAACAGGGTAATATCAAGCAAAATGGGATTATATGAGGGAATCAGTAGAACAGGTATGGTCATGTTCTACATTGACAACAAGACAAGAACCTAAAGGGGGACGTACAAAGTCGAACTCACTCAAATGGTAGAAAGGGAGACGGACTACTCAGTAATACTGATTTACACTAATCTTCAATTGCCCATTGCAAGTTGTAGACTGAAAGCGGCAGGGGGTAGCCGAAAGCTAAGTCTATAGAGAGACCGACATGGATCAGATAAAAGATATACCTACCAATTTAGAGATGGTACTTCATGTCTCTGTGGCTAGCAGAGACGACAGAGAGAACGCGATGTGCCTTGATTTGGAGTCCTCCATGTAAATCTATGGAGAAGGAAAAACAGAAACCCAAACTTAGAATACAAGAACATGTAAGAGCAAGACACAATGGGGATCTCAAGTATCCCCTGACATTCCACATGCAGGAAAAACATACATTGGATGAGGACCTGTGGTTTATGGGAATAGATCATGTACCTGTTCATCCAAGGGGTGGCAACCAAGAACATACATTAAGAAAAAGGGAAGCAGGATGGATATACAAATTACGGTGAGTCGAGTTAGGTCATAATAATGACGATGAAATGCATTATTTCTTATCATGAGCTTGTCAGGTGTATGTTTGGATACCTGCTCCCGTATAACCTGTTTTCCCAAATGTGTATCTCATACTGAGAAGAGCTGGTATGTCCTCTGTAAAGAATGCTCCATCTGCTGTAAATGAATTTCACAACTGCTCTTTGTATATCCTATTCATTTTTATTCTTATTACTCATGCTGCCTGTTTTCGATGTGTGCAAAATGATGTATGTTTTCTGTAATTTGGCATAACACTGATACTGCCATTCCCATTCTAATGGTTGTTTACACATTTGGACCTACTATTGTATTCTGTCTATAATCACAAGATTGTTTGTTATTTATATCAATTACTTTTGCTCTTGTCTCTTTCCCTTTCATGTTCCTCTAGTTCTCTTTATTACTGTTCTTATTTTTATTTCTACATTCTATCATCCTTACAGGGTGGATTTTATCTCCATCATTAGCGGCATTTGGGGCCATTATGTGGATATCATTGTTTAGTTTTCAGATTTCTTTTTATTCCTTGCTACGGTCTTCTCACACTGATAACATCCTACCCTGATCAGTCCATGCTTTACACATTAGCAGGTAACCTTTCCCTGGGACACTGCAATATGGCCGTGCCCGTTACAACCCAAGTCATGTGACCTTGTCTATTGACAAGTTAGCCTAGTCACCTATTGCCCCTTGGATACTGGGCGTTTACTCACTTTTCCGCCCATCTTATTTGTATTACTATTATACTCTCTTTGCATTTTTTATAACATTCTTTGATATTATCTCTCTCACGTATCCACGGGCAGATGGCAATGCCCTTGGTCTCACCGGCAATTTGGTGACTACATGCGTCTTTGGAACACCGTACTGCTAATGATTCGATGCATTGGCCACGTGATCCTGGTTGTTGATATGTTATCATGGTTACTGACGGTTTGTCGGATTTCGGGCGTGTTTTTACTTCTCTTTCACCCCTATTGATTCAATGCCTTGGTCACGTGATCCCGAATGTTGATATGTTGTCATGGTTACCTACGGTTCACTGGATTTGCTTCTTTATCTATCATATTACCTAGTCATTATATTCTGTATGGTTCCAGTCCACCCTCTTGACTAATACTGTTATTACCGATTTTGACACTCCAAGATCTCTTTTTGAAGTCACGTGACCAGAGGTTTCCACCTTCCTCACAGGTGTGTCCAATTATTTTGGAACACAGGCGCACTATTTAAACTTGGGCATCTCGCTGTCTACCTAGCTGCTGGACGGACCTCAGCACTCGTGACGTCCGTGGAGACAGTGTTTTTGGCTGTAATTATCATTTGCGGTAAGTGACGATACTGTTAGCGAATCCCTTCTTTTGAGACTGAGAGCCCTGATTGTGTTAGCCACTCTCCTTGTAATTTAGTTAATCTTAAACATGCTTACATGTTGCTGTCGAAGAGTTTTGGGTTTGGGACAATTGGGAAGGTCGAAGAGATGGAGGTAATTCTGCCCTTCTCTATTGCAAACTTGAGATTTGCACTTTAATTATTAATTGGATATGCATATAGGGGATGTTCTCTTCCTCCCTCTAGACACACTAGTGTCAGGCCAATAGTTACGTTTTATTATAAACCTGAGATCCGCACTTTAATTAGGAATTCGATATGTATATTAGGGGACTTTTTCTTCCTTCATCTAGACACACTGACTTCAGGCCAATTGTTATTTTTTCTTACCCAATAGAGCCCGGTGGTTATGCCTGATGGAGCATTTACCCTCAACAGATAATTGAATTTAAGTATAAACACATTTGGGTAAGATGGGATTTTTTGAATAGTGACAGATCACCTTATTACGTTAACTGTTCCCAACAGTACATTGTACCGGAGGCTTGGGACTATATATCTTATCGGGTGCCCCAACGCCGCATAGACGAACTTTGGAATTAGGGGAACCTCATGAGATAACGAGATACATGTTATTTTTAATTTTTTCTGTTCCCACATCAGAATTAGGATACGCGGTCCCCCACTTCCTTAACACTTGAATGTCGGTGACAGCATGTGTTGTTATGTTGTTATGTTAAAGGTTTATAGAGCGCTCACATCACCCTGGGGCATCGCAGCGCTTTTAAAGATAGACATATAGCCAAGAGGTGGATAGGAGAGCAAATAGGACTGGCCAGGATTAAAACAGGTATGCTTTCAACTGTTTCCTAAAAACATTGTAGCTTGTTGTTTTCCGTAAGTCCAGCGGGAGTTAATTCCAGTACTTGGGTGCCAAGAACGAGAATGATTTACCTCCCGTCCAGACCAACCGAATACGGGGGATCTGGAGCAAGTCCTGGGCCCTCGATCTAAGGTTCCTGCTTGGAATATATTTACATAATTGATTCCGTAAGTACACTGGGCCAGTATCGTTAACTGTCTTATATGTTAGACAACACATCTTAAAGCATGACCTTTTTTTTACTGTCAACCAATGTAGCTTCTTCAGAAGCGGAGCTGAGGGGGAGCCTGCCGGTTGGTTAAGGATCATTCTAGCGGCGGTATTCTGCACCACCTGCAGCTTAGCCAGGAAAGTCTCTCCGACTTCCGCCAACAGTCTGCCATGTCTAATGCTACTTGTTTGTCTGTTATGCGATTTTAAACTTTTGTACATGAATTTCAAATTATTTATATAAGAAAGGAAAAAAAAGAAAGAAAGTGTTAGAAAAAGATAAAATATATATACAATCTATGAGCAATAAAATGAATAACTGATTTATCAATTTGGTATTAGTTTTTGTACTGTTGGGTGAAATCACTATAAACTCTATTTGTGTTTTCCATATATATTGTATTTTCAGTTCTCTCACTTGGCTATAGACCTTTCTCAAATTAATTATGTTTCCCTATGTATAGCAAGTGCATTATTAGTATATAGGGGTCCCCTTCTTTCTAAATTGTTCAATCTCATAGCCTGTTCTATGAGGGGATGTCGTGGTTAGTTTCATCTGTCAATTCTGTAAAATAAACTTTTTTCACTTCATATTTTTATGTTTCAAATAACAGTTGGGAAGACGGGACAGCACACGTATGTACTGCATATCTTACTATTTATGTCACATGTCACATGTTTCATGATCATGTTTTGGCCGGATTTATGTCTTAATTTTTCATAGGCATTGATCTATTAGGATGTCATTCTTTATACAAATTCCTTGTTTGTAGTGATTCTATCATTTCGATAACTCAAGAAAGCACTGCCATTTGAATTACTTATAATTTGTGCCTGTTTAAAATAATTATTTAATCTAAATAGAATTTGCGGCAGTAATAACTATGGCCACTCTTCAAACGTTTGGGTTCAGCGATGCAGATTTTATGTCCATGGTTGGCACATCTGCATCTTTTGATAATAGAACACCAAACGATACAGGAAATAACGCTGAACTCTCGAAGCTTTTAGCTCTAAGAAAGAAAACCAAACGAATTGAGCTACATGGAGAATTCATGCTAAAATATCTTAGAGCCGGAATAATCCCACAAGGCCTACAAATTAAGAACATCCCTGGGCTTTTTGCCCACATCAAAGCATTTTTAGATAAATGGTCACAAATAGCTAATCGCTGTTCACAAGATCTCATGGTGCTCATTGTTGAAACAGCAAAAGATCTCCTACTACAATTACTAAAAGAGATCGAGGAGCTAGAAGGCAAAATTAAGTCATCTCCAGCACTAGCTGATGCAAAAAAAGCTCTTGATGACATTGAGACAGAATTAAGCTCGTACAACGATTATCTAATTAAACGCAAGACCCACAAGCTGCAGAAAGACATCAGATATTTTAGCAAGGAACGAATTTATCCATACCTGGCTGATGGATTTTACACCCAATCTGATGAAACAACTTTTGACCCAACTCTAAACCAACCTAATAGACCCTATAACAGAAAAGTCACTACATTTTCGAACTCATCAGATTCGGACAGCGATGGGGGCTCTTTTTCCTCAGATCAAAGAGGACAAGGATATATATCAAGATATAACCAAGGTGGCCGGCCTTTTTTAGGAAGGCACAAACCCTACAGGGGCAATTGGTGACCAAGAGATCAGAGTTACAATCACCAACAGCAGCAATTTCAGCAACCTATCCAATACCAACCGCAGGCCCCATATCCTCATCAATACCAGGGACCTCCAATAATGAACCCCAATCAGTTCTTAGAGACCAGGAATGCCTGCTACTGGAGGCAATAGATACCATCCCGATCTTTAATCTGAGCAAAACTATTATCCAAAGGTTTATCTTTCGTCTCCCATTCTGGCCTCAATAAATTTGAATTATTCTCAGACCTCATGGCGTTCTTAAGCAAAGTTCGACTTAAGTTCTTCTTTACTGATAATCCATCTGACCATCAAGGGGGCAATAAATCAGGACTAGAACCCAAATCCAACTTTACACCAACGTTGGATCAAGTAGCACCAGAAGTAGGAATCTTTGAAAAGGTAGTCTATAATAAACTCCTATTGGCTACCAAATATATTCCGAGAACTCCATTTAACATCTCCCATCAAGAACATCAGGCACTAAAAGCCTCAAAATCTCCACAGAAGTCACGATTAAAAGCTGCGACAGTGGTGGAGGAATAGCTCTCATGGATACCCAAAACTACATTATGAAAATTGAAACTATGCTTGATGATACTAGATTCTATTCCAGGATCACCAGAAACACTACTAGCATTATCAAATCAAAAATACTTCGCCTAACTACCCAGGTTTTAATAATGACATTATTTGCCAAAAGGAATATGACTACCTTAACATAGAAACTCCCAAATTAGCTTGCATTTTTGTAACCCCTAAAGTCCATAAAGATGCTGTTGTATATGTATATGCATTTATATAGCGCACTACTTACCCGTAGGGTCCCAAGGCGCTTCGACCGCTGCGAAACCCTTCCTGGCTTCCCTGAGAGATGGTCCCTTAATGGGTATCTCCAGGGTGAGACCAGGCATCCCCGGCGGTCTGGTGGGGCCGTTAGTGAAGATGAGGCAAGCTAATGCCCAGAGTTGCCAAGTGTGATCGCTGATCAGAGTGGGCACCGAGGCGAGAGAATTATTGAGTCCTCTGACCCTGGTCCAGAAACCTGCCGCGCCGGGAATCGAACCCTGGTCCCGGGCCGTCCTCTGCTCTCGGGTCTGCCGCCTCTAACCAGTGAGCCACACTACTTCACTAACTGTTAACCCACCCCCAGGCCCCTTGTAAGCACAATCGGCTCAGTCACTGAGCCCATATCAAAATATCTGGATGCTATCCTCTGCCCGTATATTCAACTCATACCGGGTTACATAAAAGATACTTGCCAAGTAATTAACTCCTTTGAAGGGACCCCCTACAATCAAGACAGACAATTGATGGTGACTCTAGACGTAGAAAGCCTCTACTCAAATATACCATGTGAAGGAGCACTTAAAGCAGTGGCATGGTTTATTGAAATATACCAAGTATACTGCAATAGTAAATTCATTATTGACTGCTTAACTATCATCTTGAAAGAGAACATCTTCGAGTTTCATGGCTCGTTGTATAAACAAACAAAAGGTGTGAGCATGGGCACATCCTGTGCCCCGACTATAGCAAATATTTATGTTGCATTTTTTGAGCACCAATTCATTTTTAAAGAAGAGGCCCCCTTCTTTGAGACAGTACTGAAATGGTCTCGTTACATTGATGATATCATCTTCATATGGGATGATGACCAGGACACTCTGTTGGAATTTATCCAATGGCTTAATTTATGCGATGACAATCTCCAATTTACTTCACATCACAGTAATTTTGAAATTGAATTCCTAGATATCATGATGAAACACGAACACAGTTCCCTTTATGTTGATTTATACATCAAACCGACAGCCCGAAATACTATTCTACATCACACCAGCTTCCATCTTCTGAAACAAAAAAATGCTATCCCGTTTGGTCAATTTTTACGACTATGTCGTAATTGTACCAAATTAGTGGATTATGACCATCGAGCTGACTAGATGAAAATCAAATTTAAAAATCGTAGGTACCCCCATCGGGTGATTCATGACGCATACAAGCGGGCACGATTCTTCGATTGTCAACATCTTCTATCTGGCAATACTAACCCCACGGTCAACAACCTGGTTTTCGTTACCAGACATTCTGTTCTTAATGACCAAATCCAGCAAATGATATGTTCACATTGGTACTTGCTGAATATAAATAAGTCGCAAACGGATACCATACAAAAACCCATGTTTACCTATCGCAAGAATAAGAACATTAAGGATTTGGTGGTTAGATCACGTATGCCCCTTTCTAAACAAGTAACACAACGCAGCATAGTTGACAATCTTCCAATCCACGGAAATTTCAAATGTGGTGTGTGTAAGTCATGTCCCCAATGTATTGAAAGTAAATCAATTTGTCACAATGGCATAACTGTGGAAAGTAAAGGCATCACTAATTGCAAATCAAAAAACTTAGTGTATTTATTGTTATGCCCTTGCCAGAAAGCCAACGTTGGAGAAACTTCTCGATCTATGAATATTCGATTGACAGAACATATATCTGCTATTCGCACACCGAAGCTAACTGCGCCTTTAGTATCTCACTTCTTGGAAAATAATCATTCTCCAGATCACATATGCTGGTTTATATTAGAAAAGATTATACCCACAGCAGGGCTCTGCTGTGATAAAGTGAGAAAAAAATGTGAGGTTTACTACATCTTTATGCTAAATACTGCCAATAATGGACTAAATTCAAAAATTCCATGGGACCAACCTAATATTTAACAATTTCAACTTCTAGAAATGTTCCTTGGATGTTATACTGACTGCTGTGTATATATAATTTCAATATTTGTCAGCTGCATGCATAGCGTTCTGCTTACAGTTGTTTTATAAGTTGTGGAGTAAAACTGCTATGCCCTTCTTGCTAACATTAAGAAATCATGCCATTGCAATATGTTCTAATTGACTTTTCATCTATTTTATTCTGGTTTGTGAACATAGGAACATCACATATCTTGCTAAAATGTATAGTCAGCTATTTGGGATGGCCGTAAGTATACGAGATATCTGTCTGTACTATGTTCGGTTTATGGCAACATTCTTATCGGACTGCAATATGTTATTTAGCCACATTTTCTTTTGTCACGGACCATTCATCTGCCCAAAATCTAAATATCGACATCATGTGAAGATAGCACCTTCACACACAGTGAGCCTGTTCATGTGACCTTGCACGTTTAATACTCAATAGATGACGGTCACTCATCCTAGATACTTTGTAATTAACTTTGATGGTGCAGAAATGGTATGTCTTGCACAATCACGATACATGTTTAAGGCCAATACTATTCTACAATATAACGGGATAATCTGCATGCAGTTATCGCGGTTTTCAAATTAGTCTTCTGTCTTCTATCCGTCTGTTGCTTAATAATGAGCAGTACTACATCGGTTTTAAACCGCCATGTTTCCGTTATTATACGCGGTCAATGTTTCCTAGGTGATGGTCATTCTTCCGAGATACATTTTAATCACCCTGCTGGTGCAAAAGTTGTATGTCCTGTAGAATCACGACACATGATTAAGCCCAGTACTATCTCAACAATAATATATGGGTATATTCAGTATGCAGTTATCGCGGTTTTATACCAGTCCTTTTTCTTTTATATGTTCTATTGATGCTTAACAACGAGCAGTCTTAAGTCGGTCTTAACTCGGCAATTGCCAAAATCCTTCAGGAAGATGCCGACTTTTGGTAGTCTTTTTTCTATGCCTAGTTGTCGCGCAATAACCAATAGTCCTTCATCTGTTTTTCCACCGGCATTTGAAACTATCCTATATAAAGATGGCGACTAGTGATGTGTTGTTGTTTGGAACCAGAAAAGGGGGTGGTGATGAACAGAGTGCCTGAATTAAGCAGACCACTCTTACCAAGTCCAAAGATCAGGGCTTGATCCATCACCGTTTTTTAGCTCACTGCACCATCCCAGCTCAGAACTTGGCTATATGCAAATTAGTCTGTTCCTGTCCCAGTGCATGATGGGAACAGGGCAAACCAAACTACCAAGCCAATTCTTGTACTGGGAAGGAAACAAGCTTCCGGGGACCGGTTTCTGCCATTTCAGGCGTCGTCGGCCCGGCTTGCTTGAATCCTGATGGTGCAATGAGCAAGGGACTCACATCTGAGTATACCCTTCCACGCTTATGGTGGACAAAATGATTCAGAAAAGGGGGTGGTGATGAACAGAGTGCCTGAATTAAGCAGACCACTCTTACCCAGTCCAAAGATCAGGGCTTGATCCATCACCGTTTTTTTGCTCACTGCACCATCCCAGCTCAGAACTTGGCTATATGCAAATTAGTCTGTTCCTGTCCCAGTGCATGATGGGAACAGGGTAAACCAAACTACCAAGCCAATTCTTGTACTGGGAAGGAAACAAGCTTCCGGGGACCGGTTTCTGCCATTTCAGGCGTCGTCGGCCCGGCTTGCTTGAATCCTGATGGTGCAATGAGCAAGGGACTCACATCTGAGTATACCCTTCCACGCTTATGGTGGACAAAATGATTCAGAAAAGGGGGTGGTGATGAACAGAGTGCCTGAATTAAGCAGACCACTCTTACCCAGTCCAAAGATCAGGGCTTGATCCATCACCGTTTTTTAGCTCACTGCACCATCCCAGCTCAGAACTTGGCTATATGCAAATTAGTCTGTTCCTGTCCCAGTGCATGATGGGAACAGGGCAAACCAAACTACCAAGCCAATTCTTGTACTGGGAAGGAAACAAGCTTCCGGGGACCGGTTTCTGCCATTTCAGGCGTCGTCGGCCCGGTTTGCTTGAATCCTGATGGTGCAATGAGCAAGGGACTCACATCTGAGTATACCCTTCCACGCTTATGGTGGACAAAATGATTCAGAAAAGGGGGTGGTGATGAACAGAGTGCCTGAATTAAGCAGACCACTCTTACCCAGTCCAAAGATCAGGGCTTGATCCATCACCGTTTTTTAGCTCACTGCACCATCCCAGCTCAGAACTTGGCTATATGCAAATTAGTCTGTTCCTGTCCCAGTGCATGATGGGAACAGGGCAAACCAAACTACCAAGCCAATTCTTGTACTGGGAAGGAAACAAGCTTCCGGGGACCGGTTTCTGCCATTTCAGGCGTCGTCGGCCCGGCTTGCTTGAATCCTGATGGTGCAATGAGCAAGGGACTCACATCTGAGTATACCCTTCCACGCTTATGGTGGACAAAATGATTCAGAAAAGGGGGTGGTGATGAACAGAGTGCCTGAATTAAGCAGACCACTCTTACCCAGTCCAAAGATCAGGGCTTGATCCATCACCGTTTTTTAGCTCACTGCACCATCCCAGCTCAGAACTTGGCTATATGCAAATTAGTCTGTTCCTGTCCCAGTGCATGATGGGAACAGGGCAAACCAAACTACCAAGCCAATTCTTGTACTGGGAAGGAAACAAGCTTCCGGGGACCGGTTTCTGCCATTTCAGGCATTTCAGGCTCCATCAGGATTCAAGCAAGCCGGGCCGAAGAGGCTGAAATGCCAGAAACCGGTCCCCGGTAGCTTGTCTCCTTTCTGGTGAAGAATTGGCTTGGTAGATGGGTCTGCCCTGTTCCCATGATGGACTGTGCCAGGGACAGACTAATTTGCATATAGCCAGGTTCTGAGCTGGGATGGGGCAGTGAGATAAATAACGGTGATGGATCAAGCCCTGATCTTTGGACTGGGTAAGAGTGGTCTGCTTAATTCAGACACTCTGTTCATCACCACCCCCTTTTCTGTATCGTTTTTGGCCACTATAGGTGTGGCAGGGTATACTCAGACATGAGTCCCTTTCTCACTGCTCCATCAGGATTCAAGCAAGCCGGGCCGAAGAGGCTGAAATGCCAGAAACCGGTCCCCGGTAGCTTGTCTCCTTTCTGGTGAAGAATTGGCTTGGTAGTTTGGTCTGCCCTGTTCCCATGATGCACTGGGCCAGGGACAGACTAATTTGCATATAGCCAGGTTCTGAGCTGGGATGGGGCAGTGAGATAAATAACGGTGATGGATCAAGCCCTGATCTTTGGACTGGGTAAGAGTGGTCTGCTTAATTCAGACACTCTGTTCATCACCACCCCCTTTTCTGTATCGTTTTTGGCCACTATAGGTGTGGCAGGGTATACTCAGACATGAGTCCCTTTCTCACTGCTCCATCAGGATTCAAGCAAGCCGGGCCGAAGAGGCTGAAATGCCAGAAACCGGTCCCCGGTAGCTTGTCTCCTTTCTGGTGAAGAATTGGCTTGGTAGTTTGGTCTGCCCTGTTCCCATGATGCACTGGGCCAGGGACAGACTAATTTGCATATAGCCAGGTTCTGAGCTGGGATGGGGCAGTGAGATAAATAACGGTGATGGATCAAGCCCTGATCTTTGGACTGGGTAAGAGTGGTCTGCTTAATTCAGACACTCTGTTCATCACCACCCCCTTTTCTGTATCGTTTTTGGCCACTATAGGTGTGGCAGGGTATACTCAGACATGAGTCCCTTTCTCACTGCTCCATCAGGATTCAAGCAAGCCGGGCCGAAGAGGCTGAAATGCCAGAAACCGGTCCCCGGTAGCTTGTCTCCTTTCTGGTGAAGAATTGGCTTGGTAGTTTGGTCTGCCCTGTTCCCATGATGCACTGGGCCAGGGACAGACTAATTTGCATATAGCCAGGTTCTGAGCTGGGATGGGGCAGTGAGATAAATAACGGTGATGGATCAAGCCCTGATCTTTGGACTGGGTAAGAGTGGTCTGCTTAATTCAGACACTCTGTTCATCACCACCCCCTTTTCTGTATCGTTTTTGGCCACTATAGGTGTGGCAGGGTATACTCAGACATGAGTCCCTTTCTCACTGCTCCATCAGGATTCAAGCAAGCCGGGCCGAAGAGGCTGAAATGCCAGAAACCGGTCCCCGGTAGCTTGTCTCCTTTCTGGTGAAGAATTGGCTTGGTAGTTTGGTCTGCCCTGTTCCCATGATGCACTGGGCCAGGGACAGACTAATTTGCATATAGCCAGGTTCTGAGCTGGGATGGGGCAGTGAGATAAATAACGGTGATGGATCAAGCCCTGATCTTTGGACTGGGTAAGAGTGGTCTGCTTAATTCAGACACTCTGTTCATCACCACCCCCTTTTCTGTATCGTTTTTGGCCACTATAGGTGTGGCAGGGTATACTCAGACATGAGTCCCTTTCTCACTGCTCCATCAGGATTCAAGCAAGCCGGGCCGAAGAGGCTGAAATGCCAGAAACCGGTCCCCGGTAGCTTGTCTCCTTTCTGGTGAAGAATTGGCTTGGTAGTTTGGTCTGCCCTGTTCCCATGATGCACTGGGCCAGGGACAGACTAATTTGCATATAGCCAGGTTCTGAGCTGGGATGGGGCAGTGAGATAAATAACGGTGATGGATCAAGCCCTGATCTTTGGACTGGGTAAGAGTGGTCTGCTTAATTCAGACACTCTGTTCATCACCACCCCCTTTTCTGTATCGTTTTTGGCCACTATAGGTGTGGCAGGGTATACTCAGACATGAGTCCCTTTCTCACTGCTCCATCAGGATTCAAGCAAGCCGGGCCGAAGAGGCTGAAATGCCAGAAACCGGTCCCCGGTAGCTTGTCTCCTTTCTGGTGAAGAATTGGCTTGGTAGTTTGGTCTGCCCTGTTCCCATGATGCACTGGGCCAGGGACAGACTAATTTGCATATAGCCAGGTTCTGAGCTGGGATGGGGCAGTGAGATAAATAACGGTGATGGATCAAGCCCTGATCTTTGGACTGGGTAAGAGTGGTCTGCTTAATTCAGACACTCTGTTCATCACCACCCCCTTTTCTGTATCGTTTTTGGCCACTATAGGTGTGGCAGGGTATACTCAGACATGAGTCCCTTTCTCACTGCTCCATCAGGATTCAAGCAAGCCGGGCCGAAGAGGCTGAAATGCCAGAAACCGGTCCCCGGTAGCTTGTCTCCTTTCTGGTGAAGAATTGGCTTGGTAGTTTGGTCTGCCCTGTTCCCATGATGCACTGGGCCAGGGACAGACTAATTTGCATATAGCCAGGTTCTGAGCTGGGATGGGGCAGTGAGATAAATAACGGTGATGGATCAAGCCCTGATCTTTGGACTGGGTAAGAGTGGTCTGCTTAATTCAGACACTCTGTTCATCACCACCCCCTTTTCTGTATCGTTTTTGGCCACTATAGGTGTGGCAGGGTATACTCAGACATGAGTCCCTTTCTCACTGCTCCATCAGGATTCAAGCAAGCCGGGCCGAAGAGGCTGAAATGCCAGAAACCGGTCCCCGGTAGCTTGTCTCCTTTCTGGTGAAGAATTGGCTTGGTAGTTTGGTCTGCCCTGTTCCCATGATGCACTGGGCCAGGGACAGACTAATTTGCATATAGCCAGGTTCTGAGCTGGGATGGGGCAGTGAGATAAATAACGGTGATGGATCAAGCCCTGATCTTTGGACTGGGTAAGAGTGGTCTGCTTAATTCAGACACTCTGTTCATCACCACCCCCTTTTCTGTATCGTTTTTGGCCACTATAGGTGTGGCAGGGTATACTCAGACATGAGTCCCTTTCTCACTGCTCCATCAGGATTCAAGCAAGCCGGGCCGAAGAGGCTGAAATGCCAGAAACCGGTCCCCGGTAGCTTGTCTCCTTTCTGGTGAAGAATTGGCTTGGTAGTTTGGTCTGCCCTGTTCCCATGATGCACTGGGCCAGGGACAGACTAATTTGCATATAGCCAGGTTCTGAGCTGGGATGGGGCAGTGAGATAAATAACGGTGATGGATCAAGCCCTGATCTTTGGACTGGGTAAGAGTGGTCTGCTTAATTCAGACACTCTGTTCATCACCACCCCCTTTTCTGTATCGTTTTTGGCCACTATAGGTGTGGCAGGGTATACTCAGACATGAGTCCCTTTCTCACTGCTCCATCAGGATTCAAGCAAGCCGGGCCGAAGAGGCTGAAATGCCAGAAACCGGTCCCCGGTAGCTTGTCTCCTTTCTGGTGAAGAATTGGCTTGGTAGTTTGGTCTGCCCTGTTCCCATGATGCACTGGGCCAGGGACAGACTAATTTGCATATAGCCAGGTTCTGAGCTGGGATGGGGCAGTGAGATAAATAACGGTGATGGATCAAGCCCTGATCTTTGGACTGGGTAAGAGTGGTCTGCTTAATTCAGACACTCTGTTCATCACCACCCCCTTTTCTGTATCGATTTTGGCCACTATAGGTGTGGCAGGGTATACTCAGACATGAGTCCCTTTCTCACTGCTCCATCAGGATTCAAGCAAGCCGGGCCGAAGAGGCTGAAATGCCAGAAACCGGTCCCCGGTAGCTTGTCTCCTTTCTGGTGAAGAATTGGCTTGGTAGTTTGGTCTGCCCTGTTCCCATGATGCACTGGGCCAGGGACAGACTAATTTGCATATAGCCAGGTTCTGAGCTGGGATGGGGCAGTGAGATAAATAACGGTGATGGATCAAGCCCTGATCTTTGGACTGGGTAAGAGTGGTCTGCTTAATTCAGACACTCTGTTCATCACCACCCCCTTTTCTGTATCGTTTTTGGCCACTATAGGTGTGGCAGGGTATACTCAGACATGAGTCCCTTTCTCACTGCTCCATCAGGATTCAAGCAAGCCGGGCCGAAGAGGCTGAAATGCCAGAAACCGGTCCCCGGTAGCTTGTCTTCTTTCTGGTGAAGAATTGGCTTGGTAGTTTGGTCTGCCCTGTTCCCATGATGCACTGGGCCAGGGACAGACTAATTTGCATATAGCCAGGTTCTGAGCTGGGATGGGGCAGTGAGATAAATAACGGTGATGGATCAAGCCCTGATCTTTGGACTGGGTAAGAGTGGTCTGCTTAATTCAGACACTCTGTTCATCACCACCCCCTTTTCTGTATCGTTTTTGGCCACTATAGGTGTGGCAGGGTATACTCAGACATGAGTCCCTTTCTCACTGCTCCATCAGGATTCAAGCAAGCCGGGCCGAAGAGGCTGAAATGCCAGAAACCGGTCCCCGGTAGCTTGTCTCCTTTCTGGTGAAGAATTGGCTTGGTAGTTTGGTCTGCCCTGTTCCCATGATGCACTGGGCCAGGGACAGACTAATTTGCATATAGCCAGGTTCTGAGCTGGGATGGGGCAGTGAGATAAATAACGGTGATGGATCAAGCCCTGATCTTTGGACTGGGTAAGAGTGGTCTGCTTAATTCAGACACTCTGTTCATCACCACCCCCTTTTCTGTATCGTTTTTGGCCACTATAGGTGTGGCAGGGTATACTCAGACATGAGTCCCTTTCTCACTGCTCCATCAGGATTCAAGCAAGCCGGGCCGAAGAGGCTGAAATGCCAGAAAACGGTCCCCGGTAGCTTGTCTCCTTTCTGGTGAAGAATTGGCTTGGTAGTTTGGTCTGCCCTGTTCCCATGATGCACTGGGCCAGGGACAGACTAATTTGCATATAGCCAGGTTCTGAGCTGGGATGGGGCAGTGAGATAAATAACGATGATGGATCAAGCCCTGATCTTTGGACTGGGTAAGAGTGGTCTGCTTAATTCAGACACTCTGTTCATCACCACCCCCTTTTCTGTATCGTTTTTGGCCACTATAGGTGTGGCAGGGTATACTCAGACATGAGTCCCTTTCTCACTGCTCCATCAGGATTCAAGCAAGCCGGGCCGAAGAGGCTGAAATGCCAGAAACCGGTCCCCGGTAGCGTGTCTCCTTTCTGGTGAAGAATTGGCTTGGTAGTTTGGTCTGCCCTGTTCCCATGATGCACTGGGCCAGGGACAGACTAATTTGCATATAGCCAGGTTCTGAGCTGGGATGGGGCAGTGAGATAAATAACGGTGATGGATCAAGCCCTGATCTTTGGACTGGGTAAGAGTGGTCTGCTTAATTCAGACACTCTGTTCATCACCACCCCCTTTTCTGTATCGTTTTTGGCCACTATAGGTGTGGCAGGGTATACTCAGACATGAGTCCCTTTCTCACTGCTCCATCAGGATTCAAGCAAGCCGGGCCGAAGAGGCTGAAATGCCAGAAACCGGTCCCCGGTAGCTTGTCTCCTTTCTGGTGAAGAATTGGCTTGGTAGTTTGGTCTGCCCTGTTCCCATGATGCACTGGGCCAGGGACAGACTCATTTGCATATAGCCAGGTTCTGAGCTGGGATGGGGCAGTGAGATAAATAACGGTGATGGATCAAGCCCTGATCTTTGGACTGGGTAAGAGTGGTCTGCTTAATTCAGACACTCTGTTCATCACCACCCCCTTTTCTGTATCGTTTTTGGTCACTATAGGTGTGGCAGGGTATACTCAGAAATGAGTCCCTTTCTCACTGCTCCATCCGGATTCAAGCAAGCCGGGCCGAAGAGGCTGAAATGCCAGAAACCGGTCCCCGGTAGCTTGTCTCCTTTCTGGTGAAGAATTGGCTTGGTAGTTTGGTCTGCCCTGTTCCCATGATGCACTGGGCCAGGGACAGACTAATTTGCATATAGCCAGGTTCTGAGCTGGGATGGGGCAGTGAGATAAATAACGGTGATGGATCAAGCCCTGATCTTTGGACTGGGTAAGAGTGGTCTGCTTAATTCAGACACTCTGTTCATCACCACCCCCTTTTCTGTATCGTTTTTGGCCACTATAGGTGTGGCAGGGTATACTCAGACATGAGTCCCTTTCTCACTGCTCCATCAGGATTCAAGCAAGCCAGGCCGAAGAGGCTGAAATGCCAGAAACCGGTCCCCGGTAGCTTGTCTCCTTTCTGGTGAAGAATTGGCTTGGTAGTTTGGTCTGCCCTGTTCCCATGATGCACTGGGCCAGGGACAGACTAATTTGCATATAGCCAGGTTCTGAGCTGGGATGGGGCAGTGAGATAAATAACGGTGATGGATCAAGCCCTGATCTTTGGACTGGGTAAGAGTGGTCTGCTTAATTCAGACACTCTGTTCATCACCACCCCCTTTTCTGTATCGTTTTTGGCCACTATAGGTGTGGCAGGGTATACTCAGACATGAGTCCCTTTCTCACTGCTCCATCAGGATTCAAGCAAGCCGGGCCGAAGAGGCTGAAATGCCAGAAACCGGTCCCCGGTAGCTTGTCTCCTTTCTGGTGAAGAATTGGCTTGGTAGTTTGGTCTGCCCTGTTCCCATGATGCATTGGGCCAGGGACAGACTAATTTGCATATAGCCAGGTTCTGAGCTGGGATGGGGCAGTGAGATAAATAACGGTGATGGATCAAGCCCTGATCTTTGGACTGGGTAAGAGTGGTCTGCTTAATTCAGACACTCTGTTCATCACCACCCCCTTTTCGGTATCGTTTTTGGCCACTATAGGTGTGGCAGGGTATACTCAGACATGAGTCCCTTTCTCACTGCTCCATCAGGATTCAAGCAAGCCGGGCCGAAGAGGCTGAAATGCCAGAAACCGGTCCCCGGTAGCTTGTCTCCTTTCTGGTGAAGAATTGGCTTGGTAGTTTGGTCTGCCCTGTTCCCATGATGCACTGGGCCAGGGACAGACTAATTTGCATATAGCCAGGTTCTGAGCTGGGATGGGGCAGTGAGATAAATAACGGTGATGGATCAAGCCCTGATCTTTGGACTGGGTAAGAGTGGTCTGCTTAATTCAGACACTCTGTTCATCACCACCCCCTTTTCTGTATCGTTTTTGGCCACTATAGGTGTGGCAGGGTATACTCAGACATGAGTCCCTTTCTCACTGCTCCATCAGGATTCAAGCAAGCCGGGCCGAAGAGGCTGAAATGCCAGAAACCGGTCCCCGGTAGCTTGTCTCCTTTCTGGTGAAGAATTGGCTTGGTAGTTTGGTCTGCCCTGTTCCCATGATGCACTGGGCCAGGGACAGACTAATTTGCATATAGCCAGGTTCTGAGCTGGGATGGGGCAGTGAGATAAATAACGGTGATGGATCAAGCCCTGATCTTTGGACTGGGTAAGAGTGGTCTGCTTAATTCAGACACTCTGTTCATCACCACCCCCTTTTCTGTATCGTTTTTGGCCACTATAGGTGTGGCAGGGTATACTCAGACATGAGTCCCTTTCTCACTGCTCCATCAGGATTCAAGCAAGCCGGGCCGAAGAGGCTGAAATGCCAGAAACCGGTCCCCGGTAGCTTGTCTCCTTTCTGGTGAAGAATTGGCTTGGTAGTTTGGTCTGCCCTGTTCCCATGATGCACTGGGCCAGGGACAGACTAATTTGCATATAGCCAGGTTCTGAGCTGGGATGGGGCAGTGAGATAAATAACGGTGATGGATCAAGCCCTGATCTTTGGACTGGGTAAGAGTGGTCTGCTTAATTCAGACACTCTGTTCATCACCACCCCCTTTTCTGTATCGTTTTTGGCCGCTATAGGTGTGGCAGGGTATACTCAGACATGAGTCCCTTTCTCACTGCTCCATCAGGATTCAAGCAAGCCGGGCCGAAGAGGCTGAAATGCCAGAAACCGGTCCCCGGTAGCTTGTCTCCTTTCTGGTGAAGAATTGGCTTGGTAGTTTGGTCTGCCCTGTTCCCATCATGCACTGGGCCAGGGACAGACTAATTTGCATATAGCCAGGTTCTGAGCTGGGATGGGGCAGTGAGATAAATAACGGTGATGGATCAAGCCCTGATCTTTGGACTGGGTAAGAGTGGTCTGCTTAATTCAGACACTCTGTTCATCACCACCCCCTTTTCTGTATCGTTTTTGGCCACTATAGGTGTGGCAGGGTATACTCAGACATGAGTCCCTTTCTCACTGCTCCATCAGGATTCAAGCAAGCCGGGCCGAAGAGGCTGAAATGCCAGAAACCGGTCCCCGGTAGCTTGTCTCCTTTCTGGTGAAGAATTGGCTTGGTAGTTTGGTCTGCCCTGTTCCCATGATGCACTGGGCCAGGGACAGACTAATTTGCATATAGCCAGGTTCTGAGCTGGGATGGGGCAGTGAGATAAATAACGGTGATGGATCAAGCCCTGATATTTGGACTGGGTAAGAGTGGTCTGCTTAATTCAGACACTCTGTTCATCACCACCCCCTTTTCTGTATCGTTTTTGGCCACTATAGGTGTGGCAGGGTATACTCAGACATGAGTCCCTTTCTCACTGCTCCATCAGGATTCAAGCAAGCCGGGCCGAAGAGGCTGAAATGCCAGAAACCGGTCCCCGGTAGCTTGTCTCCTTTCTGGTGAAGAATTGGCTTGGTAGTTTGGTCTGCCCTGTTCCCATGATGCACTGGGCCAGGGACAGACTAATTTGCATATAGCCAGGTTCTGAGCTGGGATGGGGCAGTGAGATAAATAACGGTGATGGATCAAGCCCTGATCTTTGGACTGGGTAAGAGTGGTCTGCTTAATTCAGACACTCTGTTCATCACCACCCCCTTTTCTGTATCGTTTTTGGCCACTATAGGTGTGGCAGGGTATACTCAGACATGAGTCCCTTTCTCACTGCTCCATCAGGATTCAAGCAAGCCGGGCCGAAGAGGCTGAAATGCCAGAAACCGGTCCCCGGTAGCTTGTCTCCTTTCTGGTGAAGAATTGGCTTGGTAGTTTGGTCTGCCCTGTTCCCATGATGCACTGGGCCAGGGACAGACTAAGTTGCATATAGCCAGGTTCTGAGCTGGGATGGGGCAGTGAGATAAATAACGGTGATGGATCAAGCCCTGATCTTTGGACTGGGTAAGAGTGGTCTGCTTAATTCAGACACTCCGTTCATCACCACCCCCTTTTCTGTATCGTTTTTGGCCACTATAGGTGTGGCAGGGTATACTCAGACATGAGTCCCTTTCTCACTGCTCCATCAGGATTCAAGCAAGCCGGGCCGAAGAGGCTGAAATGCCAGAAACCGGTCCCCGGTAGCTTGTCTCCTTTCTGGTGAAGAATTGGCTTGGTAGTTTGGTCTGCCCTGTTCCCATGATGCACTGGGCCAGGGACAGACTAATTTGCATATAGCCAGGTTCTGAGCTGGGATGGGGCAGTGAGATAAATAACGGTGATGGATCAAGCCCTGATCTTTGGACTGGGTAAGAGTGGTCTGCTTAATTCAGACACTCTGTTCATCACCACCCCCTTTTCTGTATCATTTTTGGCCACTATAGGTGTGGCAGGGTATACTCAGACATGAGTCCCTTTCTCACTGCTCCATCAGGATTCAAGCAAGCCGGGCCGAAGAGGCTGAAATGCCAGAAACCGGTCCCCGGTAGCTTGTCTCCTTTCTGGTGAAGAATTGGTTTGGTAGTTTGGTCTGCCCTGTTTCCATGATGCACTGGGCCAGGGACAGACTAATTTGCATATAGCCAGGTTCTGAGCTGGGATGGGGCAGTGAGATAAATAACGGTGATGGATCAAGCCCTGATCTTTGGACTGGGTAAGAGTGGTCTGCTTAATTCAGACACTCTGTTCATCACCACCCCCTTTTCTGTATCGTTTTTGGCCACTATAGGTGTGGCAGGGTATACTCAGACATGAGTCCCTTTCTCACTGCTCCATCAGGATTCAAGCAAGCCGGGCCGAAGAGGCTGAAATGCCAGAAACCGGTCCCCGGTAGCTTGTCTCCTTTCTGGTGAAGAATTGGCTTGGTAGTTTGGTCTGCCCTGTTCCCATGATGCACTGGGCCAGGGACAGACTAATTTGCATATAGCCAGGTTCTGAGCTGGGATGGGGCGGTGAGATAAATAACGGTGATGGATCAAGCCCTGATCTTTGGACTGGGTAAGAGTGGTCTGCTTAATTCAGACACTCTGTTCATCACCACCCCCTTTTCTGTATCGTTTTTGGCCACTATAGGTGTGGCAGGGTATACTCAGACATGAGTCCCTTTCTCACTGCTCCATCAGGATTCAAGCAAGCCGGGCCGAAGAGGCTGAAATGCCAGAAACCGGTCCCCGGTAGCTTGTCTCCTTTCTGGTGAAGAATTGGCTTGGTAGTTTGGTCTGCCCTGTTCCCATGATGCACTGGGCCAGGGACAGACTAATTTGCATATAGCCAGGTTCTGAGCTGGGATGGGGCAGTGAGATAAATAACGGTGATGGATCAAGCCCTGATCTTTGGACTGGGTAAGAGTGGTCTGCTTAATTCAGACACTCTGTTCATCACCACCCCCTTTTCTGTATCGTTTTTGGCCACTATAGGTGTGGCAGGGTATACTCAGACATGAGTCCCTTTCTCACTGCTCCATCAGGATTCAAGCAAGCCGGGCCGAAGAGGCTGAAATGCCAGAAACCGGTCCCCGGTAGCTTGTCTCCTTTCTGGTGAAGAATTGGCTTGGTAGTTTGGTCTGCCCTGTTCCCATGATGCACTGGGCCAGGGACAGACTAATTTGCATATAGCCAGGTTCTGAGCTGGGATGGGGCAGTGAGATAAATAACGGTGATGGATCAAGCCCTGATCTTTGGACTGGGTAAGAGTGGTCTGCTTAATTCAGACACTCTGTTCATCACCACCCCCTTTTCTGTATCGTTTTTGGCCACTATAGGTGTGGCAGGGTATACTCAGACATGAGTCCCTTTCTCACTGCTCCATCAGGATTCAAGCAAGCCGGGCCGAAGAGGCTGAAATGCCAGAAACCGGTCCCCGGTAGCTTGTCTCCTTTCTGGTGAAGAATTGGCTTGGTAGTTTGGTCTGCCCTGTTCCCATGATGCACTGGGCCAGGGACAGACTAATTTGCATATAGCCAGGTTCTGAGCTGGGATGGGGCAGTGAGATAAATAACGGTGATGGATCAAGCCCTGATCTTTGGACTGGGTAAGAGTGGTCTGCTTAATTCAGACACTCTGTTCATCACCACCCCCTTTTCTGTATCGTTTTTGGCCACTATAGGTGTGGCAGGGTATACTCAGACATGAGTCCCTTTCTCACTGCTCCATCAGGATTCAAGCAAGCCGGGCCGAAGAGGCTGAAATGCCAGAAACCGGTCCCCGGTAGCTTGTCTCCTTTCTGGTGAAGAATTGGCTTGGTAGTTTGGTCTGCCCTGTTCCCATGATGCACTGGGCCAGGGACAGACTAATTTGCATATAGCCAGGTTCTGAGCTGGGATGGGGCAGTGAGATAAATAACGGTGATGGATCAAGCCCTGATCTTTGGACTGGGTAAGAGTGGTCTGCTTAATTCAGACACTCTGTTCATCACCACCCCCTTTTCTGATTCGTTTTTGGCCACTATAGGTGTGGCAGGGTATACTCAGACATGAGTCCCTTTCTCACTGCTCCATCAGGATTCAAGCAAGCCGGGCCGAAGAGGCTGAAATGCCAGAAACCGGTCCCCGGTAGCTTGTCTCCTTTCTGGTGAAGAATTGGCTTGGTAGTTTGGTCTGCCCTGTTCCCATGATGCACTGGGCCAGGGACAGACTAATTTGCATATAGCCAGGTTCTGAGCTGGGATGGGGCAGTGAGATAAATAACGGTGATGGATCAAGCCCTGATCTTTGGACTGGGTAAGAGTGGTCTGCTTAATTCAGACACTCTGTTCATCACCACCCCCTTTTCTGTATCGTTTTTGGCCACTATAGGTGTGGCAGGGTATACTCAGACATGAGTCCCTTTCTCACTGCTCCATCAGGATTCAAGCAAGCCGGGCCGAAGAGGCTGAAATGCCAGAAACCGGTCCCCGGTCGCTTGTCTCCTTTCTGGTGAAGAATTGGCTTGGTAGTTTGGTCTGCCCTGTTCCCATGATGCACTGGGCCAGGGACAGACTAATTTGCATATAGCCAGGTTCTGAGCTGGGATGGGGCAGTGAGATAAATAACGGTGATGGATCAAGCCCTGATCTTTGGACTGGGTAAGAGTGGTCTGCTTAATTCAGACACTCTGTTCATCACCACCCCCTTTTCTGTATCGTTTTTGGCCACTATAGGTGTGGCAGGGTATACTCAGACATGAGTCCCTTTCTCACTGCTCCATCAGGATTAAAGCAAGCCGGGCCGAAGAGGCTGAAATGCCAGAAACCGGTCCCCGGTAGCTTGTCTTCTTTCTGGTGAAGAATTGGCTTGGTAGTTTGGTCTGCCCTGTTCCCATGATGCACTGGGCCAGGGACAGACTAATTTGCATATAGCCAGGTTCTGAGCTGGGATGGGGCAGTGAGATAAATAACGGTGATGGATCAAGCCCTGATCTTTGGACTGGGTAAGAGTGGTCTGCTTAATTCAGACACTCTGTTCATCACCACCCCCTTTTCTGCATCGTTTTTGGCCACTATAGGTGTGGCAGGGTATACTCAGACATGAGTCCCTTTCTCACTGCTCCATCAGGATTCAAGCAAGCCGGGCCGAAGAGGCTGAAATGCCAGAAACCGGTCCCCGGTAGCTTGTCTCCTTTCTGGTGAAGAATTGGCTTGGTAGTTTGGTCTGCCCTGTTCCCATGATGCACTGGGCCAGGGACAGACTAATTTGCATATAGCCAGGTTCTGAGCTGGGATGGGGCAGTGAGATAAATAACGGTGATGGATCAAGCCCTGATCTTTGGACTGGGTAAGAGTGGTCTGCTTAATTCAGACACTCTGTTCATCACCACCCCCTTTTCTGTATCGTTTTTGGCCACTATAGGTGTGGCAGGGTATACTCAGACATGAGTCCCTTTCTCACTGCTCCATCAGGATTCAAGCAAGCCGGGCCGAAGAGGCTGAAATGCCAGAAACCGGTCCCCGGTAGCTTGTCTCCTTTCTGGTGAAGAATTGGCTTGGTAGTTTGGTCTGCCCTGTTCCCATGATGCACTGGGCCAGGGACAGACTAATTTGCATATAGCCAGGTTCTGAGCTGGGATGGGGCAGTGAGATAAATAACGGTGATGGATCAAGCCCTGATCTTTGGACTGGGTAAGAGTGGTCTGCTTAATTCAGACACTCTGTTCATCACCACCCCCTTTTCTGTATCGTTTTTGGCCACTATAGGTGTGGCAGGGTATACTCAGACATGAGTCCCTTTCTCACTGCTCCATCAGGATTCAAGCAAGCCGGGCCGAAGAAGCTGAAATGCCAGAAACCGGTCCCCGGTAGCGTGTCTCCTTTCTGGTGAAGAATTGGCTTGGTAGTTTGGTCTGCCCTGTTCCCATGATGCACTGGGCCAGGGACAGACTAATTTGCATATAGCCAGGTTCTGAGCTGGGATGGGGCAGTGAGATAAATAACGGTGATGGATCAAGCCCTGATCTTTGGACTGGGTAAGAGTGGTCTGCTTAATTCAGACACTCTGTTCATCACCACCCCCTTTTCTGTATCGTTTTTGGCCACTATAGGTGTGGCAGGGTATACTCAGACATGAGTCCCTTTCTCACTGCTCCATCAGGATTCAAGCAAGCCGGGCCGAAGAGGCTGAAATGCCAGAAACCGGTCCCCGGTAGCTTGTCTCCTTTCTGGTGAAGAATTGGCTTGGTAGTTTGGTCTGCCCTGTTCCCATGATGCACTGGGCCAGGGACAGACTAATTTGCATATAGCCAGGTTCTGAGCTGGGATGGGGCAGTGAGATAAATAACGGTGATGGATCAAGCCCTGATCTTTGGACTGGGTAAGAGTGGTCTGCTTAATTCAGACACTCTGTTCATCACCACCCCCTTTTCTGTATCGTTTTTGGCCACTATAGGTGTGGCAGGGTATACTCAGACATGAGTCCCTTTCTCACTGCTCCATCCGGATTCAAGCAAGCCGGGCCGAAGAGGCTGAAATGCCAGAAACCGGTCCCCGGTAGCTTGTCTCCTTTCTGGTGAAGAATTGGCTTGGTAGTTTGGTCTGCCCTGTTCCCATGATGCACTGGGCCAGGGACAGACTAATTTGCATATAGCCAGGTTCTGAGCTGGGATGGGGCAGTGAGATAAATAACGGTGATGGATCAAGCCCTGATCTTTGGACTGGGTAAGAGTGGTCTGCTTAATTCAGACACTCTGTTCATCACCACCCCCTTTTCTGTATCGTTTTTGGCCACTATAGGTGTGGCAGGGTATACTCAGACATGAGTCCCTTTCTCACTGCTCCATCAGGATTCAAGCAAGCCAGGCCGAAGAGGCTGAAATGCCAGAAACCGGTCCCCGGTAGCTTGTCTCCTTTCTGGTGAAGAATTGGCTTGGTAGTTTGGTCTGCCCTGTTCCCATGATGCACTGGGCCAGGGACAGACTAATTTGCATATAGCCAGGTTCTGAGCTGGGATGGGGCAGTGAGATAAATAACGGTGATGGATCAAGCCCTGATCTTTGGACTGGGTAAGAGTGGTCTGCTTAATTCAGACACTCTGTTCATCACCACCCCCTTTTCTGTATCGTTTTTGGCCACTATAGGTGTGGCAGGGTATACTCAGACATGAGTCCCTTTCTCACTGCTCCATCAGGATTCAAGCAAGCCGGGCCGAAGAGGCTGAAATGCCAGAAACCGGTCCCCAGTAGCTTGTCTCCTTTCTGGTGAAGAATTGGCTTGGTAGTTTGGTCTGCCCTGTTCCCATGATGCACTGGGCCAGGGACAGACTAATTTGCATATAGCCAGGTTCTGAGCTGGGATGGGGCAGTGAGATAAATAACGGTGATGGATCAAGCCCTGATCTTTGGACTGGGTAAGAGTGGTCTGCTTAATTCAGACACTCTGTTCATCACCACCCCCTTTTCTGTATCGTTTTTGGCCACTATAGGTGTGGCAGGGTATACTCAGACATGAGTCCCTTTCTCACTGCTCCATCAGGATTCAAGCAAGCCGGGCCGAAGAGGCTGAAATGCCAGAAACCGGTCCCCGGTAGCTTGTCTCCTTTCTGGTGAAGAATTGGCTTGGTAGTTTGGTCTGCCCTGTTCCCATGATGCACTGGGCCAGGGACAGACTCATTTGCATATAGCCAGGTTCTGAGCTGGGATGGGGCAGTGAGATAAATAACGGTGATGGATCAAGCCCTGATCTTTGGACTGGGTAAGAGTGGTCTGCTTAATTCAGACACTCTGTTCATCACCACCCCCTTTTCTGTATCGTTTTTGGCCACTATAGGTGTGGCAGGGTATACTCAGACATGAGTCCCTTTCTCACTGCTCCATCAGGATTCAAGCAAGCCGGGCCGAAGAGGCTGAAATGCCAGAAACCGGTCCCCGGTAGCTTGTCTCCTTTCTGGTGAAGAATTGGCTTGGTAGTTTGGTCTGCCCTGTTCCCATGATGCACTGGGCCAGGGACAGACTAATTTGCATATAGCCAGGTTCTGAGCTGGGATGGGGCAGTGAGATAAATAACGGTGATGGATCAAGCCCTGATCTTTGGACTGGGTAAGAGTGGTCTGCTTAATTCAGACACTCTGTTCATCACCACCCCCTTTTCTGTATTGTTTTTGGCCGCTATAGGTGTGGCAGGGTATACTCAGACATGAGTCCCTTTCTCACTGCTCCATCAGGATTCAAGCAAGCCGGGCCGAAGAGGCTGAAATGCCAGAAACCGGTCCCCGGTAGCTTGTCTCCTTTCTGGTGAAGAATTGGCTTGGTAGTTTGGTCTGCCCTGTTCCCATGATGCACTGGGCCAGGGACAGACTAATTTGCATATAGCCAGGTTCTGAGCTGGGATGGGGCAGTGAGATAAATAACGGTGATGGATCAAGCCCTGATCTTTGGACTGGGTAAGAGTGGTCTGCTTAATTCAGACACTCTGTTCATCACCACCCCCTTTTCTGTATCGTTTTTGGCCACTATAGGTGTGGCAGGGTATACTCAGACATGAGTCCCTTTCTCACTGCTCCATCAGGATTCAAGCAAGCCGGGCCGAAGAGGCTGAAATGCCAGAAACCGGTCCCCGGTAGTTTGTCTCCTTTCTGGTGAAGAATTGGCTTGGTAGTTTGGTCTGCCCTGTTCCCATGATGCACTGGGCCAGGGACAGACTAATTTGCATATAGCCAGGTTCTGAGCTGGGATGGGGCAGTGAGATAAATAACGGTGATGGATCAAGCCCTGATCTTTGGACTGGGTAAGAGTGGTCTGCTTAATTCAGACACTCTGTTCATCACCACCCCCTTTTCTGTATCGTTTTTGGCCACTATAGGTGTGGCAGGGTATACTCAGACATGAGTCCCTTTCTCACTGCTCCATCAGGATTCAAGCAAGCCGGGCCGAAGAGGCTGAAATGCCAGAAACCGGTCCCCGGTAGCTTGTCTCCTTTCTGGTGAAGAATTGGCTTGGTAGTTTGGTCTGCCCTGTTCCCATGATGCACTGGGCCAGGGACAGACTAATTTGCATATAGCCAGGTTCTGAGCTGGGATGGGGCAGTGAGATAAATAACGGTGATGGATCAAGCCCTGATCTTTGGACTGGGTAAGAGTGGTCTGCTTAATTCAGACACTCTGTTCATCACCACCCCCTTTTCTGATTCGTTTTTGGCCACTATAGGTGTGGCAGGGTATACTCAGACATGAGTCCCTTTCTCACTGCTCCATCAGGATTCAAGCAAGCCGGGCCGAAGAGGCTGAAATGCCAGAAACCGGTCCCCGGTAGCTTGTCTCCTTTCTGGTGAAGAATTGGCTTGGTAGTTTGGTCTGCCCTGTTCCCATGATGCACTGGGCCAGGGACAGACTAATTTGCATATAGCCAGGTTCTGAGCTGGGATGGGGCAGTGAGATAAATAACGGTGATGGATCAAGCCCTGATCTTTGGACTGGGTAAGAGTGGTCTGCTTAATTCAGACACTCTGTTCATCACCACCCCCTTTTCTGTATCGTTTTTGGCCACTATAGGTGTGGCAGGGTATACTCAGACATGAGTCCCTTTCTCACTGCTCCATCAGGATTCAAGCAAGCCGGGCCGAAGAGGCTGAAATGCCAGAAACCGGTCCCCGGTAGCTTGTCTCCTTTCTGGTGAAGAATTGGCTTGGTAGTTTGGTCTGCCCTGTTCCCATGATGCACTGGGCCAGGGACAGACTAATTTGCATATAGCCAGGTTCTGAGCTGGGATGGGGCAGTGAGATAAATAACGGTGATGGATCAAGCCCTGATCTTTGGACTGGGTAAGAGTGGTCTGCTTAATTCAGACACTCTGTTCATCACCACCCCCTTTTCTGTATCGTTTTTGGCCACTATAGGTGTGGCAGGGTATACTCAGACATGAGTCCCTTTCTCACTGCTCCATCAGGATTCAAGCAAGCCGGGCCGAAGAGGCTGAAATGCCAGAAACCGGTCCCCGGTAGCTTGTCTCCTTTCTGGTGAAGAATTGGCTTGGTAGTTTGGTCTGCCCTGTTCCCATGATGCACTGGGCCAGGGACAGACTAATTTGCATATAGCCAGGTTCTGAGCTGGGATGGGACAGTGAGATAAATAACGGTGATGGATCAAGCCCTGATCTTTGGACTGGGTAAGAGTGGTCTGCTTAATTCAGACACTCTGTTCATCACCACCCCCTTTTCTGTATCGTTTTTGGCCACTATAGGTGTGGCAGGGTATACTCAGACATGAGTCCCTTTCTCACTGCTCCATCAGGATTCAAGCAAGCCGGGCCGAAGAGGCTGAAATGCCAGAAACCGGTCCCCGGTAGCTTGTCTCCTTTCTGGTGAAGAATTGGCTTGGTAGTTTGGTCTGCCCTGTTCCCATGATGCACTGGGCCAGGGACAGACTAATTTGCATATAGCCAGGTTCTGAGCTGGGATGGGGCGGTGAGATAAATAACGGTGATGGATCAAGCCCTGATCTTTGGACTGGGTAAGAGTGGTCTGCTTAATTCAGACACTCTGTTCATCACCACCCCCTTTTCTGTATCGTTTTTGGCCACTATAGGTGTGGCAGGGTATACTCAGACATGAGTCCCTTTCTCACTGCTCCATCAGGATTCAAGCAAGCCGGGCCGAAGAGGCTGAAATGCCAGAAACCGGTCCCCGGTAGCTTGTCTCCTTTCTGGTGAAGAATTGGCTTGGTAGTTTGGTCTGCCCTGTTCCCATGATGCACTGGGCCAGGGACAGACTAATTTGCATATAGCCAGGTTCTGAGCTGGGATGGGGCAGTGAGATAAATAACGGTGATGGATCAAGCCCTGATCTTTGGACTGGGTAAGGGTGGTCTGCTTAATTCAGACACTCTGTTCATCACCACCCCCTTTTCTGTATCGTTTTTGGCCACTATAGGTGTGGCAGGGTATACTCAGACATGAGTCCCTTTCTCACTGCTCCATCAGGATTCAAGCAAGCCGGGCCGAAGAGGCTGAAATGCCAGAAACCGGTCCCCGGTAGCTTGTCTCCTTTCTGGTGAAGAATTGGCTTGGTAGTTTGGTCTGCCCTGTTCCCATGATGCACTGGGCCAGGGACAGACTAATTTGCATATAGCCAGGTTCTGAGCTGGGATGGGGCAGTGAAATAAATAACGGTGATGGATCAAGCCCTGATCTTTGGACTGGGTAAGAGTGGTCTGCTTAATTCAGACACTCTGTTCATCACCACCCCCTTTTCTGTATCGTTTTTGGCCACTATAGGTGTGGCAGGGTATACTCAGACATGAGTCCCTTTCTCACTGCTCCATCAGGATTCAAGCAAGCCGGGCCGAAGAGGCTGAAATGCCAGAAACCGGTCCCCGGTAGCTTGTCTCCTTTCTGGTGAAGAATTGGCTTGGTAGTTTGGTCTGCCCTGTTCCCATGATGCACTGGGCCAGGGACAGACTAATTTGCATATAGCCAGGTTCTGAGCTGGGATGGGGCAGTGAGATAAATAACGGTGATGGATCAAGCCCTGATCTTTGGACTGGGTAAGAGTGGTCTGCTTAATTCAGACACTCTGTTCATCACCACCCCCTTTTCTGTATCGTTTTTGGCCACTATAGGTGTGGCAGGGTATACTCAGACATGAGTCCCTTTCTCACTGCTCCATCAGGATTCAAGCAAGCCGGGCCGAAGAGGCTGAAATGCCAGAAACCGGTCCCCGGTAGCTTGTCTCCTTTCTGGTGAAGAATTGGCTTGGTAGTTTGGTCTGCCCTGTTCTCATGATGCACTGGGCCAGGGACAGACTAATTTGCATATAGCCAGGTTCTGAGCTGGGATGGGGCAGTGAGATAAATAACGGTGATGGATCAAGCCCTGATCTTTGGACTGGGTAAGAGTGGTCTGCTTAATTCAGACACTCTGTTCATCACCACCCCCTTTTCTGTATCGTTTTTGGCCACTATAGGTGTGGCAGGGTATACTCAGACATGAGTCCCTGTCTCACTGCTCCATCAGGATTCAAGCAAGCCGGGCCGAAGAGGCTGAAATGCCAGAAACCGGTCCCCGGTAGCTTGTCTCCTTTCTGGTGAAGAATTGGCTTGGTAGTTTGGTCTGCCCTGTTCCCATGATGCACTGGGCCAGGGACAGACTAATTTGCATATAGCCATGTTCTGAGCTGGGATGGGGCAGTGAGATAAATAACGGTGATGGATCAAGCCCTGATCTTTGGACTGGGTAAGAGTGGTCTGCTTAATTCAGACACTCTGTTCATCACCACCCCCTTTTCTGTATCGTTTTTGGCCACTATAGGTGTGGCAGGGTATACTCAGACATGAGTCCCTTTCTCACTGCTCCATCAGGATTCAAGCAAGCCGGGCCGAAGAGGCTGAAATGCCAGAAACCGGTCCCCGGTAGCTTGTCTCCTTTCTGGTGAAGAATTGGCTTGGTAGTTTGGTCTGCCCTGTTCCCATGATGCACTGGGCCAGGGACAGACTAATTTGCATATAGCCAGGTTCTGAGCTGGGATGGGGCAGTGAGATAAATAACGGTGATGGATCAAGCCCTGATCTTTGGACTGGGTAAGAGTGGTCTGCTTAATTCAGACACTCTGTTCATCACCACCCCCTTTTCTGTATCGTTTTTGGCCACTATAGGTGTGGCAGGGTATACTCAGACATGAGTCCCTTTCTCACTGCTCCATCAGGATTCAAGCAAGCCGGGCCGAAGAGGCTGAAATGCCAGAAACCGGTCCCCTGTAGCTTGTCTCCTTTCTGGTGAAGAATTGGCTTGGTAGTTTGGTCTGCCCTGTTCCCATGATGCACTGGGCCAGGGACAGACTAATTTGCATATAGCCAGGTTCTGAGCTGGGATGGGGCAGTGAGATAAATAACGGTCATGGATCAAGCCCTGATCTTTGGACTGGGTAAGAGTGGTCTGCTTAATTCAGACACTCTGTTCATCACCACCCCCTTTTCTGTATCGTTTTTGGCCACTATAGGTGTGGCAGGGTATACTCAGACATGAGTCCCTTTCTCACTGCTCCATCAGGATTCAAGCAAGCCGGGCCGAAGAGGCTGAAATGCCAGAAACCGGTCCCCGGTAGCTTGTCTCCTTTCTGGTGAAGAATTGGCTTGGTAGTTTGGTCTGCCCTGTTCCCATGATGCACTGGGCCAGGGACAGACTAATTTGCATATAGCCAGGTTCTGAGCTGGGATGGGGCAGTGAGATAAATAACGGTGATGGATCAAGCCCTGATCTTTGGACTGGGTAAGAGTGGTCTGCTTAATTCAGACACTCTGTTCATCACCACCCCCTTTTCTGTATCGTTTTTGGCCACTATAGGTGTGGCAGGGTATACTCAGACATGAGTCCCTTTCTCACTGCTCCATCAGGATTCAAGCAAGCCGGGCCGAAGAGGCTGAAATGCCAGAAACCGGTCCCCGGTAGCTTGTCTCCTTTCTGGTGAAGAATTGGCTTGGTAGTTTGGTCTGCCCTGTTCCCATGATGCACTGGGCCAGGGACAGACTAATTTGCATATAGCCAGGTTCTGAGCTGGGATGGGGCAGTGAGATAAATAACGGTGATGGATCAAGCCCTGATCTTTGGACTGGGTAAGAGTGGTCTGCTTAATTCAGACACTCTGTTCATCACCACCCCCTTTTCTGTATCGTTTTTGGCCACTATAGGTGTGGCAGGGTATACTCAGACATGAGTCCCTTTCTCACTGCTCCATCAGGATTCAAGCAAGCCGGGCCGAAGAGGCTGAAATGCCAGAAACCGGTCCCCTGTAGCTTGTCTCCTTTCTGGTGAAGAATTGGCTTGGTAGTTTGGTCTGCCCTGTTCCCATGATGCACTGGGCCAGGGACAGACTAATTTGCATATAGCCAGGTTCTGAGCTGGGATGGGGCAGTGAGATAAATAACGGTCATGGATCAAGCCCTGATCTTTGGACTGGGTAAGAGTGGTCTGCTTAATTCAGACACTCTGTTCATCACCACCCCCTTTTCTGTATCGTTTTTGGCCACTATAGGTGTGGCAGGGTATACTCAGACATGAGTCCCTTTCTCACTGCTCCATCAGGATTCAAGCAAGCCGGGCCGAAGAGGCTGAAATGCCAGAAACCGGTCCCCGGTAGCTTGTCTCCTTTCTGGTGAAGAATTGGCTTGGTAGTTTGGTCTGCCCTGTTCCCATGATGCACTGGGCCAGGGACAGACTAATTTGCATATAGCCAGGTTCTGAGCTGGGATGGGGCAGTGAGATAAATAACGGTGATGGATCAAGCCCTGATCTTTGGACTGGGTAAGAGTGGTCTGCTTAATTCAGACACTCTGTTCATCACCACCCCCTTTTCTGTATCGTTTTTGGCCACTATAGGTGTGGCAGGGTATACTCAGACATGAGTCCCTTTCTCACTGCTCCATCAGGATTCAAGCAAGCCGGGCCGAAGAGGCTGAAATGCCAGAAACCGGTCCCCGGTAGCTTGTCTCCTTTCTGGTGAAGAATTGGCTTGGTAGTTTGGTCTGCCCTGTTCCCATGATGCACTGGGCCAGGGACAGACTAATTTGCATATAGCCAGGTTCTGAGCTGGGATGGGGCAGTGAGATAAATAACGGTGATGGATCAAGCCCTGATCTTTGGACTGGGTAAGAGTGGTCTGCTTAATTCAGACACTCTGTTCATCACCACCCCCTTTTCTGTATCGTTTTTGGCCACTATAGGTGTGGCAGGGTATACTCAGACATGAGTCTCTTTCTCACTGCTCCATCAGGATTCAAGCAAGCCGGGCCGAAGAAGCTGAAATGCCAGAAACCGGTCCCCGGTAGCGTGTCTCCTTTCTGGTGAAGAATTGGCTTGGTAGTTTGGTCTGCCCTGTTCCCATGATGCACTGGGCCAGGGACAGACTAATTTGCATATAGCCAGGTTCTGAGCTGGGATGGGGCAGTGAGATAAATAACGGTGATGGATCAAGCCCTGATCTTTGGACTGGGTAAGAGTGGTCTGCTTAATTCAGACACTCTGTTCATCACCACCCCCTTTTCTGTATCGTTTTTGGCCACTATAGGTGTGGCAGGGTATACTCAGACATGAGTCCCTTTCTCACTGCTCCATCAGGATTCAAGCAAGCCGGGCCGAAGAGGCTGAAATGCCAGAAACCGGTCCCCGGTAGCTTGTCTCCTTTCTGGTGAAGAATTGGCTTGGTAGTTTGGTCTGCCCTGTTCCCATGATGCACTGGGCCAGGGACAGACTAATTTGCATATAGCCAGGTTCTGAGCTGGGATGGGGCAGTGAGATAAATAACGGTGATGGATCAAGCCCTGATCTTTGGACTGGGTAAGAGTGGTCTGCTTAATTCAGACACTCTGTTCATCACCACCCCCTTTTCTGTATCGTTTTTGGCCACTATAGGTGTGGCAGGGTATACTCAGACATGAGTCCCTTTCTCACTGCTCCATCCGGATTCAAGCAAGCCGGGCAGAAGAGGCTGAAATGCCAGAAACCGGTCCCCGGTAGCTTGTCTCCTTTCTGGTGAAGAATTGGCTTGGTAGTTTGGTCTGCCCTGTTCCCATGATGCACTGGGCCAGGGACAGACTAATTTGCATATAGCCAGGTTCTGAGCTGGGATGGGGCAGTGAGATAAATAACGGTGATGGATCAAGCCCTGATCTTTGGACTGGGTAAGAGTGGTCTGCTTAATTCAGACACTCTGTTCATCACCACCCCCTTTTCTGTATCGTTTTTGGCCACTATAGGTGTGGCAGGGTATACTCAGACATGAGTCCCTTTCTCACTGCTCCATCAGGATTCAAGCAAGCCAGGCCGAAGAGGCTGAAATGCCAGAAACCGGTCCCCGGTAGCTTGTCTCCTTTCTGGTGAAGAATTGGCTTGGTAGTTTGGTCTGCCCTGTTCCCATGATGCACTGGGCCAGGGACAGACTAATTTGCATATAGCCAGGTTCTGAGCTGGGATGGGGCAGTGAGATAAATAACGGTGATGGATCAAGCCCTGATCTTTGGACTGGGTAAGAGTGGTCTGCTTAATTCAGACACTCTGTTCATCACCACCCCCTTTTCTGTATCGTTTTTGGCCACTATAGGTGTGGCAGGGTATACTCAGACATGAGTCCCTTTTTCACTGCTCCATCAGGATTCAAGCAAGCCGGGCCGAAGAGGCTGAAATGCCAGAAACCGGTCCCCGGTAGCTTGTCTCCTTTCTGGTGAAGAATTGGCTTGGTAGTTTGGTCTGCCCTGTTCCCATGATGCACTGGGCCAGGGACAGACTAATTTGCATATAGCCAGGTTCTGAGCTGGGATGGGGCAGTGAGATAAATAACGGTGATGGATCAAGCCCTGATCTTTGGACTGGGTAAGAGTGGTCTGCTTAATTCAGACACTCTGTTCATCACCACCCCCTTTCCTGTATCGTTTTTGGCCACTATAGGTGTGGCAGGGTATACTCAGACATGAGTCCCTTTCTCACTGCTCCATCAGGATTCAAGCAAGCCGGGCCGAAGAGGCTGAAATGCCAGAAACCGGTCCCCGGTAGCTTGTCTCCTTTCTGGTGAAGAATTGGCTTGGTAGTTTGGTCTGCCCTGTTCCCATGATGCACTGGGCCAGGGACAGACTAATTTGCATATAGCCAGGTTCTGAGCTGGGATGGGGCAGTGAGATAAATAACGGTGATGGATCAAGCCCTGATCTTTGGACTGGGTAAGAGTGGTCTGCTTAATTCAGACACTCTGTTCATCACCACCCCCTTTTCTGTATCGTTTTTGGCCACTATAGGTGTGGCAGGGTATACTCAGACATGAGTCCCTTTCTCACTGCTCCATCAGGATTCAAGCAAGCCGGGCCGAAGAGGCTGAAATGCCAGAAACCGGTCCCCTGTAGCTTGTCTCCTTTCTGGTGAAGAATTGGCTTGGTAGTTTGGTCTGCCCTGTTCCCATGATGCACTGGGCCAGGGACAGACTAATTTGCATATAGCCAGGTTCTGAGCTGGGATGGGGCAGTGAGATAAATAACGGTGATGGATCAAGCCCTGATCTTTGGACTGGGTAAGAGTGGTCTGCTTAATTCAGACACTCTGTTCATCACCACCCCCTTTTCTGTATCGTTTTTGGCCACTATAGGTGTGGCAGGGTATACTCAGACATGAGTCCCTTTCTCACTGCTCCATCAGGATTCAAGCAAGCCGGGCCGAAGAGGCTGAAATGCCAGAAACCGGTCCCCGGTAGCTTGTCTCCTTTCTGGTGAAGAATTGGCTTGGTAGTTTGGTCTGCCCTGTTCCCATGATGCACTGGGCCAGGGACAGACTAATTTGCATATAGCCAGGTTCTGAGCTGGGATGGGGCAGTGAGATAAATAACGGTGATGGATCAAGCCCTGATCTTTGGACTGGGTAAGAGTGGTCTGCTTAATTCAGACACTCTGTTCATCACCACCCCCTTTTCTGTATCGTTTTTGGCCGCTATAGGTGTGGCAGGGTATACTCAGACATGAGTCCCTTTCTCACTGCTCCATCAGGATTCAAGCAAGCCGGGCCGAAGAGGCTGAAATGCCAGAAACCGGTCCCCGGTAGCTTGTCTCCTTTCTGGTGAAGAATTGGCTTGGTAGTTTGGTCTGCCCTGTTCCCATGATGCACTGGGCCAGGGACAGACTAATTTGCATATAGCCAGGTTCTGAGCTGGGATGGGGCAGTGAGATAAATAACGGTGATGGATCAAGCCCTGATCTTTGGACTGGGTAAGAGTGGTCTGCTTAATTCAGACACTCTGTTCATCACCACCCCCTTTTCTGTATCGTTTTTGGCCACTATAGGTGTGGCAGGGTATACTCAGACATGAGTCCCTTTCTCACTGCTCCATCAGGAGTCAAGCAAGCCGGGCCGAAGAGGCTGAAATGCCAGAAACCGGTCCCCGGTAGCTTGTCTCCTTTCTGGTGAAGAATTGGCTTGGTAGTTTGGTCTGCCCTGTTCCCATGATGCACTGGGCCAGGGACAGACTAATTTGCATATAGCCAGGTTCTGAGCTGGGATGGGGCAGTGAGATAAATAACGGTGATGGATCAAGCCCTGATCTTTGGACTGGGTAAGAGTGGTCTGCTTAATTCAGACACTCTGTTCATCACCACCCCCTTTTCTGTATCGTTTTTGGCCACTATAGGTGTGGCAGGGTATACTCAGACATGAGTCCCTTTCTCACTGCTCCATCAGGATTCAAGCAAGCCGGGCCGAAGAGGCTGAAATGCCAGAAACCGGTCCCCGGTAGCTTGTCTCCTTTCTGGTGAAGAATTGGCTTGGTAGTTTGGTCTGCCCTGTTCCCATGATGCACTGGGCCAGGGACAGACTAATTTGCATATAGCCAGGTTCTGAGCTGGGATGGGGCAGTGAGATAAATAACGGTGATGGATCAAGCCCTGATCTTTGGACTGGGTAAGAGTGGTCTGCTTAATTCAGACACTCTGTTCATCACCACCCCCTTTTCTGATTCGTTTTTGGCCACTATAGGTGTGGCAGGGTATACTCAGACATGAGTCCCTTTCTCACTGCTCCATCAGGATTCAAGCAAGCCGGGCCGAAGAGGCTGAAATGCCAGAAACCGGTCCCCGGTAGCTTGTCTCCTTTCTGGTGAAGAATTGGCTTGGTAGTTTGGTCTGCCCTGTTCCCATGATGCACTGGGCCAGGGACAGACTAATTTGCATATAGCCAGGTTCTGAGCTGGGATGGGGCAGTGAGATAAATAACGGTGATGGATCAAGCCCTGATCTTTGGACTGGGTAAGAGTGGTCTGCTTAATTCAGACACTCTGTTCATCACCACCCCCTTTTCTGTATCGTTTTTGGCCACTATAGGTGTGGCAGGGTATACTCAGACATGAGTCCCTTTCTCACTGCTCCATCAGGATTCAAGCAAGCCGGGCCGAAGAGGCTGAAATGCCAGAAACCGGTCCCCGGTAGCTTGTCTCCTTTCTGGTGAAGAATTGGCTTGGTAGTTTGGTCTGCCCTGTTCCCATGATGCACTGGGCCAGGGACAGACTAATTTGCATATAGCCAGGTTCTGAGCTGGGATGGGGCAGTGAGATAAATAACGGTGATGGATCAAGCCCTGATCTTTGGACTGGGTAAGAGTGGTCTGCTTAATTCAGACACTCTGTTCATCACCACCCCCTTTTCTGTATCGTTTTTGGCCACTATAGGTGTGGCAGGGTATACTCAGACATGAGTCCCTTTCTCACTGCTCCATCAGGATTCAAGCAAGCCGGGCCGAAGAGGCTGAAATGCCAGAAACCGGTCCCCGGTAGCTTGTCTCCTTTCTGGTGAAGAATTGGCTTGGTAGTTTGGTCTGCCCTGTTCCCATGATGCACTGGGCCAGGGACAGACTAATTTGCATATAGCCAGGTTCTGAGCTGGGATGGGACAGTGAGATAAATAACGGTGATGGATCAAGCCCTGATCTTTGGACTGGGTAAGAGTGGTCTTCTTAATTCAGACACTCTGTTCATCACCACCCCCTTTTCTGTATCGTTTTTGGCCACTATAGGTGTGGCAGGGTATACTCAGACATGAGTCCCTTTCTCACTGCTCCATCAGGATTCAAGCAAGCCGGGCCGAAGAGGCTGAAATGCCAGAAACCGGTCCCCGGTAGCTTGTCTCCTTTCTGGTGAAGAATTGGCTTGGTAGTTTGGTCTGCCCTGTTCCCATGATGCACTGGGCCAGGGACAGACTAATTTGCATATAGCCAGGTTCTGAGCTGGGATGGGGCAGTGAGATAAATAACGGTGATGGATCAAGCCCTGATCTTTGGACTGGGTAAGAGTGGTCTGCTTAATTCAGACACTCTGTTCATCACCACCCCCTTTTCTGTATCGTTTTTGGCCGCTATAGGTGTGGTAGGGTATACTCAGACATGAGTCCCTTTCTCACTGCTCCATCAGGATTCAAGCAAGCCGGGCCGAAGAGGCTGAAATGCCAGAAACCGGTCCCCGGTAGCTTGTCTCCTTTCTGGTGAAGAATTGGCTTGGTAGTTTGGTCTGCCCTGTTCCCATGATGCACTGGGCCAGGGACAGACTAATTTGCATATAGCCAGGTTCTGAGCTGGGATGGGGCAGTGAGATAAATAACGGTGATGGATCAAGCCCTGATCTTTGGACTGGGTAAGAGTGGTCTGCTTAATTCAGACACTCTGTTCATCACCACCCCCTTTTCTGTATCGTTTTTGGCCACTATAGGTGTGGCAGGGTATACTCAGACATGAGTCCCTTTCTCACTGCTCCATCAGGAGTCAAGCAAGCCGGGCCGAAGAGGCTGAAATGCCAGAAACCGGTCCCCGGTAGCTTGTCTCCTTTCTGGTGAAGAATTGGCTTGGTAGTTTGGTCTGCCCTGTTCCCATGATGCACTGGGCCAGGGACAGACTAATTTGCATATAGCCAGGTTCTGAGCTGGGATGGGGCAGTGAGATAAATAACGGTGATGGATCAAGCCCTGATCTTTGGACTGGGTAAGAGTGGTCTGCTTAATTCAGACACTCTGTTCATCACCACCCCCTTTTCTGTATCGTTTTTGGCCACTATAGGTGTGGCAGGGTATACTCAGACATGAGTCCCTTTCTCACTGCTCCATCAGGATTCAAGCAAGCCGGGCCGAAGAGGCTGAAATGCCAGAAACCGGTCCCCGGTAGCTTGTCTCCTTTCTGGTGAAGAATTGGCTTGGTAGTTTGGTCTGCCCTGTTCCCATGATGCACTGGGCCAGGGACAGACTAATTTGCATATAGCCAGGTTCTGAGCTGGGATGGGGCAGTGAGATAAATAACGGTGATGGATCAAGCCCTGATCTTTGGACTGGGTAAGAGTGGTCTGCTTAATTCAGACACTCTGTTCATCACCACCCCCTTTTCTGATTCGTTTTTGGCCACTATAGGTGTGGCAGGGTATACTCAGACATGAGTCCCTTTCTCACTGCTCCATCAGGATTCAAGCAAGCCGGGCCGAAGAGGCTGAAATGCCAGAAACCGGTCCCCGGTAGCTTGTCTCCTTTCTGGTGAAGAATTGGCTTGGTAGTTTGGTCTGCCCTGTTCCCATGATGCACTGGGCCAGGGACAGACTAATTTGCATATAGCCAGGTTCTGAGCTGGGATGGGGCAGTGAGATAAATAACGGTGATGGATCAAGCCCTGATCTTTGGACTGGGTAAGAGTGGTCTGCTTAATTCAGACACTCTGTTCATCACCACCCCCTTTTCTGTATCGTTTTTGGCCACTATAGGTGTGGCAGGGTATACTCAGACATGAGTCCCTTTCTCACTGCTCCATCAGGATTCAAGCAAGCCGGGCCGAAGAGGCTGAAATGCCAGAAACCGGTCCCCGGTAGCTTGTCTCCTTTCTGGTGAAGAATTGGCTTGGTAGTTTGGTCTGCCCTGTTCCCATGATGCACTGGGCCAGGGACAGACTAATTTGCATATAGCCAGGTTCTGAGCTGGGATGGGGCAGTGAGATAAATAACGGTGATGGATCAAGCCCTGATCTTTGGACTGGGTAAGAGTGGTCTGCTTAATTCAGACACTCTGTTCATCACCACCCCCTTTTCTGTATCGTTTTTGGCCACTATAGGTGTGGCAGGGTATACTCAGACATGAGTCCCTTTCTCACTGCTCCATCAGGATTCAAGCAAGCCGGGCCGAAGAGGCTGAAATGCCAGAAACCGGTCCCCGGTAGCTTGTCTCCTTTCTGGTGAAGAATTGGCTTGGTAGTTTGGTCTGCCCTGTTCCCATGATGCACTGGGCCAGGGACAGACTAATTTGCATATAGCCAGGTTCTGAGCTGGGATGGGACAGTGAGATAAATAACGGTGATGGATCAAGCCCTGATCTTTGGACTGGGTAAGAGTGGTCTGCTTAATTCAGACACTCTGTTCATCACCACCCCCTTTTCTGTATCGTTTTTGGCCACTATAGGTGTGGCAGGGTATACTCAGACATGAGTCCCTTTCTCACTGCTCCATCAGGATTCAAGCAAGCCGGGCCGAAGAGGCTGAAATGCCAGAAACCGGTCCCCGGTAGCTTGTCTCCTTTCTGGTGAAGAATTGGCTTGGTAGTTTGGTCTGCCCTGTTCCCATGATGCACTGGGCCAGGGACAGACTAATTTGCATATAGCCAGGTTCTGAGCTGGGATGGGGCAGTGAGATAAATAACGGTGATGGATCAAGCCCTGATCTTTGGACTGGGTAAGGGTGGTCTGCTTAATTCAGACACTCTGTTCATCACCACCCCCTTTTCTGTATCGTTTTTGGCCACTATAGGTGTGGCAGGGTATACTCAGACATGAGTCCCTTTCTCACTGCTCCATCAGGATTCAAGCAAGCCGGGCCGAAGAGGCTGAAATGCCAGAAACCGGTCCCCGGTAGCTTGTCTCCTTTCTGGTGAAGAATTGGCTTGGTAGTTTGGTCTGCCCTGTTCCCATGATGCACTGGGCCAGGGACAGACTAATTTGCATATAGCCAGGTTCTGAGCTGGGATGGGGCAGTGAGATAAATAACGGTGATGGATCAAGCCCTGATCTTTGGACTGGGTAAGAGTGGTCTGCTTAATTCAGACACTCTGTTCATCACCACCCCCTTTTCTGTATCGTTTTTGGCCACTATAGGTGTGGCAGGGTATACTCAGACATGAGTCCCTTTCTCACTGCTCCATCAGGATTCAAGCAAGCCGGGCCGAAGAGGCTGAAATGCCAGAAACCGGTCCCCGGTAGCTTGTCTCCTTTCTGGTGAAGAATTGGCTTGGTAGTTTGGTCTGCCCTGTTCCCATGATGCACTGGGCCAGGGACAGACTAATTTGCATATAGCCAGGTTCTGAGCTGGGATGGGGCAGTGAGATAAATAACGGTGATGGATCAAGCCCTGATCTTTGGACTGGGTAAGAGTGGTCTGCTTAATTCAGACACTCTGTTCATCACCACCCCCTTTTCTGTATCGTTTTTGGCCGCTATAGGTGTGGCAGGGTATACTCAGACATGAGTCCCTTTCTCACTGCTCCATCAGGATTCAAGCAAGCCGGGCCGAAGAGGCTGAAATGCCAGAAACCGGTCCCCGGTAGCTTGTCTCCTTTCTGGTGAAGAATTGGCTTGGTAGTTTGGTCTGCCCTGTTCCCATGATGCACTGGGCCAGGGACAGACTAATTTGCATATAGCCAGGTTCTGAGCTGGGATGGGGCAGTGAGATAAATAACGGTGATGGATCAAGCCCTGATCTTTGGACTGGGTAAGAGTGGTCTGCTTAATTCAGACACTCTGTTCATCACCACCCCCTTTTCTGTATCGTTTTTGGCCACTATAGGTGTGGCAGGGTATACTCAGACATGAGTCCCTTTCTCACTGCTCCATCAGGAGTCAAGCAAGCCGGGCCGAAGAGGCTGAAATGCCAGAAACCGGTCCCCGGTAGCTTGTCTCCTTTCTGGTGAAGAATTGGCTTGGTAGTTTGGTCTGCCCTGTTCCCATGATGCACTGGGCCAGGGACAGACTAATTTGCATATAGCCAGGTTCTGAGCTGGGATGGGGCAGTGAGATAAATAACGGTGATGGATCAAGCCCTGATCTTTGGACTGGGTAAGAGTGGTCTGCTTAATTCAGACACTCTGTTCATCACCACCCCCTTTTCTGTATCGTTTTTGGCCACTATAGGTGTGGCAGGGTATACTCAGACATGAGTCCCTTTCTCACTGCTCCATCAGGATTCAAGCAAGCCGGGCCGAAGAGGCTGAAATGCCAGAAACCGGTCCCCGGTAGCTTGTCTCCTTTCTGGTGAAGAATTGGCTTGGTAGTTTGGTCTGCCCTGTTCCCATGATGCACTGGGCCAGGGACAGACTAATTTGCATATAGCCAGGTTCTGAGCTGGGATGGGGCAGTGAGATAAATAACGGTGATGGATCAAGCCCTGATCTTTGGACTGGGTAAGAGTGGTCTGCTTAATTCAGACACTCTGTTCATCACCACCCCCTTTTCTGATTCGTTTTTGGCCACTATAGGTGTGGCAGGGTATACTCAGACATGAGTCCCTTTCTCACTGCTCCATCAGGATTCAAGCAAGCCGGGCCGAAGAGGCTGAAATGCCAGAAACCGGTCCCCGGTAGCTTGTCTCCTTTCTGGTGAAGAATTGGCTTGGTAGTTTGGTCTGCCCTGTTCCCATGATGCACTGGGCCAGGGACAGACTAATTTGCATATAGCCAGGTTCTGAGCTGGGATGGGGCAGTGAGATAAATAACGGTGATGGATCAAGCCCTGATCTTTGGACTGGGTAAGAGTGGTCTGCTTAATTCAGACACTCTGTTCATCACCACCCCCTTTTCTGTATCGTTTTTGGCCACTATAGGTGTGGCAGGGTATACTCAGACATGAGTCCCTTTCTCACTGCTCCATCAGGAGTCAAGCAAGCCGGGCCGAAGAGGCTGAAATGCCAGAAACCGGTCCCCGGTAGCTTGTCTCCTTTCTGGTGAAGAATTGGCTTGGTAGTTTGGTCTGCCCTGTTCCCATGATGCACTGGGCCAGGGACAGACTAATTTGCATATAGCCAGGTTCTGAGCTGGGATGGGGCAGTGAGATAAATAACGGTGATGGATCAAGCCCTGATCTTTGGACTGGGTAAGAGTGGTCTGCTTAATTCAGACACTCTGTTCATCACCACCCCCTTTTCTGTATCGTTTTTGGCCACTATAGGTGTGGCAGGGTATACTCAGACATGAGTCCCTTTCTCACTGCTCCATCAGGATTCAAGCAAGCCGGGCCGAAGAGGCTGAAATGCCAGAAACCGGTCCCCGGTAGCTTGTCTCCTTTCTGGTGAAGAATTGGCTTGGTAGTTTGGTCTGCCCTGTTCCCATGATGCACTGGGCCAGGGACAGACTAATTTGCATATAGCCAGGTTCTGAGCTGGGATGGGGCAGTGAGATAAATAACGGTGATGGATCAAGCCCTGATCTTTGGACTGGGTAAGAGTGGTCTGCTTAATTCAGACACTCTGTTCATCACCACCCCCTTTTCTGATTCGTTTTTGGCCACTATAGGTGTGGCAGGGTATACTCAGACATGAGTCCCTTTCTCACTGCTCCATCAGGATTCAAGCAAGCCGGGCCGAAGAGGCTGAAATGCCAGAAACCGGTCCCCGGTAGCTTGTCTCCTTTCTGGTGAAGAATTGGCTTGGTAGTTTGGTCTGCCCTGTTCCCATGATGCACTGGGCCAGGGACAGACTAATTTGCATATAGCCAGGTTCTGAGCTGGGATGGGGCAGTGAGATAAATAACGGTGATGGATCAAGCCCTGATCTTTGGACTGGGTAAGAGTGGTCTGCTTAATTCAGACACTCTGTTCATCACCACCCCCTTTTCTGTATCGTTTTTGGCCACTATAGGTGTGGCAGGGTATACTCAGACATGAGTCCCTTTCTCACTGCTCCATCAGGATTCAAGCAAGCCGGGCCGAAGAGGCTGAAATGCCAGAAACCGGTCCCCGGTAGCTTGTCTCCTTTCTGGTGAAGAATTGGCTTGGTAGTTTGGTCTGCCCTGTTCCCATGATGCACTGGGCCAGGGACAGACTAATTTGCATATAGCCAGGTTCTGAGCTGGGATGGGGCAGTGAGATAAATAACGGTGATGGATCAAGCCCTGATCTTTGGACTGGGTAAGAGTGGTCTGCTTAATTCAGACACTCTGTTCATCACCACCCCCTTTTCTGTATCGTTTTTGGCCACTATAGGTGTGGCAGGGTATACTCAGACATGAGTCCCTTTCTCACTGCTCCATCAGGATTCAAGCAAGCCGGGCCGAAGAGGCTGAAATGCCAGAAACCGGTCCCCGGTAGCTTGTCTCCTTTCTGGTGAAGAATTGGCTTGGTAGTTTGGTCTGCCCTGTTCCCATGATGCACTGGGCCAGGGACAGACTAATTTGCATATAGCCAGGTTCTGAGCTGGGATGGGACAGTGAGATAAATAACGTTGATGGATCAAGCCCTGATCTTTGGACTGGGTAAGAGTGGTCTGCTTAATTCAGACACTCTGTTCATCACCACCCCCTTTTCTGTATCGTTTTTGGCCACTATAGGTGTGGCAGGGTATACTCAGACATGAGTCCCTTTCTCACTGCTCCATCAGGATTCAAGCAAGCCGGGCCGAAGAGGCTGAAATGCCAGAAACCGGTCCCCGGTAGCTTGTCTCCTTTCTGGTGAAGAATTGGCTTGGTAGTTTGGTCTGCCCTGTTCCCATGATGCACTGGGCCAGGGACAGACTAATTTGCATATAGCCAGGTTCTGAGCTGGGATGGGGCAGTGAGATAAATAACGGTGATGGATCAAGCCCTGATCTTTGGACTGGGTAAGAGTGGTCTGCTTAATTCAGACACTCTGTTCATCACCACCCCCTTTTCTGTATCGTTTTTGGCCGCTATAGGTGTGGCAGGGTATACTCAGACATGAGTCCCTTTCTCACTGCTCCATCAGGATTCAAGCAAGCCGGGCCGAAGAGGCTGAAATGCCAGAAACCGGTCCCCGGTAGCTTGTCTCCTTTCTGGTGAAGAATTGGCTTGGTAGTTTGGTCTGCCCTGTTCCCATGATGCACTGGGCCAGGGACAGACTAATTTGCATATAGCCAGGTTCTGAGCTGGGATGGGGCAGTGAGATAAATAACGGTGATGGATCAAGCCCTGATCTTTGGACTGGGTAAGAGTGGTCTGCTTAATTCAGACACTCTGTTCATCACCACCCCCTTTTCTGTATCGTTTTTGGCCACTATAGGTGTGGCAGGGTATACTCAGACATGAGTCCCTTTCTCACTGCTCCATCAGGAGTCAAGCAAGCCGGGCCGAAGAGGCTGAAATGCCAGAAACCGGTCCCCGGTAGCTTGTCTCCTTTCTGGTGAAGAATTGGCTTGGTAGTTTGGTCTGCCCTGTTCCCATGATGCACTGGGCCAGGGACAGACTAATTTGCATATAGCCAGGTTCTGAGCTGGGATGGGGCAGTGAGATAAATAACGGTGATGGATCAAGCCCTGATCTTTGGACTGGGTAAGAGTGGTCTGCTTAATTCAGACACTCTGTTCATCACCACCCCCTTTTCTGTATCGTTTTTGGCCACTATAGGTGTGGCAGGGTATACTCAGACATGAGTCCCTTTCTCACTGCTCCATCAGGATTCAAGCAAGCCGGGCCGAAGAGGCTGAAATGCCAGAAACCGGTCCCCGGTAGCTTGTCTCCTTTCTGGTGAAGAATTGGCTTGGTAGTTTGGTCTGCCCTGTTCCCATGATGCACTGGGCCAGGGACAGACTAATTTGCATATAGCCAGGTTCTGAGCTGGGATGGGGCAGTGAGATAAATAACGGTGATGGATCAAGCCCTGATCTTTGGACTGGGTAAGAGTGGTCTGCTTAATTCAGACACTCTGTTCATCACCACCCCCTTTTCTGATTCGTTTTTGGCCACTATAGGTGTGGCAGGGTATACTCAGACATGAGTCCCTTTCTCACTGCTCCATCAGGATTCAAGCAAGCCGGGCCGAAGAGGCTGAAATGCCAGAAACCGGTCCCCGGTAGCTTGTCTCCTTTCTGGTGAAGAATTGGCTTGGTAGTTTGGTCTGCCCTGTTCCCATGATGCACTGGGCCAGGGACAGACTAATTTGCATATAGCCAGGTTCTGAGCTGGGATGGGGCAGTGAGATAAATAACGGTGATGGATCAAGCCCTGATCTTTGGACTGGGTAAGAGTGGTCTGCTTAATTCAGACACTCTGTTCATCACCACCCCCTTTTCTGTATCGTTTTTGGCCACTATAGGTGTGGCAGGGTATACTCAGACATGAGTCCCTTTCTCACTGCTCCATCAGGATTCAAGCAAGCCGGGCCGAAGAGGCTGAAATGCCAGAAACCGGTCCCCGGTAGCTTGTCTCCTTTCTGGTGAAGAATTGGCTTGGTAGTTTGGTCTGCCCTGTTCCCATGATGCACTGGGCCAGGGACAGACTAATTTGCATATAGCCAGGTTCTGAGCTGGGATGGGGCAGTGAGATAAATAACGGTGATGGATCAAGCCCTGATCTTTGGACTGGGTAAGAGTGGTCTGCTTAATTCAGACACTCTGTTCATCACCACCCCCTTTTCTGTATCGTTTTTGGCCACTATAGGTGTGGCAGGGTATACTCAGACATGAGTCCCTTTCTCACTGCTCCATCAGGATTCAAGCAAGCCGGGCCGAAGAGGCTGAAATGCCAGAAACCGGTCCCCGGTAGCTTGTCTCCTTTCTGGTGAAGAATTGGCTTGGTAGTTTGGTCTGCCCTGTTCCCATGATGCACTGGGCCAGGGACAGACTAATTTGCATATAGCCAGGTTCTGAGCTGGGATGGGACAGTGAGATAAATAACGGTGATGGATCAAGCCCTGATCTTTGGACTGGGTAAGAGTGGTCTGCTTAATTCAGACACTCTGTTCATCACCACCCCCTTTTCTGTATCGTTTTTGGCCACTATAGGTGTGGCAGGGTATACTCAGACATGAGTCCCTTTCTCACTGCTCCATCAGGATTCAAGCAAGCCGGGCCGAAGAGGCTGAAATGCCAGAAACCGGTCCCCGGTAGCTTGTCTCCTTTCTGGTGAAGAATTGGCTTGGTAGTTTGGTCTGCCCTGTTCCCATGATGCACTGGGCCAGGGACAGACTAATTTGCATATAGCCAGGTTCTGAGCTGGGATGGGGCAGTGAGATAAATAACGGTGATGGATCAAGCCCTGATCTTTGGACTGGGTAAGGGTGGTCTGCTTAATTCAGACACTCTGTTCATCACCACCCCCTTTTCTGTATCGTTTTTGGCCACTATAGGTGTGGCAGGGTATACTCAGACATGAGTCCCTTTCTCACTGCTCCATCAGGATTCAAGCAAGCCGGGCCGAAGAGGCTGAAATGCCAGAAACCGGTCCCCGGTAGCTTGTCTCCTTTCTGGTGAAGAATTGGCTTGGTAGTTTGGTCTGCCCTGTTCCCATGATGCACTGGGCCAGGGACAGACTAATTTGCATATAGCCAGGTTCTGAGCTGGGATGGGGCAGTGAGATAAATAACGGTGATGGATCAAGCCCTGATCTTTGGACTGGGTAAGAGTGGTCTGCTTAATTCAGACACTCTGTTCATCACCACCCCCTTTTCTGTATCGTTTTTGGCCACTATAGGTGTGGCAGGGTATACTCAGACATGAGTCCCTTTCTCACTGCTCCATCAGGATTCAAGCAAGCCGGGCCGAAGAGGCTGAAATGCCAGAAACCGGTCCCCGGTAGCTTGTCTCCTTTCTGGTGAAGAATTGGCTTGGTAGTTTGGTCTGCCCTGTTCCCATGATGCACTGGGCCAGGGACAGACTAATTTGCATATAGCCAGGTTCTGAGCTGGGATGGGGCAGTGAGATAAATAACGGTGATGGATCAAGCCCTGATCTTTGGACTGGGTAAGAGTGGTCTGCTTAATTCAGACACTCTGTTCATCACCACCCCCTTTTCTGTATCGTTTTTGGCCACTATAGGTGTGGCAGGGTATACTCAGACATGAGTCCCTTTCTCACTGCTCCATCAGGATTCAAGCAAGCCGGGCCGAAGAGGCTGAAATGCCAGAAACCGGTCCCCGGTAGCTTGTCTCCTTTCTGGTGAAGAATTGGCTTGGTAGTTTGGTCTGCCCTGTTCCCATGATGCACTGGGCCAGGGACAGACTAATTTGCATATAGCCAGGTTCTGAGCTGGGATGGGGCAGTGAGATAAATAACGGTGATGGATCAAGCCCTGATCTTTGGACTGGGTAAGAGTGGTCTGCTTAATTCAGACACTCTGTTCATCACCACCCCCTTTTCTGTATCGTTTTTGGCCACTATAGGTGTGGCAGGGTATACTCAGACATGAGTCCCTTTCTCACTGCTCCATCAGGATTCAAGCAAGCCGGGCCGAAGAGGCTGAAATGCCAGAAACCGGTCCCCGGTAGCTTGTCTCCTTTCTGGTGAAGAATTGGCTTGGTAGTTTGGTCTGCCCTGTTCACATGATGCACTGGGCCAGGGACAGACTAATTTGCATATAGCCAGGTTCTGAGCTGGGATGGGGCAGTGAGATAAATAACGGTCATGGATCAAGCCCTGATCTTTGGACTGGGTAAGAGTGGTCTGCTTAATTCAGACACTCTGTTCATCACCACCCCCTTTTCTGTATCGTTTTTGGCCACTATAGGTGTGGCAGGGTATACTCAGACATGAGTCCCTTTCTCACTGCTCCATCAGGATTCAAGCAAGCCGGGCCGAAGAGGCTGAAATGCCAGAAACCGGTCCCCTGTAGCTTGTCTCCTTTCTGGTGAAGAATTGGCTTGGTAGTTTGGTCTGCCCTGTTCCCATGATGCACTGGGCCAGGGACAGACTAATTTGCATATAGCCAGGTTCTGAGCTGGGATGGGGCAGTGAGATAAATAACGGTGATGGATCAAGCCCTGATCTTTGGACTGGGTAAGAGTGGTCTGCTTAATTCAGACACTCTGTTCATCACCACCCCCTTTTCTGTATCGTTTTTGGCCACTATAGGTGTGGCAGGGTATACTCAGACATGAGTCCCTTTCTCACTGCTCCATCAGGATTCAAGCAAGCCGGGCCGAAGAGGCTGAAATGCCAGAAACCGGTCCCCGGTAGCTTGTCTCCTTTCTGGTGAAGAATTGGCTTGGTAGTTTGGTCTGCCCTGTTCCCATGATGCACTGGGCCAGGGACAGACTAATTTGCATATAGCCAGGTTCTGAGCTGGGATGGGGCAGTGAGATAAATAACGGTGATGGATCAAGCCCTGATCTTTGGACTGGGTAAGAGTGGTCTGCTTAATTCAGACACTCTGTTCATCACCACCCCCTTTTCTGTATCGTTTTTGGCCACTATAGGTGTGGCAGGGTATACTCAGACATGAGTCCCTTTCTCACTGCTCCATCAGGATTCAAGCAAGCCGGGCCGAAGAGGCTGAAATGCCAGAAACCGGTCCCCTGTAGCTTGTCTCCTTTCTGGTGAAGAATTGGCTTGGTAGTTTGGTCTGCCCTGTTCCCATGATGCACTGGGCCAGGGACAGACTAATTTGCATATAGCCAGGTTCTGAGCTGGGATGGGGCAGTGAGATAAATAACGGTCATGGATCAAGCCCTGATCTTTGGACTGGGTAAGAGTGGTCTGCTTAATTCAGACACTCTGTTCATCACCACCCCCTTTTCTGTATCGTTTTTGGCCACTATAGGTGTGGCAGGGTATACTCAGACATGAGTCCCTTTCTCACTGCTCCATCAGGATTCAAGCAAGCCGGGCCGAAGAGGCTGAAATGCCAGAAACCGGTCCCCGGTAGCTTGTCTCCTTTCTGGTGAAGAATTGGCTTGGTAGTTTGGTCTGCCCTGTTCCCATGATGCACTGGGCCAGGGACAGACTAATTTGCATATAGCCAGGTTCTGAGCTGGGATGGGGCAGTGAGATAAATAACGGTCATGGATCAAGCCCTGATCTTTGGACTGGGTAAGAGTGGTCTGCTTAATTCAGACACTCTGTTCATCACCACCCCCTTTTCTGTATCGTTTTTGGCCACTATAGGTGTGGCAGGGTATACTCAGACATGAGTCCCTTTCTCACTGCTCCATCAGGATTCAAGCAAGCCGGGCCGAAGAGGCTGAAATGCCAGAAACCGGTCCCCGGTAGCTTGTCTCCTTTCTGGTGAAGAATTGGCTTGGTAGTTTGGTCTGCCCTGTTCCCATGATGCACTGGGCCAGGGACAGACTAATTTGCATATAGCCAGGTTCTGAGCTGGGATGGGGCAGTGAGATAAATAACGGTGATGGATCAAGCCCTGATCTTTGGACTGGGTAAGAGTGGTCTGCTTAATTCAGACACTCTGTTCATCACCACCCCCTTTTCTGTATCGTTTTTGGCCACTATAGGTGTGGCAGGGTATACTCAGACATGAGTCCCTTTCTCACTGCTCCATCAGGATTCAAGCAAGCCGGGCCGAAGAGGCTGAAATGCCAGAAACCGGTCCCCGGTAGCTTGTCTCCTTTCTGGTGAAGAATTGGCTTGGTAGTTTGGTCTGCCCTGTTCCCATGATGCACTGGGCCAGGGACAGACTAATTTGCATATAGCCAGGTTCTGAGCTGGGATGGGGCAGTGAGATAAATAACGGTGATGGATCAAGCCCTGATCTTTGGACTGGGTAAGAGTGGTCTGCTTAATTCAGACACTCTGTTCATCACCACCCCCTTTTCTGTATCGTTTTTGGCCACTATAGGTGTGGCAGGGTATACTCAGACATGAGTCCCTTTCTCACTGCTCCATCAGGATTCAAGCAAGCCGGGCCGAAGAGGCTGAAATGCCAGAAACCGGTCCCCGGTCGCTTGTCTCCTTTCTGGTGAAGAATTGGCTTGGTAGTTTGGTCTGCCCTGTTCCCATGATGCACTGGGCCAGGGACAGACTAATTTGCATATAGCCAGGTTCTGAGCTGGGATGGGGCAGTGAGATAAATAACGGTGATGGATCAAGCCCTGATCTTTGGACTGGGTAAGAGTGGTCTGCTTAATTCAGACACTCTGTTCATCACCACCCCCTTTTCTGTATCGTTTTTGGCCACTATAGGTGTGGCAGGGTATACTCAGACATGAGTCCCTTTCTCACTGCTCCATCAGGATTAAAGCAAGCCGGGCCGAAGAGGCTGAAATGCCAGAAACCGGTCCCCGGTAGCTTGTCTTCTTTCTGGTGAAGAATTGGCTTGGTAGTTTGGTCTGCCCTGTTCCCATGATGCACTGGGCCAGGGACAGACTAATTTGCATATAGCCAGGTTCTGAGCTGGGATGGGGCAGTGAGATAAATAACGGTGATGGATCAAGCCCTGATCTTTGGACTGGGTAAGAGTGGTCTGCTTAATTCAGACACTCTGTTCATCACCACCCCCTTTTCTGCATCGTTTTTGGCCACTATAGGTGTGGCAGGGTATACTCAGACATGAGTCCCTTTCTCACTGCTCCATCAGGATTCAAGCAAGCCGGGCCGAAGAGGCTGAAATGCCAGAAACCGGTCCCCGGTAGCTTGTCTCCTTTCTGGTGAAGAATTGGCTTGGTAGTTTGGTCTGCCCTGTTCCCATGATGCACTGGGCCAGGGACAGACTAATTTGCATATAGCCAGGTTCTGAGCTGGGATGGGGCAGTGAGATAAATAACGGTGATGGATCAAGCCCTGATCTTTGGACTGGATAAGAGTGGTCTGCTTAATTCAGACACTCTGTTCATCACCACCCCCTTTTCTGTATCGTTTTTGGCCACTATAGGTGTGGCAGGGTATACTCAGACATGAGTCCCTTTCTCACTGCTCCATCAGGATTCAAGCAAGCCGGGCCGAAGAGGCTGAAATGCCAGAAACCGGTCCCCGGTAGCTTGTCTCCTTTCTGGTGAAGAATTGGCTTGGTAGTTTGGTCTGCCCTGTTCCCATGATGCACTGGGCCAGGGACAGACTAATTTGCATATAGCCAGGTTCTGAGCTGGGATGGGGCAGTGAGATAAATAACGGTGATGGATCAAGCCCTGATCTTTGGACTGGGTAAGAGTGGTCTGCTTAATTCAGACACTCTGTTCATCACCACCCCCTTTTCTGTATCGTTTTTGGCCACTATAGGTGTGGCAGGGTATACTCAGACATGAGTCCCTTTCTCACTGCTCCATCAGGATTCAAGCAAGCCGGGCCGAAGAAGCTGAAATGCCAGAAACCGGTCCCCGGTAGCGTGTCTCCTTTCTGGTGAAGAATTGGCTTGGTAGTTTGGTCTGCCCTGTTCCCATGATGCACTGGGCCAGGGACAGACTAATTTGCATATAGCCAGGTTCTGAGCTGGGATGGGGCAGTGAGATAAATAACGGTGATGGATCAAGCCCTGATCTTTGGACTGGGTAAGAGTGGTCTGCTTAATTCAGACACTCTGTTCATCACCACCCCCTTTTCTGTATCGTTTTTGGCCACTATAGGTGTGGCAGGGTATACTCAGACATGAGTCCCTTTCTCACTGCTCCATCAGGATTCAAGCAAGCCGGGCCGAAGAGGCTGAAATGCCAGAAACCGGTCCCCGGTAGCTTGTCTCCTTTCTGGTGAAGAATTGGCTTGGTAGTTTGGTCTGCCCTGTTCCCATGATGCACTGGGCCAGGGACAGACTAATTTGCATATAGCCAGGTTCTGAGCTGGGATGGGGCAGTGAGATAAATAACGGTGATGGATCAAGCCCTGATCTTTGGACTGGGTAAGAGTGGTCTGCTTAATTCAGACACTCTGTTCATCACCACCCCCTTTTCTGTATCGTTTTTGGCCACTATAGGTGTGGCAGGGTATACTCAGACATGAGTCCCTTTCTCACTGCTCCATCCGGATTCAAGCAAGCCGGGCCGAAGAGGCTGAAATGCCAGAAACCGGTCCCCGGTAGCTTGTCTCCTTTCTGGTGAAGAATTGGCTTGGTAGTTTGGTCTGCCCTGTTCCCATGATGCACTGGGCCAGGGACAGACTAATTTGCATATAGCCAGGTTCTGAGCTGGGATGGGGCAGTGAGATAAATAACGGTGATGGATCAAGCCCTGATCTTTGGACTGGGTAAGAGTGGTCTGCTTAATTCAGACACTCTGTTCATCACCACCCCCTTTTCTGTATCGTTTTTGGCCACTATAGGTGTGGCAGGGTATACTCAGACATGAGTCCCTTTCTCACTGCTCCATCAGGATTCAAGCAAGCCAGGCCGAAGAGGCTGAAATGCCAGAAACCGGTCCCCGGTAGCTTGTCTCCTTTCTGGTGAAGAATTGGCTTGGTAGTTTGGTCTGCCCTGTTCCCATGATGCACTGGGCCAGGGACAGACTAATTTGCATATAGCCAGGTTCTGAGCTGGGATGGGGCAGTGAGATAAATAACGGTGATGGATCAAGCCCTGATCTTTGGACTGGGTAAGAGTGGTCTGCTTAATTCAGACACTCTGTTCATCACCACCCCCTTTTCTGTATCGTTTTTGGCCACTATAGGTGTGGCAGGGTATACTCAGACATGAGTCCCTTTCTCACTGCTCCATCAGGATTCAAGCAAGCCGGGCCGAAGAGGCTGAAATGCCAGAAACCGGTCCCCGGTAGCTTGTCTCCTTTCTGGTGAAGAATTGGCTTGGTAGTTTGGTCTGCCCTGTTCCCATGATGCACTGGGCCAGGGACAGACTAATTTGCATATAGCCAGGTTCTGAGCTGGGATGGGGCAGTGAGATAAATAACGGTGATGGATCAAGCCCTGATCTTTGGACTGGGTAAGAGTGGTCTGCTTAATTCAGACACTCTGTTCATCACCACCCCCTTTTCTGTATCGTTTTTGGCCACTATAGGTGTGGCAGGGTATACTCAGACATGAGTCCCTTTCTCACTGCTCCATCAGGATTCAAGCAAGCCGGGCCGAAGAGGCTGAAATGCCAGAAACCGGTCCCCGGTAGCTTGTCTCCTTTCTGGTGAAGAATTGGCTTGGTAGTTTGGTCTGCCCTGTTCCCATGATGCACTGGGCCAGGGACAGACTAATTTGCATATAGCCAGGTTCTGAGCTGGGATGGGGCAGTGAGATAAATAACGGTGATGGATCAAGCCCTGATCTTTGGACTGGGTAAGAGTGGTCTGCTTAATTCAGACACTCTGTTCATCACCACCCCCTTTTCTGTATCGTTTTTGGCCGCTATAGGTGTGGCAGGGTATACTCAGACATGAGTCCCTTTCTCACTGCTCCATCAGGATTCAAGCAAGCCGGGCCGAAGAGGCTGAAATGCCAGAAACCGGTCCCCGGTAGCTTGTCTCCTTTCTGGTGAAGAATTGGCTTGGTAGTTTGGTCTGCCCTGTTCCCATGATGCACTGGGCCAGGGACAGACTAATTTGCATATAGCCAGGTTCTGAGCTGGGATGGGGCAGTGAGATAAATAACGGTGATGGATCAAGCCCTGATCTTTGGACTGGGTAAGAGTGGTCTGCTTAATTCAGACACTCTGTTCATCACCACCCCCTTTTCTGTATCGTTTTTGGCCACTATAGGTGTGGCAGGGTATACTCAGACATGAGTCCCTTTCTCACTGCTCCATCAGGATTCAAGCAAGCCGGGCCGAAGAGGCTGAAATGCCAGAAACCGGTCCCCGGTAGCTTGTCTCCTTTCTGGTGAAGAATTGGCTTGGTAGTTTGGTCTGCCCTGTTCCCATGATGCACTGGGCCAGGGACAGACTAATTTGCATATATCCAGGTTCTGAGCTGGGATGGGGCAGTGAGATAAATAACGGTGATGGATCAAGCCCTGATCTTTGGACTGGGTAAGAGTGGTCTGCTTAATTCAGACACTCTGTTCATCACCACCCCCTTTTCTGATTCGTTTTTGGCCACTATAGGTGTGGCAGGGTATACTCAGACATGAGTCCCTTTCTCACTGCTCCATCAGGATTCAAGCAAGCCGGGCCGAAGAGGCTGAAATGCCAGAAACCGGTCCCCGGTAGCTTGTCTCCTTTCTGGTGAAGAATTGGCTTGGTAGTTTGGTCTGCCCTGTTCCCATGATGCACTGGGCCAGGGACAGACTAATTTGCATATAGCCAGGTTCTGAGCTGGGATGGGGCAGTGAGATAAATAACGGTGATGGATCAAGCCCTGATCTTTGGACTGGGTAAGAGTGGTCTGCTTAATTCAGACACTCTGTTCATCACCACCCCCTTTTCTGTATCGTTTTTGGCCACTATAGGTGTGGCAGGGTATACTCAGACATGAGTCCCTTTCTCACTGCTCCATCAGGATTCAAGCAAGCCGGGCCGAAGAGGCTGAAATGCCAGAAACCGGTCCCCTGTAGCTTGTCTCCTTTCTGGTGAAGAATTGGCTTGGTAGTTTGGTCTGCCCTGTTCCCATGATGCACTGGGCCAGGGACAGACTAATTTGCATATAGCCAGGTTCTGAGCTGGGATGGGGCAGTGAGATAAATAACGGTCATGGATCAAGCCCTGATCTTTGGACTGGGTAAGAGTGGTCTGCTTAATTCAGACACTCTGTTCATCACCACCCCCTTTTCTGTATCGTTTTTGGCCACTATAGGTGTGGCAGGGTATACTCAGACATGAGTCCCTTTCTCACTGCTCCATCAGGATTCAAGCAAGCCGGGCCGAAGAGGCTGAAATGCCAGAAACCGGTCCCCGGTAGCTTGTCTCCTTTCTGGTGAAGAATTGGCTTGGTAGTTTGGTCTGCCCTGTTCCCATGATGCACTGGGCCAGGGACAGACTAATTTGCATATAGCCAGGTTCTGAGCTGGGATGGGGCAGTGAGATAAATAACGGTGATGGATCAAGCCCTGATCTTTGGACTGGGTAAGAGTGGTCTGCTTAATTCAGACACTCTGTTCATCACCACCCCCTTTTCTGTATCGTTTTTGGCCACTATAGGTGTGGCAGGGTATACTCAGACATGAGTCCCTTTCTCACTGCTCCATCAGGATTCAAGCAAGCCGGGCCGAAGAGGCTGAAATGCCAGAAACCGGTCCCCGGTAGCTTGTCTCCTTTCTGGTGAAGAATTGGCTTGGTAGTTTGGTCTGCCCTGTTCCCATGATGCACTGGGCCAGGGACAGACTAATTTGCATATAGCCAGGTTCTGAGCTGGGATGGGGCAGTGAGATAAATAACGGTGATGGATCAAGCCCTGATCTTTGGACTGGGTAAGAGTGGTCTGCTTAATTCAGACACTCTGTTCATCACCACCCCCTTTTCTGTATCGTTTTTGGCCACTATAGGTGTGGCAGGGTATACTCAGACATGAGTCCCTTTCTCACTGCTCCATCAGGATTCAAGCAAGCCGGGCCGAAGAGGCTGAAATGCCAGAAACCGGTCCCCGGTAGCTTGTCTCCTTTCTGGTGAAGAATTGGCTTGGTAGTTTGGTCTGCCCTGTTCCCATGATGCACTGGGCCAGGGACAGACTAATTTGCATATAGCCAGGTTCTGAGCTGGGATGGGGCAGTGAGATAAATAATGGTGATGGATCAAGCCCTGATCTTTGGACTGGGTAAGAGTGGTCTGCTTAATTCAGACACTCTGTTCATCACCACCCCCTTTTCTGTATCGTTGTTTGGAACCAGGCATCTACTAGACACCCGTATTTTTGCGGTGTCCCGTTTTTCATCGAGAGCCGTACCCCGCGACCGCCTTCCATTTCTAGGGTAAGTTGCCGTGTATAACCAACGATTCCCATCCTTCTGTTAGTTTTTTTTCATATGAGTAAGCCGGGTCCACCGCAGCCGCTCGAGTCTGCTTGCATTATATGCCCCTCCTTATACCGATAGTTACTTAGAAGAGCTATATTTATATGTCTCATGCCCGTGAGTCTATTAAGAATATATGCATGAATAACCTGTCATAATAGGTACATAACGATAGACTCGCATGTGATATAACAACATCCACCCTTTGTTTGCCTTGCTTGTAGAAGACACCGATCATGAGGTATCACCTAACCCCCGGCTCTTGTCCACCCGCCAGCCGTAAGATTTAGATAGTATTATTATCACTTACCAGTTTCGTATCTATATCTCAGTTATGTTAATTCGGTTTTAGTCATGGTGGTACCTCTTTGTTACAGATTAGAGGACCTCTCCTTTCTCCACCCTACTATCAAACGAATCATCATCCGTTTCACCCAGTCTTGTGCCCATATATTTGAAAGCGGATGTAAATACGCTATTAACACAAGGCCTAAATTAAGGTATACATATCTTCTTCACTAAGCGTATATACGCTCGTACATCATGCAATACTCCCTATATTATAACAAGCCTTGTTCTAACCATTTTCTAAGAACCATACTATTAGTACCTGACGTTGGCATTCAGTCCATCATACCTACCCTTATTCATCACTAGGTAAGTTGTTACTATAGGCAGTCCATTAGCGTGAGTATACATCTATACTCGTAGTGCCACTCATTTATATCATCGACTTTTTCTTCAAATTGAACTAATTACGCCAAGTAATTCATCTTGAGCTATACCTAGAATAGTCACTAAATATGCACGTTTGGATATATGCCAGTCTACCTATATCCTAGGATGTTGTTCTTCTTAAGTATATTTTTAGCCTGAGATCTTCCACTATGATCCGCTTCCAATGTTTTTCTCTTATCAGCTTAATCAGGACAGTGAGTGGTCGATGACTGGCTGCTTTTATAAGCTCCCTCTCTTTTGTGTATGACCTGGATAGTTTTTCTGTAAGTACATTCTCAACTATATTATTTGGGTTTTTCTGTTTATTGCAGTGCGAATGTTGTTAGCAAACTGAATAGTCTTTTTACAGTCTTTAGATCCATGGTCGATGTTCCTATGTATAAAACTGAGCATGTATTCTGTATAACTGACATACCCATAGTAATATAAATGCATTTATGAAATGTGAATGTACGTATTTCACTTAGATATGGATTTTTGTAGCAAAACCGGCCATTAAATCCTTTCAAAATTGATATTTCTCCATTCAGATCTGATTGTCTTCATGCTAATTAATAATGAGCAGAATGAAATGTGAAACATATAGTAAGATGAATTAGGATGCAGTGCTCCTACTGTATATTGTATATAGAATGCTGTCCCACTATGCCCACTATACATAATGTGTCTGCACGACTCTCACCCATATTATTTTTAATTTTTAGTGCAATAGACGGTCACCTGAGGAAGGCTGCCAAGCCAAAACGCACGTAGTCGCTACCATACCGCATTGCCTCCATCATCTGCCATGTCTAATGCTACTTGTTTGTCTGTTATGCGATTTTAAACTTTTGTACATGAATTACAAATTATTTATATAAGAAAGGAAAAAAAAGAAAGAAAGTGTTAAAAAAAGATAAAATATATATACAATCTATGAGCAATAAAATGAATAATTGATTTATCAATTTGGTGATTAGTTTCTGTACTGTTGGGCGAAATCACTATAAACTCTATTTATGTTTTCCATGTATATTGTATTGTATTTTCAGTTCCCTCACTTGGCTATAGACCTTTCTCAAATTAATACAAAATAGTCTCAACCTGATGAATTCATAGAATGTTATAGAAATTAGACCCTTTGGTTTTTTTACCCTTAGAGCACATAGCTCCTGAATGTGCTATTGATGAAACCTTAACAACTGAAGTATGAATATTACCCCAATAAAAACCCAAAGCATATTCTGCAGGTTTACAAATATTTTTTTTTACTGGTGTTTTCTTTTTAACTGTATGTTCGTCACATTGCCATGTACTGTGGTGGACATTCTTTTAAATGTATGTATATATGGTTGTATTCTAAACAGCCCTGAAGAAGTCTCAAGTTGGGACGAAACGCGTCGGCTGTATCGTTTTCTCTATATAACAGAATAAAGAAATCAAAACTGGGGAGCCTTTTCTCATGTGATTACTTGGCTTTGAATCAATCTTATTGTTGGTTTTCTGTGGTGCACCTGTGCTTTTGTTTATTTTGTTGAGTTCCTGTTGGAACTAACACTGTGACAGTAGGTGTCGACCAGTGTGCACACATTTCCCTATGTTGATAGGAAGGGAACTTTAATATTAGCGTAATTTTTCGGTTAAGTGCTGATACTAAGAAGATTCCGCTGTCTTTTCAACTTGGAAAAGGAATAAACATTTCTTTTAAAATGCAGCCCAGTTTCCTTTAAGGATCGATTGCTGGCTGCAATAAACAAAAATGTTGCTCTATTTAAATGCGATCACAGACATGGTGGTCTGCTGACCTCAGGAGATCATCATCCCTATGATTTCTGTGAATCGCAGTGAGTCGTCAGAACTACCTCATTAATATTTGAGAAGCAGGTCAGATTGCGATCCACTATGATTGTGAATTTTAAGAACCAGCCTATTAGTACATAGGTCGCTTCCTAAAAATCTTTACTGGCTGCAAACATGCTGGTCAAAATTAGCAATTTCTATTTTACAACCAGATATTCATTCTTCCAGTCCCTGGTTTGGAAGATGTGTTTGAGAATTAATACAATATTTAAATGTCTGCCATAAACCGAAGGATATGAGTTAGTTTGGGCAACAAGTTCCAACTACAGATGTACCAAATTATAATTTTTGTCAGCAAGGTTTTGTAAAAGTGGGAAATTTCGCAGCCTTGAGAAGCTGCAATGACTGCTAATTTCGTAAAACCTGGAAAGCAGGCAAAATTTCTGTCAAAAATGCTGTTGCTGAATCTCACACTATTAATTCCTAAAATATATTTAAATTGTGAAGTTCGCAAAATACACTGCCATTTCAAAACTTTTTTTTGTCATTCCTAATCATGTTAAGATTATCCTGTGGCATCAGCAAAATGAAAATATCCTTGGCAATTTGCTTTTCGAAGGGCAATTAAAAGCCTTGGAATACTATGGCAACTGAAGTTACTAAGGATGGGAAAATGCAGTGATTTTAACTTTGCTACCTTCGGCTCTCCAGGACCTTTCGCTCTCTGAATATTACGGCATAATTTCGTTTCAGTTCAATTCAATACTCTATATTCCCATTTCGCCATGAAAGGCAATCAAATAATTAGTTACAACATAATACCACGCAGGCAATGAAGGGATATTCATTAATAAGTTTAAAAATCATAAAAGGAGAAAGATAAACACAGATTTGAACCAATTAGTAAAAATTAATTTATTTAAGAATACATGACTCAGTGTATAACTTGCTTAAGCAATGTATTATATTTTATTATCATAAAGCAACACATAATACTATAGGATGTCATCTGTGCCTGGCAGAGAAATGTGTTTGCACTTGATGCACCACATTGCAAATGAGAGGCAGATTTACAAGCCCCTTGTGCCACTTTTGCGTCACTTTTCCCATGTTAAAAGTGTCGCAAAAGTGGCACAAGGGGCTTGTAAATAAGCCCCATAATGTTTTGGCTGGTGTCCGTTTTTAGATTTCTATATACGGCTCCACATGCTGGATGGTCCCCAGATTCCTACAAATATGAATAAGCCATTTTGCCCTAACCGGCCAATACTCTCGGCAGAAGAAAAAGGCATGCACAATAGTTTCATCTGCCAAACCACAGGACAGGCAAACCTTCTCCTCAGTACAAGACCATCGTAGGTATATGTGCGCAGGAGGAGGGTCCCATTTCTAAATTGATCATGGATTTTTCTAGCCAAGCTTGGTTTTAATTTTTTTAGAAACTCCTCACCTTTAAAATGTTCCTTATGTTGTATGAAGTCGTTGGTCAATACATCCAGAATTGTATTCATTAAGTGGGTACCTAGTTTGTGTTTCTTGTAGTTCACTTTGACTTCTAATTTAGAAGTTTGGCTACAGATCTCCCCAGGTTTGTCCTGAAGTCTGTTTTCCCCCATACTTTGCAGAGTGTACCTTACACGTTTGATCCAAGCTAGATCTCGAGCTTCCTCCATGCAAAGCATATCTATCAACACACAACAATAGGAGAGCTGCTCAGAGGTTGCCCCGACTCTTCTCCGATACAATAAGTGCCTAATGAGAATCTATTTTGGAATAGTGTTAAAAAAGGAAAGATGGAGGCAATCCCTTGTTGGATACCAGAGCACATATGCAATAACACTACAGTCCACATGCTGCATGAGCCAACCTTCAGTGGTTTTAAACAGTTAGTCACAGACAAATTAGTAAAATGTGTAGATCACTCACCCTGATGTTAGAGAGGTGATGTTAGAATGGTGGCCTGGCCAAGTTACATACCGCCGTGGACAGGCCACAGTGGGACTGCAGAGCATGCTTTGGTGCCGGTGAGGCTCCCCACACCCCCTTCTAAAAATATGGTGCAGCTGCTCCCCCTGGACCATAAAGTAGTGGGGGGTGAGGTCCCCAAGTGCAAGGTGGGTCCGTTGCGGCCAGAGATGACATTTGCTGCTACCATTGAGTCCCGCGCTGTGGGACTGCAGAGAGTGCTTTAGCGCAGGTGAGGCCACTCGATGTAGCAATGTATTGCAGCTTACAAAACTATGATAAAAGAAGAGAAAAACTCAGCTTTTTAGTAGAAAATAGAGTTCGCAAACAATTCTACAAAGTAATTTTTTTTTTTTGTTTAGGAAATTTTTATTAATCATTTGAAAAGTAATATAAAAGACTTGACATAAATAAGTGGGAAAAAGTACAATGGAAAACAGAATTTAAATGACATGAATAATCATAATAAAGTGCTTGAGAAGGAGGGGAAGAAGAATAATGAAAGAGATGATAAGGAGAGAGGGAAAGAAAAGAAAAGAAAGAAAGAGGAGAGTAAAAAGGAAAAAGAGAAAAGAAAGAGAAGAGCAAGATTTACTACGTGGGATTAATAGCACGTAATAAGGGAAGGGGATTGGAAGAAAGGTATGAGGTGAAGGGAAGCCAGAGTAGATCAGATTTAATTTTTAGAGGGACAGAGGTGGAGGATGCAATAGATATTCTGTGTTCATCACAGATAAAGTTCCACCAGGTGTGGACAGAAAGCTTAGAGTTATCCTTCCAACACGATAAAATAACTTTAAATGCAAGAGCAATAAACAGGTCTAATAACTTAGCAGAAGAAGATACAATATCAATATCATCAGATAAGGAACCTAAAAATACATTCAGTAGAGATAATGGGGAGGAGAAAGAAAGCATTGGCATGCAGATATTCCATACTTCAGTCCAAAATGATAAAACAGGGGAACAGTCGTATAGTTGGTGTTTAAGAGTACCAGGTTCCTTGGAACATGACCAACATAATGGTGAGGAAACTTGAGAAAACTTATGGATACTAACCGGTGTAATAACCACTCTATGATATATAAAGAATAAAGATTGCGTAATACGTGCAGCAACAGATACTTTTAAAAGTTTTGACCATAAACGATCCCATAACACAACAGATAAGGAGACATCAAGGTCAGTCTCCCAAACAGTCTCTACATTTGATTTAGAACGTTCTGAAATATTAGATAACAAAATTGAATATACAAGTGCAGCTTTAGGTAGTTGAGTAGAAAATAAAGGGTACAATGGAGTGGTGGGGGTGAAGGAAGAAAAAGAATCAGATGAGGAGAGGGAAGACAAGTGAGATTGAATGGAAGATGTTATAATGGTATATTCAGTAATAGACGATGAAGGCAAATGAAATACATTTTGCAATGCTGGGAAGGAAATAAGGGATGAACCAACAAAAAACTGATGTACAAATAGGATACCCTTTTCTTTCCAGTGTTTAAAGTAAAATGATTTACCTTTGTATCTAAGGAATGTGTTGTACCACACCACAGAGGACAAGAAACATTGAAGAGGGGATAGAGTAGAAGAAAAAACAGTTTGTAGTAGAAATTGGGAATATTTCAAAATGGGATATTTGGACAAAAAAGTAAAATTTGACATGAAAACAATATGTTGGAATGAGAAATCTTTCAAAAGATAGCGTTCTAGGAGAACCCACTCAGGCACAGGAGTATCCATGACGTCATAAGCCAAGGAAAAGGACTGTTTGATCAGAAAGGCAGAATGGTATGATTTAAAGTCAGGAAAACGAACACCACCTTCTTGTTTAGGTCGAATTAACTTGTGCAATGCAATGCGTGGATGTTTGTTATTCCACAAAAATTTTACACAAAGAGAATTAATTTGTGCAAAATATGATTTAGGAATTTTAAAAGGGAGCATGGAAACAGTATAGAGAACATGTGGGGTAATCATCATTTTGATGGTATCCAATCTACCCCACCAGGATAGGAATAAGGGGGACCAAATTTGAAGAAGGTATTGAATTTTGTTAATTAATGAATCAAAGGTTAATTTAAGGGTGTCTTTTAGGGAGGAAGAAAACTATATACCAAGGTATTTGATTTTGGAGGGACACCATGTAAAATCAGTATTATTAAACATGTACTGGAAACAGATTGGATTAAGGGGAAGAACTTCCGTTTTAGATAAATTAAGCTTATAACCTGATATGGAAGAGTACAGACTAACCTCATTCAAAAAATGTGGGAGGGAGGATTCCGGATTGGACATATATATCAGGACATCATCTGCATAAGCAGACAGTTTAGTTTCAGTAGAGGAGAGCGTAAGGCCAGTAATATTAGAATTGGAACGAATACGTTCTAAAAAAGGCTCAAGACATAAAATAAATAACAAGAGGGAAAGGGGACAGCCTTGTCTTGTGCCTCTGTTCAATGAAAACAATCTAGAGAATTGGTTGTTAACAAAAATACTGGCACGAGGGGAAGAATAAAGAAGTTTAACCAAGAATATGAAAGATGGACAAAAACCAAACCATTTGAGGGTACTTAACATGAATTGCCAATTAATAAGATCAAAAGCTTTTTCGGCATCCAGAGATAGGGCCGCCAATGGGTCTTTAACATTTTTAGCATGCACAATGACATTGGAAAACAGGCGAGCATTATCAGCAGCAAGTCTACCCTTCACAAATCCCACTTGGTCTGTTTTAATTAAACAGGGAATAATAGAATCTAGACGAGAGGCAAGGATTTTAGCAAAAATGTTGCAATCATAATTGATTAAAGATATGGGAAGATAATTTTTACATTGTGAGTGGTCTTTATCAGGTTTGGGAATAATGACAATGAGAGCATCCAAAAAGGACCCAGAGGCTTTGGCATCTGAGATAAATGAATTAAATAATTGAAGGAGTTTAGGTGCAAAAAAAGAGTGAAAAGAAGAATAAAACTCAACAGGTAAACAATCAGGGCCAGGGGCTTTCGATTTTTTAAGACAGTTAATGGCTGTAGTAATTTTGTGGAGAGTGATTTCCCGTTCCAAAAGAGCAAAGTCCACCGGAAGGGAAGTGGGAGCTGGGAGGCCCTCAAAAAATGTCGATACGTCCGCTTCAGAGGGATGTGTATCATCTGAGTATAAGGCCTGGTAATAATTATGAAATACTTCGGCACTGTCTTCATCAGAAGTAACTAATTTATTTAAAGCGTCATTAAACATAGGACCAACAGATTTACGTTCGGATTTTATTTTTACATAATTTGCCAACATTTTCCCTGCTTTATTCTGGCCTCCATGCAATTTAGATTTAATTTTGAGAAGGGTGTGACAAGCTTCATTGGTGATAATTTTGTTAAGGTCAGTTTTGGCTAGGATTAACTCCTGAAGAGCAGAGGAGGACTTAGAGGAAAAATAGGAATGTTCAAGACTTTTAATCCTTTTAAGCTGGTCTTCATATTTTTGTCTATTAAGCTTCTTCTTTTTAGAAACATAGGATATAGTAAATGCTCTAAAAGAAGCCTTAAAAGCATCCCAAGTAGCGGGAATGGAGGTGTCCAAAGGATTATTAAAGGAGAAAAACTCATTAAAAAATTCCACACTCTCTTTCATAAAAATGGCATCAGATAAAAGAAAAGAATTACATTTCCAACGACTGAATTTAGAGGAAATAAGGGAGAGATCTAGGGTAGTATACACAGGAGCATGATCAGAAATAAAAATAGAGCCAATGACAGACTTTTGAATGGAGGGCAAAAGAGACTTACTAACTATAATATAATCAATTCTTGAGCGCGTATGGTGAACATTAGAAAAAAAAGTATATTCAAGCAAATCTGGGTTGCACATTTTCCAAGAATCATATAAAGGACGAGAAGCAATGGCAGATTGAAAACTCTTATGGGATTTGTCAGGTTGAAATTTACTGGAGGATAATCTATCTCAAAAAGGGTCTAACCATTGATTAAAATCACCAGCAACAATAAAATCGGGGCAATCTATGGACGAAATCAGAACTTTTATATCTTTCCAAAATTTTGGATCAGGACGGACTGGACCGTATATATTAAGCAGTACCATCGTCTTGTTTTGAATGACAACCGTAGCCATTGCCCAACGTCCTTCATCATCAGTACTAGAAGAAACAATCTGAACATTTAAAGCTTTATGAAACAGTATAGCAACCCCTCTCTTTTTGTGAACAGCAGGCGAAAACACAACCTGGCCCACCCATTGTCTTTTGAGCTTAAGAGATTCAACATCAAAACAATGTGTTTCCTGAAGAAAAAAAACCTGTGAATGAAATTTAGATAAATGAGACAATACCTTTTGACGCTTGACAGGATGACCAAGACCTCACACGTTCAACAAGACAAAGTTACACATGATGGTAGGAGGGGAGGATGGGCGACAAGTGGAACAGCCACATGGCAAGGAGATCAATACAAAAGGGAAGACAAAAAATGCATAAGTAATTGAAAAAGGGGACTCCCAAAACGCTCACAATACCAAGACCAAAGAAAACCATGGATAGAAGAAATAACAATATGAAGAACAAAAATAGAAGTAGAGATCGCTCAGGAATAGAATAGCATTGAAACTGGGAAAAGAAGCAAAGAAACCAAAAAGAAAGAGGGAAAAAGAGAAGAAAGAAAGAGAAAAAGTGGATGAGGACAGAAAGATAAAAAGTAAACAGATCAAGGCACAAAGGCCTGAACGGAAAAAAAGAGAGCAACCAAAACATCTGAGGCGAAGATGCGCCAGAGTGAGAACTCAACCCATGACCTACCAAAGAACAGGACATATACAGAAAGGAAAAACACAAGGATGTGAGAAAAAAAACTCAAGAAGCAGATCAAGAATAAAGGAGAAGAAACAAAAGAGGTCAGAAAGAATAGAAGAGCTACAGTGAACAATAGGAAGGAGGGAAAACACTAGTTAGCAGTGTCCATATTGGAAGGAGAGACACTCAGAAGATAATCGTGGAGTTTTTGCGGATCATCATAATAAGATCTGGTACGGCCATTATGCGTGATTTTGCAGAAACAAGGATGCAAGATTCCATATTGAATGTTCAGTTGTCGCATTAAAGGTCGAAGATTCAAGAACTCTTTGCACCGAGCATTTGTAGCCGATGAAAGATTCTGTGAGATAAAGATGTTATGACCAGACCACTGGAGACGACGTTTGATCCTGGCGGCTTTCAGGACAGACATTAACTTTGTGAATTCGAGGAACAGCAGAATGATGCCACGTGGTTTGGAGGAGTTGGAATTAATACGACCAAGACGATGGGCCCTTTGGATATTAAGAGGGTGCGAAGCTGGTTGAAGATCCAAAAGTTCCTGAAGAAATTTCCGTATAAAGGACACCATGTCAGAACCCTCCAAATTTTCCGGAACACTATAAACGCGCAGATTGTTCCTCCGGTTATGATTTTCCAAATCCTCGGTGTGAAATTGAGTTTGAGGATCTCCTGTTCCAATAGTGGAATTTTAGTTGAGACATCTTGAATATCGCTCACACGCTGTTCCACATTCAAAACCTTGCCTTCCATAACAACACAGCGCTCTTCAATTTGTTGAAGTTTTGCATTAATAGCGGACATAAAAGGTTGGAGACCACGCACCTCTTCAAGAATGGAATCCAACACAGGATTAGAGGAAGATGCAATGGGAGAAGGCGGGTCATTCTTAGGCCTCTTAGGTTTGTGACATTTTAGGAGAGATGGAATTATTTGCCATGGTAACGGACACCTGTCAAAGTGCCCTACACAGGCGCGTATTAAGCAGGTAGGCACTAACAGCGAACAGCAGGATCCAATGTACTGGCCTGGAGATGCTTGGGCAGTAAGAGGGGCATACAAAGCGTGGCTTAAAATAAAGCGACAAAAAGGAGCAGCCAAAGAACGCAATACCCTTGAGTGCTGATACCCTCACTGGATTGAAAGTAGCAAAAGAAAACCAGCAATACTGTGCCAATAAAAACCACAGCACATAAAGGGAGCATCTATTGAAGCCAGCACAAGTATAAGGTGGTATATCGTAAAGGCAAAGTCACTTTAAAGATCTTGTCGCCAAAGGAAGCAAGTAGAGGCAAAATGAAGACAAAACTTAGCAAGTCCTAAAATGGCGGCCGTGGTTTCCTCATATAATAAAAGAAAAACATATCCAATATGAAAGCAGGAAGCTAGAAGCCATGGGAGGCAAGGGACGTGGGCACAAGTAAAAAATAAGATCAAGTAAGATCAAGTCAGTTTTCCCAAAAACATGTACATGAGGACATTCAAAAAGAAGCAGAGCACTGCACAGGCATGAATCCTAAAATGGCGGCCATATCTCCTCCGAGAGACTGTAGTGACAGCAGAAATCTAGAGGCAGAAAGCATTTGGCACCCAAAAACTGTTAAAGTCTGCTTGAAACAATAAAAGTCATGCCAAAGTAATCCTCCGAAGTTACCAGTATTAGGCAAGAAGAAAGGCAGCTTTAAAACAGGTGCAGGAAGACATTCGCGGGATCTGTAAACAAAATGGCGGCTGCCCGAGTTGAGGAGATAGTTCAGATTACCGGGACGAATATCCGCCGTTCCACCACCAGGAGACACTGCACAGTTGCCTCCTCATGCTCTGCCCACCTTCCGACGTCACTGCAGCCCAAAAACGCCGTTCGAGAAACGGCAGGAAAGGTCCTCACGGCATCCGCGTTTTCGTCCTGAGCGGAGCTCACGGGAAGTCCGTCCTCTCCAGATGGCGTGCAAGCCACGCCCCCAAACGAATTATTTTTAACAGTAAGAAAACTCTCCAATGTCCCATCATTTGATTCACAGGAGAGTATTATTTCCTACTGTAATTCCCTGGTGTTATTCTTTCTATCAAAAGTGGAACTCATTTTTAATACATGTATGGCCTCGTCTACTTCCATGGGGAAGGGAGAATGACCGGTGAGCCAAATTTCAACAGTAGCTACTCTCAATGCCCCCCCTTAAACAACCAACAATTTATAGAATTGATCAAAACCACAAACGAAGTTACCCTTATGACCCATGCCCCGTAAAGATCATGCAACTGGCCCTTGAGATCATTGCAAGTAACCGTAAAAAAATATTTTTGATAAAATGATCACCACAGGGTTTTTCCCGAGTGACTGGAAGAAAGCATCAATAATAGCCCTCTTAAAGAAGCCCAGCCTAGATCAGACGGATCCAAATAGTTATCGGTTCATCTCTAGACTTCCCTTTCCAGCAAAAATCATTAAAAAAGCCCTAATACCCAATTGGCTAGTTTCATAGCATAATATTCTAGATCATACCCAATTTGGGTTCAGAAGCTGTCATACCACTGAAACTGCTCTTGTAATGGCCACAGAAGAGATAAGATGTATTCTGGACAATGGGGACAGGCTGCGCACATATTAGATTCTTCTGCAGCATTTGACAATATTAATCATGCTCTCCTGATCGATTGTTTGGCTCATGTCAGACTCAGAGAAGTTGCCCTCTCCCTTTTAAACTCTTTTCTTAGTGATCATGAACAGACAGTGTGTTTAAAAACGTTCGAATGCAAACCCTTCTCATTGCCCTGCAGAGTGCCTCAAGGGTTATCATTGAACCCAAACACTGTTTAATGTGCATATTACACCCCTTGCAAATCTGATGAGATAGTTTGGTTTTCCCCGGTATCATGTGCCGATGATAACCACATTGTGGTGTCCTTCTCCAATTCTTCGGAGGCAAAGGCACTTAAACGTCATGATTGCATGTTGGCCATAGAAGACTGGTTGGGCAGAAACTGTCTCAAACTGAATTCTAGTAAGATAGAGGTTCTCTTTTTTGGCAAAGAAACCGCCACCTGGCCACTTTCCTGCTGCTCCCAGAATCTAGGGCCTCTACTAGCTCCTGTCAAAAGGTCAGAATTCTAGGCATCCTTATGGACAATAAACATACCTTTGGTGACCAGGTCAATACCTCTATTTTGACCAATTTCTATACTCTTAAGTTAATCAAAAAGGTTCTTGCATATATTCCACCTAATCTACAAAGATCGGTAGTAACCACATTAATACTGCCTAAATTAGATTACTTTAATGGGCTGTATTTAAACTTACAGGTGCAGTACCTAAATAAATTGCAATCTCTCCAGAATTATGCTGTTATTTTCAAAGCCTTTGCATCACCATGGGAGCTTTGCATGGTCTTGGTCCAAATTACCATAAGGACAAGCTTAAATGGTATTTGCTCGGATACACAGTAGCGTCTTGATGTTTCTGGGCAACTGTTTGTGCTTTATAAAATTAATTAACATAACATAGCTCTGTTCTTCCAAAAATATGGTGCAAGTGTGCCTCCAGGTGCGTGAAGCAGTGGAGTACGGAGTCCCGGAGTGCAAGGTGGCTCTGTTAGGGCCAGAGATGCTCTTTGCTGCCACCAACGGGCCCCTATATGGGATTGAAGAGTGCTCTTTAGTGCCAGTGAGGCTCCCATGCCCCTTTCCAAATATATGGTGCAGGTGCACCTCCTGGCATGTACAGCGTGGGTAATGGAGTCGCTCAGTGCAGGGTGTGTCTGCTGGGGCTAGCGATGCCCTTTGCAGCCACCAATGAAGCCCAAATTAGTTCAGATAATGTTCAGAGAATTCTAGTGCAAATCAACTTGGGGCTCTCTATTAATATTGCTTCTAAATATGGAAAAATCGGTTTTATTTGACATATGTAATTTTAGAATCTGCTCCCCACCAAAGGGTTTGTACTAGTAATCAAATGTACATTTATATTATATAGAAGCTATATTACAACTTTCTGTTTAGATGGATTAATAGCATAGCACTACTCTGTCATAGATGCCCAGCTCAGGCTGCCTGGAGTGTTTTGATCCACATGTGTTTGCTCTGACCTAGTGTGGATCACTCTTTTTAGATTAGAAATTTCAGCACAGATCTATTCTTTTTCAATCATGGTTTCTTTGGGGCAGGGCTAGATGCTGAGATCATAAAAGTCAATTCTGGGTTAAGGGAAACTATGATTATTGCAAACACAAAGGCCCTGTCATTCGGTACAACAAATCAGCAATCTATATGCTTTCTGATTTTTTCAGAATACGTTCTTAATTTATAGAGGATGCATGACTGAAAATATTGTAATTTACTTAGAAATATATGCCAGATATACAAAGCATTACTGCAGTCAAAAGCAGCATGATTCACAGAAAACAAACACCTAATTGTGATTCAGTACCTGCTAGATCCGTTAGCCTTAGGGGGGTCTACCCCCAAACTTTTTCCCTGCTTCCTTCCATTTTTGCTGAAATACAGTTTTGTTGTCCTTATGACTTTTGCACTTTACCACTGCTCCTGTGCTCATTCTCCTAAACATGGTTAATTAGTTCACACTTGATTGGCATATTTAATTTACTTATAAATCCCTTGCAGAGTGGATCATCATATGCCCATGACCTGTAAATTAAATGCTACTAGTGGGTCTGCAGCACATATTGCACCACCCACTTAAGCAGCCCCGTAAAACATTTCCCAGGTCTGCCATTGCAGCCTGAATGGAGTTTTAAACTGCCAATTTGACTTGGCAAAATAATGCCCAGTCCTACTTTAAAAACCCATTTTATTACATATAAATCACCCCTTAGGTAGGTGCACTGTAACTGAAAGGCTGGAGACATACGTATATGTTTTACAATGATAGCAAAAAACTCTTACATTAGTTTTCCACTACTCTGAGGTCTACCTGTCCCACAGGATAACATTGGGTTGCCTCATTACATGTAATAAGTGCTAACATTTGACTGGGGATAGATAGTATTTCATGTTTGGTATCTGTGAAATTGTAATGAAAAATCCTCCTGAATGGTAAATTTTGATTTTGCATTTTCCTTCCCTTTATGATTTGGTGCATGCCACCTGCGATAGGTCACATGACTGGGTGGAGTTGGCAGTGAGATTTTGTGAATTCCTCCCAGACAGTAACATGTCATACAACAGAGGAATTAGTATGTGCCTGAATGGGATATGGGGCTGAGCACAGATTTACTTACAACTAAATAGGCTGTGCCATTCCTTCACACAAAGAGGTTGTCACCAGTTTATGCCAGGGCAGGGGAGTCAGGAAATTCCAAGCACTTCAAAGTGAAAATTCTAGAAATGTTACCTACTTCAAACAGCACCAAAGAGCACCAAGTGAAAAAACAGGAGCCTCAGACCAACTCCTCGGTTCACTTGCTGGACCTGTGGAAGTACTCAGAGAATATCTGCTGCTGTGTCCTCCACAAGACTGATGTTGTGAACCTGGAAGGACTGCTTTGCTGCCAGGAGCCTACCTTGAACCATCAGAGGCCTGTCCTGTGGCTAGAGCCCCTCCTCTTCACCTGAACCCAGCACTACCAAAGTGACTCCAAAGGCTAGTTTGATGGCCTCCTGTTCAGAGCCACAGGGACATAGCAGGCTCCCACCATCTTGAACACACACCTAGACCCAGCTTGAGTCATTTCTAACCCAAAATGTGGTGCCCCTCCAGTGCTGGATCCTTGGTTGTGGTGCTAAAGGTGCCTAGATAGCCAAAATCCAATAATTGGGACATACTGTTTTTTTACCTAAAACTGCTCTTAGAAGCAAGAGAAGATACATTGCTGGTTGTCCTGCCTTTGTGGCAGCTTCCACCAAGTTCTGCTCTGCAGCAGTTAATCCTGTTCAGCTGGTGTTTGCGAAAGGGACACTTGCGTCAGACATACAACATAGGGGCTCATTAGGATGACGGGCAGACTTTGTCCGCCCGTCATTCTGTCGTGAGTAGGGAGCGTCCGTAATCAGGGCGGGGGTCCCATTGGGGGTATTAGGATGCGCCCGCCACTGTGGCCACTGTATCAGCACCGCCCGCCGCAATGCTAAAGATACATGGTGTGCATTACAAAGCACAATGTGACAGGCACCGCACGGTGCCTGCCACGTTGTACTTTGCAATGCTGGGGGTACCATAGATACCCCCCATGTGCATCCCCCACCCCCCCCGTAAGTCCCTAGGGGCCAGCAACGGGCCCCCGCAGGGTGTCTCCGCATGCCTTTCCGTGGCGGCATTGCCGCCATGGAAAGGCATTGGAAAATGCCCATGCTAATATAGCTGGCGGTGTCTGATAGACAACTCCACCATGTTGGTCCCCCCGCCATACTAATATGGCGGGGGTCATTCCGGGTAGGATGGCAGGTGGATCGCCCCTGCCAGGCCGGCGGTGGCTACTGCCAGCCTGGCGGGGGTGATCTGCCCGCCTTCCTAATGGGCCCCATGGTGTTTTTTTAATTACAGAAGGACGGGAGGAGCAGGATGGAGAGCGGCCAGGCAGGGGAGGTGGCAGACAACAGGTAAGTGGCTCATTTAAAATGTTTAAAGACTTTGGAAGGGGGGAGGGAGTGTAGCGTATTGCCACCGAGTTTTTTTTTTTAACTCTGAGGAAATACGCGTATAGGCTCTTTGCCTGCTTCGCCCAAGGTTAGTTCCTATAACCACTGCCTACTGTTAAAAATGTAAGCTAAACTTTTAATGTTTTTTAGAAAATGCTTCGTATTTTCTTTTAAAGAAAACATGTTACATTTCAAGAAATAATATAGCCTTATTTAAAAGCAATCACAGACTTGGTGGTCTGCTGACCCCAGTAGACAACCATACCAGTGATGGCTGCAATTCCTAGTGGGTTTCAAATTGCAACCTACCTTATTTATATTCATGAGGTAGGTCAGATCGCAAAATAGCACTCTGGTTGCAAAAATACTGGTTTAAAATTGCGACCTGTATTTTGCAACCAGTGTTTAGTATGTCTGGCTAAAGGCCACAGAAAAATGTCACAGGGGTTGTGGAAAAACATGAATTAATATGGAAAGAACATGATGTGTATTGCAACTTGGTGCAAAGTATTAATTGAATTTGGTGGTCAGATTAGAAAATGGAGTAGTGTGGGGGAAGGAGTTATCTTTAAAAAAAAATAAGTTTGCAAAGTTAGCAGAGCACGGTTAGTAGAGATTGTGCCAAATTACATATATAGGAGAGACCAGTTTTGTAGTAATAAACAAAGTATTTAACTCATAGACTGTGCACAATAGAAAATATGATGGAAACGATATCTACTGAAATTAACATCTGTTTTCAAAACTGGAATAACACATAACTTCCACTGCTGTTTATGCGTAAGAGACGTTTCCAAAAATAAATCTGTAACTAAATTGCATTCCAATGGATATATTATTATCATATGCCACGTTGCTGACTTCATCTGCCAGGCATATGGAAACATCTGTTCAGATCTTTTACTGTGCAGTTACTAAAATAATCACATTTTTGATAGCTTAGCTAGGCCACTAAATGTAATTTCAGTGACCTGGTCAAATATAAAATCGCTACATCTAAAATGGGCAGAGTTTTGTAGAAATATTTCATGGGTGCAGCTAAACTTTGAATGGTTTCTGCATACATCTAGGGGCGTGTAACTATTTACTGATTCAAATGTGACATTTCCCCATCTTCAATACCAAGATACACTTTCCTAATTTTTCATCACTTTCCCTTTTCCAGGTGTATTATTTCTGAAAATGCTTATTTTGCTTTAAATGTGTTTATTCAGGTTTCAATTAAACTGATACAATTATTTAATTATGAAGATTCACCTTGCTTCATGATATTCTTCAACCAACACAGTTGATCATCCAACCATATTTGAACACTGTAGAACCTAATGGGATTCTTCGGGATTGTCCTTCATTGGTTCTCATCCTACCTTTTTCACCAACACCAGTTTGTTCACATAGACACCTGTAGATTCCAAAAGATCTTTATCACCTGCAGAGACCCTCAAGGTTCCTTATTGGTCCCTGTCATCTTTAATCTCTAAATGGAGCCACTTGATGCTCACCTCAGAGATAACAACATCACAACTCACCAATAAGCAGATTACACACAATGTTATTTGAAAGTCTTCACTGATTTCTACATCCAACTCCTCAAACTGCCTGCACATTATCCAGATCTGGATGCCCACTGGCACCTGAATTTCAACCCAATCAATACAGACTAATTAGTTAATTTCCAAGAACAACAAACAAGAAACAGTACAAACTTGGCTCAATTACATGAACCATGAAAGCTTACAATACCAACTTTCACAGAACTCACCCTAGAAACTAGTTTCATCCTCATGGAATCCTCATGACCCTGACACACAAAATCTAAGCCAGCACCAACCAAACCAAGGAACTCTTTGCTATCATCAGACGACTACAGAAACGTTGATCTCCAACCCTCAGACTTCTTCAGCAGCCCATTAACCACAACCATCAACCACCCCCTCACCACATGGGAACAACTGAGCACACCAACAACACCCACCCTGATGAACTCCATCCATTCAGGAGCATCCACCAACCTACGCCTCAACAAACTCTTCAACCTCAGAAGCAATAAGATCAGCCACCAGCTCACCACAATCCTCAATGCCTCCATAAAATCAGCCACCTTTCCTGATGCATGGAAACATTCTATATAAACCTTTAGCAGGCCCCAGCGAGCTCTAGTACTACTGTCCCAGCTCCCTCCTCCCGCTCTCCACCAAAGTCCTGGAGAAGGCCATCAACCTCAATGATCATCTGAAAATAAAAATAAACTGCTGGATCCATCACAATTGGACTTCAGAACTAACCACAGCACTGAGACAGCCCTGATCGCCACAACATATTACATCTGTGCCCCACTTGACAGAGTAGAACCAGACAACTTCATCCTTCTGGACCTTTCCACAGCCTTCAACACCTATCCTAGCCTTCAACACCTATCTCCACAGCCTTCAACACCTATCCTAGCGGCAATTCTGGATGGCTACTACATCCTTCAAGCCAATCGGTCTTCGGGGAAAGTTGCGGGTAGGGTTCCTGCAATCATCCGTAAGGATCATCAATTTACATGTTTAGAAACTACTGGTTTGTCCGCTATGGACTTTCTGATTTTAGAATTTGAATCTCCTCAGCTATCATTTGTTTGTTCCCTCTTTTATAGACCGCCAGGGAACAAGCGTCCTTTTCCTCAGGCGTTGGGAGAAATGATTTCTTACTTCGTCATCAACCACGCCCGGACAATTATAATTGGGGATTTTACCTATTGGCCTGTAGATATTCAGGAAAGCCCCAGCTCAAGGGAATTTTCTGATCAGCTTGTGGGGATGAATTGCTCTTCGCAGGTAAGGGATGCCACCCACATACAATGGCACACCCTAGATCAAGTATGGACCTCTAATTTGGAGATTTCCACTCCCTTGATAACTCCATGCGCCTGGTCAGACCACCCTCTGATCAGATTCACTCTTCAATGTACTCTCCCACCTAAATCACAATTAGTAGACAATCAAATGTCTAGAAATTGGAATAGAGCGGATATGGACCTCTTTCGACTACGTTTAAGCTTCTCTTCCTCCAATAGATGATCCTCAAATCCAGGCAGAGAATATCAACCTATGGCTGGAGCCAGTCGGTAACTGTGTCGCACCCTCAAAAAACCAAGATTATGAGACTTCACAATGCTCAACGTTGGTTTTCGGATTACCTTAAATCAAGGAATTAGCACTTAGACAAGCAGAACACCAATGGCATCGCCACTACCTTCCAGAAAAAAAGGATTTCTCTTAAGCCCTGATGACAGAATATAAAAATCTGATTACCCAAACAAAGGCTAGCTACTTCTCTCAAAAAATAATTGATGCTTCTAACAAATCTAAAGAGATCTTCTTTATAGTTGACCGATTTTCCAAACCCGATAGAGTCACACCTCGGCCGGTTCCCTCGCAGTTTTTATGTGAGTCTCTGAATCCTTATTTTTTAGAGAAGACAGCCACCATCAAGGCTAGTATCTCTTCAGTGGCATGTGGCCCACCTGCTCCCAAAATGATCTCTGTCTTCATCATCTTGACAGAATCCTTTCCGATCTTGGAAGAAACTTTCCTGAACCTATTAAGAAAGGTCAGTTCTGGATCTCCTCTGGATTGCTGTCCCCCGTATATCCTTCGAGAATCATTTACTACTTGTCCTGATCCTCCCCGGCTATTGTTAAATAATTCTCTTGAGCTTGGCATTGACCCGAACTTCTTTAATAGGGCAGAGATTATGCCAATCTTGAAGAAGCCGGGCGCCGACCCGTCGGCTCTCAGTAACTATCGGCCCATTTCAATGTTGCCTTATCTGAGTAAAGTTGTAGAGGCCCATGTAACTAATTGTCTCAGCTCTGTTGTGGAACACCTACAGGTTTTGGACACTCGCCAGACTGGTTTTAGACCCGCACACTCAAACAAAGTCTGTCATCCTCGCTGTTATGGATGTACTCAGTGGGGGGGAAGATTTAGCCCTGATTTTGCTGAATCTATCGGAGGCTTTTGACATGGTCAACCATGGTATTTTGATCGACCATGTCAGGAATGCTGGTTTCAAGGGGCTGGCCCTTAAATGGCTTTCCTCCTTCTTGAGCAATCGGACACAAGTGGTGCACCTTGCCAATTTCTCTTTTAACAAACGAGACATTACCTGTGGGATTCCCCTGAGCTCCCCTCTTTCTCCACTTCTTTTCAATCTTTATCTTCTCCCCCTAATTCACTCTCTGAGGGAAAGGGATGTCAGCATTTTCAACTATGCTGATGATCTTCAACTGATGTTTAATGTCAATTCATCCCCATCATCCGAGTCCAACTTCCAAGATACAATGGTTTTTATAAGTGACTGGATGAATAACAACCAGCTGAAGTTGAATCCGGAGAAAACTGAGCTAATCCTCACAGGTGGGTTGGCTAACCCTTGGCACTCCAATTTTTGGCCCCCTAAACTTGGTAATCCCCCTACGCCAGCTGTCTCTTCGAAGAGTCTGGGGATTATTATTAGCAATGATTTGTCTATGAAATCCCAAATCAGCTCGGTAGTTTCTGCTGGCTTCTTTCAGTTGCGAAAAATAAAGAAGATCAGCAGATTTCTGAGCAGGGAAGCCATGATCTTGGTCACTCTGGCTTTAGTGATCTCTCGTCTGGATTATGCCAACTCATTGTACGTGGGCATTCCAGCATACCTTCTTCGGCGTCTTCAGCTAGTTCAAAATCAGGCGGCCCGGCTGATTTTTCATCAGCCTAAATGGCATCATTTCAGCCCACTAATGAAAAGTTTACATTGGCTTCCAGTGAGTAAGCGGAGTATTTTTAAGATGGGCTGTACTATTTCTAAAGCACTACATGGCAATGGCCCGGCTTTCATCTCGGCGTGTCTCCACTGTTACACTCCCTCTTGTAACCTCAGATCTTCTCATCTGAACCTGCTGGAAATTCCCCATGCCAAACGGAAGAAGTATGGCGGACTTCGGTTCTCTGTCCTTGCACCGCAACTTTGGAATTCCCTTCCTGTGGCGCTAAGGTCTTTGTCCTCTCTTGCCCAATTCAGGAGGCAGCTAAAGACCTGGCTGTTTACCCACGCATACTCTGATTGAGCTTCCCTCTTGCCAAGGCCCCGATCCTCACATGAGCGCCAAGAAACCGCTCTTGTACGCGCGCTTAATAAGTGCTTTTAACATAACATATCATAACATTAACATCTCCCACCACACACTCATCGATCGGCTACGCCAGACTGGAATCACAGATGATGCACTCAGATGGATGGCATCCTTCTTCAAGGAATGCACAAAGAGAATCTGCCTCCCTCCTTTCACCTATCAACCCAAGCACACCATCTGTGGAGTACCCCAAGTCTCATCCCTCAGTCCAACCCTCTTCAACATCTACATGACACCGCTCGTCAGATCACCCGGCATCAACATAAATTCCTTCGTCAACGTTATACAGCTTGTCCTCTCAGTCTCAGCAGACCCCACATCGATGAAGATCAACTTCCACAATTGTATGAAGAACGTTGCAACATTAATGAAAGACAACTGCCAAAAACTCAACAAATATAAAACAGACATTCTGATCTTTGACAGACACATCGGCCTTTGGAATAACTCAGGGTGGCCAGCAGAGCTCAGACCTATACACACACTGAAAGACCATGCCAGGAGATTCCTGGTGGGCTAGTTGGCCCCTAAGGATCCTCAGTACTGATGGGGACTTCATCCCCTAACCAACCATACTCTAGTTTCAGTGAAGTGAAGCAGAGTTTGCTATGGTTTGGTGTGAGCTGCAACGTCCCGGGTGGTCACCCTGAGACATTGCTGGAGCTTGCCCTTGGGGGGCAGTCCCCAGGGCCATGGAGAGCTCCTTGAGGGGGACTGGGTGACCTCCTTCCATCGGCGGTTAGCCCTGGGGAGGTTGTGGGCCCCGGGGCAGTGTGGGGAGGCTCCAGCCCCCTCACGCTTCATTTTGTAAAATTGCCCCAGGGAGGTGGCAGACCCTGGGGCTGTGGGGGGCCGCGTGGCCCCCACACTTTTAATGATGAAAGCCCAGGGATGTTTATTATTTTAAAAGGCCCCACGCCTTTTTTGAAATAATAAAGCCCAAAGAGATGGCGGTGCCCAGGGATGCGGGGGCTCAGCTTGGCCCCTGCATCATTATCTGCATTCCCCCCAGGGACCACACCACGCTTCGGTTTGTTTTTATTTTCAGCAGGATTCACACACTGAGCACGTTTCCCTCTAAAAATTTAACAAACATTTTTTAAATTCTGGGTGCCCAATTGGGGTAAGGGTGTTTTTACCCTGCCCCCTTTTCTTAATTTCTTAGTTTTTTCTACCTGTTTTCTTTGGGCTCGGTTCAATCGAGTCACAAGATGGCTGACAACACTTCCAGGTTTGAAGTGTTGGCAGCCAATGAGATCTCAGACACGAGATGGGGAGGGTTTTGGATCCTCCACGGCCATATTTGTATATCTGAGAAAAATTTAAATTTCTCAGAAAATACTGAACGGATTTACACCATGTAACAAAAGGAGTGCTTTCGGAACCAAAAGTTACCTTTTTGCCAAATTTGGTGTAATTCCATCCAGCAGTTTGGGCTATAGCCCTGTCCTTTGGAAATTAACATGGAGAAAAAACGTTGTTGGCCCCCATTTTCTTTGCCCCCGCTTAACAAATCACCCCAAAACTTTCAACACATCAGCTCACCTGAGACTTTTGTGATGATTCATCAAACAGTAGCAAAGATATTGGCAAAAGAAAACGGTGTTTTGAATAGAAACAAGGTCTATAACTACCTATAAATACCTATTTGTGACCGTATTATCCCTGCACCCCTTGGCAGGCACCTCAAGGTGCAGGGATCAACAGTGGGCACCATAGGTGCCCACACAGGAGGCCGTGCACCAATGGGGGTCCTTCTGGGGGCTCCCAAAGTTGAATTCTGACAACCTTCATGTGTTGGAAAGGATTGCACAGAAAGGCTCCTGAAACCCAACATCGTAATCCCAAGGGCCGGGTCTGGTCGCTCAGTGGACTAATGCATCCACTACAGGGGCCTGTGTTTGACCTCATGGTCACAGGTTAAAATCCTGGCAGGTCCACTCAGCCTTTCATCCATCTGAGATTGATAAAAATGAGTACCATTGAGTTGGGTAACAATAAACATCTTTTATTCAGTGCCAAGATACCATTGTGGTTGCACGTGTGCTGTACAACTACACATTTTATGTTATGTTAAGGGCAGAAAGAGGGGCCCTTGGAATTAATGACAGCAATTCGACTAGCGGATGCGCTCTCGAAGCTAGTCAGAATGACCAGTCGGATTCCCCTCTGACTGCATCTTTTGTAATGAGGCGGGCGGAAAGGAATCTGATCTGCAAAGTCTGGTGCTGTTGGAAAGGCTACTACCCCAGTCTTGTAATTGGCTTCATAGGGCCTGATTCTGATCTGGGTCGTAAAGCTTTCCGACTGAGCCTGATCTGGAGTGTTTTCCGACCGAGCCGGACTCCTGCAGTCTGACGGCGTGAGTACGAAGTGGCTGCATGCTGCCGGAGTCGGTTCGGTCAGACTCCCATAGAAGTCAACGGGACCCGGCCGGATAACGCATACATGAGCTCCCATTGACTGAATGGGTACGGCTCGCACAAAGGCGCCCCCTACAGTGAGTACGTGTTGGTGCCCTCTGCACCGTACATGCCTGTGTTGGGGAGACCCTTGGGTCTCCCCCTGTGTCTGAGTCGTAAGGCTGCGGTGACAGGGGGTCCGATGCTGACCCACAAAGGCAACATCCCGGATGTTTTCGCGAGCCAGAAACTTTGGCTCGAACCGGCTGTCTGACGCGTACATCGTACTGGCTCAGTCATAAATCTTATCCATTGCATGGCACAGTTTACTTACGGCCGAGACGTACGGAGTGGTTCGGACCCGGGAACGATTTGGTCAGTGATTTTCCTATTGCTCGCATCGTACTTGTAAACTTGTACAGCTGTACGAGTCGGGTGGAAAACATGCATATGGCTTGTATTTTTTCCAGCCGAATCGCATTCGGTGCACTTACGAGCTAGATCGGAATCGGGCCCATAATGGTCATAAAATTCATATGAGGTAACAAGTAGTATCTGGCACTGTCAGTTTCTCCTGTTATGCCAATGTTGTTGATATTTTGCCTGTATCCCTCTCTCTCCTCCTCCTCATATAATGAATCCTCCAACAGTTTTACTGACATAGTGAAAGCAGGAAAAGAAGTTTGGTGTGTGAGATCATTTCTTATGTGATCAGCCTGATAATGACATGTTGAAATATGTTTCAGATGAGATGGGTGGTGGCTTTGAAAACAAACACTCCTTTCATTATCAAGCTTGTTATATTTGCTTTCAAATTTAAAACAAATCCCATGCACAGTATATTATATATTATTATTTATTATGTAGTAAAAACATATTACATGTTTAATAAATTGTAAAACAAATCATAGTAAATATTTATGACAGTTTTTAAAGGGTATTAAAAATGTTTATAACATTCTAATATATATGTTTTATGTATATAAGTAAACATAGGTTATTTGAATGTGGTATTATTTCATAAGGGGTTTTAGGTTCCTGCCTCCATTACTCTACAGCAGCTAAAAGCCAGCTGCTGTCCGTTTCACTTATTTTTAACCGATTGCTTACTTTACCTATATCAAAATTAAATTTTGGATAAAGTTTGCTCTCTTTTAACTCACCCTGTCACAATTCACTTCAAACACAAAAACCAGCTCCACTGCAATTGCAGGTGTTGTAGCACACCGGGAAGGCATTCGGTCGGCCCGGTGGAACCCGATGATGAAGCATGTCACCCACTAGGTGGGTGAGTGAGGGTTGTCTTAAAAATCTTAATGGTTTTTGAATAACACATTGCACACCCCACCCGTTATGCTTTTTGTTTGAGGTTGCAGACACTAGTCCCCTTCTTGTGTTTTTTGTGCCAGTAGTCACTCCTTTGTTGTTGTAAGTATCTTTAAATGGGGTACAGGAGTGTTTCCCAACCCTGTCTCTCCTGTTGTTTAATATAATATTAACATTAAACTCATAGGGCATCACTTATGAGGAATTGGCGTAGAGCAGTGCCAAAAGTATTTTTGCTGCACTGTCCTTCGTCATTGTGAAAGGGCAGGAATGAACAGTATTTATGCAATATGGTGCAATATGGTGCATTCCTGTCCTATCCCCATGTGCTGGTGCACAATTTGCTGCCTAGCCAAGATAGTTACCCTTGCACCATGCCGCCACTACAGGTAGGATTGTTTTTGAGCAGTAAAGGGCACCTTCCTGCATGCAAAAAATCTCAAGAGGCGGTTTCCACTTTCGATGTGTGCAGAATGCACAGTGGCATAGCAAGGTCAGGTGGTACCCAGTGTGGAACATTTCTTGCAAAATGGAAAAAATATGTTTAAAACACATATTTTTGCCATTTGGTCAACCCTCCCCACCCCCCTCAGTGATGACACTCTGGACGTCCCACACCCACTGCACCCCCCTTCCTACACCACAGGGTATGCAGCACACATGGAAGAGGCAAAAATGAGGAGAAATAAAAATATTTCTCCTCATTATGCCTCGTTTGTGGAGGGTTCAGGTTTTGGTGCTGCCCCAGGTTAACGTGATTAGGTAAATGTGGGGCAGCGTCAAAATCCTTGGGTGTTGTGTGTTAAAATCCTCTGCAACACAGTGCGCCGCTTTGTCTTACTCCATCTCCATAAGGCCATGCAAAGCCATGCAGAGGGGCTTTGCGTGGCATCAGAAATATGTTTGAAAGGCTTGTGCCGCCGAAGCATCAAAAAAAGTGAGGCTCCAGGGGCCATTCCTCTCATAAATAAGCCCCATAAATCTCAGGGACCGAATAATTCCAGTAAACTCAGGAACTAAAAATAAATGACAAAAGAAGGATTTGGAGCAAGGTAAGAATCTTTTAACATGTTGGTTCAAATAGGCATTTGCCATTAGCCATTATTGGCTGACGATTTCTAACACCGGCTAACATTATATGATTGTTCTTTGACATTTGTACTTTTTAATGCTGCTATGTAGTAAGCCGCTATCAGGCACTTTCTAAAACTGTCCAAATTAAATGAAAGTGAATATTTTTCATGATGAGTCGCGGCGAGTGAAGCAGCAGTATTATATTTGGAGAGTTCTCCACAAGAGCTTTGACATATTTTTTTCTGCCTCTGCAGGAAGCCTTTACTCCTGACTTATTGCCACTGCCATCTCTGCCTTCCATTGAAGTCATCTGCACTCAACATGTCTGAGGCATTTTCTATGAAAGATACAGTGCTTGCATGGTGGGGAAACCATTTCAAAGTAGGCACTTCACCAGTACATGCCGCTTGTAAAAGGATGAAAGCAAAAAGGAATCTCTCTCAAGATTGTGCTTGCCTCTGTGAAGCCATCCATACTTGGGAGTACTGAAGATTATCTTCACATACTCAATCTTTGATGACATTTACCAAGCTCCCAGTCCATGGCTTTCAAGCCAATTCATTTCTGAGGAAAACAGGAAGGTTTCAGATCTATGGATTCATTTGCAGATCTATCTTTTTATTTTTTATTTTTTTATTTTTTTTATTTTTTATTATTATTATTTTTTTTAATAAACAGATAAAAAAACATGTCAAGGAAATTCCTGTTTGCAATAAAAATGCGAAAGTTCTGAAAATGATTACAGATAAAATATATTATGAATCAATTCCTTCTAAATTGTTAGCCAGTTCAATTTTCATGTAAATAAAATAATAGCCAGCCATTTATTTACTTGAATAAAGGATGCTTTATTTGTTTTTAAAGAAAACACTGAATACCCAATTTCCCCAAATACTGTATGATTCTACGAATTGTGCACGGATAGCTTGTATTTGCATGGGTGAACGCATTTAGCCATAATTCACAAAATACTCACATGAAATCATCATACACATAGGTTTCAAGGTGAATTCCTAGTCTTAACTTTAGTTGATTTTAACAACCCAGAAAATTAACAGCAGAATAAACAGAATAAATGTCTTGAAGCGCATTCCATTCTTTAAGCCTTTACTGCATCTTCAGAAATCCATTTTCTCGTGTGCAACAATGTTTCACTTACATTCGAAACGAGAGAGAAATGAACACATGCACAAGGTTTGCAAAGCTAACTGTAAATACTTCGACTATTATCTTATCATTCCCAGCTAAAAGTCACTCACAACATCCTAAAGTGGTGAACTGAATACAATTGTAACAATTACAAGCTTTATATTAAACGTTGAGAAAGGGCAGTCATCCTTGAGAAATTAAACGTGATGTCATTAATGTTACCAAAACAATATTAAAGAAGTAGGCCAGCTAAAGTTCCAGAATAGGAACAATAAAACGTGATTAAAATTACATCAAACTGATAAATAAATTGATGAAAGTGATACAGAGTTAAGCATTATTTAAAGAAATTGCAAAACAAATCCATAGAAAAAAACGGGGCAAAATACCCAATATATATGAGATAAATTGCCTCCTCCAGTACATTATAAAGATATTACAAGCCATGGGAAAGTTCCATGGCCGTAAAGAGGAATGAGGCCCAAGGCTGAGTTCCTTTAAAAGATTATGGATCTCTGAGGTGACTTGCATTGTCCTTATCATGTGTGGCAACAGGTATTGTATCCTTTATTATACAGGGTCACATCATCATCTTTCCCATAAATCACTTACATTCTTGGTGCGTAGCTCTTTCATATGAAAGTGAGACCATGTCTGCAAGTCTAAAGAATAAAAATACAATCACGAGTTCGAAATTAAACATCATTTGTTAGCTATTGTTGACAAATGATATTACAATGTGTTGAATAGATGTCAGTTGCTGAGGCACAAGCATACAGAAAGAATATAACTTTTCAATAACATCCCAAGAACTGCAAAGAATGAAATATCTACTTTTTCTTTGTCACTTTAGAGTTTTTAGAAAGGCAGCGGAAAGAAAAGCACTGTTTATTTTTCATTGCTTTAAACAGCTGCTCCATGATCTGATCTGCCTTTCACCTGGCTGCCTGCTCTAGTAGCTGGCATTGCGACATCAGAACTCAACTGTCATAAGTTATTACAGAAGACTTCTGATGTCTTTTCCTTATAATCAGCAACTGAGTGCATGAGAAATCATGATTATAAAGAAATGTGAGGCAGGCATTTTTACAGGGATTGTAGGATCCCATATATTATAAGTTACTTCAACGAGAAAGCCTGAAGCTATGCACCCTCTCCAGCTAACTGGTAAGGGATTGTGGTCGAGTACAAGCAGCAGATTTTCCATGGTAGGGATGGACTGGCCATACTGGGCTTTGGGTGTCTCCCTGGGAGGATGCGGGGGGGGGGGGGGCGGTTTTGCAGTGGTGGGGGCCGTTTTTGTTGTTGGAGGCCAGTTTTGTAGTGGTGCTGCAATATCGATCCCCTGTAACAAAATTAGCAGTGATTCATTTGTACGCGCCCCCCCACCCCACAGAGACTGGTACGACCAAATTGCCAGGGCTGCTTTGCGTTCCATTGTCAGGAACTGTGGATGACCAGTACTTAGAGTCCCTTTGTGGCTGACTGACAATGGAGCTCGTTCCAGATAGTGCAGCATACCCTGTTCCTTGGGACTCTCACTGCTTTCCAGTCCTGAAAATTGTCCACAGAAACAATCATTTCTGGATGTGTCATAAAGTCCCATTTGTTTTTGTGGAGGGGAAAGGGCCAGCTTTCCTGTCCATGAGAATAGCTTATAGAAGCAGAGACTAAATGAAGAGCTGACATCATCCAATCATCATTTGTCTTCCATGGAGTCTGGAATCCTTAACCCAGGCATCCTCTACTCTTGTCTGTTCTTAGCAGAATTATGACACCTCTGTTTCATGTTATCAACTACCCACTAAGGTCCGGCATGGCTAAATTCTTACCTCAGGGGTCATACTTATGAGTTGTGTGACAATTATCACACTTTCACAGTTGACCTTGATAAATTCTGGTAAGTGAAACCTGCCAAGATTTAGTTGGGGTAAAAGCTTGTAACAAAAGGCAAAACATACAGAATTTAATGAGTTAAATGCCCATTCTGCGTGTTATTCCTAGTTTGCAAGTTAAAAAATAACAATAAGGAATATTTACCACATGGGACAAATATATAACAATAGTGTAAGTGGGTTCCTCCCTGCTCTCACCTAAAATTCCACCAGTCTCATTTTTGGCCAGACCTCTACTGATCAAAGCTAAACTCACTATTTCCTTGTTATATAAAAGTCAGCCCTTCTAGAGAGTTCAGTATCAGTTTGTCTTACATGGTTCCCATTTAAAGAGATTTCCTTGAGTGTTCTTCTAATCCATATCCAAATCACAAGGGTGCATATTTATGAGCCCCTTTGCATTGCCCCTTTGCGTTGCCCTTGCAACACACAACGTTGCGCAAGAGCGACACAAATTAAAGATGAGGTTTAGGAAGCCACACAAGGCCACTTTGCATAGCACTTAGTGGCTTCATAAATCTGGAGTAATGCACTAAAGCACAAATAGCTGTGTTGCATTGCTCTGTGCCAGGGAGGCGTTTTCATGGCTGTTGCGTGGGTGATCCCATGCAACATCCAAGGATTTTCACACATTCCTATATTTAACAGAAGTAGAAGCTCTTGGAATGTGCCAAAATCCTACACCACCTCAGGTAAGGCCCAACGAGGAAAATGTGTTTAGTCCTCCCTGTTTTTTCCTCTTTCTATGTCTGCTGAATTTTGCAGCACTCAGTCAGTCAGTCAGTCAGTCAGAATATCTTTATTCGACTTTTTCCAAGTCATACAAAGAAACAAAAAACAATAAAACATGACATGCAATACATATTTCTACATTTATCTAAAAAGCAACAGTCTAGATGCACATTTAAAAAGCTATATACATAATTAAAAAATAGATTTACATTTCATGTCAAGAAGAACTTAGTAACCATTCAATTTTAAGGCGAAATTTGGCCAACAGCAGCACTCATAGAAAGAGGAAAAAGCCTCAGGGTATTATTTTTGTACAAAGATGGTGAGCCATCTGACACAAAAACAATCCTCCTTACACCACAGGCACCCTTGAAACGTGATGATATGCAGCCAAAAGGGCACCAGCATAGTGGAGAAGGCAGGACTGTCTGAAAAGGGAGAATCCCTTTGGAAATTTATAGCATATACCACACCAATCTTAATTTTTCACTTAACTCATACACAACAGATACAAATTCACTTAACCAATAGGAGATCCCAATGTTAGCCAATTGATCAAAATGTAAGAAGTATTTTCATGTATTTATACCTTCCAAATTCATAGTATAATTAAAATCACAGCAAAATACAGCTTATAAATTCATTTGTTAAAAAACAAAACAAAAAGTGTGTGACAAATCAATGTCCATGTGCAATTAAAAACTTAATGAGACACAATCTCAAAAACATTATTCTTTTCAAAAGAACCATACATCTATAAAAGTGACCAAGAAGCGACGTGTTTCAGTGGTCTCACGGGTCCAACCACCTTCTTCAGGCTTTAAAATATGACACAAATGACATCACAGAACTTTCAATATCTCAATTAGTGCTTGTGATAATGTAAACACACGGGGCTTTAAAACTCCCGTTCTCCAACCTTTCACATCAATATTCTTGCAGGTTGCTGTTTTCCGAATACGGTTAAAGGCGAAGATACCACTGTCGGAATCAATACAATTAGTCGTCCGAAGTGGTTTCACACTCGGGTGAGTCAAGCCTTCATTAGCGATGTCCAACCCCAAAGTTGTGGATAGAACACTCGGTCTAATGGTATGGGAAGTTAAAAACAACCGGGATTTAAAAACAACTGGCATTTAAAAATCTCCACTTTTACACACGGCCCTGTTGCCTCTCGCAGGACTGTGCCATACTGACTTAAATACGGTGCATTCCAGTGCCTCTCAAGTCACATAGTGCAACAAGGTGACTTGCTGCATGTTGTAATAGGTCAAATAAGTCCATGTAGTTGTAGACTAGGTTTCTTGAAGATTAATTGATTTTATTTACTTACAAGGTAAGTTTAAGATAAGCAGGTAAGTAAATAGATGATGACAGATAAGATGTAGATAGTGGACAGCCCCACCAGGAGTAGCCTCCCTGCTGCTCGGCCTGCACACTCCAACTGACACTCAGCAAATCACCAGGCAATCCAGCACATCACCAAGCATTCAGCATTCCACACATAACCAAGCACCCCAGTGCTCATCCTGGCTTAGCAGTAGAGAAGGTGTAGCTAAGGAAAAGGAATGGCAACAGTTAAGTCACAACCCTGTCTTGGCAATATATAGGGAACCTGGAGTTATGTTGCTGATCTGTCAGATGTTCTGCACCTTCCTTTGGAAAGTGTTTACGTCATACACTGGTACGTCTTGTTTTCTGAAAGCACACACATTGGTGGGTGATGGTGAGTTCAAGTAACTCTGAAAGGGCCTTCTATTTGCAAGATGTTTGCACATCATTTCTTTTCCTGAGCCTTGCAGATTCAATATAAAATCCACTGCAATGAAGAATTTCTACCACCACACTGCACAAACACATTTTGAAACTAATTCAGTAAAAACTTGTGCCATTGGTATTAAAAATCTAAGTTCATAAAGACAAATATTTAATCAATTTGCATATTTCTAGACAAAGGTGTCTTTTATGTCTGCATATTTACCAACATTTAAACTGTCATTTATGTTGATGCTTGCTTTGGAACATGCAGATTCCTACAAAGTCTATGGGGCATATTCTCAAGGAGTCACTGCCAAGTTAACGGCACTTTATTGCAGCCAAAGTTGCGATAAAATCATCACCCCATTCACAAGCAGGTGCTAACAGCCAACATCACCAGTTTTCCTGCGAAAGCAGCCGCAAATAGCATTGCCACAGATGACCCCGGCAACTATCGCTAATGAGATGCAGAGTAGGCGTTCCTGTGCCAAAAGCGGTGACAACACCACTCCGCAACATTCTCAACAACCAGCCAAATCTGCGATAAGTACACAAAACATGAAATAAGGTGAGTTAGTAGCAGGAAACACCTGCTCTGACCTGGTGCAAAGTTGGACGACAGCCTGCACCACAAAAGGGAGCCCAGCCCAGAGCTACACCTGAAGGGCAACAAATGCCATGGAGTTACTGATCATGCGGGCATGACACCCAAGAGGGCCACAACACCCACCACCACCACCCCCAAGACCACACCCCGACCCCAACCACCGGACCAAGACACTGATCAGCAGCGGTCCAAAAACATTGAAAAAAGCACACGCCTGATATTGCACAATTGCAGCAATTAACACACATGTGAGTATGTGAGTACAGAAATCCTGAGTCATCCATGCACCAGTGAAAGACCAAACAAAATGTCACATACTAATTAGTCTCCAAACCACAATTGTGAAGAGTAATGGTGGGGCATCCCTGGATAATCTGTGAGTCGCAACCTGCAAGACAATATCCAAGATAAGAAGGTGTGTCAGGCACTCATCAAAAGACAGGGAGAGAGAGAGAAGGAGGGAAAGAGAGAGAGAGAGTGAAAGAGAGAGAAAGAGAGAGACTGAACAAGGAGCTCAATGCCAATCGGGCCCTTGGCTCATACAAACATGCTGCCTGTGTCTCAAAATTCGTGCACCCCAAATCACAAGCATGACATCAAAGTCAGCGCGAAGGCCACATCACATCTCAGAAATTCAAGCAGTAGTCAGACTAAAATTAGGAATGATAGCTCCTTTGTCTCTACACAAAAGGCGGTAGGCCAACCGACCCTCCGACCTTAGTCCTGAATGTGGCTGGCAAACTATGCATGAGATACCAAACCATCCCCTGACGACTCCCACACCACAAACTGCGCTAATGAAAAACCAATGTGCCCACATCTCACACACATATGTCCCTGCATGATCTACACCTGCAAGGGATTCCCTTGACACATTGGACAAAAACTACCCATACGTCCAAACGTTGCACACTCATACAACTCATTGCCCAGAGCTGCGGCATATCGTCCACAGAACTGCCGCCGTCCTGAAGAGTGCCGGTGCTTAGAGACCAACAAATGCAATGGCAGCCATTCCCAGACACATGCACAACCCTGTCACGTGGAACTGTACTGTGCACGAATGCAGCATATGTTGGGATCATTGCCAATGGCAGTGTTGCGAATCAGTTACCGTCTGAGTTTCCGTCTTGCCTACATCACCTGCGTCCAGCCCTGGTTCCACTGTCAATCATGCACATTCGAGTGGCCCATGGAGGTCTGCCTAACCAACGAAACGGTAGCAGAATTGGATTATCACCTGACATTGTGCCACCTGTTGGCCCTCAAACAGGAGTGTTACCGGGATACCTGTGCTTGGGATGAACTGATCTTTGGCGTATGTGCTGTCAGTTGTGCATGGGAGGTTGCACAACTCCTCGTGTGCAGTGACCACATCAAGGTACTCCCCTATTGGGCTGTGTTGCAGATTGGGGAAATGGCATAGACTGAGCACATCTGCCCGGACAAGTTAATGGATTGGGTCACCCGCAGAGACCGCACCAATGGGATGGGAGGAGGAATAGCCATCGTCCACAAGTCCACCATCCAGGTCCACACCCTCGCAGGCGACTCCATCAACTCCGCCGAACACCTTCACTTCCGGATCCACACCAACCCCAACACCACCCACAGAGGAACACTCATCTATAGACCCCCAGGACCCTAGGCCCTCTTCAGCGACTCCGTCGCCGACTTCGCCAGCACCCACACACTCGCCTCCGCATACTACATCCTCCTCGGGGACCTGAACTTCCACCTCGAAAACAACAACGACACCAACTCCACCGCCCTGATCGACAACCTCGCCAACCTCGGCCTCCGAGAACTCGTCACCGAATCCACCCACGCCGCCGGCCACACACTGGACCCCATCTTCTCCACAGGCACCCACATCACCTTTTTTTTTTTTTTTTAATTTATTGTTGTGAAACCTTAGTAGACAGGTAGGATAAAACAATACACAGCGTTACGGCCACAACCTGTGACATCAGGCCGGCTGCAGCAAGGAAAACGATTCAGAACAAGCCCAGCATTAGGAAGACAACAGCATTGAAGTTAAACACAGCATGCCGCCTACAACCCCTGCGGGCCGGCCGTGATGTAAATTGGCATAGTTGGATAACATGCAAAGCAGAAGGGCGGCTCTGGGAGTGCCGCATGTCTGAGCAACGGGCAATGAGGTTTCCTTTGTACTTTTTTTGGAAATTAACCATCATGAACATCAAACAAAACAAAACTCCCACAGGGTTTACCACCATATCTCGTGTGTGGACAGGGGGGGGGGTCGTGATACAGGGGGGCATGCAGTTGCCACAATGAGAGGGCAGAGTGACCATCGCCAGGGTAGGTATACACTAGGCTTATACGAGAGGTGAAGGGCTGGGGGGGAGGAAGTGGAGAGGGGGGGGAAATCTAGGGGGGAGCCGCCAATCCGGCTCTGAAGGTGAAAAGCGTGCCAAGATCAAAACAGTGGTGTTCAGCACAACATATCTATAAATTGAGCATGGGGTCAGGGAAGGAAAGCGTGTCGCAGAGCGTTGCGGGGCCAGGAGACATAGCCAAACCAAGTACGCAGCGCTGTGGTTAACGCGTAGGAGCGACTCACGGATCTGAAGAGTTGTCCCCCTGCTCTCGAAGAAGATAGGCCACTAGGGGTCCCCAGAGGTCCTTGGGGCGGGACATGTGTGGCATGAGGTCGGCATAATTGCGGATATGTTCCTGCCACGTGATCATGGTATTGAGCCATGCCTTGAACTTGGCATGCCACCTGGCGTTTAGCCAACAAGAGGCCTAAAGCAAAAAATTTCCTATGTACTTTCAGCGCCGGATCTGAGTGACCCAGTAGCGCTACCTTGGGACAGGGTTCGACATCCGCCCCAGTCATGTCAGATAGTGCCACGAAGACTTCGCGCCAGTATGTCGCCACAGCGGGACAAGTCCACGCTAAGTGAAAAAAATCAGCCCCTGCGCCTCTACATCTGAGGCAGCGGTCATCAGCGCGTAGTCCGAGTCGGAGCAGTTTAGAGGGAGTGAAGTAGACTCGGTGCAAGAATTTGAAGTGCAGCAGCCTGAGACTGGCATTGCCGGTGACTTCATTAGTGTGGGAGCAGCTTTCCTCCCACTGTTCGTCCGAAAGAGGGGTGTCTAGATCAGCATCCCAGTCACTGCGGGATCTAAGTGGGGGGGGGAGAAGCAGGCTGTGCATGTCTGTATTATTTACAACAAGGGGTGGTGATGGACAGAGTCTCTGAATTAAGCAGAGTACTCTCACCCAGTCAAGAGATCAGGGCTAGATCCAACACCGTTTTTTAGCTCATTGCACCATCCCAGTTTCAGAACCTGGCTGTATGCAAATTAGTCTGTCCCTGGCCCAGTGCATCATGGGAACAGGGCAGACCAGACTACAAAAGCCAATTCTTACACTGGGAAGGAAACAAGCTTCCGGGGACCGGTTTCTGGCATTACAGCCGTCTTCGGCCCGGCTTGCTTGAATCCTGATGGTGCAATGAGCAAGGGACTCACATCTGAGTATACCCTTCCACGCTTAGGGTGGACAAAATTATTTACAACAAGGGGTGGTGATGGACAGAGTCTCTGAATTAAGCAGAGTACTCTCACCCAGTCAAGAGATCAGGGCTAGATCCAACACCGTTTTTTAGCTCATTGCACCATCCCAGTTTCAGAACTAAGCGTGGAAGGGTATGCTCAGACATGAGTCCCTTGCTCACTGCACCATCAGGATTCAAGCAAGCCGGGCCGAAGAGGCTGAAATGCCAGAAACCGGTCCCCGGTGTTTCCTTTCCAGTGTAAGAATTGGCTTTGTAGTTTGGTTTGCCCTGTTCCCATCATGCACTGGGACAGGAACAGACTAATTTGCATACAGCCAGGTTCTGAAACTGGGATGATGCAGTGAGCTAAAAAAACGGTGTTGGATCTAGCCCTGATCTCTTGACTGGGTGAGAGTTTTCTGCTTAATTCAGAGACTCTGTCCATCACCACCCCTTGTTGTAAATTATTTTGTCCACCCTAAGCGTGGAAGGGTATGCTCAGACATGAGTCCCTTGCTCACTGCACCATCAGGATTCAAGCAAGCCGGGCCGAAGAGGCTGAAATGCCAGAAACCGGTCCCCGGTAGCTTGTTTCCTTTCCAGTGTAAGAATTGGCTTTGTAGTTTGGTTTGCCCTGTTCCCATCATGCACTGGGACAGGGACAGACTAATTTGCATACAGCCAGGTTCTGAAACTGGGATGATGCAGTGAGCTAAAAAAACGGTGTTGGATCTAGCCCTGATCTCTTGACTGGGTGAGAGTTTTCTGCTTAATTCAGAGACTCTGTCCATCACCACCCCTTGTTGTAAATTATTTTGTCCACCCTAAGCGTGGAAGGGTATGCTCAGACATGAGTCCCTTGCTCACTGCACCATCAGGATTCAAGCAAGCCGGGCCGAAGAGGCTGAAATGCCAGAAACCGGTCCCCGGTAGCTTGTTTCCTTTCCAGTGTAAGAATTGGCTTTGTAGTTTGGTTTGCCCTGTTCCCATCATGCACTGGGACAGGAACAGACTAATTTGCATACAGCCAGGTTCTGAAACTGGGATGATGCAGTGAGCTAAAAAACGGTGTTGGATCTAGCCCTGATCTCTTGACTGGGTGAGAGTTTTCTGCTTAATTCAGAGACTCTGTCCATCACCACCCCTTGTTGTAAATTATTGTGCATGTCTGTATAGCATAGACACCACGTGCTTCGGGGAGTTAGCTTGTAGGAGCGTATGGAGGGGGGCAGAGTGTCTGGTTCTTCCGGGAAAGAGGGCGTGACCGCCTTGATATTTTGACGAAGCCGGACATATAGAAAAGTGTCCATTACAGAGGGGGAATGTTCTCCAAAGAATTGGGCCTCCGTACGAAATTGTCCCTGGAGGTACAGGTCACCCCATGTGTTAACCGCCAGTCTCACTAGCAATTTACGGCCGATTTCCTCACAGGCTACGCGCAGCCGCGGGTCGTATGCCAGGGGCATAAGCGGAGAGTAATGGAATGCAAACCCCATGCATTTCGCTAAACGCTGCCAGGCTAGAACCGTGCAGTCAACCGTGGTCGGGTCGCGGCCTGTGACCTGGGGCTTGGTGTATAAGTAACCTGATGGCCGTTCAGGCCTCATGTATCCGTCGTCCACCGCCAAATGGGCCATGAAGGGAGGAGGGTGAAGCCAGTAGGCGGCAAAGTGGCCCTGGGCACAGTCGTAGTAGCGCTGAAAGTTCGGCACATCGAATCCGCCTTGGTGGTATGGTAGCATAAGAGTCTGTAAGCTAATCCTGGGCTGCTTACCGCCCCATATGAGGCGTGACAATTGGGAGTTGAGGGAGCGGAAAAAATTCAGTCCCGGATTGTACGGAATATTGGTGAAAAGGTACAGGAATTTGGGAAGGATAACCATTTTGATGAGGGATATGCGTCCCGCCATAGAGAGGGGAAGGTGAATCCACCTAGTGATAGTGTAAGTTAGTTTGTCCAGAACTGTGCCATAATTAGCCCTGATGAGGTCGTCCCGATTACGGGAGACGACTATTCCCAGGTATTTAAGCTCCTCCGATTCCCACACCAAGGGGTAGTCAAGTGGGAACTCCTCAGTTATGTCCGTTAAAGGGAAAAGAGTGGACTTCGACCAATTGATTTGCACGCCCGATATGGCGCCGAATTTGGTAATTTCGCGCAGGACGGGATTTAGGTTCTCGCGCGGTTTGTGTATGTATAGGGTGATATCATCTGCATAAAGCGCCACTAGTAGCTGACGTTCTGGGTATATCAGAGAGCGATGGTTATGGTGCTGCCGAAGTTTAGCCGCTAGTGGTTCGATGGCAAGCGCGAAGAGGACAGGGGAAAGGGGACAACCCTGTCTAGTGCCTCTGTGAATAGCGAAGGGGGACGACCTGGCGCCATTCAGTAGAACTGAGGCGCATGGGTTGGTATATAACAGTTTAATCCAATCTAAAAAGCTGTACGGGATACCCATCCGCTCAAGAAGGGATAGGAGGTAGTCCCATTCAAGGGAATCGAACGCTTTAGTAGCGTCAAGGAACACGGCAGCAGCTTCGCACCGGGGATTAATGTCCTGGAGCACAGCTTGAAGGGTGCGTAAATTATGGGAGGTCGCCCTGTTGGGGACGAATCCCGCTTGGTCCGGTAAGACCAGGCGCTCCATCAGAAGATTGAGGCGCGTCGCAAGCACTTTCGCTAATATTTTAACATCAGTATTTAGCAGCGAGAGAGGTCTGTAAGAGTCGCAGCTATCAGGCGGCTTGCCAGGCTTCAAGAGAGATGCTATGAGAGCTTCGCGCATGGAAGGTGGCAAGGTGCCGTTTTCAAGGGCAGTATAATAAACCTTATGCAAGATCGGGGCGATTAAATGGAGGTATGCTTTGTAGAAGTCAATGGGCAGACCGTCTGAACCGGGTGCTTTACCTGAGGTCATGGACATGATAGCGTCCTTGATTTCGTCCAATTCAAGAGTGTGGTGTAGAAATTTTTGCTACGTGGGGCCTAACCAGGCAACGGCGGTGTCATCTAGATATTGGTGTAAGTCTATTGGTGTCGATCTATGGGATGTGTATAGAGTAGACTAGTGAAGTGTGAGAATACGGAGTAGTTCAGTGAGGTCCCTCTGTGGGGTGCGGTGTTCATCTAGCAGGGAGGTAACAAAGTTATTGTGCTTAGGGGGTTTGGCAGCCGATGCGAGCGCCCTGTCGGGCCTGTCCCCCTCGCCATAGATGCGCGCAGTGTGCTGTTTGCCAAGGAACTTGTTCTCCTTGTCTGCCGCTTCCGTATATTCGGACAGTTTTTCCCTGAGCAGGGCATCAGTAGCAGTATCACGGGGGCTGTGAGTCTTACTCCGTTCTAGGTCACGGAGTTCGGACTCAAGTTTATGTAAATCGCCCCGTAGTGATTTAAGGATGCCTCCCCCCTTTGCGATGCACCAGCCCCGAACAGTGACTTTGAAGGCCTCCCAGACTGTAGTGAGATCTGAAACTGACCCAACATTACGCTCAAAGAATTCCTGAATGTCTTGTTCCATTTCGGCTCGGAAAGCAGGGTCTGTGAGGTGAGCGGGATTGAGGCGCCAGCTGAGGTAAGGGGAGACTTCAATGGGTATACTCAGCGATATCAGGACAGGGGAATGGTCAGAGAAGGTCCTAACAAGGTGCAGGGCGCTGGTTAGCCAGGACGCGAGGCCGGCCGAGAGGAACACATAGTCCAGCCGGGCCCAAGTGGAGTGCACAGCAGAGTGATGGGTACCTTGCTTAAGGGAAGGGTGCAAGTATCTCCAGGCATCTACATAGTGGTGATCGGCAATGAGAGAGGCCAGTGTTCGCTTGGTATGGGAGAAGTGTGCTGCCTGGGGGTAGGACCTATCCTGAGTCGGTGCAATCGCAGTATTAAAGTCGCCACCTATTATGAAGTGGCCTATTCCTAGTGTCTGAATCCTGCCCCACATCGTGAGCAGAGGGGAAATATCATCAGTGTTGGGGCCGTAGTAGCATGCAAACAGTACGGTGTGTGAATACAATTGGCCCCAGATCATGCAAACAAGGGAGAGCTATCTGGCAGAAGGTGGGTCTCCTGAAGCATTGCTACTGATACCCCTTGTCTATCGAGATAGCCCAAGATTTGCCTTTTCTTCCTGGGGTTATTTAACCCGCGAATGTTCCATGACACCAGTCTAAGCTGTTGTGTTGGTTGCAGATTGTCCCCTTCACCCATTCAAAAACAGCACCAATTCATGACACGTTATACTGTAAATAAGTACTTTAGCACAGTTGGCGATACAACATTGAACCCTCCCTCCCGGTGCCCTCCCATATAACCTCCCCATTGACCACAACACGATCGCATCAAGGACAGTGGTATTTGCATCAAGTTTCTTCCCACCCACGCCGGCAACCCCAACTCGCCGGGAATACAACACCCACCCAACCACCCAACCCCATAGTAACCCTAAAACTAGAAACAGTTTGACATCTGCCCCTACCCATAAGGGGGAGGGGGTGTGCAGGGGCTCGCCCATTGGGGGGAAATAGAGCCGGGGGGCACCAGACCCACCAACCACCTCCTTACTTGCACCCACAGACACCAGGAGTTCCGGGCGTCTATCGCGGGACGGAGATGGGCGGCCAGGCATTCAGTACATCAATAGACCGGTAAATGTAGAGTCGTTAGAGTACCGTATCAGCCATGCGGAGAGAGTCGGGATGCATGCAGAGCGTGGCAGAAGAAGTTAATGCAATAAGAGCTAGTGTCACGCAGCTCCCAGTCAGTCCTGCTGCGACAGTGGCGAGGGGGATCTGGAGCGGCGGCCGTGAGGGCCTAGAGAATCGTCACCGTTCCGACCCTCCTACGCTGTTTGAGGAGGTCGTCCACCTGCTGCGGATTTTGGAAGAAATGCGGATTTCCTTGGCACATTACTTTCAACTTGGCAGGGTACAACATGGCGTAGGGGAGCTCCAAGGACTGAAGTTTCTTTTTCACCACAGAAAATTTGCGCCTGGCGTCTTGAACGGAGGCAGGGAAGTCCGGGAAGAAGGAAAGAGACGTGTTGCAGTAGTTGACAGTACCCAGTTCCCTCGATCTCCGCAGCACTGCATCCCGGTCTCTATAGTTCAGAAAGCGCGCTATGATAGGGCGCGGTGGAGCTCCATTGGGGGGGCGCGCCGCCAGGTGTCTGTGGGCCCTCTCGACGATGAAGTGCGGAGAGAAGGATTCCCTGCCAAAGAGCTCTGTGAGAAGATTCTCCACAAATGTCTCCATTTTGCCAGTGTTGGTAGTCTCCGCAAGGTCCAAAATTCGAACATTGTTGCGACGGGACCGCGCTTCTAAGTCCTTGTTCTTGTCGGCAATGAGTTTGAGCAGCTTGTCCATCTGAGTGACCTGTTTATGGGAGGATGCGGCACAGTCCTCCAAAGTAGAAATCCTACCCTCAGCCTCTTTGATGCGATTGTCGTGCTGGTCCAGCTTGGCCACCACGCTGTCCATGCGCAAGTTCATAGTGTCAATTTTGGCGTCAATCGTGGAGAGGCTTTGTTTCATGTCCAGCAGTAGAGTCTTCCAGTCCGCCTCTGGAGGGGCCGGCGTCATAGGGGTGCCCTCCCACTCCCGCGCTGCCCCGGCGGTCTTTTTGGATTCGAACGGGATCTTGGACTGGCGGGCATCGTTCCGCCCCATGTTGCGTCTGGGCGTTTGCGATGAAGGGGGGGAAACGGGCGCCAGGTCGGAGCAGGGATAGTGCAGATGTAATGCGGGTGGCGGAGCGCCCAAGGAGGTTTCACCGGCGGTGATATGAGGTCCAGCCGGCTAGGCTACTGGCAAAGCAAGGGCCGACCCACCCTAAGATCGCGACTTGTGCCGCGCTTCTGCGTACAAGTGGTCCCCAGGCAGTAGGCGGGACAGGCGAGTAGATGGCGCGGTCTCGGTGTCCCGCTGTAAGGGCAATGTCACAGGTGGCGGCCAGGTGGAGAGCAGGCACAGGCGGGCCCTTGAGAGGTCAAGGGAGCAGTTGCTCTATAAAGCGCCAGAGAAGTGGAGGGGGCGCCGCCGTGGTAGGGGGCGTGCCGCCGCACCCCCAAAACAGGAGCCCCCGCTGTGCAAATGGCAGCGACGGCAGCGATCGCCCACCTGGTGTCCTCTGTCCCGCCGCAGGTGAGCTTGAGCGGCCGCCGAGTAAGTCTCCCAAAATGGCGGTTGGCGGGAGGGTCTCGGGGACCGTTAACCAGGCAGTGCGGCAACCCTGTGCAGAGGGGACCCGGGCAAGGGGGCGGCGACACACCGCAGACAGCGCTCACCTTCCCATAGCAGCGCGGAGTCTGGAAGCTGTCCCTGGTCGCACGGTGGTGGAGCCCCTCGGCGATCTAGGTTCCGTCGGCCGCGACGGGAAAGGCCTCCAAGCACCGGCCTTTTCCCCGCTGGGCAAGCCGGCGGGCAGTAGTCGTGGAAACAGCAACAGGGCCGCTCAGGGTTCCGTGGTCTCCAGCCCCACGTTAGAAGGGGCCGTCCCGGCAAGGTAGGTACCGCCGTGTGCAGCTCGGCAGCGCGGTGATAGGCAGACGGTATTCGGGACTATGTGCCCGGTCAGGATCACTGCAGGATTGTGGAGAATGCCCGGACAAGCGGGAGCCTCACACCAGTGTGGCCATCTTGGTCTGGCGCCACCTAGCGCCCCTTTCGGCACCCACATCACCTTCAACCACACCACCGAACTCCACTGGATGGACCACCGATGCATTCACTTCACCTTCACGAAACCAGCCACGCACCACCGCACCCAACAGCTGCCACGCCGCTGCTGGAGCAAAGTCACCCAGGACCAGATGACCTCCACCCTCACCCAGAACCCACCCACCAACTCCACTGACACAGACACCGCCACCCGTAACTTCAGGCAGTGGATCGATGACTGCGCCAACACCCTCGCCTTGACCAAGAAACCCCCCACCAGCCACCCCAGCAAGAAAGCCACCTGGTTCACTGAAGAACTCCAGATCTCCAAACGAACATGCCGGAAGCTGGAGAAGAACTGGCTCGACGACCGCACACCAGACAGCCACACAGCCCACAAGGATGCCATTCGCAGACACCACCACCTCATCAGAACAGCCAAGAGATCGTCCTTTAAAACCCAACTGGACAACAACGCACACGACAGCAAGGAACTTTTCAACATAGTGAAGGAACTCTCCAACCCCAGCGCCAACACCAACGACATCCCGCCCTCGCAAGATCTGTGCGACTCACTGGCCACCTTCTTCCATCGCAAGATCGCCGACATCCACGACAGCTTCAACTCCTCATCCACCCCGACCACAATAAACCACAACGCAAACGCCACCTGCACCAACCAGCTGACCTCCTGGTCCCACTTCAATGATGAAGAGACACGCAAGGTCATGATCTCCATCCAAATATACAAAAAATGAGCTGGGAGTGCTAGCTTATCTCAGAAACAATCGAGCATTTAATCATCAAGAAATATACAAATAAATCAATGATCGGGAAATATATATTGATATTCAAATAATAATACAATCACAAAAACAATGGAATTCTTGTCTTTCGTGATGTTCAGCAGCCGACGCGTTTCGTCCTAGAGGCAGGACGTCATCAGGGCTGCAAATGCAAACATACAGTACAATAACATCAGTACATATAATCAATCTTAATGGATATTATCCTGAAAAGAAGACCAAATCATTAATTAGCTATTTGTTAAAAAACAGCTTCTTGTGCCTGGTAGTAGTGGAATAGAATTCATACTATTGTTACTACACTACTAGAAACTTGCGGGAACTATTTACATAAAGTTAAACGAACATGATAAAGGAAGCTCATTGTTTTTACATAGCAATTACACCTACATCCTGGGATAAAAAGCTGGCTAACTGTTGCATAAGCATTATGAAAAGGTCGTAAGAGACAGGCTCACCTTGTACAATTATAATAAGTCTCTTCTGTCTTTGCTTTTAAGTTCTGAACCTTTAATCAAGGGAGTTTTTCTACATGAGGCCCGATTCTTCAACAGTGTACCGGTGTTAATATCAAACTGGGGTAAGGAAGAAAAGAGGAAAACCGATCAATCATCAGTACATACTATATCTCCATTGTCTAGGTTAACATGTTCACCTCCCAATTCAAGTCCTCTAATAATTTTAGATAATCCAATCACTGACAATTTCAAATTACGGCAATGGGAGTTCATACCTTACAAACACTAAATCAATAACACTCTCCAATCGATTTATCTCTTATTTCTTAAATCGAGGGTCCTTTAAAAACTGCTCTGCCAGTAGAATCTCATACCTAAAAAATAAATAAATCTTAATGTATTATATTACTCAATAATCAGTCATGAAAGAAAATGACTGTGACCTTCCTGTTCACTCACCCCAAATCAATATAATCATGAGACAAAAATAATTGACATCTCTTGAAAACCGATCCTATCACTTCCTTCCAATCAGATCCAGTCTGAAAAAAATGCAGGGAATAGACAAAATATATAGCTCTATTAGTTCCATCCCTCGAAGTTATCCATTAACCAAATGTCTACCTGTTCCTCCCTGCTTACCGTCAGTAGCGTAGCCTCATGTTCACCTGACCGCCACCCGGGTACGATAAATCCCGATGGTAAACTACCACGGACTCTCTGTACTTAAAAAGAGCCCAATGACCAATCACGCGCGCGGCATAATTCAACCCATCTGTGCAAAAGTACAAGTTTCCAATCAGGTCCGCTGTCTGTATTGTTTCCGGTTGTTTCCCCACCATTTCCGATCATGCGCTGCTTAGTGTTTGTGTTTAATACAAATTTTCAGTCTGGTCCGCTATCTATATTGTTTCCGGTTGTTTCCCCACCATTTCCGATCATGCGCAGCTTAATGTTTATGTTATCATGGCAATTCTAACGTCAACCCGATCCGCTGTGACTGTTATATCCGGTAGGTTCTAAATCATTTCCGTACAAGCGCAGTTAGCGATCAGTGAAAAGTGACGATTGCGTTCTGGTATTTTATACCAAAAAAATATCCAATAGGCCTGATTATGCCTGACTTCCGTTTGTACGTAACTGCCCCAATCTTTATCAAGGTAGTTCCCAGTCTGGTCCGTTATACCACTACCGTAATATATCTTAACGCATGCGTTCACATGATCTATATTTAGCAATAAATCTGCCCGCAGTTGCGTGTTAATATTCTAACCTTAAATTATCCCAAACTGTGCTAAATTGAAATCATCCTTTCTAAAGAGTATAAGGGTAGGGTAGGAGTAGCACAGGGACCTGATAAATTATGGATGACGACAGAGATAAACTGGCAGCAGACGTTTTTCAGATTAGACAGCCCAATGGTGCCATGGGTAAAAAAAACGAAACTAAAATCAGTCTTAGAGATACATTTTTGAAATTGGAAAGACTACGTAAATCCGAACTGAGTAAATGGTGGGATGGCGTAACCCTCAAAAATTATATGGAACAAAAGAGAATACCTCGAGGACTACGCATCCTCATTTTCCCAACCTTCGATGATCTTGAGGAAGACCACCTGAAGGAGTGGGAAGAAAATCTGTATACTTCATCATTTACCATGATGAATATTCTTATAAAGAACTCGGATAGAAAAGTAGAAAAATTAAGACAACAAATCATGGATTTGGAAAAAGAAATAAAAGATATGAATTTACCTGAACTAACTGACAAAAATTACTTAATCCTTAAAGACGTCATTAACAGACATCAATTGCAAATTAAGGACAAAAAATTAAACAAACTAAAAAGGGATGAGCGGGACTACAATGAAGGTAGAATCTTTACTTTTGCCCGGGGCTATGATGAGGTGGCCAAACCTAAATCTAAACCTAATCAAATTGCTGGGACAGCACAATCAGGTGATCTGAGCACATCCACGAATTACAGTAGCTCCAGCATCTCTTCCATTGATGAGAATACAACTGGAGCTGTGGGAGGAACTCCCAAAAAGAATTCTTCTTTTTGCGACGAATTGAAAATGATAAAGAAAGGTCGGAAAAAGTTCATAGGAGGACTAGAAGGGGGAGGAGGAAATCCCACAAATACCAGGATGGGTACCAGGAGTCAAAACAGAACAAAGAATTAGAACAGGATCAGGTTAACCAGGGAGAATTAGAAGTCATTAATTTGTCGGACAGATGTTTAAATGAGCATGAGATTTCTGTTTTAAAAAAAGGATTGAAATATTGTCCGGTATACAACTGTGATTTCACTGATCTCCACATTGATTTGTTTAAGTTTTGCAGAAATTTAAAATTGAAAAGCTTTTTCTCAACATTGAATGTTAATGTACAGAGCAAAATATTGAATAAAAATTCTGAAATGACAACAGCTGAATTAGAAAATGTTCATTTGTTAATGACTTTGTCGGGGAAATGGATCTCAACTTGGATGATGTAGCCAGTCTCTGTGAAATAGAAACAGACTACCAGTGCACAAGTGGATTGCGTTGTAAATCCAAGTTCATTCCTCATGGCAGCCAATACACAGCGATTGATTTATTTATGGAAAAAACTTTACAAGAGTTTCATAAATTACAAGATAAATTTTCACAAAAAAGTCATCACAAAGATAATTTGTCCCGGCATGAAAGATTAGCTTTATCTAACTTGAAACAGGACTCTTCAATTATTATTAGAGAAGCGGATAAGGGGGGGAATATTGTTGTGATGAACAGAGCAAACTATGTATCAGAAATACGAGAACAACTCAGTGATGTCAACTGCTACAAGAAAGTAAAAGCCAATCCCATGAAAGAAGTATTTCAAAACATATCTGAACATCTTTTTGTATGGAAAGAAGAGGGTCTGATTGACGGATCAGAATATAAGTATTTAAATGTTAACCATCCTGTCTCTCCTTTCCTATACACATTACCAAAAATTCATAAGTGCAGAGACAACCCACCCGGTAGACCTATAGTCTCCAGCATTGGTAGCGTCACAGAACATCTGTCAGAATTCGTAGATGGTTTCTTAAAACCATTAGTGGTGAACTTACCCTCATATGTGAGGGACACCACAGACATTCTTAACAAATTTAATGATTTTAAATGGGAAGATGGTATGATTCTGGCCACGTTAGACGTGGTAGTCCTTTATACTTGCATTGAGATGGAGAAAGGTATACAAGCACTAGAACACTTTCTTAGCAGCAGAAGTGCAAGTTTAAGACATCATTCTAAAATGCTAATACAAATGAGCCAGTTGATCCTGAAAAATAATTACTTTCTATTTGAGGATGAATGGTTCCACCAGATTAGGGGCACAGCGATGGGATCCAGATTTGCTCCCTCGTATGCCAATCTATTTATGGGTTGGTATGAGAGGGAGCATGCCTGGAGCCGCAGAGCAGGGGAATGGATGGATCTGGTGGTATTTTGGGCCAGATTCATCGACGATATTCTCATAATATGGAGAGGCACCTTGGATGATTTAAAAAATTATCTGCACTTCTTGAATAATAATGATTTCAATGTCAGGCTCACGATGAACTATAGTTCATCAAGCATTGAATATTTAGACGTGACGCTAATGGTGGATGGAGACAAAATAAACAGCAAACTGTTTAGAAAAGAAACTGCCACCAACTCTATCTTGAGGGCAGATAGTTTTCACCCAGGATCTGTCATTTCAGGTATACCATACGGAGAAATGGTTAGAACCAGAAGGAATTGCAGTCGAGATGAAGACTATTCCCAAGAATTAAACAAATTACAACAAAGACTAAGTAAGAGAGGTTATGCCAAGAAAGACCTAGCAAGGGCCAGTGAAAAAGCATCAAAAATTGATAGATTAATGACTTTGCTTCCTAAAAAGAAAGAAATCAGTAGACATAAACCTTCCTTTGTTACAACATATTGCATGCAAAAAGACAAAATCAGGCAAGCCCTTAGCAGGAATTGGACTTTATTAAAAGGTGTCCCTGGCTTGTCAACCATACTGGATGACAAGCCTATAATAACGTTCAAGAAATGTCCGACGATTAGAGATAAGGTCTCGACTAATTATATCCGTCCTATATCGACACACACTAAGGACTGGCTTCCCACACAACCTAAAGGCTTTTATGTGTGTGGTACGTGCATAATATGTGCTCATGGTATGAATAAAACAAAAAATTTTAAATTCAATGGCAACAGACAATTCCGTATTAATGAATTCATTAATTGTAATAGTGTTGGAATTGTCTATGCCATTATTTGCAGTTGTAACAAAGTATATATAGGGAGTACCAAAAGACCCCTTAAAATAAGGATACAAGAGCACAGGCGGGCGATTATGATTCGCGATACTAAATCCCCACTGTATGCACACATGGAGAAGGAACATGGTTCCAACATAGACTTTAAATTTCATGGAATACAGAAAGTGTCTCAACATGTGAGGGGTGGGGATTGGGAATCACGAATTCGCCAAACTGAAGCACGATGGATAATTAAATGTCGAACGATGAAATATGGTTTGAATATCGATTCTGAATTACATCATTTTTTGGCATAATCATAATTAAATTGTGGACTTATTCTATGTATACGACCAGTATCAGTCATTATGAAATTAGATGCAATTATTTGTTATCATTTTTTGTCTATTGTACACATTCTGGGATAACTATTACAGGCAAACTGTTATTTTTTTAACAATATATATCTTTTTGACACAAGTATCTTCCACTGCCCACATCTGGCAACACAGTGATGGTATGTGCGATCGAGTATTTTTAGGAATTAGATGTTCACGTGTTTTATTTTGTGGAATACATTTAAGAAATTATAATTACAGATTTACTCTTTAGAAAGGATGATTTCAATTTAGCACAGTTTGGGATAATTTAAGGTTAGAATATTAACACGCAACTGCGGGCAGATTTATTGCTAAATATAGATCATGTGAACGCATGCGTTAAGATATATTACGGTAGTGGTATAACGGACCAGACTGGGAACTACCTTGATAAAGATTGGGGCAGTTACGTACAAACGGAAGTCAGGCATAATCAGGCCTATTGGATATTTTTTTGGTATAAAATACCAGAACGCAATCGTCACTTTTCACTGATCGCTAACTGCGCTTGTACGGAAATGATTTAGAACCTACCGGATATAATAGTCACAGCGGATCGGGTTGACGTTAGAATTGCCATGATAACATAAACATTAAGCTGCGCATGATCGGAAATGGTGGGGAAACAACCGGAAACAATATAGATAGCGGACCAGACTGGAAATTTGTATTAAACACAAACACTAAGCAGCGCATGATCGGAAATGGTGGGGAAACAACCGGAAACAATACAGACAGCGGACCTGATTGGAAACTTGTACTTTTGCACAGATGGGTTGAATTATGCAGCGCGCGAAATTTAGCGTGCTGTGATTGGTCATTGGGCTCTTTTTAAGTACAGAGAGTCCGTGGTAGTTTACCATCGGGATTTATCGTACCCGGGTGGCGGTCAGGTGAACATGAGGCTACGCTACTGACGGTAAGCAGGGAGGAACAGGTAGACATTTGGTTAATGGATAACTTCGAGGGATGGAACTAATAGAGCTATATATTTTGTCTATTCCCTGCATTTTTTTCAGACTGGATCTGATTGGAAGGAAGTGATAGGATCGGTTTTCAAGAGATGTCAATTATTTTTGTCTCATCATTATATTGATTTGGGGTGAGTGAACAGGAAGGTCACAGTCATTTTCTTTCATGACTGATTATTGAGTAATATAATACATTAAGGTTTATTTATTTTTTAGGTATGAGATTCTACTGGCAGAGCAGTTTTTAAAGGACTCTCGATTTAAGAAATAAGAGATAAATCGATTGGAGAGTGTTATTGATTTAGTGTTTGTAAGGTATGAACTCCCATTGCCGTAATTTGAAATTGTCAGTGATTGGATTATCTAAAATTATTAGAGGACTTGAATTGGGAGGTGAACATGTTAACCTAGACAATGGAGATATAGTATGTACTGATGATTGATCGGTTTTCCTCTTTTCTGCCTTACCCCAGTTTGATATTAACACCGGTACACTGTTGAAGAATCGGGCCTCATGTAGAAAAACTCCCTTGATTAAAGGTTCAGAACTTAAAAGCAAAGACAGAAGAGACTTATTATAATTGTACAAGGTGAGCCTGTCTCTTACGACCTTTTCATAATGCTTATGCAACAGTTAGCCAGCTTTTTATCCCAGGATGTAGGTGTAATTGCTATGTAAAAACAATGAGCTTCCTTTATCATGTTCGTTTAACTTATGTAAATAGTTCCCGCAAGTTTCTAGTAGTGTAGTAACAATAGTATGAATTCTATTCCACTACTACCAGGCACAAGAAGCTGTTTTTTAACAAATAGTTAATTAATGATTTGGTCTTCTTTTCAGGATAATATCCATTAAGATTGATTATATGTACTGATGTTATTGTACTGTATGTTTGCATTTGCAGCCCTGATGACGTCCTGCCTCTAGGACGAAACGCGTCGGCTGCTGAACATCACGAAAGACAAGAATTCCATTGTTTTTGTGATTGTATTATTATTTGAATATCAATATATATTTCCTGATCATTGATTTATTTTTATATTTCTTGATGATTAAATGCTCGATTGTTTCTGAGATAAGCTAGCACATTTTTTGTATATTTGCATGTTTAGTCTGGGGTTGGGACGATGCCCCAGTAGCTGGTGGAGTGTAAATTAATACTACTAATAGATAATTACCCCTAACAGTGCACCCTATTATACCCTACGTCGTCCGCAAGCCTTGTTGTATAATCATGATCTCCATCCACTCAGGTTCTCCGTCAGACCCCTGCGCATACCACGTGTTCAACAAAGCGGATGCAACCATCACGCCCCAACTGCAGAAGATCATCAACATCTCCTTCGACACAGCAACATTTCCGGAAAACTGGAAGCACGCCGAAATCAACGCCCTCCTCAAGAAGCCAAAAGCGGAACCCAAAGACCTCAAGAACTTCCGGCCCATCTCCCTGCTCCCCTTCCCGGCGAAAGTCATCGAGAAAATCGCCAACATGCAGCTGACCCGCCACCTTGAGGACAACAACATCCTAGACCCATACCAGTCTGGATTCAGATGCAACCACAGCACCGAGACTGCCCTCATCGCCGCCACAGACGACATCAGGCGCCAACTAGACAACGGCGAAACATCAGCCCTCATCCTCCTGGACCTGTCAGCTGCCTTCGACACGGCCTGCCACCGCATACTAAGAACACACCTCCAAGAAGCTGGTATCCAGAAGAAGGCCCTGGACTGGACCACATCCTTCCTCTTCGGCAGAACCCAGAGAGTCCACCTCCCGCCCTTCCACTCCAAATCCACCAACATAATCGACGGCGTACCCCAGGGCTCATCCCTCAGCCCGACGCTGTTCAACATCTACATGGCCCCCTCGCACAAGTGGCCGCCAGCATGACCTGAACATCATCTCCTACGCCGACGACACCCAGCTCATCCTCTCGCTCAACAAGGACCTGCACACCGCCAAAACCAACCTTCATGAGGGAATGAAGGCCGTCGCCGAGTGGATGAAGAACATCCGCCTGAAACTGAACTCGGACAAGACGGAGGTCCTCATCCTAGGCCCCACCCCCTCTGTGTGGAACAACTCATGGTGGCTCCAACTCCCACAGACCACGCACACAACCTAGGGTTCATCCTAGACTCCTCCCTTTCCATGTCGAAACAGGTCAACGGCATCTCCGCCTCCTGCTGCAACACCCTCTGCATGCTCCGCAGGATATACAAGTGGATCCCAATCAAAACAAGAAAAACAGTGACCCAAGCCCTCGTCAGCAGCAGGCTGGACTATGGCAACGCACTCTACGCAGCAATCCAGGCCAAACACCGGCGGCGACTACAACGCATCCAAAACGCCTCAGCCCGACTGATCCTCAACGTCCCCCGCTGCAGCCACATCACCTCCCACCCCAGAGACCTGCACTGGCTCCCCGCCAACAAGAGGATCACATTCAAACTCCTCACCCACACACACAAAGCTCTAAATAACACCGGACCAGCCTACCTGAACAACAGACTCAACTTCTACACCCCTGCCCGTCAGCTCCCTTCCGCCAACCTCGTCCTTGCCACCGTACTGCAAATCCAACGAACAACCTCCTGCGGATGATCTTTTTCTTTCCTCGCCGCCAAGACCTGGAACACCCTCCCCACCCATCTACGACAGACCTAAGACCTGCTCACCTTCAGAAGGCTCCTCAAGACTTGGCTCTCCGAGCAGTAGCAGCACCCCCTCCCACCCTCCACTGAGCGCCTTGAGACCCTCACGGGTAAGTAGTGCGCTTTACAAATTCACTTATTGATTGATTGATTGATTGATGGTGATAGGACTGCATCACTGTGTGCCAATGACACAACAGGGGTTAAAGAGCTGTGTGTCACAGTTCCTACTGCAGACATCTGGGACCGGCTCAGTGGCAGCAATGGCAGGATGATGAACTGCAAGACATGGAAGATCCCAGCTACATCTCACTGGTGTTCAGCCGTGGCAGCCATACTTCCAGCCTGCATCTGCTTCATGATCTCAATTGTCCTGCGCATCTGTGCCAACTCTGTGCTGTCATCGCTGATGCCTGGCTGACTAGACAGTTCTTGTATCAGAGAGATGGCCCCTGCGATGTCTGCCAAGGATTGTCTTGGAGCATGGTACGGACAGTGTGTGTCTGTTAGGGACTGTAAGTGGTCTCTGATGGGACTCAGACCATCCATGTATGGCATCGAGTTGGGCTGCCATGAGCTCCAAACCCACCCACAGCTCATCAGCCAACTCAACCTGGCAACCCAACACACATCGTTCCATGTTTTGATCGTGGGGGTCCTGGGAGACAGCCGTGGATGTGTGTGTTTTCTGCTGTGTGGTCTGTGCAGGTGTTGGGGTCACCTCAAGGCAGTTGGGCTGCCCTGCTCCTGGGGTGGGGTGCGGAGGCTGTTCATTAGCCATTGGAGTGTGTCTGAACAGATGTTCAGGGTGTCCTCTTCATCATCACTGATGGGATTTGTGGTCTGCTCTGCAGTAAGTGTTGTTTGTCCCCCTGCAATGTTAAGGGGAGATGCATGTTAACAGAGGTTCCCATGTATGTTGCCGCATTGCAGATGTTTACATGCAGATTGCATCACAAAGCACATTGTGGCTGTTTTGGTGGAGCTGGCTATTTGATGGCAGACAGTGTGTTTTTCGAGTACATGACGGATGTGTGGTAGTACCCGTACATTGTCATCACACAGGGCCAGGTAATGCCAGATGTGAGTGGCCAGTTACTATGCACAAGCGGAACCTGTTGTGTTCTCTGTCCCTTGGTGTAGGTGCTGCATTTTGTCCCACATTGGCGTCATTGGTGATGTTCTGTGGTTTCTATGTGTGTGAGCTGCATTGTGGGTGAATTGACCCTGCAGATCTGATTTTGTGAAACCTTGTCCCTTTGAGGTGATGTGCCTTTGAATTGTGTGCTTTTTGGAGGCTGGGATGTTTGCGACTTGGGTCATTTGTGTCCTTGGACAGATTTTGTGGGCTTGTGCATTGTTTGTCTGCTGCGTGTATCGGACGGCATGGGTTGTAGGTGCACATGGATGTGTCAGATTGGGACCTGCTCCTTTACGGATGTGATCCACACTTGGCCACCTCCATGTCGATTTTGTGCACCATGTCATGTATTTAGGCTGCTGCCATGCTATCCACTGTCATTGTGCGTGAGCGGTGTGCTACACATGATTGTGCATGTGTGCCATTGTGCCCATCTACCCCCGTTGCCCGAGTCCCTGGTCACTACTCATCCTGTTGCTGTTGGGTCAGGTCATATCATGCTGTGTTCAGGCCCCCGACTCCTACCACAGTCTCCACTGGTGACTGTGGCCACCATTTCCTCCAGCTCATACAGCTCCTCCTGTGTTGCAGGACTCCCACCTCCAGTCGCCGTTGCTGCCTTCTTGTTGGCAGTGAGTTCTGTTTGGTCTGCATTTGCACATCATGCCAGTGCCTCTTGACCTCCTCGCCACTCCGGCTGCATTTACATTAGAGACAATGGTCTTCCATATTTCCGTTAGTGCCGCAGTTGAGGTGAGAAACAGTTGTTGGTAGTGTCCTCTCACCTCCAGGACGATGATCCAGTCTCCTGCGGACTGAACCCCGCCTTCCTCTTCTTCTTGCCCTTCCACAAACACAGGATTCCATGCTGGTCCTCCGTGGGGCATGTGGGGTTCGGCTTGTCCTCTGCACTCGGTCCTGGTGCATCCATGGTGCTACGTAGTTGGAATTGGTTTTGGTGTGGTTTTTTGTTTTGGCTTTTAGAGTGCGTTTTCCAGCATGCCTGTCACTGGTTTTCGATGATTTTGGTTTCGCGCTTTTGGGCATCGCAAAGTTTTAGGCGTTTGTGTTTCGCATTTTTTGTTGGTCGCGTTGAATTTTGCACAGTCATTTGGTGCGTTATCATGCTACTATCGCATGGTGCCGCTGGGTAGAAAATTGGACGCTAAGATGGTGTTATTATCTCCTTATAGACTGTGGTATGCACAATTGTGTTAAGCTAAATTTGCAATGGTTATCACAAGTTCTTGAGAAAATGCCCCTATGTTTTAAATCTAGCCAATTGGGCCTCATAGATTCAAGAGGCACTTACAATTGATTCATTAAATATCACAATTATATCCAAAAAAATAAAAACAATGGATCAGGTTTACAATGTATGCAAGGTTTAATGTAAGGTTTCAACTTACATTCTTAGTATGTTTTTAATGCCAAGTGTGGTTAGTTCAAACTTGTGCCACTCAGTATGTGCATCCATGGTGAACTAATATAAGTCTGCTAATTAGTTATTTTTAAATGCTTAATATGTTTTAGAGAAAATGTTATTGTGTAGTGAGAACTTACTATCAGCCTCTCACTCCCTAGAAATCTGACATGGCAGCAACATAGGTCCAGTAAATTTAAAAAATCAATGGAGTATATGCAGATTAGTAAGATGCATTACATATGCTCTACCTTTTCTTAGTAGGTTTCAGTGTTAAAGCTGCAGGCATTTCCCCGCCTTTTGAGTGGCATTTGTCAGATATGGCCCTGCTTCTCTTTCAGGCTTTATGTCCAAGACTGCCTTTATCCATGGGAAATGTGACCAATAATTTGTGGACCTTGCTCATGTAGTGGGTAAATAAAGCCTACCCCTCCATAAATCACATAAAGGGATCAGGGTACGGGGCGTATATTACTTGGCTAATTCAGTCTCCAGTGTCTGTGCCTTACGTCCTATACAATGAAACGCTTTGACAACAGCACAAAGAAAAGGTAAATGCACCACTGAGGTTGCAAATGAAATCTTAAAGAAAGACACCTATCAACTTGTTGACTAGGCCAATATTCATCTGACAATATGTAATGTTCAGATTCACAGCCAGAAAGGTCTCACTTCCAGGCTGTGTGCCTTTTGGGACAATGTGTGGTACATTTAAAGGTTCTCAACTCTGGTGGAAGCATATAATCCAGTGTCAACTTCAGGCACTAGACTTAAGGCTCCTTAATCCAAATCCATTACAGGGCCCATACCTGGGACTTGTAGGTAAGTGATTCTCCAGGCATCATGCAACATATGAGTACACCGTCAAGCCAATGACATGCCTCACAGTTCACCATATTAGCCATCAAGCTAGACTCCAACACTTTCTGTACAGTTGAAGGAAAACTTACCTGCAAAGAAGTTTCGTAGGTATTCCACATTAGGTGTCTGCCCATGATACACTGTCTAGCTTCTCATTAGAGAGATTACAATCAAGTGCCCCACCTCTGAGCTATTTATCACAGCTGCAAACTCAGCACTCTTCCTTTTGAGTAATGCAGGCAACTTCTGGTGTCTCCCAATCTGCGAAATCCTTTCTACCCCTTTGTCATTTTCTTTTAGGATGAGAGACTACAGCCTCATTCAACAAGCATTTCAAAATCGTATAGTTTGAGCCATCAGATCATCATATCCACTTAATACTGAACCTGGAATCTGATCCCAGTCTTGACAGTCTAAGACTCAATTGGCTGGTATATAGCCTTGTCCTTAAAGGGCTCACACTCTGTGTGTTGGGGGTGTCTGCCTATATCAGGTCTTCTAATGCATGTTTTTCAGAGATCACTGGCATTATCATCAGGTCAGCAGTGGCTTTACTAGTGATAGTCTCTGGGTCTATTCATCTGAGAGCAGGTGGGATCTGGCCAGTGGTTTCACCACTGCATGATGTACCTGTCGGTTACTCCTTACTTTTCACTTGGATTCTTGATCCGTGAACACCCCAAGAGACTCTCTATAGCACAACCTTGGTGCTCACACTCACAACTTTCTCTATCACCTGTGGTAACTTACTGTCTAGGATGCAGTCAACAGGTAGACATACACAAACAGCATGACTCCTTGAGTATCCACCTTATTGCTCTCTAGGGTGACTAACGCAATAGCATGGTCACACTTGCCACCATGGACATTCCTAATCCTACATAATTGAACACTGGTGCGTGAATTTCAGTTAGTACACTGTCAGGGTCCAGTTCTTGCAAGTATACGGCATTGCAGTTAAGGGACTCAGTTAATTGAGAACCTTTGACACCACTTCAGGGACATCTCAGTGACAGCCAGTTCACCAGTAAGATACACCTCTCAAGTCAGTAACAGTAGTTTATACTTTAACATTCCCTCTTGGAAATTAAATCTTCCTAATACCACAATGCCTATCCTTGCTGACTTTATATAAGGGAATATTCTTAGTAATGACACTACACATGAAGGAGCTCCATTGGCACCCTGTACACAAACAATCACAATTCAAACTATCCACCTACTCTTTCAAGGCACTTCATAACATTGACCCAGAATACACTGACAACATCAGCTTTTATAAATCTTCGCGATACAAAAGGGGATGATGGACGGAGCGTTTGAGCAAATCAAACACTCACCCCCAGTCAACTGATCTGGATTTAATCCATCACCATTCTTTAGCCCACTCAGCCACCCCATTTCAGACATGGCTATATGCAAATCAGTCTGACCCTTGCCTCATGGGAACAGTCCAGCCCGAACTGCCAAGCCATGTCTTCCATGGACCGGAAACAAACATCCTGGGACCGGTTTCGGATTCATAATCCTCATCAGCCACGACTCACGTCTGAGCATACCCTGCCACACTTAGGGCGAACAAAGCGATACAAAAGGGGATGATGGACGGAGCGTTTGAGCAAATCAAACACTCACCCCCAGTATAAATCTTCCAGCACCTCCGTTCGTCTGAACTCTTGCTTGCACACATTCCACATACTGGAACCGGTGGTCAAGCCTTCTCCTACCTTACTCTAAAAGTGTGAATCAATTATCCGCTACACTTAAGGGACTCCTCGTCAATACTTGATTTCTGCAAAAAAGCAGAAGACCTGGCTTTTCTAGTAGTCCCTCTAGACTCTAGGTTTGGCTAGTCTCACACCTACTCTGTGCCAGAATACCCTCTAGGGTGATCTTTAGGTCTACAAATCTGTAGAGCATAACACAGAGGAGACATTCCATCTAATCTCACTGTGATGGCTGCTATCACTCAAAGATGAAAGTGTTTAGATTTAAGACATGAATGCCAGTCTACCCCTCTTGGTACCCACAGATCTTCTTCCCTGAAGTACAGTGTGTCTCCCCAATCTAATCAAAGTTTGGGTTGTTAGAGTAATCACTCTTGTATAGGTTTACGTTTCCTGTGATCTAAGTCTTCTGTAAGGTATATGCTCCAGTTTTCTAGGGGGGTTCCCTTGAGACTTTTTGGACTTTCCCATTCTGTGCTCTTTTACAAAGGTTGCTGAGTCAGAGATGTCAAATGGACAAGGTTCAGATTTCAAAATAAAAAAGGATGAATGTGTTCTTTCACAGTAAATCGAAACAGCTCTTCACTACAGGGTTTGCATAAATTTGTTTAACGTAATTGCAGAAATTTCCAGACAATTGCACAAAATTATGAAATGTGAATCAGTCATTTGGTGCTACATTTCAGTATGAAGCACATTCCCATGTCAATTTTTGACATGAGGATGTGTTTTACAATAAAAAATTAACAAAAATACAAATAGCACAAGCAACAGCCACTCACATTATGGCCGAAGGCTAATTCCAGCCCGTAATAACATTTTGCTGCGAATGGCACCTACTTACACAATGTGGCAGAATTATGTAATTATGAGACTTTCTCATATCAGACCTATGGCATAATTTAAATTTCATCTTGGCATGCCCTTCACGCAGTCCTCTATTGACTTTAATCAGGCATCAACAAAATCATCCATGGACCGGAGAGTCTCTTTGAAAAGGTCAGTGAATTTCATGAGATTCAAACCTCTACAGCATAGTTTATTTCAGGTGTTTTTTCTGTGTGTTTCTTGGTGGAAGAGATGAAAATGACAGCTCTCTCCTATTCAAACAACTTCCCATCAATAGTGTCCCTTGGGCGTCTCCTGTATCTGGTGCATTGCACATTACATCAGTAACAATCACAAAGCTGGGTATAGCTGCAGGTATGGGTTCTCCATAACTGCAACTCCACTCACAAACTTTCGACTGCTTTGATGAGTGCTTGGTGTTATGTGTCTACTAGCAGCAAGCTTTATAAAGTGTTTGCTCCATTCATCAATAGGTGCTGCAGTGCCAATTGAAAGACAGTTTATTTTCTTTCTTCCTGGATAAGAGTTGGCTTCTTTTCTCCAAATCCAAAGTAGTGACCTGCAGTTTGAATCCCAGCTGTGCCTTTTGCAGTTCCCTGGCTACTAACTTGCTGGGGAAGAAGTCAGAAACGTCACACTCCTCAGACTCCAAAAGCCAACAAATCTGGATCTTCTGTTTTTTATAAATCCTGCTCTTCCGTACATATTTTTCTTGTTCTGGGTCTTCCATATTTTGAGAGATCCATACTTGCACAGGATTCTCCAAGCCTCTGAGAGTTTACTCCAGCTTGGAATTCTCTACTTTGTGGTCTAAGTTGGAGTATCTATTATAAATTACGTTTCTGGTTGGCAGAGGTATGTACCCTGTCCAAGCAGGAACCACACTCCCAGTAAGAGTAAGTCAAAACACACCGTATATTAACCTGTGCTCACCCTCTGGTAGCCTTGCACAGAGCAGTTAGTCTTAACTTAAGAAACACATTTTTGTGCAACACTTCAAATAGTAACACAGTGAAAACACCACTAAAAGATTCCACACCAGGTTAGAAAAATAGAACTCAATTTTGCAACAAAAATCCAAATTAGAAGTCGAGATACAAATGTTTAAATATTAAATGTGAAAATAGTACTTAGAAGCAGAAAGCGCCTATTCGGGATATCTGGCCATGCTGGTAAAGTTCAGGCTGACCACAATGGTGAGTAGGCTGGGTACAGGGACTCCACAAAGCCTGCTGAACAAAAGTACCTTGATCCTTGCCAGAACAGCGACATTCCAGGGTGCAGCCAAGTGATGCGTTGGTTTTGATCCAGAATTGATGTGTTGTTTTTCTCCATGCAACGATGCCGATGCACCAGATCCAAAGATAATGTACTGGTTGTGTGATGGTTCCGAAGCCGATGCCCTAGGTTTGTTCGAGCAGTAGAACGGATGCCCTAAATCTTCTTACTGTAGTGGCAGAGATGCAATGGTTCTGATGCAGAAGTTTTGATGGCGATGAGCTGGATCCAAGTGTGATGCATCAGTTCTGGCTTGGCAGTAGAGGATGCTTCAGTTACACTGGAGCAAGCACCTGAGTCCACTTCTAATGGGCCTGGCACAAGAGCAGAGGTGAAGAATGTGATATGCTCGAGTCTTCAAATGAGTAGGCTAGTCAGCCGCTAGCCCTTTGAGTCAGTCTGGGATCAAGTGATATAGGTCAAGTGTTTACCCAGTGAGAGAGTGCAGTAGGCAGCAGGGCAGCACGGCAAGATAGGAGTCTTCTAGAGCACCAGTCCAGCAGAGTGGCAGTCCCTAAGTACAGCAGTTCTTCTTCCTGGCAGAGTGACTTCAGGTACAGAAATGTACTCATACCCAGTTGTGCCTTTGAAGTGGGGTGGAATTCAAAGATGGACTTTGAATTGCACAGAGGTCCTCCCTTCCTGCCCTTCCTCCAGACTCACTACAGGGGCCTATGCAGCCCTTTGTGTGTGGATAGGACGTAGCCTGATCAGCTGTAAGTGTGAGGTTAGGCCCACTTGCTCCCTCCCATCCTCTGCGAAAGATAGATCATGTTGCATATAAGTTCTCTTTGGGAGTTGCTGTCTAAAGGGAATACCAAAATCCAGCTGTCACCCATCTTAGACACAGGGTGCAGGCACAAAAGGCTATTGGCAGGAAAATGCCAATTTCTAAACATGGCATTTTCAAAGTTGTAATGAGAAATTCAACTTTACCATTAATGAGAATTTATCATTACAAATCCATAGGTATGAAACACGACAGAGCTACTCCCTCTCAATCAAGAATTACAGCTTATGAAGTGTAATAAGGAATCATGAATGTGATCCTATGAGAGGGGAAAGCCGCACAGTAGTAAAAAACTAATCTGGGAGTTTCCACTACCAGGACATGTAAAACTTAACTTAACTTTTGATTACATAGCACCCTGCCCTAAGAGGCTACCTAGGGCCTACCTTAGGCGTGACTTAGATACAATAAAAGGAGAATTTAGGGCTCTTCACAGGGTTTTCATTGCCAAGTCGACATGGCAGTGTAAACTACACACACAGGCTATGCAATGGAAGTCCTGACACACGTTTAAGGGCTACTTGATTGGACGACACAACCAGTGCTGTAATAACACTAGTAGTATTTAATTTACAGGCTCTGGGCACTTGTAATGCTGTTTATTAGGTGCTTCTAAGTATATTAAATTTGCCAATTGTGGGCCCGACAATCAAACCTGTTTTTAGGGAAGAAAGCCCATGCACTTTAGCACTGAGCAGCAGAGGTACAGTGCTCAGACTCCTAAAGCCAACAAACAGGAATCAACAAAATGTGAGGCAAGCAGACAAACAGTTTGTGGTAAGATCACCCAAAGGTTGTCAGGTCTAACAGCCTCTTTTTCAGATGCATTGATTCTGCTGAGAGGATTGACAGATGCCAGGTCAGTCTCCATGTTATCACAAAATAATTGAGTTAATGTGAGCTAAATCAAATCTGACCCAATTACAATTACATTTTGGAAATTAAAATCAGAAAATCAGAATAGAAACTAGGAGGAAAGAGACTAAAGTTTTGAAGTGAACTTTAGCTGACCTACTACCAAGCCAATCAACATAGTACCTGAAAGTAAAATCATATTTCTATGATCATTCTTGTGGTTACCTTTGGTTGCTTGGCACAAGTAGACATTCCTACTTCAGAATAAATGCATATGTTGTATTTAGTATCACCAGAACAACATTAAAATCAAGAAAAAAATCAAACAAAATTGCCAAACTAGATCAGTGTAAAGCAATGTAATGTAACTATACGAATTAGTCCCAAGCGACATACATCAATTAAACAGAAGCACGTGCTATGCATTGTTATATAAATTGGCAAAAATAATTTTGAAAACAATTAGTGTCAAACAAAATCAATTGTAAGTCATTTGGACATATAAGGCTCAGATATACACGGTGTCTGAGGGGAACAAATTAATCCTTGCTATTCTATGGATCTTTGTCTCCTAAGACACCTCAACAGTGATGGCTAGAGAGTAGACTAAGGGGAAGCTTTTGCCCCATACAAAAGTTTTACATTCAGTTTTAGAAACTTTTTAAGAACTCAGAATTTGCCAGCATGAGGAGACTGGATTCTGTAAACAATCGGTGCTTCAACATGTTGGATGACTTCTTTTCGTGGTCATGTGCTAACTTCACGTATCATGCAGTGCGTTCATAAGTGCTCCCCGTCATTTAGTAATTGGATCTTGGCCTTACCATACTCATTGGCATCATGGAAAATCCATTGTTAACCCACCTACTATCCTATGCAGATGTCTATTGTTTTAACATTGCAATTTGCAAAATGTATGCTGGCTAAAATATGGAATAACGACAGCTCTGTTAGTTTTCTGGAATAAAGACCTTGAATTGTTGTCCTCCTAGACCTAATGTCAGCCTTTGACTACTGAAAACATCATTTTCTCCTTGAAAACCTGGTCCTTGCTGTTGGGTCTCCTCCTCTCCTGGTTATGGGTGGGTGCTGAACTCTGCTCCACTGGTGGAGTTCGCGGAGTCTTGTCCATTCAGTCCTGGAAATACTCTGCAAAAGGTCGCCTGGTGGAGTTTTTACTCATGCGCAGGTTTCCAATGTTAACTTGGCGAGTGAGAAAAATTGAGTGGTAGGACAAGCCCGGCACAATTTCTCAATGATGGTGTTGAGAATGTTGCCACTTAAGTAGAAAATCTACCCGAGTGGCAGAAAGAAGCAGTGCCCTTTGGCGTGGCATGTGGTGTCTTTTGCACTGATTTTTTACAACAGAGAACATGTTCCCAGCACTAAAAATTAGCGTGCTTGGCCCAATAACTCCTAGAAGTGTGACAAGGATGTTATTAATTTTTTCTAGGAAATACTTAGCAAACATGTTGCAATGGACCTCAGAGGGAGGGAGACCGGGCTAACTCCTGGCTGGCTTCATAAAGAAGTACACAATTTTAAATTGCTCCTAAGAAATGTTTGGTGCGCTGTTAATCTTCAAGCTAAAAGTGGTATCGCTTATAGCATAGTGATATTTTTTTATCACTTTCTGATAATCTACCATGCTGGATTCGTCATAATTTTGGGATTTTTTAACTCCACTAACTCTGAAGAGAACCATGGGGAACGCCCACCATGATGGCTAACCGTTTGACTTCTCAAACGGAATCTCATTACGTCGGTGGAATTTGAGAGAGACCATTTTTGACTACCATTGACTAAGCCTAGGCTGTTAAAACAAATTAGCTTGTTTCTTGGTTTGTGCAAATAGAATGGAACAATATACTGGTCCGACCAATAGATTGGAAATGGTTCTCCTGTACCATTATTAGATGTATTGGTAAAAATGAGAACTAGGAGATGTTCCAATTTATGTGAAGGGAGTGATACCTGCATCCTCATCTGGGCTGCATCAAGGTTGTGTACCAAATGTTTTACATTTTCACAATTTTCATCTTCAAAATGCAGATTTAAATGCCCCAGTAAAGTAAAGTTAAATTTCTAAAGGAGGTGTTCTGCCACAATATCCAGAAGGGTATGAATAAATTGGGTAGCCGATTCCTAGGGACAATACATAAAAATACCTGAAATAGTGAAGGTGTAGGAAACTTGTATTAAAAAAAAATACTTTAACTCCCTAGGCGATAAATAGGAGAAAATGACCCCTTCAGCTCATCCTTATAAATTATGTTATCCCCCCGATCGTATCTGGCAACTGCGTATCACTGTGGAAGGTGTCGTGCCCTGCACAAGGGCACTAGGACCCTCGGCAGATGGCAGAGGCCAAGGGACACTGGACACTGCTTCCGGTGTAGGGGAGGGGCTAGGAAGGGACAGGGCAGTCGAAGGAGGACCTTGGGGCAAGAGGTCAAGGGACAATGCAGCTGTAGCGAATATCGAATAAAGCATACCTCAAAGAGATCTCGTGTCCGGCGTATTCTTGGGACAACGAACACGACAACTGGCGACGAGGCGTGCTATCGTGTGCCCAGGACCGAAGGACCGAAGAGAAGAGGAGCTGCTGCACGTCGTGAGGAACGACGATGAGATCATCGAGACCAGGAGCCCACCCTGTCTCGTGGACAAAGGAGGAAACAGCGCGGGAGCCCACCCCGACCGCCATCGAGAGAAGACAGGCACCGTCTGCATCACCCGGTAAGCAGACTGGAAAGCGGTGCAAAGCGCGTGCGTTCAAGAGAAGAAAACACGAGATATCGCAAGAAGAGCGGTGACTATCTTAGAATCAGGTGGGCGGAGCCAATCACCGCGACGGAAAATCGGGCGGCCATCGTGGAACTAGGCAGAGCGCCGATTGGCTGAGAAGTCTCGCGAGACCACCTGCGGCCATCTTAAGGTCAGGCGAACTGGCCAATAGAGAGACAGAACAGCGCGGTGGCCATTTTAGAGTCAGAAAAACACGAGGAAAGGCAAAAAGTGCCGATTTGAGCACCAGAAAGAAAAACAAGCACCGGCAAACACAACTACAAGGTCAGAAAACAATACAAAAGAGAGACAATAAAGAAAAGAAGACGAAAGAAAAAGAAAATACAGGAAGTAACACAAAAGAGTGGAAATAACAAAAGGAGTGCCAGGAAGAGCACAGGAAAGAGGAGATGGCAGACCCTAAGCCAGAAAGACAAAGTGCACAATACAGAAGACCACTACCATTCAACTTGTCTGAGCCACAAGTAGGAATTAGATGGGAGAAGTGGATCAGACGTTTCGAGAGATATATGGAAGCGACCGATGTGATAGACGCAAAGCGACTAGGCTTATTCCTAAATCTAGTAGGGGATGATATTGAAGACCTTTTAGTGACACTGCCAAATGAGGAAACCGCCACCTATGACAAACTAAAAAAATGCTTAACAGCCAAATTCGACCCGCAGAGAAATGTCTATTTTGAACTATACACCTTTGCAATCGCGTTTCAACAACAGGATGAAACGTTAGATGACTTTGCAACAAGACTGAGAAAGCTCGTGACACACTTTGAGTTTGACAAATTTGATAATGAACAAGCAATCAGGCTGTGTATCAACGAGGGCTGCCGCGACACGGAGTGCAAGGATATTGAAAGAACCAACATCACTAGAGAATATCTTATCATTAGCAAGAGCGGAGGCAAGAGCGACAGCACACGCAAAGGAAATGGAACGAGGAAAAGACAAACGAGTGGAGCAAGCACACCACATAACAAACAACAATCGCGCAGGCTGCTGGAAAAAAGACAGGAATGAAGAGGCAGCAAGGAAACAACCTGAAAGAACCTGCTACAGGTGTGGGCTTGAATTTCCACATCGAGGCCCATGTCCAGCATTTGGCCAGACATGCAGGAAATGCAACGGGAGGAATCACTTCGCCAGTGTATGTCAAGGAGTGCAATTATGGAACGACAGGGGAAGAACAGGGAGACCACGAGTGTCGACAACCAGGCATGTCAGACATGTTGAAACAGGAACATGAAGCTCATCACTAGAATCAGGTGAAGAAGAGGAAGTAGAAAAGACTGAACGACTATATCTCATGTCGGATGTTACCACAGAATCAACTGATGAAGATGAAAAAGAGGAAAGAATATGCCTGGTAGACAAAAGCAAAATGAAAAATACCATAGGAGTAGGATCACACAAAACAAAGTTTGTCCTGGACAGCGGTGCAACATGTAACATCATGTGTGTATCGGAGTATGAAAAAAATGAAGATAAAGCCAACCTTGAGGCCGTCCCGAGTCACTTGGGGATCATGAAAACCAGTGACAAACATGGGGAAGTTTACAGAAGAACTAACGTACAAAGACCAAAAGATCAAAGAGGACATTCATGTGCTGAAGGACGACATCACAGCACCATGCCTATTGAGCAACATCACAGCTCAAGTAATGGGTCTCATGGCCATGACATACAACATGTCAGAGAAAAGAATCATCCTGAAGGAATACCCCAAGCTACTGCAGGGACTAGGAAAATTGAAAGGGCGACAAATAACGCTGCACATTGACGAAACAGTCAGGCCAATAGCACAACACCATCGTAGAGTTCCGATACACCTTCAGCCACAAGTAGAGGAAGAACTTGAAGCACTTCTCAGGCAAGACATCATAGAACCAGCGGAAGGACCAACACCATGGGTGTCACCGATCGTGGCCGTGCCAAAGAAGGACACGTCAAAGATAAGAATATGTTTCGACATGAGGATACCAAACAAGGCAATTGAACGTGAGAGACATCCCGGACCACATCTCGATGATATGATCAGCTGCCTAACAGGCACAAGACGTTTTTCGAAACTAGATTTATGCAAGGGATACCACCAGCTAGAACTAGATCCTCAGTCACGATATATCACAACGTTTTCCACGCACCTAGGTCTCTGCAGGTATCAACGTTTGAGTTTTGGAATATCATCCGCGGCGAAAAATAGTTTCAACTACAGCGATGACATTTTAGTTTTTGGAAAATCAGACGAGGAACAAGACAAAGCATTGAGGGATGTATGCTCGCACCTAGAGCAGGCAGGTCTGACACTAAATGAGGACAAATGTGAGCTGGAGCGGGACGAATTAGTATTATTTGGCCACATCTTCTCCAAGAAAGGAATGCGGCCAGATCGCAACAAAGTCAGGACACTGGAAAAGGCGAACGAAGCAAGCGATGTGGCAGAAGTCAGGTCATTCCTCGGCCTTGCAAGCTACTGTGCAAGATACATCGAAGACTTTGCCACTGTAAGCACACCACTGAGGGAGCTGACAAAACAAGGAAAAAGCTTCACATGGACCGAAGACTGCAGCAAAGCTTTCCAAGAGATCAGACATGCTGTGACGGCAGTAGATCACCTAGCATATTTTGACCCGAGGCTATGCACTGAACTGACTGTAGATGCCAGCCCAGTGGGACTGGGAGCAATATTGGCACAACACCAACCAGGAAAAGATTCCCCAAGACAGGTAGCCTATCGGACGTAGAAAAAGGATACTCCCAGCCGGAAAAAGAGAGCTTGGCGGTAGTATGGGCATGTGGACACTACCACATGTTCATCTACGGAAAGCCGTTCACAATCATAACGGATCACCAAGCACTGATAACAATATATGGAAACCCAAATGCAAAGATACCGCCCAGGATAGAGAGGTGGGGGATAAGACTGATGGACTACAACTTCAAAATAATACCCCACCCCGGGAAGGAACACAATCCAGCGGACTATGTATCAAGGCAGCCCCTGCCACAAGCGTCCCAAATGACAACTATGGCGGAGAAATATGTAAACTTTGCACTCAAACACAACGCACCGGCAACCATAACGATGGAAGAGCTAGAACAGGAGACATAACAAGACCTCACTATGCAAACGATATTGAAAATGACCAAGCAGCAAAGGTGGTGACACGTAAACAGCAACAGCAGCTGGGAAGAAGGAGTACTAAAGAAGAGCTGTTGGCGTTTAAAAAGATAAGGGAAGAACTTACAGAAAGCGAGAACGGAATAATGATGAGAGGCACCCGGATAGTAATGCCCCAAACACTGAGAAGAAGGACAGTAGAACTAGCGCATGAGTCACATCGAGGGGTTGTGGCGACAAAAAAAAATGCTGCGAGAAAAAGTATGGTTCCCAGGACTAGACAACATGTTAGAAGAAACTGTGATGCACTGTCAAATCTGCCAAATAACAGGGCCCCCATCAAAGCCGGAGCCACTGCAAATGTCCACACTTCCAAAAGCAGTGTGGACAGACTGGCAGCGGTTTTCTATGGGCCTCTGGAAACAGGAAATTACCTACTGGTAATAATAGATGAATTCTCCAGATTCCCAATAGTGAGACAAGTAGCATCAACATCAGCAAACGCAACTTTGCCAGTCCTGGATAACATCGTCGCAGCATGGGGCTCACCACAGACACTGAAGACTGACAATGGCCCACCATTTTCTGGTGAAGAATTCAAAAGGTTCATGGAATACCTTGGGATCCACCATCGAAGGATAACGCCTCTGTGGCCACAAGCAAACGGAATGGCCAAACGGTTTATGGGAACGATCAAAAAGGCAATACAGAGAGCAAAGCTAACACAGATTTTGAATGGGCAAGCACTACGCCAAGTGCTGAGAGACTATCAGAACACCCCTTACAGCTCCAGAGGAAGGTGCCCTGCGGAACTGGTGTTGGGGCGATCAAGTAGAGCGAGGTTGCCGCAAGTGAAAGAAGTGGAAAGGGTGGATCAAAAAGACATAGCCGAGAGAGACAAGGAAGTGAAAACAAAAATGAAAGCGTATGCTGATCGGAGGAGACATGCAACAAACGCGAAAGTGAAAGAAGGGGACACCGTGGTAGTCCGGCAAAGACAACTACGAAAGTCAGACAGTGCCTTCTCAATAGACCCATTGACAGTGACAGAAGTGAAGGGGCCATTGATAACGGCGTCAGCAGGACAATATCGCATCACCAGAAATAGCTCACATTCTAGAGAACTGAAGACCAAAGAAGAGGGGCTGCAGACACATGGGCTGAAGGAAGACGGCCAAGAGGAAGCAGCACAAGCGGACATCAGAGAACAACGACCAAGAAGAGAAATGCAAGAAGACCAAAAGACTGATTGAAGAGATGTAAAGAGCGGGAGGCTGTGGAAACGCTCTCTCTCTCTCTCTCTCTCTCTCTCTCTCTCTCTCTCTCTCTCTCTCTCTCTCTCTACCTATCTCTCTCTACCTACCTATCTCTCCATGACCACAGGCCGCATCAAGCAAAATGTTTGTTTTGCAACAAGGGGGGAGATGTCGTGCCCTGGACAAGGGCACTAGGATCCTGGGCAGATGGCAGAGGCCAAGGGACACTGGACACCACTTCCGGTGTAGGGGAGGGGCTAGGAAGAGACAGGGCAGTCGAAGGAGGACCTTGGGGCAAGAGGTCAAGGGACAATGCAGCTGAAGCGAATATCGAATAAAGCATACCTCAAAGAGATCTTGTGTCCGACGTATTCTTGGGACAAAGAACACGACAGAAGGGTCTCCGCACTTCAGGCATGGAGTCTTTTCTGAGTCACTTCTCTGCGAGGAATTATACCTCCGATTGCTTGTCCTCCAGAAATGTAAATAGCTCAAGACTGTGCCTGTACGGCAATCTACACCTAAGCCAATACTTCTGTCATTCAGTATACATTACAATAACTTCAGATTCAGTAGCTTTTAAACCACTGCAAGGGTGCCTTATGTCATTTGAGCTAAGATGTACATTGTCTTTTTTGCTTAAAAAAGAGTCGACCTTCCTTGCCTAGGACAATCTCTCAGAGCTCCCACCTTGGAAAAAAGCCTAGGGAGACATTCTGGAAAAGGCATAGCCTTAATACTGAGAGCAAGTGCCCGGGGCTGCAATTAACTTACATTTAGTTTCCCATCATGTACTCTATGCTGACTCCCTTTCGTCCAGTGCACCAAAGGGCATGTAATTAGTTCTAATGTAGCAGGTTGATGCATCTTTGATCTGAAGAAAATGGTCCTATCTAGACTCACAAACTTTATCTGCAATAATTCAAAATTTAAATGTGAATTGTTTCAAACTCTGCTGTTTACCATTTAAATGCTTACATAATCTGGCATCTGCATCTTGAAACAATTCAGTTCACCCCTAGGGCTGGTTTGCTTGCCGATAATGAATAATGAGACACAGCTAGCCATCTCTTTGTTCAAGCATTCTTGGAAAGGTGGTGAACAGTTTTCGGTCCTAGTATAGGATCATGGAAAAGTCTCCCAACCAACGTAAAATCTGACAAATCATTTGAAAAGTGTTTAAAGAAGCTAAAAGTGCATCTGGTCTGACCGTGGTGAGTCTATTTTATTAAGAGGGCCTAAAGTATGCTGACTAGTGCACAGAGACTGATAAAAAAGCCCAGCCAATCAAACAACAAAAGGGTAAAATATACATTCAGAAGCAGTACATAAAAAACAAATGAGAAAAATCACACAATTGAATAAAGAAACAAAGCACCACGTTGTAACTCAGTTGCAACACTCTATATCCAAGTTACACACATTTCTACTTTATATTTACTCAACAAAGAAAGGTGTCTTATGTAACATTTGGTTGTTAGTTCCAGAGTCTATAGGGGTTGTGATCAGTAACTTATAGTAATTGCTGTGCTAAGAACACTGACTCTAAACATTGGTTGCAGGATTGCAGACACTCAACTACTTCTGAAATAAAAGAGAATACAAAAATCAAATGAAATAACATGTCTCAAAGCCCACAGTTAAAAAATAAGACCAGGGGACATAAGCGTATCTCTTCTTTGGAGCAAAGGAACATCAGTCTCTTTAAAAGTGTCACCACTAAGCTCATCTGCACTTGATAATGGTTGGTTCTTGAGCAGGTATGAGCTCATCTCACTTGAGGGACAGAGATTGGTTCTTGGTGCACTATATCTGCAGCTCAGGTCTCCTTGTGATGCCTGGGGCATCCAAACCAGCTTCTTATGCAGGCAGAGGTTTCCACACAAGCCAGGTCAGCAGCGTCACTTCATCAGGAAATCAATAATAGTCCTGGACTTGCAGAACCTAGCTACATGTAGCTACACATGCAGGAAGCAATCACCTTCTGGTGACCTGAATATTCCTATGCATCACATTCTTTATGTTCTGGAATGTGGGGTGTGTTGCTGGTTCCTTGACTGGATGGAGCCTCTGTAACTTTGTGTCCTGAATAAAGCTTCCTTCAACTTAATTTTGGTGTCTCCTGCATTACTTTCTGAAGAGACCTACCTACACATTTTGGCGACAACCTACCTAAGTTGCTCATTTGACATCTACTACGAAGCTGACACGATTCCAACCCCAGTTCTCAGCATAGCCAAAGCTCATGATCATTCCAAGGCTTGCATTAATGTCATCTGTAAGGAATCTTCGAATGACAAGAAGGAAAACACTGATGTTAAAGTAGTTGGAGATAGTGCTACAAAATCTAAAACATTTCCCTCCCAAATGGTGCTCATCAAGTGTGGTAACCCTGCTGTCAAACAAACAAAGAACAGAAAAAAGTCAGTGAAGTTGACTTTTATGAGGAAGATCTAGAAGAAATTGAGATACTCCAAGTGGCATGTGATGCAAGCGATGGTCCGCAAGAACTTGTCTTGGTCAATGATGTTCCAGTCAGGGTGCTCGTCGACCCTGGAGCCAAGTACCCACTGGTTCCCAGGAACTTTTATGAGTGCAATCTTTTGGGTAAGGTTACTCTTTTAAAACCAGACATTAGACCAAAGGGATATGGTGGTGTTACTATACAATTACTTGGTTATTTTTGGGGTACAATTGAGTTCAAGGAAGGGTTATTCCTGGGAAGGTTTATGTTTTAATGAAGGGTGATTCGCTTATAAGCTGGTGCCATCAGAGGGACTTGCATGTGTTTCGTGACCCCAATGAATGCCCATCGGTTTGTTTGAAAGAATAAACTCCTGTCAGGGTGGCGAATGACCCCAACTGTGACTGGATCAAGGAATTACCTTCTGTTTTTGTGAATGAAAGTCCAATTGGTCGCACACTGCTTGTCCTACCAGCGTGTTGCCCCAAAGCATTGTGGTCCATGAAGTAAGCATCAGCGGGTGCGCCTCTGCCAGAGTCTTGAGCAAAAATCACTATCGCGTTGGCCATCCCTGGACACGTGTTTCGAGGTTGTTACCTCTCGTCAGCAGGGAATAGGCATGTATGTAGGGGTGCTGCGTAGGCTGCCAAAACATATTCTCAGGTCCGGTACCGCTCGTGGCACGCAGGTGCGTAACTCGGGCTCGTCAGCCCCACCAGCTCAAGAGAGCCTGAATATAAAAGAAAGTCCAATTGGTCGCACACTGCTTGTCCTACCAGCGTGTTGCCCCAAAGCATTGTGGTCCATGAAGTAAGCATCAGCGGGTGCGCCTCTGCCAGAGTCTTGAGCAAAAATCACTATCGCGTTGGCCATCCCTGGACACGTGTTTCGAGGTTGTTACCTCTCGTCAGCAGGGAATAGGCTTGTATGTAGGGGTGCTGAGTAGGCTGCCCAAAAATATTCTCAGGTCCGGTACCGCTCGTGGCACGCAGGTGCGTAACCCGGGCTCGTCAGCCCCACCAGCTCAAGAGAGCCTGAATATAAAAGAAAGTCCAATTAAGCTGGTTCCTTAACTTCATGTCCTGAATAAAGCTTCCTTCAACCCAATTTTGGTGTCTCCTGCCGTACTTACTGAAGAGACCTACCTCCAGACTCCTCAACTGAATTCAATACAGGTTTATGTTAATCGAGGTCTTTCATGTGAATTGTTAGACCTCTAGGGCCAGATTTACATACAGGTCATGCCATGAAGCACAGCAAATAAAGTTGCTGTGCTGCTTGAATGAGATAGGGCAGAACATTGCCATATGTAGAAAGATGTGGTGCCATATTCCAATGGTGTCTGCATTGTGGAAAGCATAGATTTTGTGCAGGGAACGGGCTCTTCTACTACAAAAACTATGCTTTAAGCCATTACCCTCTTTGTGTGTATGCTATGGAATGCAGCACACAGGCAAATGAGGGAAACATGAGGGAAATGACAATATTTCTCTTTGGTACACCTGCTTCAGAGAGGCACATTATTTTGGCACAAATCCATGTCTACAATATTTTGTGTCAATAACCAGGCAACACCTATGACATGCAGCCTTGATGCAAAGTAATGCAAGGAAGAGCATTGCACAGCTTACATTACTTTTAGTCCGCCTGCCCTTTGTTCTTCTAGACAGACTTTGGCCAAACAAATTGCGCTGTGTGTTGAACGGTAAATCCTAACCCCATCAACCTGTGCCCAGTTTGTGTTAAAATGGTAACACAAACCCGATGCAAACTTTTTGTAAACCTGTGTCCTACTGTAGTCTGCAGAGCTCAGCAGTTGGGCAGCAGTCCACTGCCGATCGATACCAGCGCATGTGCGATGCTTGACATTGCAAACCCCCAGATTTGGGCAGAAATGTCCTCCCCCGCGGAAGGGCTCCTGGGAAGCACATGTCTTGCCCCATTCACAGGATGCACAGAGGAGCTTACCTATGTGCCACCATGCAGGAATCGCCCTAGGGGAGAGTGGGAGAACATGTGTGGGACAGGTATGTCCATGTTTTTATATCAGTCATTCTTCATATTGGATTCATCATTTAAAAAAAAAAAGATGCTTGGGAGGCCCTAAGACTAGCCATAGTGAAACGTGCACTAAAGGAGATCACATGCATACTTTTATTTGCAATTGTTCCAAATGTTTATGATCATTATGACACAATCCATGTGTGTATTGTTTAAAATCTTGCACATTCATTCCTGGCTGCAACCGCTGCACCCTAAAAACTAGACATTGCTGCAGTGCTACCAAAGCGATGAGGGGAGTTAGTGTTGAAAACAATCGTGGGGGGGAGACAAAATGAGGGCCGCTCCAATATTAGGGCAGATGAAACATGTCCTCAGACTCAGAGAGCTACGATTTGTGGGTTCCTTGGCATTTGGTGGCCTCAAATTGTGACAGAAAATGAAAAATACAAGAGAGTCAAAAGAAAGGCGAAAATGGCAGAGATAGGCTCAGAGCACACAATGCTGTGGACTTTCCCATGACATTGGTGTTGAGTACAAAACAATTCTGTGAATCTTGGTATCCCAGTCTTCATCTTCATTAGATGTATAATATTTTTCATGCAAAATTGTGTTTTAAATTCAATGGATAATATTACTTTGCGCTTGATTTCATGTAGTATATGCTTCAGATATCTGCACAATCTCACCAGTTAGCAAATACAAGAATACAGTAACATCTTACAAGAAGTGCATTGCGAAAGCTCGTGTCTCTTTAATTAACTGCTTGCAACACTTTCTGAATGCTGAAGTTAGTGCCTTTTTGCATAAATTTCCATGTCTGTGTTCCAAAGTGTGGATACATAATTCTGCCATGTAACAATGCAAATCATTTTAAGAGTTCCAGGCTCTACATAATCCAGGAAACAAAGTAATTTGTATATTACACTCTGTATTGAAATGGGAGTGAGGAGTGCTGACATGGCGGCTGATTAATTGTTGGAAAAAACAAATAGATTGTTGTTATTTTGGATTACACATGCAGCTGTAGCTATAATGGTGACCGTGACCTTCAAACTGCTGGAGCATTGGATCATTTTATTGGTTCCTGTAAATAACACAATTTCGTTTAGAAAATTAAATTCCACCGTCTGCTACAAGTCTATCATTCATTCAAGATTCATAGACATCAGAAACTTTCAATGAAATGTAAACTATTTTCCAAACGTATATTTGAAAGGATTTAAAAGAGCCTATTTATCTTTAATTTATGTTACCATTATGATTATAACTTGCTTCGATCGAAACCCACATCAAGTGTGATAATTAATTTTTCTCCGCAAATCTGGCAATGCCCTTGATCGTTTAGTGATTACCTTTAGGTAGCTGACGTAGTATCATCCATACATTTGTACAGCATTATTATATTTTTCCTGAGGGAAACATTCTTTAATGTATCACTTCTTGCATGGATGTCTGCGCACGTGTGATTGGTAGCTGCTGTCCTCGCTCCACTTTCCCCTCTTTCCTTTTACACAGGGCGAATCTTTACACAAATTAAACTTACTATAGACTACTTTTAGAACACTTTTGTCATTGGACCTTCAATCTGGGATTTCTAGAATTGAGGTCCTTTGATTTCCTCCAGGAGGGATGCTCATCAATGGAGACTGGCACTAGGGACCCGATGTAGGTAAATTAGATTTACCATTCATAAATACCGAATTTTACCAATTCGGTATTCATGAATCAGTAAATCTAGGGCCCGATGTAGGTAATTCTTATTTACCACTTCTTAAATACCGAATTTTACCGATTCGGTATTTAAGAAGTGGTAAATATGAAGGGGGGAGATGTAGGTATTTCCAGATGTGTAAATACCGAATCTTTAAGATTCGGTATTTACCGAATCTGGAAATACCCAATCGGTATTTCCTATTGATTCCTATGGGCTGTGAAGCCCATAGGAATCAATGGGCAATACCGATTCTGTAATTACAGAATCGGTAAATACCGAATTTCTCAAGGGTGCAGGGGGTGTCACTTTGACACCCTCTGGCCCCCCAAAACAGGCTCGGGTGCCATGTGGCAGGCATACATGCCCCAAGGGCAGGTCTGCCTGTCATATGGCAGAGGTGTGCATGCCCACATGTGCATGCACACCGGAATCGGTATTTTACCATCAAATTGGATTTGATGGTAAAATACCGATTTTGTAAGGCTTGTGGGACTCAGAAGAGTCCCACCTACATCTCAAATTTACCGAATTGGTAAAAATACCGATTCGTTTTTTTACAGAATCGGTAAATTTACCGATCGGTAAATTTACCGATTCTGTAAAATTAAGGGCCCTACATACCATTTCTGACATACCGGTCGGTAACGGCCGAAAATACCGATTTTCGGCCGTTACCGACCGACCTACATCTGGCCCCTAATGTAGGTTACTATTCTGTATCAAATACCGAATCGGTAGGATTCAGTATTTACCGATTCTGTAATTACAGAATTGGCATTTGTCATTGATTCCTATGGGCCTTGAAGGCCATAGGAATCAATGGCAAATACCGATTTGGTAATTACCGAATCGGTAAAATTACTGATTTGACTAGGGGGACAGGGTGTCACTTTGACACCCTGTTGCACCCCTGTTTCTGGCTTGAGTGCCATGTGACACACATACATCCCCTTAGGGCATGTATGTGTGCCACATGGCACAGGTGTACATGCACAGATGTGCATGTACACTAGAATTCGTTATTTACCATGCAATAGTATTACATGGTAAATAACGAATCTGTAATGGCCTGTGGCACTGTTTTCAGTGCCACCTACATCTATATTTACCGATTCGGTAAATTTACTGATTCGGTATGTTTTGAGGCCCCTATATCTCCATTGGCAAATACCGGTTGGTAACGGCTGAAATCGGCCGTTACCGACCGGTATTTGCCGACCTACATCTGGCCCTTAGTTCCTCATCAGGCTTTGTTAAGGAAGGAGAAAAACACATAACGGGGGAAGAAGTAAAAGAAAGACTGAAAACATTGACAAAATGAGACAGCATCCTGCATGGATGAGATAGCTGGGTGGGGAGTGTCAAGTGAATGATTGTAGAGGAATGAGGTCAAAGCAAGAATACTCAGCCTTGGTATTCGGCACTGTGGCATTCCATAGACTGGACGGTGTGCTTCTGAGCAAAACTTTGGGTACTGCACTTATGTTTTTTACAAATTAAGCACTGCATATTCCACTTACAATTTTGATTTTTCTACAGTGTGTTCCATCCTAGTAAAGACTGTAAAGTCACTCTTTCAATGAAATCCAGAATAAAAGTCTTCCCTAAAGCAACTCAAGATGTCAAAAACTCTTTTTGTCCTACGCTACTCGCATAAATGAGATTTCTCACAAGTGGGCTAGATGCATCAATGAAGAGAATTTACTACATGTGCATGAATGACACAATGGCCCTGCTATCACAATCAATGTTTTAAAGTATTCTTACATTTATTTGCTCTATAATATCATGAATAAATAGAAAATCCCAACGTGTGGAAAGGTGATACAAGTGATGGTGCAGTGAGTGTGCAAAATCAGTGGACAACGTGCAAATAACAAACATGTCTACATTATTGTGAATATAAGCTCTATATTTGTTTGCTATTTGCACATTGCCCAATGATATCAATAGCAGGCTCATTGTATAATTCCTGAAAATGTACTAAATTCTCTTGGTTGTTTCCTTTTGGAAAAATGTGAGTACATATGCCCTTCACTATCCTTGTTCCATCTTAGTGTTATTTAAAAAATGTTCTGCCTATTTCTGCGGTGCCTTGTATGGAGAACACAGGTAGGAAAAATGACTGATGCAACCGCAAGCACAGAGTACCTCAAGATAGCCAGTGGATGCTCCATTGACAGGAAGCCAGCAGTCTCCCCAACTCTACATAAATAGAGTGAAACTATACCTCAACCTAGGGTAGCACTTCTGAAAACTCATATGGGCTGGGGCCTTTATTTTATTTATGATCTGAATGTTTGAATTGAACATTGAGCTTCGTCATTACTTTTAGATGTCAGAACTTTTACTTGGACAGTATATTTTGGGAGATTTTATTAATGTTTGTAAGAGCATTTTCCCAATTTGACTTTGTATTATCTAGACCTCTGATGTTCTTAGCACATTTTGTCAAGTTACCTACTCCTTATCCAAGTTCAATCTGCTTAATGAACTCATGCTCTCTTTTTTAGTGACCCTCTGTCAGGATGCACTATTCTTGTGAAGCCATCTCTGGAGAGGTGTGGCGCAGTGGCCAGAGCGAGTGACTCCAGAGCGTGGTTCGATCCCTGGCAGCAGTGGCAGCTCAGCATCATGTGACTCTAGGCAAAGCTCGCTTAATCTCCCAGACAGCTCCCAGTGCCTTGAAAATATTAAGGAGGTGATACGTTCGTGCTTTACAAATATGAATTATTGTGCTTGGAATTCAAAGTGAGCAACACAGTCTCTCTCACCACATTCAGCATGACCAGATATAGAGGGCTATGAGTGCCAGTGGTAGAAAAGGGAAAGGGAAATGAGATAACACTGTGCTACCCCATTCTGACTTGTCTTTTTTACTTGCCATCTGATGTCTCAGTATGTAGTAGGGTTCTATACACAAGGAAACATTTAAAGTAACTTTCTATTAAGATCGTGTACTATGACTATAGCAATATCTCTGTGTAACCAAGGGGCATATTAGCAATGAAATGCGATAATTATTGCAATCCTCGTTTAGCAAGATTTTTAGTATCGCTGGATTACATTGCCCTGTTAGCGACCAATAGGCGATGTAAAATCCAGCGATAGGGGTGATAACCTGCAATAGCAGGAGAAATCCTGCGATAAAAGTAGATCGATATGAACAAGCTTGCTAATATGCAAGTGTAGACTTAACCCATCAATCCACCTCCCACCTCCCTTTGGAAAGATGGTTAAGACAAGTTTTCAACAGGAGTTACATTTCTGCGATAAGCGTGGTTAGTGCGAGTTTTATTATCACTTCGCGGGTCAGGGACCACATTGATAATAGGGCGATGTTGAGTTTGCGACTATTTTAATGGAGTTTAAGTAAGGAACGCTTAATTTGAATGTCATTAGCGAGAAATATCACTGATGTGCAAGGCGATGGAAAAAGTGCCTGAAAGCTTGCGCTGACGCATTTTAGAGCAGGCGTGCTAATAGAGCGATAAAAATACCGCCACTTTTTCGGCAAAAAGTGCTGCAAAAGTGGCAATATTGCCCTTGATAATATGCCCCTAAGTCTCTATACTTTGATGTAGAGTTTTAAAAACCTGACTCTAAACATACTTAAACCTATGTTTCCTGACACTCCCCCCTATCACTAGAATAACCACCTCAAGATTCCTTACTATCTGTGAAAGAAGAATTATAGATTCTACCTGATGCTTGTAGCCATGCAAGGTAAGAAATGAAGGTAATGTTCAGATATTCCTATTTTAGCAATCTTAGCAATTTGTGTAACATTTATGAATATGGGTGAAGTCTAATACCATATGCTTTCACATTTATGCATAGCATGAGCAACATAGTGCTGAAATAAACAAATAGTCTTAGATAAATCCATATATGTTGGGTCAATAACCATGTGTTGCATAGCATTCCCTAGATGTTTGTTGTCAATACCCTATTTTGTTTGCTGAAAACATTTTTGTTGGCATTAGGACTGCTAAACAGCAGTAAAGTACTTAAACTCCCCCTCCCAATATTTTTTCAGAGTCTTACAATTTATGGGAAAATACCTGCGGCCTCTTCTCTTTCTTTGGAGGAGGTTCTTGTGATACTTTCAGCGCGTGTGCTAGAGATGCGCTTCAGAGGCACCCGAATAGCTAAGCTGCCTTGGACATGCTGCTTTTCTTTATACCCAGGTGACTGGAAGGACCAAGGCCCACCTCCGGGCTCGGGAGGAGATGGGGCGGTGTTGAAGTTATTAACTCGACGCTGGGCGAGATGGACTGCCAGACTTGCCCCCGCCGAATGGATCCCTGAATCTCGGGGGTTGATGCAGTCTGGGGACCCAAGGAGACATCAGAGTTCGAGGGGCTCACAGACAAGGGGGCTGAGCAACATCATGGTGCCCTACATCCCGCATTTAAATTTAACCAACCCCGCATTAACAACCTAGCGATAACAAAGCATCTGGGACCTGTACTATACTTATCACGCATTAGGCATTCTGCAGCAGGTGTGTGCAAAAGTACTTATTTTGGGGGCGGAGCGGACCACCACCTATCAGGATGTGGCAGGATATTTAAATCCACGATGGCGCCTACATCCTGTGAACACCCCTGGCGCTGAAGAAGGCAAATAGTAAGCGAAATGCATTAGCCATCTTGTGTGTTACTCAATAAAGATGCCTCCATTGTTTCCCCTACCGCGGCCACTTCTCTTTCTTTGGAGGAGGTTCTTGTGATATATATATATATATATATATATGTATATATATATATGTATATATGTATGTATATATATATGATCTACTGGCGGTCGCCAGTAGATAGTTATAGTTAGGACCTATTATCCACAGGAAAATTGCAACATTCTATTCTTAATAACTTTGGCGCCGGTTGATGAATCTTCGCTAAATTTTAAAAACTTGTGGGGCGCTCTGGTCCGCTCCTATCTTGAAAGTTTCGGGGTGATTTGTCAAGCAGGGGCCGAGAAAAAAGGGGGTCCCAAAATGTGTTTTCCCCATGCAATTTTCCATACAAAACTTTAGACGCGGCTACAGCCCGAACTGCTGAACGGAATTACACCAAATTTGGCAAACAGTTAGCCCTTGGTTCAGAAAGAACTCTGTTTGTTAAATGGTGTAAATTCATTCAGTAGTTGCTGAGAAAATCAAATTAAAACAAATTGTCATATCTATGGCCGTGCAGGATCCGCGAACCCTCCCGATCACGAGCTTTATGCTAATTGGCTGTCAACACTCCAAACCAGGAAGTGTTGGCAGTACAAGAAATCAGTAAAACAAATGTGCAAAACACGAAAAGGGGGCAGGGTAGAAACACCCTGACCCCCTAGGCCTGCTTCGGGGGTCCCACAAGGACCCCCAGGGCCCCTCAATTATTTTTTTTTAATTGGCAAAATACGCTGAAACCTGCTCTCTCTTTCAAATACCAAAGCAGATTGCTTTTCTACACAGGGAACTGCATCTTAGCAGCTCCCCTGTGGAAAAGCAATGCAGGCTCCCACAGGAGGCGGGGAGATGCCAGGACCGTGGGGGGATTGGGGACCCGCCACTGTCCCCAACGGATATGGCCGGCCCCGGGAGATGGGGCCCCAGGGTCATAAGGGGCCCAGGAGTGTGGCCACGTGGCCCCCTCCGCCACCACAAAAAATGTTTTAAAAAATGTAAAGTCCAGCCCCAGGGGATGGGGTCCCCGGGGCCATAAATGGCCTAAGGAGGGGGGCCGCGCCGCCCCCCTCCAATTAAATTAAATTTAAAAAAAGTCCATGCCCCGGGGGCTGGGGTTCCCGGGGCCAATTATGGCCTCAGGAGGGGGGCCCCTTCCAAATTTTTGGGTAGAAAAGAAAAATAGGGGCAGGCCCTGTGGGATGGGGTCCCCAGGGCCAATAAATTAGGAAAAGAAGAGGGGCCACTCATTCTACCTTCTTAAAAAAAAAGTTAAAAAAAGACCGTGTTTTAAGTTGGGGAAATAACTCCCCTTCAGTCCTTAGGGCCCCTGGCGGCCAACTAGCCCACCAGGTGCTTCCTGTAAGCGCAACTGCGCTGCGTTGCAGAGAGGTTGTCCAGGCTGTGTCCCTTTTTACACCTCTCTGCAAAGGCACTTACTGGAGGTACCTAGTGGGCTGGTTTGACCCTAGGGACTCTCAGGATTCAAGGGGACTTTATCCCCCAACTTAAAATGCCCACAGGTCGTGTTTGTACACATGTCATCTCAGGCTCCCCCTCCCTTCACCAGTGTGTAAACACACCCAATGGCACATTTTAAGATGTAGTTCTAATCCCCCTGCCCTATTATATACTAGGGGCTTACAGAGGAGGTCATGCTAATCACAGGGGGACCCCAACGCATAGTGTTCCCTAGTGTATGTAGGTGTGTTCACTGTATTCTAAGAGTCGTTAAACATAGCACTGTCTCTAGGACTGGTTAGTCAGACTTAGTTACCACCAGTACCCATCTGAAAAAGTTGAGGGTACAGGATGATTGTGCAACAAGCCTTCTTACTGCTCCTCTGTTTGTTCTTTCTGCACGTTTTCCTTCTTCCTGCACTTTTCTTCGTCTTTGAGGACTTCTGTTGCTTCTTTCTGCCTTTCTTTTTTTTCTTTCTGTGCGTTTTTTCTTCTTTCTTCACATGTCCTACCTCTGTAGGCATAGTTAGAAACTAGCAGTTAAAAAACCTTTGAAATTCACTTAAAAAAACATAGGTTTCAGTCACGTTAAAGTTAGAAATTAGCATTTAAAAAACCTTTGAAATTCACTGAAAAAAACATAGGTTTCAGGCACATTATAGTTAGGAATTAGCATTTAAAAAACTATGGAAATTCACTTAAAAAAAGCTTTCAGGAGCATTATAGTTAGTTCAGCTAACTATAACTCGCGCCCCCGCAATGCACTGTTGATGACGTCACATATTACATCACTCATGACATGGTCAGTGACATCACTCATGACATCACTGATAACATCCAGAGTAATTACCCAAACTAAGTTTAGTGTTCCTGGTAGGTTGAAGGGACCTACAGGTCATGATATATGTGATTGTGTGCAGGTATGGCTGCAGTTGCGTATGTGCAAAAATGTCCTGTTGTCCTGTTGTGGCATCTATAAGTTGAAACTGCATGAGTAACAAAACTCAAAGGTGTGTGCAACATGTGCATTAACCACAATTGTCACTGCACCCCAGCATCACGGAAACCTCCATCTTTTGAAATGGTGTGCAATTGCCTCTCTGTATAATACTCAAATTGCAACAGGAGGTGCTATTGTTAGTGAACAGATTCAATCAACCTGCAATCCGAAATGCAGAAACCACAGACGGGGAACCCCATTTAAAAGTCGAGCTTAACAATCCTGTAGCAAACAGGGACTTTCTTTTTAACCTAAAGGAGGTCACTAATATTACAACAGATGTCTCTGTGTATTTGTAATCATTGTTTAGGGAGTTTTTAAGAAATTGGATTATTGTTTGGGGGTGAGACCCTACCTCAGATAATAATCACAGTCCTTGTCAGGTTGAACCACAAAAGACACTAAATAAACCTATACTTAACCCTTTGATAGCCTGGCACAAACAGTCAGGCTTATCTTAGAAGCAATGTGTAAAGTATTTATGAAGTTCACAAACAGTAATAAGGTAAAAACAAAACCCAAGAAATCCCAAACCTATTTAGAAATATAGGGTAAATTCTAATCAATAAAATGCTGAAAATTCTATCATTAGAACGGACTCATGAGTTTTTAAAGTTTTAGGTAAAAAAAGCACTAACTACATGTATCTGTTCGGTTGGACCAGAGCATAGACACAAGTTCAGGCTGCCCTTGTTGTTCTGCGGTCCAAATGCAGGCTTAGTTTAGTCCCACTGGAAGCTTAACCTTCTGGCATTGATGTGAGGCACCGCTCTGTGTTACTGTGCATTGCTCCTTATTGGATCCAGTGAGTATTTTAGTCTAGAACTGCACAACACGAATCTGTGGAGCTCTGCTATGCACTTACAAAGAATAAATAGCCTCAAAGAATAGCATTTGTGCAAGAAGGTACACCTTTCTGTAGAAAAACTATCCCGAGCACAACACACATCATTGTATTTTAGCATATGGGTGAGTGCAATGGTGCTTGGCAGCTTAAAGTGTGCTAGTGTATGGACGGAGCAGAACTGCACCATTTCTTTGAAATCATGGAGGAGTTTTGCTCTCTCTCCAGGTGATGCAACAACGCACAGCATATTTTCCTGCTGCGCTGCAGCACTTCTTTATAAATTTGCCTCTTAGGACCGCTTACCAGTTTGGCAGTCCTGGAGCAGGCCGCCACACCACTGCCCAGCTCCAGGACTGCCAAACAGGGCAGCCACCCGCCTGCCAGATTGTGAGTTTTGTTGTGATCTGGCAGGTGGTGTGGCGGGCCTGCAGTGATGCCTTTCTAAGCCACCTATATATTCCTTAGAAAGGCACCACTGCAGGACCGCCACAGAGTGTTCCAGCACAGCATGGACTGTGAAGTCCATGCATGATGGAACTGGTTGTGCATGCACACACGGGGGTGAAACATGTGTCCCCCTGCATGCATCCCAATTGATGGGGCACAAGGGGTGCCCTTTGTTTTATGACCGCCAGCAGTTTTATCCAGGAAGAACCTCCATGACACCGTTGGCGGTCCTGAAACTCGTAAGATGTATAGCGGTTCCCCGGTGGTTGCAGCGGTGCAATCAAAGTCCGACCGCCAAAGTTGTAATACGGTGGTCGGACCGCTGGTGAGGTAGTGGCTGAACCACCATCACGGTGCCCCCGTGAGTCTGGCGGCTGTGGACCCGTAATCAGGCCATTAGTGTGCTTGCCCTTGATCATGCCACTGGCAAACCTTAATGCTCTAGCTTAAAATTGACATTGCCACACAGATGGTTTAACTCTGACAATGCTTGTTGTATTCTGTATCTGTGCATACTCAATGGACCCTGTGCAAGAGAAGGCCGTTAAATGCTGATAGGTGAGAGAAACAAACAGAAGCAAGAGCTACCCGGCAAACTACTTCTGAATCAGTGCATGTTTATTTTTAATAACGGAGCTATGTTTGCTCACCTACTGTGTCAGTTTTACTGTAATTACCTAGAGTTTGTGGGATGTTTGCTCACCTCGTCAGTGTGTAAGGCTAGAGTGTATTTGTTCTGCGTGATTTGGGATATCGTTTGTTCTCTGTAAATGTGGACTTGCCATAAACTCCCGTTGTTATGTGTTGTTCTTCATCCTCCCCTTACATGGGCTTTTGTCGACTGAACGGTGCACAAAGCGATGGAACATACTTTATTACATTTCAGTTATTCTCTTACACACACCCAAATATTACATTGTGTCCTGAACTGAAACCCAAGACCAATATGTTTACAGAATATGCTTTGGCTACGGTCACAATCTCAATAAATGCATTGTCATTATAAAATACAAGAACATAACAATATAATGGAATGGAAGACGTAGGATGCAGAGATCGCATAGTTAAAGATAAGAAGGTAGTACTAGATTAGCGTCTCTAAGCAAGGTGTAACTTCTATGAGCTATTACAATGTATGTATGCATGCATGCATATTTCGTCTATATGGACATTCACAATTCTCTCTGTTACACATATCAGTGCTAATTTTAATCTGAAAACTATTCAGAGAATCACTACTTCCGTGATATCTTACTACATACTTAAATGTCCTAAGGGGATTCCGTCCACCTCATCTGAGTGCGCGGCATCTCTTTCTGGATGTACCAATCCAGATTAGAATTACCCTCGCGTTTATATATATACGAAGCAGGATGTGGGTATGTGTCTTATTCCGATTGGCTGCGAGCGCTTGGAGAGAGGCCTGGAAGACGCAGCTGTCCCTTGTCATTGCATACACTTGAGCAATGTGCACTGTGATTTATATGCAGCCAAACTGGAATTATGCTGCGGGTAGAACCAAATTATGCGGAAGATTTGGCTAAATTATGTAGCAAGAAAAGGAAAATTAGGCAGCCTAAGGGGGCACATTTTCTGATAGTATTGCTTCATTATTTTGCTTTTTTTTTTACAAATGGTAAAATTGTCTGTGCAAAGATTTTACCTCATCGGTGGCACTTTCACATCCAAATGCGATACTGAGCAATTGAAAGGTAAACCTTTACGAATGACATTCAACTGTATGGAAAGAGCTAGTAACATTTTTCCTGTTAAAATCTGAAAATTATTCAACAAACACTGGATTAAGTGGCAAATGGTGCAAACCCATAGTTACGCGAAAAACACAGCACCCGCAAAAACGCATAATGACAGTGGACCAGCCTATATGTCATAAAAGGGCAGACATAATTTCAAAATAAAATGCACTTAATTAATAGAAACTTAAGAAACTAGACAGCAGTCTTCACTGTGGCACTTACAGAATGTCTGCCTTACGACTAGTTGCCAACTGGCCTAGTCAATTGGTAACTATTCATTACTAAGCAGCCACTGTTGGAGTCTCAAAGCATTTAAACATTTACTTGTTTTAAGCGATTGTATAATTTGGGATGGGTGACGACCCATCCCAAGGGATAATCACAGCTCTTGTCAAGGTGAACTCTTAAAGGGGCATGTTAACAAGGGATTTATCTCACTATCAACAACAGGGTGCTAACATGCAAAATCGCATGTTAGCACCCTTTTTCTCTACGCTTCCCTTTGCATCTCTAATGAGATGCAAAGGGGGCGTTCCAGAGCAAAATAATAGGAGAAATGTCAATAAGCGACATTTCTCCTATTATCAAGCTTCACGCAAACCCTCTTAGAGATGAAAAAAGCAGCGCTAACCACGGTTAACACTGCTTTTTAAAGTCTGCTACCTTTCAGACTGAGACATACCTGTAATGGGAGTTGGATTATGTGACTGCAACCAAAGTCCCTATCACCAAGGTTATAGCAGTTTTTCATTGAACATCGCTGGAAATCCAGCGTTATTCAATGTAAAACGGCTATGTTCCTGTGATCCCTGTTTTTTTTATCATCATGGCGCTCAGTGTAGATAATACTGCGCTACCATGGCGATTATCGACAGGGATAGCCGGCGATATATTTTTTAACGCTAACAGCGGTCAGCGATAATTTTTGATGCCACTTGTTAATATGCCCCAAAGTCACTAAATTTACCTTAGCTCAACTGCCTGGGAGTTATGCACAAAGAAGACATGCTAAATTAGGGGCAATGTGTAAAGTATTTATGCAGTTCTAAAACAATAATAGATTCAAAATACCAAGCAATAAAAATCTCCAGATTGCAATTTTCAGAACAAAAATCCAATAGAGGGAACCAGAGTTATATTTTTTTAAAGTTTCAAGACATAAGCCGAAAAAGCACTAAGCACCAAATGATAGTCTATGGTCGCTGTAGACCGAGATCCAGGTGTGATTCCGGGGCGAATGTGATGGAGTCCGGGCTAGATACACCAATCAGGTTCATCCTAGTCAAAGATTTTACCTTCTGAGTCAGTCTTTTACTTCCCAAATTTGCGAGGGTTCTGGAACTGCTTTTGTGGGCCACTTCTAATGCCCCTGAACCTCTGGGACAGCATTTAAAGACCAGGACCCACTCCAGCAGATGGCACCAGCAAGGTCAAATCCAGGCCTGTTACTCCTAATCAATCCAGTCCCAGTTGCTCCTCGTAAGCTGGGAAATCCAGGGAAAAAGGACTCTTGCAGCTTGTTCTATCCCTTAACCAAACAGGAGGTCAGCCAGTCCACTTGTTTGTCCTTTGTCCTAGGTACGAGGGTGAGTGAATCCCGTCTTTCAGGGTTCTTCCAAGGTCACAGACAAGAAGTCCAGCCTTTTCTGTTTTCCCACAAGTCCAAAAAGAGTTCTGTCCAGGTGCTCAGAGGTGCCACTTGTATGCCTGGCACTAGCTAGTGGGTAGAGATTACTCCTAGGCATTCCCTGGGTTAAAATTCCGAGAGCAAATCTACCCATTTTGTCAGTAGTTTCTGTTTAATGTTCCATGTGTCAGGGCATTTTCAAGGTGGCGAAAGTCTTTGCCCACACTCAACATGGGCTATGAGGGTTGTGAGTATGTGTGCGAGTGAACTGTGGTAGTGTCCGCCCATATCTAACACTAAAATCCAGTTTGATGAAGGCATGGTACCAACAACAAACTCAGATTCAGACATCTGGTCGGACAAAAGAAGTGTGCTTCAGTAATCATACAGGGAAAACACAAGAACTGCCCTGGCATCCAGTTCGCTACCTTTCAAGAGCATCAAAGTGTTACAAGTGGATCTACAAACCTGACAGTCAGGATTTGATGCTGTGGTAATGACAGAATGCCTAAGAGCCCCCATGGTGCATATTCTGTTAAGCTCAGAGAAGTCATCTCTGCCCATTCAGGTCAGGCTATTGTGTACTCCTGGGAAGATGTTCATACCTCTTTGTGGGCTAAGCACAGACTGGGAATTGCTGGCAAGTTTAAGCAAGTTAGCCGAGAAGAATTTCTGCGAGGGAAAAGGTAACTTTTAAAAAGTTTTTTTTCCTTACTATTTATTAAACAATACAACATAATCTTTCAATTGGATTTTTAACAACAAATAAAAATAGTGGTTTAATAATTTTTCTAGCTGATCCCTTTCCTGAGTCATTCGTTTTAGTAATTTTATTTTTTTGATACTCAATTTTATTGGGTTTTAGCAAGGTGCACAATCAGTCGACACATGAAATTATGACATTATTTCCATGCAACTCATCACTTACAGTATACATTTTCAAAGCAGTCCATATCTCAAACTAAAGTCCATCTTGCTTGCCTTTTAACCCAACAGGCCCAGCCACTTGCCCCATATTTTCATGAGTTTAGTCTGGCATCTCCTGGCTTCATACACCAGTTGCCCTTGAGTAGCACACCAGTCCAGTCCTTTGCGCCATTGGGAGATTGTGGACGGAAGGAAGTTGTTCCATTTAGCTGCAATGTCCCTTTTAGCCACCATAATAGCTTTACCCAAGAAGGCCTTATCCGCTATCATTCCTTCTGGGCCCTCCATCACCCCCAGGATCAAGGTTCATGGCGTAATGGGAATCTCCAAAACCAGTACCTCATTCAGCTCCTCAGCCACTCACTTCCAATACTTCACTATGACTTTGCAGGGCCATGTCATGTGATTGAAGTCTGCAGGTGTGTCCATGCATTGTGGGCAGCCGGGGCTCTGTAGGTATCCTGCCTGGTGAAGCCTACTATGAGTGAGATACGCACCGTGAAAGTAGTAAAACTGGAGTAATCACAGTCTCGCTTAGATGGTAATTGTTCAGGGGGCCATAAGGAGCATCCCGCTAATCCTCGTCCTCCAGGGGATCAGGCCATCCCTCCCAGTAGGACTGCAATTTGTCTAGGGTGTTGGGTGAGTTAGTTACAAGGGATCTGTAAATCTGAGAGCATGTTACTCTCCCCAGGGCTCCCATGAGAACCTATGGAATTGTGGTTTGTTGAGGGAGTAGTTACCCTGTCGGTCTTGAAAGGCACGTATATGCCCTCCCCTCTACACATCTCCAAGCTAGGAGATGCTAATGAGGTCCCACTTTTGAAACCCTTTCAGGGCGCCACATCTCCAACCCAAGTCCCCTGCCATAATGGTGTCTGGAGTATAAGTTTGGTGTCCCATTAAGTGTATTGCAGTGTTGCCTGCCAAGCCAGAAGGACCATTTTGGTTACCAATGGAATGGTGCGAGGGTTAGGTGACACATAAAGCATTGCATCAATCTGGACAAACTCTAACTCGTCTAGTTCTAGTTGGTAGGCCGGGCCCAACCACTCTGGGTAAACCACTCATAGATGTTTAGATCGTCGCGACATAGTAAAGAAAGAGATTTGTCGTGCTTATTCCACCATCATATGGTGCCGTTTGACAACAGGTCAGTGCCACCCGTGGTCTAGAATGCTGCCGGAGGAATTATGTCATTAGTGTATCTATAGTTTGAAACCACTGGCGCAGGAGAATAAGCATGAGGTTCTGCAGCACTTACAGGAAGCGCAGGAGTATCAACATTTTATATAAAGTTATTTTCCCCATCGTGTTTGGTGGTAACTTTTGCCACTCCCTGGTCTTCTTTACTAAAGGAGTCAAATGAGGGACCAGGTCAACTCTGGGAGGAGCACTACCCAGATCCCCAGATAACTGAAGGTGTCTAATGGAGATGCTGAATTGCCAATCACTCCCTTGAATTGTGAAGGGGGATCAATATTGATGTAGCCGGATACGTCTTAGGCCTGGTGCCTCCCCAAAGAGTTCTAGAAACCTGAGACACTGAGGGCCGATACGGGCCAGGTCCACTATAAACAACCACGTACAGTGCAATGCACTCGTTGTAAAAAGAACTCCAGCCCTTGATCTGGGCATCACACGTGATGATGTGGGCCAGGGATCCAATCACTAAAACAAAAATCAGGGTGGGCAAAGGACAACCCTGTATCATTCCCCACAGAATCAGGAAAGGGTGGGTCCCATTCATCAATACCTTGGCCAATGGATTAGAGCAGTGGTTCCCAAACTTTTGAATCCTGAGGACCCCCATTGAGTCACCACTGGAAGCCGGGGACCCCCAAGCAATTTGTATGAGTTAAATTTCAAACATTAAAACAGTAATTCGAAAAAATACACACATGTGCACACAAAACAAATACTCAAAGTACTAAGGATTTTGGGGCCAGATGTACGACCATTTCATTTAGCACCTCACAATTGGCGACACATTGCGAGTGGCAAATTGTGAGTTGCTGAATGAAATGTACAACAGTGTGTTTAACACTGGGATTCCCAATGGTGTCGCAAATTGCGAGGTTCATTAATATTAATGAGCCTCTCGCAATTTGCAAGCCCATTGGGAATGCCAGCCCTCCCAGCGATGGTGGCCTGCTGGGCTCTGCAGGCCACCATGTCTCGGACTGCTTTTAAATATAGCAGTTTAAAAATAAAAATGCAGCCTGTTTACCATGCATTTAAAAAAAAAAAAATTAAACGTTTTAGTTTCATTTTCTAAGGGCAGGCAGAGGTCCCTGTGACCACTGCCTGCCCTTAAAAAATAATTTTGCATGCATTGGCAAAGGGGAAGGGGTCCCCTTGGGACCCTTTCCCATTTGCGAATGCATTACCATCTATTTGAAGTAGGTGGTAATTCTGACTGTTTTGCAACCGCAAAACATTTGTACATGGTTTTGAGACTCGCTATTTGGAAGGGAATGCCCCTTCCAAATAGCAAGTTGCAAAACCTATTTAGAGAGTCGCAAACCAATTGCGACTCGCGAAATAGGCTATGTACATGGCCCAATAGGTGATCGTACATCTGGCCCTTAGTATTATATATTGAAGTAATAGCCCCTCTGTCACATGTATTTCATTTGTTTTAAAGCATCTCTCATACCATTGTAGGATGTCATAGCACTTTGCATCACACACATATAGAGACATTGAATCATACATGTAAATCAGTGTGTATATAAAATGTTTAAAGAGTGCTTGGTCTGGAAAAGCACAAACTCGGGATTCAGAACATAACACAGTGGCTAGCATTGACTTTAACATTAAAAATGTATTTCCACCCAAATATATCTTTTTAGCAGCATCAGGATAATCAATAACTGGGACAAAATATAAGTTACTAACTTTTACCATGCAGTTTGCAAGCAGCTCTTTGATGACAGTTTATAGGTCCCTCTGCTAGATTACGATTGTCACTTATGAAGTGCACAGTAACAAATGAATCTCTGTGACAAAAGCAGTAACCACGAACCTAGGCATATAAAATACTGCAGTAGGCACATTAACCCTCTGTGCTACATTAGTTAAATCAAAGCTGCCACTAAACAAAACTCTCCTCGCTCTCCAGCAGGTACATTAATCACTGGCATTCTCTTGACACTTTTATTGTTGCTGGAAAGCTGCTAATTATACAAGAAACGTTTCTGTGCTTTTAAAACTGTTGCCTACGGACCCCCTGGGAATGTGTCACGGACCCCTGGGGGTCCGCGGACCACAGTTTGGGAAACACTGGATTAGAGTATAGCACTAGTACCAGCCCTCTGAAATACGGGCGATACCTGCTTGGAGCAGCACCTCTTCCATATAAGGCCAGTCCACCGTACCAAAGACCTTCTCAAAGTCTATCAAAAGGAGCGCTAGGTGCGGTGACAGGAGATGTCACTGGGATGGTGCCACATAGAGCCATCTGAGGCAATGCCTCGTGCTACGCCGGGGCATGAATCCACATTGGTCGGGGTGTATCAGGGTAACTAGTACATGTTTGAGGCGGGTAGCAAGAATCATGGGTAGATTTTAACTTCGGTGTTAATAAGGGAGATCGGTCTGTAATCCAATCAGGAAGTAGATGCTGGATTTGCTTTGGGTATGACCACGATCGTGGCCATATCGATGTCTCGCAGTAAACCTCCTTGTTCTATCGTCTCCTTGTACAGGGTTTCAGGTGTGGTGCCAGGGTCTCTCCAAACGATGAGTAATATTCTGGAGGGTAAGTATCTGGTCCCGGCATTTTACCAGGTGCTATTGCTAGTATAGCTTGGTTCACTTCCTTTCTTGTGATAAGCTGCTCAAGGGCCTGGGTGTCAGCGTTCAATAGTCGAGGGATGTGTCGCAAGAAGGATGTGATGTCTCCTACCTTTGGGGCCCAGACATTGGATTAGAGGCAGCCTGTTTACCATGCATTTAAAAAAAAAAAAATTAAACGTTTTAGTTTCATTTTCTAAGGGCAGGCAGAGGTCCCTGGGACCACTGCCTGCCCTTAAAAAATAATTTTGCATGCATTGGCAAAGGGGAAGGGGTCCCCTTGGGACCCTTTCCCATTTGCGAATGCATTACCATCTATTTGAAGTAGGTGGTAATTCTGACTGTTTTGCGACCGCAAAACATTTGTACATGGTTTTGAGACTCGCTATTTGGAAGGGAATGCCCCTTCCAAATAGCAAGTTGCAAAACCTATTTAGAGAGTCGCAAACCAATTGCGACTCGCGAAATAGGCTATGTACATGGCCCAATAGGTGATCGTACATCTGGCCCTTAGTATTTTATATTGAAGTAATAGCCCCTCTGTCACATGTATTTCATTTGTTTTAAAGCATCTCTCATACCATTGTAGGATGTCATAGCACTTTGCATCACACACATATAGAGACATTGAATCATACATGTAAATCAGTGTGTATATAAAATGTTTAAAGAGTGCTTGGTCTGGAAAAGCACAAACTCGGGATTCAGAACATAACACAGTGGCTAGCATTGACTTTAACATTAAAAATTTATTTCCACCCAAATATATCTTTTTAGCAGCATCAGGATAATGAATAACTGGGACAAAATATAAGTTACTAACTTTTACCATGCAGTTTGCAAGCAGCTCTTTGATGACAGTTTATAGGTCCCTCTGCTAGATTACGATTGTCACTTATGAAGTGCACAGTAACAAATGAATCTCTGTGACAAAAGCAGTAACCTCGAACCTAGGCACATAAAATACTGCAGTAGGCACATTAACCCTCTGTGCTACATTAGTTAAATCAAAGCTGCCACTGAACAAAACTCTCCTCGCTCTCCAGCAGGTACATTAATCACTGGCATTCTCTTGACACTTTTATTGTTGCTGGAAAGCTGCTAATTATACAAGAAACGTTTCTGTGCTTTTAAAACTGTTGCCTACGGACCCCCTGGGAATGTGTCACGGACCCCTGGGGGTCCGCGGACCACAGTTTGGGAACCACTGGATTAGAGTATAGCACTAGTACCAGCCCTCTGAAATACGGGCGATACCTGCTTGGAGCAGCACCTCTTCCATATAAGGCCAGTCCACCGTACCAAAGACCTTCTCAAAGTCTATCAAAAGGAGCGCTAGGTGCGGTGACAGGAGATGTCACTGGGATGGTGCCACATAGAGCCATCTGAGGCAATGCCTCGTGCTACGCCGGGGCATGAATCCACATTGGTCGGGGTGTATCAGGGTAACTAGTACATGTTTGAGGCGGGTAGCAAGAATCATGGGTAGATTTTAACTTCGGTGTTAATAAGGGAGATCGGTCTGTAATCCAATCAGGAAGTAGATGCTGGATTTGCTTTGGGTATGACCACGATCGTGGCCATATCGATGTCTCGCAGTAAACCTCCTTGTTCTATCGTCTCCTTGTACAGGGTTTCAGGTGTGGTGCCAGGGTCTCTCCAAACGATGAGTAATATTCTGGAGGGTAAGTATCTGGTCCCGGCATTTTACCAGGTGCTATTGCTAGTATAGCTTGGTTCACTTCCTTTCTTGTGATAAGCTGCTCAAGGGCCTGGGTGTCAGCGTTCAATAGTCGAGGGATGTGTCACAAGAAGGATGTGATGTCTCCTACCTTTGGGGCCCAGACATTGGATTAGAGGCACTTATAATACACAGCAAAAGTTTGAGCTATTGATGCCTTGTCTCTTGGGTACATCCATTAGTATTGATGATTTCAGGAATTATCTGACTGGCCAGCCAACACAAAAGCCTACCTTTTTTGTCTCCCCATTCATAGACACGGGCCATGGACGACCTCCAGATTTGGTTGACTGATTCTAAGGAGACATGGCAAATTTCCCTACTCATGAGCTCGAGCTGGCGAGACTCTGTGTCCTCATTTATTGCACCCGTGATGCATTCCAATTTGGTACGCCTGGGTTTCTAAGCAAGAAAGATGATTTTCCTAGGACCAGTGCATTGCTTTGCCGTATCCTGTAGCAAAGCCTCTGATGGAGGCTTTACCTGCCGCCCAACATGTACCTGGTGATCACACTGTACCTTTGTTACATTGGAAGTATTGCTTAAGTTCTTCACCTAGGGCCTTTTTTCAGTTTTTGTTCTGGAGGAAATAGGCATTAATCCACCAAATATGGTAGAGTGCTTCAGTGGGTCCCCCATAGAGAGTAGTAGAGGGAAGTGATCGGAGATGCCTTGGACGAGGGTTCAGTTGCTTGTTACCATGCAACAATCTGGGGTGTTTATAAATATCATGTCAAAGCGGTTGTGGGAGTGATGGGTCACAGAAGTGTGGGTATACTGGTGGAGTTAAGGGTTCCATGTTCTCCCGACATCACACAGCCCAAGTTGGGAGGCCCAATCTGAGCGTTACCAGGCACCTGAGCGTCGACCATGAGAGTCCACCCGATCAGTGTCAGTTTCTGGGGAAGAAACGTCAGCAGGGTTGTGAGATCCCTGAGGGAAGTCCCCAGAAGCGCTGGGTGCATATAGACCGTTATCAGATTGAGGGTGCCTCTTCCCATCCTCACTGTGAGAGCTAAGAAGCATCCCTGGGTATCTAGAACATCTCAGGCAACCGTGAAAGGAAGAGAGTGGCAAAGAAGAATAGCTACGCCACAGATCTGAGGGTAAACCCTGCATAGTATACCCTATCATATTGCTGTCGGCCTAAAAATGAGCATTGATTGCCAAACAGGTGGGTCTCCTGTAGTATGAGTACCCCAGAGACTGATCAATGAGCAGACTTCAGGACCACAGAGTGTTTCACCTTTTCCAGGAGTCCACTGATATTCCAGGAGAGGACGCCCAAGGACCCATTTCAACACAAGATGGTGCCATTGATAGGGTTACTATAAGAGCATTGATTTTTGAGGCTGGAGGAATGTGGTTCTGCGTGTGCCTGGCCTGCAAGCGGAGAGCATGGGCTCATCATTGTTATCTGGTCACCTAATAAGGAGTACAGGCCATGTGTGTCTGATGTAGCAACAAACTGAATGGTGTGTTAGGTTTTTGAAAAAAAAAATGAACTATCTCCTCAACCCTCTCCCTCCCCATACTTCTTTCCCTGAAGCATCTGTCGCCCTACCTCTAACACTTCAAACAGGTATAACAATTACCATTGGAGGACCTAGTGGTGGACCTCTCTATGCTGTAGGATTTAAAGAGTCTCAGGAGTTTAAATTAGTAATGTTCTTTGAGGCCGTCATAGCATCCTCTGGTGCCTGTGGGTGTGGCCTTATATCGCTGGGCTGCGGGAGAGGGCTGTGTCTCCACATCCACTGAGCAGACAAACCGTTTTAGTATTTTAATCTGCACTCTGGTTTTCAAAATAGGAAAGATAGGCCTGCCACACTGAAAATAGCTTTTCCGACCTTGTCATTGCAGTGACATGATCAAATTAAGTTTCTACCTGTCCCAGTTTTGAATAATATTTGCACTGACATGTGGGCTAGAAGGCCTACAAAGAGGAGCCTGTACCTGTCAAAACAGGTTTTTTTGATAGGTCACACTGCAGGCTTTACAATGCAGTAATCAGGCTACACAGGGTAGGCATGTAGACATGCTTGCATTGCCTCTAAAGGGGATGGCAAAATAGGTGCTGCTGTCCAGAAGTAACATTTTAAATTCCAGCCCCCAGGTGCACTTTCTACACCATAAACTTGGGACTTACAGGTCATATGTGCCAATCAGGAATCAGCCAATTTAACCATGTTTAAAGGGGGAGCAAAGGCACTTTGCTCCTGTTTAGTGAGGATAAATTGCAGTTCTAAAGCCAGCAAAAATAGGGTCCAGCAAATGGCGATATATCCGGGGTGGCCACACAGAAAAGGCTGATCTTCCACATTTATATGGTGCAGAGAAGGGTAGAAGGCTGTTTACTGCCTTCTTTTTTCATCTTCTAAAAAGTTTACGCATGCTTAAACTTAGTTTGAATATCTAGTTTTACCAACTGTTGAAATCATATGGATGCAGCAAGTACCTGGAGAACTCATCACATCAGCTCAAAATTCTGAACTCTTCCTCTTAGGAGGTCATATCTTCATTTTAGAAGGCCCTTAATGCTGGCCACAGTAGTACAAGTAGGAGAACACTTTAAGAACCTTTCTTTGGCCCATGGCACAACATGATTGACTGTAGCAAATAATTCTGCACATTTAATCCCCATGGATGTTTGCTTTTGGACTACACAGATTTTAACTGTTACTGTTAGTGAGTCTCACCAACTGAGTCTCAGCCATAGTAAATTTGGTGAAAATAGAATGGGAGTGTTAACAACCACTTTTTGCATTTTAAGATACAGTCTGTTGTCTTGCAGGATAGATAAAAGGCTCTACTGGTTACTTCTGAATATGCAAACATGAGCATGCACAGGCTGCACCTTTGAGACTTCAGTGGAGTTCAGTCAAGTATCTGCCACAGGTAGCTTGTCACAGAAGGGAACCTTCGGGAATTCATGCTGACCTGTTGTAGGCCTTATAATGTGAGTGGGCATTCATAGTGTAGGTCTGTAATGTTTCACCGAAAGGAGTGCATACTTTTTGAAATATACATTCAAAAATATACAATCTTCACCAAAGTACAGCTCCACCCTACTTAGGTCTTGAGATATAGGTCAGTTAACCATGTTAGGGTAAAAATATCCCGTGAATGCAGATCCAAAGTCACATTTGTGATATTTGTGCTACTTAAGGCACTTGGAGGTTTGTCATAAGTCTCTGGCTCAGCTCATAATTTGGTTTCAGGCCTTTGCCATCCCACTAGGGGTTCCAGCGTGAGCGCTATACCTGGAGTGCTGCATTTGGCAGTTCCTTGTTTTTAAAATACCCGTTTTTTGTCTTTTATTTATCTTGTTTGAACACTTATCCCTTGTTCTTAATCAGCCTGGCCTCGCATACCCCTCACCTCTGTCACCATACTTGCACTATAATAGTGGAAATCACCGCTCTTTGTGGGTCCTTTGCCCCTGACTCGTGGCGGCCATTTTAGGTGAGTGGGTCCTAGCGCGTGTTGAAGTCCTCTCTCTACCTCGCTAGGAGAGTACTTAGGTAGGCAAATCCTGCAGCGCCGCCCTATTCCAGCGTGAGCGCTATACCTGGAGTGCTGCATTTGGCAGTTCCTTGTTTTTAAAATACCCGTTTTTTGTCTTTTATTTATCTTGTTTGAACACTTATCCCTTGTTCTTAATCAGCCTGGCCTCGCATACCCCTCACCTCTGTCACCATACTTGCACTATAATAGTGGAAATCACCGCTCTTTGTGGGTCCTTTGCCCCTGACTCGTGGCGGCCATTTTAGGTGAGTGGGTCCTAGCGCGTGTTGAAGTCCTCTCTCTACCTCGCTAGGAGAGCACTTAGGTAGCCATGTTGATGCGCAGCGGCCATGCGCAGCGGGGACGCCGGACTGACGCCGGAGTTACGCCAGAGTTCAGCCCGTCTGTGCCCGTCCGGGCCCAGATGGGCTTAGGGCTGGTCCCCCTGCCTATCTCACAGGAGCCACTCTCTACTTGTTTCAGGTATAGGAGGGATGACCTTATTTCCTGGCGGTCCCCAATTGCATCTACTTGTAGTTTTGCTCACGTGGACGGATACCCGTTCCTTCCTTGTGGGGCCTGCAATCCGGATTTGGATAACTCTGTCACTAGCTTTGCTGAACTGTCGCTCTCTACCTAACCACGCGACCGAAATTAACTCTCTTATTCTTGATCATAAACTGGATGTCCTATTCCTAACGGAGACCTGGATTTCCTCATGCTCCGGCCCGGACATGGTCAGAGCACTCCCACCAGGCTTCCTTATATTTCATCTAGACAGACCTGTGGGGCGGGGCGGAGGAATTGCCATCCTTTACAGGGATACGTTAGTGTGTAAGGCTCAAGATGGAGGGCTGAGCGACTGCGAGAGCTGTCAGTTCTCCGTACGTCTGTCGCCTACGGCGTCCCTGGCGGGCCTTCTTATTTACCGCCCCCCTGGGACTATGGGCAATTTTATCAACTCCTTCCTCGAAACGGTCGCGCTCCTTGCCTCCTCTACTGCCAACTTTGTGGCATTAGGGGACTTCAACATTCATTTTGACGACCCTTCTGGCTCTCCGGGCGCAGATCTGCAGTTCGACCTCAAGGCGTTTGAGATCAGCCTGGCCAACTCGGGTGCACGCATGTGAAGGGACATCTGCTTGATCCTATATTCTCAAACTCGGATCGCCTCAAAGTACTGCCCGCGCTGGCTCTGCCCTGGACAGACCACTTTATGGTCCCGGCCCGTTGGCAGCTTGATGTCTCAGTGGCACCAACCCCCAGGGTATTTATGGTTGAAAGAGCCTGGTCTAGGCTTCCAGTGGACACTTGGGCAACACATTTGGAGTCATCCCGGCCCCTTCTTGGGTCTGATCCACTGGTAGCCGATGTGAATCTTAGCACCTGGCTGACCAATTCGCTCGATGCCATTCTCCCGAAGAAAAGATTACTTACCAGGGGTAGAAGAGTGGGATCAGCCCCCTGGTATACACCAGAGCTGAGAACACTCAGGAAGGGCTGCAAGAGGATGGAGCGGATTTGGAGAAAGGACTGGAGTGAAAACAGCCGGACAGAATATCGGGTGGCTCTCGGTACCTATAAATCTGCCATCAAGGCAGCGAAAGCTGTGTTCTTCGAGGAGAGAATAGGTCTCTCTTCTAACTCCTCGAAGGAATCTTTCAGGGTTATCAGAGAACTCCTGCTAACTCCTGATCCCCCGGTTCCTCACGACAACCCACGTGAGAAATGTTCTGAACTGGCCTCTTTCTTCAAGACCAAAGTCGAAAACATCTTGGCATCTCTTCCTCGGCTAGCCCAGGAGACACACTCGGGTGGCAGCCCAGGGCCTCGACCCGGGGCGCGGTCAGTGGAGCTGGATTCCTTTGGTCTAGTCACTGTGGAGGAAGCTCTCGGGGTCATGGCGACTGTGAAGAGTGGGTCCCCGCGGGGCCCCGTACTGATGAAATACCTGAAGCAGGTCGCCCCTACCATCGGCGGCCCTGTGACTGACCTTATAAACCTTTCTTTTTCCAAAGGAGCGGTGCCCCCCAGTTGGAAGGGAGCGGTTGTCAAGGTCCTCTTGAAGAAGCCTAGCCTGGACCCCGCCGACCTTGCTAATTTTAGGCCCATTTCTCTGCTCCCCGGCATTAGCAAGGTGGCGGAGAAACTCGTGAATAAGCGCCTATCGGGTTTTCTGGAATCCAATTCCCTCCTGGGTGATTCCCAAACGGGTTTTCGCCCTGGTCAGGGGACGGACACTGCCCTGCTCGCAGTCGTGGAGAATGCCAGGAGTATTTTGGATTCAGGGGGATCAGTGGCAGTCATCCTCCTGGACCTCAGTGCGGCATTTGACACCGTAGACCACCAGGTGTTACTCCATCGGCTGGCGGGGGTGGGGGTCTCCGGGATGGCCCTGAAATGGTTCGCGTCATTTCTGGAGGGCCGGACGTTTGAGGTTTGGGAAGGCCAGGAAAAATCAACATCAGTCCCTCTCCAGTGTGGTGTGCCACAGGGCTCATCGTTGAGCCCTACATTGTTCAACATTTATATGGCCCCTCTGGAGAAAGTGGTGCTGCCACTGGGTATTAAGATCATCAGCTACGCTGATGATACCCAGCTGGTGGTAGGGCTCCCCCAGGCGGCAAACCAACCCGACCGGCTGCACACCTGTTTATCCCAGATCTTTACGTGGATGTGCAGCTCGACACTCAAACTTAACGGTTCGAAAACCGAATTGATGATGCTAGGGAACTCCGCTCCCTCCCTCTCACCGAGCAGCTGGCCCAGCTGCCTGGGAATGGCACCCACCCCCCAAACAGGAGATTAAGAGCTTGGGGGTGTGGCTTGAGCAGGACCTTTCTTTTAGGACTCACGCCAAAAAGACAGCAGGCGTGTGATTTGGTCTGCTCCGGTCTGCCCGGAAGATCTTACCTCTCCTCCCGATGGCCTCGAGGAGGCTGTTAATCCAGGGACTCATCATCTCACGGCTGGATTTCAGCAATGCGCTGTTTCTGGGGGCTCCAGAAACAACCCTAAACAAACTGCAGCAAGTACAAAATGCTGCAGCTAGGCTCTTGACGGATCTGTCCAGGCGCCAATCTGCCCGCCCGGCGCTTAAAGCGCTTCATTGGCTTCCCATCAGAGAGAGGGTGAACTTTAAAGCCCTCTGCATGGCCCACATAATCCTGCAGGGCAAAGGGCCACCGATCCTACGGGAGATGGTCCAACCCTATAAGGCCCCTCGTACCCTGCGCTCGGATCATCAACATCTGCTACAAGTGGCGAGAGTAAGGAAGGCCAGGACCGGCGGCAGAAGATTTTCCATAAACGTTGCAACTTTGTGGAACTCCCTTCCGTTATTCCTACGCTCTGAAACGAGTTCTTTACGGTTCCGTAAACTTTTAAAGACCCACCTGTTCCCTGTCTAATGTCTCTCTCTTCTGTTATGGTGCCTCTGTTTTTTTGGAAGAGCGCGGGGATGCCCAAGGGTAACCAGGCGCGATATAAAACTCAGTAATAATAATAATAATAATAACTAGGACAAGTACATTACTGGTCAGCCTACTGATCATAGGACTCCACAAACATTAGGGCCATTTTTCAATGCTTGGAACTGTTCCTGGGAAACAAAAAGGAGCTCAGACAGAGAACAGGTCCAACATTTGCAAGATTGAATATCAAGCTCCACAAAGAAAAAAACATTTAAAGATCAGAAGACCTAAAGAATAACCTGCTGATGGCATAGGGTATCACAGGATTATGCTGAATGGCATGACCGCTCAAAACATTATGTTCTCTTGCATTCATAAAGGGGAAAGGGGGATATCTTGATAAAAAGCATTGATTCGATTTTCACAAAAACTACTCTTTTCTGCGGCATGTAAAAAACCCACAGTTTTTGTGAAAATGTTACCTGCTATGCACATAAAAAACTATGCAACTTCACCCAGCCCTACGCCAGGGGTTGAAATACCAGGGACCTCATTTATGAGAAGTGACGCATCGCTGCGTGAAAGCAGCGATGCGTCACTTCTCAGTGCGCCCTCCTTGCGACATGATTGATGCGTCATATTTATAATATGACGCATCATGTCGCAAGGAGCTACAGATACGTCAGTATTTCTGACATATCTGTATGGTGCATAAGTGACGCATTGCTGGAGTGTGTCACAAAATTGACGCAACTCCAGCAATGTGTTCTTTCGCATGGGGCAAGCCCCATGTGAAAGGGTCTGTGCCAGTCTTACGCCTGCTGTATGACAGGCGTAGGATATCAACGCATTTGCGGCCTAGAAGTAGCACAGTGAAATCTAATAGATTCCACTGTGTCACTTCTAAGCCCCCCCTGCATACATTATACCTGGCGCAGGTATAATGTGGCGCAGGGGTTTACAAAGTGGTGCATCTACCTAGATGCGTAACTTTGTAAATATGGTGCAACAAGTCACATTTTTTACGCCACTCGTGCGTCACAAAAAGTCACGCACCGGCGGCGTAAAAGTGACGCATGGCCTCATAAATAAGGCCCCAAAGAAATAGAAACTAGACCCACGTGGATGAAAGAACCCTGTGCATGAGAACAACTGCATTTCATAAACAACACTACTTTGTTAGATTTTATTGGAAGATGTTATAGTGCAAACTAGTGACAAGACCTATTTGTAATTAATAATTCTTTGGTCAAATGTGAGCCGAAAACTGAAGGAAGAGGGGAAGTCCAGACAGTCTGCCCTTTCTCAAGACTGGAACTGCACTTTTCAATCGAGCTGCCATGTTGTCAGGGACCAGGACATTCAGGCGTGGGACCAGGGCAGTTTCATTGGAACATGACAGCAGACTGTTGTATTAGCCATATTTGGAGTAGTTTGTATTTATACAGATCATCTGGACTGTCTATGAGACATTTATTCACACGCCTTTCTGTGAAACATTTGCCCACATGCAAAAATTAATTGTGTGGGTGCAAACACTTTCATATTTGGCATAGAAACTAAGCATACTGATGTATAAAAAGCATACACAATCTGTATCTCTTATTCTTCCGATTTAGTGTTTGCAAAGTATCTTATTTGCATCAGAGAATTCATCTTTTATTATGCGGACTCCAAATGGCAGGCATATGGGGCCTAATTAAAGGATATACATGGAAATATTGTCTATTTTTTCCCCCTTAAAAAATAAACATGAAGGCATTGAAAAGTCCCTCTGTGCGCATCACTAAATGTTCTCAAAATGTAGAAAGTAGAAACAAAAATCTGACTTTGATCCAGTGTGATGACTTTTAAGATAATTGCATGGAAATGGAAAATGCTTTTCTATAACTTCTGTACATTCACTTCGGTAAAATGTCTTTTACATTTCAGAGACTGCAACATTTAAATACCATTTTAGACATCTCCCACAGCGACCAAGACCTTTCTGCGTCTGTCTACGCAAATCACATTTTTGGGTTTGAATGCCCTTTTCAGGCAAAAGACAAAAATAAATGTTTGAGATCCCATATTTTTCCAATTTCCTTATCTGTTATTTTTCTATCAGCAACATTACTTGAAAGGACACACCTTATACTGGGAGCTGAATTATTTTGTTTTATATATTTTATTGTTCAAAGAGCAGATGAAAGATACAGGCTAATGTGTCCTCAGGAGAATGTCTGCATTTAAAAGGCTGACGTCATTGGCTTTGCTGCATTTTCAACTCCAGTGAGAAGGAAATGCCACAGGGATACATAACATTGAATGCAATTTTCTAGTTCTCCTTACACATATAACAAGATTACATGTATTTGTTGCATTAAGCATGTTTAAACAGGTGTTAAGATTGGTATTCGCATTTATGCAAACTAAAGGCATACCAATGGAAAAAACTTTATGGAGAAAGTGAAATTGGATTCAAAATGTAGAATAATTATATGTCGCTTATTCACAGATTCATCTCCCATCGATTTAAATTAATGTAGCTTCTAAATGAATCACTTGACAGGGGTCTTATTCCTAGAGAAAAAACACTGTATGTCTGACGCTAAATATAAATACATTTTCTTATATTTTCTATATATTTATTGTATTATATATATATATATATATATGTATATATATATATATATATATATATATATATATATATATATATATATATATACACACACACTTATACATATATAAATATATTTCTTTATTTATTTATTTATTTACATATTTATGGTCTTGTGGTAGGCAAGCGCCGTTTGATTTCTGCCAATTTAGAAGGAATTCTAGTGGCGGAGTCATTAAACAAACACACACACACACACATACATACATATAAATATATATATATATATATATATATATATATATATATATATATATATATATATATATATATATTACCTACTGGCGGCAGTAGGTAGTTATGGTAAGGTCCAAGTTTCCATAGGAAATCTACAACATTCTATTTGGAATAACTTTGGCGCCGGTGGACGAATCTTCTTGAAGTTCTCCAAGAAAATGGCCTGCTCGGTTCCGCTCCTTCCCTGACAGTTTGGGGGTGATTCGTCAAGTGGGGGCCGACAAGAAAGGGGGTCCCAAAACGTGTTTTCCCCATGCACTTTTCCATAGAGACCTTTAGCCAGGGCTACAGCCCGAACGGCTGAACGGAATTACACGAAATTCTGGTGGTTTGCCTCTGCCCCCTTCTAGTAGTTGTTTCCTCATGAGTTTGAACTCCTCGTAAAAACGTGAAGGAGTGGGAGCCCCCAAGCCTTCCTCATTTAAGTCCTCATCTTGTGTCACTTCAGATTCAGAGGTTTCCGGTACAGTAGGGGGTGGTTGTGTTCTTGTCTTTTGAAGTTCTTTTCTAGGATTGTCATATTTTTGGGAGAATGTTAAAACTCTTCCCAATCTATAATCCCGTTCATCTCTATCGAATTTCTCCTCCTTGCGCTGCTTAATTTTTTGTTCATAAGCTTTTAGTCGTTTTTTCATTTGTTCACGTTTATCTTTTATAATATCCTGATTTTGTTCCCTGAGTAGTTCTTCTTCCAAGTCTTTTATAAGAGCCAAAGCTTTGTCCCGGTCACTCCATGCAAAGCGAACCAGTATTACTAACATTCCTCTACACGAGTCCGCTGTGTGTTCCGCCCACGCATCTAATAATTCTGGGTCTGGACTCTCATAGGCAGGTATCGTGTATATCCGGAGACCTCTTGGCACACGAATTACTTCGATATAGTTCTGTAAAGAGGTTGCCTCCCACCATTTCCTAATTTCCCGTTCATACAAACGTTCTAATGTGGCCATTTTTGTGGTGAGATTAGTAGTACTGCCGCTAGTATTACGGGGACCAGCTTTGTTTATTCCATTGCCCTCATGCTGCTTTTTAAACATTCCTTGCGCAGCTTCGCGACGTTCTGTTTCACAAAACATGATAGTCTATGAAAGTGCTGCGAACGCAGCCACTCAAAGTCGTGTTTCATACCCCCTTCGCTCTGTGTTAGTTACAGTTTATATAATGCAGATTATTCCGTGCATCGTTCTCGCTCTTACCGGAGTTCCAGTGATTCCTCGAGCTGTCCGTAGTACTTCACGGTACTTCCCGATATCCTAAATCCTGGAATTAACATCCAAAGGGCCTCTGCAAAATACTCTGTTACGCTGTTAACTACACGGTGCCGCAGAATATCAAATACTGCTCCCAAATCCACCAGTCTGCTGCACACGCGAGCGGGTGCTCTTCAGGCGGGGGTGTACCCACCACGTATATCAAGCTCCCAAGTTTCTATGGTTTTCAATTTCCAAGAAAAAGAAACAGCACTCATAGCGGGGGGTTATGCATGCCAAGCGATTTTAATGGCAACCCAGAAACCAACAAGACGCGTTTCGGCAACCAGCCTTCGTCAATTGTGATACATTGTCGCGCCGCCATTTGCAAGTTTAAATACATTACATGCTATAGATACATTCTCAGAAGCAGTCATAAAAGATCTAGTGAGACTTAGACATCATACACAATACCAAGACAAATCTAAAAACTGCACCAAAAAACAACTTATGGCATTTAACAAACTGTGTGATGATGCTTCCCTTGTCTGCAAACCCTCTGATAAGGGAGGCAATATTGTATTGATGACAAAAACTTACTACGAGACTGAAGCGTGTCGCCAGCTTAATGACATTAACTGTTACGATAAGATCAATAACTCAACTTATCAACAAAGCATCACAGAATTTCATGACATGATCTCTACATGGTACAAAAAGGACATGTTGAACACCGATGAGTTTCTATTTTTGCGCTGCTTGAATCCTGTTACTCCCACATTCTATCACCTTCCTAAGGTGCACAAATACAAAATCAACCCTCCGGGACGACCAATTGTAGCATCACAGGGGGGTCTAACAGAGCATCTCTCCATGTACATTGATTCGTTTTTATTTCCACATGTTATATCTCTTAAATCTTATCTGAAGGACACAACTCACGTCTTGAACTTAATGGGAAGTTTTTTGTGGCAAGATGGGTACTGTATGATGGTGCTGGATATCACTAGTTTGTATACTAGTATAGCACATACAGATGGTTAAAGAGCAGTCCATAGTTTTTTGCAAACTAGACAAATTAGATTCTATGAACACAATAAAATGCTAATGGAATTTTTGACATTTAGTCTTAATAACAACATATTTGTGTTCAACGAACAACTTTATAAACAGAAGTCTGGCGTGGCGATGGGTTCCTGCTCCGCCCCCAGCTACGCGAATCTCTGCGTTGGCTGGTGGGAGGAGCAGGTAGCCTGGGCCATGCCTAACTTAATGTGGAACAACAGAATGAAAGCTTGGCATCGTTATATCGATGATTTATTCATCATTTTTGAAGGATCTACAACAGAGGCTGAAACATATGTGAATGTACTCAATGATAATGATGTCAACTTAAAAATCAGTGGTGAGATCAGTACTGTGAGTGTTGATTATTTAGATCTTACTGTGTACATTGAGGAAGGAGAATTACACACGAAATTATTTCGTAAAAACACGGCAGGGAATATAACTCTGTTTTCCACGAGTAGCCATCCAAAACAACTTATTAAAAGCATACCATATGGCGAACTTTTAAGATTAAAAAGAAATAATTCCACAGAAAGGGAATTTCAAAAGTCCGCTAAAACATGTATGGATCATTTCAGGGTACGTGGTTATAATGAGGAAGTATTAACACAAGCCTTGGCAAAGTGAATAACCAGCCTAGATCTGAGCTACTTAAATCTAAGCAGAAAGATAACACGGGCATTGGGAACTTTAGGTTAATCACTACATTCTCAGAGAATGCAGGACAACTAAAAAGAATTCTCCGAAAAAATTGGAATATCCTACTGACTGACAGTGTGATTAAAAATGATCTGCCTACCAATCCTATGGTGACATTTCGCAAAGCCAAGGCCTTAAAATATCATTTGGTTCATAGCCATCACACTGCGAAAACAGGCACTTCCGGCCATTTACCATTAAATGGGTTTTACCCTTGTGGCCGGTGCAAGGCCTGTAAAATAAGCAAAAGGACGTTAACATATAACATACCAGGTCTGAAATATCCCAAAAAAAATCAATACATTTTTAACGTGTACCACCCCCTATGCCATATATTGTTTGATATGTCCTTGTGGACTCCGATATATCGGTAGTACGATTAATCCTGTGAAGCTGCGCATATTAGAACATATGCGAGCAATAAACAATATTGATGAGTCGTACGCAGTTGCCAGACATTTTAATAAAGTGCATGGGCACAATAGGGATCTATTGGCCTATTTTTGTCTGGACAGCGTTCCTGCACACCCAAGAGGGGGAGATCGATTACAAAGATTAAGACATCTGGAATCACGCTATATTATTGATTTACAAAGCAAGAGTCCAATGGTCTCAATACTCATGAAGAATTAGCTGTACATCTTGGCAAAATATATTGAGCACTGACATTATAAAAAGTTATATGACATTTGACACGATTAGGGTACTAGTCCTGATAAGTTTTCTGAGTAACTTGATTTATTGATTTATTTATTATTTTTGGATAATATAGGAAAGAGATAGAGCGTTTCTTCCTATTCTTTTAAGTGGTCTTTTGTATGGAGCAATTATGGGTTTGATTCGGTATGTAAAGTTATAAATGTTGCCCATCCGTGGGCTATATTGGTTAGTCAAAGCATAAAATGCCCATCCAGGGCGGAATAACGGGAGGAAGATAAAAGTATAATTTATATACTAATGGTTAATGTGATATTCATATCGAAAAGTATTTACTTTCTTTGTGTATGATTTACGATATTGCATGTTTCAAAATGGCGAAGATTTAGAAAAACCATGTAGTCCTCTTTTCTTGCTTACTGCTTTACTTGCTGAGACCGAATGAAATGTATTTAAACTTGCAAATGGCGGCGGGCGACAATGAATCACAATTGACGAAGGCTGGTTGCCGAAACGCGTCTTGTTGGTTTCTGGGTTGCCATTAAAATCGCTTGGCATGCATAACCCCCCCCTATGAGTGCTGTTTCTTTTTCTTGGAAATTGAAAACCATAGAAATTTGGGAGCTTGATATATCTATATATATATACATATATATATATATATATATATATATATATATATATATTACCTACTGGCGGTCGCCAGTAGGTATATATAGTTAGGATTTTTTCTCTATGGGTTTTTTGAAAATTCTATGTCTAATAACTTTGGCGTTTGTGGACGGAATTGGCTGAAATTTTCTGGAAAATGGAACATTTTGTTTCTGAGCAGCCACTGGAAATTTGGGGGGAGTTGGTCCAGGGGGGGCCGAGAAAAAAGGGGGGTCCCAAAACGTGTTTTTAACATTGAGTTTTCCATAGGGCGGTTAGCCTCACTTTTAGCCCGAACGGCTGAATGGATTTGCACGAAACTTGGCAAATTTGTAGGGACTGGTAGCCCGATGTGCCTTTTGTAGGTCTCAATATATGTGCTGCAGTGGATTTTGAGAAAATAACGTTCAAAAAAAGATATATATCTGTAAGCGCGGACCAGGCGGCGCCCCGGTACGCGTACCTGACGCGTAACGGAACTTCGCGTAGCGAAGTTGATTGGCTCTCCGGTGTCTGTCAACATTCTAAACAGTCCGGAGCGGCCGCCATCTTGTCTCTCGGTAGGATCGAGAGACAAGAGGAGGTCAAAAGCGAAGGGGCAAATGACCTTAAGGGGGCATAGTAGATACTCCCTGACCCCCTAGGTTTGATGTGGAGGCTTTAAAGGGGCCCCGCTAAGCAAAAAAAAAAAAAAATTTTTTTTGTTTTTTTTCGTGGTTAGCGCCCGGTACGCGAACCGGGAAGCGTACTGGGGAGCGTATCACAATAAAAAATGAATGATAGACTTTTCAAATGCTGTATGTTAATTGATTGTTGGTTTTGTTGATTATTTTTTTTTTTTTAAACTTTTTTTATTGTGTTTCATAATTTATTAAACTTTCTAACATTTCATTGTCAGAAATTTCATAATCATGGAATATAGATTGTAGTCTCTGAGGTTGTAAAATGTCCTCATTTGCAAGGAGGTTATCTACTGCTTGCACACATTGCAGTAGTTCTTGGTCCCATGTTTCATCCATAAATTCAATCTCATTTGGATCAATGATTTCTGTGTTGGACTCTGGAAGGACAATTTCAAATGAAATGTTTTGTTCACTTTCCATTTTTCCTGAAATTTGCATAAAAAAAATATATATTAGTAGAGGTAGGGCACTGTTGGGATTACTTTTAGATAGGCAGTTTTTATCAGAGAATTTATCTTTGGGCAGTGTATAGTATCAGAGTGGAAGTAGGAATATAAAAAAGTGTATCTAAATTTATAAGTACTACAGAGGGATAGTATATAACTAACAGAAAAAGTTTGCCATATTAACTTAAAGTGCACAATATACTTCAGTTTTAAAAATAACAACTTACCTTTAAAAAGAAGTTGAAGTTATTAATGAAAATCCAAATGAAATGTACACCAGGAAGTAGTAGTCAAAATGGCTGTGTTTCCTTCTCTTCCTTTATATATATTCGGGTACATAACCAATCAAATATCATGTAAAAAAAGTAGAAAATGAAAGTAACATTTTAATTGGTTGTCAATTCCAACACTTCAGATGTGTTTTGTGAAGTAATTTACCTCACGGTATTTAGAGAGGACTACAGGCTAAATGGCTAAATGGAATTCCAATCAAATTTGTGAAAATGGTAGGGATTGGTATGTAGTATGAGCTATTCTATATTTGGTGAAATTGTCTCCAGTGGCTTTTCTGTGAACTACTTTCCCACCTTTTTTGATGGTGCGCTTCCCAGGAAGCGGCCTGGTACGCGAACCTTAAGCGTAACGGGAGCTCACCATTTTGTGTTTCGGTCGAATTATGATACAAGATGGAGGGTAAATAATGTTCAGAATGGGTAGAAGGGGGCACGGTAGACTTATCTTGACCCCCTAGGTTTTGTGAGGGTGGCTGAGGAGGCCCATATGTGCGGAAAAAAAAACATTTTTTTTAAAAATTTCGCGAGGTTAGCTACCGGTACGCGTACCGGGTAGCGCACCAGGGAGCGTATTTTGTTGAAAATTAGTGAAAATAGTTAGAGTAAAAAAATAATTGTGAGTGATTAGATGTAGGGTAGCTCTGAGAAGAGCTTTTGGGTTTATGGTACATTTAGGTACTTATAAGTAGGTACCAATGCACATTTTTAAATTCAGAGTGAAAACTCTGTTGCCCTCATCTGAGAAGTGAACTCCATCTCCTCTGTAGATATCTTGCATGTAGTAACGCAAGTTATTGTTGTACAGGGAGCCCATTCCATGGTCTCTCATGTAAGCTGAAACAGATTTGTTTACATGCTTCCTCGACTTCTCAATTTGTGGACAAAATTGGTTTGACCACCTCCATTTCTGTCTTTGGCATATATTTGAATATACCAAGGCAGTCTGAGGAAAAAGTGCCATCAATTGCTCAAAGGTGTCCTTTAAAAGCATTTCCAGACCTACACCAGTCAAAGTGCCCAAGTCATTACCTCCACAGTGCACAATTAACAGGTCAGGTTTTGGCAAATGCATAAAGGTTTTCACCAATGGTATCAATTGGTGACATTTTAATCCTCTCTGGCCAAACCACTTAATTTCCACATCTTGTAAATTGAGGTTAGGTAAATTCCTGCTTTCAACGTACCTTTGAGCCCAGTGAATATAACTATGACCAACAATCCAGACAGAAAACATGGTGAGAGAAGGTTCTCCTGCAGTCAGATGAAGTGTGGCAATGAAATGGCAGTTGAAAAAATGTGAGTTTGAAATGAAAAAAACTGTGGAGTTTCTGTGTTCATGAAGTAGTAACAGTGATTGGTGGATTTTGATTGATGAAAACAGAAAGTTAGGGTGTAGAGATGTGTTCTTTGAAAGATGTATTTTGAGTGGTCAATAAAAAATCATTAAATGAAAGAAAGCACTGGATATGCAGGTGCACTGAGAGTTCAGAGTTCAATTGCAACATTGTTGTGTGAATTTGCAAACACCAGAGTTTCTCCAAGAGGTGGTTGCTATGGAAAATAGGCAGAAAGGGCAGAGGGGGAAGGGTTTTCATTTGAAAAAAGTGAGGGAAGAGTTTTGATTGGGTGACATGAGAAATATGTGTGAAGAATTACACCATTTCTGTGCTTTTGATAGCTGCAGACTCTGGAGTGCATACCTTTTGCTCTGCTGAAGACAAATTGGTGTGTTTCTGAGACTGTTTTCAAACTCAAAGTATTTGCTAAGGTGAGAAAATATTTCTTTACTTTAGATAGAGAATAGTGTGCTTTAAGGAGAAAATTATGATTTATGTGGCGCAATTTGCTAGTAAATATGCTCTCACATGTGCATGGAAATTTTTGATTTTGAATGTTTCTGTTATATAGCCATGTTAAAAGTGACTCAACCATGCTGGAAAGTCAATGAAAAATTGATTTCATGTATTTTAATGACATTTTAAGTCATTTTCTGATGTGCAGTGTTTAGAAATTATGATTTGAAAATCGTTTTTGTGGAAAAGGAATTGTTTTTAAAATCATGACAAGGAAATAATGGTGTATGGTTATTTATAAGGCAATTGACTGTCCTTGATGTTATTTTTCTCATTTTATTGTAAGACCTTTCTCTGTGGCGCAAATTGCTTGTAAATATGCTCTTACATGTGCATGAAAATTTTAATTATCAATGTTTGTGTTACATAGCCATGATAAAAGTGAACCAACCATGCAGGAAAGCCAATAAAAAAACGCTTTCATGTGTTTCAATGACATTTTAAGTCATTTTCTCATGTGCAGTTTTTTGAAATTATGATCTGAAAATCGTTTTTGGGAAAAAGGAATTGTTTTTAAATTCAAGAGAAGGACATAATGGTGTATGGTTCTTTATAAGGCAATTGACTGTCCCTGATGTTATTTTTCCCATTTTAATGTCAGACCTTTCTTTGTGGCGCAAATTGCTTGTAAATATGCTCCCACCTGTACATTGAAAATTTTGATTTTGAATGTTTATGTTACATAGCCATGTTTAAAGTGACCCTACCATGCAGGAAAGCCAATCAAAATACGCTTTTATGTGTCTTAAGGACAATTTAAGTAATTTTCCCATGTGTAGTGTTTTGAAGTTATGATTTGAAAATCGTTTTTGAGGTAAAGGAATGTTGTTAAAATTTATGTTCGCCATATGCCACCAAATTTCTTTCTCAGGGTTGCAGCAGGGTGCTGTTGAGACACCCCTGCACTTTTGGAATAAATTCCTAATTTGTGATGAGCAAATTGTTAATCGCAAATTGCACCTTCATTTATATGAGCCTCCTAGCCCATGGAAATGAATGGGTAATTTGCAATTAGCAATTTTCTCATCGCAAATTTGGAATGGTAAAGAATCGCTATTTATTCCTTAAAATTCGCTTTTTTGGAAATGCAAAATAGTTATATGATACATATGGCGGTTGATGTCTAACAAGATAAGAAGCTTATGGATACATTTATGATGACTGGTGCAATGAAGTAGAAATCACTTACTTCATTGGTAGGCCTTTACAATAAATTATCTCCTCTGTATTCTTCATCAAGCATAACTTTAATCTGCAATCCTGAGTAGGCCTCACCTTAAACAAACCTCTGGATAGGCCACATCTTATTGTCATCCTGATTTAATCATTTATAATTCTAGGGACAGATTTATGATAGGTGTATACCTCTTTTGTGCCACTTAGAAAACATTGTCCATGGGGAAATGAATTAAAATGTCATTAAGACACATGAATGTGTTTTTTTTAAACGTTTGCAATTTTTTTGGGTCACTTTCAACATGGCTATGTGTCTGAAACAGTCAAAATCTAAATTTGCAATGCACTGGTGGGAGCATATTTACAAGGAATGTGCTTCATGGGGAAAGGTCTTATAATGTAATATGGGAAAAATGACATTAGAGATACTGAAATGCCTTATAGAGAAGCATACACCATTATGTCCTTGTCATAAATTTGCAAACCATTACTTTTCCCCAAAAACGATTTTCAAATTATATTTAGAAAACAGTGCACATGTGGAAATTACTTAAAATGTCAATAATTCAAAAATTGTGATTCCTTAAATGCAATGTATAAAAAAAAAATATGTAAAAAATGATATTAAGGATTTGGAAACTACCACCAACTTGTAGTTTGTGGTAATTTGCGAATTCTTTTCAAAAAGAATTTTTTTTTTAAAAAAAAAAAGGTCCCATATGACGCCCATACATGCCATTAGGGCATGTAGGTGTGCCATGTGCTCCCAAATTTCTTTTTCAGGGGTGCAGCAGGTTGTTCTTGAGATACCCCTGCACGCTTGAAAAAAATCCTATTTTGTGATGAGCTAATTGCTAATCACAACTTGCAACATTAATTCCTATGAGCCTCCTAGCCTATGGAAATGAATGGGTAATTTGCAATTAGCAATTTGCTCATTGCAAATTAGGAATAGTAAAGAATCGCTATTTATTCCTTAAAATTTGCTATTTATAATATGTAAAATATTTTGATGATACATATGGCAGTTCATCTGTAACAAGATAAGAAGGTTAGGGATAGATTTATGATGAGTGGCGCATCCCCAGGGATGTGACAGTCATCCTGCGCCACTGTTCCGCCACCCATGGTGTGCTGCATTTACAATGCGGCGCAGCATGGGGCAAAAAAGGCACAGATGTGTGACGCATCTGTGCTGTAAAGGTGGCGCATTGCTGGAGTTGTATCGTAAGTGCGATGCAGCTCCATCAAGGATCAGGGGTGCCCCATCTATACAATGCTGCGTCAAGACCTATGCCTGCTTAAAGCAGGCGCAGGGTTTTGACGCAGCTTTCTCCTATCTGATTGTAAATGCGGCACACCATGGGTGGTAAAGCAGTGGTGCACATTAACTGGTGCATGCCTGGGGATGTGCCATTTAATATAAATCTGCACTTTAACGTTTGAGTATGTGCAGGGGACACAGAGTCGTTGAGGCTTATCCAAGGTTAAGAACAGATGAGTCCTGTCCAGTGAAAAATTAGACATAGGCTTCACCTGCTCAGCATCGCTGGACATGGCTAAATAATAGCTGCAAAATGTTACTCTTGTTAAATAATTTTACTATTATAATCTGTGAGATTTGTCTCTTACTCTGCAACATCTCATTGTTGTTGTCTTTCTTTAAAGATAAAGACAACCTCAACATGAGCGACAATCTGCAATCAGTTGATTTTGACCTCATCATTGAATTTGTAATTGAAACATCAGTGGATGTTGATCCATTGGATGATTTAAATCCTGAGGATGAAGAAGAGCGTGATGAGGATGCAGATTTGTCCGAATTATATGATATAGGATGGGAAGATGACCTGCTTGAGCCTTTGGAATTATAAACATTTATTTTTAAAATTTATAATCAATAAAAAGTAAAAAGGTAAACCGTTTAATTTAAAAATAAAGACACCTTCAAAAACAGGTTATGTGTAGTGTCTTCAATAAAATATTAAAATATGCTCATAAAATTAGATCAGATTCACATATAAAATAGCATAGGTAACATAAATATAAATCTCATTTCTTTTCTGCTACTTCTGTATTGTACATTTGCAAGGACTAAAAAATCTTCTATTTAAAATGTCAAGTAGTGTGTTATGTTTTTGATCACTATTACTGATTTACTGTTTGATAATATTTTTTTATTAACATTTTTATTATATTTTTCCTCAGATTCAACTATGCCTTCAAAAATAAGAGAGATGAAGGCTGCAAAACGTCAAAGACAGCAGGAGAAAAAAAAAATGCAGCAGTCCTCTAACAAAAAGATTTCTCAAGCGATGAAGAAAGCACCGGGTAAGAGCTCTAAATATTTCATAAAAAATATTTCAAATAAAAAAAATATTAGTACAGAAAATGTTTCAATCCATAACAACACAAGTAAATCAAATGGAAAGAAAAGGACAAATGAAAATGTTAGTGCTAGAGCAAGAGATAAATCTGTGCATGATAGTAGAAGGAAACAACAGTTTACGGAGATTCGTAAACGAATGTTCCGTAACAGGATAATTGGCAATTTGTTAAAAAATATTAAGAAAGGTCAACAGAAATTAGTTTTTTATAGGAGAAAAAAAAAAGTTGAGAAAGTTATTGATCAGGCTTTTGAAATTAAACGTAAGTTATTTATTTTGATAATCAATAGAATTAGGAAGCTAAACAAGGCAATTTTTGATTTCAAAAGAAATAGTAGATGGAAGAGAATAGTTAATCGTAGTAATTTTTGTGAAGTTTTTTCTGGAGAATGGATACATAGTTCAAGCTGTGAGGCATTTTTTAATGAAGAGAGTTATTTCCAGGATAATGATTTGGTGCATGCAGTTGACATCAGTGGTCGTGCTTATGAAGTGAAAGATGGTTGTCCAGTTGAAAAAGAAAAACTTGTGACAACAGAGGCAGAAGAGTTGTTAGGTAATGAGGTTTTAGGAAGACGTGCTAAGGGTCCTGTGTACACCTGGAAGTGTAGTAGTATTTGCAGTGTGCGACAGGATTCTATCAATTTGCTTTGTGATTTTGTACGGTCATTTAACAAGAAAAGTTTGAAGCAGAAAATGAGGTTGTTGCAAGAATTAGATCCTTGCAGAGTGAGAGAAGTGACAGGTTTGCATGGTCATTCACTGGCTTGTCTTTCCAGGAGAGTATGCCAGAGTGTTTTTCATCATTTCAGGATGCTAGCAGTGCATCATAACAAAGTGAGGAAGTTAGTTAGACTGTTGTATTATGCTAAGAGTCCAGCAATTATGCTGAAACAATTATGTGCTGCTCTTCTGCATGGTTCTGAAATAGATGTGAGGAATATATGTGAAGAAATTGAGTTTTGTTACTTTGGAAGTAAAGAGGAGAATGTTGAAATTGAGCAAGAAATAGAGGGTCATTTGGAAGATACTGTACAGGTTTCCAGTACAGATAATTTCCAGAGGGAAATTGCGACGTTTGACATGAAATCAAGTGAGAGGCCTAATTTCACTTGTGTGTGTTGTCGACGCACTTATTATAAGAATCAGACTAAGTTAGTGGATTTATATGCAAAAAGTGAAAGGGAAAATAATAGTGAATGGAAGGATTTTGCAACATACTTGATGGTAGAAAATTGTTTTGATTTGGGATTGGATCAACGTGTGTGTACTTATTGTTGTAACAAATTAAAACAAAACCAGATGCCTGCTAGAGCAGTTCATAATAATCTGGAGTTGGTTGAGATTCCTTCTGAATTGAAGGATTTAAATACTTATGAATCTATTTTGATTCAAAGTATCCATCCCTTTCAGGCTATTGTAAGAATGGAGCCAAAGACAGGGAAATTGCCTCCATCAGATTTACAGAGAGGATTAAAGGGAAGAGTTGTTTATTTGCCTCTAGATTTGAAGAAAAACATTAACACAATTGGAGTAGAAAAAGTGGAAGAGGAACCTCTGGTTATCTTAGTTAATGGGGTTCCGACAAAGAATAAGAAAATATGGCAAGATTTAGTAGATGTTAGGAAAGTTAAAAAGGCAACATTGTATTTGAAAAAAAATAATAAATACTATAAGAATGTATATGTTGAAGAAGAGGAAGTAAGTGAGGAAGAGGATAGCGATTTGTGTGCTGGTCAAATTGAGAAAGTAGAACCCTCTACTAGTGAGGAAATATATGAACATTATAGTGTTCATCCTTTGCATTCAAAGGAAGTCATGGGGAATGCTATTGAGTTGTTTCAAATGAAACAAGCCAAAGGGAGTCCCATTAGTGTTTGGGAGCAAAGTTTGGAAGCTCGGTGTTTCCCACAGCTTTTTCCAACAGGTCAGGGAGGAAGATATGATGAGCGACCTCATCAAATTCCTGCTTCTGAATACCGGACTTTGCGATTGTATGCAGGAGATGCTAGGTTTCGACAATGCATTCCATATTTGTTTCATCTCCTGTTTGAAAGCGATCTGTCTGGACTGTCATATGCAGTGAACCACATCTTGAAAAGTGGTATACACATGCAAAACATCTCGGCAAGTGATTTTATGGATAAAGTGAATGTCCAAGATAGTATTTTGGATTCTCACCTGATTAATCTCATGGCGTGTCAGCGTGGTACTAATGAGTACTGGTACCGTCGTCATGGTGATTTAAAATGTATGCTGAGGAACTTAGGTACTCCCACATGGTTCCTCACTCTGAGCTGTGCCGAGTATGGCTGGGAAGACTTACTTGAATTTCTACGAGAGGCAAATGCTAACGTAGAAAACATCGAATTCAAGACACCCGGAGAACTGTGCTCTTTGGATCCAGTCAATGTATGTAGGTACTTCAATCATAGATTTGAAGCTATGATGTCTTTCATCATGAATAAGAAGAATCCACCTCTTGGAGAGGTGTTGGATTTCTTCTGGAGAAAGGAGTACCAAGCAAGAGGTGCTCCTCATATACATATGTTGCTGTGGATCAAGGATGCACCTAAATTTGGAACGGATCCAGATGACTCAGTGATGAGTTTCATCCAACAGTATTCTACGTGTGCTGTTCCAAACGCAAAGGAGAAGAAAAGCCTAAGAGAAAAAGTTCTGCGTTTCCAAAGCCATCGATGTGGAAAGTACTGCCGTCGTAAATTCCGAAACAAGGACAAGTTCTACACTAAATGTCGTTTCGGCTATCCACGACCGGTGATTTCTAAAGGAAGAGTAAACAGTTTGATGTCTTCGCTGCGACACAATGTCATGAAGAAATCACCTAAAAACACTTACAATTTGAAGAGGAACGAAGAGTCCAAGTACATCAACGACTACAACCCGGTGATTTTGTCCATGTGGAATGCTAACATGGATATACAGTTTGTGGCTGATAACTGTATGGCTGTGGCTCGGTATGTGACGTCTTACATCACCAAAAAAGAGAAGACAGAATTGAAGGATATGTGGGAGGACATTTCCCATGAAAAGAGCCTCAGCAAGAAGTTGTACAGTTTCAGTCTGAAGATGTTGTCGCATCGAGAAATCGGAGCGTACGAATGTTCTGACCGGTTGTCTTCAGCAAGTCTCTATGCCAAGTCCAGGAGTATCGTTTGGGCGAGTCTTGGTCTTGCTGCAACGCGTAATCGAGTTCTCAAACCTGTGCGGGAAATTGAGTATTTGGCGGAAAAGGAGCCAAACAGTACCGACATTTTGAAGACAAACATGTTGGATACATATTATCCAAATCGAAGCAGTCACCTAGAGAATGTTTGTCTGTATGAGGTTCTGCAAAATTACATGTTCAAGAGGAACATCAAAGAAGATACTGAGAAAGGAGTGTATGCTGTAATAGGAAGTGAGGGATGTCTGGTGAAGCAAAGAAAATGCCACTTGATAAACCATCGAAAATTGAGTGGCGAATCTCCTGAAAAAAAGGAGTTTTTCTATTTAGCACTTTTGCAACTTTTCAAGCCTTGGCGTGCAGAAGAGGAACTGCTTGGAGATTTCCTCTGTTATGAAGACTCTTTCAATGCCGCCAAGGAGACCATAGAATGTCCTGCTTTTCCCAAATATGTAGAAATGTTGAATGCGGAAATTGAGCAGGAAGCAACAATTGCAGCCGAGATTGCCAGAGACAGTTCTCAGGACAGTCAGAGTTCTGCTTCATTGAGTCAGGATCCACTAGGAGGACCTCTTATTGAAAATGAAGCTGCCACTGCTATGAATGAGGTGGAAAGAGCCATGGCACATGCTCAAGAGGATGTGGTTAACTTAGAAGAGTTGGAAAGGCAACTCAACGTTGAGCAGAGGAAAATATATGACGAAGTTACCATGCAAATTGATCATGGATTAAGTCATGATAAGAAAGAGTGCTCATGTACGTCGTTGAAGCCTGTCCGACTTTACGTGAGTGGAGAAGCGGGAACTGGAAAAAGTTTCCTTATTAAAGCAATTTCATGTTATTTGCAGGAAAGGACAGAGTCATCGCTGTCTTGTGTTGTCACCGCTCCAACTGGACTGGCAGCACATAACATTAAAGGGATTACTTTACATCGTTTACTGATGCTGCCAGTGGAGCATGACAACAAATTAGAATATCACAAGCTATCTGGAGATGCTTGTTTTGAAGTTTCAAGAATCTTGAGGAAAATGAAACTTCTTATCATTGACGAAGTAAGCATGGTTTCCAATGTCATGCTTGCCTTTGTGCATTTGAGGATGCAAGAAGTTCTCAAAACAGAGTATGATGTGTTATTTGGTGGCAAACACATCATTGTTTTCGGAGATCTTCTGCAGCTGACACCAGTGAAAGGGCAACCTGTGTTCAAAATGCTCACGCATGAAGATACCAGGAAGTGCCTAGGCAGCATTGGCAACGTCAATATATGGTTAAACTTCAATTATGCTGAACTGCATGAAAATATGCGTCAGGCAAAGGATGAAGTTTACAAGACTATTCTACAAGATGTTAGAATTGGAAAAGTGACCGAGCATGGAAAAGAAGCTTTACATGCACGATTACTGTCAAATTTATATCCAGAACAAGATGTTGTGCCTGAGAATATTTTTCAGAAAATTACTGATAAGAAATCTGGAATATGTTTGATGCCAACTCTTGCAGAATGTGCCAAATTTAACAACAAAATGTTGCATTTAGAAAAGCAAGAGATTGTGAAAGTGGAAGCTATTGATAGAGTAGAGCATATGGGATCAACAATTATTTTGTCTGAGAATCTGAAATCAAAATTGGATTCATTAGAGAAGACTATATCTAAAACTGCAGGTTTTGAAAAGACTCTGAATGTGTGCTTGAACTGCCGTATAATTTTAAGAAGGAATTTACATGTTGAAAGAGGTCTGGTAAATGGATCAATGGGTAATGTTGTTGATTTTGTGAAATACAGAAATAGAGATGGAATTGAATTTTTAAAAATTAAATTTGATGGCATTGAGGAAGTACAGCTAATTGCTCGTTGTTCTGCTAGATTTTTGCTTGTAAAAGACTTATATGTTCGCCGTAAGCAGTTCCCTGTTTGCTTGGCATATGCGGTGACAATTCATAAATCGCAAGGTTTAAGTGTAGACACTGCATTGGTGAATATTGGCAGTTCTGTGTTCAAGGAGGGTATGGCATATGTGGCATTGTCACGAGTTAGAACTTTATCGGGATTGTACTTGATTGAGTGTGATGTCAGAAACATTTGTGCAGATCTAGATTGTGTTAAGGAATACAATAGGTTAAGAAGAGAGTATGCGCCACATTTGCCTCAGTTTCCTTTGTTTGAGAAACGTCTGGTAGGCCGGAAACGAAGAAATGAGAACAATACTGGGGAGGTTGTAGCAAAAAGACAAAAAGTGAATGAACCTAAAATTACAAGCAGAAACAAAGAGGATTCTGTTGAAGATGTTGTTGGTTTTCAGTTTGAAAACAGTTCTGGTGTCAACTGCTATGCTAATGTAGTAATGAATGTTTTGTTTTCTCTAAAAAATGTAAAAGAAGAGATTGTGGTCAATTCTGATCAAAGATTTTGCAGTTTGTTGAATTCTGTGTTAGAGAAATGTAGCACAGATAGAACAAAAATAGAAAGTGTGTCTGAAATTCGAAACCTGTTAGACAGATGTTCAGGGCAAACACAATTCTCTCAAAATATTCAGCAAGATTGTCAGGAGTTTTTAATGTATATGCTTGATGTATTACATGCTGAAGGTGTAGATGTAGATCAGTTGTTTGGGCTTTCTTATCAATGGCAGCATGACTGCGAGAACTGTATGGTATCAAGTACTACTAGTGTAGACTCAGAAAGATTTATATATTTAACTTTGCCAGACAGTAAATCAGTGTCCTTTAATAAGCTAGTAAAAGCTGCTAATCACAGCATGGAGTGTAGCCAATGTAAATCTGAAATGATGTCCACATTATTTATACGAAAATATGGCCAGTACGTCATTTTAATGTTCCAACGATGTAGGCCTGATGGAACAAAATTGACAACTTTAATAAAAAATTTTGTAGCTTCGCAGTTGTCAATATCAGGAAGGACTTTTGTAACTACAGCAATTATATATCATGACGGCCCTTCAATATCATCAGGACATTACACAGCTTATTTAAAGTCTAGAAATGGCTGGTCATTCTGCAATGATTCTGTTTTAATTTTCAAAAAAAAATTGCCGTATGACCTTAAAAACTCTTACCTGGTGTTTTTAAAACCAAAATTTTAGGAAAATAATCTCGGGATATGATCTGTGGAATTTCAAGAAGTTCTAATGGCTCCTACACAATTTGGCCTTGAGGATAAGTGTAGTTCAGAGACATAACTTCTAATGAAAGGATTGGACATCATGGAGATGTATGTGCACTTTAAATGAGTTCAGAAAAATTGTTTCTTTTCATAAGCTAATTGAAGCAGCCAATCAAAACATGGAGTAGAGGGAATGTAAGTCTGCAATGCTGTCTACTGTTTTACATTGCTTTGTGATTAAAAGTGATGTAGAGAATTAAATAATTGTAGTAGTCATAGAGGTAGTGTAAGTCTGCTTCATATTAAGCAGTATCAGTGTCATAGGAAATGTAGAACATGACTGACCAAGAAGGGGAAGATATTACTATTCCAGGATTGTGAAAATGATCTTCAACATTTTAATTCTGAAAGTTGCGGAAATGCCAAATGATGGGATTGGCTTACAAGAAATCCAAGAGTTATAAATATCTCTGACTAGATTTGGCCTTGTGGAAAATAGTGGTAGAGAGCAAGAAGTCATTTATTGCATGTAACGTGTTTTTAAAAACGATGGAGGTTTTCTTTCAGAAAGTGGCGGGCTGAAAGTAATAACAGCACAAAAGAGTGTAAGCTGTTCATAGGACATCCTTGGACGTCATGGAAAGTAAGTTAACTTTAAGGAGTTCTGAATTTTATTTTCTGATGTTGTATGGGTTTTTTAAACACAATCATTTTGATTGTGTTTTTTTTTCCCCGCTGTTACATGATGAATACCTTCAAGTCACTGTTTTTAGTGAATTTTGATACATTCTGAGAACAGCAAAAATAAACCATTTAACATGTATAATTAATTCTGTACTGTTTGCATTTATGATGTATATGTAGAACTGTGTAGGAGGCATGGAGAAGGTGAGTTTTCTGTAAGTGTTAAATTTATTGTATGCAGTGCTGCACTTCTACGTAATCTTTCATATGCTGGACTACATCTGCACAATGAGATACCTAAGCAAAGGAAACACAAGTGATGTGATTGTGAAATGAGCAAAATAAATTGCACATATTTCAATTACATCACTTGAGTTTCCTATCATTACGAATCACATTGTGAAGATCAAGTTTGGGTCTGTCCAGGGAAACATAGGAGGTTTCTACTTTGTTGAAGAGTGCAGTGGACATGACTCACTTCATTAGTAGACTTTCACAGATATTATCTCCTCTGTACACTTCAACAAGTGTAAATCTCATCTTGAACTCTGAGTAGGCCTCACCTCAAACAAATCTCTGGATAGGAGACATGTTATTGGCATACTGAAGCGACACTTTTCTGAAACAAGAGCAATGCAAAAGATGCACCATGTTTTAAGATAGTCCTCACTTCATCTGCATCAAGATACTGTTAGTTTAAAATGTATATCTTTAGCATTGTGTAGAGGACCTGGAGAAGCAGAAGCTTCTGTCAGTGTCAAAGTTGTTGAAAAACTATTTGTCCTTCAATATTTTCCCTTGTCTTTTGTAATTTTTAAATACATATTTTAATTTTTTTTTAAATGTTGGTTCTCTCTTTCACAGGTTGAAAGTATAGAAATAAAATGTGATTAATTTAACAGCAATTACAAGGTAAATAGTTGTACTCTTTTCGTTACATTTCTATCACATTCACCTACTATTAGATCCACTGCTTCACTTCTTTAATCCTCAGTTTCCTGCCTTTGCTACTTTCCTCATTCCTTTCTCTATTACCTATTTACTCAACTCCTTCCACTCTTTTTCTCAGTCCCTCTGTTCTCATAGTTCCTCAGTCTTGTTCACTCACTCCATCTCTATTACTCTTAGTGTCTGTGAATTACTTTCCCAACTTTTTTTTTTTGGGGACCGCTTCCTGGGAAGTTGCCCGGTTCGCAAACCAGCAGCGTTATGGCAGTCCACCATTTTGTGTTTCGTTCGAATCAAGATACAAGATGGAGGGCAAATAATGTTCAGAATAGGTAGAAGGGGGCACGGTAGATGTATCTTGACCCCCTTGGTTTTCTGAGGGTGGCTCAGGAGGACCATAGTTCTTCACTCTTGTTCACTCTCTCTGTTTCTATTAATGTCACTGTTTATGACTGATCAAAAAAATGTTTTTTAAAAAAGAACAGTAACTATAAGGGAAGGAAATAGACAGTTATGTTAAAAGAAAGACAGCTAAAGGGAGTAAACTAACGATACTGTTACCTACAATCCACTGCTGTTGATGTTACTGACCATGTCATGAATGATGTAATATGTGAAATCATCAACAGTGGATTGTAGGTAACAGTATCCTTATTTTACTCCCTAGAGCTGTCTTTCTTTTAACATAACTGTGTATTTCCTTCCCTTATAGTTACTGTTCTTTTTTAAAAAATATTTTTTTGGTTAGCTTCCGGTACGCGTACCGGGTAGCGCTCCGGGAGCGAACTAAGAGAAATACAGGTTGGCAGAGTTCCAAATTTTCTACCAATTTTTTTATAATGGGGAGTTAGTTCTGAAAAGAACTTTTTTTTTTATGTTTTTGTTGTTTTATATTTTTTTTAGTATTTTTTGAACATTTTTTTACTTTTTTTGTATTTTCTGAACGTTTTTAAAATTTTTTTGGTTTTTTTGGGGGGGGGGGAAACAAAAACGATCCATTATAAAGGGCTCAACAGGAGCAAAAAAAAAAAATGAATTTATTTTTTGGTGCGTTTTGTGCAAACATTAATATGATTTTGAATTGCTCGCAAAATCAAAGTGATGCTACTTTCTCTGTAGCAGATGAAAGCGCCACATTCCACGCACACTTGTTTTACGTGACCAAACAACATTTGGATGTTTGCAATCACCTCCCTCGCCTCTGGTCCCGACACCTCTGGAACCACCGATCTTCTTGCCATTTGGAGGGGATGTTGTTGTTGGTCACGTAGCTGGGCAGCACTATAGTTATTTGGGTGCCACCTACTCATATGCCGATGCATAGTATGATTCCCATAACTATATTTTTTATCGGTGCCCCTTGACAATCTGTCACCGCATATGCGGCAAAACACGTAACGAGCATTCACTTTCTTTTGCCCCTCAGGAATTCTGTAGAATTGCCAGATATAATTCTCCTTTCTGTTGTACCTCCTGGGCTCCTCTGGCAAAAACTCATGCTCTTCCTCCTCTTCCTCCTCTTCCTGTTCTTCCTCTTCTTGCAGAATTACTTCTGCAGGTGGTCCTCTCTTTCTTGGATTTGGTGGAGGTGGTGGGCTAGCACCAGCTGAAGCTACTAATGAAGCCATCACAAAGTCTCAATAAAGGGTCTTTCTCTCACCAAGATGAAAGTCAGAGTGATGAAAGAAGGAGGGTTTTTCATCATTTGGGAAAAACAAAAGTTCTAAACCAATGAAAAGTGTCCATTTTAGATCACATGACCTTGTATTACATCATTAGGAAACCAAAAGTGAAATGAACCAATGAAAAGTGTTATTACCGAGTCACATGACCTGCTATGTTTACATTACGCGGTCGGCGCCGCGCCGCGGATCGCTTCCGGTTCGCGTACCGCTGCGCTTCCGGGTACGCGAACGTAGCACGTAATATGACGTATTACGCGAGAACGCGAAACGTCATGCTGACGCGAAGCGTCGCGATGTTGTTTTGTAACGCGAGAGGTGCGCAAAAGGAACGTTTACCAGTTCGCGTACCGGGTCGCGCCTCCGGATTGAGCTAACGGGAAGCTAACCGGTACGCGTACTGGGAGCGAAACAAAAAAAAATAAAAAAAAAATTGTATAAAAAACATGTAAAAAATATTTTTCTTTTTAAAGAATAATACATTGTAAAGGTTTTGATATTAGCTATTAAAAAACCAATGAAATTCACTGAAAAAACCATAGGTTATAGACCATATATAGTTAGGAATTAGCATTTACAAAACCTTAAAAATTCACTGAAAAAACCATAGGTTATAGACCATATATAGTTAGGGATTAGCATTTAAAAAACCTTATTTTACTCACACAAAACCATTGAAATTCCATATATAGTTAGTTGCACTAACTATATATCGCGCACCCGCAATCCACTGCTGATGATGTCACATATTACATCATTCATGACATGGTCAGTGACATCACTGATGACATCACTGATGACATCTCAAATGACATCACTGATGACATCACTGATGATATCTCATTTGACATCAATGGTCACATCAATGATGATATCATTAATGTGACAATACAATGCATCTCCTCACACTTTAATATAACCTCTGTTACACCCAGTGTTAAATACAGAGTATAATTTTTGAAACCATTGACACACCAATACTAGTTACTACATACGCACTCACTGATTCCTACGTCTACACACACATTCACTCATTCACCCATACAATCATTCATACATACAATCACTCATCTTTACAACACTATCATATGCACTCATACACCTATACAGACACTCACACTCTGCCACTCATCCATGGAGTTACTCACACACCTAGTCAGTCCTGTAAAGAATCAATCACACTTCCATTTTCTAATCTATACAGTTAAACATAGAGTACCTTACATTTTCAAACATATACTAACACATACTTACTCTCTTATACAATCATTGATACAAGTACACATTGATCTGCACAGAGTCACACATCTCCCAGCCAGCCACACATACACTCAGTCTCCCATACAAATACTTGGACAATCAATTAATAACCCATATAGTTACTCATATAGCTACTGATCAACACATGCAGCAGTTTACAGAACAACAGACATAATAATGCACAAATTAAGACAGTTTAGTCACTAACCCATGCACTCAGTGAGACACATTTAATCACTCACTCATACACATTTAATCACTCACTCATATGTGTGTGTGTGTATATATATATATATATATACACACACACACATATATATATATATATATATACACACACACATATATATATATATATACACACACACACATATATATATATATATATATATATATATATATATATACACACACATATGTCCATGTCATGAATGATGTAATATGTGACATCATCAGCAGTGGATTGCGGGTGCGCGATATATAGTTAGTGCAACTAACTATATATGGAATTTCAATGGTTTTGTGTGAGTAAAATAAGGTTTTTTAAATGCTAATCCCTAACTATATATGGTCTATAACCTATGGTTTTTTCAGTGAATTTTTAAGGTTTTGTAAATGCTAATTCCTAACTATATATGGTCTATAACCTATGGTTTTTTCAGTGAATATATATATATATATATATATATATATATATATATATATATATATATATATATATATATATATGTATGTATATGTATATATATATATATATATATATATATTCACTGAAAAAACCATAGGTTATAGACCATATATAGTTAGGAATTAGCATTTAGAAAACCTTATTTTACTCACACAAAACCATTGAAATTCCATATATAGTTAGTTGCACTAACTATATATCGCGCACCCGCAATCCACTGCTGATGATGTCACATATTACATCATTCATGACATGGTCAGTGACATCACTGATGACATCACTGATGACATCTCAAATGACATCACTGATGACATCACTGATGACATCTCATTTGACATCATTCTTGTGCTAATACGATAAACCTCTTCAGACTCTAATATAACCTTAGATACACTCAGTGTATACAGACACTCACACACTGTCACTCATCCATGGAGTTACTCACACACCTAGTCAGTCATGCAAAGAAACAATCTCACCTCCATTTCCTCAACTATACAGTTATACACACCTTACTTATTCAAACATATACTAACACATATTTACTCTCTTATACAATCCCTGATACAAGTTCACAATGATCCATACAGCCACTCACACATTCAGTGGCTCTCATGCACAGTTATTTATATATGCCAACTCTCACATGTACTGTGTTTTACATATGTACTTACTATGACATGTAGCATTGAGATATCCATTCACTCATCAATACACTCATGCACACAGTCAACCGCCCATGTAGCTTTTTCCACATGCACTCTTGAACTCATACACCTAGTGAATCAACTGCTCACACATCTATGCACAGAGTCACACACCTCCCAGCCACCCCCACACAAACTCAATCTCCCATAGAAATACTTGGGCAACCAATTAATAACACATATAGCCTCTCGTATAGCTAATGATCAACACATGCAGCAGTTTACATCACAACAGACATAATGATGCACAAATTAAGACAGTTTAGTCACTAACCCATGCATTCAGTGAGACACATTTAATCACTCACTCATACAGTCAGTCACGCACATATTAATCCTTCATCCAGACACTTATACATCCACTCATTCTTCAATATCTAAGACATATTTTAACTTTACAGAAACATACAGTCACTGGATGTTGTCATCAGTGATGTCATTTGAGATGTCATCAGTGATGTCATCAGTGATGTCACTGACCATGTCATGAATGATGTAATATGTGACATCATCAGCAGTGGATTGCGGGTGCCCGATATATAGTTAGTGCAACTAACTATATATGGAATTTCAATGGTTTTGTGTGAGTAAAATAAGGTTTTCTAAATGCTAATTCCTAACTATATATGGTCTATAACCTATGGTTTTTTCAGTGAATTTTCAAGGTTTTGTAAATGCTAATTCCTAACTATATATGGTCTATAACCTATGGTTTTTTTCTGTGAATTTCATTGGTTTTTTAACAGCTAATATCTGTAGCTGTAAAATGTATTCTTCTTTAAATCCAAAAATATATTTTATATGTTTATGAATAATTTTTTTTTAAAATATTTTTTTTTCTTCCTTCCCGCTTCGCGAATCGGGAAGCTTCCCGTTAGCTGACCTTGATGCCGCGAAATAGACCGCGAGCCGGTAAACGTTTCTTTACCGCAAGTGCCGCGTTAGAAAACAACATCGTGACGCCTCCCGTCCGCATGACGTTTCACGTTGTCGCGTGATACGTCATATGACGTGCTACGTTAGCGAACTGGTACGCGAAGCGAGTCGCAAAGCGCAGGTTTCTGGAAGCAAACCGGGAGGCCCTGCAAAGCGCTTAACGTAAACACAGCAAGTCATGTGACTTGGTAATAACACTTTTCATTGGTTCATTTCACTTTTGGTTTCCTAATGATGTAAGACTAGGTCATATAATCTAAAATGAACACTTTTGATTGGTTGAGAACTCTTGTTTTTCCCAAATGATGAAAATCCCTCCTTCTTTCCTCACTCTGACTTTCATCATTGTGAGAGAAAGACCCTTTGTGATCACTGAGCAATGGCTTCTTTAGTAGCTTCAGCTGGTGCTTCCCCACCACCTCCACCACATCCAAGGAAGAGTGGACCACCTGCTCAAGTTGTAATTCAACAAGAAGAAGAAGAAGAGGAACAGGAGGACGAGCACGAAGAGAGGCAGTTTTTGCCTGAGCAGCCCAGGACGTCTCACCGGAAAGAAAACTTCATTTGGCAATTTTTTAAAATTCCCAAAGGTCAGAAAAAAGTAAATGCAAGATACGTAACTTGCCTTATATGTCAAGATAGACTGTCCAGAGGGACCGACAAAAAATACAGTTTCGGAAACTACACAATGCATCCTAACAACTACAGTGCTGCACAGTTTCGGAACGACCTAGATAATCTCCCTATTATGGCCAGAAGATCTGTTGTACCGGAAGTAACGGGACCAGAGGGCAGGGAGATGGTGCCAAATATACAAATGAGATTTGGTGATGTAAAACACACCTGCGCATTTTGCGATGGATTCATTTCCTACGGAGAAAAAAGCATCACTCTGATCAACAGAGCTATTGACTATCATATGCAAGTTTGTCCGAAACGCCCAAAATAATAAATACTTCTTTTTTTTGTTTTGTTGCTCCTGTTGAGCCCTTTACAATGAATCGTTTTCATTGCCCCCTCCAAGAAAAACCCAAAAAAATATAAAACTGTTCCGAAAAATTCAAAAACAGTAAAAAAATGTTCAGAAAAATAAAAAATAAAGTTCTTTTCAGAACTACCTCCCCGTTATTAAAAAATTGGTACAATATTTGGAACTGTGCCAACCTCTATTTCTCTTAGTTCGCTTCCTAGTTCGCTCGCTGGTACGCGAACTGGAAGCGAACCAAAAACAGTAAGTATAAGGGAAGGAAACACACACTTATGTTAAAAGAAAGACAGCTATAGGGGAGTAAACTAGAGATACCATTACCCGTAATCCACTGCTGATGATGTCACATATTACATCATTCATGACATGCTCAGTGACATCATCAGCAGAGGATTGCGGGTTTTTTGGCAACATGCCTTATCCACGGTTTAATAACGCTGCCTTTTGCTTTATATAAGTTTTCAAATTGTATGAAATATATACCAATAGGTCGTTATGAACCTTTAGGTAGTGCTTTTCTTCATGAGGTCTGGTCGCTTCCATACACATACAGATGTTTCAAAGATGATCAAGAAGTTTATCTGAATGGAGAGGAATGCACTGAGACGCCAGATCATTCACTAATGTGTAGGCACATACAGTTACACGATTCATGCAACAAACACCGACCAAATATGGCTTGCGTGTTGCAAGGCACGCCAGTTCCTGCTATCATCCCCACGTTCAAGTTGTTGGAAAATGGTAGTTATTTGATGCTCAATAATGAAGATTGTTCTGAGTTAATTAAAAGTATTCCTTTTATCGTAACAGTAAGTGAACCGGTTATTTGCTGCAGAAATGTTCTATTTCCTCCCACACATGAACATAGGGAGTTTTCAATCTGGCCACAAATACCAACCTTGGGACACGTTTCAACGGCATGGCAAGAATAAGAGCTCTTTTGTCTCAGAGAGAGGTGGCCTTGAGTTCGGCCCGTGAAACTTTCGTACTTCACATAGCGAACACCCGTACACAGGTTTGCCTTTCAATTTCAGCAACATGTTTCCGACTATCTTTAACGCATCCTCCACAAAATCCCTGGCACACTTTTTTAAAGTTGTTACCAGTGGTCTCGTGACTTCATTTGAGAAAATCTTTGGAGTCATCCCTGCTTCCTTTCATTGTATTTTCTGCACTCTGGTTCGTGGATTGGCATTTTTACTTGCATTACCAGCGGACGCTCTTGTGCTTTTTTACATTTTTAAATATGGATGTCCCTCCTATGCAACCTCCGACCCTGCAGCTGCTGACACTGTTCCGCAATCGCATGCTAGAATATTATGGCACAATGCCGTTGGCGATATTAAGCACGGCATATGGATTATCTTTTCGGTTCTCCTACTTCACCTGTGTCCAGCCTGTATTTCACTGCCTGACCTGTGATTTCGATTGGGCCATTGATTTGTGTCTCTGCGGACCGGTTTCTCCTGACGTCGACTTTAATCAGCTGATGACTCCTATCATTACTCACGAGTTGGTTTGTCCTGGCGAAAGGATTATGGCTGTGGCATTGATGCATGGACTACTTGGTCCCTGGAATTTACTGGCGGCAGCACAGTCTTTCTTGGAACAGAGCTTTCTTGAAAACCCACCGAGCTGTCCTCTGATGGTGATAGAGGATCCGGTGCTGGGAGAGCACGTATGTTCTTTTCCGCTTTTAAATTGGATGGCTGAACTGTTTTCGGATGAAGACGGTGACTTCCTATTGGAGGCTGTTGCAGCTTATTTTGCATACACAGTTATGTCATAGACCTTTTTCATGTTTGATATGCTGAGTACTAGCATTTCATTGACAATTCATTGACTTATTTGTCAAGTTTTTATTATTTACCTTGCCTATTGGCTTAAGACTCGATAAAGTACTTGGCTGTTTTATTTTTCTTTAGCATTAAATCTTCCTAGTTTTTAATGCTTTACCTTGCGGACCGTCCACATATAAACTTGCAATCTGCTCTCATGAGATGGCACTTCTATTATCTTATTCAGTTCGTTTCCGGATCATGAGGAGGTGTCATCTAGGTCCTGGATATCTTTACACCGTGTTAAGTTAGCATGGGCTCATTACCGGTTTAAACGCCATTTTTCCTTTTTTGCAACTTCTGCACACGACACTTAGTTGTTGCTTTAGCTTTCCACCTAGTAGTTCATCGTGGTTTACATGAGAATAATATGTTATTGGTCTACTATCTGCTTTACTTGTTAAACTATATCTGTACAGCGAGTGCTAAAGTTTCAAGAACAACACGATACAGAATTGTTATGAGGTCTGATCTCCACGACTTCATACTCATAACATAAGTGCAACTTCTGCCAATTCTGGGCATGAGGCGGGTTTTATATTGCTTTGCCGAACACACATACACAACAGTTGATGCGGTTCACATGAAGAGAGAGCTGGTGTATGCTGATGTGATTCCTTCAAATCTAAGACACTAAAGTATGGGCACGCCCTAAACCAACACAAAGAGACCTTCTTAGCAAATAATATAATATGTGTATTAGGGAGGGTGAGATATAAGCAGCCGCGGGCCGTGGAGGGAGTTACGATGGGGCAGGGAGGCGGGGAGGGGGAGAAGCAGGGTGGAGCCCTCTCTACCTTGCCCCTCCCCCTCCCCGCCTCCCTGCCCCACCGTAACTCCCTCCACGGCCCGCGGCTGCTTATAAGTGTTGCTAACTCTTATTCATTTACAGCATGTTAACATACTGTCACCATTCGCTTTTTATGTACTAGTAACTATGCTGGTAATTTTGCTACTGATAATATGTGTACTTGTATTCTCCACCCTGCTTCTCCCCTCCCCGCCTCCCTGCCTCACCGTAACTCCCTCCACGGCCCGCGGCTGCTTATAAGTGTTGCTAACTCTTATTCATTTACAGCATGTTAACATACTATCACCATTCACTTTTTATGTACTAGTAACTATGCTGGTAATTTTGCTACTGATAATATGTGTACTTTTATTATCTAAGGTACTACGCCTGAGAAGACGGCATTAGTAAATAAACATTTCAAATACACATCTGTTCTTCTTAACTCCATGTTCTGGTTTCTAAGAAATCTATAACGACCGACTGTTCATGAGTTCCACGTATCCTGAGGTACTTAAAGTTCATATTCTGGATTGTCTAAACATTGAGAGTTTGTTATATCCAATGTGACACTGTACCTAGCTTGCTAAATAGTTTTTGATTACTAACGTGAGTTTTGGGACACCCTAATTCGCCGAGGTTCCAATCCTCTGTCCACAGTTCTGTGTGAGAACAGAAACCCTGCGACAGGGGCACCCCCGACCCTTGCTGGAGCTTCATCACACTTGCGATACAACTCCAGCAATGCATTCGCCGAGGTTCCAATCCTCTGTCCACAGTTCTGTGTGAGAACAGAAACCCTGCGACAGGGGCACCCCCGACCCTTGCTGGAGCTTCATCACACTTGCGATACAACTCCAGCAATGCGCCACCTTTACGGCACAGATACATCACGCATCTGTGCTGTTTTTGCCCCATGATGCGCCGCATTGTAAATGCAGCACACCATAGGTGACGGAACAGCGGCACAGAATGACTAACACATCCCTGGTGATGCGCCAGTCATCATAAATGTATCCCTATGCTTCTTATCTTGTTAGAGATGAACCGCCATATGTATCATCAAAGTTATTTGCATTTCCTAAATAGCGAACTTTAAGGAATAAATAGCGATTCTTTACCATTCCTAGTTTGCGATGAGCTATTTGCTAATTAGCCGAATGTAGCCCAATGAAGCCCAATGTAGCCCAATGTAGCCCAAAGATGGCCGCCAGACACACAAAAAAACAAATGTAGCCCAAATATCAGCCAGATGTAGCCCAACTATAGCCCAGTGACAGAATGACCAATCAGCTTCGCAAACCTCCGTTACGCGAAGCGGAGCGCTGTTACAGATATATATCTTTTTTTGAACGTTAATTTCTCAAAATCCACTGGAGCACATATATTGAGACCTAGCAAAGGCACATCGGGCTACCAGTCCCTAATATTTTGCCAAGTTTCGTGCAAATCCATTCAGCCGTTCAATTATTATTATTATTATTTTTTTTTGCCCCGCGGGGCCCTTTTAAAACCTCCACATCAAACCTAGGGGGTCAGCGAGGATCTACTATGCCCCCTTATAGTTATTTCCCCCTTTGTTTTGACCTCCTCTTGTCTCTCGATCCTACCGAGAGACAAGATGGCGGCCGCTACGGACTGTTTGGAATGTTGACAGACGCCGGAGAACCAATCAGCTTCGCTTCACAAAGCTCCGTTGCGCGAAAAGTCCGCGAACCAGTGCGCTGCCCGGTCCGCTGTTACAGATATATATCTTTTTTTAAACGTTAATTTCTCAAAATCCACTGGAGCACATATATTGAGACCTACAAAAGGCACATCGGGCTACCAGTCCCTACAATTTTGCAAAGTTTCGTGCAAATCCATTCAGCCGTTCGGGCTAAAAGTGAGGCCAACCGCCCTATGGAAAACTCAATGTTAAAAACACGTTTTGGGACCCCCCTTTTTTCTCGGCCCCCACTGGACGAACCCCCCCCAAATTTTCAAGGGCTGCTCAGAAACAAAATGTGCCATTTTCCTGAACATTTCAGCCAATTCCGTCCACAAACGCCAAAGTTATTAGACATAGAATTTTCAAAAAACCCATAGAGAAAAAATCCTAACTATATATACCTACTGGCGACCGCCAGTAGGTAATGTATATATATATATATATGTATATATATATATATTCACTGAAAAAACCATAGGTTATAGACCATATATAGTTAGGAATTAGCATTTACAAAACCTTGAAAATTCACTGCAAAAACCATAGGTTAGAGACCATATATAGTTAGCTGGACATTTTATTGACATAAAACCAATGAAATTCCATATATAGTTAGTTGCACTAACTATATATCGCGCACCCGCAATCCACTGCTGATGATGTCACATATTACATCATTCATGACATGGTCAGTGACATCACTGATGACATCACTGATGACATCTCAAATGACATCACTGATGACATCACTGATGACATCTCAAATGACATCACTGATGACATCATGACACACCAATACCAGTTACTACATACGCACTCACTGATTCCTACGTCTACACACACATTCACTCATTCACCCATACACTCACTCATACATACAGTCACTCATTATTACAACACTATCATATGCACTCATACACCTATGCAGACAGTCACACACTGCCACTCATCCATGGAGTTACTCACACACCAAGTCAGTCCTGTAAAGAATCAATCACACTTCCATTTCTTCATCTATACAGTTAAACACAGAACACCATACTTCAGTGACATCACTGATGAGATCACTAATGACATCTGAAATGACATCACTGATGACATCTCAAATGACATCACTGATGATATCATGACACACCAATACCAGTTACTACATACGCACTCACTGATTCGTACGTCTACACACACATTCACTCATTCACCCATACAATTACTCATACATACAGTCAGTTATTATTAGAACACTATGATATGCACTCATACACCTAGTCAGTCCTGTGAAGAATCAATCACACTTCGATTTCCTCATCTATAGTTAAACACAGAACACCATACTTTTCACACATATACTAACACATACTTACTCCCTTATACAATCACTGATACAAGTACACATTGATATGCACAGCGTCACACACCTCCCAGCCAGCCACACACACACTCAGTCTCCCATACAAATACTTGGACAATCAATCAGTAACCCATATAGTTAATCATATAGCTACTGATCAACACATGCAGCAGTTTACAGAACAACAGACATAATGATGCACAAATTAAGACCGTTTAGTCACTAACCCATGCACTCAGTGAGACACATTTAATCACTCACTCATACATTCAGTCATGCACCTACTAAATCCTTTGTCCAGACACTTATACTTCCACTCATTCTTCAATATGTAAGACACATTTTAACTTTACAGAAACATACAGTCACTGGATGTTGTCATCAGTGATGTCATCAGTGATGTCATCAGTGATGTCATTTGAGATGTCATCAGTGATGTCATCAGTGATGTCACTGACCATGTCATGAATGATGTAATATGTGACATCATCAGCAGTGGATTGCGGGTACGCGATATATAGTTAGTGCAACTAACTATATATGGAATTTCATTGGTTTTATGTCAATAAAATGTCCAGCTAACTATATATGGTCTCTAACCTATGGTTTTTGCAGTGAATTTTCAAGGTTTTGTAAATGCTAATTCCTAACTATATATGGTCTATAACCTATGGTTTTTTCAGTGAATTTTCAAGGTTTTGTAAATGCTAATTCCTAACTATATATGGTCTATAACCTATGGTTTTTTCAGTGAATTTCAATGGTTTTTTAATAGCAAATATCATAAGCTGTCGAATGTCAAGTACGTGGTAAGTAAAAACATTTTCATGTTTATGCACACTGATCTGCTTTGAATGCTGCCCCCACCCCTCATTTCTATTAGGAGTACTCTCTCTTTGCAGATAGTGAAGGGTAGTTAACGCAGCCCTTTGCCCCCTTTGTAATCCGTCGTGCCTGCTTCTCTCTCCATTTGATTGATTGTTCTCTTTGGTTCATTCTCTATTTACAAACAAGCATAGAGTCGCAATACTCTGTTTAGTCTTTGCAGATAGCGAAAAACCGTGTAAAAAAACAAAAGGAATCGAGCAAAATCAGTAGGCCACTAATGGGATCTCTTTTTGGCCTCGCTAAAATAGAAACATTAGGAACAACCTGTTGAAAATAGCAATGTGTATGTACATAAGCGGCGTTCATTTGTGTTCACAGTACCCCTTGTTGATTGTTTGAATCGAGCATTGAATTGTTCGAAGTTGGTTCTCTTAAGGATCTTCTCTGCCTGCAAACGAGGAAGAATAGGAATATTCGCTCTCCCTTTGCAGATAGTGAAGGGTAGGTAACGCAAGCCTTTAACACGTCGTACCTATTTCATTCCTCATTGATTGATTGATTGTCCGAACATTGACTGTTTGGGAATTAGTTCTTTTTGGAGGTATTCCCTGTTTGCAAATAAACGTAGGAAAATCTTTGCAAGTAGTGAAAGGGTACGTAATGCGGACCATTCTCCCCCGTTGTAATCTGTCATGCCTATCTACTCCCCACTGATTGATGCACCTGTTTCACCCGGACCATTTACTAGACATACGTCAACTGGCCCGACCAGAGAGCACCCCTAGTGAAAAGGACATATGCAATAATAACGAAGTGATCACTGTATCCTGTGAACAGAAACTTTAGCATGAAACAACCTGGAAAGAAAAGAATAGGAAAACGAAAATCAGTAGGCCACTGATGAACATGAACTTTTATTAAACAACGAACAAAGAAACGATAACATAACGTAATGATAAAACCTATTAATGTCCTAGAAACAAGAAAACGTTAAAATATGCCAGTGGTGAGAGACCAGAAAAACAGTAAGAGAAACCAAATCACCCCTCGCTGTCCCACCGCCTGCCACGGCAAAAAAATCGATAGACTAGGGAAAATGCAAGTCAGTAGAACATCCGCCCCCACTCTGGAAACTTCCAAGGTGGGGCAGGGTTCCGGCTACGCCCAGCCGGGAGCAGCCCATATAAGGCAGGTCCTGCTGCCACGCCTCGGCCAGGAGATCCTAACGTAGGGTGTAGCCGGAGGAGAGGCCGACACCAGCGGGACCCGGCCAGGGGATTGCCTTTACAACGCTGAACAGTTGCAGGGGGGGGGAATGTCTCCTCGACCCTCCCCTCTCTCTCCCAGTCCGGCCGCGGTGGCCCTTGAGAGTTGCAGGTAGTCCCGCCACATGCTCTTCCGGTCCAGCCACCAACGGTCGGGGGGCCGAGGCCGACGGGATCCGGCTGCAGCCGATAAACCAAGAAACCCGTTCATGGGGCCAGAGCCAGGGGCGTCCGGCCGACATCTACCGGAAGCCCGGCCCGAAGACGGACGGGACACTTCTTCTTTCTTGTATAATTGCTGCAACAACCCTGGGGGGGGATGTCTTGCACATGCCTCCGACCCCCCCCCCTCGTCCTCATCGCCTGGTCCGGCCATAACAAATCTCAAGCGTGACGCCGTGGGGTGCACTGGGAGGGAGAGACGGTGCGAACAGGCCTCTCCCGCCTCCCCAGTGGAGGCTTCCCAGCTGCACCCTCAGCGATCCAGGCGCCCGGAAAAGAGTTCTTCCACTGTGGCCATGCTGCAATGTCTCGCCCGGCAGGGTGGAGCCCGTCCGCTCATTTGACCCCGCGATCGTCAGTAGCTACCGAACTCTCAAAATGGCGGTCGACCTGGCAAGAGCGGGCCCAGCATAAAGAAATGGCCCGGTCACTGGTTGACTCCACCACCGTAGTCCTCCACGACCTTGAAGATTCTAGAGGAGCCGCGGGAGTCTCCGACCCCCGATGGGGAATGACTGCCATGATCACCCGTGGAGTGACGAAACTGTATCCGCGGGACGTCGGCGCCAGCCTCACTTTGAATTACTAGAATCCTGCACACCTCACTTCCGGTGAAAGCACAGTGTGACCCGGTAGGAAAAATTGTTGCACCCCCTCCCCTTTTTGACTGATAGTTCAAACCACCGATCCTTTCCTTTGCCCTTTTAACGGAACTTTGGACTGCCTCCCCCTCTTTTACATTTTCTAGAGAAAACAAAACATTAACCACTACATTAGCATAGCAGTTGACACCAGAACTGTTTTCAAATTGAAAACCAACAACATCTTCAACAGAATCCTTTTTGTTTCTGCTGTGACCCTGCTACAGCACAGGCATTGTCCCCAGCAGTAATTCTGCAATGCCGGTAAGAATAGCTGTGGTGCCTACTGGACTCACTCACCCCCGCGGCGCCCCACGCCGTTATTTGCTGGGCGGCAACTTGCTAGACATCACTTTCGTGCCATCTAGATTTCAGCGCGTTCTGCTGCCTTGGAACTATTCGCACAACAGACCGCTACTGACAAGAATATTTCATTATTGGTGCTGTCAATTTCAATAAATCTATTGGATAATTCAAAAGAAATTGCCACGGTCTCTTCGTTGTTTAAATGTTTTTACTGTTTTTGTTTTGTTGTATATATTTATATGTTATTAAAGTTTCATATTCCTACTACTTTGTTGGAGTGCTATATATTTTTAATGTGACACATAATTGTAAAAACTTTGATGTACAAAGAGTCATTCCTGGAATCTTCCGCTTCAGGCTCGGTCCCCTCCCCAATCACAATACAGGATAGTTTTCAGATAGTAGGAACACGTGTGGTGTGACGGATCTCATCGGGTGTGGGCCTTGATCTACTATAACTCCTTTGAAGAGGGGTGATTCTTTACAGCTGGGGCCATAAACTACATCTGCAGGGCTAGCTGATAGCCTGGACAATCGGACAAAGAGGAAGAGGAGTGTCAGAGGGTGCGGTAGTGAATAGGGCGAAAGGGAGGTGTCGGGCGGGCACAGAGTGTGATTCTCAGGGAAGAGCAGCGCAGATGGGGGGAGGTTTATTGCCCATGCATAAGACAGAGAGCGGGGGTGACCAGTGCCTGGGGAAGATGCTTGCGAGGGTGAGGAGCCATGCTACGAATCGACAGCGTGCAGAGAGTGGGTCTGGTCAAGACATCTAAAATGGCTGCCGTGCACGACAAAAGTGTGGCATTTCAAAAAAGGCAAGATGGCGCAGACAATGTTTTTCAACACTTCCTCATTTCCTTCGAATCGAACGTTAACAGACGTTGGGGCATATTACCAAAGTTAAGCGATATTTATCGCTAACGATGCTTACCAACGAATTTTTTACCGCATCGTCAGAAATTATCGAAGATAAACCTTGCTATTATCAAGGTTTATCACAAATGCGATAATAAACGGCCGCAATGCATGAATATCGCTAAAAACTCAGCGATATTCATACATTGCCGAGCTAATGCTCTTAGCCATGTTATCCACCTCCCATTGGATAACATGGCTAAGAACTGCTCAGGGCAGGTGTTACTTTTTGGAGATATTCGCGCTTAGCGCGAATATCTCCAAAAGTTGGTAATAGGAGATAGATATCTTGCATGTTGTAATGCAAGTTATTGTGGTATATGGAACTGATACCATAATCTCTCAGGAAAGCAGAAACTGATCCTTTTGGGACCGCCTAAAAAGGCCTAGGGGGTGAGGAGTACTCTACTTTGCCCCCTTTTCACGTTCCGAACTATTTTATTTTACTCTCTTCTGTAATTACACAAAATAGCAGCGATAAGATGCATCGGAGACACACAGTGAGAGAAAGGAGGCCGGAGATGAAGAAGAGATGTCAAATACACATTGGAGATAATATAGTGGCAGAAGGGAAGTAAATATGAGTAAACTTACCATGTAACATAAAAATGTTGCACTCTATACTATAAGTCTCATTTTATACTACAATCACTTCGCTACAACCTCATGAATTAAAAATAAAAATGAATAATGTCTCAAACAATTTTTGATTTCTAAATATAAATTTATTCTTCCGAATTTTCTAAATTTGAAAGAACTAGTAACATGTCCTCATCAGCAATGTCCTCATGAAAAGTCTGCAATAATGATTCTTGTAACTCTATGGTCTCCAAACACTCGATAAATTCGCCATCAAGAGATTGATCAAAAAAATCATTCAAGTCATCTCCTCCTTCTGACAATATTTCATTATTGGTGCTGTCAATTTCAATCAATGTAGTGGAATCATTCAAGTCATCTCCTCGTGACAATATTTCATTATTGGTGCTCTCAATTTCAATCAATGTAGTGGAATCATTCAAGTCATCTCCTCCTTGTGACAATATTTCATTATTGGTGCTGTCCATTTCAATCAATCTAATGGAATCATACAAGTCATCTCCTCCTTGTGACAATATTTCATTATTGGTGCTCTCAATTTCAATCAATGTAGTGGACAATTCAAAAGAAATTGCCACGGTCTCTTCATTGTGAGCCATTTTATTTTGAAATTGCTTGCTGTAAATTGCAGAAAAAAATAATCACTTTCATTTATCGTTTTTAGTAATACATAATATAAAACTAACTTTATCAAGTATTTAGTATAACAGAAGGACTGCAAATAAATAACAGAAAACATTTTTCAAATTATCTTCAAGTGTACAACATAGTTCCCCTTACAAAGAAATTGCCACGGTCTCTTCATTGTGAGCCATTTATTTTGAAATTGCTTGCTGTAAATTGCAGAAAAAAATCATCACTTTCATTTATCGTTTTTAGTAATACATAATATAAAACTAACTTTATCAAGTATTTAGTATAACAGAAGGACTGCAAATAAATAACAGAAAACATTTTTCAAATTATCTTCAAGTGTACAACATAGTTCCCCTTACAAATTAACAACTCACCTTTTTAAAAGTAGGAAAAGTGTTAGTACTGTGTAAATCAAACACCAGAAATTCACCACCAACAATTCCTCACAAATGTACCTCAGACAGTAGTATCACAAAATGGCTGTGGTTTCCTCTCATTTGACATATATACATAACCAATTAACTTTCATCACACACAAATACAAAACCAAAGTAACATTTTAATTGGTTCTAAATTTCAACACTTTCAAATGTGTTTTCCCCATGCAATTTTCCATAGGACATTTACATATGTCTACAGCCTGAATGGCTGAACGGAATTACACCAAACTTGGCAAAATGGTACATCAAACCTAAGAGGTCAGGAAGGATCTACTATGCCCCCTTATGGTGATTTCCCCCTTCACTTTGGCCTCCTCTTGTCTCTCAATCCTACCGAGAGACAAGATGGCGGCCGCTACGGACTGTTTGGAATGTTGACAGATGCCGGAGAACCAATCAGCTTCGCAAAGCTCCGTAACGCGAAAAGTACGCGAAGCGGAGCGCTGTTACAGATATATATCTTTTTTTTAACGTTAATTTCTCAAAATCCACTGGAGCACACATATTGAGACCTAGCAAAGGCACATCGGTCTACCAGTCCCTAATATTTTACCAAGTTTCGTGCAAATCCATTCAGCCGTTCGATTATTATTATTATTTTTTTTTTTTGCCCCGCGGGGCCCTTTTAAAACCTCCACATCAAACCTAGGGGATCAGCGAGGATCTACTATTCCCCCTTATGGTCATTTGCCCCTTCGCTTTGGCCTCCTCTTGTCTCTCGATCCTACCGAGAGACAAGATGGCGGCCGCTACGGACTGTTTGGAATGTTGACAGACGCCGGAGAACCAATCAGCTTCGCTTCACAAAGCTCCGTTGCGCGAAAAGTACGCGTCCTGGGACGCTGCCCGGTCCGCTGTTACAGATATATATCTTTTTTTAAACGTTAATTTCTCAAAATCCACTGGAGCACATATATTGAGACCTACAAAAGGCACATCGGGCTACCAGTCCCTACAATTTTGCCAAGTTTCGTGCAAATCCATTCAGCCGTTCGGGCTAAAAGTGAGGCCAACCGCCCTATGGAAAACTCAATGTTAAAAACACGTTTTGGGACCCCCCTTTTTTCTCGGCCCCCCCTTGACGAACCCCCCCCCCAAATTTTCAAGGGCTACTCAGAAACAAAATGTGCCATTTTCCTGAAAATTTCAGCCAATTCCGTCCACAAACGCCAAAGTTATTAGACATAGAATTTTCAAAAATCCCATAGAGAAAAAATCCTAACTATATATACCTACTGGCGACCGCCAGTAGGTAATATATATATGTATGTGTATGTGTATATATATATATATATATATATATATTCACTGAAAAAAACATAGGTTTTAGGCAGGTTATAGTTAGTAATTAGCATTTAAAACACCATGCAAATTCATTGAAAAAACCATAGGTTTTACACGTTATAGTTAGCTGGACATTTCACTCATACAAAACCATTAAAATTCCTCCGTTATAGTTAGTTGTAATAACTGTAACTCTCGTGCCCACAATCCACTGGTGATGATGTCACATATTACATCATTGATGACATGGTCAGTGACATCACTGATGCCATCTCAAATTACATCACTGATGACATCACAGATTACATCATCCATGTCACAATCTGATACATCTCATCATACACTAGTGTACTCTTTCAACACTCATTATAAAATATGGAGTACCATAAATATGTTGCAAGCTTGTGCTTGCCTCTGCACACCTGCTTAAATTGCAGCCATGTGGTGACACATGCACCCTTGCACCATAGTACAAGAATGTCCGTGTCATGCGGAGATTGTTTTTGTGCAGGACACCTTTTTGCACAAAAACAATGAGAAGAGGCATTTTAAACCTTCAATATATGCTGTGCATTGTAGCATATATTGAAAGTGAAAAAATGAAAAGTGAAAACAATTCTCATTAATGTGCTTTCCTACACCAATTGGAGGATGGTGCAGCATTCGCAAACATGGCCAAATTTATAATTTTTGATAAAACACCTTTTCAACGGAAAATGCTGTGTATGATGAGATTGTATTTACATGGAAAAAAAGGTATATAGAATGTCTTTTTCTCACCTTGTAAATTAGAAAAAGAGTTAATGCCTATGCCAATTGTTATTATAGGCGTAAATTTCTGTACTATTAACAGAGAACATAATGAACAAGTTACTTACCTTCGGTAATGATTTTTCAGGTGGATACAGTATCTGCCTGTGGATTCCTCACCTTGTGAATATCCCCCTGCATCAGCAACATTCCGAAAATCTTTTGTAGCTCTTAACGCCGATGTGGATGACGTCACAGAACGCACGGCTTCGCGCGCGCGGCTCCCCTGACGTCACTGACTCCATAATAGGACTCCGTCGGCGTGATGACATCAGTTCCTCCCTTTTTTCTTTACCTTCAAGGCACACGGACGGACCAACAACAGTAGATATACACACAATGTACACAATACCAAATATTTCAAAATAACACACAGTGTGTAGCCAATGCAGGAAAGCAATTATAATAACACATTTCCTCTGACAATAAAAAATGTACATTAAAACAAAGACACTAATACAGGTATAGAAGAGTGGACAACGGGGAGGCGGGTGGGCCAGTGAGGAATCAACAGGCAGATACTGTATCCACCAGAAAAAGTGTTACCGAAGGTAAGTAACTTGTTCTTCTGATGGATACATCTGACAGTGGATTCCTCACCTTGTGAATAGAGTCCCTCCTCACTTTGGAATCCAAGCAGTAATGCTTCGCAAAAGTGTGGAGGGAGGCCCAAGTTGCCGCTCTACAAATGTCCTCTACAGGTACACCCCTAGACAAAGCAGATGTAGCAGACCTTGCTCTAGTAGAATGAGCTCTTATCCTGATACACAAGACAATCCATCTTGACAGCGTGCGCTTGTGCACCGCCTTGCCTCTTCTGGCTCCAACAAAACCCACAAAGAGCTGGTCATCCACACTGAACTCTCTGGTTCTGTCCAAGTAGAAGCTCACCGCCCTCTTAGGGTCCAAGCGGTGAAGTCTCTCCTCCTCCTTGGAAGGGTGAGGGGGAGGATAAAAGGTAGGAAGGGTAACAGACTGCCCTAGATGGAAGGGAGTTACCACCTTAGGCGGAAAAGCAGCACTGGTCCTGATTACCATTCGTTCAGCATGAATGGTCAAGAATGGGGGCTTTGAACTAAGAGTTTGAAGCTCACTTACCCTCCTTGTCGAGGTAATTGCAATCAGGAAGACGGTTTTAAAAGAAAACAGTCTCAAGGGACACTTGTGCAAAGGTTCAAATGGTGAACCCATCAAGAAAGTTAGCACAAGATTCAAGTCCCATTGAGGCACAATAAAGGGAGTAGGAGGAAATGTATTTGTAAGGCCCCTTAAAAACCTTAAAACAATAGGAGATTTAAATAAGGACAACTGATCTGGCAGACAACGAAATGCCGACAAGGCCGAAAGATAACCTTTGACTGTAGCAAACCCTTGCTAAGCCAAAGAAACGGCAAACTGAAGTATTTCAGACAATCGAGCCTTCAATGGGTCAATGGACTTCTCCCAACACCAAGAGACAAATTTAGACCATCTATAAAAATACATAGACTTGGTGGAATCACGCCTGGACGATAAAATGACATCCACCACATCATGTGGGAGAGAAAAAGAATTCAGGTTGCCCCGTTCAATCTCCAGGCATGAAGGTGTAAGCTCTAGAGGCGGGGGTGTAGAACCTGCCACTCCATCTGAGAGAGGAGATCTACCCTGAGAGGGAGACGGAGTGGCGGGCACAAGGAAAGGTGGAGAAGATCCATGTACCACACCCTTCTTGGCCAATCCGGGGCGACCAATATGAATTGGGCCCGGTCTTGACGTATCTTCCTCAAAATCCGAGGAATCAAGGGTATGGGAGGAAATGCAAAAAGGAGTCTTGAGTCCCAACTCAACTGAAACGCGTTCCCCAAAGCTCCCTGCATCGGATACTGGAGACTGCAGAATGACGGGCAGTGAGCATTCTCATGAGTGGCAAACAGGTCCACCTGAGGAATTCCCCACGTCAGAAAGACGTGATGAACCACTTCTGGATGAAGTATCCACTCATGATCGGCCGAGAACAGCCGACTGAGACTGTCTGCATGCACATTCAGAACTCCGACCAGATGATTTGCCATCAGATAAATCTGATGGTCCTGAACCCAGGACCAAAGACGCAGAGCCTCTCTGCAGAGACACCGCGATCCCACTCCTCCCTGACATGCCATATCACGGTCGTGTTGTCCGTCAGGACCTGAACCGACCGACCGCGAAGGGAAGGGAGGAAGGCCTTGAGCCCCAAATGAATCGCCCACAATTCCAGAAGGTTGTTGTGGAGCAACCTTTCCTCTTGAGACCAAAGACCCTTGATCTCCAGATCCCCCAGATGAGCACCCCACCCTAGAGTGGATGCATCCGTTATCACTGTGGCCACCGACGGAGGCAGTTGAAAAGGTTTTCCTTGAGACAGATTGCCTTCCACGCCCCACCAAGACAGATCTGCTGCACCTTCTCTTGAGATCCTCACAGACTCCCTGAGATCTCTGTTGTGTTGATACCACTGTCTGCGGAGGCACCACTGGAGTGCCCTCATGTGCCAGCCTGCATGGTTGACCAGCAGAATGCAGGAAGCCATCAGATCGAGCAGATGAAGGACCTTCAGGACAGGAACGACCGCTCCATTGCAAAATAAAGGAATCATTTCATGTATGCCGCGAATCCTTTGAGGAGGAGGGAATGCCCGACACACAGTTGTATCCAGTACAGCAACTATGAACAGGTTGCGCTGGGAGGGCACCAGCTGAGATTTGGGTACATTTATGGAAAAGCCCAATCTGTACAACAACTGAGTTGTGTCTTGCAGATGATGTAGCACTTTCTCTGGAGACTTTGCTTTGATCAGCCAATCGTCCAGATAAGGTAATACTTGTATCCCTGACCTCCTGAGATGTGCTGCCACCACAGCCATCACCTTGGCGAAGACTCAAGGCGCAGTAGTAAGACTAAACGGAAGGACCGCAAACTGATAATGTTGCGAACCGACTGTGAAATGGAGATACTTCCTGTGCGACTTCAGGATGGGGATGAGGAAATATGCATCCTGCAAGTCGATCGATACCATCCAGTCTTCTTCCAGCAGCACTTGAAGGACCTGCGCAAGGGTGAGCATCTTGAATTTCTCCTGCTTCAGAAAGAGGTTCAAAATCCTGAGGTCCAGGATTGGACCTAGTCTGCCATCCTTCTTGGGGATCAGGAAATACCGGGAGTAGCATCCCTGACCCCTTTCCTGCTCCAGAACCACCTCTATCGCACCTTTTCTTAGTAACGCCAGGGCTTCCTCCTGCAGAAGTAGCAGGTAGTCCTCTGAGCAAAACCCTTGTATTCGGAGGGAATTCCCATGAGATTGAGAACCCAAAGGTCGGATGTGACCGATTCTCAATCTCGTAGAAAATAGGTAAGCCGACCCCCCACAGGACTCGCATGATCCAGAATGGCGGATCTAGTGCTGCTTTGCTGAGGTTGGAGGGGGGTGGGAAGAGGAAGAGGAGGAGGAGGAGAAGGAAGCTTGACGTCCTCGAGGACGAGCTCTTTGCCTGCCCCTGTACGATTTGTACAGCGGATTTTGTTGTTGCTGCTGCTGTTGCGGCTGCTTGTAGGCTCGAAAGGAGGACCTTCCAAATCCTCTATACGTTTTACCTACAGTACCACTGGACTGTAGATTCAAAGACCTGGCTGTTGCTCTGCTATCTTTGAATCTCTCCAACGCAGCATCAGCCTTCTTCCCAAAAAGGCCCGAGCCATCAAAAGGCAGATCCATTAAGGCAGCCTGGACATCAGCAGAGAATTCAGAAGACTTCAGCCAAGCTGCTCTTCTGGTGGCAATAGAAGACCCCATGACTCTCGCCACAGAGTCAGCCGTGTCCAACCCACTCTGGATGATTTGCCGAGCAGCTGCTTGGGTATCAACAAGCACCTCATTAAAATTCTGCCTGTCCTCTGGAATTTTAGGGGCCAACTGTTTCACAGAATCCATCAGAGCATGGATGTAACACCCCAAGAGGCATGTGGCGTTTGTTGATTTGAGAGCCATGCTCGCTGAAGAAAAAACGTTCTTTGCTGTTTGGTCTTGTCTTTTAGAATCTTTGTCTCCAGGCACGTGAGGGAAAGCACCTGCAGATTTTTTGAAGCAGGCTGCCTGTACCACCAAGCTCTCTGGTAAAGGGTGAGAAGATAAAAAGTCTGGGTCTCCAGGAGCCACCCTATATCTTGCGACAGCCTTCAAAACTGCTGGAGCTGTAAGAGGCCTATTCCACACCTCCAAGATCGGCTCTGTTAAAGCTTCATTAAAAGGAAGCATCGGCTCTACCACAGAAGATGGAGAGTGAAGGACTTCTGTTAATATATGACATGTACTCCGCAGTAGGCAGATTTAAATTCAACAGTTCTGCTGCCTTCTTGATGACCACATGATATGGTGCCACATGTTTACTCTTTTGCTGATAATGTTTTTGCATATCCTATCTAATTGTCTAAAGAATTATACCTGTTGGGATATTATCTGTTTATTCTAATTTCCTACCCCAATCCCAAAGCGGTTGAAGGGTCAATACCCCTTTCTCTACGTGACACTCTTAGGTCACCTAGAATGTCAAAAGAGACTCTTTCCTACTCTGAGGAATACATCCAGAATCCTATGGGTGGTCCATCTCTGCTTTCGGGACCATCCATTACTCCTCTTTCCACCCCTACACCTAACACCTCCCGTGTACTTCTTGATAAACTCGAGAAATTAAAGAAAAAACAAATCAGAACAGAACTACATGCCCGCATGCTGACTGACTATTTGAGATCTGGTTTTATTCCTGTTGGTCTACAAACCCGTAACACTCCAGCCATCTTCACCCAAGATCCCAAATTCAGAACCGGCTTTAGTCACCTGGCCACGACCTGTTCCCGCCATTGGATGGTGCTTGGAATCGATATAGCCATCGCCCATAGTCGTCAAGAATTGAAGAAATGGCCGAATTGGAGAAACTTATATTAGCTGACACTACTATTCCAGACGCTAAGACTCTGCTCGATAAAGTCAACGCAACCATCTCTACGTTCAACACATTTGAACTCAACAAAAAAGTCAATATAATACAAAAAGACATAAAATATTACAAAGTTGAGCAAACTTATCCATATTTATCAGACGATTTCTACAACACCCCGTATATTCTACCAAGAACAAGGAACTGGAGTAGATTTCGCAATAATCAAAGAATTACCTTTTCAGATTCATCCAACGCCTCAGTCGAGGACTCCGATCTAGGCGAAGGCTCAAGCACCACCAACAGACCACAACCTCTTCTTCCTCCTGGTTTTTTAAGAAGGGGCCGGGGGCGCGGCCAACCTCCGCCCAGACCAGCAAGAAACGGCCAGTACCAACCACAATTCGCAGGCGAGCGACAGACACTCAACCACTTCTACTCATTGGGCGCCCCCAGTAAATACAGGACATGTACGTACCATTTCTCCCGGAATATCCATAATCTCCACCACGGATACTGACATTATCCCCCTCTTCAATCTCTCGGGTCAGACTCTCACCACAGATGATACCAAAATTCTATCCCGGGGATTCAGCTTTGTCCCCACTGAAAAAACAAATTTTTGGGAACGAACTACAATCTAGTCTACTCATATTTTTCCGCCGAATACGATTGAAACAATTCTTTATCAATGAACCTGAATCCTTTTAACCTATCACACCACGGTTCCATCCACCTTCTACATTCAATCCTCCATCCTCCACCATGCCCCCCGAAATCTTGGCTTTTGAACGGTTGGTCTTACAAGAAATTGCCGAGTTACAAACGGATTTCCAATACATCCCATATTACATCTCTCGCCAAGAAAAACAATCCCTGATGACTTTGAAAAACAACTCAGAGATCGCGATTAAACCTGCAGACAAGGGTGGTGGTATAGTGGTGATGGGGATTGACCAATATGATCTTGACATCAAATGACAACTGAATAACGCCAACCACTACCGCCCCCTTTCTAAGGATCCCTTACTCAAGATAAAGCAGAAAATCCTAGATGTCACAGAACAAGCTAAAGCTTCTAACATCATCTCACATAAGGAATACCTCTTCCTCAACAACCCTCACCCACGGACTCCGGTGATTTATATACTCCCGAAGATCCATAAAGACAACATCAATCCCCCAGGACGTCCCATCGTCTCTGGCTGTGAGTCCATCCTTGAACCCCTAGGCAAATTCATTGATGCTGTCCTTAAGGAATTTATTTCCTCTTACTGGCACCTTCATCTGCGACACTATGGACCTTATCAACACCATTCAGGACAAACCATTCAAGACAGAAACTGATTTAATGGTGGGATTAGATATCGAGTCGCTTTATACTAACATTCCACACACTGAGGGATAACAAGTGATTAAATCGCTCCTACTCCACAGACCTAGGCCCAACCGAATCCCAACCGATTTCATTATGGATCTGTTACGAATTGCCCTACAAAACAATTATTTCTTGTACCGTGAGACATTTCACTTACAAATAAAGGGAGTCTCCATGGGCGCTTGTTTCGCCCCTAACTTCGCCATGCTCTTTGTCCATCACATGATGACGACTCACATTCTACACACCATCAACACTTTTCTGAACAATATCAGTCTATGGCGCGTTACATAGACGACATTCTCTTACTCTGGAATGGCACTAATACAGAACTTACCACTTTCATCGATTGGCTCAATAACTCTCAACAACATCTGACCTTCACAAGTGACTGTAGGATCAATGACGTTTCATTCCTTGATGTTACAATACACGCAGAAGATGGCAAATTGGGGACCTGCTTATTCCGTAAACCAACTGAGAGGAATACCCTCTTACAATACTCTAGTTACCATCCTCGCGGATTGCGTGATGGACTCCCCTACAGCCAATTCCTACGAATTAGGCGCAATTGCAAATGGCTTAAGGATTACTTTTGAGAATCTGAAGTACTCATCAACAAGTTGATATCACGAGGATACCCTAAACGACTCATCTCTAGTGCTAAGAAGAGAGCTTGGTATTGCCACAGGGAACACCTCCTTACTCCAAAACCGAAGAAAGCCATAAAGAGGATTCCCTTTGTGTTGAAATTCAGCCCAAGCAGCAATCAAGTGGCTAAAATCATAAAGAAAATCTGGACCATACTTCGCTCTTTAAAACCATTCAAAGAACCACTGTTGTTTTCCTAAAAGAGAGGTGACAATCTGGCCTCCCACTTGGTACACGCAAAAATCCAAGGATAGACATACACTCACATCTGCGTGGGGGCTCCCTCCAGTAATTGGACCTTTTAAATGCCAGAATTGCTCCGTTTGAGATCTTACCACCAATACCAAGGATTTTGTCTACCTAAACAAAACATATAAATTGAAACACCACACAAATTGTATATCTAGAAACGTCATTTATGCTATCAAATGCCCCTGCGATCTCCTATACGTGGGCCAGACCACTCAGATGGTAAAAAATCGCATCATCAACTGCAAGACTATCACTGCCCCTCTGGTTACACACTACTTGGGAAAGGAACACCAGGACACAGACTTCCGGTGGCAAGTTAGAGAGCAGGTCACTTTACCAGCAAGAGGGGGTGACATCCAAAACCTTCTCAACCGATGCAAATGCAAATGGATGACATACTGTGACTCTGTGAACCGGGGTCTCAATACCATAGATGAGTGGAATAGTACCATTGCTATCTGATTTAGCATTTCCTATTACTACTCTTGTCCAGGACCAGTCCCCTCCAATCCCTAACACTCCTATATTCAGACTCCCATTTCCTACCTATCATGCTTCTCTGCCATCTATGACCAGCCCTACGTATCTATCAATAATTGGTTTTTCGACTGTACTATTGCTTAGTTGTAGATATACCATATGTCCCACCGCCTGTAAATAAAATCCATGATTGATCGTTTCATCTATACATGGGTCTTATTGCAATGCCGTTATTAGTTGTCTCTCTAATTTTTACCTTGACAACTATTTGCCAAGTACTTCATTTTATTGTAATTCATGTATTATCTACTGTCTGTGACTTTCATCCTCTTTGACCTACGTGTACTTACAACATATTATTATATCCAATGGCTTTAGCATCCTTTGTGATCCTTTTATCACATAATACGTTGTGTACTGGTACAGCACTGAGCGATTACATTCCACAGCGATTACCGCTAACTTCTTCTGACTTCATTAATATCGCTCACCCACTTTCACTCACAAGCCTGTTCCAATTCGTCCCTTAGCTACCGCCTCCCACCCTCCACCCCCTCCCAATCGTCCAATCCCGCTCCCTCATGTCACGTTGCCACGCCCCCGCCTCCCCTATTACCTCCGCATTCGGGCGTTTCCCTCACTACGTCCTGATTGCCCGGACCAAAGTCAAGCTGCCAATTCAATCCCAGAGGTACGTCTCTCAGCTTCTCCTTGATACAGCTTGCCCTATGCTACTTCTTATGCAATCTATCACCTTTTTTAAAATTAAAACCCCCCTTCTCCCTTAGAGTGATTCTCTGCCGCCCCTATCCCCTCGTGGATCGGCTGCTACCCAACCCGCGGATCGGCTGCTACCCAACCTGCTGCACGATGATTTCTGGCCTCCCAGGCACTAACTGCTCTCCGAGTTACTGAACCGCCCTGCCGGATCCTTTCGTTGATCGGCAGCAACCCCACCCGCTGCACGCTGATATCCAGCCTCCCTGGAACCAACCACTCTCCAGGTTAGTGAACTGCTCGGCCTGTGTTCTTTTTTATCCGCAATGTGTCTCCCCCGTGGCTTTGTCTCATGACCCTCCGACCCTCCCACAGGCTTCCAACGACTTTTATGACCGGCTCGACGCCCCCCAGGACCTGAATTACCTTGATTTTGTCCAAGTACTAGCTAGCTACCTTTTTCCCCCCTCCCTCTCACTACCCTCCCATTCTCCCCCTTCCGTTGTCCGATGCCTGCTCGCATACGGACACGGACTCCCGCATACCAGCTGCTTGCCCGTCACCATTTCGGCTCCGCTAGATTTCTCTAGTTCGGTCCTGCTTACAGACCCTGCCAGGCTTCTATCCCCTACTAGGCCGTCTTCATCCCTAAACGGTCAGTGCCTTGTTTATTTCAGACCCACGTCCTTGACACGCGCCCTTTCCTCCCCTGTAGATTCAAAGGCCTGCCACTGTGGCCTCCTGTTTACTTGTTCTAGTTCTTGGACGGCCACCCACCATGGCTAGTCTCTCCTTCCTTTCAGCGTCTTTCACAGCACAAGGAGGATCGATAAGCCTTTCTCAGCCCACACTGCCCAGGGGGGTTTCTTACTCACCTGCCACCATCCCATGGATGGCCAGCTCCCCGGGGCCCACTTTCCGCTCAGCTTCCATTTTACATTCAAAACCTATGTCTTAAATCAAGATAAAGCCACATTGTTTTATCCCATCACTGTATATATTGAACACTGATCACTTATGCACTGTTCACGCTGATCACCTTGTCACTTGCATCGCCACTGTGCACTCCACATGCACCTTTATTGCACCAAGTACAACTAGGGTTGTAGTATTGTTACCTACAGTGTTGTTACTACTGTGTATTTTATTCTTCCTAAATTACCTGTATAAATATGATGCCAATGGCACATTCAAATAGATGTATTGAGTCTCTTTACTCTTTTGCTGATAATGTTTTTGCATATCCTATCTAATTGTCTACAGGATTATACCTGTTGGGATATTATCTGTTTATCCTAATTTCATACCCGCAATCCCAACGCGGTTGAAGGGTCAATACTCCTGTAGTTTTCACAACATCTTTTGAAGGGACATCTGGGACAGAGGATAACTCCCAATCTGGAGACAGTTCCAACCCACTAGCCTCCCTAAGGTCATCAAAGAAATCATCCAATTCCTGCAGCTCACCTTCTTCCATCTCCACTTCTCTGTACCTCTGTTCCTCTAGAAGTCGCTGAGCCTCACGTCTTGACCTCTCCTTTGGGAATGACGTCGGCAGATCCGCAATCGACTCCGATGGAGCCGGAGCCGGTGTCGAGCTCGGAGCCAAAGGAACAGGACGCTGCACTCGAGGTCGAACTGGAACCGGCGCCGGTGACGAAGGAATCGGAATCGAAGACCTCGGCAGGGCGAGAGATGCCAAGGCGGTGTCGGAACCGGCATAAATGGCATAAATGGTGCCCGAGCATACATCTGGGGGACTCCTAGATGAAAGGCCATCGAACCCATGGGACCAACCGGTGCTCCAGAGGGGTACATGGCTCTCATGTAGACACCATACATAGCATTTAAATACTGTGTAGGGTCTTGTCCCGGGCCTGGAAAGGGAGAGTATGTACCCACAGGCTGCTCTCGAGGAGGCACCGGTTTCGTGTTGACTTCTTCCTCGGGTTGGTGAGCCGGAGTCGTCAAACCCTCAAGCAAAGGAGCCTCTTCCTCCTCTCGAGTTGGAGTTTGAGACGGCATCAGAGACTCCATAGGCGAAGCCTCACCTTCTGGATTCAGAACATCTGGAGAAGGAGCTACATCATCCTTACGATGTCATCTACCTGGCGACTTCGGTCTCAAATCCGAATCCTTCCCAGAATGGTGTTGAGATCCGTGCTTCCTCTTCTTATGCTTCTTTTTTGTCGACCTGGAAGCATGCCCTGAAGACGACCTCGAAGGCGACCTCAAACGAGACCTCGACCTCGACCGCCTTGAACGCGACTTCAAACTCTTCTTGTCCCTTTTACCCTTCATCTTGGCAACTAGGAGCTTCGCCTCTCTTTCCCGAAGGGCCTTGGGGTACATTTTCTTGCAGCATGGACACGCCTGGACATCATGGTCCAAGGACAGGCACCATACGCAATCTTCATGCGGGTCCGGGATTGACATCATTTTCCCGCATTCTCTGCACGGCCTGAATTCGGTCTCTTCGAGGACATCTCGACAGGAGACAAAGAATCAAGAAAACACTGAAAGCAACAAACAGTAACAGAGTTACTCAATAGCTACAGAGGATCCCTCGAAAACTGTTAGCGTTAATGAAGCGAAAAAAACAGAACTGATGTCATCACGCCGACTGAGTCCTATTATGGAATCAGTGACTTCAGCGGAGCCGCGCGCGCGAAGCCATGCATTCTGTGACGTCGTCCTCGTCGGCGTGAAGAGCTACAAAAGAATTTCCGAATGTTGCTGACGCAGGGGGATATTCACAAAGTGAGGAACACACTGGCAGATGAATCCATCTGAAACATTTATAAGTACTTATGTTTTACGAAACTTAAAGCACATATTTATATATGACTGAAGAGAAGAGATAGGGCATACTGTCACATGTGGGAAAAGACTTATCGGTCCATTAGGACGACGGGCGGACATCCTAGCGGGGATTGGGAACGTCCGCCATAAGGGCGGGGGTCCCGTGGGAGGCATTAGGATGTGCCCGCCACAGTGGCGGGCACATCCTGCATTTCTAGCATTGTGGCGGGCGGTGCTCTCAGCACCGCCCGCCACAATGCTAGAAATGCATTTCAGCATTTGCATTAACAAAGCGGCAGGCACCGCGCTGTGCCTGCCGCTTTGTTTATGCAAATGTGGGGGGGGGGTACCACAGGTACCCCCCGTGTGCAGCCCCCTCCCCTCCTTCACTCGGGGGGCCCGCAGGGCCACCACAAATATGGCCCCACATTAAACATTTTCCGCCCCGGCCGCAAGGCGATCAGGGTGGAAAAGCTGCGGACGGTCTTTCCGTCTGCCGCGGTCCCCCCGCCATACTAATATGGCGGGGGGAATCTGCCCGACATCGTAATGGGCCCCTTAGTGATATGCTTTAAGTTAAATAGTTTTATTTCTTATAATTCTTAAATTGCCACTACCTACAAGACCACCAAATGTCTCTATTGCGTACTATACCATGTATCTTGCAGACACCTGATCTTCTATCTGATACCTGTCTGCAATAGAATTTTCTAGCACAAATCTAGTCCAGCAATCTTCCATTTTTTCAACTGTTTGCAAACACAATCCATTGTGCGTTTTAAGACTTACTTAAACTTACCTCAGCAGCATTACAACTATAAAACGTTACCCATTTTATTCAGTTATTTTTTATTATGTAAGATATAGTAAATACCATATTTTAGAATTAGGATCTGTAAAAGAAAAGAAAAATAGTTATAAAATGTAATAATATATTTTTAAAAGCACAACATAATTTTAACATTTTAAAATAATTTATTTGCCTTTTTTGCTGTTCTCAGAATATATTGAATTTCACTAGAAACAGTGATTTCAATCGTACTCATCACATAACTAAGGGTGGGCGCCCGATTCGGCTACGCCCACGGAGTAGGCGTAGTGTTGCCTTCTACGCATTTTGCGTAGACAGCGTAGCCGGCAACACTACGCCCACTCCGTGGGCGTAGCCGAGTCGGCCGCCACCCGCCTCCCTCCCGCCCTCCCCTAGATACATTATTTACGCAATTACAGTGATTAAAACAATATTAAAGCACTTACCTTGTCCGGGGCTCGTCCGGGGCTCCATATTTGAATAGCGTCCTTTTCCTGACAACAAATGCGTATGCGCGGCCGCCCGCGAATGCGATTTCTCGGGAGAAATGCGCATGCGCGGCCGCCCGCGCATGCGCATTGGTATCCAGGAAAAGGACGCTATTCAAAGATGGAGCCCCGGACGAGCCCCGGACAAGGTACGTGCTTTAATATTGTTTTAATCACTGTAATTGCGTAAATAATGTATCTAGGGGAGAGCGGGAGGAGGTGCGTAGTGGGGCTACGCGGAGTGCGGGAGTGGGCGTAGCTTCTCGCCCTCTCCGCGTAGCTCCGCGGAGCCCCACTACGCCCACTACGCCCAGGGTTACACATAACAGCAGGCAAAAAAAACCAATGAATTAGATTGCTTAAAAAAAAAAACATCCTCAGTAAAACACCAGATAATACAAATCACACATATATAAAATGGCGACTGCTAAGAACATTTTATAACTTAAATTTATAAACAATATAAATGATATTGGTTAAAAAAATACACCAAGACAATGTGCAACAAAAACTCCATAATTCAAAGAAAAACCTTTCCTTGAGGCCAAATTGAATTTTTGCACACATTTTTATATACATTGTCCAATGGTTATTCTATTAAATCATAATAGGAAATTCCTCTGAGGCTCAATTATCTTACTAAAACTTTGGCTTTAAAATTTTTAGGTAGGAATTTGGTAATTCGAAAGGCAAACTTTGTTTGAAAACCAACTCAGCATCATTACAAAGAGTCCAGCCTTTGTTACTTTTTAGATAGGCAGTGTAATGTCCAGATGTTGTTGAAGGACCATCGTGGAACACTATTGCTACTGCTACAAAAGTCCTTCCTGATATTGATAGTTGAGTAGCTACAAAATGTTTTATTAAAGTGTCCAATTTTCTTCTGTCAGCTGTACAATGTTGCATCATTAAAATGATATATTCTCCATATCTTTGTATAAATAATGTTAATGGCAAAACACACAAGATGATGGACGGAATGGTGCAAATGGCAAAACATTCACCCCCAGTCACAGATCTGGGTTTAATCCATCGTTATTTTGCTCACCAAGCCACCCCAGTTCAAACATGGCCATATGCAAATCAGTCTTGACCCGTGTGCCTCATGGGAACAGTCCCGACCGAACTGCCAAGCCATGTCTTCCCTGGACCAGAATCAAGCATCCTAGGACCGGTTTCTGGCTATCAGCCATCTTCAGCCAGGATAGCTTGACTCCAGTGGCTTAGTGAACACGGGACCCACGTCTGGGCATACCCTTCCCACATACTGGGGGTGACTGGTTTTCCATTGTGCAACATTCCGTCCATCATCTTGTGTGTTTTAAATAATGTTAATAACATTTCTGATTTGCAGCTTTAACTAATTTATTGAAAGACACTGATTTACCATCCGGTAATGTTAAATATAGAAATCTTTCAGTATCTACATTAGTGCTACATGTATACATACAATTTTCACAATGATGTTCCCATTTATATCAAAGGCCAAAAGTATTCTCTATGTCTACAGCTTCATTTCCAATACAGTAAGCATATACATTAGAAATTCCTGAGCATCTTGTTGGATATTCTGCGTAAATTGTGTAGAACCAGAACATACATCTAATAGATTACAAACATCGGAAATGGTTTGTATTTTACTTGTATCAGTTCTTAATTTTTCATAAACAGAATGCAACAAGGAACAACATTTTTTTTCCCGATTCTCCATAATATGCTGTTGGAAACCTTCAAGAAAAAACCCAACATTGATCACTACATTAGCATAGCAGTTGGCACCAGAACTATTTTCAAATTGATAACCAACAATCTCTTCAACAGTGTCCTTTTTCTTTTTGCTTGCAATCGCAAAATTATCTTGTTTTGTTCCCTTCTCTACACCTTCAGTACAGATATTCTCATACCTTCTTTTTTGACCAACCACACGCTTTTCAAATACAGGATATTGACCTAAATTGGGAGCATATGTTCTTCTTGACCTATTATACTCTTTGACACAGTTTGCATCTGCAGTAACCTTTGTATCATCAAAATCAATCAAAAACAAACCAGAAAATGTTCTGACTCGCGACAAAGCAGCATATGCCATACCCTCTTTAAACACGGTATTTCCAATGTTCACTAAAACACAGTCAATACTTAAACCTTGAGATTTATGAATAGTCACTTCATATGCCAAAGAAACTGGAAACTGTTTTCTACGGACATATCAATCTTTAAAAAGCAAAAAACGAACTGAACAACAACCAATTTCAATCTGATCAAATTTAATTTTTAAGAATTCAATTCCATCTTTCTTCGGATAATTAACAAAATCCACTACCTTACCCATTGCTCCATTAACTAAACCTTTTTCTATTTCCAAATTACGCCTAAAAATTACTCGACCGTTTCTACATGCCTATAGATTCTTTTCTAAACCAGCAGTTTTAGATATTGATTTTTCTAAATAATCCAATTTTGTTCTTAATTTTTCTGTCAAAATATTAGTGATTCCTTCATGTTCTATTTTTATCGATGGCTTCCATTTTTATTATTTCTTCATTTTCCAGTTTCAAATATAGTTGAATATACAACACTCACGCAGTGTTGGCATTAAGCAGATTACAGATTTGTTTTCTGCAATTTTCATGTATATTTTCTCAGGAACTACGTTTTCATTTCGAAACAATTTGGAAAGTAATCAAGTGTGCAAAGCTTGTTTGCCATGTTCAGTCAGTAGTCCAATTCTTATATCTTGGAGAATAGTATCATTATCAACATCATTTGCTTGTCGCATATTTGTAATGAGTTCTTTGTATTAAAAAAATGACCAAATGGTCAGGTTTCCAACACTACCCAGAGACTTTCTGGTGTCTTCATGTGCAAGTGTTTTAAACACTGGTTGTCCTTTTACAGGAGTTGGTTGCAGTAGATCCCCAAAAACGATGACATGTTTCCCTCCAAATAACACGTCATACTCTGTTTTAAGAATTGGCTGCATTCTTAAATGCCCAAAGGCAAGCATTAATTTTGAGACCATGCTTACCTTATCAATAATGAGAAGTTTCATTTTCTTCAAGACTCTTGAAACTTCACAACAAGCTTCACCAGATAGCTTGTGGTATTCCAATTTGTTTTGTTACTCCACAGGTAGCATGAGTAAACGATGTAATGTAATTCCTTTGATGATGTGTGCTGCAAACCCAGTTGGAGCAGTGACAACACAAGACAAATGCGATTCAGTTGTTTTCTATTGATAACTTAGAATTACTTTAATAAAAAAAAAATTCCTGTTCCAGCTTCTCCACTCACGTACATACGGATAGGTTGAAATAACATGCATGAGCACTCTTTCTTTTCACAAAGTAATCCATGGTCAATCTGTTGTCTCACATATTTGTTTCTGTTTGTTCTTCCAACTTTCCTAAATCCATAATATCTTCTTGAGCTTGATGCATTGCTGTTTCCACCTCATTCATAGCAATTGCTGATTCATTTTCAAAAATTGGTTGTTCTAGTGGATCTTGACGCAGCGCAGTAGAACTGTGACTGTCTTGAGAACTGTCTCTAGCAATTTCAGCTGCAATTGTAGCTTCTTGATCAATTTAATCGTTCAACATTTTCACATAATTTGCAAAAGCACTGCATTGTATGCTATCTTTACAAGCATTAAAGGAATCTTCATACCTCTGGAAATCTTCAAGTAATTCCAGTTCTGAACGCCATGGTTTGAATAGTTGTAAAAGGGCTAAATAGTAAAATTCCCTTTTATCAACAGTGTCGCAACTCAGCTTTCTGTGATTTATCAAATTTCCTTTTGCTTGTTTCACCAAACATCCTTCAGAACCAATGAATCCATTTTTCCATCATTTAAGTTCTCTGTAGTATTCTGTTTAAAAGTGTAGTTTTGCAGCACTTCATAGAGACAGATGTTCTGATGTTGATGACTTCCGTTTGGGTAACATGTGTCCAACATATTCGTTTTCAAAATATCTGTACTTTCTGGATCTTTTTCTGCTAACAATTCAATTTCTTGTACAGATTTCAGTACTCAATTTCGCATTGCTGCAAGACCTAGACTCACTCAAATGATTCTTCTAGATTTGGAGCATAGACTTGCAGATGATAACTGATCTGAGCATTCATATGCTCTGATCTCTCGATGGGATACCTTTTCAAATTGAAACTGCATAATTTCTTACTTAGAGTCTTCTCGTGAGAAATCTCTTCCCACATTTCTTTCAATTCCATCTTTTCTGATTTTGTAATATAGGATGTTACATATCGTGCAACAGCAATGGAATTGTCCGCAACATACTGAATATCCATATTAGCATTCCACATGGACAAAATAACTGGATTGTAATCATTTATGTATTTTGACTCTTCATTTCTTCTTAAGTTGTAGGTATTTTTTGGAGACTTTCTCGTGATAGTATGTCGCAAAGATGACATAAAAGTGTTCACTCTTCCTTTTGATATTACAGGACATGGAAAGGCAAAACGACATTTGGTGTAGAACTTGTCCTTAGATTTGTACTTTCGTCGACAGTATTTTCCACATCGGTTGCTTTGGAATCATAAGACTTGTGCTCTTAAGTTGTTTTCTTCTGTGCTTTTGGGTACAACATTTGTGGCATATTCTTCAATAAAAGACAAAACTGTATCATCCACATCTGTTCCAAATTTGGCAGCGTATTTAATCCATAACAGCATATGTATATGAGGAGCACCTCTTGCTTGATGCTCATTTCTCTTAAAGAAATCCACAACTTCTCCAAGAGGAGGATTTTGTTATTGCTGATAGAAGACATCATAGCCTCAAATCTATGATTGATATACCAGCATACATTAACAGGATCCAAAGAGCATAATTCTCCAGATCTCTTGTATTCAATATTTTTTATATTGGAATTTGCCTCTCAAAGAAATTCAAGCAAATCATCCCAAGTGTACTAAGCACAGCTTAGGGTAAAGAACCATGTTGGAGTTCCTATGTTCCGTAGCATACATTTCAGTTCTCCATGACGTCGGTACCAATATTCACTAGTCCCACGCTGACATGCCATCAGATCGATGAGCTGAGATTCTAGATGATCATCTCTCTGGTACACTTTATCCATAAAATCTTTTGCAGATACATTTTGCAGATGTATTCCAGTTTTTAAAATGTGATTGACTGCATATGAAAGTCCAGACAAGTCACTTTCAAACAAAAGATGAAATATATAAGGGATACATTGTCAAAATCTTGGATCTTTTGCATATAATCTTGTTGTCTGATATTCAGATGCTGGAATCTGCACAGGACGTTCATCATATCGTCCTACTTTTCCAGTTGGAAACAACTGCAGAAAGCAACGAGCTTCCAAGCTCTCTTCCCATACACTCATGGGACTGCCCTATGCTTTTTTCATTTGGAACAACTCAATAGTGTTCCCCATCACTTCTTTTGAATGAAGTGGATGCACACTGTAATGTTCATAGATTTCTTCACATCTGAACATGTCCACTTTTTCAATTTGTCCACTTAACGTTTCAGTATCTTCTGTTAAAACTATTTCTTCTTCTCCCATATAAACATTCTTATAGTATGTAATGTTTTTTATCAAATACAATATTGCCTTTTGCACATTCTTAACATCCACTAACTCCTATCAGATTTCCTTATTCTTAGTCAGCACGCAGTTAACAAGAATAACTAGTGGTCCACTTGCTACACTCTCTACACCAATCGTTTCAATATTTTTAAATCTAATGATAAATACACCACTCTTCCTTTTAATCCTCTTTGTAATTCTGAAGGAGGCAATTTACCTGTTTTAGGCTCCATACGAACAATAGCCTGAAACAGGTGCACACATTGAATAAGACTAGACTCATAGGTGTTTAAATCTATCATTTCTGGATGAATAGCAACTAACTCTAAATTTTTATGCACAGCTCTAGCAGGCATTTTACTCTCATCTAATTTGTTATATCAATATTTACAAATACAATGATCAGAACCCAAATCAAAACAATTCTCTACCAACAAATACGTTGCAAATTCCTTCCACCTATCATTTTTTCCTTTTTTCCTTTTTAAATACAGATCAACACTCCTAGTCTAATTTTTATAGTGAGTTTACCGACAACAAATACAAGAAAAATTTGGCCTTTCACTTGAAATCACCTCAAACTTTATAATTTAATTTTCAAAATTGTCTGAGTTTCTTCAATCACTTCTTCAGGACCAAATTAACAAAACTCAATAGCATCACAAACCTTTTTCACATCTGATACTGACCCACACAAAAGAGCACTGTTCAACTCATTTAGCTTTAGTGCTTGACTTTTTGCACAATACCGTTTTCTCACTAACTTCTATATTTGAGTATGAAGTACTGCCAAAATCCTCAAAATGGTGAAAAACACTTTGACATACTTTCCTAGAAAGACAAGCCAGAGAATGACCATGCAAACCAGTATTTTTTTCTCACTCTGCAAGGGTCTAGTCCATGCAACACCATAATCTTTTTTTTAACACTTTTTTTAAAATATGCTTGTAAAAAATCACGTAATGTATCAATAGATTCTTGTCGTACACTACAAATACTAATACAATCCCAAGTGTACACTGGGGCTTTAGGACTCAGCCTAGAACTTCATCAGCTATCACTTCTTCTGCATTTCTAGAAACCATTTGCTCTTTGTCAATTGGACAACCATTTCTAACCTCATAACCTCGACCACTGGTGTCAACTTCATGCAACAAATTATTACTCTGTAAATAACTCTCTTCATTAAAAAAAGGTTGAGAAATTGAACTGTGTTTCCATTGCCCTAAGAAAATATCACAAAAATTACTTTTGTTAGTTACTCTTTTCCTCTTACTTTTGGCCTTCATTAAATTGATTGGTTTATCTAGTGATCAAATTCAGCAATGGATTCGATATGCTTCTTCTTTTTATAAAATACTGCTCTCTTTCTATATTTCTTTGTATCTTTCATCAAATTATGGAGTATTCTGTAGTAAAAAATTTTGGCGGATTTCTTTATATTGATTTTCTTTTCTTTTACTATAAGTTGTATCTTTTGTATGTACATTGCCTTTATTTCCTTTCCTATTTGTTGCACTTTTTTTGTGTTTGGCACATTTTCACTGCTTTGCACATTTCCATTTTTTTCTGATTCTAGTAATATTTTTTATAAAGTCCTTTTTGCTCTTAGCAGACATTTTTCTCTGTTTAGACACATTATGCTGGTTTTTCAAAACTTGTGGTTGAACTTTTTTTCAAGTAAGTTTCCTTCTTCAGACCTTTTGTTATTTTTTCTCCAGCATAATTACTTTTTTTTAATGATGATAAACAGTACCTGTAAAAAAATAATCATAAATGAGTATTTATTAATAGCTTTAAAATTACACTTTTTTATACTCTTGCACCCACTCTACAAGTGGCTCAGGCAAAAATCATTCCTACCTCAACTTACGGCAGCGAAGCTTTAAAAGGATTGGACAGTGACCACCTGGATAAAATAATTACTAAGATCTACAGGTCTGTGTTCAACTTACCAAACCATACATCACCGACACAAATTAGGTCGGAACTTGGCATCTGTAAACAACGATTGGCCAGAGCCATGTCTTTCCTCGTGTGCTGTCACAAATTGAGGTTATCAAAGGAGGGAAGTTTAGGATACCATTTGCGGGCCAGCATTGATAACAACTCATGGCGAGCAGGATATGAATACTGGTCAAAAGGCTTAAAAACCCTTTGCCTAAATGACCTCTGGAACTTGCACACTAGTCAGATGGAATTTAAAAGGCTAGCGAAAATCAGCACTAAACAATTATCAATAGTGGAAGACAAAGCCAGCCTTGCAAAAAGAAGTCATGGGTGGATGACCCTTCAATGTTATGCCTCGCTAATTCCACAGCCGTACCTTACTATATTGTTTAGTGCTCGGATGAAACTAAGTTTTTTAAAACTGAGACTGGGAGCTATTAACCTGTTGACTCATTGGCCAAAATGGAAAAGAGAACATGGAAAAGTTCAATGCCGACTTTGTGGGATGCAAAAAGAAGACATCATACACATCATATGCCTATGCCCTCTACTATTGATAGAGAGACGGGCCCTACTCAAGCTTCACTGGAATAGAAACATGATTAGAACCTGTAGAGCAGCAGTTTTGGCCTGTTTCGACCCTAGGAACACTAAATTAAATTGTGCCCTAGTAAGATTCATGGAGCGCGCGGCAAAAAAACTTACTGAGCTGCCCAGAGTTTGCGATACCCCATTGGAATAATGCTGCCAAATTTTACTTGCTGTTGCTGGCTTTTTAAGAATATGACTTTTTAAATGGAAGTTTCACTTGTTATCATCTATACATACTACTGACTTTTAATGAATTCAACATTCTAAATGCAATCTTGAACCTTTTAAATGTTTTGTACTTGCAATGGTTTATTTTTAAATCACGCAATAAAGATTATTATTATTATCACTTTTTTATTACTATACAAACACATTCCATATAAATTCTAACAAATTGTAAGCCTGAAGCACAACTGTGAACGTGGTAAGAGCAGTACATACATAGGACATACCAGTGTGAAGCACTCCATAACAGTAAAACCTGCAGCACTGCATGAGTACATGCATATTAACTAAATGATCACAATATTATAAGGAGAGACACTCAGTGAATTCATAATTGTTTCACTTTTACTCTAGTAAATAGATTACTACATGGTGCAAAAACAGTCACTATGGTTTAGCAACAGAACAGATTTACAGTTTAGAGTAGTGCAGTGGTGTCTGGGTAGTGTAAGAGGTCGTGTTGGGATACATTTAAGGTTTAGGGTAGTGTAATGGTGTTTGAGTAGTGTAGGGGGTCGTGCTAGGATAGTGTTATAGGGTTTAGGGTAGTGCACTAGTGAATGGGTAGTGTACGTGGTCATACTGGGGGTAGATTTAGGGTTTGGGGTAGTGTACTGTTCTTTGTGTAGTGTAGGGGGTCGTCCTGGGGTAGTGTTCTAGGATAGTGCAGTGGTGTTTTGGTAGTGTAGGAGGACGTGCTGGGGTATATTTAAGGTTTAGGGTGGTGCAAAGGTGTTTGGGTAATGTAGAGGATCCTGCTGGGGTACTGTTTTAGGCTTAAGGGTAGTACAGTGGTGTTTGTGTAGTGTAGGGGGCGTGCTGTAATAGTGTTTTAGGGTAGTGCAGTATTGTTTGAGTACTGTAGAGTGTCATGCTGGGGTAGATTTAAGGTTTAGGGTACTGCAATCGTGTTTGGGTAGTGAAAGGGTCAAGCTGGGTTAGTGTTTTAAGGTTAAGGGTAGTGCAGTGGTATTTGGGTAGTGTAAGGGGTCATGCTGGAGGTAGTCTCACTGCAAGAGTACATGTACTTATATCTCTGTAAACATCTCACCCAGCCAAAATATTCTATCTCAATTTTCCCAAATGGACACTGACTCACACTATGATTCTTGACAAATAACAATGTTTCTTATAAATGGAATATATGGATACTAACTGGGGAAATGTAGACCTCAAACACAAGTGTGAAGGTGATTACACTTCTACTTACATAGGGCGTAGGAGTTTCAAGCACTGCATGCACTAAATCCTGGCTCACTGCAACAGTACATGTACTTATATATCTGCAAACACATCAACCAACCAAACCATTCTCTCTCAATTTTCCCAGGTAGACACTGACTCGCAGTGTGATTCTACACAAATAACTGTATTTGTTATCAATGGAGTAGTAGAGTAGTATAGTGTTATTTGGGTAGAGTAGAAGGTCATGCTACAATAGTGTTCTAGAGTAGTACAGTGGTGTTTGGGTAGTGTAAAAAGTTGTGCTGAGTTAGATTTAAGGTTTAGGGTACTGCAATGCTGTTTGGTTACTGTACGTGGTCGTGCTGGGGTAGTGTTCTAGGGTAGTGCAGCGGTGATTAGTGTAGGAGGTTATGCTAGGGATAATGTTTTAAATTTTAAGGTAGTGCAGTGGTGTTTGTATACTGTAGGAGATAGTGCTGGGGTAGTGTTCTAGGGTAGTGCAGTGATGTTTGGGTAGTGTAGGGGGTGATGCTGGGGTAAGTTTAAGGTTTAAGGTAGTACAATGGTATTTGGGTTGTATAGAGGGTCGTGCTGGGGTAATATTTTAGTGTTTAGAATAGTCCAGTTGTGTTTGTGTAGTGTACGGGGTCATGCTGTGGTACCGTTTTAAGGTAGTGCAGTAGTGTTTGAATAGTGTAAGGATCAATCTGGGGTAGTGTTTTAGGGTTTAGGGTAGTGCAGTGGTTTTTGAGTAGTGTAGGGGGTCTTGCTAGGTAGTATTTTAGTGTTTAAGGTACTACAGTACTGTTTATGTAGTGTAGGGGGTCGTACTAGGGATAGATTTAGAGTTTAGGATAATACACTGGTGTTTGTGTAGTGTAGAGGGTCATGCTGTGCTAGTGTTTTAGGGTACTGCACTAGTGTTTAGGTAGTATAGTGGGTCGTACTGGTATAGTGGTTTATACTCTATAGTAGTGTAATGTTGAATGGGTACTCTAGGGGGTCGTGCTGGGGGTAGATTTAGAGTTCTGGGTAGTGCAGTGGTGTTTGTGTAGTGTACGACATCGTGCTGGAGTAGATTTAAGGTTAAGAGTACGGTAATGGTGTTTGGGTAGTGTAGGAGTTGTGCTGGGGTAGTGTTTTAGGGTTTAGGGTACTACACTGTTGAATGGGTAATGTAGCTGATCGTACTGGAGGTAGATTTAGGGTTTAGGGTAGTGCAGTGATCTTTGTGTAGTGTAGGAGGTCGTGCTGCGGTAGTGTTCTAGGATAGTGCAGTGGTGTTTTGGTAGTGTAACAGGTCGTACTGGGTAGATTTAAGGTTTAGGGTAGAGCAATGGTGTTTGGGTAGTATAGGAGTCAAGCTGGTGTTTTAGTGTTTAATGTAGTGCAGTAGTGTTTATGTAGTATAGGGGGTCATACTAGGGGTTTGTGTAGTGTGATTCTAGACAAATCACAGTATTTCTTATAAATGGAGTGTATAGCTACTGTCTGGGAAAATATAGACCTAAAAGACAAGTGTAAAGATGCTTACACTACTAATTGCACAGTGCACATGAGTTTCAAGCACGGCATGCCCTAAAGCCTGGCTCACTGCAAGAGTACATGTACTTATAAGTCTGCAAACACATCAACCAACCAAATCATTCTCTCTCCATTTTCCAAATGAAAACTGACTCACAGTGTGTTTCTAGACAAATAACAGTATTTCTTATAAATGTAGTAGTAGAGTACTACAGTAGTGTTTGGCTAGAGTAGAAGGTCATGCTACAATACTGTTCTAGAGTAGTACAGTGGTGTTTCCGTACTGTAAGAAGTTGTTCGGAGGTAAATTTAGGGTTTAGGGTAGTGCAAAGGTGTTTGGTTACTGTATGTGTTTATGTAGTGTAGGGGGTTATGCTAGGAATAGTGTTTTAGGGTTTAATGTAGTGCAGTGGTGTTTGTGTAGTGTAGGGGGTAATGCTGGGGTAATATGTTAGAGTTTAGGGTAGTGCAGTGGTATTTGTACAGCGTAGGAGGTCGTGCTCTGATAGTGTATTAGGTTAGTGTAGTAGTGTTTGAGTAGAGTACTGTGTCATGTTGAGGTAGATTTAAGGTTTAGGATGGTACAGTGGTGTTTGTGTAGTGTAGGGGGTTGTGCTGTGATAATGTTTTAAGGTACTGCAGTAGCGTTTGAGTAATGTAGAGTGTCATGTTAGGGTAGATGTAAGGTTTAGGGTAGTGCAATGGTGTTTGAGTAGTGTAGGAGATCTTGCTCGGGAATTGTTTTAGGGTTTATAGTAGTGCAGTAGTCTTTATGTTGTGTAGGGGGTCGCACTTGGGTAGATTTAGACTTTAGGGTAGTCCACTGGTGTTTGTGTAGTGTAGGGGGTCATACTGACCCACTCTTTTAGGGTAGTATACTGGTCTTCGAGTAGTGCAAGGGGTCATGTTAGGATAGGTTTAAGGTTTAGAGTAGTGCAATAGTATTTGGGTTGTGTAGGAGGTCGTGCTGGAGTAGATTTAAGGTTTACAGTACTGCAATGGTGTTTGGGTAGTGTAGGGAGACGTGCTGAGGTAGTGTTTTAGAGTTCAGGGTAGTGCAGTGGTGAATGGTTAGTGTAAGGAGTCGTGCTAGAGAAGATTTAAGGTTTAGGGTTGTGCAGTGGTGTTTATGTAGTGTGGGAAATCATGCTAAAGTACTACTTTAGGGTAGTACAGTGGTGTGTGTGTAGTGTAAGGGGTCGTGCTGGGGTAAGTTTAACGTTTAGGGTAGTGCAATGGTATTTGGATAGTGTAGTGGATCGTGCTGGGATTGTATTTTAGAGTTTATGGTACTGCACGGGTGTTTGTTTAGTGTAGAGGGTCGTGCTCTGAAAGTGTTTTCAGGTACTGCAGTAGTGTTTGAGTAGTATAGAGTGTCATGTTAGAATAGATTTAAAGTTTATGGTAGTTTAATGGTGTTTGAGTAGTGCAGGGGGACATGCTCGGGTACTCTTTTAGGGTTTAGAGTACTGCAGTGGTATTTATGTCGTGTAGGGGGTCGTACTGGCGATAACTTTAGAATTTAGGCTAGTCCACTACTGTTTGTGTAGTGTAGGGGGTCGTACTGAGGTACTCTTTTAGGGTACTACAGTGGTCTTTGAGTAGTGCAAAGGGTCGTGCTAGGGTAGCTTTAAGGTTTAGGGTACTGCAATAGTATTTGGGTAGTGTAGAAGGTCGTGCTGACGTAGTGTTTTAGGGTTTAGGATAGTGCAGTGATATTTGCGTAGTGCAGGGGATTGTACTGGGGTAGTGCCAGGATGCCCTTAGTGGTGACAGGCTGCGCTCTAGAAGTATACCACAATACAATACAAGTGTTTTAGGGTAGTGCAGTGGTTTTTAGTAGTGTAAGGGGTCATGCTACAGGTAGTGTACCTGCAAGATTAGATGTGCTATGTTTAAAAACTTGTAAAACAACTAAATTATTCTATTTCAATTTTACCAAATAGAGACTGACTCACAATGTGATTCTAGACAAATAACAGTATTTCTTATAAATGAAATGTATAGGTACTACCTGGAAAAATGTAAGCTTGACACAAAAGTGTGAAGGTGGTTCGACTACTACATGCATAGGACATAGGCGTTTCAAGCACTGCGTACCCTAAAGCTTGTCTCGCTACAACAGTACATGTACTTATTTGTCTGCAAACACCTCAAGCAAACTTCCAACATATTTTATAACTACATTTTACTATTAAAGATAAACTCATTTTGAAAACACATAACTAATGACTATTTTCTAATTCTACAAAAATTTAAGAACACAAAACATTTGTAATCAATTACATGTCAGGAAACACATGAAGTACCAAAATGCTTCTCTCAAAGTGATTCCTAAATGCATACAAGACTCATTGTGTGATTCCAGACAAATAACACCATCCCTTCCATTTTACCAAAACATTTTTCGTAGTCTAGAATGAGTACTGCATTTTAGAGTAGAAACTTGACTCATTCTCAAATACATAAAATATGACTGGATTCTAATTCTACCAAAACATGAAAACAGCGTAGTTATCCATCTGCAAACACATGAAAATACACACATACTTATCTCAGAATGATTGCTAAATCCACACAAACACTCACAATAAAATCCTATCAAAACAAAGTACTCCCTGTACTTTAGCAGGAGAAACACATTAAAATGAAAATGCACCACATACATCCCCTCACAAATTAATAACTCACCTCTCACCTCTCAAATTGTGCTGTACAATAATAAGTAAATGAGGCACACACCATATTTTCTTATACAGAATTTCTCTTCTATACACCTCTCAGCAGAACCAAAGAATGGCAAAGTTTCCCTCCCATTTTGAACACATATACACCTGAACATCAAATCACATTGCTTCCCACATTATTTCAAAAGTAAACACACATTGCTATTGGTTACACATTTCAACCCTTTTCAATTCACATACATTTGAACACTACCCCTAATCTGCCTTCTGCCTAGTACCATAGATAGAAAAAGTTCATGGAACACTTAACTAAGCACACAGGTCAAAAGTTATTCATCACCCAATGTTGCTAATCAAAACAGCAAGTGTACTTGACTTTTCAACATATCAGCTTATCCTATGTAATGTTATTTTCAATCAGATGTTCTTAAACAATAAGAATCATGCTTTTAAAAAACAGAAACCTGCACCCTAGTTTTCAGTGTAGAATGTTGTCAAACAACCAATCATTTCTTTTCTTCTTTCAAAACTGCATCTTATCCACCATTTTAGAAAAATCTTAGTTTTAAAACTGTCATTTCATTTACAGAGACCATCTGAGTGCATCCAGACCTCCCTTCAAGATGCTTACGGCCACATGCATCAGGAATCGCAATTAAGAAATCGCAAAAGGCTATGCATCAAGATTTTTTTTTTGCGATTTCTTAAAATTCTTTAATTGCGATTCACAATTTGCGAATCGCAATTAAGGAATCCCTTCCCATTGATTTCTATGGGCCTAGAGGCCCATAGGAATGAATGGGAAGTCATTCTCAATTTGCGATTAGCAATTTGCGAATTGCAAATTGAGAATGCAATTTCAAGGGTGCAGGGGGGGTCCAAAGGACCCCCCCTGCACCCCTGAAATATAACTTTAAGTGCATTTTTCGAACACACACATGCCCCAAGGGCATGTGTGTGTGTGAAATGAAACTTTAAAAAAAATTCACTTTTGTTCATGAATTGCATTTAAGAAATCTCAAATTGCAATTTCTTAAATGCAATCGCAATTTTAGAAATCTCAACATGATTGCGATTTCTAAAATTGCGAAAAACATGATGCATCCCAATGTTGTCAATTGCATTCGCAAACGGCCGAAAATTGCGATTTGCACCGTTCGCGAATGCAATTGACAATGATGCATGTGCCCGATAGAGTGTGGATTGTGGGACACAGCTATATTTTCTGGAGCCAAAAGTACGTAGAAAACAAAGGAATTCACAAAGACCTAGCTTTGCCAAATGTAGACATTAAATGGGTTGGACAGAGAGGGTTAAAGTAGCACCCATTGATGGCATTGGTTAAATCCTTTTTGTATCTCCAACTCCCTGACCTCATAATTGTGCACTGTGGTGGCAATGACCTAGGCACTTTGACTGGGGTAGGTCTTGAAATGCTTATGAAGGACACCTTTGCAGAATTGATGTCACTTTTCCCCAAAACTGTCTTTGTCTATTCTAACATATGCCAAAGGCAGAAATGGAACTGGTCCAAACGATTTTGAAAGCTAGGAAACATGTGAATAAATCTGTTTCTGCTTTTCTCCGAGACTACAGAATGGGGTCAATTTACCACAACAATCTCCGTTTCAACATGGATGGCATCTATAGGAGAGATGGTGTACATTTTACAGATGAGGGTAACAGAGTCTTCCTCTTGAACTTTAGACTCTGTATAGGTACTTACTTGTAGGTACCAACATCTCTAAATAAACACAAGGGCTCTTTTTAGAGACACCTAAGAACTAAACACATAAACGTTAAGTATTTCGGAAAAATATATATATTTTGCTTAGAGTCGTGCACCCAGTGTGTTAGAGTCGTGCAGCAAACACTCCTGCCCTCTCATAGCAAACAACAATGTCCTGGGGCGGGCACCCCTAGACACTGCAGGAGCCACCCTAGGGGGTGGCAGTCCCCAGGGCACTGGAGGACTCCAGGAGAGGGGCCATGCAGCCCCCTCCCACAATACACAAAGCGCCGAGGGCTGGTGGTCCCCGGAGCTTGAGGGGCCGTCAATTCCCCACCACCCCAACAAATTATACTGGGAAGGGCTTTGGAGCCCCTCCCAACAATTTATTTTGTTGCCCCGGGGGATGGCGGTCCCAGGGGCTGGTAGGGCCCTCCTGTGGCCCCTTTAAATTTATTAATTTTCCCCTGGGATTTGGCCTACCCGGGGACAAATGATAAAACAAGCTGCATTTTATTTATTTTTATTTTTTTATGGCAGAGTCCGCACACCCTACTACAAAACAAAATGTGGGCCCTGGGGGTCCTTCTGGGACCCCCTAAGTAGATCTAGAGGGTAACATTATTTCTACCCTGCCCCCTTTCTCCTTTTTGAACACATATTCCACTAACTTCCTCAGCCTCGCTTCTACCAAGGCACAAAATGGCTGCCAACAGTTCCTGGTTTGGAATGTTTATAACCGAATGACAGCCAATTAGCATTGAGCGCGTGATCAGGACGGTGCGCTTATTATACGACGGCAATCTTCGCACAATCCGGGGATCCACCATGCCCATAGATATATAAATGAATTTAACTGTAATTTTCTCAGGAACTACTGAACAGATTAACACCATTTAAGCAAAAGGCACACGTCTTAACTGAGGACTAACTTTTGCCAACTTTTATGTAATTCGGTTCAGCCGTTCGGGCTGTAGCCATGGCTAAAGGTCCTATGGAACATTGCATGGGGAAAACATGTTTTAGGACCCTCTTTTTTTCTTGGCCCCGCTTGACGAATCACCCCCAAACTTTCAGGGATGGAGCAAAACTAAGCTGGCCAAAATTTTGAAAAGTATCGAGAAGATTCATCGATCGGCGCCAAAGTTATTGGCAATAGAATGTTGCAGATTTCCTATGCATAATAGGTGCTAACTATAACTACCTACTGGCCAGTAGGTAATATATGTTATGTTATGTTATGGGAATTTGTATCGCGCACAGCTGCTCCAGCAAAGGAGCGTCCTAGCGCTTAACAGGGTAACCAACACAACACAACTAGGAAGGCAGCAAACTAAAAAAACTAACAAACTTAAGGAAATAAAAAGGTCTTAATGACCCTACGGAATAAAAGGAGATCATCCAGCGCACGTATCTTTAAAGGTAGAGAGTTCCACAGGGCCGCAGCCCGAACTCGGAATGAGCGGCCTCCAGCTCGGCTGAGCTTAAACCGAGGGACCACTGCTAGATCATGGCCTAAGGATCTTAAAGGACGGGCCGGGACATACGGAGACAAAGGATTCATAAGAATCGGGGCAGAAGAGCCTTTAAGAATTTTGTAGGACAGGCAGAGCACTTTAAATTGAATCCTCTGCTTGACTGGTAGCCAGTGAAGGGAACGCAGAGTGTTGGCAGCGGAACAGAACCTAGGCAGACCCACCACTGCTCTGGCTGCCGCGTTCTGAACATGTTGTAAACGTGCAATTTCGGCCTGATTCACCCCTACCAGGAGGGAACTAGCGTAGTCAAGCCTGGAGACCACCGTCGCCTGCAACACAAGCTGCCTGGTCGAGGCATCGAAGAATTTCAAGGCTGGTCTTAAAACTCTCAGGCAGTAAGCTAGGAAAGGAATGCAAGACAATATGCTCCTCGGGACTGAGAGACGGTCCGGTGTACAATGTAGGAGTAGGGAAGGCTCGGTGGATGGCTTGGACCTTCTCGAGAAAGAACCTCGCCAAAGCCTCACAGTGTGAAATAGAACAGATATCGCTAGTTGGGGTCTTTTTTGCCATCAGATCTTTAAGAGCCTTAAAGATGGATTTGGAGGGGTTAGAGCTGGTGCGGAACTCAAGAGAGTAAAATGCCGCACGAGCTCTGCAGACAGCGCGGTGATAGGTTTTAATAGTATATATATATATATAAATCCAAAACAGTCCAAGTAAACACACACTCAGGAACAAAAGCCAAGCAGATATTTGCACAAGAAAGATGTATTGCTCCATAAGTCTAACGTGACACGTTTCAGCAGTCTTGCTGCCTTGATCACACAAATTGCATCAAAAAACATTGCGGTCTTAAACATGGCGCATAGACATGAAAAGAGGACTCAACACATAGATCCTACAAGTAGTTGGCTGCCATCTTAAAGTGTGCAAAGTGCCATGTTACAAAAAAAATAATGAATTTGTCGTGAAATATAAATAAAACCTTGCAAAATATGGCAACAGGGTGATTGAGATTAAATAGTCAGTATCCCCAGGCAGAGCTATCAACATATTATCAAGTTGTAATAACCAGCTGAAACTGCTATGTTGTCGATAAATACTCAAGTGTAACACAGCTCTAGTATTGGGCATTCTATATAATAGGCAAGTGCCATAATAAGCCACAACAAATCTTTTCAAGTTACGTCATAAATACAAAAATTCATCATAATCACATCATATTGAGAATTTTGATTTCTTAATGTACATTCCCCAAGTGGGATAAAACCGCTATGTTTGCATTAAGTCTACAATCAAAGAGAAGGAGAGAAAAAAATAGAAAAGAAATACAATTTCAAATTATATCTTGGGTGGGGTCAGGATGGCCAGTGGAAAACAAGCTTATACAAAGAAAAAGGTTAGAGAACTCCAAAGGTGGGACAATCCTGTTCCACGGGTCCCTTCCTTTCCTCCTGGATAGAATTAACAGAAAAAGAGAAAAACAGAGAGAACATTACAGTGAAATGCAGTACATCATGACAGCATGTACCACAATTAGGTAAACACATAGATATCATATTTTCTTGCTACCTTGCACAAGTGCCCATAAATGTTCATACTGAAATACATTTCAACAGTTGTGATAAACCATAGGCATAATTAATGTTTCGTACTCCCCATATAGCATTTATTGCATGGACACTCTAGTATGTACACAATGAATGTTGAGCTGCACATAAGGAATTGTTTATTTGGTATTTTGGTATTTTGCTACCTCTATTTGGGTTGTCGTACTTTTTGATCTTGTATATTAATATAAATATACATTATATATATATATATATATATATATATATATATATATCCAACACTCTGCTTCCTCGATAAAGAAAGGATTGTCCGGGCCACTTCAAGGTTGAAAAGCGTCTTTATTAGGACAGCTTCGCTCGACCCGTTTCGCAGGACGAGCCCGCTTTTTCACGAGTACGGGACAAATGTTTTCCTTGCAATAAATACAAGTCACATGGTATTCACGTCATACCAACGAACATGGAAAACAGACTCGCTGAAATCCTCACGGAGCTCATACATATCGCGACCTTTGTACAGCATGGGGTTAATACATTGAAACTTCAAATTAACATAAGTGTAAAATTCATAATGGTTAAAGGCACCCGTGTCATGAAAAATTGAATTGGACTTGCAATCAGACATAGTTAATGAATACAGCATGTAACCATACATCGCTAAGTGTCATTGTGCATGCTGATCAATAAAGCATCATGTTGGTGAGGCAAAAAACACAAAACCGGCATTGCTTATAAAATACAATGTAATACTGCCACATTGGATTCAACCATGGTGAAAACCACAGTCTGTGGTCAACTTTGTCTCTGCCAGAATATTAAATGCCGAAAAAACCAATTCAATATCCGGCCTTAGCAGTCATACCTAGGTGCACAAAAGAAGGATACCGCCCCAGTGGTCAAAATGAAAAATGAAAATGCTAAAGGTCAACTTAATCATCCCATTAACTGAGCAAGCAGAGCTGCTTCACGGGCATGCACAACACTTGTCTAGTGCCATCCATAATAAGATTACCGCCCCAGTGGGCAAAATTAAGGATGAAAACAGTCAACTCCATCATCCATTCAAGGATGCCAACAATGATGCTCCACGTGCATACACAGACGGCATTATCCAAGGCCAAAAATTAATCTGTTGTCACTTGCATTGTCATTCTTCATCATAATTCCAACTGACATACGTGCTCCCCATCTGTTGTGATCATGGTCATAGTAAATAGACTCTCCTATTGAGACTTCCCAGACATCTGTGAAAATAAAATAAAATTAGAAAATTGTGACTAATAACAGACAAAAACAGTGTCTCACATATAATGTTAAAAACACAATCGTGAGGATGGTTATCATGATTGACAGACATAAATACTTTAGGCATTCAGACATAAAAACTTGCTGTGCCTAGGTGCACAGCAAGTTCCTCATGTAAGTTGTATCCCTGTGGTTGTGTGGTTCTGTATTTTATGATCAATTTGGATTCCAATCTCCTGAGTTCTTGAATTCTGTCACCTCCTCTCTCCCTGACTGGTAAAGTATCAAGAACACAAAACAAGAGTAGGTGGGAATTACTTTTGTGGTGTAAGGCAAAGTGCCTTGCTATGGGATACTGCTTATCTCCTTTAGTGATAGCACGCATATGTTGTAGTACCCTCTTCTTAGCTGGATGTTTCGTAGTGCCGATATAATACAACTGGCAGGGACATTTCAATGCATAAATGGCATGATCGGCGAGGCAGGTGACATGTTTGAGAATTTTAAAATTCTCACAATCTTTAGATAGTTTCACCCCTTTCATGTTTTTACTATTGCGGCAAGCCTTACATTTGTCACAAATGTAAAAACCTTGAATTGTGCTCTTGTTCTTGCTTTTCCCTGGTCATAAAGTAGAACATAGCATGTCTTTGAGTGATGTGGGTCTATGGTATGTGATCTGTGGGTGCTCACCAACACTATCAACCAGATCATTATCAAGTTACATTCCAAAATTTACCCATAGCTTCCCTCACTTTACTAGATTGTTGATGGTAATCAGTCATGAATCTGCTGGTCATAGGTTCAGGTGCATCCTTGTTGATGTCTTTGGTTTCAATCAGACTGTTTCTCTCCCTTGCATTCACTTTTTCTATGGCTGTGGAGATGCACTTCTTAGTGCATCCTCTTTGTTTGAAGCACTCTGTCATAACAAGCACTTCTTTGAGGTAATCCTCCTCTCTGAAACAATTGCGTTTAGCACACAATAATTCGCCTATGGGGATAGAGTTAGGATGGCAGCTGCGGGCGTGCAACAGACTATTGCCCGCAGTCTCTTTTCTATATAATATAGTCGTCCGGTTGTTGCCTTCAGTTTTTACTTTAAGATCCAAAAAGTCAATCACCCTATTACTGGTGTGACTAGTGAAGGAAAGATTAAAAGTGTTCGTATTAAGTGTTTGAACAAATGCTGCTGCCTCCTCGCAGGTTCCGTTCCATATGACAAAAATATCGTCTATGTAGCGGAGCCATTTGATGATCTTCGTTTGATAGACGGGGGATTGCCGGACCACTTGTTCCTCCCACCAGCCCAGGTATAAACCTGCGAAACTGGGGGCGAAGCAAGTGCCCATCGCAGTCCCAAGAAGTTGATGGTACACATTCCCATTGAAAAGGAAATACTTTTTGGTCAGACAAAGATATGCCATGTCCAATAGCATTTCAGTGTGTAGCAAGTAGGAGATAGATCTTGTTTTAAGAAAATATCTGCATGCCTCAATCCCTAATTGGTGGGGAATACACGTATATAGGCTATTGCCATCTAACGTCATTAATAGCCATTCAGGGTCCCATTCTGTATTGTTGATTTTGCCGAGAAAATCCCCAGAATCTTTAAGGTACGAAGGTAATTCCTGCACAAGTGGTTGCAGAAAAAAATCTATGTACCTTGAAGTATTCTCCCAGCAGCTGCCTCTAGAGGAGACAATCAGTCTCCCTGGAGGTTAAGTCATGCTTTTATGCATTTTAGGCAATAAATATATTGCTGGTAATTTGGGGTGTCTGCTTTTCAGGAAATTGAACTCATCCTGAACTATAAGTCCCCTTTCCCTCCAGTCCATTAATTGCTCTTGATAATTCTCAACATTGGTATTGTAAGTTGATCTGTCACTTATTTCATACTTGGTGTTATCTTTCAGTTGTGAGAGACCTTCATTGATATACATCTCTCGGGGTAGAACAACAATGTTCCCCCCTTTGTCTGATTTTTTTATGACAATGCTTTTGTCATTACTCAAGGTTTTAATTACTCGTGAAAAAGCGGGCTCGTCCTGCGAAACGCGTCGAGCGAAGCTGTCCTAATAAAGACGCTTTTCAACCTTGAAGTGGCCCAGACAATCCTTTCTTTATCGAGGAAGCAGAGTGTTGGATTTGTAGGGACTCGCTATCCCGTCCGAGGCCCGCTGCTGTGAGTGGCAGGGGTCTATAGTGGCTTTCTTGCTGGATATATATGTATATATATAGATATATATATATCTTGATTCACCGCATCTGGATTCAGTTAGCTGCCAAACAACTCACGGACACGGACTAGTTAAGTGCTAAATTATTTATTAAGCAGAGTATATCGCATGGCGTTTCGGCTCCATAGAGCCTTGCTCACATGACAACGTCCATAATGCAAAAGCTCATTTTTAAAGTGCAAGTGACCAATCAGATTAATACCACGTGATTACAAATAGTCATGGAAGAAAGATTCACTTTTTGCCACCATTTAACCGTAAAATACAGGATAAAGAATTAGCAATGAATTAAAAATAGCATTGAATTAAAAGCACTCGTAATTAGTATTTGTAATATCGGTAAAATACCTTGGCCACATGCTGTAGATTTTATATACACAGGGCTGTTAAAAAATGGCTACAAAATTTGAACACATGAATCAACATTTGTTGATGAAACATTCATAATATGCCTAATTGTGCAATATTCATGTTATTTTGACACCAATAGTTAACAACCACTTACATAAATATGGCCTATTCAGCAAGGACTGTCACACTGAAAGATCAAACGTATAATGTGCAAAATCCGCTATTGATTGCAAATATGCAATGTAAACAAAAAATCATAATTTGGTATTGTGGTTGTTCAGATAAAGTGCAAGTGCAAATGTTAATGTGCAAAATCGCATTTGGTGCAAAATCGCAACTCAAACAGTTTACCTGTATGTACAAAAATCGCAATTCGTATACAAGCAATATATATCTTGCGGATCCATATGAGTCCCCATTGAAATTACACAACGGAGACCTAGTATAACAGTGCAGGGGTCAATATATTACATCAGCCATATATCAAATATAAACATAATTGGTGTTTACAGAGTGCTAAAATCCCTGCTCTTCCAGATCCTCTCACAACCTGGAAAAAGAATGGATACATATAATATGTATAGCTTTACCATGAATCTTTCGTATATCCATGTAACAATAATGAAATAAATAAACTTAATTGTCAAGAAGAGTGTCCTAATATTAAACTGTGATATTAAAATCATGTTCTACAATGATTATACCAAATAGTCATTGATAGTAGCAGTTGCACGATAACCTTTAGAGAAAGAATATATACATATATCAGTATACTGATTCATCCTTGACCGATTGTATATATATAGAAAGTTATTATGCTGTGTCAATTCATTTGTAGTACATTGTGTGCAAGACCAAATGGTTAGAAGTCAAATTTACCATTCTGTTCTATCCCCAGCTCGGGCTGTTCGTATTACATTCTTTGACATGAGAGAATCGTATTGAGTTACTAATTCAAAGGTGAAAAAAAGTAAATCCACAACTTATACATCTCTAATAGTAACATTAGTCGCCTACCCACCACAAGAATAGATCAAGGCTCCTGCCCATCAGTCTAACTGACCTAGGTCCCCTGTTGTTAAGGTAGACAAGTGCACATGTCCTCGGTTATATTGAGGCCCCCTGGTACCTTTGAATCTAATAGTAATATGTACCGGGTGTCCAATTTCCGCAGTTTGGCCTCCCTATCACCACCCCGTCTGCTGGCTTTGATGGAGTCTATGACAAAATATTTTAAGCTGGTGTTATCGCTGTGATGTTGCTCACGGAAGTGCCGTGCCACCGGGTATGTATTATCCTGATTGGTGATTGCTCTTAAATGTTGGAGTATACGTTTGTGTACCGCTAATTTAGTACTCCCAACATACCTCAAGGAACAGGGGCATTCTAGAACAGATATGGCAAATTCCGTTTTACATGTCAAGACTGTGTGATAGGGTGCTCATGCCCACTGAAGCCGTCCCTGTATGACTTTTTGTGGATCCCGTGTGTGCAGGATTTGCAGGTTTTACACCTGAAAAAGCCACTATTGTTGTGCAGCCAGGTCGTTCTCTCCAAAGTTTCAGGGCAGGTGTCAACCAGCTGATCTCTAAGGGAGGGTGCCCTACTGAATGTCAAGGATGCTCTGCTAGGTAAATTTGGCCCAATTACAGGATCATTAATCACAACAGGCCAATTTCTATTGATTATATTATAAATGGCCTTATGTTGTTTACTGTAACCAGTGATTATTCTGAAGATCTTACTGTCACTGGTATTGGATTTCCCTTCCTTGATCATCATATTCTCCATAGGGTTGATATCCTGGCCATAGTTGGCAAGAAGATCCTGTCCATTGATCTAACTCGGACTGCCTCAATTAGTTGTTCAGAATATCCTCGCTGTAGAAATCTTTTTTTACTGGCTAGTTGGGCTGCCTCTAAGTTAAAAGGATTGCTGCAAATCCTCCTCATGCCCAGCATCTCCCCATATGGGATGCTGGCAATCAGATGGGACGGATCGGCACTGCTGGCATGCAAGATTCTGTTGTCTGCCGTGCTCTTGCGGTAGAGCTTAGTCTCCAATTTGCCTTCTTTGACATATACCTCAGCGTCTAAAAAGGTGACAGATTCCTGACTGAGTGTGGCTGTGAATGCTAGATTTAGATTATTGATGTTAATATCACTGATGAATTTGTTGGCTTGTATTTCACTGCCTCTCCAGATAACAAACAAGTCATCAATGAATCGAAACCATTCAATTATATTAACTTCAAAGACCTCCTTGTGTGTGGTTTTGAGGACCAGTTCCTCCCAAGCTCCCATGTGCAAACACGTGAAGCTCGGGGAGAAACTGGCCCCCATTGCCACACCCCGCAATTGCCGATACAGGAGGTTGTTGTACATAAAAACATTTTTGTACAGGCAAAATTCCAACATTTGTAACATCATGTTGTTATGGTCCCTGAACAAATCAGAACGTCGGGACAGGTAATGTTTGACAGCTGACAAACCGTCCATATGTTTTATGCTTGTTTAGAGAGCTGTGACATCAAGTGCCATCAGCCAGTCACCCTCTACCCACTTAATATGTTGGATCTTTTGCAAAAAATCCCCAGTATCCTGTACAAAAGAATCTAGTGAGCGTACATAACCCGGAAGAAAAAAGTCAATATACATCGATGTACGTTCCAATAGGCCTCCCCGGCAGAAGTATTTGGCCTTACAGGGGAGTTCTCAATGTTCTTGTGTACTTTAGGGATGAAATAAATTAGGGGGGTGCCTGGGTTCTCAATTTTCAGATATTTATATTCAGTGTCCAATATCATTCCGCTGCTTTTCCATCTCAGCAATTTGCGATGAAATTCACTCTTGATGCTGTTAAGTGCCAAAATGTTTATTCGTTCGTAACAATGCCGGTCATTGAGTTGGAGGTACTCCTCCTTATCATAGTTGGCTCTGGTCATCAAAACAATGTTTTCCCCCTTGTCACTGCCATGAATAACAATGTTCTTGTCCTTGGACAGTCGAGAAACAAGTGATATGCATTGTTGTGTCTGTTTGTCATATTTATTCTTGAGCGAACAGGTATTCTTATAAAGCTGCTTGAGTTGTTTAACCGTGTTCTCTTGGAAAATGTCTACCGCGTCGCGTGGCAAAATAGGGTTGAATACCGATGGTGGTTTGAACGGGGTCTGGCATATATATATATATATATATATATAAATATTACAGAAGCAGGCAATAAATACTCTTTGAGCACCATACAGTGGTCTGTCTCTAAAGAAACATGGCGCAATTCCTCAAAAGGACATTTACAGTCCAACCAGCAATAGTTGCAACAAACGAAACTCAATCTCAGGGTACAGCAACTAAAAATCACACCACAAACATTACATGCAGTGATGGGCAAAATGCCCACACAATGCAACCAAATGCCATTCTGGGTAGCTCAGAAAATAACAGAGCTAGAGGTAGTATTCCCGAATACTACCCATATGAAAAACACAGAATGCTAAAAATCTGCTTGCCCACGGGGATAGCACCACAAGTAGAAAATTGTACCACTTGGGGTACAGTCTTTGCTGCCATTTATACCAATACTCATGTTATTCCTTCATTAGTGGTGATACCAGATGTATTAAGACAAATACAAAATGATTACGGAGCAGAGGCTGCTCTGAACTTAGGGACGAAGTTACTAGGTAACTATGCCTAGGAATCAGCCATAATTGAGGCCAATATTAAAGGGGAAGCAGCATCGGTAGCTATCCACCAACGCCTAAGGGAGTTCAGTCCTTTAAAACAGGAACACGAACTACAAAAAATAATTGAAACTGCATTTGCAGAGTTAGGCCGAGACAGTTTGGGTCGGAAAGCTTCAAAACCACAACTAATAGGCAGTTCTGAAAAATACACTACCAAGCAGACACCTGCTTCTTCTAAATAGAAGTGGGATAATAAAAAACAACAAACATTTAAAGGAAACAGATCTCAATCCTTAGGTGGTTCTCCTCCACAGGAGCCCTCCGAAAAGAGGTATAACCTCAGGAATAGGGATAATATTGGAAAACTTGACAGGTATCAGGATACTGATATACGTTGCTCTTGTTCCTTTACGGGTTCATCACAAAACTCAGAGATTGAAGGACGGCCAGAAAGACAAGAAGAGCGTACAAAGTACAGAGACAAGTAGCACACTCAAGATTACACTTCCAAAAAAGAAGAGAAGCCAAAGCAAAAGCCACAGTTCAAAAAGAAGCAGGTTGCAGGTCTAAAGATCAGACATACCCAGAATTCTGAGTACTCGATTACTGAACGGGAAATGGGCTCAGACGATGCTAGACAGTGCGGCAGAAGTAACAATAGCTCGCCAGAACCTGATAGAATTTCTGGTGGTAGCGGACTTGAATGATTATATCACAGTAGAAACACCCGAAACTAGGGTAAGTGTCCCACATAAAGGATATGAAATAAATAACCCTCCAGATGGAGGGGGACAAATGTAGAACAGTGAGAGGTCGCTTCTGGGAGAACCTTATGTTTAGCTATGACATTTTGTTAGCTGAAGGACATTGGCTGCCAGCATTCATCATGGATTGCTCTAAAGGAGAAGGGGTATTTCTACCGGCATTCTTAGATCATATTCCCAGGCACTTGCAACATTGAAATGTGCAGGAGTGGGTGGTAGCCCAGGCTCTAGCACATGGGTACTCACAAACGTTCTCTTGGGGGCCAAATTTACCCTGTGGTTTGTGTCTGAGGGCCGTACCAGTGGGGGCGGGGCCAGTGGGGGAGGGGCGGGGCTAGAGCAACCAAAAAAAACTGACCATGAGGTTGATCACTGGTCTCTGCAGCAGACGCCTTCGTCCACTTAGCCACCAGACCCAGCATACACACCTCTCTCTCTGTCTCTCTTTCTCTCTCTGTCTCCCTCTCTCGCTCTCTTTCACTCTGTCTCCCTCCCTCCCCCCCTTTCTCACTCTCCCTTACTCTGTCCCCCTCCCTCTGTCTCCCTTTCCCTCTCTCACTCCCTCGCGCTGTCTCCCTTTCCCTCTCTCATTCCCTCACTCTGTCACACCCTTTCCCTCCCTTCCTTTCCCTCCCGCCCTTTCCCTCCCTCACTCCCTCACTGTCACTCCCTTTCCCTCCCTCACCCTCCCTTTCCCTCCCTCACCCTCCCTTTCGCTTTCCTTCCTTCCCTCTCACTCCCTCACCCGGTCTCCCTTTCCCTCCCTCACTTTGTCACAACTTCAGGGATTCCGCACTCCTTGATTTGTTCCATAATTTGACTGCAGTAAGAAGAATTCACAATTATTACCAGTGTATTAGTATTAGGCAGAAACTATTCTTGAATCAAAGCTAATAGGATCTTGAATGCAGTAGACTCAAGTGCAAGGGACTCTGCAGTAAAGCACATGGCACCCTCCTAAACTTCACATAGTTAAATATGAGTAAAGATAAGCATTTTAACATTCGTAATGCTGCCATGATAACTTTAACGCCTACTTTCAGCTCTAATTTACCAATCCAATTAACCTGCTACAACCCCAGATACTAACCAAAATGACAGGAAAACATCAACTTGTACATCAGCAATCCAACATTGGTCTTTGTTGCACCTTTTAATTTACAAAATTCTACTCACAGGGTACAGAATGTCAAATAGCCTTTCTGCTGCAGGCTATACCAGTTAGAGTTCATTCTTGTTCGAAACCTTTAACTTTGGTTGAGGGTAGCCAGTAAAGCCACTCTCTTTCCCTCCCTCACCCTCCCTTTCCGTTCCTCCCTTTCCCTCCTTCCCTCTCTCACTCCCTCACCCGGTCTCCCTCACTTTGTCTCACTTTCTTTCCCTCTACCTCCCTTTCCTTCCCTCTCCCTCTGTCATTTCACCCTGCCTTTGTGTCAGCCTGGGCTGAGACAGCTTTGGAGCACACACACACACAGCCGCACCGAGCGCATTAACAGGTCTTTAAAAGACCATTAACATGTTAATGAGGCTGTTTTGTTCACCTCTCAGGCCCCTGCAGCTCCACTGACTATGGCCGGCCTCCACAGAGCAGCAGTCTCCGAGTCGCGCTGCTGTAACTTGTGTTTGCAACTAGATGATATTTATCTGATGGACGATGACCTAGAGGAACACTTGAACAGAGAGAATACTATCATTTTGGGATTTGCATCTGTAGGATATAAATGTAACTTTAAAAAAAAAATTCCCATCTCAGTGTCCTGTGTTTAGGATATGTACTTTCAGGTCAAGGGAAAAACCTGGCAGCTAACTTTTTTTTAGAAAAATGTACACTGCTTCAACCTTGAAAATAATTACAAAATCTACAATCATTCCTGGGGTTCCTAAATATTGGTAGAACAAATATTTTAGATTACAGAGAAAGATTAAAATCATTCTACGAATTAATAAAACCTAATTTTTCAGTAAGACATTGGACACAGGAGCACACAGATACACTTTGTTCCTTACAAGACATGATATCTTCAAAACACTTACAGACACGCATAAACATATGCAACTTGGTGGTCTGTATAATTCCGGGTCAATCTGGGTACACCTATCTGACATATAATGGAGGTGAAACAGTAGTAATTGCATACAAATCACATTTGTACACAAATGCTGAGACGCGCTTCACATCCACTGAAAAGATTCTGACAGCAGTACAGACTGCTGTAGTAAGAGAAAGAGCACTGGCACAGTGAAAACTAATAATAGTAGTGACTCCAGTTCCAGCCTTAGAAGCTGCGACAAAGGCAAGCGTTCCTAACGCATCGGAGATGGATACACTGGGCTAATTCTCTCACTGCAACAGATGTAGAATATCGATACGACCCAAATTTAAAGTCACAAGCACTCCTGCAATACAAGAATATCCTCCATCTAATGAAATACTGCCTCTAGATGGAATGTATAATTTATACTGATGGATCTGCTCAACCGGCCATAGGAAGTAAGGAACATTAGTGCAGTATGTGCAATTGTTAAAGGTTGCATGCGGGATGGAAAGTTCCATCCAAGTTGCACGAAAACTCAATCTCTAGGACACTGCACGGCACAGTTGGCAGAGTTAAAAGCACTGATACTGGCACTTGTGAATACAGATCAAGAATTCCCCACACTAATTGTGTGCGATTCCTTTTACTGTGTGCAGTCATGTAATGAATACTTGCAATTCTGGATACAATGAGTTCAAAGATGCTAAAGGTGGCACAATTAGTATAAAATGCTATGGGAACAGGCGGTGGAGTTAAAAACCGAACTACAGAGGGCTCAAGTGATACATACACTGAGTCATCAGCGTAATGGTGTTCATGTTGAAGGGAATTCATTGGCTAATGAAGCCTAGCTGCAATCACTCATTCTAAAACTAAAGTCGATGGTGAGATTATGTTATCTGTTATTGCTTCACACAATAACAGCGGTGCAGTACCAAAAAGAATCAAACTCAAGAACTCCTACAAGTTAGATGCCAATGACATTACATTTGCTCAGATTCCTGGAGAGGGTGATAGAGTAATTACAAATATGGATCGTAGGTTAGGTTTAATTCTAGCAGCACACAAGGGTATTGGTTCTGCACATGCAGGAGTTACGGCAAAAGTTTCTTTATTTAAACAACATTATTGGTGGCCTGGTTTAACAAAGCAGATTAAAAACTATGGGCCATATGTAGGTAAGTTGGAAATACCGATTCCTAATTACCGAATTTTACCGAATCGGAATTTAGAAATCAGTATTTCCAATGTACGTAATAATTCGGGAAATATTACCGAATCGGTAAAAATCGGTAAATATTTACCAAATCCGCAATACCGATCGGTGTTTCCGAATCGGTAAATACCAAATCGGTAAATACTGAATCAGAAATTTAAATTCACCGCAACTGAGGAATCAGCCAATCCTGTGCAACCACCACCCCTCCCAGACAGGGAGGGGCCACACCCAGGCAGGTACACACAATCAGAACCTTCTGGAGAGGTTGGGAGTGCAGAGGAGAGCAACAGAGCCACTGCCTGAACTTACTCTGAAAATCTTGCACAATGGCCAGCCAGGACACAGAAGGAAGGGAAAGGAAGAGGAAACTCAAATTCAGTCAGGAGGAACTGTAGGTCCTTGTGGAGGAGGTAGTTAAGCAGCACACTAAGCTTTTTGGAAAACTTTCCCTGCAAGTAGCAGCATCGGAAAAATGCAAAATCTGGCTTGGAATTCAGTCCCAGGTGAATGTCATTGGAGTGACACTCCGGGACAGTGATCTGCTCAAGAAGCGGTGGTATGACCTCCGGATCATCACCAAGAGGAAGACGGCTGAACACAAAAAACAAGCCAGCCTGATGGGAGGATGAAGGAACAGGACACCTACCCTGACTGAACTTGGGAGGCTTGTGGAGTCCACGATAGAGCCAGAGAGCGTCTGTGGAATTGGGGATGCAGACAGCTCTGACAGAGCTGCTTCAAAACAAGGTAAGAAGCATGCACAGCATTGTGCCCCCCCTTCCCCTATCCCAGATCCCCAATTGTGCTATGTGAATCCCACTCCAGTACAGGTTTTACTTCAGACCAGCAATGCATTATGGGAGATGTAGTCAGTGAAACCCTTATCATGACAGAGATGGCACTGGACAACAAGGCATGTGACACACATCAGCGATAAGCAGGCCGTAGACAATGAGATAGTGTTGCAGTAATGTATTTTAATTGTTGCAATGCAGAGCTGCAAGTACACTAAGCTAATGTACAATTTCTGTCCACAGGCGAGACCTCACGCAGGACTGTGCAGTACAAGGGAGAGAGGGCACCACAGCAAGTGCAGGCCACACAACACCATCACAGTCAGCCTCACCACCACAGCCAGCTTCACTACCACAGCCAGCCTCACCAACATCAACAACACCTGCAGTGGTGAGACCTAAAAGGCATGCAGTTGCCAGACTGCTGGATTTTGAGTCCTCCTCTGAAGACTCGATGGGGAGAAACTCCTACTGTGGCACTGGATGTCAGCAATGCAGGTTTGGTGGCCATGACTGAAGGAGGACACACCGGTGCCAGACGCCGCCGCAGGGCTCGTGTGACAAGTCCACCTCCACAGTATGAGAGCCATGGTGTCTTTTGCGGGCTGGAGGCAACCATGGTCAAGGTGCAGCGTCTACAAGGAAAGGCAATACTGTCAGTCCAATGACAAATGAGGCGCCTTAATGATAACATGACCAACATTGACAAGGGCATCAAGTCAATGGCAGAGGGAATGAAGGAGATGGCAGTAGGCATGCGGGACATGTCCCAGTCTGTGATGCTGCTGTGCAGCAAAATGGATGAGGACAGAGTTACAAGGTGCAGGGAGAGGCAGAAAATGGGGCAACATACGAGGGCAGTGAACCAGCTGGCAACTGCCACTTCTCTACTATGCAGGCGCTTCGTGGCCATGCAGGAGGGGCTGGCGCACTGCAGCACTGTTGTGTCTTGGGGACTGGTAAAGGTCACCACTGCTCTGGAAGTGCTGCTTATGAGTCACCCTGCCCCAACTGGTGCTGTCAAAGTTGCAGACAGCGAAGACACATCCAGTCGGAGCAGCTATAACCCCCTGTAACAGACACCCGGAGGACCAGCAGAGGGCATGGGGCCACCACTGGTACCACAGCCAGTGAGGAAAGTCAGTCAATGTCATCCAGCACTGTTGTGCGTTGGCGCAGACAGTGATGCAGCCCACACTTTCAGGACAGTATTGGGTGGAGTAACCCATTACTTCCTACCATGGATGTGACAAATTGGAGGATTTTGTTGTGGCGTAGTGCCCAGAAATAAAACTACGTCATTACATTCAAAAACTGTCTGTGTCTCCCTACTTACTTAAAAATAGTTGCATGTGATCTCTGCCCGTCTCTGTCTCCCATCTGTTGCTGGTGGCACTCCTGCTGCGTTTGGCTCTGGCTGTGCAAATTCATCATCATGGTCCTCATAATCAGGTAATTCCACTTCTGTACCTTTCTTTGTGGCAAGGTTGTGGAGCATTGCACAAGTTGCAATGATTTTGTAGCAGATGATGGGTGTGTTCTGGCGTGCAACTCTGCTTTTGTGGAGGCAGCGGAACCAGCTTTTCAATAGTCCAAAGCAGCGCTCCACAACGTTGCGAGCTGATTTGTGTGCCTCATTGAATCTTCTCTCACTTGGGGTTGATGAGTTTAGGTAGGGGTGAGGATAAATGACCGCATGGCATATGCCCTATCGCCTAGGTGAGAAAGAGAGTGCCATTAATCAAATATACCAATACACATTCATCTGCAGTTCGTATAAGAGAGTGTTACAGTGATTTACCTAGCAGGTATCCTTCTCCAAATTCTCCAGCAGCCAGGCGTGTGTAGATCCCACTGTTCTGGAAGATGTATGAATCTTGGGTGCTCCCAGGGAATTTGGCCACGATGACGGTGATTATGTTGCCAGCATAACAGATTACCTGCACATTTGTGGAGTGGGTGGACTTTCTGTTCCTTTAGATATACTCCGTGGCTGCTGGTGGGCAGATTTGAATGTGTGTGCCATCAGTACAGCCTATGACATGCGGGAACTGTGCCATCTGGTAAAAGTCTGTCTTGGTTTTCAGGAGTTCCGCTTGTGTAAGTGGGAAGCTGATGTAGTGATGCATTCTCTGCATCATGGCATCCAGGAACTTTCTGAAGAAACGGGACAGGCAACTCTGAGACATCCCCCCTACCGCAGCCATTACCCCCTGGTAACTGCCAGATGCGAGGAGATGTAAGCTACAGAGCACCTGCACATGTGGTGGTATGGCGTGTGCCTTTGGTGTTGGGTGCTCAAGGAGTGGGTGCAGGTCCCTTATCAAGTCCAAGATGGTGTGGGGGTGTAGCCTGTACCTTTCATAGATGTCAGCCGCTGTCTGTTGGAAGAGTGTGATGCGCTGTCTGTAAATGCGCTCTTCCCGTCCCCAGATCCTCACTCCTGCTGCCTGTAGACGTAACCGCCTTGCAATCACATAGAAAGGCGCCATAGTGATCACACTGTTGCATGTTGGGATTGCTTATATACCATGTGGCTGATTACCACCTGCTTTCAGTCAGTGTTAATTACAGACTCTAAAAAAAAGAATTTCATGAAATTCGGTATTACCGAATTTACCTAATCTCTTTTCTAGTTTTTACCGTTTCTTATTTACAGATTCGGTAAATAAGGAATCAGTAATTCCGAATCGGTAATTTTGGATTTGGTAATGATGAATTGGTATGTACCGATTCATGTTTACTGAATCCTTATTTTTGGACTCCTACATCTCAATAGCCTAAATACCGGTCGGTAATGGGAAATTTACCGAATTTCGGCCGTTACCGACCGGTATTTAGCTACCTACATATGGCCTTATGTCTTGAAATGCGACAACCCCCAGCAGATAAAAGGTTTCACTGTAACACATCCTGCGCAGAGACCATTGTTAATATTTGACAAACCACAAACGTGTGTTTACCTAGACCACTGCGGACCTTTAAAAAGAGATGGGGCTTACAGATATTTCATGGTAGCAGTAGACTCCTGCTCAGATTCCTATGGGTGTGGCCCCAGTGCTCAGCTGACGCTCAAACTGTTATAAAAGATTTGCAAGTCTGCATAGGGATATTCCATTCTGACCAGGGCCCTGTGTTTAGCTCTCGGGCTTACAAGGAGGCCATGAGAGGATTGGTTGTAGCATTGCGGTACTCCTCTCTGTATCATCCAGAGGGTAATTTGGTCTTGGAGAAGAAAAACCGAGACTTAAAATAGTTTTAACAGCCAGGGTATAAGGCACGGGGGAGAACTGGGTAAAACATGTTTATTGAGTGCAGTGGGCTCTCAACAATATGCCAAGAAGTTCTCTAGGGGGTGTCATGCCATAAGAGGTCATATGTGGGACAAGAATGTTGGTACCTGATCTTGATTGTGAAGACGCATTGGCGGATGAAACATCTTTTGACATCCATAATCAGTTGGCTGTTTTACAGGATCTAAATGAATCCAGGACACAACAAAGTAATGTCCACTTGAAGCAGACCGCCACTGAGGAAGTAAAACCAGTCACGGCAAGACCTGTCTGGACCCCAAAAGTCAGGGATCTGGTCAGAGAGAAAATAGCGGACAGGAAAGAATTTGGGCCATCCTACAGAAAACCTGTACAGGTCCTAGCAGTGAAAGGAACAAGAACTTTACTTCTACTGGCTCTTGCCGGAGAGATTTGTCTCAATTGACCTAATCAAACCAAACTTTGTGGCCGATACTGAGCATCAGGTCACGTGGACTCCAAAGTAGCAGGCGCCCTCCTCTCGCTACAATTCAAGAAGTTCAAACGGAAAGACTCATCATGTTCGAAGAGTCAACTGTACGGAATGAAGGACTATGCAACAATGTTATGGAACTCGTTCCCCTTGAACCGGAAGTTCAACTTTAAAATCAAACTCAATATGAAAAACGAATTGCTATTCGAGCAAATACAGATGTCTACATCAACATGCCTCAACAAGAGCAAGCAATGATTTCTACAATTCCTGATGCAATACCAACAATTGATCGAACTCTTTCTGGCTACTTCATAAACTTGGATACATTTTCTTTGGATCCAAGTGAACCTGAAACGATGCTAGCCCAAAAATCACGTAAGCAGCAAGTTACAGACTTTCTGAACTTTCTTAAAAAGATTTACCTGGTATCACCTTTGGGTAGAACTATGGGTAATAACAGGGATAATTCTCTTTATTTTCTGGGTAGGCTTAATGATAGATTGTAGCATGCTTGTTAATGGCAAATACCTTTGACAAAGCTCTGAAGCCCAAAAGGTGAATTTAATTTTAAACCACATCAATCATCTCATCGAGAACAAAGAGAGCAGTTCCTGTACCGGATGGCATAGTTTGGGACAAGGTTGATTTCGATATTTTTTGCCACACAGAAATTTTAAAAATTACACTTATTTAAAATATTGTTGAGTGATATCATTTCATCAAGTACATTTTCCGATGTTTTGGACTTTGAAAGTGTAAATAACATGTTGTCTGATTTAGAAAAATCTGCTGCATTTTCTAATAGAGAGACATTGGAAAGCACACCAGATTTCGAAACAATGTATTGTTAGCAGCATTATGGTCTTCACTTTTTGCATAAATATGCTAATCCTAGAAATGTGTTCACATACCATCAGTGGGAACATTGTCCAACACTGTTTAAAGGCAGTTCAAAAACATTTGCACAAACGTTTCATATTTTTCAGGGTTTAATATGTCTGACCCAGCCTCATATTATTATAAGGTTGCACCAACATCAGCACAGAAAAATATGTTAACTAACACCAAACAGATTTACTCTGCATCCTTAGTTGCCCAGTTGTCTGAACAAGGTTACGACTTATGGAAAGACACCATAGACTTAAAATCGGTCTGGGGTACTAGAGTATGGCAAGTTTAGGGAATGGAAGCTTTGTTTAGAGCATGCCTCATCCCACAGCAGATTATATTTTTGAAAGAGTCAGTGCAACAAACTTCTTGCCTTGGACTAGCCAAAACCAAGGACTTGAACACACCTCGGATGCCAACTCCATCACATACCGAGTGTAACACATCATCACAAAAAGAGACTACAGTAGATGACATCATACAATACAATAGATCAGACCCCGATTGGAAAAAATTGTTGAAATGGCCTACAGACACCAATAGTTGTCAAACTTGATTCAGGGGTAGGACCAAAGAGTTCAGTATCCATAGGCCAGATCCACGCTATGTACACAGAGAACATCCAGGGCTAGTAAGATCATACAGTTTTGGAAAGTTGTGCTAAAAACCTCAACACTCACAGAGGGTGAAACAACACTTATCCTTATCCTTAGGGATTTTCTACTATGTCCCAGGAAGCCTAGTTAAGAGCGTTTCATATATGCCAGCATTTGTGCTGTCTACAATGAAATATGGAAAATATCCCAACAAGAGGCCGCAGGGAGACTACAGGAAATAGACCGTATAAACCTAGAATCATTTCTAACAGTGGTAGACTATGGGTTAACAACATTGACCTCCAGGATATATTTCTCAGGCAACATTGTATCTTCTGCAATAGATATACTAGAACAAGATGTGGCCATATTACAACACGGGCAATCTCAATTAAGTTCTATCATGTTATCAAGCTGGATGCTGCAATCTTTGCCTGCAGGCTGTGTGACTTGGCCATTTATCAATAGTACATCTCCATATTCTGAATACAATCTAACAGATAAACAGAGAAATTGCACAAAGGGGAGCAAAATTTACAATGCTGTGTATCAAAAACGGGATAGATTACCATTTACAGTGGCAGAATCAACTTCGACAGAATGGCTAATCCATGGCAACATAACTCTACGGTCACTACTTTTCAGTTTCAGTACTGCCTTGAACAAAAGCAGGCAGGCAGATATGAAAAAATGGTTAAGAAATACATTAAAGAATCTTGGGAATTACCATACAGATTCCGCTGCCGGAGTGGGGATCGAGAAGTGTTTCTAAATGGTACAAATTGTGAGAACACTTTAAGTGGATCACTCAAATGCCAGGATATAATGCTGCATGGGGCTTGTAATGGTTCTGTAGCAAACTGTTCCTGTTATCTGAGGGGTGCCCCAGCAGCAGTGATTGCTCCAGCATTCAGGCTAATTTTAAATAGGAGTTACTTGATGCTTAACAGTCAAGGCTGCTGCGGAATGGTCCCGGGCATCACACATCTGGTAACCGTGAGCTCCAGCGTTACTTGTTGTATGCAAGTATTGTTTCCACCAACACATTCAGTGAGTGAGGCGCCATTATGGCCTTCACTGAATGTTTCTTTAAAGCGGTTTGATACTCACAGCAGAATGAAGGCCATGCTTTTACAGAAGTTTGTGACGTTTGATCACCAGAATGCAAGGTCTTCAGCGGAGATACAGGCGCTCATCCATACAAACAGCCCTTTCCATTTCGTAGAAATGGTATATCGTATCTTTAACATGTCTGATACGACTGGCATTGTCCACCTATTTAAGACCATAGATTCCAGACTTCTAGGTACCTTTCCGATGGTACTTGGAGTTATACCAAATTCATACATTCCATATTCAGAAGCATCTTTGGTGGACTTCCGTTAATCCTTTTTCTTATAGCAGTGGACAACCCAGTCACCAAGGAGATGGAAAAAGCACTCCTGGAGCTGAAATACCGTGACCCAATGGTACAACATCTAGGCACGCCTCGCCAGAGAGAACTAAGTGCATCTTGGTTCCTGTCATTTCGACCAGTCTGGATGGACTGCATTTTACCTGTACTTTGATGTCTGTTTTGTGGAGAAGAATACGTGTTAAATCTTTGTCTGACACTCCCATCATGTGCGCCACTGGACGTGAATGCTCTACTGGTACTGGACCCGATAATGGCCCATGTTCAGCTGTGTGCTCAGCGTATTCCAATGTTGATGGCGGCATTCCTTGAGCCACCGCAGGTTGTAACTGCACCTGTTGGTATGGACACTGGCTCCTCCACTTACACCCACGCTTTGGATGGTGCACAGGCTACCCCACCACCGGCTGCAGAAAGCGCGGAATATCACCTGTTATCAATTGACATACTCTGCGAGGTGTTACAGGGGCTGTCTAGTGCGGAAGCAAGCAATGAAAATGTTGCGTCTACCAGTCAGGACACAAACATTTGGCTTGTTGCGTGATGGAAGAAATTTACCCTTTTTTAAACAAACTCGATTTGGAACTAAGTATCAAAATTGACATTGACATTCCTTTCGTTATTGGACATTAATGGCTTTCTAATGCTTATAGTGGCTCGGACTATAACTATGGACGCTTTTAGAGCTATAGTTTACAAACATTTTTTTTAAAATCTTTTAAAGTTTTTTTGATGTTTTTAAACATTTTAGCAATAGAAATGTTTTAACACATTGTGAGTACCAATGTCTAAATTGAATGGTAGTACAATATTAGGTTACATATGTCGTCCAGTCGGAAGGGGAGTGGGTGTTATATTCCATATAGGTACCCTATATGCGCCGATAACACTGCAACCTTTTACCTATATCCTTCCCTGCATTACATACATAACGGTTCTGAGGGACTATCCTTTAACCTAGATATGACACAGCATTCAGAACTCAGGTTTTTCCCTAGGTTGAAACTCATACATTGTGCATGAGGCTTCTTTTGAAGCGCAGCAGAACTGACAGCAGAACGAGTATATCTATGTATAAAAGTTCAGGCACAATGTCATCCTTTAGGCTGACACAGTAACACAGCAAGATAGGACCCCTGGGGAGAACAGTGGGTGTATATATACATCATGTCTTGCTTAGAAAGACAGAGGAGAACATGACTTCCTGGCTGACACACTGAACAGAGATGCTGAGGTTCCTACATGCAGACACTCCAGCTCGCAGTAGTCTAACATACCTTGCGGGGTGTCCAACTTGAGACCAGGATGGGGTCCCATATTCTCTCATTCACAAGTAATAGGGATGACTAGATCCTAGAGGGATTCTTGGCAAAACACCTACACAGATTCTAGGTACATTTAGGTACATCTAGTTAGGGAGGCATTATAGGAGTACGCACTTTTTTATCATGTATTCTATGTACATATATAAAGTCATGATTACTGAAAAATTGTAGAACTGTATCATTCCTTTACTTTTGTAGTACTGCTAGTCATATATATTTGCTACTGTCTAATGGTTGTTACAGCACATCTATTTTACACTAGACTAACAACTGTTCAATAAATTATTATTGAAACACCCAGAATGTTTATTCTGTGTATCTCTGAGAGACACTGAGGGGCATATTACCAAGCGATAGCGATAATTATCGCTATTGCTTGGTTAGAGACAAAATTTTACCGCTGAGCTGCGGCGATTTTTACCACAGATACACCTCGGTATTACCAAGTTTTATCGCAAATGCGATAAAAAACGGCCGCAATGCATGAATATCGCTGAAAAGTCAGCGATATTCATGCATTACCGAGCTAATGCTCTTAGCCATGTTATCCACCTCCCATTGGATAACATGGCTAAGAACTGCTCAGGGCAGGTGTTAGCTTTTGGAGACATTCGCGCTTAGCGCGAATATCTCCAAAAGTTGATAAAGGAGATAGCGATGTTAGCGACTGTTTCCAGTCGCTAACATCTTGGCACGCCCACTTTGCATGTCATTAGTGATAAATATCACTGACATTCAAAGTGGGGCCCAAGATGGTCGCTATCTCCTACTAGCTGTCACTAACTGGTGTTAGCGACAGCTAGGTAATAGGGAGATAATTTTATCTCCACTTTCTTGGCTTTTAAAGCCAAAAAAGTGGAGATAAACCCCCTTGATAATATGACCCTAAGTGAGCACGAATGACTTAGCGAAAGGTAGTATATTGTTTCCACGACCCTGGGGGATCAGGGTTGTCATGTTCTGAGGTTGCCAGAAACTATTCTCTCCAGGTTAAGAGGAGATTCTAGTGGCACTGTGAGCTAGCTAATACAAACAGGCTAACATATATGGGTGGGGGTGCATGGAACCAGTCTGCCACTAATCCCACAGTTTACGTTATTTGAATGCGCAGATCCTGTATAGGGTATAAAGGAAAGACATGACAATAGTTATTCCAGATAACTATAACTGCTACATTTCTATTGTTTTCTATGAGTAAAATCTGAGCCTATGACGTTACTATAACCTTTGTTTTTTTCAGTGAATTTCTAAGGATTTCCTTATTCTATTTTCTAACTGGAACATTTGACAGTGTGTATGAGTGGCACCATAGGTCACAGAGTAGATGTATGAATTGCTGTATAGGTCTGTTTGAGGGTGTATGGGTGGTTTTGCTGATGCGAGTGGCTGGATAGGTCTGTTTGTGGGTGTGTGAATTACTGCTTTGGTGTCTGAGTCTGTTACTGAGTCTGTGAGTGAGTGCTTGAGTGGCTGTATGGGTTGGCAACTGGGGGTGTAACTTCGGTATGGATGTGTGAGTGGGTGTGTGAGCAGAGTGATACATGGGTCTGTGAGTAGCATACTGCTAAGGCTGACAGGGTGTGCTATATGGGTAAAGCCTGCAGGTGACAGCAATTTTGCATATTTGTACTCATTGTAAGGAAAACCATGGTCTATGCTCTAATCAGGAATGGCCAAGAAAGAACCCATTCATCATAGTCACTGCAGAGTGCCAACAATGAATTTGCTTTTATCAAGGATTTCAGATTCTTTTTGAATGTGGATGTTTTGATAAAACTCACTTGCTTTGCCTTCTTGAAGCACAGGAATTTAGAATCATTTGTCCTTTAAAGAAGTGGAGCTTCAACAGGGGCACCTGCAGTGTTTATATTTTTGAAGTGCTTCCAGTTAAGGATTCATTTCTGTGAAAAGTGCATGAGTGCCAAAAATGAAAATCACTTGCTCGTTTATCCAACAAGAGTCCGCAGTTTTGCACAAAATGTCTACCCAGCAGGACTAGTTTATACTAGTTAATTAAAAAGTGCTACTTCATTTGGTTTATGTCCAGTGCTAATTCCACACTATAGCTGCATAATAGATCACAAGAAAATGTATCCAGGGACCTTCTCTGCATTTTGGAAAAAGCTTTTAACTCTTCCTTCTGAGATCACAGGTTGTGGGAATCCAAAACGACATCTTGTACAACATTTTCCTTTTGATCTGTATTTTGACGACAGTATTTCCCACACCTATGATTTTGGAATCATAGAATTTTTTGTCTTAACATTTTGTCACCACTGCCCTTTGGGATGACGCAAGTCACATACTGCTATATAAAAGGCAATACAGAGTCATCACTGTTTGTTCCTAACTTTGCGGCATCTTTGACCCATAACAACATGTGAATATGTGGAGTACCTCTTGATTGGTACTTGTAGTAGGGCTAATGTTCCTCTTCTTTCCCTGCTCTCTCTTTCCCTTTGCTGTTCAGCCTGAGTATGTGTGGAATGTTGATTATGTCATGGAATGTTCAATGTCTGATGTGAGTCAGTTGGTGTCAGCAGGCTGAGCAGGTAGGAGGTTGCTCCTGGTGGGGTGTACATACAGGCCTACTTACCATCTTGGCTATACTTATTGCTTCTGTAACTTGTATCTGAATAAAGTTACATCTTGGAACCACAACCTGGCCTCATGTGGACTTCCATACTATGACAGTACTCTTTGCGCCAAAAGAAATCAGTTACTTCATCAAGAGAAGGATTAATTTTATTGCAGATAAAATACATCATTGCTTGAAATCTGATTTCTAGCAGGTCATCACATGCATACTCATCACAACTGAATGTTAGAATCCATGTAGAAGCTCTGATATTTCTCAACATACATTTTAACTCACCATGACAATGATACTAATATTTGTTAGTCCCTCTTTGAAATGCCATTATATTAATCAAGTAATATTCCAGTTGTTCATCTTTTCTGTGAAATTTCTCAACAAATTCCTCTGTTGCTAGATTTTGCTGATTCACACCTATTTTTATATTGACATTTGTGACATAAGAAGATCAAGACAAGTCACTTATAAATAGTGGATGAAACATGTAAGAGATGCATTGGCAAAATCTAGGGTCCTCTGCGTAAAGTCTAGTCGATCTATATTCAGCTACTGGTATAAGTACATCCCTGGTCATTGTATCTAGTCCAGTAGGAAACGAATGTGGGAAAGGAGCTTCTAAACTTTTTTCCTACACACTAAGGGAGCTCCTTTCTCTTCTTTCAATTGATACAGAGCACTAGCATCACTAATAATTTCTTTACGATGTAGCGGATGGATGCTATTATGTTCATAACTTTTCCCTAATCTGGATTGATCCACTTTTATTTGGACCAGATATGACGTTGCCTTTTTAACTTTAGTAACATCTACTAACTCTTGCCATATCCTTTTACTCTTTGTAGGCACACCATTATCTCTTCTAATTTTCTCTGCACTCCTATAGTTTCAATATTTTGCTTACAATTAAATGGCAAATATACAACTCTACCTTTGAGACCTTTTCGGTGGTCAGTTTGAGGTAATTACCCTGCCTTAGGCCCCATACAACTTGCAAAAGTTACTTCTATTAACAAGTCTCTTCTTTTGGTTCAGTCTCTACATAGACAATACTGTTTTGTTCAGTGTCTTCATTCTGTTCAACCTCAAAATAAATAGTATCCTCTTTAGAGCAAACACCTTATGTACTACACCGTCAACATATTCCTTTTGTCTGATCGCTTGTGTTCTTCTTTTATACTTCTTCATATGTGATAACAAGTTGTCTATTACTCTAGTTTGGAACATTTTGATTCAGATTTCTTTAAAGTGCCTTTGCCTTCTGGTCAAAGTATCTCCTTTTCTTGACAATGTTTTACTTTTTTATGAGATACTTTCTGACTTTTGATAGTTGTTGTTTTTGACCACCTTTTCTGCATTCTGTTCCTTTTATTTCTCAGTTCTGAGGAAATGGTGTATTTGCTGCTGCTTCTTCCTTCTCTGAGTTTTTGATGGAATTGGATCTTTCTGCAGTAAAATAAATATTGATGTCTGAAATAAAAATAGAACTACATTTACCAGTTAATTTCATTGTATAAGATTAAATTTTTTAAGTATTTAAACATGTAGTTTGTGTACCTGCATTCAGCTCAGTGATTCTTGAGACTACATGTGTTACCTTTTAAGCACATACCTGCCTGCCCTATGGGTTACCCATAAGCCTACCTCAGTGATGCCTCATTTATTTTAACCTATTCTATGCTCATGACGAGCTCAGTTCATCATGAGGCACAGTGCAGCTGCACTCATGAAGAGCTGAGCTCGTCACGGCCGTTGGAACGTTCGCACGCGGGGATAATTTCCCCGTTGTGCTGAACGTTTGAAAACGGGTGTGGCTGTGACGAGCTCCGCTCATCATGAGTGCAGCTGCACTGTGCCTCATGACGAGCCAAGCTCGTCACAAGCAAAGCAGCGCCGCGCACGGCACCCCTCCGCCCCGCACAGCGGGGGGGGGGAAACACCCCGCAGCGAAGGGGTTAAAAGATCCGTTTAAGCGTTGTGGAACAGTTTAAAATATGAAGGTTGAAATAATAGTAAAACTGCAACTAGAAGCTAAACTGTACAAGGCCCAAAACATAATGCAACAACTGCTTCTGTAGATGTTACATTTGAAAGTGTCAGTTGATTAGTATATATGAGAATGAAAATGTTAATGATATATGGGATTTGTGGCAAATGACTGCCTCTGTCACATAGCATCTATGCTTATCTAAATATCTTTGTAAGGGACTGTTTCCATAGTTTGCTTCCTGGATGTGTTAGTGAGTATTAGGTATTTTAGCTGTGTGTGCAAGTGCCTTTATTAGCACTACATAGATATTACTTCTGCCTGTCTATATCATTGAATCTTTAAATGCTTCTGTCATTATGTCTGCAGGTGTTTTAGTGCTTGTCTGATTTCTAGCTAAGGTGTGTTAGATTACACTTTATTTGATACAGTGGATGTTTAAAGGGCCACATGAGTGTGTATAAGTACATTCCCCTCAGTAAATCATCAGAGTACATGTGTTAACTTTTAAGCACATACCAGCCTGCCCTATGGCATAGCTCTAAACTATCTCAGTGGTTACTTATATCTAGTACAAGATCAGTTAATGCCTTGTGTAGGAGTTTAAAATATGAAGGGTGGACTAACAGTAAAACTGTATCTAGGTGCTAAACTGTAAAAGGCCCTAACATGATGCAACAACTACTTCTGTGGATGTTACACTAGAAAGTGCCAGTTCATTATGTGAATTAATATCTTATTGATACCTGGGCCTGTTATTGCATTTGTATGTACGTTTGTGGGCAAATGAGTGCCTCTGTTTGTAAACTCTATGCTTAACTAAATGTCTCAGTAAGGGACTGATTACATGAGTTGCCTCCTGGATCTGTTAGTGAGTATTAGATGTTTTAAGCCTGTGTGAATACATAAGCTTGTATGAACGCATATAGCTCACTGAATCTTCAGAGTGCGTGTTACCTATTAAGCACATACTGGACTACCCTATCACCTAGCTACAGCCTACCTCAATAGTCACTTGTAACTAATAAAACATTAGTCTCTGCCTTGAGTAGGAGTTTAAAATAAGACGTTTGGGCTACCAGTAAAACTGCATCCAGATGCTAAACTGTATTAGCACCTACATACGATGTAAGGGCTTCTTCTGTGCATGTTAGACTTTAAAGTATCAGTCTATAGCAGATATGTGAATGAATGTCACAGTTAAATGTTGTGCTCTCATTACATGTATATATAGGTTTATGGGTAAATAACTGCCTCTGTTGCTAACCTATATGGTTATCTGAATGTGTCTGTAAGGGCTGGATGATTTGCCTCCTGGATGTGTTAGGGAGCATTAGGTTGTTTTGGGTGGGCATGCAACTGCCTTCATTAGCACTACATAGAAACCACTTGTGCCTGTCTATATCAGTGAATGTTTAGGTGCTTTTGTCATATGTCAGTGAGTGGTTCAATGCCTTTAAGCTTTTCCAATAAGATATTTGAAATTAAACTGTGGATAGCAGAGTGGATGTTTAATGGGCCACATGAGTTTGTATTCCTGCATGTAGCTCAGTGAGGCACATATCAGCTTTCTCTATGGCCTATCTACAGTCTATCTCAGTGAGTACTTGTATCTAGTATAACATCAGTTTATTCTTTCTTTGGAAGTTTAACTCAGTGATGTCATCAGTGATGTCACTGACTATGTCATGCATGATGTAATATGTGACATCATCAGGAGTGGATTGCGGGCGCGCGAGTTATAGTTAGCACAACTAACAATAACGTGGGAATTTCAATGGTTTTGTACAAGTGAAATGTCTAACTAGCTATAACATGTCTGAAACCTATGGGTTTTCAGTGAATTTCTAAGGTTTTTTAAATGCTAATTCTAACTATAACAGGCCTCAAATCTAGGTTTTTTTCAGTGAATTTCAAAGGTTTTGTAAATGACAATTTTTAAATGTATTTATTGTTATTTTATTTTTTTTATAGTGATTTTCCACATTTTTTTAAACTATTTATTTTTAGATATTTATTTTTTAAATTACATTATAATTACATTATACATTACATTACAAAATATACTTTCTCAGAATGAATTACTTTAGTTTAAATACTTTGCAAATAGGCAATGGACTTTTAAGTACAGTAGTTAGAGTTGTTGCAATGGGCAACTCAATTTCATACACAATGCAACATTGAGGTCAAAGTGAATTTCTAGTTAAATGTAATTAATTACTTTTTGGATTACTTTTCTAACCACAGGATGGGATCCTAAATTCAGTCCTGAGACATCACCTGTAAACAGTTGAGTAAAGACATTTTGGTTACAGTAGTGATTTTTAAGTCATTTTATTGTATTTTAAAAGATGACACTTAAAAACTTTTTCACATAGAATCACCAATGTTATCCTATGGGAGGAAATTCACTTAACAGGTAAGTAGTGTTCATGTTACTTTTTCTTACTCAGTGGTGGATCCTGGTTCCAGCACGAGCGCATATCCTGTAAACAGTCGAAAAAATGAATTTAAGTCATACAGGCAATTTTTAAGGAATATTTTTAGTTTGTGAAAATAGACATTTAGAAACTTTTCTGGTGAAAACCACGCAATGGATTCCTATGGAAGGAAATACAAGTTACTGGTAAATACGGTTAGAAAAGTATATTTGAATGAAAAAAACAAGAGCAAATGAAATCCATAAGACCTTGCTTTTCGAATGACCAAAGCTGCACAAATCCCCCCCACAAACTCCCAAAGCGCCTGGAAACCCTCACAGGTGAGTAGTGCGCTCTATACATCCCTGATTGATTGATTCATACGCCACAACAGTGTGTTTTTGAGAGTTATCAACAGGCCCTGCCATTTGTTTGGCTGTCTGTAACTTTGAACAGTGGTACCTTCTTCAATATACACAGAATCTCGAAGATTGCTTTGGTTTGGCTTCACCTCTGAGAGCTACTTTCAAGGCGCTGGTGAACTACCAGTAGCACCCAAGCTAATAGTTGGAGATCCCTGGTATGGATAGTGACTGGGGAATTGTAGTCCTGAAGCACAAATGTGAAGGTCATTACACCACTACATGCATAATGCATAGCACTTTAAAGCACTCCATTCCCTAAAGTGTGCCTCACTACATGAGTACATGCTTACTGAGTGAATGATTACATTAATATAAGTAAAGACACTGATTGAATTCTTAATTGGTTCACTTTTACTTTAATGCATGGATCACTACATGGTACAAAACATGTCATTTTCAAATTGTAACAGCAGTTACACTATGTTAGCGGGAGTATATAGATACTGACTGGGGAATTGTAGGCCTGAAGCACAAGTGTTAATGTGGTTCACAACTACATGCATAATGCATAGGAGTTTGAAGCACTGCATACCCTAAAGCCTGGCTTACTGCAAGAGCATATATACTTATGTAACTGCAAACACATCAACCAACCTAATCAATCTCTCTCAATTTTCGAAATGGACATTGATTCATAGTGTTATTCTACACAAATAACAGTATCCCTTGCAGTGTATAAAGAAAGATTAAAAATATAAGATAAATAAATGTATTAAAACTCATAGTAATGGAATTGAATAAATTAATGCTCGGATCTAAATTAGAATACTCAAAGTTTAATAGAGAGCATCTCTTGCACGGGATGTAGGGAAAATGGGGTTTATGGGTAATGAAGAATATTAAAAATAGTTTTACAAAAAAAGGGAAGTTACTAGAATAATAAGTCATACAAAAAGGGGAATGAATGTTAATACTTGTATTTAAAAAAAGTAACCTATAGAAATGCTTTAATAAGTAAAATGAGTTTAAATAAAGCATTTTAGAAATTTAACGAAAGTTAAAAAGTATGGAAAGAGGCACGTTTACATAAACATGTGACACACTAAAACAGTGCAAATGACAACTGAAAAACGTGACTTAAAAGTGGGAGGAGCAATAAATTGATCCCATAGACTGTTAAGTAACCAAACAGTATATAAACCACACCCGTGGGATAATTAGTTTTGTTTCAGAGAATCCATACGGGCAAAAAAACTACGAGCAAGGTAATGATTCGGGACTGCAGAAGCATCTAGACAATATCTTTCATTTCCCCAGAGGGAACATATTGTTAATGTATATTTAAAAATACATAAAACATTATGTCCCCTCCTGACGAGTTGGATTAATTTCGATGGAGGAGGGAAAGAATATTGAACAGAGGTAAATTATCTTAATGGGTATACGTTTTATATATTTAAGAAAGAAAGCAAAAATATTGAAATGATTATAGAGGGGCCAATTCTGATTCGGTAAAATCCAGTCCGAATCGACGTACAGAGCGTTTTTCCCGTACAATTCGTACGCAGAACCGTACCCGTACGTACGATGTAGTACCATGTGTACTCAATGCAGTTCTCCGTACGAATCGTACAAAAGACCGTGTGATGCAAGAAACCGTACGTATCGCATTAGGAACACGCAGTACGCGATGTTCGTACGGATCGAGGCAGCTTTTTACGAACCAACAAGTACGATTCATCAGGACGACACTCCGTACGACTCTTTCTCTACGGGACTTTAAAACATCTGTAAAAGCACATTTCGACTCTAAACGCATGTGAAATGGACTACCCCGGGTACGTGAGAGCGCCCCATGATTGTAGGGGTATGGTGCGAACTGGTACGGTGCATAGGGGTATGGAGCGTAGGGGTACGGTACATCGGGGTACGGTACATCAGGGTACGGTGCATGGGTGTATGTAGCATAGGTGTACCATGTGTAGGGGTATGGTACGTAGGGGTGCAGAGCATAGGGGTATGGTGCATACCCCCATGATCGCAGGGGTACAGTGCATATGTGTATGTGTGGTTCTCCGTACGAATTGCTCATTTGCCGCTTTCCGTAACATCGCGCTCTCGGTCCCTGGTCCGGATCGTACTTAGTGGGTTGTACGGCTTGTTTAAGAATCATACGGTTCACTCTGCGGCTCTATGTCGTATGGATTTAACGTAGTTTTTTGTACGGTTCGCAGACATTCGTATGCATTCTTTTCCTACACATTGTACTACGCGATTCATACGGTTTTCTACGATTCGTACGGAAACGGCTACGAATCGTCATACAAATTCGTTTTCCTAATCGGAATCGACCCCAGAATGTGGTATGAATACGTTTAAATAGACTATAATAACGAGTTCAGTAAAAAACCATTACAAGAAATATAGGTTATTTAAGGAATTACTACGTGCAAAGAAATGATTAGAAGCGATGTCATAATTTTCAATTTATCTATCTTCAATTTATCTTCCATTTCCACAGAGGGATCATATTGTTAATGTATAGTTTAATTTATATTTAACTTTATGATTCTTCAACTGGAGTTGGATGACGTACAACCGAGTATTTTTTTTTTTTTAGTATGCAAGTATTTCTAAATGATTGAAAAATGTTGTATAAGTATAGAGTGAAAATGGGTTACAAGTATTTATATTGAGTAGTGTTTTTACCAATGTTCACTTGTGAGTAACATGAGGATTATCTTCGCAAGCACTTTTTTTCAACAAAATAATATAATTGTGTCTTCAAATGTTAATGTGAATATGAATTCTTTCATTTTTTTAAAATTTAATAATTGACATGAAATGTACATAAAAAAAGAAAGATGAAGTAGTGAGGGAGTGTTTGTCGTAGCACTTCTATACTACTTTATCTGAAATTAAAAAAAGGCCTAACATTCAAAAAAAGATGATGGGGCAACACTTATATAACGTAAACTTAAGAAATGAGTGCTTATGATAAAATAAAAGAAATGTGGTCCAACGCGTGATACCAATTAATGAAAAAAAAATTGCATTTCACCCATGTGATGATTATAAAAGCCTCAATAAAAATATTTTGAAAACTTGTGTATTTTTCTTTCAAGGATTCTTTGAAGAATTATACATGTAATGAAAGGACAATATACTCCACGCTAAAGGAAAAAAGTCAGCACAGCTATGATACAATACAAAATATAATAATATTTTTAAATACCTTTACAGTCAACAAACTCGTAAGCAGAGTACACAGTTTAAGTTAAAAACACCCTACCACAACTAGTTTTTGAAACGCATTGTAAAATAAAGTGCGTCACAAAATGGGCTACATACATGGGGAGTGTATCGTAATGTCACATAGAAATAACAAGCCAATCAATATTAGGATCACTAAGGTAGACTTAACCACACAACAGCCAATCAAATGTTTTTCAAAATCTGCACAAGAAAAGGGATTGGTCGTTAATACGTCTTCTTACAATGCTTCACAACCAATCAAAAAGAGGTGTTGAAAGTTTCTCTTTTTAACATGCGAGCAAATCAGATAACCTTGCAAGTACACACAGCAAGAGGCAATTAATAAAGATGATTTGCTTTCGCAAGACCCCGAAAGACTTCTTCCAGAATAAGTACGCACTTCACTGCCAGACCCCATTTAATGATTATCCAGGCTCTCAAGCCTAAACACATCACAAATCATCTCTCGTCACTTTCTCGTCTTTTTTAGTGTATTGTGCGAGGCAGACTGTGTGACCCTATGCCTAGAGCCCTCGAAGGCCCTGGAGACTGCCACGCCCCAGGGCCAGCTCCTACATTGTCAAGGGGTGCCTACGCCCGGGACATTGGAGTTTGCTATGAGAGGGCATGAGTCTCGCGCCTTCCACCTCCCATAGCAAACTTAGTTTGCATTTTGAAAGACACAACAGTGAAATCTGTTCTCACTTTCAAAATCCAAACCAGATTGCTTTTCCACATGCAAGATAGCATCTCCCCATGAGGAAAAGCAATGCTGGCTCCAAAAGAACGAGGGCAGCCAGCGGGACCGTGGGGGCATTGTGGCTCCCCCGACGGTCCCCAACATTTTTTATAGGACCCGGGGGATAGGGTCCCCGGGAATATTAGAAATTACTGATAGGGACTACTTTTTTATGGTAAAATTAAAATTCGCGCAGCCACCTCAGTGCAGCTCCCTGCTATGCACGCGCTGGATGCACAACTCATATTCTGTAGGGTGCGGGACTCCAGCACCTTTGGTGCACAACTTCTACGTGTTTGGGAGCCGGCATTGCTTTTCCACATGGAGACCTACTAAATGCAGCTCGCCATGTGGAAAAGCAATCTCATTTACATTTTGAAAGAGAGAAAAAATGTCCTTGCTATGGGAGGGTGGGATAGACACCCCAGGACACTGCAGGAACCAGCCCTACCACAATGCATAAAGCCCCTGTGAGTGGTGCTCCCCGGGGCTTTGAAGACCTCACATCCTCCCAACCAATTTTTTTATAGCCCCGGGGGTAACAGGGCCCTCGAGCTCTCCAGGAAGGGGGCACGCAGTCCCCCTCCGACAATACATAATGACCTAGGGAGTGGTGGTCCCCAGGGCTTTCGAGACCTTACAGACCCACCGACCTTTTTTTTTTTGTAGCCCCGGAGGTAACAGGGCCCTCGAGTGCTCCAGCAAGGGGACCACGCAGTCCCCCTCCCACAATACATAAAGCCTCAGGGAGTGATGGTCCCCGCGGCTTTGGGAACCTTCGACCCCTCCCTCACCATTTTTTTCTTTTTACCCCGGGGAGTGACGATCCCTGGGGCTGGAGAGCCCCTCTGGGCCCCCCATAAAATGTTATAATTTTGCTCCCGGTATTTAGCCCCCCGAGGTCTAATTATAAGGGCCCCCCATAAAATGTAATAATTTTGCCCCCAGTATTTACCCCCCAGGGACTAATCATAAAAAAAGCTCTGTTTAATTGTATTCATTTTAAAGCAGAGTCCGCGCACTCTACACATACCTACCGATTTTCTTTTTTTTTTAAATGTGGGCCCTGGGAATCTTTCCGGGACCCCCTAAGGTGGTCTAGAGGGTAAAATTATTTCTACCCTGCCCCCTTTCTCCGTTTTGCACACATATTCCACTGACTTCTTCAGCCTCGCTTCCATCCAGGCACAAAATGGCTGACAATAGTTCCTGGTTTCGAATGTTTACAACCGCTTGACAGCCAATTTGCATTGAGCGCGTGATCGGGACGGTGCGCTTATGCTACGATGCCAATCCTCACACAATCCGCAGATCCACCGGGCCAATAGATATATATGCACTTTTAAATGTAATTTTCTCATAAACTACTGAACAGATTTACACCCTATAAGCAAAAGGCACAAGTCTGAACCAAGGACTACCTCTTTGCCAAATTTGGTGTAATTCTGTTCAGCAGTTCGGGCTGTAGCCGTGGCTAAAGGTCCTATGGGAAATTGCATGGGGAAAATACGTTTTTGGGACCCCCCTTTATTCTCGGCCCCTGCTTAACCATTCTTTCAGGAAGGAGCGGACTGAGCTGGCCAAAGGTTTTGATAATTTTAGGAAGATTCATCAATCGGCGCTAAAGTTATTGGCAATGGAATGTTGCGGATTTCCTTCGGATAATAGGTCCTAACTATAACTACCTACTGGCGACCGCCAGTAGGTAATATATATATATATACATTACCTACTGGCGGTCGCCAGTAGGTATATATAGTTAGGATTTTTTCCCTATGGGATTTTTGAAAATTCTATGTCTAATAACTTTGGCGTTTGTGGACGGAATTGGCTGAAATTTTCAGGAAAATGGCACATTTTGTTTCTGAGCAGCCCTTGAAAATTTGGGGGGGGTTTGTCAAGGGGGGGCTGAGAAAAAAGGGGGGTCCCAAAACGTGTTTTTAACATTGAGTTTTCCATAGGGCGGTTGGCCTCACTTTTAGCTCGAAGGGCTGAATGGATTTGCACGAAACTTGGCAAAATTGTAGGGACTGGTAGCCCGATGTGCCTTTTGTAGGTCTCAATATATGTGCTTCAGTGGATTTTGAGAAATTAACGTTCAAAAAAAGATATATATCTGTAACAGCGGACCGGGCAGCGCTCCAGTTCGCGTACTTTTCGCGCAACGGAGCTTTGTGAAGCGAAGCTGATTGGTTCTCCGGCGTCTGTAAACATTCCAAACAGTCCGTAGCGGCCGCCATCTTGTCTCTCGGTAGGATCGAGAGACAAGAGGAGGCCAAAGCGAAGGGGCAAATGACCATAAGGGGGCATAGTAGATTCTCGCTGACCCCCTAGGTTTGATGTGGAGGTTTTAAAAGGGCCCCGCGGGGCAAAAAAACAAAACAATAATAATAATCGAACGGCTGAATGGATTTGCACGAAACTTGGCAAAATTGTAGGGACTGGTAGCCCGATGTGCCTTTGCTAGGTCTCAATATATGTGCTCCAGTGGATTTTGAGAAATTAACGTTCAAAAAAATATATATATCTGTAACAGCGCTCCGCTTCGCGTACTTTTCGCGTTACGGAGCTTTGCGAAGCTGATTGGTTCTTCGGCGTCTGTAAACATTCCAAACAGTCCGTAGCGGCCGCCATCTTGTCTCTCGGTAGGATCGAGAGACAAGAGGAGGCCAAAGCGAAGGGGCAAATGACCATAAGGGGGCATAGTAGATCCTCCCTGACCCTCTAGGTTTGATGTGGAGGCTTTAAAAGGGTCTCGCAGGGCAAAAAAAATATATATCGTTTTTTTAGGTTTTTTGCGTGGAGTGCGCCCGGTTCGCGAACCGGGAAGCGTTCTGGGGAGCGTACTTTCTTGAAAATTAGTGAAAAAAGTTAGAGTAAAATAATAATTGTGAGTGAATAGATGTAGGGTAGCTCTGAGAAGAGCTTTTGGGTTTATGGTACATTTAGGTACTTATAAGTAGGTACCAATGCACAGTCTTAAATTCAGAGTGAAAATTCTGTTGCCCTCATCTGAGAAGTGAAGTCCATCTCCTCTGTAGATATCTTGCATGTAGTAACGCAAGTTATTGTTGTACAGGGAGCCCATTTCATGGTCTCTCATGTAAGCTGAAACAGATTTGTTTACATGCTTCCTCGATTTCTCAATTTGTGGACAAAATTGGTTCGACCACCTCCATTTTTGTCTTTGGCATATATTTGAATATACCAAGGCAGTCTGAGGAAAAAGTGCCATCAATTGCTCAAAGGTGTCCTTTAAAAGCATTTCCAGACCTACCCCAGTCAAAGTGCCCAAATCATTACCTCCACAGTGCACAATTAACAGGTCAGGTTTTGGCAAATGCATAAAGGTTTTCACCAATGGTATCAATTGGTGACATTTTAATCCTCTGTGGCCAAACCACTTAATTTCCACATCTTGTAAATTGAGGTTAGGTAAATTCCTGTTTTCAGCGTACCTCTGAGCCCAATAGATGTAACTATGTCCAACAATCCAGACAGGAAACATGGCGAGAGAAGGTTCTCCTGCAGTCAGATGAAGTGTGGCAATGAAATGGCAGTTGAAAAAATGAGAGTGTAAAATGAAAAAAACTGAGGAGTTTCTGTGTTAATGAAGCAGTAAGAGTGATTGGTGGATTTTGATTGCTGAAAACAGAAAGTTAGGGTGCATGGATGAGTTCGTTGAAAGATGTATTTTGAGTGGCGAAGAAAAAATCATTAAATGAAAGATTGCATTGGATATGCAGGTGCACTGAGAGTTCAGAGTTCAATTGCAACATTGTTGTGTGAACTTGGAAACACCAGAGGTCTTGCAAGAGGTGGTTGCTATGCAGAAAAAGCAGAGAGGGGGCAGAGGGGGGAAGGGTTTTGATTTGAAAAAAAGTGAGGGAAGAATTTTGATTGGGTGATATGAGAGATATGTGTGAAGAATTACAGCATTTCTGTGCTTTTGATAGCTGCAGACTCTGGAGTGCATACCTTTTGCTCTGCTGAAGACAAATTGGTGTGTTTCTGGGACTGTTTTGAAACTCAAAGTATTTGCTAAGGTGAGAAAAGATTTCTTTAATTTAGATAGAAAATAGTGTGCTTTAAGGAGAAAATTATGAAGAAAGTTGTGTTTTTCAAATGTTGCTTTGTCTCAAGTGTTTTACAAATAGATTTTGTTTCTTTGAGAAATTGTAATTGGAGAAAATGTGAAGTATTAGTACTGACAGGGTTTTTATGTGCATAGGAGCTGTGGAGTGTTTTCAAATTATGACTTGTAAATCGTTTTTGAGAAAAAGCAATGGTTTTAATATTGATGACAAGGACATAATGGTGTCTGCTTCTTTATAAGGTAATTGAGAGTCTCTGATGTTATTTTTCCCATTTCAATGTAAGAAGTTTGTCTGTGGAGCAAATTGCTTGTAAATATGCTCCCACCTGTGCATGGAAAATTTAGATTTTGAATGTTTGCGTTACATAGGCATGTTAAAGGTGACTGAAACATGCTGCAAAGGCAATCAAAAAACGCTTTTATGTGTCTTAAGGACATTTTAAGTCATTTCCCCATGTGCAGTGTTTTCAAATTATGAGTTGAAAATCGTTTTTGAGGTAAAGGAATGTTTTCAAAATTTATGTGCGCCATATGCCCCCAAATTTCTTTTTCAGGGGTGCAGCAGGGTGTTCTTGAGACACCCCTGCACCCTCGGAAAAATTAGTAATTTGCGATGAGGTAATTGCTAATCGCAAAATTGCACCTTCATTCCTATGGGCCTCCTGCTGCATGGAAATGAATGGGAAATTTGTAATTAGCAAATAGCTCATCGCAAACTAGGAATGGTAAAGAATCGCTATTTATTCCTTAAAGTTCGCTATTTAGGAAATGCAAAAAACTTTGATGATACATATGGCGGTTCATCTCTAACAAGATAAGAAGCATAGGGATAGATTTATGATGACTGGCGCATCACCAGGGATGTGTTAGTCATTCTGTGCCGCTGTTCCGTCACCTATGGTGTGCTGCATTTACAATGCGGCGCATCATGGGGCAAAAACAGCACAGATGCGTGACGTATCTGTGCCGTAAAGGTGGCGCATTGCTGGAGTTGTATCGCAAGTGTGATGAAGCTCCAGCAAGGCTCAGGGGTGCCCCTGTCGCAGGGTTTCTGTTCTCACACAGAACTGTGGACAGAGGATTGGAACCTCGGCGAATTAGGGTGCCCCAAAACTCACCTTAGTAATCAAAAACCCCTTAGCAAGCTAGGTACAGTGTCACATTGGATATAACAAACTCTCAATGTTTAGACAATCCAGAATATGAACTTATAGTACCTCAGGATACGTGGAACTCATGAAGAGTAGGTCGTTATATATTTCTTAGAAACCAGAACATGGAGTTAAGAAGAACACATGTGTATTTGAAATGTTTATTTACTAATGCCGTCTTCTCAGGCGTAGTATCTTAGATAATACAAGTACACATATTATCAGTAGCAAAATTACCAGCATAGTTACTAGTACATAAAAAGCGAATGGTGACAGTATGTTAACATGCTGTAAATGAATAAGAGTTAGCAACACTTATAAGCAGCCACGGGCCGTGGAGGGAGTTACGGTGGGGCAGGGAGGCGGGGAGGGGGAGGGGCAGGGTGGAGAGGGCTCCACCCTGCCCCTCCCCCTCCCCGCCTCCCTGCCCCACCGTAACTCCCTCCACGGCCCGCGGCTGCTTATATCTGACCCTCCCTAATACACATATTATATTATTTGCTAAGAAGGTCTCTTTGTGTTGGTTTAGGGCGTGCCCATACTTTAGTGTCTTAGATTTGAAGGAATCACATCAGTATACACCAGCTCTCTCTTCATGTGAACCGCATAAAGTGTTGTGTATGTGTGTTTGGCAAAGCAATATAAAACCCGCCTTATGTCGTGGAGATCAGACCTCATAACAATTCTGTATCGTGTTGTTCTTGAAACTTCAGCAGTCGCTGTACAGATATAGTTTAACAAGCAAAGCAGATAGTAGAGCAATAACATATTATTCTCATGTAAACCACGATGAACTACTAGGTTGAAAGCTAAAGCAACAACTAAGTGTCGTGTGCAGAAGTTGCAAAAAAGGAAAAATGGCGTTTAAACCGGTAATGAGCCCATGCTAACTTAACACGGTGTAAAGATATCCAGGATCTAGATGACACCTCCCCATGATCCGGAAACGAACTGAATAAGATAATAGAAGTGGCATCTCATGAGAGCAGATTGCAACTTTATATGTGGACGGTCCGCAAGGTAAAACATTAAAAACTAGGAAAATTTAATGCTAAAGAAAAATAAAACAGCCAATTACTTTATCGAGGCTTAAGCCAATAGGCAAGCTAAATAATAAAAACTTGACAAATAAGTCAATGAATTGTCAATGAAATGCTAGTACTCAGCATATCAAACATGAAAAAGGTCTATGACATAACTGTGTATGCAAAATAAGCTGCAACAGCCTCCAATAGGAAGTCACCGTCTTCATCTGAAAAGAGTTCAGCCATCCAATTTAAAAGCGGAAAAGAACATACGTGCTCTCCCAGCACCGGATCCTCTATCACCATCAGAGGACAGCTCGGTGGGTTTTCAAGAAAGCTCTGTTCCAAGAAAGACTGTGTTGCCGCCAGTAAATTCCAGGGACCAATTAGTCCATGCATCAATGCCACAGCCATAATCCTTTCGCCAGGACAAACCAACTCGTGAGTAATGATAGGAGTCATCAGCTGATTAAAGTCGACGTCAGGAGAAACCGGTCCGCAGAGACACAAATCAATGGCCCAATCGAAATCACAGGTCAGGCAGTGAAATACAGGCTGGACACAGGTGAAGTAGGAGAATCGAAAAGATAATCCATATGCCGTGCTTAATATCGCCAACGGCATTGTGCCATAATATTCAAGCATGCGATTGCGGAACAGCGTCAGCAGCTGCAGGGCGGGAGCTTGCACAGGAGGGACATCCATATTTAAAAATGTAAAAAAGCACAAGAGCGTCCGCTGGTAATGCAAGTAAAAATGGGAATCCACCAAGCACAGTGGAAAAAATAGAATGAAACAAAGCAGGGATGACTCCAAAGATTTTCTCAAATGAAGTCACGAGACCACTGGTAACAACTTTAAAAAAGTGCGCCAGGCCCTTTGTGGAGGACGCGTTAAAGATAGTCCGAACCATCTTGCTGAAATGGAAAGGCAAATCTGTATTTAAAAGGGTCTGCACCTCTGTACGGGTGTTCGCTATGTGAAGCACGAAAGTTTCACGGGCCGAACTCAAGGCCACCTCTCTCTGAGACAAAAGAGCTCTTATTCTTGCCATGCCGTTGAAATCTGCTCCCAAGGTTGGTATTTGTGGCCAGATTGAAAACTCCCTATGTTCATGTGTGGGAGGAAATAGAACATTTCTGCAGCAAATAACCCGTTCACTTACTGTTACGATAAAAGGAATACTTTTAATTAACCCAGAACAATCTTCATTATTGAGCATCAAATAACTACCATTTTCCAACAACTTGAACGTGGGGATGATAGCAGGAACTGGCGTGCCTTGCAACACGCAAGCCATATTTGGTCGGTGTTTGTTGCATGAACCGTGTAACTGTATGTGCCTACACATTAGTGAATGATCTGGCGTCTCAGTGCATTCCTGTCCATTCAGATAAACTTCTTGATCATCTTTGAAACATCTGAATGTGTATGGAAGCAACCAGACCTCATGAAGAAAACCACTACCTAAAGGTGCATAACGACCTATTGGTATATATTTCATACAATTTGAAAACTTATATAAAGCAAAAGGCAGCGTTATTAAACCGTGGATAAGGCACGTTGCCAAAGCAGCCAACCTTTTGGATTTATACTGGAAATGTTAAAGGAAGAATTATGGAGTAGGGCCTGTAAATTTTTAATGGACAACCGAGTAAAATTACTCCAACCATCATATTCCTCTAACTCCGGGATAGTAGGGGTGTTTAATTTTTTAGAAGTAGCCAATCCAAAGCATTTGGTCTGGGAAATTGTTTCATTCACAAACAACATATGATTTGGGATGAGATATGCACGGTGCAAAGCCTCAGTGCCTTGTATCTGCCAGGTTCGTGAACCCCAAACTGATGTAGATCCTGGATATCTTTACACTGTGTTAAGTTAGCATGGGCTCATTACTGGTTTAAACGCCATTTTTCCTTTTTTGCAACTTCTGCACACGACACTTAGTTGTTGCTTTAGCTTTCAGCCTACCTGCGTCAAGATCTATGCCTGCTTCAAGCAGGCGCAGGGTTTTGATGCAGCTTTGTCCTATCTGATTGTAAATGCGGCAGACCGTGGGTGGCAGAGCAGCGGTGCACGTTAACTGGTGCATCTCTGGGGATGTGCTAGTTAATATAAATCTGCCCCTTTCCATACATACTGAGCATGTCATGAATGATGTAATATGTGACATCATCAGCAGTGGATTATGGGTAATAGTATCTCTAGGTTACTCCCCTATAGCTGTCTTTCTTTTAACATAACTGTCTGTTTCCTTCCCTTATACTTACTGTTTTTTTGGTTCGCTTTCGGTTCGCGTACCGGCGAGCGAACTGGGAAGCGAACTAAGAGAAATAGAGGTTGGCACAGTTTCAAATATTGTACCAATTTTTTAATAACGGGGAGGTAGTTCTGAAAAGAACTTTTTTTTATTGTTTTTGTTGTTTTATATTTTTTTTATTATTTTTCTGAACATTTTTTTACTTTTTTTGAATTTTTCTGAACAGTTTTATATTTTTTTGGGTTTTTTTTCGGAGGGGGCAACGAAAACGATTCATTGTAAAGGGCTCAACAGGAGCAACAAAAAAAAAAAAGAATTTATTATTTGGGGCGTTTCGTACAAACTTGCATATGATTGTCAATAGCTCTGTTGATCAGAGTGATGCTACTTTCTCTGTAGCAAATGAATTGACTGCAATGTACGCAGACTTGTTTTACTTCACCAAATCTCATTTGTATATTTGGCACCATCTCCCTGCCCTCTGGTCCCGTTACTTCCGGTACAACAGATCTTCTGGTCATAATAGGGAGATTATCTAGGTCGTTACGAAACTGTGCAGCACTGTAGTTGTTAGGATGCCACCTAGTCATATGGCGATGCATTGTGTAGTTTCCGAAACTGTATTTTTTCTCGGTCCCTCTGGACAGTCTATCTTGACATATAAGGCAAGTTACGTATCTTGCATTTACTTTTTTCTGACCTTTGGGAATTTTTAAAAATTGCCAAATTAAGTTTTCTTTCCGGTGAGACGTCCTGGGCTCCTCAGGCAAAAAGTGTCTCTCTTCGTGCTCGTCGTCCTGTTCCTCTTCTTCTTCTTCTTGCTGAATTATAACTTCAGCAGGTGGTCCACTCTTTCTTGGATGTGGTGGAGGTGGTGGGGAAGCACCAGCTGAAGCTACTAAAGAAGCCATTGCTCACTGGTAACAAAGGGTCTTTCTCTCACAATGATGAAAGTCAGAGTGAGGAAAGAAGGAGGGATTTTCATCATTTGGGAAAAACAATAGTTCTCAACCAATGAAAAGTGTTCATTTTAGATTATATGACCTAGTCTTACATCATTAGGAAACCAAAAGTGAAATGAACCAATGAAAAGTGTTATTACCAAGTCACATGACCTGCTGTGTTTACGTTACGCGCTTTGCAGGGCCTCCCGGTTTGCTTCCAGAAACCTGCGCTTTGCGCCTCGCTTCGCGTACCAGTTCGCTAACGTAGCACGTCATATGACGTATCACGCGACAACGCGAAACGTCATGTGGACGGGAGGCGTCACGATGTTGTTTTCTAACGCGGCAGTTGCGGTAAAGAAACGTTTACCGGCTCGCGGTCTATTTCGCGGCATCAAGGTCAGCTAACGGGAAGTTTCCCGATTCGCGAAGCGGGAACGAAGAAAAAAAATATTAAAAATTTTTTTTATTAATAAACATATAAAATATATTTTTGGATTTAAAGAAGAATACATTTTACAGCTACAGATATTAGCTGTTAAAAAAACAATGAAATTCACTGAAAAAACCATAGGTTATAGACCATATATAGTTAGGAATTAGCATTTACAAAACCTTGAAAATTCACTGAAAAAACCATAGGTTATAGACCATATATAGTTAGGAATTAGCATTTAGAAAACCTTATTTCACTCACACAAAACCATTGAAATTCCATATATAGTTAGTTGCACTAACTATATATCGCGCACCCGCAATCCACTGCTGATGATGTCACATATTACATCATTCATGACATGGTCAGTGACATCACTGATGACATCACTGATGACATCTCAAATGACATCACTGATGATATCTCTTTTGACATCAATGGTCACATCAATGATAATATCATTAATGTGACAATACAATGCATCTCCTCACACTTTAATATAACCTCTGTTACACCCAGTGTTAAATACAGAGTATAATTTTTGAAACCATTGACACACCAATACTAGTTACTACATACGCACTCACTGATTCCTACGTCTACACACACATTCACTCATTCACCCATACAATCATTCATACATACAATCACTCATCTTTACAACACTATCATATGCACTCATACACCTATACAGACACTCACACTCTGCCACTCATCCATGGAGTTACTCACACACCTAGTCAGTCCTGTAAAGAATCAATCACACTTCCATTTTCTAATCTACACAGTTAAACATAGAGTACCTTACATTTTCAAACATATACTAACACATACTTACTCTCTTATAGAATCACTGATACAAGTACACATTGATCTGCACAGAGTCACACACCTCCCAGCCAGCCATACACACACTCAGTCTCCCATACAAATACTTGTGCAACCAATCAATAACCCATATAGCTACTTATATAGCTACTGATCAACACATGCAGCAGCTTGCACAACAACAGACATACTGATGCACACTTTCAGACAGTTTAGTCACTAACTCGTGCATTTAGTAAGACACATTTAATCACTCACTCATACAGTCAATCACGCACCTACTAAAACCTTCATTCAGACACTTATACATCCACTCATTCTTCAATATGTAAAACATATTTAAACTTTACAGAAACACATAATCACTGGATGTTGTCATCAGTGATGTCATCAGTGATGTCACTGACCATGTCATGAATGATGTAATATGTGACATCATCAGCAGTGGATTGCGGGTGCGCGATATATAGTTAGTGCAACTAACTATATATGGAATTTCAATGGTTTTGTGTGAGTGAAATAAGGTTTTCTAAATGCTAATTCCTAACTATATATGGTCTATAACCTATGGTTTTTTCAGTGAATTTTCAAGGTTTTGTAAATGCTAATTCCTAACTATATATGGTCTATAACCTATGGTTTTTTCAGTGAATATATATATATATATATGACAAAAAATCCCTCGGAAGAAGAACTCAGAGGCCACAGGGGATTTCAGGGCTGACAACACGCTTTATTCAAATGGTCCTGTGATGTATTCCTATAGGTACTGTATCGATTCCCCTATTCCTGACCCTGGTTTGGTTAATAATTAACTAGCAGCCATCCAACGGTGCAAAAACCGTTATCTGATTAAGCCACACCACGGCACAGAAGCGCGTTATCTGATTAGGTCATAACGCATGCCATCTAATTAGACAAGCGATATTCCTCCAGCCCCTGATAAGGCATACGGAGTTCTCAAAACAAATCAAACCTACAGCGACCTGGGAAATTCCCATAGCCATTGTTTTGATTTCACCGAGAACTTCAGCAAAAGAATGTGCGAACAAGCCCGTTCATATGACATCCTTATTGACGTATATATCTCCATCCTTACGTCAATCTCGGCACCTTTCAGGTATAAATATTACCGACATTGCCTTAAGCAAACACATGCGGTGGTGACGAGATCGGAGCAGCGAGACGTGCTGAGGAGCCCAGCAGAGAGCGAAGCCCACAGACGCTGCCCCGCCTTCCTGATGCGCTGAGAACGAGACGCTGCCTTTCTCCTGCCGAGAAATCCAGCTCCGGCGCTTCCAAGCAGCCCTCGCAGGCAGCTGGAATATCAAGACCTAGGATAAGAGATACCATCCCTCCATCATTCTAGATCTCAGGTACAGAACTGAATAACCCCTTACAGAGAATTCTCGAATCAGTCACTTGGCAAAACAAACTTAACTTAAACTGCTACTTATCTACTCCCGCCCACGTATTAGGCTTAGGTCAGGTACACAGGGGTAGGCGTGGTTAGAAGCACCAGTTGAGTATGATTAGTCAAATGTATAAATGTATGTATCTATTTTATCCATTTTAAAGTATCATATGGGTTAGAAACCATATCAATGCTTTTACAGTATTATTTTATAATTCTGTCTCTACTGTATGCACTTTACCTAACTACAAGTATTGCAATAATAGCGATTCATTTCTCTTGTATGAGAAAAGAGACTGATCAATAAATAACATCTTTTATTGAACCACGCCCATCTCTTATTTCTCTACAAACTGGTGAAACTAAGAATGCACGTACTGACTGAGTAAAATAAGTTGTCTATTGTTTTCACACGACTCTAGAGATACACTCTTGATTAGGGGAGAGCAAAGTTGTCATGTTCTATGGTTGTCAGAAACTAAATCCCTTCTTATCTATCCAGGGAGGTTAAAATCCTCCTTGCCTATTCGAGAAAGTTTCTAGTGAACTCTGAGCTAGCTGGCAAACACAAAACTTTAAGTCTAATATCGTCGGTAGAAGACCTAGTTAACCTCTGCCCTAGGTCTATACTATTGAAGATATTATTCCAATGAGCAGAGCCTATTGGGATAATAGGAACTACACTACATGGCGCCCAACGTTTGGATAGGCGATAAAACTACCGCAAGACATTAGAGTAACTCAGTCGTGCTTTTTCACACAGAACCCCTTTTTCCCATAATACTCCAAAGACGTCTGGAGTGGGTGAAAGGTCATATCCGCCAAACCTCGCAGGAGGAGACTCCTATGTATGGTTCTTGGTTTATTCAACGTTGAAGGATACACTGTTCCAAAATATTGTGCATCTAATCTTTGTTTCCATAGAAACCTGATATGCAAACAAACAGAATAACCTTCCTGTCAGTAAAATGACAGAAAGTGAAGAAGAAAGGGAGACAGTTAGACTAGCAGCTGAACTCCTAGTAGCAGACAATACTCTGCTGGAAAATGACCCAGATGCAATACTCATCCCGGTCAACATAAGGAAATCTATAACCCTAAAACTTATAGAAAATGGACTGACACCAAGAGGTGGTACAGTCATATTCGTAATTGAGGCACACGAATATCGGCAGACAGAGGTATTCTATTCATGGATAAACTTTCCAGCAGCAAACGCTGTAACAAAGGACTTCCACTATTACAAAATAGAGGAACCTCCTAGTGAGTACACTCCTTTCGAGGAGGTGGAAATACCACTCAAATTCCAAGAGCATCTGCTCTTGTTTAATGGCGCCCTAAAACATAATAATCACATCACCAGGCTCGGTCCACTAGGTAGACCAGGAGCAACGTGGCCGGTCCTAGCCGGATACACACCACATCCAGACATTGAAGAAATGCCTGCACCAGAACTTTTAGCACAGCTAAAACAATTAATAAAAATACATAGACAATTAGTCCAATATGTAATGCGGACTTCAACAATCCAACCAGCAATTAAAATTCCACAGCTGACCAGTCATCAGGGGAACACAAATAAAATTACACCACAGAACATACAGTCCTGTCTATGTAAGGTACCCGCAAAACGGGAACAAATTCCTTTCTGGCTAGCACAAAAAATAACTCAAATAGAGGCGGTGTTTCCAGATACCACCCCTGTTGAGAAACATAGGATTCTGACTATCTGTCTTCCAATGGGAATCGCACCACATGTGGAGGATTGTGACACTTGGGGAACAGTCTTTGCTTCCATTTACACAAAAACACATGGTGTACCAACCATGTCAGTAATACCAGATGTGCTAAAACAGATTCTAGATGAATACGGTCCAGAACCCGCTTTAACTCTCGGTATGAAACAACTGAAAGACTTCAAGCAGGTCTCTGCAATATTATTAGCCAACATAAAGGGAGAAGCAGCAAATGTGGCGATTCGCCAGAGGTTAAAAGAGACAAATATAGCAGACCAACCATCGGAAATTGCCAGAATCATAGAAAAATCCTATGAAGAACTAGGAAGAGATAGTTTGGGTGGAATACCAGTGAAACCCCAACTAGTTGAAAGTCCTGAAAAGGTATTTATAAAAAATAATTTAAACACTCAAAAAAAGAGCTGGGATGGAAATAAGCAATCCAATCCTAAAGAAAAAAGATTCCAGTCCAGAGGAAGGTCTCCTTGGCGGAGAGAAAGATCTCCCGACCAAGGACGCAAGTCTCCCCAACGGGAGCCCTCTGTGAAAAAATACAACCTTAGAAATAGGGATAATATAAAGAAACCTGATAGATATCAAGATATTGATACACGTCCCTCTCAATCTTTTCAGACTTCCTCGCAGAAATCGGAAAGAAGAGGACGATCAGAACAAAGGGAAGAGCACGTCAAGTCCAAAGACAAAGAACCTGCTCATCTGAATAAAAAATTACAATTTCCAAAAAAGAAGGTAGCCAGTATTAAAGTAATCAACAATGCCGAGAATACTGAGGACACAGCTGAAAAACGGAGAATGGGCTCAGACAATGCTAGACAGCGCAGCAGAAGTGAGCATAGCTCGCAAAGTCCTTATGAATCATCTGGAGACAGTGGACACGAATGAATACATTCAGGTGGAAACTGCAGATACCAGAGTTAGCAAACCTCATAAAATATATGAAATAACATTGCGTATAGAGGGGGATAAGACTAGAAAAATAAGGGGACTATTTTGGGATAATCTGTCCAAGGGCTATGACATCCTTCTAGCTGAACAAGACTGGCCTCCAGAGTTTGTCAGGGAGTGCCCACATGGCGAAGAAATAATTATGCCTGCCTTCTCAAACCATATTCCAATTCATAAAAAATATACACTTGCAAGAAAGTGAGCAGTAGCTCAAGCCCCTGCCTTATATAAAAATCATGTGGGATGGGATGAGGACTCTCCTCCTCACAAAATCCAGTTAAAATCACAACCTACTGCACAGAGGCAGTACCCGATTAAGCAAGAAGCTAAAAAACAGGTAAAAGAAATCCTAGATCAACTTGAATACCAGGGGGTGATTGAAACCTGCACCTCACAAATGAACAACCCTTTGTTTCCTGTCTCCAAGCCAGACAAATCATATCATCTTGTTTTCGACTACAGACACCTTAACTCATGTTGCAAAACATTTGCAGTACAAAACTCGCACAGTGCTGCACTAATGAATAACATAGTGCGCAAAAAATACAAAACAAACTTAGACATTTCTAATGGTTTCTTTTGTCAAAATATAGCACCAGAGAGCAGATATTTGACGGCGTTCTCAATAAATGGCACGCAAAAGAATTTCTGTCGTTTGCCCCAGGGGTTCAAGAACAGCCCAGGGTTATTCTCAGCGAGGGTAACAGAGTTACTACAAACCTATGATGACGAGGCATTATCTTATGTCGACGACATCTATCTAACAGACGATGACTTGGATACTCACTTGAAGAGAGTGAACACCATAATACTTGGGTTCGCAGCAGAGGGTTACAAATTTAACTTTAAAAAGTCAAGAATTGCCCATCTAACAGTCCTGTTTTTAGGATATGAACTATCAAGTGAAGGCAAAAGCCTGGCTGACAATTTCCTAGAGAAATGTGCTGTAATCCAAGCACCCAGAACACTAAAAAAACTTACAATCAATTCTAGGCTTCCTGAATTTCAGAAGAACTTATATTATAAATTATGCAGAAAGGGTCAAACCCCTTTATGATCTAATAAAACCAGATTTTAAAAGAATCAATTGGACTCAAAAACACACAGAAATTTTGAGATCTTTACAAACAGACATGTTAATTAAAACAAAATTACAAACACGTGACAACACACGCAACCTTGTGATTCGAGTCATCCCAGGAAGATGCGGATACACATACCTGACCTCTAATGAGGGAGAGAAGGTACCAATAGCATACAAATCACACTTGTACACAAAAGCTGAAATGAAATTTAGCCCAACGGAAAAAATTCTAACCGCGGTACAGACTGCTGTAGCAAAAGAACGAGCCCTAGCACAAGGTAAACGAATAATCATCGTAACACCGATACCAGCCCTGGAGGCGGTAACTAAGGCTAGCATTCCGAATGCTAAAGCACTCCATCCAAGATGGATACAGTGGGCTAATTCTCTTGCAGCAACAGACGTGGTTTACGAATTTGATCCCAACTTAAAAACACAAGAATTTCTCCAATATGATTTCGAATGTCCTCTGCCGACCGAAATTCTGCCTCTAGAACATTACGGCTGTATAATATATACAGACGGATCAGCACAACCCGCAGTGGGGGGTAAACAAGCTTACAGTGCTGCGTGCGCGATCGTTAAAGGTCGCTGGCACGAAGGAAAATTTAAACCATTGGTCACTAAAACCCAATCTCTAGGAGATTGTACAGCTCAGCGAGCTGAACTACTAGCATTCAAGATGGCGCTTGAAAATACAGATCGAGAATTCCCCACACTCATAGTGTGCGATTCGTAATATTGCGTTCAGTCTTATAATGAATACTTGCAGATCTGGGTTCAAAACGGCTATAAAGATGCAAAAGGAGGCACAATCAAGCATAAAATGCTTTGGGAACAAGTAGTTCTTTTGCAAAAGGAACTACAAAAACTCACGTGATACATTCACTGAGTCATCAGCGTGATGGCGTTCACGTTGCAGGGAATTCATTGGCTGAGACAGCTACAGTGGTAACAACTAAACCGGCTTCCATAGCTACAAAAAAGCGTGCAGTAAAATACATTGACGGTGAAACTGTGCTGGCGGTGAAAACGTCATCAAAAGGCGACTGTTCAGCACTACCGATCAATTATCCACTCAATTATACATACATAATCGATGCAAACTCAGTCCCTTTTGCTCGAATCCCTGGAGTGGGGGATAGAGTAATTCCAAACACGGACAGGAGAGGCTTGTTAATAGCAGACGCACATATGGGTGAGGGTCTCAGACACCTTAAGCTAAAAGATTCTCTGGTAGAATTACAATCAGTGTACTGGTGGCCAGGCATGAGCCTGCATCATCACATTTTTGTAAAAAACTGCCCAGACTGCAATAGAGATCGCAGTGGCGAGCGGGGAGGACTATTGCCATGGCATTTCACTCCAGATGAACAACAACAATAAGAAAGCCCCCATCATGAAAAAAAAAAAAAACGTTATATTAACATAAAAAGACTAATTTTCACTTATAATGTAGACCCCAGCGCTCGGCTGACGTCTGGACTGTTATAAAAGGATTTGCGAGTCTATAATGGCATATACGCTAGGAGCATGCTACGTTTTGACTAATGTATTCCTTTTAGCCTTCAAGCTTATGGGGAAGCATGGCCAAATGAGCATAGCATAGCAGGACTCTTCTCACTTCCTTCCTGAGGGATACGGGATGGTGTAAAGAAAAAACCAAGACATAAAGCAATCTATAACAGAAAAGGTATTAGGTTTGGGTACTGGGTGGGTCAAACATCTAATAAGTGTCCAACGTAGTCTAAATAACCTGCCAAGGAATTCTCTGAAAGGGTTCAGTCCGTACGAACTATTGTTCGGGACTAGAATGATGATCCAAGATCTTGATAGTCAGACTTCAGTGGTTAAAGACAAAAGCTTTGATATCAAAGATCGTTTGGCTATTTTACAGGACTTAAATGAAACAAGAAAAGACCTGAGCAACATAAAACTGAAACAACAGCCAACAACCACTGAAGAGAAACCACCTGTCCCAGCAAGGCCTGTCTGGATTCCAAAAGTCGGGGATCTAGTCAGAGAGAAGATCGCGGTAAAGAAGGAATTTGGGCCTTCTTACAGAAAAGCAGTTCCTGTCTTGTCTGTCAACGGGACAAGATCAGTAGTACTACCGCCCCTTGCTGGTAAAAAGGAGAACCGAGTTGTATCCATCGACCTGGTTAAACCACAATCATGTGGCCGATAACAAACAGTAGGCCAAGTGGACTCCCAAGAAGTAGCAGAACACCAATGTTTGCTACGAATACAGAGGCTCAAACTGGAAGACTGATCACATTTGGAAAATCTACAGTGAATCAACAAGGACTATGCAACAAAGCAATGGAACTTGAACCTCTTAAAACCCAAATTAAAACTTTTCATCAAGAAACAACAACCTATGATGATGTAACTGCAGACTTTGCTAATGAAACAAAGCAAAATCCAAAAACAATTGGAACAATTGACAGAACAGCATCCGGCTACTTCATCAACTTCGATGATTCATCTGAAGACCTGAGTGAAGCAAAGAAACAGCCATCAACAAAAACTTTTAAAGACAACGCTAAGGAACTTTTTCAACAGCTGAAAGAAACCTATCTGATCTCTCCATGGATTGAATTTTGGGTGGCCTTCGGTGCATTTATCCTCATTCTTTGGCTCATCTTAGTACTATGTTTGGGACATTTCATTGAAGGGAAATATGCTAAAATGGACACAGCAAGCCAGAAAATCAACTTGGTCCTTAAACCACACACATCTTCACACATCGAGAAAAGAGAACTTTCTTCAGTAAACTTCACAGCCAATCCTATACCAGGTGGTGTAGCATGGGACAAAACTGATTATGAAATCTATGGTCCGGTTGAAATCCTGAAGTATCCACACCAATTCAAGATCTCATTGAGTGACTTTGTAAAATCAAGCTCATTTGCGGATGATTGGGACTTTGAAAGTATTAATGATAGGATGTCTGATCTTGTGATGTCTGCTAAATTTACAGAACATGATTATTTGCAGGGTTCGTCTAATTATGATCAGATGTTCTGCTACAACCATTATGGTAACCATTATCTACATAAATCTGCTCAACCTAGAAATGTTTTAAATTATAACCAATGGGAATATTGTGCTACTCCTCCAAAAGATAGCTCGAAAACATTTTATGATAAATATTCATACTTTTCAGGGTTTAACACAAGTAATGCAGAAACATTTTATTTCAAATTGTCAAATAAGACAGGTATGAAGCCATGCTTACAAACACAAAATTGATATATTCCGATTCATTCTTTGAACAAATGAATACATTTGGGTTTGATTTCTGGAACAATAATATTGAAACAAAAACTGTTTGGGGTACAAGAGATTGGCAAGTACAAGGTATAGAATCATTGTTTAGAGCCTGCATGATCCCAGAACAAATTATATTTTTGAACGACACTATTCAACAAACTACCTGTCTTGGCTTAGCCAAAATCAAAGATTTGAACAAACCGTCTATTCCAAAGCCAACAGTAAACAGTAATAGCTCTATAGATGTTGAGATAGACGTAAACCATATATGAAACCAAAACAGAACACATCCTGAATGGAAAAAATGGTTGATCTGGCCCACAGATACAAATAACTGTCAAGACAGATTCCTGAACAAAGAACAGGGGTTCACATTGACTAGGCCAGACCCTAGATATTCCCAAAGACAACATCCAGGGATAGTAACCACCTACAGCGTGGGCAAGCTCTGCCTTCAATGGCTACAAACGTCCACACTGGCTGAAATTAAGCAACACCTAACTTTACTTAGAGAAGGTGCTGACTTGCGTGATTTCATATTGGGACCACGCAAACAGCGTCAAAAACGTTTCATAGCGGCGTCTATATATGCAGCTTATAACGAAGTCTGGAAAGTAACTCAAATTGAGACAGCAGAAAAAATACGGGAAATTGACCGTATTAATTTGGAAAAATCACTTTCTGTGGTGGACAATGGGTTAATGACTCTGTCCTCCAGAATATATTCTCTGGACAGCATTGTGTCTTCAGCAATCGATATAATATCGCAAGACTTACTGATGTTACAACACGGTCAGTCCCAATTGCGTTCTATTGTACAGCTTGGCTGGACGTTACAAAATTTACGTTCTGGCTATGTGCCTTGGCGTTTAATCAACACAACGTCATTATTTAATATCTTTAACCTCACTGATAAACAAATCAGTTTGGCACAGAAGGGTGCTGACTATACGATTCTGAGCATTGAAAAACTTGAGAGATTACCATTGACAATGTCAGAACGACCTGTCATTGAATGGATAATACATGGAATAATAAATATTCCGATAACTACTTTCCAGTTTCAATTCTGCCAAAAATATATACAGGCAGGCCAGTATGAAAGGTTGGGTAAAGGATACATTAAGTCAATATGGAACTTGCCCTATACACACGAATGTGTCAGCAATAAAGGCCAGAAAGTGTTTCTCAGTGGCGATAATTGTGCAAGATCACTGAGCGGTACACTTCTGTGTCAGGGTATTAGTTTGCATGGAGCCTGTGAAGGGACTTCAAATAACCTTTCATGTTACCAGCTAGGCACACCTGCAACACGAATAGAACCATTCTTTAGGAGACTCTCGAACGGGAGTTACATTCTAATAGTAGATCGCAGATGTTGTAGTTTGCTGCCCGGAAAACCTTATCTCATAACTGTGACTAGGAAGGTCATGTGCTGTGAACATGTATTGTTCCCCAGCGAGTCTGCAGACAGGGAGGCAAGGTTATGGCCCGATTTGAAAATTGCTTCTATTCGAATAGATACTTTAAGCAGAATGAAGACTGTGCTCCTACAGACGCCGACCAGGCTCACGTCATCAAAAGAAACGTATGATCTCCAAGTTGCAAGGACAACAGAAGAGATTCATTCATTATTATCAACTAATTCCCCCATACATTTCGCTGAAATACTGAACGAAATCTTAAATATTTCTGATACCACTGGTATCTCCAGTGTATTTAAAGCAGTGTTTTCGGGTGCTTTAACTCCATTCAAAGCCATCCTGGGTATTTTTCCAGACTTTGTCCATTCCATTTTTGGCGGACTTCCTCTCCTTTTAGGACTAGTAGCGGGTATTCTATTTTTGATCCTGTTATTTCGCTATGGCAAACCATGTCACAGACAAAATACCTGCGACAAGGGAAGAAATGATCCTAGCCATTGGCTACCGGGACCGGGTAACTAAAATCCATGGACTATCCCGGCTCAGAGACCTGAACATGACTTGGTTTCTTTCATTTAGACCAATGTGGCAAAGTTGTGTTATGCCTGTATTAAGGTGCTTGCTATGCGGCGAAGAATGCGTGTTGGACACCTGTCTGGCACTACAATCGGATGTGCAAATGGACGCAGATACCTTGTTGGGTCTGGTAACGGCTCATGCATTGTGCTGTCCCCAGCGGCTACCAATCCTGATGACGGCATTCGTGGAGTCTTCACCACTACGATTGAGGGGTAGTGAAGTACAAGATGAAAGCAGCATCGATCAGGTACGACCTTCAGTCAGCTATGCTGATCCAAACATCAATGGAGGCAATCATGCTCAGGCTCATGAATGCATGGTAACAACCTTTTCCGAATTAGTGGAACTTACGCAAGAAGCTGTTGACAGTTTTTTCAACAGTCTAAATGATATGATGTTTTCACCAGAGCAGCAGGAATAACTTTGAGCAAACTAGCACTTGGAGTTCCCTACATGCTGAATTTGGCCTTCAACTTTTTGAAGAAAAGCGATATGAAAAAAAATTTCTCATAATTTTTTTTCAGACTGCAAGAACTTTTTCCCCAATTCCACAATATTTACGATTTTTGGGACACTTATCTTCTGCTTAAAGTAGACGTTATTCTAAGAGAACTAAATTTCTATTTTTAGGTAGTCACAAGACATTCGCTATGCTAGCAATGTTATACATAAATTTATGATTGTAATGAAATGGTCTCGCACTTTTTTTTTCTGTATTAAGAGCCATTTCATGTGTGGTTTTCGCATTTAGATTATGCTGAATTTTTAACATATGAGTAGCATTATTAGACTGCTTGTGCTTATAGTATACGTGACAGTACATGTGATTGTGTTTCGTATATTTTATAAAATCCAATTTTCGGAATGCATATAAATGTATTTTGGGGTGGTACGGTATACACAAACGCTACTGATATTCACTATGCCTAGATTTGTAAATATGGACATAGTCTACGTGGAGTGGGTGTGATGTATTCCTATAGGTACTGTATCGATTCCCCTATTCCTGACCCTGGTTTGGTTAATAATTAACTAGCAGCCATCCAACGGTGCAAAAACCGTTATCTGATTAAGCCACACCACGGCACAGAAGCGCGTTATCTGATTAGGTCATAACGCATGCCATCTAATTAGACAAGCGATATTCCTCCAGCCCCTGATAAGGCATACGGAGTTCTCAAAACAAATCAAACCTACAGCGACCTGGGAAATTCCCATAGCCATTGTTTTGATTTCACCGAGAACTACAGCAAAAGAATGTGCGAACGAGCCCGTTCATATGACATCCTTATTGACGTATATATGTCCATCCTTACGTCAATCTCGGCACCTTTCAGGTATAAATATTACCGACATTGCCTTAAGCAAACACATGCGGTGGTGACGAGATCGGAGCAGCGAGACGTGCTGAGGAGCCCAGCAGAGAGCGAAGCTCACAGACGCTGCCCCGACTTCCTGACGCGCTGAGAACGAGACGCTGCCTTTCTCCTTCCGAGAAATCCAGCTCCGGCGCTTCCAAGCAGCCCTCGCAGGCAGCTGGAATATCAAGACCTGGGATAAGAGATACCATCCCTCCATCATTCTAGATCTCAGGTACAGAACTGAATAACCCCTTACAGAGAATTCTCGAATCAGTCCCTTGGCAAAACAAACTTAACTTAAACTGCTACTTATCTACTCCCGCCCACGTATTAGGCTTAGGTCAGGTACACTGGGGTAGGCGTGGTTAGAAGCACCTGTTGAGTATGATTAGTCAAATGTATATATGTATGTATCTATTTTATCCATTTTAAAGTATCATATGGGTCAGAAACCATATCAATGCTTTTACAGTATTATTTTATAATTCTGTCTCTACTGTATGCACTTTACTTAACTGCAAGTATTGCAATAATAGCGATTCATTTCTCTTGTATGAGAAAAGAGACTGATCAATAAATAACATCTTTTATTGAACCACGCCCATCTCTTATTTCTCTACAAACTGGTGAAACTAAGAATGCACGTACTGACTGAGTAAAATAAGTTGTCTATTGTTTTCACACGACTCTAGAGATACACTCTTGATTAGGGGAGAGCAAAGTTGTCATGTTCTATGGTTGTCAGAAACTAAATCCCTTCTTGTCTATCCAGGGAGGTTAAAATCCTCCTTGCCTATTCGAGAAAGTTTCTAGTGAATTCTGAGCTAGCTGGCAAACACAAAACTTTAAGTCTAATATCGTCGGTAGAAGACCTAGTTAACCTCTGCCCTAGGTCTATACTATTGAAGATATTATTCCAATGCGCAGAGCCTATTGGGATAATAGGAACTACACTACAGTCCCAGTGGCGACAAATGCATTTCGGCACATCAGCCTTCCTCAGCACCCATCACTGTAGCGAGTCCTTCACCAATTGACTCCATCCTGTGTTAAATACCTGCTAGCACCAAGATCTCCTCCCCTCATGCTGTCGGCACACCTGTGATAGTTTGTGATCAAATGTAGAACTTCATGTCCCAGAATGCACTGTATTGGCCAGACTGAGTTGGTGGCGTGGGAGAGTGAGACGAAACCATAGGTCCGTGCTAGCCTGCAGGTGAGTGGTGAAGGGAGCCTCAGATCAAGTAAAAGACCACGGCTGCTGCCCTTAGTCCCCTCGTGCTGCTAGAGCCATTCCTCCCAGGTTCGCGAATGGGCAGGGGCTGTCAAATAGAGGCTTCACACCCCATAGAGATAAAATACCTCGGTCCACCCATGCTGGCCTGTGGTTCCTGGTGGTCTCCAGATATATCGATTCCTCGATCTCGATAACGCTGGGATCAGCGTGGTGCCAGTGTAAATCTGGGACACTTGGTGTAACAGGGCCTTCTGTCCTGCGCCCCTGGCAGGCGCAGTACATATTTTTAAAATGTCAACAGTGATGTAATCAGTGATGTCATTTGAGATGTCATCAGTGATGCCATCGGTGATGTCACTGACCATGTCATGAATGATGTAATATGTGACATAATCAGCTGTGGATTGAGGGTGAGCGAGTTATAGTTAGTACAACTAACTATAACAGAGGAATTTCAATGGTTTTGTACAAGTGAAATGTCCAGCTAACTATAAAACCCCGAAAACCTATGGTTTTTCAGTGAATTTCTAAGGTTTTTTTAAATGCTATTTCCTAACTGTTTCAAACACCAAGCCAATTCTTTACTGGAAAGGAAACAAGCTTCCGGGGACCGGTTTCTGGCATTGCAGCCGTCTTCGGCCCGGCTTGCTTGAATCCTAATGAAGAATTGGCTTGGTAGTTTGGTCTGCCCTGTTCCCATGATGCACTGGGCCAGGGACAGACTAATTTGCATATAGCCAGGTTCTGAACTGGGATGGTGCAGTGAGCTAAAAAACGGTGATGGATCAAGCCCTGATCTGTTGACTGGGTAGGAGTGTTCTGATTAACTCAGATACTCTGTCCATCACCATCCCCTTTTCTGAATCATTTCCTAACTGTAACATGCCTGAAACCTATGTTTTTTTCAGTGAATTTTAAAGGTTTTTTAAATGCTAATTTATGACTTTAACGTAACTGAAACCTATGTTTTTTAAGTGAATTCCAAAGCTTTTTTAAATGGTAGTTTCTAACTATGCCTACAGAGGTGAAGAAAGAAGAACTAACACACAGAAAGAAAAAAAAGAAATGCAGAAAGAAGCAACAGAAGTCCTCAAACACGAAGAAAAGTGCAGGAAGAAGGAAGACGTGCAGAAAGAACAAACAGAGGAACAGAAAGAGGCCTTGTTGTAAAATCATCCTGTAACTTTTTCAGATGGGTACTGGAGATTACTGACTCTGACTTACCAGTCCTAGAGCCAGTGCTATGCTAAAAGACACTTAAAATACAGTTAAAACACCTACTTACACTAGGGAACACTATGCTTTGGTGTACCCCTGTTATTAGCATGACCTCCTCTGTAAGCCCCTAGTATATAATAGGCAAGGATTAAAACGACCTCCTAAAACGTGCCACAGGGCGCTCTTGCACACTGGTGAAGGGAGGGGCCTGAGCTGAAATGTGCAAACACGCCCTGTGGCCGTTTTATTTGGGGGATGAAGTCCCCTTGAATCTTGAGTGTCCCTTGGGAACAACTAGCCTCAGGTATCTCTAGTTAGCACCACAGAGCTGCGTAGCAGAGAAAATTGGCAGGGCCTGGACCACCTCTCTGCAATGCAGTGCAGTGGCGCTTACTGGAAGCACCTGGTGGACTAGTTGGCCCCTTGGGCCCTCAGGATTGAAGGGGAATTATTTCCCCAACTTAAAAACGCGCCATAGGGAGTGTTTGCACACATCACCCCAGGCCCTGTCCCCTTCCTTCCCCACTGTGTAAACATGCCCTGTGGCCATTTTAAATTGGGCCATTAACTTCCCTTGAATCCTGAGGGTCCCTATGGGCAAATTAGCCCACCAGGTACGTCCATTAAGCACCATTGCAGAGAGGTGTAAAAAGGGGTACGGCCTGCACCACCTCTATTAAATGCAGCGCAGTGGAGCTTACTGGAAGCACATGGTGGGCTAGTTGGCCCCCAACATCCCTCAGGTTTGAAGGGGAATTATTTTCCCAACTTAAAACGTGCCAACGGACGTGTTTGTACACGTCCCTGTAGGCCCCATCCCCTCCCTTCACCACTACGTGAGAGATTAAGTTCCCTTCCTCCATTAAGCACCACAGAGCTGCATTCCAGAGAGGTGTAAAAAAAGGTGCGTGGCCCCTGAACACCTGTCTGCAATGCAGCTCCCGGATGCATACTGGAGATACCTGTTGGGCTAATTGGCCCTCCGGGACCCTCAGTATTAAAAGAGAGTTAATCCCCCAACTTAAAATGCACCACGGGGTGCGTTTGCACAGTGGTGAAGGAAGGGGGTGTGGCCTGATGTGACATGTCTGCAAACACACCTTGTGGTGCGTTTTAAGTTAGATAACTAATTCCTCTTCAATTTTGAGGGTCCCTGTGGGCCAACTAGGCCACCTGGTACCTCCAGTGTGTGCTAGAGAGCTGCATTGCAGAGAGGTGTTCAGAGGCCAAACCCCTTTTTACAACACTCTGCAACGCAGCTCTGTGGCGCTTACTGGAGGTACATGGTGGTCTAGTTGTCCCCCAGGGCTCCTCACGGTTGAAGATGAATTAATTCCCCAACTTAAACCTCGCCACAGGGTGTGTTTGCACACATGTCAACTCAGGCCCCGCCCCCTCCCTTCACGACTGTGCAAATGTGTCCCGTGGCGCATTTTAAGTTGGGGGATTTACTCCCCTTGAATACTGGGGGTCCCTGGGGTGCAACTAGCCCATCAGCTACCACCAGTAAGCACCACAGAGCTACGTTGCACAGAGGTGTAAAAAGGGGCGTGGCCTCAGAACACCTCCCTGCAACGCAGCCCCCTGGAGCATACTGAAGGTTCCTGGCGGGCTGGCTGGGCCCCAGGTACCCCCAGTATTCAAGCAGAATTCTTTCCCCATCTGCGTTTGCAGAGTGCTCAAAGGAGGGGACGTGGCCTCCGGCGTGATGCTGATCCTTTTTATTTATTTTTAAGAAGAGGGGCTATGTAGCCCCCCTTCTTTCCCTAATACTCTTGGACCTGGGGACCCCATCCCCCAGGGCCTGCCCCCAATTATTATTTTTTTTCACAATTTTGGGAAGGGGGTCACATGGCCCCCCATCCCGAGGCCAAAATCTGCCCCGGGAACCCCATCCCCCGGGGCATGGTGATATTGTTTTTTTGTGGAGGGGGCTGCCTTGCACCCCTCCTTAGGCCACTTGTAGTGGTCCTCTCCGTTGTCCCCAATCCCCCCACGGTCCCGCCGGCTCCCCACGTCCATCGGGAGCCGGCATTGCTTTTCCACATGGGGAGCTGCTAAGATGCAACTCCACGTGTGGAAAAGCAATTTGGTTTGATTTTTGAAAGAGAGAGCAACTTTTCCTGCTCTCTCTTTCAAAGTTCAAACCAAGTTTGCTATGGAAGAGCGGGAGCCACGAGGCTCCTGCCCTGCCATAGCAAACTACAGTGCTCCAGGGTGGGCACCCCGGGACACTGCAGGAGACGACCCTGTGGGTTGGCGGTCCCCAGGGCCTCGACAAGGCTCCAAGAGGGGGGCCGAGCGGCCCCCCTCATCACATTTTCAAAGCCCCGGGGATGATGGTCCCCTGGGTTGGGGGGGTCCGTCACAGAGGCCCCAATCTAAATATTTAGAGCTCCGGGGAGGTGGTGGTCCCCAGTGCATGTGGGGCGGGCTTGAGCCCCCCACACAGGGTATGTTTTTTTTTTTTTTAAAGCCCCAGGGGGTGAGGGGTGAGGGGTGGTGTGCCCCCACAACTATTAATGCTTTGCCCTGGGGGGGTGGTAGTCCCCAGGGGGATGGCAGTCCCCGGGGCAGTGTGGGGGGGAATTGGGCCCCCCACACTTCTTTTTTTAGCATGCCCCCGGGACTTGGCCCCCCAGGGGCTAATTAGCACCAAAGCGCGAAAGGTCACGGTTCGTTTCTTTTTTTTATCAGCAGGATCTGCGCACCCTGCGTGGATTTTGATGAATTAAAAAAAAAATTAATACTTTTGGGCCCTGGGGGTCCTTATTGGACCCCCTAAGCAGGCCTAGGGGTTCAGGGTGTTTCTACCCTGCCCCCTTTTTGCATTTTGCGCATTTTTTTCTCAGCTTTCTTGAGCCTCGGTTCTACCGAGGCACAAGATGGCTGCCAACACTTCCTGATTTGGAGTGTTGACAGCCAATTAGCATACAGCTTGTGCTCGGCAGGGTGCACTGAGGGTGCGCGGATCCTCCGCGGCCATAGATATATATGTGATTTTAATTTTGATTTTCTCAGCAACTACTGAACAGATTTACACCATTTAACCAAAAGGCATGACTCTGAACCTAGGGCTACCTTTTTGCTAAATTTGGTGTAATTCTGTTTAGCAGTTTAGGCTGTAGCTGCGACAAAAAATTCCTATGGAAAATTGCATGGGAAAAACAATTTTTTGGGACCCCCCTTTTATCTTGGCCCCCACTTGACGAATCACCCCAATTTACACACGTATTTACCCATTTATTCTTCCATTGACCTTTTCGATATACATATATAAAAAATATTTATTTTTCAGAAAGACACACATTCACTGGATGATGTCATCAGTGATGTCATGAGTGATGTCACTGACCATGTCATGAGTGATGTAATATGTGACGTCATCAGCAGTGGATTGTGGGCGCACAAGGTATAGTTCGCTGAATTATCTATAACGGGGGAATTTCAATGGTTTTGTATGAGTGAAATGTCCAGCTAACTATAAAATGTGTGAAACCTATGGTTTTTTCAGTGAATTTCTAAGGTTTTTTAAATGCTAACTCCTAACTATATCGTGGCTGAAACCTATGGTTTTTTTTCAGTGAATTCCAAAGCTTTTTTAAATGGTAGTTTCTAACTATGCCTACAGAGGTGAAGAAAGAAGAACTAACACACAGAAAGAAAAAAAAGAAATGCAGAAAGAAGCAACAGAAGTCCTCAAACACGAAGAAAAGTGCAGGAAGAAGGAAGACGTGCAGAAAGAACAAACAGAGGAACAGAAAGAGGCCTTGTTGTAAAATCATCCTGTAACTTTTTCAGATGGGTACTGGAGATTACTGACTCTGACTTACCAGTCCTAGAGCCAGTGCTATGCTAAAAGACACTTAAAATACAGTTAAAACACCTACTTACACTAGGGAACACTATGCTTTGGTGTACCCCTGTTATTAGCATGACCTCCTCTGTAAGCCCCTAGTATATAATAGGCAAGGATTAAAACGACCTCCTAAAACGTGCCACAGGGCGCTCTTGCACACTGGTGAAGGGAGGGGCCTGAGCTGAAATGTGCAAACACGCCCTGTGGCCGTTTTATTTGGGGGATGAAGTCCCCTTGAATCTTGAGTGTCCCTTGGGAACAACTAGCCTCAGGTATCTCTAGTTAGCACCACAGAGCTGCGTAGCAGAGAAAATTGGCAGGGCCTGGACCACCTCTCTGCAATGCAGTGCAGTGGCGCTTACTGGAAGCACCTGGTGGACTAGTTGGCCCCTTGGGCCCTCAGGATTGAAGGGGAATTATTTCCCCAACTTAAAAACGCGCCATAGGGAGTGTTTGCACACATCACCCCAGGCCCTGTCCCCTTCCTTCCCCACTGTGTAAACACGCCCTGTGGCCATTTTAAATTGGGCCATTAACTTCCCTTGAATCCTGAGGGTCCCTATGGGCAAATTAGCCCACCAGGTACGTCCATTAAGCACCATTGCAGAGAGGTGTAAAAAGGGGTACGGCCTGCACCACCTCTATTAAATGCAGCGCAGTGGAGCTTACTGGAAGCACATGGTGGGCTAGTTGGCCCCCAACATCCCTCAGGTTTGAAGGGGAATTATTTTCCCAACTTAAAACGTGCCAACGGACGTGTTTGTACACGTCCCTGTAGGCCCCATCCCCTCCCTTCACCACTACGTGAGAGATTAAGTTCCCTTCCTCCATTAAGCACCACAGAGCTGCATTCCAGAGAGGTGTAAAAAAAGGTGCGTGGCCCCTGAACACCTGTCTGCAATGCAGCTCCCGGATGCATACTGGAGATACCTGTTGGGCTAATTGGCCCTCCGGGACCCTCAGTATTAAAAGAGAGTTAATCCCCCAACTTAAAATGCACCACGGGGTGCGTTTGCACAGTGGTGAAGGAAGGGGGTGTGGCCTGATGTGACATGTCTGCAAACACACCTTGTGGTGCGTTTTAAGTTAGATAACTAATTCCTCTTCAATTTTGAGGGTCCCTGTGGGCCAACTAGGCCACCTGGTACCTCCAGTGTGTGCTAGAGAGCTGCATTGCAGAGAGGTGTTCAGAGGCCAAACCCCTTTTTACAACACTCTGCAACGCAGCTCTGTGGCGCTTACTGGAGGTACATGGTGGTCTAGTTGTCCCCCAGGGCTCCTCACGGTTGAAGATGAATTAATTCCCCAACTTAAACCTCGCCACAGGGTGTGTTTGCACACATGTCAACTCAGGCCCCGCCCCCTCCCTTCACGACTGTGCAAATGTGTCCCGTGGCGCATTTTAAGTTGGGGGATTTACTCCCCTTGAATACTGGGGGTCCCTGGGGTGCAACTAGCCCATCAGCTACCACCAGTAAGCACCACAGAGCTACGTTGCACAGAGGTGTAAAAAGGGGCGTGGCCTCAGAACACCTCCCTGCAACGCAGCCCCCTGGAGCATACTGAAGGTTCCTGGCGGGCTGGCTGGGCCCCAGGTACCCCCAGTATTCAAGCAGAATTCTTTCCCCATCTGCGTTTGCAGAGTGCTCAAAGGAGGGGACGTGGCCTCCGGCGTGATGCTGATCCTTTTTATTTATTTTTAAGAAGAGGGGCTATGTAGCCCCCCTTCTTTCCCTAATACTCTTGGACCTGGGGACCCCATCCCCCAGGGCCTGCCCCCAATTATTATTTTTTTTCACAATTTTGGGAAGGGGGTCACATGGCCCCCCATCCCGAGGCCAAAATCTGCCCCGGGAACCCCATCCCCCGGGGCATGGTGATATTGTTTTTTTGTGGAGGGGGCTGCCTTGCACCCCTCCTTAGGCCACTTGTAGTGGTCCTCTCCGTTGTCCCCAATCCCCCCACGGTCCCGCCGGCTCCCCACGTCCATCGGGAGCCGGCATTGCTTTTCCACATGGGGAGCTGCTAAGATGCAACTCCACGTGTGGAAAAGCAATTTGGTTTGATTTTTGAAAGAGAGAGCAACTTTTCCTGCTCTCTCTTTCAAAGTTCAAACCAAGTTTGCTATGGAAGAGCGGGAGCCACGAGGCTCCTGCCCTGCCATAGCAAACTACAGTGCTCCAGGGTGGGCACCCCGGGACACTGCAGGAGACGACCCTGTGGGTTGGCGGTCCCCAGGGCCTCGACAAGGCTCCAAGAGGGGGGCCGAGCGGCCCCCCTCATCACATTTTCAAAGCCCCGGGGATGATGGTCCCCTGGGTTGGGGGGGTCCGTCACAGAGGCCCCAATCTAAATATTTAGAGCTCCGGGGAGGTGGTGGTCCCCAGTGCATGTGGGGCGGGCTTGAGCCCCCCACACAGGGTATGTTTTTTTTTTTTTTAAAGCCCCAGGGGGTGAGGGGTGAGGGGTGGTGTGCCCCCACAACTATTAATGCTTTGCCCTGGGGGGGTGGTAGTCCCCAGGGGGATGGCAGTCCCCGGGGCAGTGTGGGGGGGAATTGGGCCCCCCACACTTCTTTTTTTAGCATGCCCCCGGGACTTGGCCCCCCAGGGGCTAATTAGCACCAAAGCGCGAAAGGTCACGGTTCGTTTCTTTTTTTTATCAGCAGGATCTGCGCACCCTGCGTGGATTTTGATGAATTAAAAAAAAAATTAATACTTTTGGGCCCTGGGGGTCCTTATTGGACCCCCTAAGCAGGCCTAGGGGTTCAGGGTGTTTCTACCCTGCCCCCTTTTTGCATTTTGCGCATTTTTTTCTCAGCTTTCTTGAGCCTCGGTTCTACCGAGGCACAAGATGGCTGCCAACACTTCCTGATTTGGAGTGTTGACAGCCAATTAGCATACAGCTTGTGCTCGGCAGGGTGCACTGAGGGTGCGCGGATCCTCCGCGGCCATAGATATATATGTGATTTTAATTTTGATTTTCTCAGCAACTACTGAACAGATTTACACCATTTAACCAAAAGGCATGACTCTGAACCTAGGGCTACCTTTTTGCTAAATTTGGTGTAATTCTGTTTAGCAGTTTAGGCTGTAGCTGCGACAAAAAATTCCTATGGAAAATTGCATGGGAAAAACAATTTTTTGGGACCCCCCTTTTATCTTGGCCCCCACTTGACGAATCACCCCAATTTACACACGTATTTACCCATTTATTCTTCCATTGACCTTTTCGATATACATATATAAAAAATATTTATTTTTCAGAAAGACACACATTCACTGGATGATGTCATCAGTGATGTCATGAGTGATGTCACTGACCATGTCATGAGTGATGTAATATGTGACGTCATCAGCAGTGGATTGTGGGCGCACAAGGTATAGTTCGCTGAATTATCTATAACGGGGGAATTTCAATGGTTTTGTATGAGTGAAATGTCCAGCTAACTATAAAATGTGTGAAACCTATGGTTTTTTCAGTGAATTTCTAAGGTTTTTTAAATGCTAACTCCTAACTATATCGTGGCTGAAACCTATGGTTTTTTTTCAGTGAATTCCAAAGCTTTTTTAAATGGTAGTTTCTAACTATTCCTACAGAGGTGAAGAAAGAAGAACTAACACACAGAAAGAAAAAAAAGAAATGCAGAAAGAAGCAACAGAAGTCCTCAAACACGAAGAAAAGTGCAGGAAGAAGGAAGACGTGCAGAAAGAACAAACAGAGGAACAGAAAGAGGCCTTGTTGTAAAATCATCCTGTAACTTTTTCAGATGGGTACTGGAGATTACTGACTCTGACTTACCAGTCCTAGAGCCAGTGCTATGCTAAAAGACACTTAAAATACAGTTAAAACACCTACTTACACTAGGGAACACTATGCTTTGGTGTACCCCTGTTATTAGCATGACCTCCTCTGTAAGCCCCTAGTATATAATAGGCAAGGATTAAAACGACCTCCTAAAACGTGCCACAGGGCGCTCTTGCACACTGGTGAAGGGAGGGGCCTGAGCTGAAATGTGCAAACACGCCCTGTGGCCGTTTTATTTGGGGGATGAAGTCCCCTTGAATCTTGAGTGTCCCTTGGGAACAACTAGCCTCAGGTATCTCTAGTTAGCACCACAGAGCTGCGTAGCAGAGAAAATTGGCAGGGCCTGGACCACCTCTCTGCAATGCAGTGCAGTGGCGCTTACTGGAAGCACCTGGTGGACTAGTTGGCCCCTTGGGCCCTCAGGATTGAAGGGGAATTATTTCCCCAACTTAAAAACGCGCCATAGGGAGTGTTTGCACACATCACCCCAGGCCCTGTCCCCTTCCTTCCCCACTGTGTAAACACGCCCTGTGGCCATTTTAAATTGGGCCATTAACTTCCCTTGAATCCTGAGGGTCCCTATGGGCAAATTAGCCCACCAGGTACGTCCATTAAGCACCATTGCAGAGAGGTGTAAAAAGGGGTACGGCCTGCACCACCTCTATTAAATGCAGCGCAGTGGAGCTTACTGGAAGCACATGGTGGGCTAGTTGGCCCCCAACATCCCTCAGGTTTGAAGGGGAATTATTTTCCCAACTTAAAACGTGCCAACGGACGTGTTTGTACACGTCCCTGTAGGCCCCATCCCCTCCCTTCACCACTACGTGAGAGATTAAGTTCCCTTCCTCCATTAAGCACCACAGAGCTGCATTCCAGAGAGGTGTAAAAAAAGGTGCGTGGCCCCTGAACACCTGTCTGCAATGCAGCTCCCGGATGCATACTGGAGATACCTGTTGGGCTAATTGGCCCTCCGGGACCCTCAGTATTAAAAGAGAGTTAATCCCCCAACTTAAAATGCACCACGGGGTGCGTTTGCACAGTGGTGAAGGAAGGGGGTGTGGCCTGATGTGACATGTCTGCAAACACACCTTGTGGTGCATTTTAAGTTAGATAACTAATTCCTCTTCAATTTTGAGGGTCCCTGTGGGCCAACTAGGCCACCTGGTACCTCCAGTGTGTGCTAGAGAGCTGCATTGCAGAGAGGTGTTCAGAGGCCAAACCCCTTTTTACAACACTCTGCAACGCAGCTCTGTGGCGCTTACTGGAGGTACATGGTGGTCTAGTTGTCCCCCAGGGCTCCTCACGGTTGAAGATGAATTAATTCCCCAACTTAAACCTCGCCACAGGGTGTGTTTGCACACATGTCAACTCAGGCCCCGCCCCCTCCCTTCACGACTGTGCAAATGTGTCCCGTGGCGCATTTTAAGTTGGGGGATTTACTCCCCTTGAATACTGGGGGTCCCTGGGGTGCAACTAGCCCATCAGCTACCACCAGTAAGCACCACAGAGCTACGTTGCACAGAGGTGTAAAAAGGGGCGTGGCCTCAGAACACCTCCCTGCAACGCAGCCCCCTGGAGCATACTGAAGGTTCCTGGCGGGCTGGCTGGGCCCCAGGTACCCCCAGTATTCAAGCAGAATTCTTTCCCCATCTGCGTTTGCAGAGTGCTCAAAGGAGGGGACGTGGCCTCCGGCGTGATGCTGATCCTTTTTATTTATTTTTAAGAAGAGGGGCTATGTAGCCCCCCTTCTTTCCCTAATACTCTTGGACCTGGGGACCCCATCCCCCAGGGCCTGCCCCCAATTATTATTTTTTTTCACAATTTTGGGAAGGGGGTCACATGGCCCCCCATCCCGAGGCCAAAATCTGCCCCGGGAACCCCATCCCCCGGGGCATGGTGATATTGTTTTTTTGTGGAGGGGGCTGCCTTGCACCCCTCCTTAGGCCACTTGTAGTGGTCCTCTCCGTTGTCCCCAATCCCCCCACGGTCCCGCCGGCTCCCCACGTCCATCGGGAGCCGGCATTGCTTTTCCACATGGGGAGCTGCTAAGATGCAACTCCACGTGTGGAAAAGCAATTTGGTTTGATTTTTGAAAGAGAGAGCAACTTTTCCTGCTCTCTCTTTCAAAGTTCAAACCAAGTTTGCTATGGAAGAGCGGGAGCCACGAGGCTCCTGCCCTGCCATAGCAAACTACAGTGCTCCAGGGTGGGCACCCCGGGACACTGCAGGAGACGACCCTGTGGGTTGGCGGTCCCCAGGGCCTCGACAAGGCTCCAAGAGGGGGGCCGAGCGGCCCCCCTCATCACATTTTCAAAGCCCCGGGGATGATGGTCCCCTGGGTTGGGGGGGTCCGTCACAGAGGCCCCAATCTAAATATTTAGAGCTCCGGGGAGGTGGTGGTCCCCAGTGCATGTGGGGCGGGCTTGAGCCCCCCACACAGGGTATGTTTTTTTTTTTTTTAAAGCCCCAGGGGGTGAGGGGTGAGGGGTGGTGTGCCCCCACAACTATTAATGCTTTGCCCTGGGGGGGTGGTAGTCCCCAGGGGGATGGCAGTCCCCGGGGCAGTGTGGGGGGGAATTGGGCCCCCCACACTTCTTTTTTTAGCATGCCCCCGGGACTTGGCCCCCCAGGGGCTAATTAGCACCAAAGCGCGAAAGGTCACGGTTCGTTTCTTTTTTTTATCAGCAGGATCTGCGCACCCTGCGTGGATTTTGATGAATTAAAAAAAAAATTAATACTTTTGGGCCCTGGGGGTCCTTATTGGACCCCCTAAGCAGGCCTAGGGGTTCAGGGTGTTTCTACCCTGCCCCCTTTTTGCATTTTGCGCATTTTTTTCTCAGCTTTCTTGAGCCTCGGTTCTACCGAGGCACAAGATGGCTGCCAACACTTCCTGATTTGGAGTGTTGACAGCCAATTAGCATACAGCTTGTGCTCGGCAGGGTGCACTGAGGGTGCGCGGATCCTCCGCGGCCATAGATATATATGTGATTTTAATTTTGATTTTCTCAGCAACTACTGAACAGATTTACACCATTTAACCAAAAGGCATGACTCTGAACCTAGGGCTACCTTTTTGCTAAATTTGGTGTAATTCTGTTTAGCAGTTTAGGCTGTAGCTGCGACAAAAAATTCCTATGGAAAATTGCATGGGAAAAACAATTTTTTGGGACCCCCCTTTTATCTTGGCCCCCACTTGACGAATCACCCCAATTTACACACGTATTTACCCATTTATTCTTCCATTGACCTTTTCGATATACATATATAAAAAATATTTATTTTTCAGAAAGACACACATTCACTGGATGATGTCATCAGTGATGTCATGAGTGATGTCACTGACCATGTCATGAGTGATGTAATATGTGACGTCATCAGCAGTGGATTGTGGGCGCACAAGGTATAGTTCGCTGAATTATCTATAACGGGGGAATTTCAATGGTTTTGTATGAGTGAAATGTCCAGCTAACTATAAAATGTGTGAAACCTATGGTTTTTTCAGTGAATTTCTAAGGTTTTTTAAATGCTAACTCCTAACTATATCGTGGCTGAAACCTATGGTTTTTTTTCAGTGAATTTGGAAGGTTTTTTAAATGCTAATTCCTAACTATAATGTGCCTAAAATCTATGTTTTTTTCAGTGAATTTCATAGGTTTTGTAAATGCCAATTTTTAAATGTATTAATTATTATATTTATTTCTTTTTATATTACTTTCCTACATTTTTATAAGAATTATTTTTAGTTATTTTATTTTTTAAGTTACATTATATAATTTTAATGTAAAATAATAAATTATTAATGTTATTTTTTTTCAATATATTAAAATTAAATTCTATATATTTTCTTTTCTTTTTTGGTAATCGTACGATACGCGTACGGTGATCGCACCATCCTTTGTACGGGTAATCGTACTGGGTGCGTACCCGTGCATATGTTACGAATACGTCTTGACATTCTGCGCCGCATCGGCGCTTCCGCGTGACGTCATGTACGTTTGTACGGCGCCCGTACACGTACTGCGCGAAAGTTTCTAATTGTTTAAAAAGATATATTTAATGTAAATATTGAGGGAAGACGTTATCTGGGATAATTATGAAAATAGTATTTATTGAGTTTTAATAAGCGTATATTACTTTTAATAGCAATTACGCAAATCGCTGCGTACATCGTCCGTACGCGCACCGTAAGCGCACCCTATGCGTACGCCATGTGACTTCAAAACAAGAGATTTGATTGATTCATAACACTTCCTATTCCAACTGTTGAAATTCCCCACCCATTTTAATCATTCTTCTTTGACTTTCATTGAAGGAACACTTTTTTCTGAAGGGGCTGTGTCTTCTTTGATTTATCATGGCTGCTCAGCAAGAAGACAGTTCAGAACACTCGTCTGAGGAGGAATTTGTAGCTGAGGAGCCACAGGCAAAAAGAAAAGAGGCAATGATTTGGAAGTTTTTCACCTATTCAGATGGACAGAAAAAGGTGAATGCTCCAGAGGTCACCTGTAAGATCTGTGACACCACACTGTCAAGAGGTGATCCGAGCAAGAAATATTCATTTGGGACTGCAAGCATGGTTCGACAAGTCAAGAACCTCCATCATCGCAATTATGCAAGAGCTTGCTGTGATAGGCTGCGGGACAATCCTCCACCTGCTGTTCCCAGCACTTCAAGAGCACCAGCCACAGAGCCATCCAGTCTGCATCCGGACATCAGACCAGATTTTGCAGACTTAAAAATCCTCTGTAAATTTTGTAATGAAACTGTGCTACGGGGAACAATCGATTGATTTAATTATCCAGCACAAATTATTTTTTTCTTTATTTGTTCCTGTTAGTCACTTTTTTGTTTGCACAGTTTCTTTTTTTCCGTTAAAAAAAACTGTTGAAAAAATCAAACGGAAATCAAAACAAAAAAGGCAAACAAACTGTTCTTTTCAGAACTAACTTCACTGGTCAAAAAAAGAGCTATATTTGTATGATATTGTGTAAAAGTTTGTTTGAAGGAATGTGTAGTGCATAAATAAATGTAAGAATACATTAGTAGTGTATGATGAATGTGAAAGTGCAGAACAATAAGGAAGTGCTACAGCATATTTCTATAAGGTGTTTAATTACAGTATACTGTAGTACTTTCGAAGCACTTGAATGTAACATATGTATATAAATATGTCACAATCCTATGCTTCTCTTTGCACTGCTGGTGAAACTGCCTGGGTGAATTTCTAAGTGTTAGGGGCAAATTTACAACCCCCTTGGGCTTCTTTTATGCCTCTGTTGAGTCACTTTTGTGACACAGCGGCAGTGCAAAAGATGCGCCATGATGCAGGGTATTTACAACGTAAAGCATCTGGGAGATGTGTTACATTGTAAAGGCCTGCACCAGAAGGAGGTGTCCCTGCACGGGGGGTGGAGCATTCTGGCACAGGAACGCCTCCTAAAAGTGACTGAGTGAAATCTACAATATTTTACTTAGTCATTTTTGGGCCCATGCTGCATTAAAACCCTGCGCCTGCTTGAAGCAGGTGAAAGGATTGATACAGCATTGTGAGCAAATGGCCCCCAGACTATTGCTGGAGCTGCATTACGCTTGCGATGCAACTTCAGCAATGCGCCCCCTTTACGGCACAATTGTGTCACGCACAGTTTTTATCCCATGGTGCACTGCATTGTAAATGTGGCACATCCATGGTGGTAGTGGTATGGCACACAATAGCTGGCATATCCCTAGGGATGCACCAGTTATTGAAAATCTGCCCCTTAGTGTTTCAATACAGTGAATGGATTAGCACACACTGCTAAATGGGTCACTACAGTAGTACAAGAACAGTCGAAGAGTGTTTGGTGGAAGTATAAGTATACAGAGTGGAGAATTGAAGATGTGAAACACAAGTGTGCAGGTTGATAGAAGAAAACATATATACTGGATAGGTGTTTGAAGCAGTTCATGTCCTAAGGCCTTCTTCACTGCATCAGAATTTGGATACTAACTAAATGATTACTCTTCTGTAAGGAGAGTGCTTGACTGAAATTACAAGTGCTTGAGTGTTACTGCAGTGAATGGATTAGCATAGACTGCTAAATGGGTCACTACAGTAGTGCAAGAACACTCACAGAGTGTTTGGTGGAAGTATTAAGACTCAGAGCAGAAAATTCAAGATGTGAAACACAAGTGTGCAGGTGGATAGAAGAATGCATATATACTGCATAGGCGTTTAAAACAGTACATGTCCTAAGGCCTATTTCGCTGCATCACTACTTGGGCACTGACTAAATAATTACAGTTCTGTTAGGAGAGTGCCTGACTAAATGTATAAGTGCTTCAGTGTTACCACAGTGAATAGATTAAAACAGACTGCTAAATAGATCACTACAGTAGAGCAATAACTGTCACAGAGTGTTTGGTGGAAGTATAAGCATACAGAGTGGAGAATTCAAGATGTGAAATACAAGTTTGCAGGGGCATAGAACACTGCATGTCTATAACGGTTTGAAGCCGACCATGTCCTAAGGCCTACTTTACTGCATGAGTACTTAGGTACTGAGTGGATGATTACAGTTCTGCAAGGAGAGTGCCAGACAGAATTTATAACAGCTTTACTTTTAGCACAGGGCATAGATAAGCACATACTGCAGAATGGCTCAGTACAATACCAAAACAGCAGTGACAGAGAGTTTGCTGGAAGTGTAAGGATACAGAATGGGAAATTGAAGGTATAAAAGGCAGGTTTGCAGGTGCATAGTACACTGCATGTATAGTCTATAGCAGTTTGAAGCTGTCCATGCCCTAAGGCCTACTTTGCTGCATGAGTACTTAGGTACTGACTGGATGATTACAGTTCTGCAAGGAGAGTGTCTGGCTGAATGTATAACTGCTTCACTTTCAGCACAGTGCATAGATAAGAACATACTGCTGAATGGCTCACTACAACACTGAAACAACAGTGGCAGAGTTTTTGGAGGAAGTGTAAGGATACAGACTGTGAAATTGAAGGTTTGAAAGAAAAGTTTGCAGGTGCATAGAAGAGTGCATGCATAGTAAATAGGTGTTTGAAGCCATGCATGCCCTAAGGCCTACTTTGCTGCATGACTACTTAGGTACTGACTGGACGATTACAGTTCTGCAAGGAGAGTGCCAGTCAGAATTTATAACAGCTTTACTTTTAGCAGAGGGCATAGATAAGCACATACTGCTGAATGGCTCAGTACAATACTGACACAGCAGTGACAGAGTGTTTGCTGGAAGTGTAAGGATACAGACTGGGCAATTGAAGGTATAAAAGACAAGTTTGCAGGTGCATAGTACACTGCATGAATAGTCTATAGGAGTTTGAAGCAATCCATGCCCTAACGCCTACTTTGCTGCATGAGTACTTAGGTACTGACTGGATGATTACAGTTCTGCAAGGAGAGTGTCTGGCTGAATGTATGACTGCTTCACTTTTAGCACAGTGCATAGATAAGTACATACTGCTGAATGGCTCACTACAACACTGAAACAGCAGTGGCAGAGTGTTTGGAGGAAGTGTAAGGATACAGACTGGGCAATTGAAGGTATGAAAGACAAGTTTGCAGGTGCATAGCAAAGTGCATGCATAGTAAATAGGTGTTTGAAGCAGTCCATGCCCAAAGTCCTACTTTGCTGCATGAGTACTTAGGTACTGACTGGATGATTACAGTTCTGCAAGCAGAGTGACAGACTGAATTTATAACAGCTTCAGTATTTCTTATAAATGGAGTGTATAGATACTGACTGGGGAAATGTAGGCCTGAAACACAAGTGTGAATTTGGTTACACTACTAAGCACATACTGCTGAATGGCTCACTACAATACTGAAACAGCAGTGGCAAAGTGTTTGGAGGAAGTGTAAGGATACCGACTGGGCAATTGAAGGTTTAAAAGACAAGTTTGCAGGTGCATAGAAGAGTTCATGCATAGTGTACAGGGGTTTCAAGCAGTCCATGCCCTAAAGCCTACTTTGCTGCAGGACTACTTGGGTACTGACTGGACGATTACAGTTCTGCAAGGAGGGTGTCTGGCTGAATGTATAACTGCTTCACTTTTAGCACAAAGCATAGATAAGCACATACTGCTGAATGGCTCACTACAATACTGAAACAGCAGAGGCAGAGTGTTTGGAGGAAGTGTAAGGATACAGACTGTGCAATGCAAGGTTTAAAAGACAAGTTTGCAGGTGCATAGAAGAGTGCATGCATAGTGTATAGGGGTTTGAAGCAGGCCATGCCCTAAGACCTACTTTACTGCATTACTACTTGGGTACTGACTGAATGATTACAGTTCTGCAAGGAGAGTGTCTCGCTGAATGTATAACTGCTTCACTTTTGGCACAGTACACAGATAAGCACATACTGCTGAATCGCTCACTACCATACTGAAACAGCAGTGACAGAGTGTTTGGAGGAAGTGTAAGGATACAGACTGGGCAATTGAAGGTTTAAAAGACAGGTTTTCAGGTGCATAGAAGAGTGCATGCATAGTAATTAGGGGGTTGAAGCACTCCATGCCATAAGGCCCACTTTGCAGAATGAGTACTTCGGTACCGACTGAATGATTACAGTTCTGCATGCAGAGTACCTGACTGAATTAATAAGTGTTTCAGTTTTAGCAGAGTGCATAGATAAGCACATACTACTGAATGTCTCACTACAATATTGAAACAGCAGTGACAAAGTGTTTGGTGGACGAGTAAGGGTACGGAGTGGGCAATTGAACACATAAAAGACAAGTTTGCAGGTGCATTGAACACTGCATTCATAGTGCATACAGGTTTGAAGCAGTCCATACCCTAAGGTCTACTTTGCTGCATGAGTACTTGGGTACTGACTGGATGATTACATTTCTGCAAGGAGAGTGCCTGGCTGAATTTATAATTGCTTCAGTTATACCACAGTACATAGATAAGCACATACTGCTGAATGGCTCACTGCAATATTGAAACAGCAGTGACAGGGTGTTTAGTGGAAGTGTAAGGATACAGACTACAAAATTGAAGGTATAAAAGACAAGAATGCAGTTACATAGAAGACTGCATGCATAGTCTATAGGGATTTCAAGCAGTCCATGCCCTGAGACCCACTTTGCATACTTTGAATCAATAGAATATTGTAAAGCGTGTGTAGGTGAATCTATAAGTGCTTTACTTTTAGTACAGTGAATGTATTAGTACATAGTGCTCAAACCTTTATTATTATTAAACAATAAATGTATTCTACTGACATCTCATAATTTAACAGAGCTTCTAAAAGAAGTGCATCAGCTATTTCATTGACATCATTTTGCTGGTTAGCAAGTTCAGAATGTATATCTTCCAAAAATTCGACATCATCCAATGCTTCCACAAAATCAGCATCAAATCTTTTGTCTTGGAAATCACAGCTCTTTTCTGCAGCACTGATGTCTTGTACTTCACTCTCGCTACCTGTGAGAGGTACATTTAGTTCTTCAATGAGACTGTTGGTAATTTCCAATGTGTCCTCGGTATTGTTCTGTTCTCTTTCCATAACTAATCTGTAATGTTGTAGGTTCTTGTACGAAAATATAAACACTTCATTTTATCAGTTTTCTTAATACATAATACAAAACTAGCTTCCTCAACTATTTTGGCCTAAAAAAAATATTATATTAATACCATTGTCTAATAAAATTCCAACAGTAGAGTGTTAGTACTTTATAAGGTTATATAAATATAATTACTTATAAGGATATCCTGTTCTAAAGTTTTCTTAATATTTGAAACCAGTCTCTCCTTATGACTGTAGTATATCGTGTATTTCTATAGGTTCTGAATCGATCCCCCTATTCCTGACCCTATTCTGGTTAAACTACCTAGCTAGTTAACTAACAGTCAGCCCATGAGGCAAGAAATCCCCCATGATGCAGATACCGTTATCTGACGCAGTCACACTACGGCACAGGAACGTGTTATCTGATTAGGTCATAACGCTTGAGATCTAATTAGACAAGCGACATTCCTCCAGCCCCTGATAAGGCATACGACGTTCTCATAACAAATCAAACCTATGACAACCTGGATAATCCGTGCGGCCATTGTTTTGATTTCACAGAGAACTTTAGTAAAGAATGTGCTAACGAGCAAGTCGTATGACATCTTTATTGACGTACCTATGTCCATCCTTACGTCAATCCCGGCACCTTTAAGGTATAAATATTGCCGACCTTGCCCTATGCAAAACACACGCGTGGTGACAGGACGGAGCAGCCATACTTGCCGAAGCCGAGAGCAGAAGCAGACCCCGCAGGCAGCAGCCCCGCCTTCCTGACGCGCTGAGAGACGCGCTGCTATCTCAAGCCGAGAGACCCAGCACCGGCGCTTCCGGGTAGCCCTCGCAGGCAGCCTGGAATATCGAGAGCAGAGAAAGAGATACCATTCCTCATTCATCCTAAATTCCAGGTACAGAACTGAATAACCCCTCCTAGAGAATTCTTTAGTTATTCACTTGGCAAAAACAAACTTAACTTAAACTGTAACTTTCTATTCCCGCCCACGCATTAGACTTAGGTCAGGTACACGGGGTAGGCGTATTTAGAAACACCAGTTGAGTACGTTTAGTCAAATATATATGTGTATGTAAATATATTTTAATCATTTTAAAACATCATATGGCTCAAAAACCATATCAATGTTTTTACAGTATTATTTTATACTATTGCTTTTAATGTATGCACTTTACTTAACTATAAGTATTGCAATAATATCGATCCATTTCTCTTGTACGAGAAAAGAGACTGATCAATAAATAACATCTTTTATTGAACACGCCCGTCTCTTCCTTTTCTCTACATTCTGATGAGACTAAGAATGCACGTACTGACTGAGTAAAATAATTGCCTTGTGCTCACACGACTCTCGAGATTGACTCTTGATTAGGGGAGAGCAAAGTTGTCATGTTCTATGGTTGTCAGAAACTAAATCCCTTCTTGTCTAATCAGGGGAGTTAATCCTTCCTTGAACATTCGAGAAAGTTTCTAGCGAACTCTGAGCTTAGCTGGCAAACCCAAAAATTAAGTCTAGTATCGACAGTAGTAGACCTAGTTAACGTCTGGCCTAGGCCTTTACTGCTGTAGGTACTATTCCAATGCGCAGAGCCTATTGGGAAAATAGGAGCTACACTACATGGCGCCCAACGCGTTTGGAAAGGGCGATAAAACTAACGTAAGACATTTAGAGTAACTCAGTCGTGCTTTCTCACTCAGACCCCTTTTCCCAAATACTCCAAAGACGTCTGGAGTGGGTGAAAGGTTATTATATCCTCCAAAACCTCGCAGGAGGGAACTCCTATGTATGGTTCTTGGTCTAGTCAACGTTGAAGGATAAAACAGTTCCAAAATATTGTGCATCTAATCTCTGTTTCCATAAAGAAACCTGATCTGCAAATAAACATAATACCATCCTGTCAGCAAAATGGACAGCGATGAAGAACGAGAGGTTACTAGATTAGCTACTGAAATAGCAGATGCTGATGCTACCATGCAAACAGCAGACCCGGATATAATACTCATCCAGGTCGCCAAAAGGAGATCTATAACCTTAAAACTTATAGAAAATGGACTGACACCTAGAGGTGGCACAGTCATATTCGTAATCGAGGCACACGAATATCGGCAGACAGAGGTATACTATACATGGATACATTTTCCAGCAGCTAATACTGTAACAAAGTACTTCCACTATTACAAAGTAGAGGAACCTCCTAATGAGTACACTCCTTTTGAGGAGGTGGAAGTACCAATCAAATTCCAAGAGCATTTGCTCTTATTTGATGGCGCCCTAATACATAACAATCACATTACAAGGCTCGGTCCTTTAGGAAGACCAGGAGCAACGTGGCCGGTCCTAGCCGGATACACACCACATCCAGACATCGAAAGAATGCCTGCAGCAGAGCTGTTAATACAGCTAAAACAACTACTAAAAATTCACAGACAATTAGTTCAGTATGTAATGCGGACTTCAACAATTCAGCCAGCGATTAAACTTCCACAGCTGACCCCTCACCAGGGGAACACAAATAAAATTACACCACAGAACATCCAATCCTGCCTAGGTAAAGTCCCAGCAAAACGGGAACAAATACCATTCTGGTTGGCACAGAAAATTACCCAAATAGAGGCGGTGTTTCCTGACACCACCCCATTAGAAAAACACAGGATTCTGACTATATGTCTCCCAATGGGAATCGCACCACACATTGAGGACTGTGACACTTGGGGTACAGTCTTTGCTTCCATCTACACAAAAACGCACGGTGTTCCATCCATTTCGGTAATACCAGATGTGCTAAAACAAATTCAAGATGAATACGGTCCAGAACCTGCTTTAACTCTTGGTATGAAATTACTGAAAGACTTCAAGCAGGTCTCGGCTATATTACTAGCCAACATAAAGGGTGAAGCAGCAAACGTGGCGATCCGCCAGAGGTTAAAAGAGACAGATATAGCAGACCAACCAGCTGAAATTGCCAGAATCATAGAAAAATCCTATGAAGAACTAGGCAGAGATAGTCTAGGTGGAATACCAGTAAAACCGCAACTGACTACAAGTCAAGAAAAAATGTTTTTTAATAATAATAATAATTCACCAAAAAAGAACTGGGATGGAAATAAACAATCCAATCCTAAAGAAAAGAAATTCCAGTCCAGAGGAAGGTCTCCTAGGCGAAGAGAGAAATCTCCAAACCCGAGACAAAGGTCACCCCAGAGTGACCCCTCTGGGAATAGATATAACCTTAGAAATAGGGATAATATTAAAAAACCTGATAGATATCAAGACATTGATACACGTCCCTCTCAATCTTTTCAGAATTCCTCGCAGAAATCGGAAAGAAGAGGACGATCAGAAGAGCACGCCAAGTCCAAAGACAAGGAACCTGCTCAACTGAAAAAGAAATCACAATTTCCAAAAAAGAAGGTAGCCAGTATCAAGGTAGTTAACAATGCCGAGAATACTGAGGACACAACTGAAAAACGGAGAGTGGGCTCAGACAATGCTAGACAGCGCAGCAGAGGTGAGCATAGCTCGCAAAGTCCTTATGAATCATCTGGAGACAGTGGACACGAATGAATACCTTCAAGTGGAAACTGCAGATACCAGAGTTAGCAAGCCCCACAAAATATACGAGATAACATTACGTATAGAGGGAGATAAGACTAGGAAAATTAGGGGACTATTTTGGGATAACCTCTCCAAAGGCTATGACATCCTTCTAGCTGAAAAAGACTGGCCACCAGAGTTTGTCAGGGAGTGCTCTCATGGCGAAGAAGTAATTATGCCTGCCTTCTCGAATCAAATACCGATTCATAAAAAATACACACTTGCTAGAAAGTGGGCAGTGGCCTTAGCACCTGCTTTATACAAAAATCATGTAGGATGGGATGAGGATTCTCCTCCTCACAAAATCCAGTTAAAATCACAACCTACTGCACAAAGGCAGTACCCAGTTAAGCAAGAAGCTAAAAAACAAGTAAATGAAATACTAGATCAGCTAGAATACCAGGGGGTGATTGAAACTTGCACCTCACAAATGAACAATCCTTTGTTTCCGGTCTCCAAACCAGACAATTCATACCGTCTAGTTTTGGATTACCGACACCTTAACACATGTTGCAAAACTTTTGCAGTGCAAAATTCACACAGTGCTGCACTAATGAATAACATAGTGCGCAAAAAATACAAAACTACCTTGGACATCTCCAACGGATTCTTTTGTCAAAACATAGCACCAGAGAGCAGATATTTAACAGCTTTCTTAGTAAATGGCACTCAAAAACAATTCTGTCGGTTAGCCCAGGGGTACAAGAATAGCCCGGGGGTATTCTCAGCAAGAGTAACAGAATTACTACAACAATATGATGATGAAGCATTATCTTATGTCGATGACATTTACTTAACAGATGATGACTTGGAGACTCACTTGAAAAGAGTGAACACCATAATACTTGGTTTCGCTGCAGAGGGTTACAAATTCAACTTCAAAAAATCCAGAATTGCCCATCTGAAAATCCAGTACGGAGGATATGAATTATCAAGTATTGCCTGGTTGACAGTCTTTTAAGAACTAGAAGAATTAAAAAATCTAAAATATGAAAAAACGTATCCTCTGCCAATCGACATTCTGCCTCTACGACATTACGCCTGTGTAATCTATACAGACGGACATGCTCAACCCTCCGTTTGGGGAGAACATGCATACAATCCCACATGTGAGATCACAAAAGAAGTGTGGCGCGGAGGTAAACTAAGACCTCTATTAACAAAATCACACTCAGTAGAAACTAATTCAGAACTGCAAACTGAAATAATAGCTTTGAAAATGGCGCTAGATAATGCGGATCGCGAATTCCCGACACTTATAGTGTCAGATTCATATTTCTGCGTCAAAGCATATAACAAGGATTTGCAGACATGGATTCAGAACGGTTACAAAGATGACACAGATGCACCAATAAAGCAGAGACTTCTCTGGGAACAAGTAGCTCTTTTGAAGAAAGAACTACCAAAGACTCACGTGACTCACTCACTGAGTCATCAACGTGATGGCGTTCACGTTGTAGGGAATTCATTGGCTGAGACAGCCGCAGCGGCAGCCACTAAATCGGCTCCCGTAGATCGGAAAAAGCGTACATTAAAATACATTGACGGTGAACCATTGCTGGCGGTGAAAACGTCATCAAAAGGTGACTGCTCAGCGTTACCGATCAACTATCCACTCAATTATACATACATAATCGATGCAAACTCCGTCCCTTTTGCTCGAATCCCTGGAGTGGGGGATAGAGTGATTCCAAACATGGACAGGAGAAACTTGTTAATCGCAGACGCACACATGGGCGAGGGTCACAGACACCTTAAATTAAAAGATTCTCTGGAAGATTTACAATCACGGTACTGGTGGCCAGGCATGAGCCTCCATATTACCATCTTTGTAAAAAACTGCCCAAACTGCAACAGAGATCGCAGTGGGGAGAGAAGCAGTTTAATACCTCGTCGTATCAAGGCAGATAATATTACCAGCAAAAAGAATGGCTTGCGATTAACATATACAGGCTAGTTCCCACTTATAATGTAGATCCACAGCACTCGGCTGACGTCCGGACTATTATACAAGATTTGCGAGTCTAAATGGCATATACGCTAAGAGCATGCTACGTTCGACCATTTTTTTTCTTTTTCTCAGGCAATCCAGCCTGGGGGGGGGAAAGAATGGCCAAATGAGCACAGCCCAGCGGGAATCTTCTCACTTCCTTCCTGAGGGTATGGGATTGTGTAAAGAAAAAACCAAGACAGAAAGCAATCTATAATAGAAGGGATATTAGGTTCGGGAGCTGGGTGGGTCAAACATCTAATAAGTGTCCAACGTAGTCTAAATAACTTGCCAAGAAATTCTCTGAAGGGATTCAGTCCGTACGAATTATTATTCGGAACTAGGATGTTGATCTCTGACCTTGATAGTCAGACTTCAGTGGTAATAGAAAAAAGCTTTGATGTCAAAGACCGTTTGGCTATTTTGCAGGACTTAAACAAAACAAGAAAAGACCTGAGCAACATACAGTTGAAACAACAGCCAACAACCACTGAAGAATCACCACCTGTCCCAGCAAGACCTGTCTGGATTCCAAAAGTCGGGGATCTAGTCAGGGAGAAGATCGCGGTAAAGAAGGAATTTGGGCCTTCTTACAGAAAAGCAGTTCCTGTCTTGTCTGTCAACGGGACAAGATCAGTTGTACTACCGCCACTTGCTGGAAAAAAGGAGAACCGAGTTGTATCCATCGACCTGGTAAAACCACAACATGTGGCCGATAACAAACAGTAGGCCAAGTGGACTCCCAATAAGTAGCAGAACACCAAGGTTTGCTACCAGTACAGAGGTCCTAACAAAGAGGCTCATCACATTCGAAACGCCTACAGAAGAACAACAAGGACTATGCAACAATGCAATAGAACTTAGACCTCTGAAAACCCAAATAAAGACATTTAGCAGAGACACACCAATCTATACTGAAGTACCAAGTGAAAATGCAAGAAACAAAAATCCTGAACCAATTGGAACAATTGACAGAACTGCATCCGGTTACTTCATCAACTTCGATGATTCCTCTGAAGGTTTCAGCGAACAAAAGACACAGCCTTCATCAAAATCCTTTAAAGAAAAAGCGAAGGAACTTTTGAAACAACTAAAAGAAACATATCTGATTTCTCCATGGATTGAATTTTGGGTGGGTTTTGGTGCATTTATCCTCATACTTTGGCTCATCATGGTATTTACTTTGGGACGCTTCATTGAGGGAAAATATGCTAAAATGGACACAGCAAGTCAGAACATCAACTTGGTCCTCAAACCACACACATCTTCACACGTCGAGAAAAGAGAACTTTCTTCAGAACTTTCTTCAGCCAACTTCACAGCAATTCCAATACCTGGTGGGGTAGCCTGGGACAACACTGACTATGAAATGTATGGTCCGGTCGAGATCCTGAAATATCCACACCAAATTAAGATCTCTTTGAGTGACTTTGCAAAACCAAACTCATTTGCTGATGATTGGGACTTTGAAAGTATAAACAATATGATGTCTGACTTAGTAATGTCTGCTAAATTTACAAAACATGATTATTTGCAAGGTTCTACAAATTATGATAGTATGTATTGCTATAACCACTATGGTAACCATTTCTTGCATAAATCTGCACAACCTAGAAATGTTTTAAATTATAATCAATGGGAACATTGTGCTACACCTCCAAAAGGGAGCTCTAGAACCGTTTATGACAAATATTCACACTTTCAAGGTTTTAACACTAGTAATGCTGAAACATTTTATTATAAATTGTCAAACAAGACAGGGACCAAAACCATGATATCCAACACAAAATTGATTTATTCTGATTCATTCTTTGAAAAAATGAATACTTTTGGATTCGATTATTGGGACAAAAATGTTGATTTGAAAAGTGTTTGGGGTACAAAAGAATGGCAAGTACAGGGTATAGAGGCTTTGTTTAGAGCCTGCATGATCCCAGAACAAATGATATTTTTAAATGACACTGTTCAACAAACCACCTGTCTTGGCTTAGCCAAAATCAAAGATTTAAATAACCCGTCTATTCCAAAGCCAACAATGTTTAGCAATAACTCTGATACAGATGAAGAAATAGACATAAACCATATACTTAACCAAAACAGAACACATCCTGATTGGAAACAATGGTTGATCTGGCCCACAGATACAAATAACTGTCAAGATAGATTCCTGAATAAAACACAGGGTTTCAAAATGACCAGGCCAGACCCTAGATATCCCCAAAGACATCACCCAGGGATAATAACAACCTACAGTGTGGGCAAATTATGCCTTCAATGGCTACAGTCTTCCACACTGCCTGAAATTAAGCAACACCTAACTTTACTTACTGATGGTGCTGACTTGCGTGATTTCATAATGGGACCACGCAAACAGCGTCAAAAGCGTTTCATAGCAGCCTCTGTATATGCAGCATACAATGAGGCCTGGAAGGTTACTCAAATTGAAACAGCAGAGAGAATACGTGAAATTGATCGTATTAATTTGGAAAAATCACTTTCTGTAGTGGACAATGGGTTAATGACTCTGTCCTCCAGAATTTTTTCATTGGACAGCATTGTGTCTTCAGCAATCGATATATTATCGCAAGACTTACTGTTATTACAACATGGTCAGTCACAATTGCGTTCTATTGTACAGCTTGGCTGGACGTTACAAAATCTGCGTTCTGGCTATGTGCCTTGGCGTTTAATCAACACAACGTCACTATTCCAAATCTTTAACCTTACTGATAGACAAATCGGTATGGCGCAGAAGGGTGCTGATTATACAATCTTGAGCATTGAAAAACTAGAAAGATTACCGTTGACAATGTCAGAACGACCTGTCAGTGAATGGATAATCCATGGAATCATAAATATTCCAATCTCAACCTTCAGGTTTCAATACTGCCAAAAATATATACAGGCTGGCATGTACGAGAAATTGGGAAAGGGGTACCTTAAAACAACTTGGAACCTGCCCTATTCACATGCATGTGTCAGTAACAAAGGACAGAAAGTGTTTCTTAGTGGCTACAATTGTGCTATGTCACTAAGCGGCACGCTTCTGTGTAACGGTATTAGTTTGCACGGAGCCTGTGAAGGGAATTCATACAACCTTTCATGTCACCAGCAAGGCGCACCTGCAACAGAGATAGAACCATTCTTTCAAAGACTCTATAATGGGAGTTACATTCTTATTGTAGACCGCAGATGTTGTAGTCTTATGCCCGGGACTCCTTATCTCGTCACTACGACGGCGAAGGTCAAGTGCTGTGGACGTTCTTTGTTCCCCAGCTCCTTTCCAGACAGGGAGGCAAGGGCATGGCCCGGTTTGAAAATTACTTCTATTCGAATAGACACTTTAAGCAGAATGAAAACAGTGCTTCTTCAGACGCCTACAAGGCTCACGTCATCTAAAGAAACGTATGATCTACAAGTCGCAAGGACGACTGCAGAGATACATACATTATTATCAACTAATTCCCCCGTACATTTCGCGGAAATCCTGAGCGAAATCTTAAATATTTCTGATACCACTGGGGTCTCAAAGGTATTTAAGACAGTATTTTCGATGGCATTAACACCATTCAAAGCCATACTGGGTATTTTTCCAGATTTCGTCCATTCGATTTTTGGCGGACTTCCCCTGATCCTGGGACTAATTGCAGGAATCCTATTCCTAGTCCTTATTTTTCGTTATGGCAACCCATGTCACAGAACAAACTCTCACGACAATGGAAGATACGATCCTAGCCATTGGATACCGGGACCGGATATCAAAAATCCTGGGACTCTCCCGGCTTAGAGACCTAAACATGACTTGGTTTCTATCATTTCGACCAATGTGGCAAAGGTGTGTTTTACCTGTACTAAGGTGTCTGCTATGCGGAGAAGAATGCGTGTTAGACACCTGTCTGGCGCTACAATCGGATGCGCCGGTGGATGCAGATACACTGCTGGTTCCTACCAAGGTTCACGCTTTGTGCTGCCCTCAAAGGCTGCAAATTCTGATGACGGCATTCCTGGAATCTTCACCACTGCGATTGAAGAGTAGTGAAGTTCAAGATGAAAGCAACATCGAACAGGTACGACCTTCTGTCAGCAATGCAAATCAGAATGTCAATGCAGACAATCATGCGCATGAATGCATGGTTACCCCTATTTCCGACTTAGTGGAACTTTCCCATGAAGCTGTTGACAGTTTTTTCGAAAGCCTGAATGATATGATGTTCTCTCCGGAACAGAAATAGAGACTTTTGAGTAAACTCGCACACGGCGTTCCCTGAATTCGGCCTTCAACTTTTAAAAAATAAAGTCACATGAACAATTACAATCCAGTTCACGGACAGCAACTTTTTTCAGCAAGCCCTTAAAATATTTTTCTATATATTTTTGCCCCGGGACACTGATCTTCTGCTTAAAGTAAGAAACTATTCCTAGAGAACTAAGATTTCTATTTTTTTAGATACTTTATAGACTTTATATAGACTTTAGCTGCCCGCTGGTATGTTCACAATATATTTTATGTGATGAAATGGTTTCGACTTTTTTTCTGTATAGCCATATTAAGAGCCATTTCATGTGTATTTCTCATATACCAACAAGCAATAATGCATAACGATGCGTGTTTACTTTTGCATTTAATTCATAGCTTAAGTGCATACAATATATATGACTGCAATTTTTCAGTATATTTGAAAATTTCAAAATGCATTTATGTATTTTGGGGTGGTAAGGTATACACTATACTCTATAGTATGTTGTACTATGTTATACTATGCATAGATTAGTAGATATGACCATAGTTAGCATGGAGTGGGTGTCGTGTATTTCTATAGGTTCTGAATCGATCCCCCTATTCCTGACCCTATTCTGGTTAAACTACCTAGCTAGTTAACTAACAGTCAGCCCATGAGGCAAGAAATCCCCCATGATGCAGATACCGTTATCTGACGCAGTCACACTACGGCACAGGAACGTGTTATCTGATTAGGTCATAACGCTTGAGATCTAATTAGACAAGCGACATTCCTCCAGCCCCTGATAAGGCATACGACGTTCTCATAACAAATCAAACCTATGACAACCTGGATAATCCGTGCGGCCATTGTTTTGATTTCACAGAGAACTTTAGTAAAGAATGTGCTAACGAGCAAGTCGTATGACATCTTTATTGACGTACCTATGTCCATCCTTACGTCAATCCCGGCACCTTTAAGGTATAAATATTGCCGACCTTGCCCTATGCAAAACACACACGTGGTGACAGGACGGAGCAGCCATACTTGCCGAAGCCGAGAGCAGAAGCAGACCCCGCAGGCAGCAGCCCCGCCTTCCTGACGCGATGAGAGACGCGCTGCTATCTCAAGCCGAGAGACCCAGCACCGGCGCTACCGGGTAGCCCTCGCAGGCAGCCTGGAATATCGAGAGCAGAGAAAGAGATACCATTCCTCATTCATCCTAAATTCCAGGTACAGAACTGAATAACCCCTCCTAGAGAATTCTTTAGTTATTCACTTGGCAAAAACAAACTTAACTTAAACTGTAACTTTCTATTCCCGCCCACGCATTAGACTTAGGTCAGGTACACGGGGTAGGCGTATTTAGAAACACCAGTTGAGTACGTTTAGTCAAATATATATGTGTATGTAAATATATTTTAATCATTTTAAAACATCATATGGCTCAGAAACCATATCAATGTTTTTACAGTATTATTTTATACTATTGCTTTTAATGTATGCACTTTACTTAACTATAAGTATTGCAATAATATCGATCCATTTCTCTTGTACGAGAAAAGAGACTGATCAATAAATAACATCTTTTATTGAACACGCCCGTCTCTTCCTTTTCTCTACATTCTGATGAGACTAAGAATGCACGTACTGACTGAGTAAAATAATTGCCTTGTGCTCACACGACTCTCGAGATTGACTCTTGATTAGGGGAGAGCAAAGTTGTCATGTTCTATGGTTGTCAGAAACTAAATCCTTTCTTGTCTAATCAGGGGAGTTAATCCTTCCTTGAACATTCGAGAAAGTTTCTAGCGAACTCTGAGCTTAGCTGGCAAACCCAAAAATTAAGTCTAGTATCGACAGTAGTAGACCTAGTTAACGTCTGGCCTAGGCCTTTACTGCTGTAGGTACTATTCCAATGCGCAGAGCCTATTGGGAAAATAGGAGCTACACTACAAGGACTCAGGCTGTTATAGTAAAATGCATTCCAAAAAAATGTAGAATATGTCTATTCACCTTACCCGTTCCAAACTAGAAAATGTGTTTTAGTAAAATGCAAGGGATACTGTTGGTTGTCCAGAATAACACTGTGCATCTGTGTGTATTTAGGTACCAATATCACACTAGTTTTTTAATACTTCATGTGTTTTCACACACATCAATCCTCAAAGACCTATCCAGTACTCACCTTTTAACATAATTAGAAAGTAGTGATTTCTTATATAAGTTGAAAATACTCATAGCAACAGGTATAGAACACCACTTCAACACAAAATATTGTGTATGATGAGGACAGATTTACATAGAGAAGAAAAGCTACACACAGTAACTTATACTATCCTTCTAAACATAAAAGTGTATTTGAAAACACTGAAATATATTATGTTGAACAATTTGGTCTCTTTTAATCCTGAAACTCTCTGGTCTCTACTAGCCAAGCATGTCTTTCTATTCAATACCATACTGGTGCGTTGCAGAAAGCTGTTCTGAAGCCATGTTCCATTTTATACATCTCTGTAATAAAAGTCTCTGGCACTTTTTCAATATATGTTCAAAGATAGTAGGTCTTCAGGTACACTCAGTATATATGTTAACTTTCTCAAATATCTTTAGAAGATACAAACCATCTTTGCACAGATATGTACTCCGTCCATCTTTTGTTTCTTCAGGTTTGTAGAAGCACAGCACATTCCCCATTTTCTATAGTTACTTATACTTATCTTAAAAACAATATTTAATAAAAAAAAGTATATAATATAAAATTAGCATCTGTGGAAGACAAGAAAAAATACAGTTACAATATATATTTTACAATAAAGAATATTCTGTAAAACATTTCATTTGCCTTTTTTGCTGTTCTCAGAATATATTGAATTTCACTAGAAACAGTGAGTTCAATTGTACTCATCACATAACAGCGGGCAAAAAAAAACCAATCAATAGGATTATCTTAAAAAAAACATTCAACATTCTCAATAACAATCTAAAAAATAGAAGTAAAACATATGTTAAATGCTTATTTCCAAGAGAAATTTCTTACGTAAATATGAAACATCTCAAAAATAATAAAATAACAAAACATTATTATTAATTTTCATACACTGTAAATAATGTTATTTATGCTAACAAAATATACAACAAAAAGTCCTTAATTGTTTTAGATACTTTTTCTCATGGCCAATTAGTATGTCTCAAATCCTTTGTTTGGAAGTTGTTCATTATTAATCCTAAGTGTCCGCATTCCAACCTTCTGATCCGGAACCACGACATAATTTGCTGCGTCCTCCAGGGATCACTGACATAATATCGAGGGACATAATATCAACTATCAAAAATATCGGCGACAAAATATCGACAGACAGAATATCGAGTTTGTATCTACAAACAGGTAAGTACAAAAATATTGAGTAAAACATATCGTTTACAAAAATATAGTTTATAAAAATATCGACTTTACTAAAAACAATGTAAAATTAAATTATTATTAAAAATGTATTACTAAAATATACTTAAAAAAACTTAAATTAACTTATAATAATTAAATAATTAATGAAAGTAAAAAAAAATTAGAATCATATTTGTTAAAACATATATATATATAGTAACATAATATAATTAAATAATATCCAATATTATTACCGTACGATAGCGGAAGTGTAAACATTACTATTCCCACTCCAGAGAGTGCAACAGTAGGGAAAGCGTTGGATAGCGTAGGGGTAAAAATTACTAATCCCACTCCAGTGGGTGCAACAGGAGGGAAAGCGTTGGATAGCGTAGGGGTAAAAATTACTATTCCAACTCCAAAGAGTGCAACAGTAGGGAAAGCGTTGGCTAGCATAGCGGTAAAAATTACTATTCCCACGCCAAATAGTGCAACAGTAGGGAAAGCATTGGACAGCGTAGGGGTTAAAATTACTATTCCCACTCCAAAGAGTGCAACAGTAGGGAAAGCGTTGGACAGCGTTGGGGTAAAAATTACTATTCCCACTCCAGTGGGTGCAACAGTAGGGAAAGCGTTGGATAGCATAGGGGTAAAAATTACTATTCCCACTCCAAATAGTGCAACAGTAGGGGAAGCGTTGGATAGTGTAGGGGTTAAAACTACTATTCCCACTCCAAAGAGTGCAACAGTAGGAAAAGCGTTGGATAGCGTAGGGGTTAAAATTACTATTCCCACTCCAAAGAGTGCAACAGTAGGAAAAGCGTTGGATAGCGTAGGGGTTAAAATTACTATTCCCACTCCAAAGAGTGCAACAGTAGAGAAAGCGTTGGATAGCGTAGGGGTAAAAATTACTATTCCCACTCCAGTGAGTGCAACAGTAGGGAAAGCGTTGGATAGCGTAGAGGTAAAAATTACTATTCCCACTCCAGTGGGTGCAACAGTGGGGACGCATTGGATAGCGTAGGGGTAAAAATTACTATTCTCACTCCAGTGTGTGCAACAGTAGGGAAAGCGTTGGATTGCATAGAGGTAAAAAGTACTATTCCAACTCCAAAGAGTGCAACAGTAGGGAAAGCGTTGGCTAGCATAGGTGTAAAAATTACTATTCCTACTCCAAATAGTGCAACAGTAGGGAAAGCGTTGGATAGCGTAGGGGTTCAACTTACAATTCCCACTCCAGTGGGTGCAACAGTAGGGAAAGCGTTGGATAGCGTAGGGGTAAAAATTTACTATTCCCACTCCAAATAGTGCAACAGTAGGGAAAGCGTTGGATAGCGTAGGGGTTAAAATTACTATTCCCACTCCAAATAGTGCAACAGTAGGGAAAGCGTTGGATAGTGTAGGGGTTAAAACGACTATTCCCACTCCAAAGAGTGCAACAGTAGGGAAAGCGTTGGATAGCGTAGGGGTTAAAATTACTATTCCCACTCCAAAGAGTGCAACGGTAGGGAAAGCGTTGGATAGCGTAGGGGTAAAAATTACTATTCCCACTCCAGTGGGTGCAACAGTAGGGAGAGCATTGGATAGCGTAGGGGTAAAAATTACTATTCCCACTCCAGAGGGTGCAACAGTAGGGAAAGCATTGGATAGCGTAGGGGTAAAAATTACTATTCCCACTCCAAAGAGTGCAACAGTAGGGAAAGCGTTGGATAGCGTAGGGGTTAAATTACTATTCCCACTCGAAAGAGTGCAACAGTAGGGAAAGCGTTGGATAGCGTAGGGGTAAATATTACTATTCCCACTCCAGTGAGTGCAACAGTAGGGAAAGCGTTGGATAGCGTAGAGATAAAAATTACTATTCCCACTCCAGTGGGTGCAACAGGGGGGAAAGCATTGGATAGCGTAGGGGTAAAAATTACTATTCTCACTCCAGTGTGTGCAACAGTAGGGAAGGCGTTGGATTGCGTAGAGGTAAAAAGTACTATTCCAACTCCAAAGAGTGCAACAGTAGGGAAAGCGTTGGCTAGCATAGGTGTAAAAATTACTATTCCCACTCCAAAAAGTGCAACAGTAGGGAAAGCGTTGGATAGCGTAGGGGTTCAAATTACTATTCCCACTCCAGTGGGTGCAACAGTAGGGAAAGCGTTGGATAGCGTAGAGGTAAAAATTTACTATTCCCACTCCAAATAGTGCAACAGTAGGGAAAGCGTTGGATAGCGTAGGGGTTAAAATTACTATTCCCACTCCAGTGTGTGCAACAGTAGGGAAAGCGTTGGATAGCGTAGGGGTAAAAATTACTATTCTCACTCCAGTGGGTGCAACAGTAGGGAAAGCATTGGATACCGTAGGGATAAAAATTACTATTCCAACTCCAAATAGTGCAACAGTAGGGAAAGCGTTGGATAGCGTAGGGGTTAAAATTACTATTCCCACTCCAAAGAGTGCAAACAGTAGGGAAAGCGTTGGATAGCGTAGGGGTAAAAATTACTATTCCCACTCCAGTGGGTGCAACACTAGGTAAAGCGTTGGATAGCGTAGGGGTAAAAATTACTATTCCCACTCCAGTGGATGCAACAGTAGGGAAAGCGTTGGATAGCATAGGGGTAAAAATGACTATTCCCACTCCAAATAGTGCAACAGTAGGGAAAGCGTTGGATAGCGTAGGGGTTTAAATTACTATTCCCACTCCAATGAGTGCAACAGTAGGGAAAGTGTTGGATAGCGTAGGGGTTAAAATTACTATTCCCACTCCAAAGAGTGCAACAGTAGGGAAAGCGTTGGATAGCGTAGGGGTAAAAATAACTATTCCCACTCCAGTGGGTGCAACAGTAGGGAAAGCGTTGGATAGCGTAGGGGTAAAAATGACTATTCCCACTCCAGAGGGTACAACAGTAGGGAAACGTTGGATAGCGTAGGGGTAAAAATTACTATTCCCACTCCAAATAGTGCAACAGTAGGGAAAGCGTTGGATAGCGTAGGGGTTAAAATTACTATTCCCACTACAAAGAGTGCAACAGTAGGGAAAGCGTTGGACAGCGTAGGGGTAAAAATTACTAGTCCCATTCCAGTGGGTGCAACAGTAGGGAAAGCGTTGGATAGCGTAGGGGTAAAAATTACTATTCCAACTCCAAAGAGTGCAACAGTAGGGAAAGCGTTGGCTAGCATAGCCGTAAAAATTACTATTCCCATGCCAAATAGTGCAACAGTAGGGAAAGCGTTGGATAGCGTAGGGGTTAAAATTACTATTCCCACTCCAAAGAGTGCAACAGTAGGGAAAGCGTTGGATAGCGTAGGGGTTAAAATTACTATTCCCACTCCAAAGAGTGCAACAGTAGGGAAAGCGTTGGATAGCGTAGGGGTAAAAATGACTATTCCCACTCCAGAGGGTACAACAGTAGGGAAACGTTGGATAGCGTAGGGGTAAAAATTACTATTCCCACTCCAAATAGTGCAACAGTAGGGAAAGCGTTGGATAGCGTAGGGGTTAAAATTACTATTCCCACTACAAAGAGTGCAACAGTAGGGAAAGCGTTGGATAGCGTAGGGGTAAAAATTACTATTCCCACTCCAGTGGGTGCAACAGTAGGGAAAGCATTGGATAGCATAAGGGTAAAAATTACTATTCCCACTCCAAATAGTGCAACAGTAGGGAAAGCGTTGGATAGCGTAGGGGTTAAAACTACTAATCCCACTCCAAAGAGTGCAACAGTAGGGAAAGCGTTGGATAGCGTAGGGGTTAAAATTACTATTCCCACTCCAAAGAGTGCAACAGTAGGGAAAGCGTTGGATAGCGTAGGGTTAAAAATACCTATTCCCACTCCAGTGGGTGCAACAGTAGGGAAAGTGTTGGATAGAGTAGGGGTAAAAATTACTATTCCCACTCCAGAGGGTGCAACAGTAGGGAAAGCGTTGGATAGCGCAGGGGTAAAAATTACTATTCCCACTCCAAATAGTGCAACAGTAGGGAAAGCGTTGGATAGCGTAGGGGTTAAAATTACTATTTTCACTCCAAGGAGTGCAACAGTAGGGAAAGCGTTGGATAGCGTAGCGGTAAAAATTACTATTCCCACTCCAGTGGGTGCAACAGTAGGGAAAGCGTTGGATAGCGTAGGGGTTAAAATTACTATTCCCACTCCAGTGGGTGCAACAGTAGGGAAAGCATTGGATACCGTAGGGGTAAAAATTACTATTCGCACTCCAAAGAGTGCAACAGTAGGGAAAGCGTTGGATAGCGTAGGGGTTAAAATTACTATTCCCACTCCAAAGAGTGCAACAGTAGGGAAAGCGTTGGATAGCGTAGGGGTAAAAATTACTATTCCCACTCCAAATAGTGCAACAGTAGGGAAAGCGTTGGAGAGCGTAGGGGTTAAAATTACTCTACCCAATCCAAGGAGTGCAAACAGTAGGGAAAGCGTTGGATAGCGTAGGGGTAAAAATTACTATTCCCACTCCAGTAGGTGCAACACTAGGTAAAGCGTTGGATAGTGTAGGGGTAAAAATTACTATTCCCACTCCAGTGGGTGCAACAGAAGGGAAAGCGTTGGATAGCATAGGGGTAAAAATTACTATTCCCACTCCAGTGGGTGCAACAGTAGGGAAAGCGTTGGATAGCGTAGGGGTTAAAATTACTATTCGCACTCCAAAGAGTGCAACAGTAGGGAAAGCGTTGGATAGCGTAGGGGTTAAAATTACTATTCCCACTCCAAAGAGTGCAACAGTAGGGAAAGCGTTGGATAGCGTAGGGGTAAAAATTACTATTCCCACTCCAAATAGTGCAACAGTAGGGAAAGCGTTGGATAGCGTAGGGGTAAAAATTACTAATCCCACTCCAGTGGGTGCAACAGGAGGGAAAGCGTTGGATAGCGTAGGGGTAAAAATTTACTATTCCAACTCCAAAGAGTGCAACAGTAGGGAAAGTGTTGGCTAGCATAGCGGTAAAAATTACTATTCCCACGCCAAATAGTGCAACAGTAGGGAAAGCGTTGGATAGCATAGTGGTTAAAATTACTATTCCCACTCCAAAGAGTGCAACAGTAGGGAAAGCGTTGGACAGCGTTGGCGTAAAAATTACTATTCCCACTCCAGTGGGTGCAACAGTAGGTAAAGCATTGGATAGCGTAGGGGTAAAAATTACTATTCCCACTCCAGTGGGTGCAACAGTAGGGAAAGCGTTGGATAGCATAGGGGTAAAAATTACTATTCCCACTCCAAATAGTGCAACAGTAGGGAAAGCGTTGGATAGTGTAGGGGTTAAAACTACTATTCCCACTTCAAAGAGTGCAACAGTAGGGAAAGCGTTGGATAGCGTAGGGGTTAAAATTACTATTCCCACTCCAAAGAGTGCAACAGTAGGGAAAGCGTTGGATAGCGTAGGGGTAAAAATTACTATTCCCACTCCATTGGGTGCAACAGTAGGGAGAGCGTTGGATAGCGTAGGGGTAAAAATTACTATTCCCACTCCAGAGGGTGCAACAGTAGGGAAAGCATTGGATAGCGTAGGGGTAAAAATTACTATTCCCACTCCAAATAGTGCAACAGTAGGGAAAGCGTTGGATAGCGTAGGGGTTAAAATTACTATTCCCACTCCAAAGAGTGCAACAGTAGGGAAAGCGTTGGATAGCGTAGGGGTAAAAATTACTATTCCCACTCCAGTGAGTGCAACAGTAGGGAAAGTGTTGGATAGCGTAGAGGTAAAAATTACTATTCCCACTCCAGTGGGTGCAACAGTGGGGAAAGCATTGGATAGCGTAGGGGTAAAAATTACTATTCTCCCTCCAGTGTGTGCAACAGTAGGGAAAGCGTTGGATTGCGTAGAGGTCAAAAGTACTATTCCAACTCCAAAGAGTGCAACAGTAGGGAAAGCGTTGGCTAGCATAGGTGTAAAAATTACTATTCCCACTCCGAATAGTGCAACAGTAGGGAAAGCGTTGGATAGCGTAGGGGTTCAAATTACTATTCCCACTCCAGTGGGTGCAACAGTAGGGAAAGCGCTGGATAGCGTGGGGTAAAAATTTACTATTCCCACTCCAAATAGTGCAACAGTAGGGAAAGCGTTGGATAGCGTAGGGGGTTAAAATTACTATTCCCACTCCAGTGGGTGCAACAGTAGGGAAAGCGTTGGATAGCGTAGGGGTAAAAATTACTATTCTCACTCCAGTGGGTGCAACAGTAGGGAAAGCATTGGATACCGTAGGGGTAAAAATTACTATTCCAACTCCAAATAGTGCAACAGTAGGGAAAGCGTTGGATAGCGTAGGGGTTAAAATTACTATTCCTACTCCAAAGAGTGCAAACAGTAGGGAAAGCGTTGGATAGCGTAGGGGTAAAAATTATTATTCCCACTCCAGTGGGTGCAACAGTAGGGAAAGCGTTGGATAGCGTAGGGGTTAAAATTACTATTCCCACTCCAAAGAGTGCAACAGTAGGGAAAGCGTTGGATAGCGTAGGGGTTAAAATTACTATTCCCACTCCAAAGAGTGCAACAGTAGGGAAAGCGTTGGATAGCGTAGGGGTAAAAATTACTATTCCCACTCCAAATAGTGCAACAGTAGGGAAAGCGTTATATAGCGTAGGGGTAAAAATTACTAATCCCACTCCAGTGGGTGCAACAGGAGGGAAAGCGTTGGATAGCGTAGGGGTAAAAATTTACTATTCCAACTCCAAAGAGTGCAACAGTAGGGAAAGCGTTGGCTAGCATAGCGGTAAAAATTACTATTCCCACGCCAAATAGTGCAACAGTAGGGAAAGCGTTGGATAGCGTAAGGGTTACAATTACTATTCCCACTCCAAAGAGTGCAACAGTAGGGAAAGCGTTGGACAGCGTTGGCGTAAAAATTACTATTCCCACTCCAGTGGGTGCAACAGTAGGTAAAGCGTTGGATAGCGTAGGGGTAAAAATTACTATTCCCACTCCAGTGGGTGCAACAGTAGGGAAAGCGTTGGATAGCATAGGGGTAAAAATTACTATTCCCACTCGAAATTGTGCAACAGTAGGGAAAGCGTTGGATAGTGTAGGGGTTAAAACTACTATTCCCACTCCAAAGAGTGCAACAGTAGGGAAAGCGTTGGATAGCGTAGGGGTTAAAATTACTATTCCCACTCCAAAGAGTGCAACAGTAGGGAAAGCGTTGGATAGCGTAAGGGTAAAAATTACTATTCCCACTCCAGTGGGTGCAACAGTAGGGAAAGCGTTGGATAGCATAGGGGTAAAAATTACTATTCTCACTCCAGTGGGTGCAACAGTAGGGAAAGCATTGGATACCGTAGGGGTAAAAATTACTATTCCAACTCCAAATAGTGCAACAGTAGGGAAAGCGTTGGATAGCGTAGGGGTTAAAATTACTATTCCTACTCCAAAGAGTGCAAACAGTAGGGAAAGCGTTGGTTAGCGTAGGGGTAAAAATTACTATTCCCACTCCAGTGGGTGCAACACTAGGTAAAGCGTTGGATAGCGTAGGGGTAAAAATTACTATTCCCACTCCAGTGGGTGCAACAGTAGGGAAAGCGTTGGATAGCATAGGGGTAAAAATTACTATTCCCACTCCAAATAGTGCAACAGTAGGTAAAGCGTTGGATCGCGTAGGGGTTAAAATTACTATTCCCACTCCAAAGAGTGCAACAGTAAGGAAAGCGTTGGATAGCGTAGGGGTAAAAATTTACTAATCCAACTCCAAAGAGTGCAACAGTAGGGAAAGCGTTGGCTAGCATAGCGGTAAAAATTACTATTCCCACGCCAAATAGTGCAACAGTAGGGAAAGCGTTGGATAGCGTAGGGGTAAAAATTACTATTCTCCCTCCAGTGTGTGCAACAGTAGGGAAAGCGTTGTATTGCGTAGAGGTCAAAAGTACTATTCCAACTCCAAAGAGTGCAACAGTAGGGAAAGCGTTGGCTAGCATAGGTGTAAAAATTACTATTCCCACTCCAAATAGTGCAACAGTAGGTAAAGCGTTGGATCGCGTAGGGGTAAAAATTACTATTCCCACTCCATTGGGTGCAACAGTAGGGAGAGCGTTGGATAGCGTAGGGGTAAAAATTACTATTCCCACTCCAGAGGGTGCAACAGTAGGGAAAGCATTGGATAGCGTAGGGGTAAAAATTACTATTCCCACTCCAAATAGTGCAACAGTAGGGAAAGCGTTGGATAGCGTAGGGGTTGAAATTACTATTCCCACTCCAAAGAGTGCAACAGTAGGGAAAGCGTTGGATAGCGTAGGGGTAAAAATTACTATTCCCACTCCAGTGAGTGCAACAGTAGGGAAAGTGTTGGATAGCGTAGAGGTAAAAATTACTATTCCCACTCCAGTGGGTGCAACAGTGGGGAAAGCATTGGATAGCGTAGGGGTAAAAATTACTATTCTCCCTCCAGTGTGTGCAACAGTAGGGAAAGCGTTGGATTGCGTAGAGGTCAAAAGTACTATTCCAACTCCAAAGAGTGCAACAGTAGGGAAAGCGTTGGCTAGCATAGGTGTAAAAATTACTATTCCCACTCCGAATAGTGCAACAGTAGGGAAAGCGTTGGATAGCGTAGGGGGTTCAAATTACTATTCCCACTCCAGTGGGTGCAACAGTAGGGAACGCGTTGGATAGCGTGGGGTAAAAATTTACTATTCCCACTCCAAATAGTGTAACAGTAGGGAAAGCGTTGGATAGCGTAGGGGGTTAAAATTACTATTCCCACTCCAGTGGGTGCAACAGTAGGGAAAGCGTTGGATAGCGTAGGGGTAAAATTTACTATTCTCACTCCAGTGGGTGCAACAGTAGGGAAAGCATTGGATACCGTAGGGGTAAAAATTACTATTCCAACTCCAAATAGTGCAACAGTAGGGAAAGCGTTGGATAGCGTAGGGGTTAAAATTACTATTCCTACTCCAAAGAGTACAAACAGTAGGGAAAGCGTTGGATAGCGTAGGGGTAAAAATTACTATTCCCACTCCAGTGGGTGCAACAGTAGGGAAAGCGTTGGATAGCGTAGGGGTTAAAATTACTATTCCCACTCCAAAGAGTGCAACAGTAGGGAAAGCGTTGGATAGCGTAGGGGTTAAAATTACTATTCCCACTCCAAATAGTGCAACAGTAAGGAAAGCATTGGATAGCGTAGGGGGTTAAAATTACTATTCCCACTCCAGTGGGTGCAACAGTAGGGAAAGCGTAGGATAGCGTAGGGGTAAAAATTACTATTCTCACTCCAGTGGGTGCAACAGTAGGGAAAGCATTGGATACCGTAGGGGTAAAAATTACTATTCCAACTCCAAATAGTGCAACAGTAGGGAAAGCGTTGGATAGCGTAGGGGTTAAAATTACTATTCCTACTCCAAAGAGTGCAAACAGTAGGGAAAGCGTTGGATAGCGTAGGGGTAAATATTACTATTCCCACTCCAGTGGGTGCAACACTAGGTAAAGTGTTGGATAGCGTAGGGGTAAAAATTACTATTCCCACTCCAGTGGGTTCAACAGTAGGGAAAGCGTTGGATAGCATAGGGGTAAAAATTACTATTCCCACTCCAAAGAGTGCAACAGTAGGGAAAGCGTTGGCTAGCATAGGTGTAAAAATTACTATTCCCACTCCAAATAGTGCAACAGTAGGTAAAGCGTTGGATTGCGTAGGGGTAAAAATTACTATTCCCACTCCATTGGGTGCAACAGTAGGGAGAGCGTTGGATAGCGTAGGGGTAAAAATTACTATTCCCACTCCAGAGGGTGCAACAGTAGGGAAAGCATTGGATAGCGTAGGGGTAAAAATTACTATTCCCACTCCAAATAGTGCAACAGTAGGGAAAGCGTTGGATAGCGTAGGGGTTAAAATTACTATTCCCACTCCAAAGAGTGCAACAGTAGGGAAAGCGTTGGATAGCGTAGGGGTAAAAATTACTATTCCCACTCCAGTGAGTGCAACAGTAGGGAAAGTGTTGGATAGCGTAGAGGTAAAAATTACTATTCCCACTCCAGTGGGTGCAACAGTGGGGAAAGCATTGGATAGCGTAGGGGTAAAAATTACTATTCTCCCTCCAGTGTGTGCAACAGTAGGGAAAGCGTTGGATTGCGTAGAGGTCAAAAGTACTATTCCAACTCCAAAGAGTGCAACAGTAGGGAAAGCGTTGGCTAGCATAGGTGTAAAAATTACTATTCCCACTCCGAATAGTGCAACAGTAGGGAAAGTGTTGGATAGCGTAGGGGTTAAAATTACTATTCCCACTCCAGTGGGTGCAACAGTAGGGAAAGCGTTGGATAGCGTGGGGTAAAAATTTACTATTCCCACTCCAAATAGTGCAACAGTAGGGAAAGCGTTGGATAGCGTAGGGGGTTAAAATTACTATTCCCACTCCAGTGGGTGCAACAGTAGGGAAAGCGTTGGATAGCGTAGGGGTAAAATTTACTATTCTCACTCCAGTGGGTGCAACAGTAGGGAAAGCATTGGATACCGTAGGGGTAAAAATTACTATTCCAACTCCAAATAGAGCAACAGTAGGGAAAGCGTTGGATAGCGTAGGGGTTAAAATTACTATTCCTACTCCAAAGAGTACAAACAGTAGGGAAAGCGTTGGATAGCGTAGGGGTAAAAATTACTATTCCCACTCCAGTGGGTGCAACAGTAGGGAAAGCGTTGGATAGCGTAGGGGTTAAAATTACTATTCCCACTCCAAAGAGTGCAACAGTAGGGAAAGCGTTGGATAGCGTAGGGGTTAAAATTACTATTCCCACTCCAAATAGTGCAACAGTAAGGAAAGCATTGGATAGCGTAGGGGGTTAAAATTACTATTCCCACTCCAGTGGGTGCAACAGTAGGGAAAGCGTTGGATAGCGTAGGGGTAAAAATTACTATTCTCACTCCAGTGGGTGCAACAGTAGGGAAAGCATTGGATACCGTAGGGGTAAAAATTACTATTCCAACTCCAAATAGTGCAACAGTAGGGAAAGCGTTGGATAGCGTAGGGGTTAAAATTACTATTCCTACTCCAAAGAGTGCAAACAGTAGGGAAAGCGTTGGATAGCGTAGGGGTAAATATTACTATTCCCACTCCAGTGGGTGCAACACTAGGTAAAGCGTTGGATAGCGTAGGGGTAAAAATTACTATTCCCACTCCAGTGGGTGCAACAGTAGGCAAAGCGTTGGATAGCATAGGGGTAAAAATTACTATTCCCACTCCAAATAGTGCAACAGTAGGTAAAGCGTTGGATCGCGTAGGGGTTAAAATTACTATTCCCACTCCAAAGAGTGCAACAGTAGGGAAAGCGTTGGATAGCGTAGGGGTTAAAATTACTATTCCCACTCCAAAGAGTGCAACAGTAGGGAAAGCGTTGGATAGCGTAGGGATAAAAATACCTATTCCCACTCCAGCGGGTGCAACAGTAGGGAAAGCGTTGGATAGAGTAGGGGTAAAAATTACTATTCCCACTCCAGAGGGTGCAACAGTAGGGAAAGCGTTGGATAGCGCAGGGGTAAAAATTACTATTCCCACTCCAAATAGGGCAACAGTAAGGAAAGCGTTGGATAGAGTAGGGGTTAAAATTACTATTTTCACTCCAAAGAGTGCAACAGTAGGGAAAGTGTTGGATAGCGTAGCGGTAAAAATTTACTATTCCAACTCCAGTGGGTGCAACAGTAGGGAAAGCGTTGGATAGCGTAGGGGTTAAAATTACTATTCCCACTCCAGTGGGTGCAACAGTAGGGAAAGCATTGGATACCGTAGGGGTAAAAATTACTATTCCAACTCCAAATAGTGCAACAGTAGGGAAAGCGTTGGAGAGCGTAGGGGTTAAAATTACTATTCCCACTCCAAAGAGTGCAAACAGTAGGGAAAGCGTTGGATAGCGTAGGGGTAAAAATTACTATTCCCACTCCAGTAGGTGCAACACTAGGTAAAGCGTTGGATAGCGTAGGGGTAAAAATTACTATTCCCACTCCAGTGAGTGCAACAGAAGGGAAAGCGTTGGATAGCATAGGGGTAAAAATTACTATTCCCACTCCAGTGGGTGCAACAGTAGGGAAAGCGTTGGATAGCATAGGGGTTAAAATTACTATTCCCACTCCAAAGAGTGCAACAGTAGGGAAAGCGTTGGATAGCGTAGGGGTTAAAATTACTATTCCCACTCCAAAGAGTGCAACAGTAGGGAAAGCGTTGGATAGCGTAGGGGTAAAAATTACTATTCCCACTCCAAATAGTGCAACAGTAAGGAAAGCGTTGGATAGCGTAGGGGTAAAAATTACTAATCTCATTCCAGTGGGTGCAACAGGAGGGAAAGCGTTGGATAGCGTAGGGGTAAAAATTTACTATTCCAACTCCAAAGAGTGCAACAGTAGGGAAAGCGTTGGCTAGCATAGCGGTAAAAATTACTATTCCCACGCCAAATAGTGCAACAGTAGGGAAAGTGTTGGATAGCGTAGGGGTTAAAATTACTATTCCCACTCCAAAGAGTGCAACAGTAGGGAAAGCGTTGGATAGCGTAGGGGTTAAAATTACTATTCCCACTCCAGTGGGTGCAACAGTAGGTAAAGCGTTGGATAGCGTAGGGGTAAAAATTACTATTCCCACTCCAGTGGGTGCAACAGTAGGGAAAGCGTTGGATAGCATAGGGGTAAAAATTACTATTCCCACTCCAAATAGTGCAACAGTAGGGAAAGCGTTGGGTAGTGTAGGGGTTAAAACTACTATTCCCACTCCAAAGAGTGCAACAGTAGGGAAAGCGTTGGATAGCGTAGGGGTTAAAATTACTATTCCCACTCCAAAGAGTGCAACAGTAGGGAAAGCGTTGGATAGCGTAGGGGTAAAAATTACTATTCCCACTCCATTGGGTGCAACAGTAGGGAGAGCGTTGGATAGCGTAGGGGTAAAAATTACTATTCCCACTCCAGAGGGTGCAACAGTAGGGAAAGCATTGGATAGCGTAGGAGTAAAAATTACTATTCCCACTCCAAATAGTGCAACAGTAGGGAAAGCGTTGGATAGCGTAGGGGTTAAAATTACTATTCCCACTCCAAAGAGTGCAACAGTAGGGAAAGCGTTGGATAGCGTAGGGGTAAAAATTACTATTCCCACTCCAGTGAGTGCAACAGTAGGGAAAGTGTTGGATAGCGTAGAGGTAAAAATTACTATTCCCACTCCAGTGGGTGCAACAGTGGGGAAAGCATTGGATAGCGTAGGGGTAAAAATTACTATTCTCCCTCCAGTGTGTGCAACAGTAGGGAAAGCGTTGGATTGCGTAGAGGTCAAAAGTACTATTCCAACTCCAAAGAGTGCAACAGTGGGGAAAGCGTTGGCTAGCATAGGTGTAAAAATTACTATTCCCACTCCGAATAGTGCAACAGTAGGGAAAGCGTTGGATAGCGTAGGGGTTCAAATTACTATTCCCACTCCAGTGGGTGCAACAGTAGGGAAAGCGTTGGATAGCGTGGGGTAAAAATTTACTATTCCCACTCCAAATAGTGCAACAGTAGGGAAAGCGTTGGATAGCGTAGGGGGTTAAAATTACTATTCCCACTCCAGTGGGTGCAACAGTAGGGAAAGCGTTGGATAGCTTAGGTGTAAAAATTACTATTCTCACTCCAGTGGGTGCAACAGTAGGGAAAGCATTGGATACCGTAGGGGTAAAAATTACTATTCCAACTCCAAATAGTGCAACAGTAGGGAAAGCGTTGGATAGCGTAGGGGTTAAAATTACTATTCCTACTCCAAAGAGTGCAAACAGTAGGGAAAGCGTTGGATAGCGTAGGGGTAAAAATTACTATTCCCACTCCAGTGGGTGCAACAGTAGGGAAAGCGTTGGATAGCGTAGGGGTTAAAATTACTATTCCCACTCTAAAGAGTGCAACAGTAGGGAAAGCGTTGGATAGCGTAGGGGTTAAAATTACTATTCCCACTCCAAAGAGTGCAACAGTAGGGAAAGCGTTGGATAGCGTAGGGGTAAAAATTACTATTCTCACTCCAAATAGTGCAACAGTAGGGAAAGCGTTGGATAGCGTAGGGGTAAAAATTACTAATCCCACTCCAGTGGGTGCAACAGGAGGGAAAGCGTTGGATAGCGTAGGGGTAAAAATTTACTATTCCAACTCCAAAGAGTGCAACAGTAGGGAAAGCGTTGGCTAGCATAGCGGTAAAAATTACTATTCCCACGCCAAATAGTGCAACAGTAAGGAAAGCGTTGGATAGCGTAGGGGTTAAAATTACTATTCCCACTCCAAAGAGTGCAACAGTAGGGAAAGCGTTGGACAGCGTTGGCGTAAAAATTACTATTCCCACTCCAGTGGGTGCAACAGTAGGTAAAGCGTTGGATAGCGTAGGGGTAAAAATTACTATTCCCACTCCAGTGGGTGCAACAGTAGGGAAAGCGTTGGATAGCATAGGGGTAAAAATTACTATTCCCACTCCAAATAGTGCAACAGTAGGGAAAGCGTTGGATAGTGTAGGGGTTAAAACTACTATTCCCACTCCAAAGAGTGCAACAGTAGGGAAAGCGTTGGATAGCGTAGGGGTTAAAATTACTATTCCCACTCCAAAGAGTGCAACAGTAGGGAAAGCGTTGGATAGCGTAGGGGTAAAAATTACTATTCCCACTCCATTGGGTGCAACAGTAGGGAGAGCGTTGGATAGCGTAGGGGTAAAAATTACTATTCCCACTCCAGAGGGTGCAACAGTAGGGAAAGCATTGGATAGCGTAGGGGTAAAAAATACTATTCCCACTCCAAATAGTGCAACAGTAGGGAAAGCGTTGGATAGCGTAGGGGTTAAAATTACTATTCCCACTCCAAAGAGTGCAACAGTAGGGAAAGCGTTGGATAGCGTAGGGGTAAAAATTACTATTCCCACTCCAGTGAGTGCAACAGTAGGGAAAGTGTTGGATAGCGTGGAGGTAAAAATTACTATTCCAACTCCAGTGGGTGCAACAGTGGGGAAAGCATTGGATAGCGTAGGGGTTAAAATTACTATTCCCACTCCAAAGAGTGCAACAGTAGGGAAAGCGTTGGATAGCGTAGGGGTTAAAATTACTATTCCCACTCCAAAGAGTGCAACAGTAGGGAAAGCGTTGGATAGCGTAGGGGTTAAAATTACTATTCCCACTCCAAAGAGTGCAACAGTAGGGAAAGCGTTGGATAGCGTAGGGGTAAAAATTACTATTCCCACTCCATTGGGTGCAACAGTAGGGAGAGCGTTGGATAGCGTAGGGGTAAAAATTACTATTCCCACTCCAGAGGGTGCAACAGTAGGGAAAGCATTGGATAGCGTAGGGGTAAAAATTACTATTCCCACTCCAAATAGTGCAACAGTAGGGAAAGCGTTGGATAGCGTAGGGGTTAAAATTACTATTCCCACTCCAAAGAGTGCAACAGTAGGGAAAGCGTTGGATAGCGTAGGGGTAAAAATTACTATTCCCACTCCAGTGAGTGCAACAGTAGGGAAAGTGTTGGATAGCGTAGAGGTAAAAATTACTATTCCCACTCCAGTGGGTGCAACAGTGGGGAAAGCATTGGATAGCGTAGGGGTAAAAATTACTATTCTCTCTCCAGTGTGTGCAACAGTAGGGAAAGCGTTGGATTGCGTAGAGGTCAAAAGTACTATTCCAACTCCAAAGAGTGCAACAGTAGGGAAAGCGTTGGCTAGCATAGGTGTAAAAATTACTATTCCCACTCCGAATAGTGCAACAGTAGGGAAAGCGTTGGATAGCGTAGGGGTTCAAATTACTATTCCCACTCCAGTGGGTGCAACAGTAGGGAAAGCGTTGGATAGCGTGGGGTAAAAATTTACTATTCCCACTCCAAATAGTGCAACAGTAAGGAAAGCGTTGGATAGCGTAGGGGGTTAAAATTACTATTCCCACTCCAGTGGGTGCAACAGTAGGGAAAGCGTTGGATAGCGTAGGGGTACAAATTACTATTCTCACTCCAGTGGGTGCAACAGTAGGGAAAGCATTGGATACCGTAGGGGTAAAAATTACTATTCCAACTCCAAATAGTGCAACAGTAGGGAAAGCGTTGGATAGCGTAGGGGTTAAAATTACTATTCCTACTCCAAAGAGTGCAAACAGTAGGGAAAGCGTTGGATAGCGTAGGGGTAAAAATTACTATTCCCACTCCAGTGGGTGCAACACTAGGTAAAGCGTTGGATAGCGTAGGGGTAAAAATGACTATTCCCACTCCAGTGGGTGCAACAGTAGGGAAAGCGTTGGATAGCATAGGGGTAAAAATTACTATTCCCACTCCAAATAGTGCAACAGTAGGTAAAGCGTTGGATCGCGTAGGGGTTAAAATTACTATTCCCACTCCAAAGAGTGCAACAGTAGGGAAAGCGTTGGATAGCGTAGGGGTTAAAATTACTATTCCCACTCCAAAGAGTGCAACAGTAGGGAAAGCGTTGGATAGCGTAGGGGTAAAAATAACTATTCCCACTCCAGTGGGTGCAACAGTAGGGAAAGCGTTGGATAGTGTAGGGGTAAAAATGACTATTCCCACTCCAGAGGGTACAACAGTAGGGAAAGCGTTGTATAGCGTAGGGGTAAAAATTACTATTCCCACTCCAAATAGGGCAACAGTAGGGAAAGCGTTGGATAGCGTAGGGGTTAAAATTACTATTCCCACTCCAAAGAGTGCAACAGTAGGGAAAGCGTTGGATAGCGTAGGGGTAAAAATTACTATTCCCATTCCAGTGGGTGCAACAGTAGGGAAAGCGTTGGATAGCGTAGGGGTAAAAATTACTATTCCAACTCCAAAGAGTGCAACAGTAGGGAAAGCGTTGGCTAGCATAGCGGTAAAAATTACTATTCCCACGCCAAATAGTGCAACAGTAGGGAAAGCGTTGGATAGCGTAGGGGTTAAAATTACTATTCCCACTCCAAAGAGTGCAACAGTAGGGAAAGCGTTGGACAGCGTTGGGGTAAAAATTACTATTCCCACTCCAGTGGGTGCAACAGTAGGTAAAGTGTTGGATAGCGTAGGGGTAAAATTTACTATTCCCACTCCAGTGGGTGCAACAGTAGGGAAAGCGTTGGATAGCATGAGGGTAAAAATTACTATTCCCACTCCAAACAGTGCAACAGTAGGGAAAGCGTTGGATAGCGTAGGGGTTAAAACTACTAATCCCACTCCAAAGAGTGCAACAGTAGGGAAAGCATTGTATAGCGTAGGGGTTAAAATTACTATTCCCACTCCAAAGAGTGCAACAGTAGGGAAAGCGTTGGATAGCCTAGGGGTAAAAACTACTATTCCCACTCCAGAGGGTGCAACAGTAGGGAAAGAGTTGGATAGCGCAGGGGTAAAAATTACCATTCCCACTCCAAATAGTGCAACAGTAGGGAAAGCGATGGATAGCGTAGGGGTTAAAATTACTATTTCCACTCCAAAGAGTGCAACAGTAGGGAAAGCGTTGGATAGCGTAGCGGTAAAAACTACTATTCCAACTCCAAATAGTGCAACAGTAGGGAAAGCGTTGGATAGCGTAGGGGTTAAAATTACTATTCCCACTCCAGTGGGTGCAACAGTAGGGAAAGCGTTGGATAGCGTAGGGGTTAAAATTACTATTCCCACTCCAGTGGGTGCAACAGTAGGGAAAGCATTGGATACCGTAGGGGTAAAAATTACTATTCCAACTCCAAATAGTGCAACAGTAGGGAAAGCGTTGGATAGCGTAGGGGTTAAAATTACTATTCCCACTCCAAAGAGTGCAAACAGTAGGGAAAGCGTTGGATAGCGTAGGGGTAAAAATTACTATTCCCACTCCAGTAGGTGCAACACTAGGTAAAGCGTTGGATAGCGTAGGGGTAAAAATTACTATTCCCACTCCAGTGGGTGCAACAGTAGGGAAAGCGTTGGATAGCGTAGGGGTTAAAATTACTATTCCCACTCCAAAGAGTGCAACAGTAGGGAAAGCGTTGGATAGCGTAGGGGTTAAAATTACTATTCCCACTCCAAAGAGTGCAACAGTAGGGAAAGCATTGGATAGCGTAGGGGTCAAACTTACTATTCCCACTCCAGTGGGTGCAACAGTAGGGAAAGCGTTGGATAGTGTAGGGGTTAAAATTACTATTCCCACTCCAAAGAGTGCAACAGTAGGGAAAGCGTTGGATGGCGTAGGGGTAAAAATTACTATTCCCATTCCAGTGGGTGCAACAGTAGGGTAAGCGTTGGATAGCGTAGGGGTAAAAATTACTATTCCAACTCCAAAGAGTGCAACAGTAGGGAAAGCGTTGGCTAGCATAGCGGTAACAATTACTGTTCCCATGCCAAGTAGTGCAACAGTAGGGAAAGCGTTGGATAGCGTAGGGGTTAAAATTACTATTCCCACTCCAAAGAGTGCAACAGTAGGGAAAGCGTTGGATAGCATAGGGGTTAAAACTACTATTCCCACTCCAAAGAGTGCAACAGTAGGGAAAGCGTTGGATAGCGTCGGGGTTAAACTTACTATTCCCACTCCAAAGAGTGCAACAGTAGGGAAAGCGTTGGATAGCGTATCGGTAAAAATTACTATTCCCACTCCAGTGGGTGCAACAGTAGGGAAAGCGTTGGATAGCATAGGTGTAAAAATTACTATTCCCACTCCAAATAGTGCAACAGTAGGGAAAGCGTTGGATAGCGTAGGGGTTAAAACTACTATTCCCACTCCAGAGGGTGCAACAGTAGGTAAAGCGTTGGATAGCGCAGGGGTAAAAATTACTATTCCCACTCCAAATAGTGCAACATTAGGGAAAGCGTTGGATAGCGTAGGGGTTAAAATTACTATTCCCACTCCAAAGAGTGCAACAGTAGGGAAAGCGTTGGATAGCGTAGGGGTTAAAATTACTATTCCCACTCCAAAGAGTGCAACAGTAGGGAAAGCGTTGGATAGCGTAGGGGTAAATATTACTATTCCCATTCCAGTGGGTGCAACAGTAGGGAAAGCGTTGGATAGCGTAGGGGTAAAAATTACTATTCCAACTCCAAAGAGTGCAACAGTAGGGAAAGCGTTGGCTAGCATAGCGGTAAAAATTACTATTCCCACGCCAAATAGTGCAACAGTAGGGAAAGCGTTGGATAGCGTAGGGGTTAAAATTACTATTCCCACTCCAGTGGGTGCAACAGTAGGTAAAGTGTTGGATAGCGTAGGGGTAAAATTTACTATTCTCACTCCAGTGGGTGCAACAGTAGGGAAAGCGTTGGATAGCATGAGGGTAAAAATTACTATTCCCACTCCAAACAGTGCAACAGTAGGGAAAGCGTTGGATAGCGTAGGGGTTAAAACTACTGTTCCCATGCCAAGTAGTGCAACAGTAGGGAAAGCGTTGGATAGCGTAGGGGTTAAAATTACTATTCCCACTCCAAAGAGTGCAACAGTAGGGAAAGCGTTGGATAGCGTAGGGGTTAAAACTACTATTCCCACTCCAAAGAGTGCAACAGTAGGGAAAGCGTTGGATAGCGCAGGGGTAAAAATTACTATTCTCACTCCAGTGGGTGCAACAGTAGGGAAAGCATTGGATACCGTAGGGGTAAAAATTACTATTCCAACTCCAAATAGTGCAACAGTAGGGAAAGCGTTGGATAGCGTAGGGGTTAAAATTACTATTCCTACTCCAAAGAGTGCAAACAGTAGGGAAAGCGTTGGATAGCGTAGGGGTAAAAATTACTATTCCCACTCCAGTGGGTGCAACACTAGGTAAAGCGTTGGATAGCGTAGGGGTAAAAATGACTATTCCCACTCCAGTGGGTGCAACAGTAGGGAAAGCGTTGGATAGCATAGGGGTAAAAATTACTATTCCCACTCCAAATAGTGCAACAGTAGGTAAAGCGTTGGATCGCGTAGGGGTTAAAATTACTATTCCCACTCCAAAGAGTGCAACAGTAGGGAAAGCGTTGAATAGCGTAGGGGTTAAAATTACTATTCCCACTCCAAAGAGTGCAACAGTAGGGAAAGCGTTGGATAGCGTAGGGGTAAAAATAACTATTCCCACTCCAAATAGGGCAACAGTAGGGAAAGCGTTGGATAGCGTAGGGGTTAAAATTACTATTCCCACTCCAAAGAGTGCAACAGTAGGGAAAGCGTTGGATAGCGTAGGGGTAAAAATTACTATTCCCATTCCAGTGGGTGCAACAGTAGGGAAAGCATTGGATAGCGTAGGGGTAAAAATTACTATTCCAACTCCAAAGAGTGCAACAGTAGGGAAAGCGTTGGCTAGCATAGCGGTAAAAATTACTATTCCCACGCCAAATAGTGCAACAGTAGGGAAAGCGTTGGATAGCGTAGGGGTTAAAATTACTATTCCCACTCCAAAGAGTGCAACAGTAGGGAAAGCGTTGGACAGCGTTGGGGTAAAAATTACTATTCCCACTCCAGTGGGTGCAACAGTAGGTAAAGTGTTGGATAGCGTAGGGGAAAAATTTACTATTCCCACTCCAGTGGGTGCAACAGTAGGGAAAGCGTTGGATAGCATGAGGGTAAAAATTACTATTCCCACTCCAAACAGTGCAACAGTAGGGAAAGCGTTGGATAGCGTAGGGGTTAAAACTACTAATCCCACTCCAAAGAGTGCAACAGTAGGGAAAGCGTTGTATAGCGTAGGGGTTAAAATTACTATTCCCACTCCAAAGAGTGCAACAGTAGGGAAAGCGTTGGATAGCCTAGGGGTAAAAACTACTATTCCCACTCCAGAGGGTGCAACAGTAGGGAAAGCGTTGGATAGCGCAGGGGTAAAAATTACCATTCCCACTCCAAATAGTGCAACAGTAGGGAAAGCGTTGGATAGCGTAGGGGTTAAAATTACTATTTCCACTCCAAAGAGTGCAACAGTAGGGAAAGCGTTGGATAGCGTAGCGGTAAAAACTACTATTCCCACTCCAGTGGGTGCAACAGTAGGGAAAGCGTTGGATAGCGTAGGGGTTAAAATTACTATTCCCACTCCAGTGGGTGCAACAGTAGGGAAAGCATTGGATACCGTAGGGGTAAACATTACTATTCCAACTCCAAATAGTGCAACAGTAGGGAAAGCGTTGGATAGCGTAGGGGTTAAAATTACTATTCCCACTCCAAAGAGTGCAAACAGTAGGGAAAGCGTTGGATAGCGTAGGGGTAAAAATTACTATTCCCACTCCAGTAGGTGCAACACTAGGTAAAGCGTTGGATAGCGTAGGGGTAAAAATTACTATTCCCACTCCAGCGGGTGCAACAGTAGGGAAAGCGTTGGATAGCGTAGGGGTTAAAATTACTATTCCCACTCCAAAGAGTGCAACAGTAGGGAAAGCGTTGGATAGCGTAGGGGTTAAAATTACTATTCCCACTCCAAAGAGTGCAACAGTAGGGAAAGCATTGGATAGCGTAGGGGTCAAACTTACTATTCCCACTCCAGTGGGTGCAACAGTAGGGAAAGCGTTGGATAGCGTAGGGGTTAAAATTACTATTCCCACTCCAAAGAGTGCAACAGTAGGGAAAGCGTTGGATGGCGTAGGGGTAAAAATTACTATTCCCATTCCAGTGGGTGCAACAGTAGGGTAAGCGTTGGATAGCGTAGGGGTAAAAATTACTATTCCAACTCCAAAGAGTGCAACAGTAGGGAAAGCGTTGGCTAGCATAGCGGTAACAATTACTGTTCCCATGCCAAGTAGTGCAACAGTAGGGAAAGCGTTGGATAGCTTAGGGGTTAAAATTACTATTCCCACTCCAAAGAGTGCAACAGTAGGGAAAGCGTTGGATAGCGTAGGGGTTAAAACTACTATTCCCACTCCAAAGAGTGCAACAGTAGGGAAAGCGTTGGATAGCGTTGGGGTTAAACTTACTATTCCCACTCCAAAGAGTGCAACAGTAGGGAAAGCGTTGGATAGCGTATCGGTAAAAATTACTATTCCCACTCCAGTGGGTGCAACAGTAGGGAAAGCGTTGGATAGCATAGGTGTAAAAATTACTATTCCCACTCCAAATAGTGCAACAGTAGGGAAAGCGTTGGATAGCGTAGGGGTTAAAACTACTATTCCCACTCCAGAGGGTGCAACAGTAGGGAAAGCGTTGGATAGCGCAGGGGTAAAAATTACTATTCCCACTCCAAATAGTGCAACATTAGGGAAAGCGTTGGATAGCGTAGGGGTTAAAATTACTATTCCCACTCCAAAGAGTGCAACAGTAGGGAAAGCGTTGGATAGCGTAGGGGTTAAAATTACTATTCCCACTCCAAAGAGTGCAACAGTAGGGAAAGCGTTGGATAGCGTAGGGGTAAATATTACTATTCCCATTCCAGTGGGTGCAACAGTAGGGAAAGCGTTGGATAGCGTAGGGGTAAAAATTACTATTCCAACTCCAAAGAGTGCAACAGTAGGGAAAGCGTTGGCTAGCATAGCGGTAAAAATTACTATTCCCACGCCAAATAGTGCAACAGTAGGGAAAGCGTTGGATAGCGTAGGGGTTAAAATTACTATTCCCACTCCAAAGAGTGCAACAGTAGGGAAAGCATTGGACAGCGTTGGGGTAAAAATTACTATTCCCACTCCAGTGGGTGCAACAGTAGGTAAAGTGTTGGATAGCGTAGGGGTAAAATTTACTATTCTCACTCCAGTGGGTGCAACAGTAGGGAAAGCGTTGGATAGCATGAGGGTAAAAATTACTATTCCAACTCCAAATAGTGCAACAGTAGGGAAAGCGTTGGATAGCGTAGGGGTTAAAATTACTATTCCTACTCCAAAGAGTGCAAACAGTAGGGAAAGCGTTGGATAGCGTAGGGGTAAAAATTACTATTCCCACTCCAGTGGGTGCAACACTAGGTAAAGCGTTGGATAGCGTAGGGGTAAAAATGACTATTCCCACTCCAGTGGGTGCAACAGTAGGGAAAGCGTTGGATAGCATAGGGGTAAAAATTACTATTCCCACTCCAAATAGTGCAACAGTAGGTAAAGCGTTGGATCGCGTAGGGGTTAAAATTACTATTCCCACTCCAAAGAGTGCAACAGTAGGGAAAGCGTTGGATAGCGTAGGGGTTAAAATTACTATTCCCACTCCAAAGAGTGCAACAGTAGGGAAAGCGTTGGATAGCGTAGGGGTAAAAATAACTATTCCCACTCCAGTGGGTGCAACAGTAGGGAAAGCGTTGGATAGTGTAGGGGTAAAAATGACTATTCCCACTCCAGAGGGTACAACAGTAGGGAAAGCGTTGGATAGCGTAGGGGTAAAAATTACTATTCCCACTCCAAATAGGGCAACAGTAGGGAAAGCGTTGGATAGCGTAGGGGTTAAAATTACTATTCCCACTCCAAAGAGTGCAACAGTAGGGAAAGCGTTGGATAGCGTAGGGGTAAAAATTACTATTCCCATTCCAGTGGGTGCAACAGTAGGGAAAGCATTGGATAGCGTAGGGGTAAAAATTACTATTCCAACTCCAAAGAGTGCAACAGTAGGGAAAGCGTTGGCTAGCATAGCGGTAAAAATTACTATTCCCACGCCAAATAGTGCAACAGTAGGGAAAGCGTTGGATAGCGTAGGGGTTAAAATTACTATTCCCACTCCAAAGAGTGCAACAGTAGGGAAAGCGTTGGACAGCGTTGGGGTAAAAATTACTATTCCCACTCCAGTGGGTGCAACAGTAGGTAAAGTGTTGGATAGCGTAGGGGAAAAATTTACTATTCCCACTCCAGTGGGTGCAACAGTAGGGAAAGCGTTGGATAGCATGAGGGTAAAAATTACTATTCCCACTCCAAACAGTGCAACAGTAGGGAAAGCGTTGGATAGCGTAGGGGTTAAAACTACTAATCCCACTCCAAAGAGTGCAACAGTAGGGAAAGCGTTGTATAGCGTAGGGGTTAAAATTACTATTCCCACTCCAAAGAGTGCAACAGTAGGGAAAGCGTTGGATAGCCTAGGGGTAAAAACTACTATTCCCACTCCAGAGGGTGCAACAGTAGGGAAAGCGTTGGATAGCGCAGGGGTAAAAATTACCATTCCCACTCCAAATAGTGCAACAGTAGGGAAAGCGTTGGATAGCGTAGGGGTTAAAATTACTATTTCCACTCCAAAGAGTGCAACAGTAGGGAAAGCGTTGGATAGCGTAGCGGTAAAAACTACTATTCCCACTCCAGTGGGTGCAACAGTAGGGAAAGCGTTGGATAGCGTAGGGGTTAAAATTACTATTCCCACTCCAGTGGGTGCAACAGTAGGGAAAGCATTGGATACCGTAGGGGTAAAAATTACTATTCCAACTCCAAATAGTGCAACAGTAGGGAAAGCGTTGGATAGCGTAGGGGTTAAAATTACTATTCCCACTCCAAAGAGTGCAAACAGTAGGGAAAGCGTTGGATAGCGTAGGGGTAAAAATTACTATTCCCACTCCAGTAGGTGCAACACTAGGTAAAGCGTTGGATAGCGTAGGGGTAAAAATTACTATTCCCACTCCAGTGGGTGCAACAGTAGGGAAAGCGTTGGATAGCGTAGGGGTTAAAATTACTATTCCCACTCCAAAGAGTGCAACAGTAGGGAAAGCGTTGGATAGCGTAGGGGTTAAAATTACTATTCCCACTCCAAAGAGTGCAACAGTAGGGAAAGCATTGGATAGCGTAGGGGTCAAACTTACTATTCCCACTCCAGTGGGTGCAACAGTAGGGAAAGCGTTGGATAGCGTAGGGGTTAAAATTACTATTCCCACTCCAAAGAGTGCAACAGTAGGGAAAGCGTTGGATGGCGTAGGGGTAAAAATTACTATTCCCATTCCAGTGGGTGCAACAGTAGGGTAAGCGTTGGATAGCGTAGGGGTAAAAATTACTATTCCAACTCCAAAGAGTGCAACAGTAGGGAAAGCGTTGGCTAGCATAGCGGTAACAATTACTGTTCCCATGCCAAGTAGTGCAACAGTAGGGAAAGCGTTGGATAGCTTAGGGGTTAAAATTACTATTCCCACTCCAAAGAGTGCAACAGTAGGGAAAGCGTTGGATAGCGTAGGGGTTAAAACTACTATTCCCACTCCAAAGAGTGCAACAGTAGGGAAAGCGTTGGATAGCGTTGGGGTTAAACTTACTATTCCCACTCCAAAGAGTGCAACAGTAGGGAAAGCGTTGGATAGCGTATCGGTAAAAATTACTATTCCCACTCCAGTGGGTGCAACAGTAGGGAAAGCGTTGGATAGCATAGGTGTAAAAATTACTATTCCCACTCCAAATAGTGCAACAGTAGGGAAAGCGTTGGATAGCGTAGGGGTTAAAACTACTATTCCCACTCCAGAGGGTGCAACAGTAGGGAAAGCGTTGGATAGCGCAGGGGTAAAAATTACTATTCCCATTCCAAATAGTGCAACATTAGGGAAAGCGTTGGATAGCGTAGGGGTTAAAATTACTATTCCCACTCCAAAGAGTGCAACAGTAGGGAAAGCGTTGGATAGCGTAGGGGTTAAAATTACTATTCCCACTCCAAAGAGTGCAACAGTAGGGAAAGTGTTGGATAGCGTAGGGGTAAATATTACTATTCCCATTCCAGTGGGTGCAACAGTAGGGAAAGCGTTGGATAGCGTAGGGGTAAAAATTACTATTCCAACTCCAAAGAGTGCAACAGTAGGGAAAGCGTTGGCTAGCATAGCGGTAAAAATTACTATTCCCACGCCAAATAGTGCAACAGTAGGGAAAGCGTTGGATAGCGTAGGGGTTAAAATTACTATTCCCACTCCAAAGAGTGCAACAGTAGGGAAAGCATTGGACAGCGTTGGGGTAAAAATTACTATTCCCACTCCAGTGGGTGCAACAGTAGGTAAAGTGTTGGATAGCGTAGGGGTAAAATTTACTATTCTCACTCCAGTGGGTGCAACAGTAGGGAAAGCGTTGGATAGCATGAGGGTAAAAATTACTATTCCCACTCCAAACAGTGCAACAGTAGGGAAAGCGTTGGATAGCGTAGCGGTAACAATTACTGTTCCCATGCCAAGTAGTGCAACAGTAGGGAAAGCGTTGGATAGCGTAGGGGTTAAAATTACTATTCCCACTCCAAAGAGTGCAACAGTAGGGAAAGCGTTGGATAGCCTAGGGGTAAAAACTACTATTCCCACTCCAGAGGGTGCAACAGTAGGGAAAGCGTTGGATAGCGCAGGGGTAAAAATTACCATTCCCACTCCAAATAGTGCAACAGTAGGGAAAGCGTTGGATAGCGTAGGGGTTAAAATTACTATTTCCACTCCAAAGAGTGCAACAGTAGGGAAAGCGTTGGATAGCGTAGCGGTAAAAACTACTATTCCCACTCCAGTGGGTGCAACATTAGGGAAAGCGTTGGATAGCGTAGGGGTTAAAATTACTATTCCCACTCCAGTGGGTGCAACAGTAGGGAAAGCATTGGATACCGTAGGGGTAAAAATTACTATTCCAACTCCAAATAGTGCAACAGTAGGGAAAGCGTTGGATAGCGTAGGGGTTAAAATTACTATTCCTACTCCAAAGAGTGCAAACAGTAGGGAAAGCGTTGGATAGCGTAGGGGTAAAAATTACTATTCCCACTCCAGTGGGTGCAACAGTAGGGAAAGCGTTGGATAGCGTAGGGGTTAAAATTACTATTCCCACTCTAAAGAGTGCAACAGTAGGGAAAGCGTTGGATAGCGTAGGGGTTAAAATTACTATTCCCACTCCAAAGAGTGCAACAGTAGGGAAAGCGTTGGATAGCGTAGGGGTAAAAATTACTATTCTCACTCCAAATAGTGCAACAGTAGGGAAAGCGTTGGATAGCGTAGGGGTAAAAATTACTAATCCCACTCCAGTGGGTGCAACAGGAGGGAAAGCGTTGGATAGCGTAGGGGTAAAAATTTACTATTCCAACTCCAAAGAGTGCAACAGTAGGGAAAGCGTTGGCTAGCATAGCGGTAAAAATTACTATTCCCACGCCAAATAGTGCAACAGTAAGGAAAGCGTTGGATAGCGTAGGGGTTAAAATTACTATTCCCACTCCAAAGAGTGCAACAGTAGGGAAAGCGTTGGACAGCGTTGGCGTAAAAATTACTATTCCCACTCCAGTGGGTGCAACAGTAGGTAAAGCGTTGGATAGCGTAGGGGTAAAAATTACTATTCCCACTCCAGTGGGTGCAACAGTAGGGAAAGCGTTGGATAGCATAGGGGTAAAAATTACTATTCCCACTCCAAATAGTGCAACAGTAGGGAAAGCGTTGGATAGTGTAGGGGTTAAAACTACTATTCCCACTCCAAAGAGTGCAACAGTAGGGAAAGTGTTGGATAGCGTAGGGGTTAAAATTACTATTCCCACTCCAAAGAGTGCAACAGTAGGGAAAGCGTTGGATAGCGTAGGGGTAAAAATTACTATTCCCACTCCATTGGGTGCAACAGTAGGGAGAGCGTTGGATAGCGTAGGGGTAAAAATTACTATTCCCACTCCAGAGGGTGCAACAGTAGGGAAAGCATTGGATAGCGTAGGGGTAAAAAATACTATTCCCACTCCAAATAGTGCAACAGTAGGGAAAGCGTTGGATAGCGTAGGGGTTAAAATTACTATTCCCACTCCAAAGAGTGCAACAGTAGGGAAAGCGTTGGATAGCGTAGGGGTAAAAATTACTATTCCCACTCCAGTGAGTGCAACAGTAGGGAAAGTGTTGGATAGCGTAGAGGTAAAAATTACTATTCCAACTCCAGTGGGTGCAACAGTGGGGAAAGCATTGGATAGCGTAGGGGTTAAAATTACTATTCCCACTCCAAAGAGTGCAACAGTAGGGAAAGCGTTGGATAGCGTAGGGGTTAAAATTACTATTCCCACTCCAAAGAGTGCAACAGTAGGGAAAGCGTTGGATAGCGTAGGGGTTAAAATTACTATTCCCACTCCAAAGAGTGCAACAGTAGGGAAAGCGTTGGATAGCGTAGGGGTAAAAATTACTATTCCCACTCCATTGGGTGCAACAGTAGGGAGAGCGTTGGATAGCGTAGGGGTAAAAATTACTATTCCCACTCCAGAGGGTGCAACAGTAGGGAAAGCATTGGATAGCGTAGGGGTAAAAATTACTATTCCCACTCCAAATAGTGCAACAGTAGGGAAAGCGTTGGATAGCGTAGGGGTTAAAATTACTATTCCCACTCCAAAGAGTGCAACAGTAGGGAAAGCGTTGGATAGCGTAGGGGTAAAAATTACTATTCCCACTCCAGTGAGTGCAACAGTAGGGAAAGTGTTGGATAGCGTAGAGGTAAAAATTACTATTCCCACTCCAGTGGGTGCAACAGTGGGGAAAGCATTGGATAGCGTAGGGGTAAAAATTACTATTCTCCCTCCAGTGTGTGCAACAGTAGGGAAAGCGTTGGATTGCGTAGAGGTCAAAAGTACTATTCCAACTCCAAAGAGTGCAACAGTAGGGAAAGCGTTGGCTAGCATAGGTGTAAAAATTACTATTCCCACTCCGAATAGTGCAACAGTAGGGAAAGCGTTGGATAGCGTAGGGGTTCAAATTACTATTCCCACTCCAGTGGGTGCAACAGTAGGGAAAGCGTTGGATAGCGTGGGGTAAAAATTGACTATTCCCTCTCCAAATAGTGCAACAGTAAGGAAAGCGTTGGATAGCGTAGGGGGTTAAAATTACTATTCCCACTCCAGTGGGTGCAACAGTAGGGAAAGCGTTGGATAGCGTAGGGGTACAAATTACTATTCTCACTCCAGTGGGTGCAACAGTAGGGAAAGCATTGGATACCGTAGGGGTAAAAATTACTATTCCAACTCCAAATAGTGCAACAGTAGGGAAAGCGTTGGATAGCGTAGGGGTTAAAATTACTATTCCTACTCCAAAGAGTGCAAACAGTAGGGAAAGCGTTGGATAGCGTAGGGGTAAAAATTACTATTCCCACTCCAGTGGGTGCAACACTAGGTAAAGCGTTGGATAGCGTAGGGGTAAAAATGACTATTCCCACTCCAGTGGGTGCAACAGTAGGGAAAGCGTTGGATAGCATAGGGGTAAAAATTACTATTCCCACTCCAAATAGTGCAACAGTAGGTAAAGCGTTGGATCGCGTAGGGGTTAAAATTACTATTCCCACTCCAAAGAGTGCAACAGTAGGGAAAGCGTTGGATAGCGTAGGGGTTAAAATTACTATTCCCACTCCAAAGAGTGCAACAGTAGGGAAAGCGTTGGATAGCGTAGGGGTAAAAATAACTATTCCCACTCCAGTGGGTGCAACAGTAGGGAAAGCGTTGGATAGTGTAGGGGTAAAAATGACTATTCCCACTCCAGAGGGTACAACAGTAGGGAAAGCGTTGTATAGCGTAGGGGTAAAAATTACTATTCCCACTCCAAAGAGTGCAACAGTAGGGAAAGCGTTGGCTAGCATAGCGGTAAAAATTACTATTCCCACGCCAAATAGTGCAACAGTAGGGAAAGCGTTGGATAGCGTAGGGGTTAAAATTACTATTCCCACTCCAAAGAGTGCAACAGTAGGGAAAGCGTTGGACAGCGTTGGGGTAAAAATTACTATTCCCACTCCAGTGGGTGCAACAGTAGGTAAAGTGTTGGATAGCGTAGGGGTAAAATTTACTATTCCCACTCCAGTGGGTGCAACAGTAGGGAAAGCGTTGGATAGCATGAGGGTAAAAATTACTATTCCCACTCCAAACAGTGCAACAGTAGGGAAAGCGTTGGATAGCCTAGGGGTAAAAACTACTATTCCCACTCCAGAGGGTGCAACAGTAGGGAAAGCGTTGGATAGCGCAGGGGTAAAAATTACCATTCCCACTCCAAATAGTGCAACAGTAGGGAAAGCGTTGGATAGCGTAGGGGTTAAAATTACTATTTCCACTCCAAAGAGTGCAACAGTAGGGAAAGCGTTGGATAGCGTAGCGGTAAAAACTACTATTCCCACTCCAGTGGGTGCAACAGTAGGGAAAGCGTTGGATAGCGTAGGGGTTAAAATTACTATTCCCACTCCAGTGGGTGCAACAGTAGGGAAAGCATTGGATACCGTAGGGGTAAAAATTACTATTCCAACTCCAAATAGTGCAACAGTAGGGAAAGCGTTGGATAGCGTAGGGGTTAAAATTACTATTCCCACTCCAAAGAGTGCAAACAGTAGGGAAAGCGTTGGATAGCGTAGGGGTAAAAATTACTATTCCCACTCCAGTAGGTGCAACACTAGGTAAAGCGTTGGATAGCGTAGGGGTAAAAATTACTATTCCCACTCCAGTGGGTGCAACAGTAGGGAAAGCGTTGGATAGCGTAGGGGTTAAAATTACTATTCCCACTCCAAAGAGTGCAACAGTAGGGAAAGCGTTGGATAGCGTAGGGGTTAAAAATACTATTCCCACTCCAAAGAGTGCAACAGTAGGGAAAGCATTGGATAGCGTAGGGGTCAAACTTACTATTCCCACTCCAGTGGGTGCAACAGTAGGGAAAGCGTTGGATAGTGTAGGGGTTAAAATTACTATTCCCACTCCAAAGAGTGCAACAGTAGGGAAAGCGTTGGATGGCGTAGGGGTAAAAATTACTATTCCCATTCCAGTGGGTGCAACAGTAGGGTAAGCGTTGGATAGCGTAGGGGTAAAAATTACTATTCCAACTCCAAAGAGTGCAACAGTAGGGAAAGCGTTGGCTAGCATAGCGGTAACAATTACTGTTCCCATGCCAAGTAGTGCAACAGTAGGGAAAGCGTTGGATAGCGTAGGGGTTAAAATTACTATTCCCACTCCAAAGAGTGCAACAGTAGGGAAAGCGTTGGATAGAATAGGGGTTAAAACTACTATTCCCACTCCAAAGAGTGCAACAGTAGGGAAAGCGTTGGATAGCGTCGGGGTTAAACTTACTATTCCCACTCCAAAGAGTGCAACAGTAGGGAAAGCGTTGGATAGCGTATCGGTAAAAATTACTATTCCCACTCCAGTGGGTGCAACAGTAGGGAAAGCGTTGGATAGCATAGGTGTAAAAATTACTATTCCCACTCCAAATAGTGCAACAGTAGGGTAAGCGTTGGATAGCGTAGGGGTTAAAACTACTATTCCCACTCCAGAGGGTGCAACAGTAGGGAAAGCGTTGGATAGCGCAGGGGTAAAAATTACTATTCCCACTCCAAATAGTGCAACATTAGGGAAAGCGTTGGATAGCGTAGGGGTTAAAATTACTATTCCCACTCCAAAGAGTGCAACAGTAGGGAAAGCGTTGGATAGCGTAGGGGTTAAAATTACTATTCCCACTCCAAAGAGTGCAACAGTAGGGAAAGCGTTGGATAGCGTAGGGGTAAATATTACTATTCCCATTCCAGTGGGTGCAACAGTAGGGAAAGCGTTGGATAGCGTAGGGGTAAAAATTACTATTCCAACTCCAAAGAGTGCAACAGTAGGGAAAGCGTTGGCTAGCATAGCGGTAAAAATTACTATTCCCACGCCAAATAGTGCAACAGTAGGGAAAGCGTTGGATAGCGTAGGGGTTAAAATTACTATTCCCACTCCAGTGGGTGCAACAGTAGGTAAAGTGTTGGATAGCGTAGGGGTAAAATTTACTATTCTCACTCCAGTGGGTGCAACAGTAGGGAAAGCGTTGGATAGCATGAGGGTAAAAATTACTATTCCCACTCCAAACAGTGCAACAGTAGGGAAAGCGTTGGATAGCGTAGGGGTTAAAACTACTGTTCCCATGCCAAGTAGTGCAACAGTAGGGAAAGCGTTGGATAGCGTAGGGGTTAACATTACTATTCCCACTCCAAAGAGTGCAACAGTAGGGAAAGCGTTGGATAGCGTAGGGGTTAAAACTTCTATTCCCACTCCAAAGAGTGCAACAGTAGGGAAAGCGTTGGATAGCGCAGGGGTAAAAATTACTATTCTCACTCCAGTGGGTGCAACAGTAGGGAAAGCATTGGATACCGTAGGGGTAAAAATTACTATTCCAACTCCAAATAGTGCAACAGTAGGGAAAGCGTTGGATAGCGTAGGGGTTAAAATTACTATTCCTACTCCAAAGAGTGCAAACAGTAGGGAAAGCGTTGGATAGCGTAGGGGTAAAAATTACTATTCCCACTCCAGTGGGTGCAACACTAGGTAAAGCGTTGGATAGCGTAGGGGTAAAAATGACTATTCCCACTCCAGTGGGTGCAACAGTAGGGAAAGCGTTGGATAGCATAGGGGTAAAAATTACTATTCCCACTCCAAATAGTGCAACAGTAGGTAAAGCGTTGGATCGCGTAGGGGTTAAAATTACTATTCCCACTCCAAAGAGTGCAACAGTAGGGAAAGCGTTGGATAGCGTAGGGGTTAAAATTACTATTCCCACTCCAAAGAGTGCAACAGTAGGGAAAGCGTTGGATAGCGTAGGGGTAAAAATAACTATTCCCACTCCAGTGGGTGCAACAGTAGGGAAAGCGTTGGATAGTGTAGGGGTAAAAATGACTATTCCCACTCCAGAGGGTACAACAGTAGGGAAAGCGTTGGATAGCGTAGGGGTAAAAATTACTATTCCCACTCCAAATAGGGCAACAGTAGGGAAAGCGTTGGATAGCGTAGGGGTTAAAATTACTATTCCCACTCCAAAGAGTGCAACAGTAGGGAAAGCGTTGGATAGCGTAGGGGTAAAAATTACTATTCCCATTCCAGTGGGTGCAACAGTAGGGAAAGCATTGGATAGCGTAGGGGTAAAAATTACTATTCCAACTCCAAAGAGTGCAACAGTAGGGAAAGCGTTGGCTAGCATAGCGGTAAAAATTACTATTCCCGCGCCAAATAGTGCAACAGTAGGGAAAGCGTTGGATAGCGTAGGGGTTAAAATTACTATTCCCACTCCAAAGAGTGCAACAGTAGGGAAAGCGTTGGACAGCGTTGGGGTAAAAATTACTATTCCCACTCCAGTGGGTGCAACAGTAGGTAAAGTGTTGGATAGCGTAGGGGAAAAATTTACTATTCCCACTCCAGTGGGTGCAACAGTAGGGAAAGCGTTGGATAGCATGAGGGTAAAAATTACTATTCCCACTCCAAACAGTGCAACAGTAGGGAAAGCGTTGGATAGCGTAGGGGTTAAAACTACTAATCCCACTCCAAAGAGTGCAACAGTAGGGAAAGCGTTGTATAGCGTAGGGGTTAAAATTACTATTCCCACTCCAAAGAGTGCAACAGTAGGGAAAGCGTTGGATAGCCTAGGGGTAAAAACTACTATTCCCACTCCAGAGGGTGCAACAGTAGGGAAAGCGTTGGATAGCGCAGGGGTAAAAATTACCATTCCCACTCCAAATAGTGCAACAGTAGGGAAAGCGTTGGATAGCGTAGGGGTTAAAATTACTATTTCCACTCCAAAGAGTGCAACAGTAGGGAAAGCGTTGGATAGCGTAGCGGTAAAAACTACTATTCCCACTCCAGTGGGTGCAATAGTAGGGAAAGCGTTGGATAGCGTAGGGGTTAAAATTACTATTCCCACTCCAGTGGGTGCAACAGTAGGGAAAGCATTGGATACCGTAGGGGTAAAAATTACTATTCCAACTCCAAATAGTGCAACAGTAGGGAAAGCGTTGGATAGCGTAGGGGTTAAAATTACTATTCCCACTCCAAAGAGTGCAAACAGTAGGGAAAGCGTTGGATAGCGTAGGGGTAAAAATTACTATTCCCACTCCAGTAGGTGCAACACTAGGTAAAGCGTTGGATAGCGTAGGGGTAAAAATTACTATTCCCACTCCAGTGGGTGCAACAGTAGGGAAAGCGTTGGATAGCGTAGGGGTTAAAATTACTATTCCCACTCCAAAGAGTGCAACAGTAGGGAAAGCGTTGGATAGCGTAGGGGTTAAAATTACTATTCCCACTCCAAAGAGTGCAACAGTAGGGAAAGCATTGGATAGCGTAGGGGTCAAACTTACTATTCCCACTCCAGTGGGTGCAACAGTAGGGAAAGCGTTGGATAGCGTAGGGGTTAAAATTACTATTCCCACTCCAAAGAGTGCAACAGTAGGGAAAGCGTTGGATGGCGTAGGGGTAAAAATTACTATTCCCATTCCAGTGGGTGCAACAGTAGGGTAAGCGTTGGATAGCGTAGGGGTAAAAATTACTATTCCAACTCCAAAGAGTGCAACAGTAGGGAAAGCGTTGGCTAGCATAGCGGTAACAATTACTGTTCCCATGCCAAGTAGTGCAACAGTAGGGAAAGCGTTGGATAGCTTAGGGGTTAAAATTACTATTCCCACTCCAAAGAGTGCAACAGTAGGGAAAGCGTTGGATAGCGTAGGGGTTAAAACTACTATTCCCACTCCAAAGAGTGCAACAGTAGGGAAAGCGTTGGATAGCGTTGGGGTTAAACTTACTATTCCCACTCCAAAGAGTGCAACAGTAGGGAAAGCGTTGGATAGCGTATCGGTAAAAATTACTATTCCCACTCCAGTGGGTGCAACAGTAGGGAAAGCGTTGGATAGCATAGGTGTAAAAATTACTATTCCCACTCCAAATAGTGCAACAGTAGGGAAAGCGTTGGATAGTGTAGGGGTTAAAACTACTATTCCCACTCCAGAGGGTGCAACAGTAGGGAAAGCGTTGGATAGCGCAGGGGTAAAAATTACTATTCCCACTCCAAATAGTGCAACATTAGGGAAAGCGTTGGATAGCGTAGGGGTTAAAATTACTATTCCCACTCCAAAGAGTGCAACAGTAGGGAAAGCGTTGGATAGCGTAGGGGTTAAAATTACTATTCCCACTCCAAAGAGTGCAACAGTAGGGAAAGCGTTGGATAGCGTAGGGGTTAAAACTACTATTCCCACTCCAGAGGGTGCAACAGTAGGGAAAGCGTTGGATAGCGCAGGGGTAAAAATTACTATTCCCACTCCAAATAGTGCAACATTAGGGAAAGCGTTGGATAGCGTAGGGGTTAAAACTACTATTCCCACTCCAAATAGTGCAACAGTAGGGAAAGCGTTGGATAGCGTAGGGGTTAAAACTACTATTCCCACTCCAGAGGGTGCAACAGTAGGGAAAGCGTTGGATAGCGCAGGGGTAAAAATTACTATTCCCACTCCAAATAGTGCAACATTAGGGAAAGCGTTGGATAGCGTAGGGGTTAAAATTACTATTCCCACTCCAAAGAGTGCAACAGTAGGGAAAGCGTTGGATAGCGTAGGGGTTAAAATTACTATTCCCACTCCAAAGAGTGCAACAGTAGGGAAAGCATTGGACAGCGTTGGGGTAAAAATTACTATTCCCACTCCAGTGGGTGCAACAGTAGGTAAAGTGTTGGATAGCGTAGGGGTAACATTTACTATTCTCACTCCAGTGGGTGCAACAGTAGGGAAAGCGTTGGATAGCATGAGGGTAAAAATTACTATTCCCACTCCAAACAGTGCAACAGTAGGGAAAGCGTTGGATAGCGTAGCGGTAACAATTACTGTTCCCATGCCAAGTAGTGCAACAGTAGGGAAAGCGTTGGATAGCGTAGGGGTTAAAATTACTATTCCCACTCCAAAGAGTGCAACAGTAGGGAAAGCGTTGGATAGCCTAGGGGTAAAAACTACTATTCCCACTCCAGAGGGTGCAACAGTAGGGAAAGCGTTGGATAGCGCAGGGGTAAAAATTACCATTCCCACTCCAAATAGTGCAACAGTAGGGAAAGCGTTGGATAGCGTAGGGGTTAAAATTACTATTTCCACTCCAAAGAGTGCAACAGTAGGGAAAGCGTTGGATAGCGTAGCGGTAAAAACTACTATTCCCACTCCAGTGGGTGCAACAGTAGGGAAAGCGTTGGATAGCGTAGGGGTTAAAATTACTATTCCCACTCCAGTGGGTGCAACAGTAGGGAAAGCATTGGATACCGTAGGGGTAAAAATTACTATTCCAACTCCAAATAGTGCAACAGTAGGGAAAGCGTTGGATAGCGTAGGGGTTAAAATTACTATTCCCACTCCAAAGAGTGCAAACAGTAGGGAAAGCGTTGGATAGCGTAGGGGTAAAAATTACTATTCCCACTCCAGTAGGTGCAACACTAGGTAAAGCGTTGGATAGCGTAGGGGTAAAAATTACTATTCCCACTCCAGTGGGTGCAACAGTAGGGAAAGCGTTGGATGGTATAGGGGTAAAAATTACTATTCCCACTCCAAATAGTGCAACAGTAGGGAAAGCGTTGGATAGCGTAGGAGTTAAAATTACTATTCCCACTCCAAAGAGTGCAACAGTAGGTGAAGCGTTGGATAGCGTAGGGGTTAAAATTACTATTCCCACTCCAAAGAGTGCAACAGTAGGGAAAGCGTTGGATAGCGTAGGGGTAAAACTTACTATTCCCACTCCAGTGGGTGCAACAGTAGGGAAAGCGTTGGATAGCGTAGGGGTAAAAATTACTATTCCCACTCCGGAGGGTACAACAGTAGGGAAAGCGTTGGATAGCGTAGGGGTAAAAATTACTATTCCCACTCCAAATAGTGCAACAGTAGGGAAAGCGTTGGATAGCGTAGGGGTTAAAATTACTATTCCCACTCCAAAGAGTGCAACAGTAGGGAAAGCGTTGGATGGCGTAGGGTTAAAAATTACTATTCCCATTCCAGTGGGTGCAACAGTAGGGTAAGCGTTGGATAGCGTAGGGGTAAAAATTACTATTCCAACTCCAAAGAGTGCAACAGTAGGGAAAGCGTTGGCTAGCATAGCGGTAACAATTACTGTTCCCATGCCAAGTAGTGCAACAGTAGGGAAAGCGTTGGATAGCGTAGGGGTTAAAATTACTATTCCCACTCCAAAGAGTGCAACAGTAGGGAAAGCGTTGGATAGCGTAGGGGTTAAAACTACTATTCCCACTCCAAAGAGTGCAACAGTAGGGAAAGCGTTGGATAGCGTCGGGGTTAAAATTACTATTCCCACTCCAAAGAGTGCAACAGTAGGGAAAGCGTTGGATAGCGTATCGGTAAAAATTACTATTCCCACTCCAGTGGGTGCAACAGTAGGGAAAGCGTTGGATAGCATAGGTGTAAAAATGACTATTCCCACTCCAAATAGTGCAACAGTAGGGAAAGCGTTGGATAGCGTAGGGGTTAAAACTACTATTCCCACTCCAGAGGGTGCAACAGTAGGGAAAGCGTTGGATAGCGCAGGGGTAAAAATTACTATTCCCACTCCAAATAGTGCAACATTAGGGAAAGCGTTGGATAGCGTAGGGGTTAAAATTACTATTCCCACTCCAAAGAGTGCAACAGTAGGGAAAGTGTTGGATAGCGTAGGGGTAAAAATTACTATTCCCACTCCAGTGGGTGCAACAGTAGGGAAAGTGTTGGATAGCGTAGGGGTTAAAATTACTATTCCCACTCCAGTGGGTGCAACAGTAGGGGAAGCGTTGGATAGCGTAGGGGTAAAAATTACTATTCCCACTCCAGTGGGTGCAACAGTAGGGAAAGCATTGGATAGCGTAGGGGTAAAAATGACTATTCCCACTCCAGTGAGTGCAACAGTAGGGAAAGCGTTGGATAGCGTAGAGGTAAAAATTACTATTTCCACTCCAGTGGGTGCAACAGTGGAGAAAGCATTGGATAGCGTAGGGGTAAAAATTACTATTCTCACTCCAGTGTGTGCAACAGTAGGGAAAGCGTTGGATTGCGTAGAGGTAAAAATTATTATTCCAACTCCAAAGAGTGCAACAGTAGGGAAAGCGTTGGCTAGCATAGGTGTAAAAATTACTATTCCCACTCCAAATAGTGCAACAGTAGGGAAAGCGTTGGATAGCGTAGGGGTTCAAATTACTATTCCCACTCCAGTGGGTGCAACAGTAGGGAAAGCGTTGGATAGCGTATGGGTAAAAATGTACTATTCCCACTCCAAATAGTGCAACAGTAAGGAAAGCGTTGGATAGCGTAGGGGTTAAAATTACTATTCCCACTCCAGTGGGTGCAACAGTAGGGAAAGCGTTGGATAGCGTAGGGGTAAAAATTACTATTCCCACTCCAGTGGGTGCAACAGTAGGGAAAGCATTGGATACCGTAGGGGTAAAAATTACTATTCCAACTCCAAATAGTGCAACAGTAGGGAAAGCGTTGGATAGCGTAGGGGTTAAAATTACTATTCCCACTCCAAAGAGTGCAAACAGTAGGGAAAGCGTTGGATAGCGTACAGGTAAAAATTACTATTCCCACTCCAGTGGGTGCAACACTAGGTAAAGCGTTGGATAGCGTAGGAGTAAAAATTACTATTCCCACTCCAGTGGGTGCAACAGTAGGGAAAGCGTTGGATAGCATAGGGGTAAAAATTACTATTCCCACTCCAAATAGTGCAGCAGTAGGGAAAGCGTTGGATAGCGTAGGGGTTAAAATTACTATTCCCACTCCAAAGAGTGCAACAGTAGGGAAAGCGTTGGATAGCGTAGGGGTTAAAATTACTATTCCCACTCCAAAGAGTGCAACAGTAGGGAAAGCGTTGGATAGCGTAGGGGTAAAAATTACTATTCCCACTCCAGTGGGTGCAACAGTAGGGAAAGCGTTGGATAGAGTAGGGGTAAAAATTACTATTCCCACTCCAGAGGGTACAACAGAAGGGAAAGCGTTGGATAGCGTAGGGGTAAAAATTACTATTCCCACTCCAAATAGTGCAACAGTAGGGAAAGCGTTGGATAGCGTAGGGGTTAAAATTACTATTCCCACTCCAAAGAGTGCAACAGTAGGGAAAGCGTTGGATAGCGTAGGGGTAAAAATTACTATTCCCATTCCAGTGGGTGCAACAGTAGGGAAAGCGTTGGATAGCGTAGGGGTAAAAATTACTATTTCCACTCCAGTGAATGCAACAGTAGGGAAAGCGTTGGATAGCGTAGAGGAAAAAATTACTATTCCCACCCAGTGGGTGCAACAGTAGGGAAAGCGTTGGATAGCGTAGGGGTAAAAATTACTATTCGCACTCCAAAGAGTGCAACAGTAGGGAAAGCATTGGATAGCGTAGGGGTTAAAATTACAATTCCCACTCCAGAGAGTGCAACAGTGAAGAAAGTAAATACTTCATATATTATATAAAAAATTATAAATTAATATCTATAAAAAATTAATTAACAGTAATTACCAATTTAATATAATATAATAATTAATCAATTAAAATAAAAAATAAAATTAATTATTACAATTAGTTACCTATTAATACAAATTAATTACAAATTAACAATTAATTATTTAACAATTAAAAATTAATTAACAATTAATTACAATTAAATACAATTAAATAAATTGAATTATTTAATTAATTATAAATAAATTACTTCCCACCCAATTCCCCTATAAACCCACAACACGCTATAGAAAATAAATTAGTAAAATTAACATAATTAGCAATAAATCAGTTAATTAAAATTAATTGCCAATTAAAATTTAATTAATTACCAAATATAAATTAATTAACCATTAATTACAAATTAATACCAATAAATAAATTTACCTATTTCATTAATTATAATTAAATTACTTCCCACCCTATTCCCCTATAAACCCACAACCCGCTACAGAATTAAATTGCGTAAAAATTAAAAAAACTAAATTAATTAATTAAAATTAATTATAACATAAATACACACTTTTCACACATATAATAACATAAAAAACACTATAAAAAATTTGATATCATTAAAAATTCGATAATTTTAATAACCAATATTATATACTTCAATATTTTAACTTTCTATATTTTTAACATTCGATATTACATTACTTACCTTAAAAACAAATTTTTTATGCCTATATTCTGTTCATACGATATTTTGCCCATTCTATATTTTATACTCGATATTATGTCCATTCGATATTTTTTACTTGATATTTTGACTGTTTACCGTCCTCCAGGACTCATCCCTCAGCCCAAAGCTATTCAACATCTACATGGCCACCCTCACTCAAGTGGCCTGCCATCACAACCTCAACATCATCTCCTATGCTGATGACACCCAGCTCATCCTCTCCCTCACCAAGGAGCCACACACAGCCAAAACAAACCTCCACGAGGGAATGAAGGCATTCACCAATTGCATAAGGAGCACCTGTCTATAGATAAACTTGACCAAGGCAGAGATACTCATCCTCAGACCCACCCCCTCAACCTGGGACGACTCCTGGTGGCCAACTACACTGGGAACAGTTCCAACACCGACCATGCAAACAACCTAGGATTCATCCTCAACACCTCCCTCTCCATGTGTAAGCAAGTCAACACTGTCTCTTCCTACTGCTACAACACCCTCCGCATGCTCCGCAATATTTAAAAATGGATCCTGACCGAAAGAAGAACAGTGACAGCTGCAGACTGGAATATGGCAACACACTCTACGCAGGAATCCCAGCCTACAACAACTACAACGAATCCATAACACCTCCGCCCGACTGATCATCAATGTCCCCTGCCGCAGCCACATCACCTGAGAGACCTACACTGCCTCCACGCCAACAAGAGGATCACCTTCAAGCTCCTCACTCACGCTCACAAAGCACTCTACAACACCAGACCAGCCTAACTTAACAGCAGTAATCATGAAAGGACAAATTGTTTCCCTAATACTTTGGCTTTAATAATATTAGGTAAGAATTTGGTAATTGGTAATTCTTTAGGCAAGCATTGTTTAAAACCTAATTGACTATCATTACAATGTATCCAACCTTTAGGACATTTTAAATAAGCAGTGTAATGTCCAGATTTTGCAGAAGGACCATCATGAAAAATAATTGCTACAGCTACAAAAGTTCTTCCTGATATTGATACTTGAGTAGCTACAAAATTTTTAATTAAAGTGGCCAATTTTCTTCCATCGGCTCTACAACATTGCAGCATTTAAATTACATACTGTCCATATCTTTGTATAAATAATCTTGATGATATTTGTAATTTACATTGCCTACACTCCATGTTTTGACTTGCTCCTCTAACTAGGATGTTAAAAGACACTGATTCACAGTCTGGTAAAGTCAAATATATGAATCTTTCAGTGTCTATGTTAGTGCTACATGTAAACAAACAATTTTCACAGTCATGTTGCCATTTATAAGAAAGGCCAAAAAGATTTTCAATATCTATACCTTCATCTTCCAATACAACAAGTGTATACATTATATAAATTCCTGACAATCTTGCTGAATATTCTGCGTAAATTTAGTAGAATCAGAACATATGTCCAAAACATTTTGAATATCAGAAACACTTTGTATTTTACTTTTATCAGTACTACATTACTCATAAACAGAATACAACAACAAACAAAATCTTTTTTCCCGATTTTCAACAATTTGCTGTTGCAAACTTTCAAGAAAAAAAACAACATTAACAACTACATTAGCATAGCAGTTGACACCAGAACTATTTTCAAACTGATAACCAACAATCTCTTCAACAGTGTCCTTTTTCTTTTTGCTTGCAATCACAACTTCATCTTGATTTCTTTCTTTCTCTACAGTTTCACTACAGATATTCTCATATGTTATTTTTCTACCTACCACACGCTTTTTAAATACTGGATATTGACCTAAATTGGGTGCATATTCTCTTCTTAACCTATTATACTCTTCCACACAATTTGCATCTGCACTAATCTTTCTCTCATCAAAATCAATCACGTACAATCCAGATAAAGTTCTGACTCAAGGCAAAGCAACATATGCATACCCTCTTTAAATACAGTTCTTACAATATTCTCCAAAGCACTATCTACACTTAAACCTTGAGATTTATGAATGGTTACCGCATACGCCAAAGAAACAGGAAACTGTTTTCTGCGAACAAAAAAATCTTTTACAAGCAAAAACAGAGGTGAACAATGACTAAATTGTTGTACTTCTTCAATTTGATCAAATTTGATTTTCAAAAATTCAATACCATCTCTATTTGCATAATTAACGAAATCAACAACTTTACCCATTGCTTCATTTACTAAACCTGTTTCCACTTTCAAATTCCGTCGTAAAATTACCCTACAGTTTACCCATGCATATAGATTCTTTCCCAAACCAGCAGTTTTACTTATAAATTTCTCTAAAGAAACCAATTTCCTCTTCAACTTTTCTGTCAAAATAATAGTGATTCCTTCGTGCTCTATTTCATCAATAGCTTCCAATTTTATAAGTTCTTCATTTTCCAACTTTAAAATTTCTTCATTGAATATAGAACATTCAAGCAGTGTTGGCATTAAGCAGATTACAGATTTGTTTTCTGCAATTCTTATATATATCTTCGCAGGAAAAATATTTTCATTTGGAAACAAATTGGAAAGTAATCCTCTCTGTAAAGCGTGTTTGCCATGTTCAGTCACTTTTCCAATTCTTATATCTTGAAGAATAGTTCCATAATCAGCATCATTTGCTTGTCGCATATTTGTAATTCCTTATACTCAAAATATGACCAAATGTTAACATTTCCAATGATACCCAAAGACTTTCTGGTATCTTCATGCACCAGTGTTTTAAACACTGGTTGTGCTTTTACAGGAGTAAGTTGTAGTAGATCTCCAAAAACTATGACGTGTTTTCCTCCAAATAATACATCATACTCTGTTTTAAGAATTTGCTGCAATATTAAATGCACAAAGGCAAGCATTAAGTTTGATACCATGCTTACCTCATCAAAAATGAGAAGTTTGGTTTTTTTCAAGACTCTTGAAACTTCACAACAAGCTTCTCCAGATAGCGTGTGGTATTCCAATTTCTTTTCATGCTCTACTGGTAGCATTAATAAATGATGTGAAGCAATTCCTTTAATATTGTGTGATGCCAACCCAGTTGGAGCAGTGACAACACAAGACAAATGCGACTCAGTTGTTTTCTGTAGATAAGTTGTAATTACTTTCATAAAAAAAACGTTTTCCTGCTCGAGCTTGTCCACTCACGTACATTCGGATAGGTTGAAATGATGAGCAAGAGCATTCTTTCTTTTCATGAAGTAATCCATGGTAAATCTTTTTTCTCACTTGGTCATATGTTTGTTTTTGCTCAACATTTAGATGTTCTGTTTCCTAAGTTTGTTACATCTTCTTGAGCTTGATACATTGCTGTTTCCACCTCATCCAAGGCCGTTGCTGCATCAATTTGAACAATTGGTTCACCTAGTGGATCCTGACTCAACGGAGCAGAAGTTTTACTGTCTTGAGAAGTGTTTCTAGCAATCGCAGCTGCAATTGTAGCTTCTTGCTAAACATTTTCACATAATTAGCAAAAATAGGACATTGTATAGCATATTTAGTTGTGTTGAACGAATCTTCGTAGCTCTGAAAATCTCCAAGTAATTCAAATTCTGAACGCCACGGTTTGAAGAGTTGCAAAAGAGCTAAATAGTAAAATCCCTTTTGTCAGGCGTTTCGCAACTCAGTTTACGGTGATTAATCAAACGTCCTTTTCTTTGTTTCACCAAACATTCTTCAGAACCATTCAGGGCATATATACCATTATTGATGTTTTCTGTAATATTTGGTTTAAAAATATAGTTTTGCGGCACTTCATAAAGAAAAATGTTCTCAAGATGATGACTTCTATATGGATAATAAGTATCCAACATATTTGTGTTCACAATATCTGTATTTTCTGGTTCTTTATCAGCTAAATATTCAATTTCTTGTACAGATTTAAGTACTCAATTTCATGTTGCAGCAAGACCTAGACTCACCCAAATGATTCTTCTAGATTTGGAGTATAGACTTGCAGATGATAAGCGATCTGAGCATTCATACGCTCCAATTTCTCGATGAGATAACATCTTCAAACTGTAACTATATAATTTCTTACTTAGACTCTTCTCGTGGGAAATCTCTTCCCACATTTCCTTCACTTCCGTCTTTTCTGATTTTGTTATGTAGGATGTTACATATCGAGCAACAGCAAAGGAATTGTCCGCAACGTACTTAATATCCATGTTAGCATTGCACATGGACAAAATAACTGGGTTGTGTAGTCATTTATTTATTTTGACTCTTCATTTCTTCTTAAGTTGTAGATATTTTTTGGAGACTTTCTTGTGATAATATGTCCCAAAGATGACATAAAACTGTTCACTCTTCCTTTTGATATTGAAGGACGTGGGTATAGCACATGTAGCATATTCTTCAATTAAAGACAACACAGTATCATCCGATACTCTGTTGCCAAACACTGCTGTGTTTAACTTTGCTTCAAGATTCGGTAGGAGATCGATTGCTGCACTCCTGCAGATATACCAGGCAAAATGCATGGCTAAAGTCTTGCATATCAGTGAAATTTGGGTCCGCATTACCCTGGCGGAATTACCAGTGGTTGAAAATAATTGTCCCTTTATGTATGCCCCAGGGGACCTCAAGCTAATTGTTTCATGTAGAGCTAAGGGTATCTTATCTCTCGAACCTGTTGGCTCCTTGCCCGCTAACACTGTGGTTCAAGCTCTGGTTGCACCAGGGACCAACCTTAAGTAAACTAATTGTAAAGGAGTGTATGGGCCTCAACCATGACCATTATATCCAGTGGCTCAATTACATTAGGAAATGCTTCGGGAGGTTGGGAAGAGCTGAACTATTCTCTAACCCGGAATCTGTGCACAAGAAAGATTTGGGCTGGGTAAAGGATACTTTGTTTAAGCAGAGGACCCTTGAAAGGTAGGAGTGTGAGCTGAGGAAACCTAGGGGTCGATTCCGATTCGGGAAAAAAACGTCCGTACGATTTGTATCCGGAGCCCTCTCCGTACGAATCGTACCCATCCGTCCGAGTCACGAAGTGCGATCCGGATTCCATGAATCCGTCCGAATCGTCGCAATCCGTACGTATTGCAAGGCTGAAACCGTGAACCGTACGACTCGTACACATACCGTACGACTCATACACATGCCGTACGACCCGACGAGTACGAACCGGACCGGGGTATGAGGACGCGATTCATATGGTCCACGTCAAGTAAGGGCGAGTCGTACGGAAAAGCACACAAACACATACACACCGTACGGTCCGTACACCCCATGGTCGCAGGGGTACGCATCGTGCCCCTGTGATCATGGGGTGTACGAGCTGTACCCCCATTGTACGATCGGTGTACGAGCCGTACCCCATGTACGATCAGTGTACGAGCCGTACCCCATGTACAATCGGTGTACGAGCCGTACCACCATCGTACATGGGGTAGGGCTCGTACACCGATCGTACATGGGGTACGGCTCGTACACCAATCCTACAATGGGGGTACGGTTCGTACACCGATCGTACAATGGGGGTACGGCTCGTACACCGATTGTACAATGGGGGTACGACTCGTATACCCCATGATCGCAGGGTTACGGCGCGTACCCCTGCAATCATGGGGGGTACACACCGTACCCTGGGGGGCCGTTCCGTACCTGTTTCGGCGCGAACTCTGCTTTTACGGCTGTTTTCAGCTCCCGTAGAAAAAAGGTTGTACGGTGCGTACCCGACATGTATCGTACTTGCTGGGTCGTAAAAACCAGCTGCGAACCGTACAGATGTCGCGTACAGCGGGTTCCGAGGGAGAATCGTACGGAGATTAGAGTCGTACGGTGTCTTGTATGACTCGTACAGAGTACAGCTCCTGGTACGAATCATACTTCGTCGTACGTACGGGGGACGTTGCAGGGTACGATTCGTATGGGCAAAACGCTCCGAACAGCTATTCGGAGCGGTTTTTCCCGAATGGGAATCGACCCCTTGGTGTTCATAGGTTTTTTATTCTGAAAACTGTACAATTCATTAAGCCATATCTTTTAGGGCCCTTTAGTGCGTACAACCACTTTTTATTAACTATGTTTTCATACTGATCTCGTCTACCTCCTGCTGGTACAGCCACATAGGTGTAGCAGAGGTCAAAGCTTAGAGTCCTTAGCTGTGACGGTAAGTCTCCACAGGACATGTTTAATTTTTTAATGTTTTGTAATTTTTACAAGATTCCTGAGAAATATTTAATAATTTCCATCTTGAAACAATTGGATTTTAAGCAGGTGCGACCAGCTTTTATCTTTTTACAAATGTTATCTGGTAACACCATTTTGAACATTCTTAACTTTTTTTAATTCGCAGTAAGACTTAGAGCATGTTGTGACTTACTGATAATGGCTCTTAAGTGACTGCAATGTATTCCAGTATGTAGGACTGGGGACCATCTTATACATCCTGGGCTCCTGTGCTTTCCTTTTCCCCTTTTAAAGACTTGGCATTCACTCACATTTTGATAAATTGTTGTTGAATATGTACTGTATACGTGCCTTTTAAAGTAAGAGCTATCAATTATGTTACTCTCTAGTATAATGAACTGTTTTAGATTACTGTTATGGCTTTATCCACAAAAACAAATAAAGTGAATTTGATTGATTGATTGAGTGGGTGTTTGAGTATCTGTATGGATTATTCAGTGGGTGTGTGACTGACAGTATAAGTGAATGATTATACATGTCGCTGTGAATGTATGGGTGAGTGACTAATCTGTGTGAATGCTTGTATACGTTTATCAGTTGGTGTGTAAATGGCTGCATGGGTTGGGAATTAGCTATATGGGTTATTGAATGATTGTCTGTGTACCTGTATGGGTACCCGTGACATTCTGAGGGCTGGGGGTGTGTGTGACTCCCTGCATGGATGTGGGAGTGGGTGATTCGCTAGCTGTTTGGGTTCATGACTGCATCTGCGGGGGCTGTATGGATGAATGAGTGTGAGTGGCTCTGTCGTTTAGTGAATTGACGTCTCAGTGATATATGGGTGAGTAACTGCATATGTGTAAGCCAGCATATTTGAGTGTTGTGTGTTATATAACTGACTGTATGAGACAGTGAGTGATTGTGGGAATAGCTGTATGGATGAGTGTGTGCTTGTCTCAGTGTTTGGATAAGAGATTAAGTATGTGTTAGTATATGTATGAATAGGCGAGGATGTGTGTGTACAACTGTATAGGTGAATAAATGGCAGTGTGACTGACTCTTTGGGTAAGTGACTAGGTGTGTGAGTAACTCTATGGGTGAGTGGCATTGTGTGAGTGTGTGTAAGGGTGTATGAGTACACATAGAAGTGGCTGCATTGGAGAGTAACTGTGTGTATGAGTAGCTGTATGGGTGAGTGGGTAGATGTGTGTGTAGACCTATGAATCAGGGAATGGGTATGCACTAACTGGTATATGTTTGTCTATGGTTTCAGGAATAGTAATCTGAATTTTGGAGTGGGTGTCTGAAAGGTTATATTATGATGTGAGTGGGTGCATCGGAGTTTGTGTGGATGATTTCATCATTGAAGTAATTTGAGATGTCATCAGTGATGTCACTGACCATGTCATTAGTGATGTAATATGTGATGTCATCAGAATTGCATTGTGGGGTGCAAGTTATAGCTAGCTCAGGTGACTATAATGGTGAATTTCTCCGGTTTTGTAGGAGTGAATTGTCAGCCTAACTATATCGTCCCTGTAACCTTTGTTTTTTTCGATGAATTTCTAAGTTTTTTTAAATGCTAATTACTAACTATAACATCCCTGAAACCTGTGTTTTTCTCACTGAATTTCTAAGGTTTTTTAAATGCAAATTCCTAACTATAATGTTCCTGAAACATGTGGTATGTATCTAGCAGTCTTATTTGCAGAGTGGTGGAGAAAGGGGACTGAGCCTCCAGCCAGCTCTCAGGAATTCCGTTGTGTAGGACTTACGGAGGTACCAGAAGGGCTTCTTGGCCACCAAGGTCCCCCAGAGTGGGGCATGGTCTACGAAGACCTCCTAGCATCCCCGCTGTGTGAGACTTACTGGAGGTAACAATAGGGATAGTGGGCCAACTACCCCTCCTGTTACCTCGAGTAACTCCCACACAGCAGGGTTCCTGAGTTCTGATAGACATGACAGGGCTTGGCAGTTTGGGCTGGACTGTTCCCATGAGGCACAGGGTCAAGACTGATTTGCATAAGCTGTGTCTGAACTCGGGTGGTGAAGTGAGCTAACGAACGATAATGGATTCAACCCGGATCTGTGACTGGGGGTGTGTGTCTAAAAAGTTTAAGCGCTCCATGCATCATCTCCTTGTGCTTGATCTGATAGCAGGGCATGCCCCCTTTCTCCATCAGTCTGCAAACACGGATCGTGGTTGGAGGATGAAGTCCCCTATACTGCTGGGGTTCTTTAGGGGACAACTAGCCTACCTGTTACTCCAGTATGCCCCAGACAGTAGGATTGCTGATAGGTGGTCGCAGGCCATACCCCTTTCTCCACCACCCTGAAAACGTACCTCCTGGTGCACTCTTGATTGGGGGATGAAGTCCCCTTGCCTCTTGATGGTTCCTGGGGGCCAACTAGCGCTACTGTTACCTCTAGTAAGCCCCACACAGCTGGATTGTTGAGAGGTGGTCCAAGGCCATGCCCCTTTTCTCCACCACTATGCAAATATACCTCCTGGTGCACTGCTGCTTGGGGGATTAAGTCTTCTTTACTCCTGTGGCCCCAGGACACAAGCGGACCTCATCACTCTACCAACAGTGCGACGAGAGGTGCATTTTCAGAGATGTGGAAAAAGGGGTGTGGCCTCCAACCACCTCTTAGCAATCCAGCTGTGTGGGGCTTTCTAGAGGAAACAGGCGGGCTAGGATGCCCCCAGGGGCAGTCAAGAGACCCCCATGGTTCCTGTCAGCTCCCCGCCTCTTGCGGGAGCCGGCACTGCTATTGTGCAAAGGGAGCTGCTAACATGCAACTCCCTCTGTGCCAGCAAAAATGTAAAAAATGAATGTTTTTTTTGGCCCTGGGGGTCCCAATGGGAGCTCCTGAGCAGGCCTAGGGGGTAAGGGTGTCTCAACCCTGCCCCCTTTTCTTAATTGTTAACATTTGTGGACCATTTTTCTTGTGACTCTGTTCAACCGAGTCACAAGATGGCTACCAACACATCATGGTTTGAACAGTTAGCACCCAATCAGATCGCAGGCTCGAGATCGGGACGGTTTGTGGATCCTTCGTGGTCAAATTAGTATTTTTCCCAGGAACTACTAAACGGGTAACAAAAGACGTGCACTCTGGAACAAGAGCTAACTTTCTGTAAAATTTGGTATAATTCTGTTCAATAGTTTAGGCTGTAGCTGCGTCAACAGTTTCCAAGGGAAAATGTGTTTTGGGACCCCCTTTTTCTCTACCCGCATGACACATCACCCCAAAACCTTCAACACAGCAGCAGAAGTGAGTGGGCCATTAGTTTGTGAAAATGTTGCAAAGATTTGTCAAATGGCGCCAAACATATTGTAAAAAAAACAACACTTTTTTAATAGAAAAACGCCCATACCTATAACTACCTATGTCAAAATACAATTAAGATGCATTAAATTAGAAATTAGAAACAAAAACCCTAAAACACTAATGATAATGTGAAAAAATGTAAACCACTCTACAACCTGCCGATCATGTTACACTTAAATACAGTTAACAAACAGAAATACATTTACAACTAGCACACTGTATCAAAGGCCACAAAGAGGCACAACAAAATTATTCCTGAAAAAGATCTACTGCAAGACAGCATCCCTTCAAAGCATTGTATACCCGCAAAAGAGAACTAAAACACTTCAATTAACGTTATAGATAACACAAGAAAAACTGCAACTAACAGGCCATCGGTTGTGGACCGACCAACATATATCAATGCAGTTTGACCAGCATATTATGATGAGGATATCAGAGGCAGCTGGCGGAGGGATTGACTGCTCCTTGAGCCCTTCGAGGCAGCCTTGGGCGCGTAATCCCTACAATACGGGCGATGCCTGGTCAGTTACCAACGTAGGGATTATGATGTCCTTTTCCAAAAGCCTTTCCATGGTGGTCAACCCTGCCACAGAATAGCTTTTGGAAATGGAATTTGGGTGGCACTAGCAGGGCCCCTGTGCCCCCTTGACCTTGCTATGGGGACGGGGGCACCTGTGGTGCCCCCTAAACATCGATGCATTATGTGGCAGGCACTGCATAGAGCCTTCAAAACAAAAGGGGGAACCTTGATAGGACGATATTTAATGGGGTCCACTGTACATGTCCCGACAGTAATCTACAATTAGAAGTACAGAGTTCCCTAGAGTTTGTTGTGATAGTGTGTGACCAAGAGGAAAGTGAACCAGCAGGGAACTAAGGGGTTCCCTTGGTGGGACTAAAGAACCTCACACATCCAGCAGGCTAAGTGACATACTTCATCACTCAGCGGCTAGGTGTTGTGCTTCATCATCGGCTCTTTGCTCCTACGTCAGACCGGCGCTGCAATGACTGACGGAGTACCCAAGGGTACTACTTTTGGTGGAGATCTTCTGTCCCGGCCAAAAAAATGAGCGGAAGTGTGAGTGTTCTCGTGTGGTGTAGTCGTGAAAAAGTGGTGAAGGGTGTTTACAAAAGGTGAGTCAGTCCACAGGGGGAGTTTAATGGCGTGGCTGGCTCCCTTAATAAAAGGGTGAAAAGGGGGAGTTGAAACCTGCCTAGTTAGTCCAGGTGACTAACTCTACCCTCTTTATTGGTCGACATGTTTCATGCCACTAGGGCAATTCTTCAGGACCTATCGGTAGCGTACTACACAGTGCACACAAGTGAAAATATTAAAAACATGGAAAGTATACAACCTTGGTAGGTCGGTAAACGGGCAGACCTTTGGTCCTACTCTGTGGGATTTGACCTAAAAGGAAAAGTAGGAGGGGTCAAATAAGTAGCAGAAACCAAATGTATGTGCAAATGATATCTGTATTTGAAGTGGTTCCAGAGGGCACACACAGTCTGGGCGTTAATAGCCGTAACACGGGCTAAATAAAATCGGTGAGTGAAGCTATTGCACAGTGGGGGCACCTCACCGAGCAACCATTACTCAGTCAAGTAAATTGGGAGCTGACCAATGGACTCACTATGTAAATTTAAACAAAAGAACACAGGGAAAAGGGCAATTTTCTGCGTTCGAGGAAGCAAACTTATCTACGTTCGAGGAAGAAAACAACAACACAAAACAAAGCCATTCTTTCACAGTGGTTACAGAAAATAATGTATATGAAAGAGCATGGTCCTTACCCTAAGTGAAACATACTAGGGCCCCGCAGACTGTTCCCGTGGGTTCAACATGCATATGGATATGGTACCTATTGGGAACAGAAATTGTAGAGGGGGCTCACAAGTGGGAACAGGAGATGCTCAAAAGGGTAGAGCGCTGCGGAATCCACTATTGTACCCGAAGCAGATAGAGGTAGCCCGTGACAGTAGCTAACCTCCGGGAGGGACCCAATGCTAAGGCAGCACAGGGGAGACCTGAACGCTAAGCCACCGGGTGAGGGAGCCGCAGTCAGGGAAAGGTATCCCGCAGGAAGACCGACGTGTCAGGCACAGAACCGGAACGCGGGCCGAGAACAACCCAACCCCCCGTCAGCACAAGGCGTCAGGGGAGGTCGGGCAACCCCAGTCCGCGTCCAGCCCCACATCCGCACATAGTACCCACAGAAAGGAGCAGCGGACCCGTGGCAGCGTTGTGTCTCCAAGGACCACACAAGATGGGTCTCGACGGTCGACCATCAGGCATACCTCTAGTGCAAGCGAAGACATCCAGAGGACCCGCATCGCAGGAGCCCAGGCACACACTTACCTGAGCGGCGTGGGAACATCACCTGTCAGCACCTACCCCCACGTACAGCGCCTGGTCAGGGCGCGGAACAGCTGGTGCCCGTCATCCGCCAGGACCAGGGTTATGAACGCCGCGTTGCCTCGGACGCCCACGGGGGGCGTGGCTAGCATCGAGGTTACGTCTGCACGCTTACTGTAGGTGAAATGCGGCCGTTTACTGTTCGGCCATCTTTGAATGGTGTCAAATGGTAGGTTAATGCCTGGCGCTGTTGGTATTGACACGCCCCAGTATCCCTCCGGACAAGTGCCTCAACGGGGGATAAACCCTCTCACTACCCAAGGGGAATCTGGCTCGTGGATCCCAGATTCACAACTATCTCACAACTATCTCGAGGTTGAATCCTCACATCCATTTGCTCGGTGGAATGGGATTGGGTAGGATGTCCGAGAAGCGAGCTGGTTCCCGGGGTATGTATCTGGATTGGATGGCTGACGAATCTGTAATGCCAGGGATCTCTCATCATGTAGAGTATAATGTATAATGTAGAGTTCTCATACGGCGGCCATATTGGAGTGGTGTCAGTAGTGATGCAAGGGCATCCAAAGAGTGGCCGTCAGTGCAGTGCCCAAGACTGAAATCAGATGGGGGCAACCAGTCTATGGAAAAACCCTATAGGAAGAGCAGACTAGATACCCCAGTCAAGGCTAAGTGAATACTTGCTCACTGTAGCCTTCGAGAAGTGACAGTAATTTATCTGCTAACAGACGCCCAGGGCACCGAATCATTCAGGCCCACAGTGTCCAAGCTATGGCGATGAACCCATCTTTTTTCCAGTTTAAATAATGCCTGCTGTGTCATGTAAGGATGGGATTCTAGTACTAACCACTGCATGCTATCTGCGGGATGGCCTCGCTGCTTGTAATGTTCGTACAGCCTGGTATGGGTCTTACCACAGCGAATGTTGCTTTTATGTTCCATGATCCTAACCTTCACCTGTCTCGTTGTCATGCCAACATAGTATCTATTACAGGGGCATATCAGAAGGTAGATATAGTGGGAACTATTGCAATTGGTATGCCTTTTTAAGTGCCATGTAAATGAGTCGGTGAGTTTAATCTCCTTGCATTGCTTATTCTGTGGACAAACCACGCAGCTGCCACATTGATGGTGACCTACCACAGGGGGTAACCTCCATAGTGTGTTCTGGCTATTGGGAGCCTTCCTTCTTGGTCGGGTGTGTACCAAGCTATCCTTGAGGTTAGAAGTCCGTTTGAATGCGAAACGGGGTTGCGTGATCGAGAGAACTTGACGATATGGCGTTGTTATATCGACAACATTTTGATCCTATGGAAAGGAGACCGGGCAACTGCTGAGACTTTCTGTGCCTGGATCAACCTCCAGAATCCCTATCTGAAATTTAGTGGGACTATATCAGATACAAGCCTGCCATTCCTTGACCTGACAATCCAACTGACCCCAACAGGGCTGAGTACAACCCTGTACAGGAAAAATACAGACCGTAATAGTCCCTTGCCCTATGACAGTCACCACACCAGAACCCTTAGAGATAACCTGCCCTTTGGGCAATTTCTAAGAATTCGGAGGAATTGTAGCTCACGAGATGATTACAAGCAGCAAGCCTCTATTCTACAACACAAACTACTAGACAGAGGTTACCCTACCAGACTGGTGCAGAACTCATCTAAAAGAGCCCTTAACAATCCTAGGGAAACATTGCTGGAGACACGTCCGAAGGTCTCTGAAGACGTTATCGCGAGTGACTAAATACATGAAGAACTCCCCATTCATTAAAAAGACAATTAAGAAACATTGGGGTCTTTTGAATGCTGGAGATCTCTCGATCACGCAACCCCGTTTCGCATTCAAACGGACTTCTAACCTCAAGGATAGCTTGGTACACACCGACCAAGAAGGAAGGCTCCCAATAGCCAGAACACACTATGGAGGTTACCCCCTGTGGTAGGTCACCATCAATGTGGCAGCTGCGTGGTTTGTCCACAGAATAAGCAATGCAAGGAGATTAAACTCACCGACTCATTTACATGGCACTTAAAAAGGCATACCAATTGCAATAGTTCCCACTGTATCTACCTTCTGATATACCCCTGTAATAGATACAATGTTGGCATGACAACGAGACAGGTGAAGGTTAGGATCATGGAACATAAAAGCAACATTCGCTGTGGTAAGACCCATACCAGGCTGTACGAACATTACAAGCAGCGAGGCCATCCCGCAGATAGCATGCAGTGGTTAGTACTAGAATCCCATCCCTAAATGACACAGCAGGCATTAGTTCTACTGGAACAAAGATGGGTTCATCGCCTTAGCTTGGACACTGTGGGCCTGAATGATTCGGTGCCCTGGGCGTCTGTTAGCAGATAAATTACTGTCACTTCTCGAAGGCTGAAGTGAGCAAGTATTCACTTAGCCTTGACTGGGGTATCTAGTCTGCTCTTCCTATAGGGTTTTCCCATAGACTGGTTGCCCCCATCTGATTTCAGTCTTGGGCACTGCACTGACGGCCACTCTTTGGATGCCCTTGCATCACTACTGACACCACTCCAATATGGCCGCCGTATGAGAACTCTACATTATACATTATACTCTACATGATGAGAGATCCCTGACATTACAGATTCGTCAGCCATCCAATCCAGATACATACCCCGGGAACCAACTCGCTTCTCGGACATCCTACCCAATCCCATTCCACCGAGCAAATGGATGTGAGGATTCAACCTCGAGATAGTTGTGAGATAGTTGTGAATCTGGGATCCACGAGCCAGATTCCCCTTGGGTAGTGAGAGGGTTTATCCCCCGTTGAGGCACTTGTCCGGAGGGATACTGGGGCTTGTCAATACCAACAGCGCCAGGCATTAACCTACCATTTGACACCATTCAAAGATGGCCGAACAGTAAACGGCCGCATTTCACCTACAGTAAGCATGCAGACGTAACCTCGATGCTAGCCATGCCCCCCGTGGGCGTCCGAGGCAACGCGGCGTTCATAACCCTGGTCCTGGCGGATGACGGGCACCAGCTGTTCCGCGCCCTGACCAGGCGCTGTACGTGGGGGTAGGTGCTGACAGGTGATGTTCCCACGCCGCTCAGGTAAGTGTGTGCCTGGGCTCCTGCGATGCGGGTCCTCTGGATGTCTTCGCTTGCACTAGAGGTATGCCTGATGGTCGACCGTCGAGACCCATCTTGTGTGGTCCTTGGAGACACAACGCTGCCACGGGTCCGCTGCTCCTTTCTGTGGGTACTATGTGCGGATGTGGGGCTGGACGCGGACTGGGAGTTGCCCGAACTCCCCTGACGCCTTGGGCTGACGGGGGGTTGGGTTGTCCTCGGCCCGCGTTCCGGTTCTGTGCCTGACACGTCGGTCCTCCTGCGGGATACCTTTACCCGACTGCGGCTCCCTCACCCGGTGGCTTAGCGTTCAGGTCTCCCCTGTGCTGCCTTAGCATTGGGTCCCTCCCGGAGGTTAGCTACTGTCAGGGGCTGCCTCTATCTGCTTCGGGTACAATGGTGGATTCCGCAGCGCTCTACCCTTTTGAGCATCTCCTGTTCCCACTTGTGAGCCCCCTCTACAATTTCTGTTCCCAATAGGTACCATATCCATATGCGTGTCGAACCCACGGGAACAGTCTAAGGGGCCCTAGTAGGTTTCACTTAGGGTAAGGACCATGCTCCTTCATATACATTATTTTCTGTATCCACTGTGAAAGAATGGCTTTGTTTTGTGTTGTTGTTTTCTTCCTCGAACGTAGATAAGTTTGTTTCCTCAAACGCAGAAAATTGCCCTTTTCCTTGTGTTCTTTTGTTTAAATTTACATAGTGAGTCCATTGGTCAGCTCCTAATTTACTTGACTGAGTAATTGTTGCTCGGTGAGGTGCCCCCACTGTGCAATAGCTTCACTCACCGATTTTATTTAGCCCGTGTTACGGCTATTAATGACCAGACAGTGTGTGCCCTCTGGAACCACTTCAAATACAGATATCATTTGCACATACATTTGGTTTCTGTTACTTATTTGACCCCTCCTACTTTTCCTTTTAGGTCAAATCCCACAGAGTAGGACCAAAGGCCTGCCCGTTTACCGACCTACCAAGGTTGTATACTTTCTATGTTTTTAATATTTTCACTTGTGTGCACTGTGTAGTACGCTACCGATAGGTCCTGAAGAATTGCCCTAGTGGCATGAAACATGTCGACCAATAAAGAGGGTAGAGTTAGTCACCTGGACTAACTAGGCAGGTTTCAACTCCCCCTTTTCACCCTTTTATTAAGGGAGCCAGCCACGCCATTAAACTCCCCCTGTGGACTGACTCACCTTTTTTAAACACCCTTCACCCCTTTTTCACGACTACCCCACACGAGAACACTCACACTTCCGCTCATTTTTTCGGCCGGGACAAAAGATCTCCACCAAAAGTAGCACCCTCGGGTACTCCGTCAGTCATTGCAGCGCCGGTCTGACGTAGGAGCAAAGAGCCGATGATGAAGCACGACACCTAGCCGCTGAGTGATGAAGTATGTCACTTAGCCTGCTGGATGTGTGTAGTTCCCTGCTGGTTCACTTTCCTCTTGGTCACACACTATCACAACAAACTCTGGGGAACTCTGTACTTCTAATTGTAGATTACTGCATAGAGCCTGCCACACGATTCAAGGATGTTTAAAAAGTTTATGTTTACAACTGCTGCTTGTGCTGTGGCCCCTAGCACAAAACCGTAATAGTAAACATACACTTTCTGACTGCTATGAAGTCACTCACATCGTAATTTGCAATGCAGGACCTCCAACTCCTGTTCGGATTGTCCTCTTTCCGATCGATGTCAGCCAGATGCTCATCTGACTGCCATCATAATAGGGCCCAAAGTGACTTTGCCAATGAAGTAAGTTTTACAATAAGTCAAAAATAACAAATAATTCAAAGTAAATTCTATGTTTAATCCTCCAAATAATATATACATCATTTGCAAGACGGAAACACTTTTGAAAGAAAAAAAAATTAAAAACACAAACACCGCAAACTTGACATACAAAAGACCTCCTCAAAAGAAAATATGGTAACAAAAGCACAAAACTACCATTAAAGTAAAAGTAATTCTTTAACAGATTAAAAAACAAAGCCCTAATAAATTTTGAATTACATAATTAAAGTAACACATTTTTCTTCTTACCAGACTGCAAGATAAGAAAATGATGCCAAAAACAACCCCAAACAGTCTTGCAAATAAAGATTCTAGAACTTAAGCATAAAGACAACATCGAGAACTTTAATTTACAAGATGGAACAGCAATGTCATTTTTTTTACAATGAAAATACCTTCACCTATTGTTTGAATATTTTGGAATGAGAAAAATAGATCAAATTCCACAAAAAGACGCTATTATTAAAATATAGAGGATATAGATATAGTAAGGAGAGCATCACCAGTGGGAAAAACACAATGGAAATATTATTGGAGTGGTGTGGCTCACTGGTTAGAGGCGGCAGATCCGGAAGCAGAGGATGGCCCGGGACCAAGGTTCAATTCCCGACGTGGCAGGGTCGTGGACCAGGGTCAACGGACTCGATAATTCTCGCCTCGGTGCCTACTCTAACCAGGGATCACACTCAGCAACTCTGGGCATTAGCTTGCCTCATCTCCACAACGGCCCCCCACATACGCCGGGGATGCCTGGTTTCACCTTGGAGATACCCAGTAGGGACCATCTCACAGGGAAAGCCAGGACGGGTTCCCCAGCGGTCTACAGCGTGGAGATACCCCATGTGGGGTGATTCATGCGCTTTACAAGACAACATTACATTACATTACATTACATGACATCATTACATTACATTCAAATGAAGGCAGTAGGAGAGATTCCAGTAAACAAAAAAGTTGATAGGATGAAGAAACATAATTATTCCCGTAAATGTATTGAAATAAAAGTCCGAAATAATTGATAGGACCTAAAAGTTACCAGAATGAGGTCACAATGGTCAATAGGAACAATACATAACAGTATCACACCAAATGTTATTGAACAAGCAACAGGACATCTCCCTGTCATGATATCCCAAAAAAGACTATTGTTAGAATACATAGAACAACCAGAGAAACGCCACTAGGTCTTACAAATATGAAGCTACAGACATGTCATAACTTGCTAATCACACATAAACACACACCTTTCTACAATATTGCAACCAAAATTATGATAACAAATAATGACTTACCCCACCAATAGCAATTTACTACACTTACCTCAATGTATCACATGAATGATACATTACAGTTTTAAGTTGTGCCCTTCACCATTCAGTGAAATATACAAATGTATTGTCAATACCGAAATAGAAAAATAATATTAGTGTATACAGTGTTACCTAACAATCATAGTGCAACTTACAATGAGATTCTACCACATGTAAAGCAACAACCTTACATCTGTAATCCATAGAATATTACCATACTTTAATTCTACTCACACAATGTAATTCAGGGGTGTCATGATTTTAAGCAGAGGAAATGGAGGCACCTCTAAAAATCCACTGAGTACAGAGTATGTAACTTACCCAGAATTTGCATCTGAAACAAGAAAGAAAAAGTCTTTAGCATATGTCCCTGCAACAGAAGTCACTAAACATTATGACATGCTAATTCAATCCCCTTAATACCCTAATACCAACAATAAGAAACAAAACTAGCACCACTATTAGATTATTTTCAAGAAACATTGTCAGTTACCTTCACTGATCAGGACACAGATGCCAATCCAACTATCACATTCCCTGAATATAATTTCTATGACACAACTATGTCCCAAGAAGCAAGGACAAATTATACACTAGAAGGGAGGCATATTTCTTCCAAGGAACAATTGAGATAAAAGCCACTCTACATTTTAGCATTTACTAGAAATACCTTAAATATGACACAACCACAGGAGCAAAGAATGGAATAATCCCTAACCCAAATCACATAAAATCTCTCTGCTCAAATGTAAAGAAATGCATGAACTCATAGCATTCAATGTAAGACTCTTTACTAACTATCAGCCACTATTTAACTTTCCTAAGATAAAACATGTTTAATAGTTATATCTAAATAACATTAAGGAAAATTAAAAATTCTAATCTGAATAAAAAAATTCAACATTTTAAATTTGAGTTGATAATTAAAATGTAATATAATGAATATTTAAAATTAAAAACATTGTCAGGCAAAATAGCCAACATTATTTCAAATGGATAAACACTTTTCAACCACCTGTAAAAATATTCTAACAGCCTAAAATGGTCATGTACATGGACAATAAACAAACATAAGATAACACTTGTGAAATGAAGTCCTAGTGAGCGAAATGACGATCCAAAAATGTAATTAAAAATGGTAAAAAAAGAGCCCAAACTTGTAAAAATAGAAGAGAATAATAGAACATACAATACAAGTCCAATAATAAAAGAAAATATAGCCAAAGTCCAAACAATTTATAAGTAATAAACATATGGCACCAGTAGCGGCCCGTGGTGGGAGTGCTGCTGGCCGCTGAAGTGGGGTTGAGGAGGGACAGGGTGGGGGATCATAAACTACGGATTACGGCAGATTAGAGGTAAGTAAACATAGAAATAAATAAAATGAAATTTGTTGCACTCTCTACATTGCCAAATGCGATGCAGAGCGTGCAACGAAATTTGTTTCATTTATTTATATGTTTACTCACCTCTAATCGGCCGTAATCCGTAGTTTACCACCAACCATCCTGCCCCTCCCCCGCCCCACATCAGCCCCCAGCAGCAATCCCACCACGGGCTGCTATTGAATGGTCCATAAATTCCAAAAAAGGCAAAAGGTAAATGTTGGAACTGGCCCTTCTTGCAGGGTCATCCTCAAACTTTTTGCTTCTTCCTCCCTTATTTTTCCTGACCCGTGGCTGTTGGCAATAGGACTCTGCGCACTTTACCACTGCTGATCAGTGCTAAAGGGCATATGCTCTCTGTTTAAATTGTTATTCTGGTTGGATATACATGTTAGGCATATTTGTATCACCATGAAGTCCCTAGTAGAGTGCACTGGGTGTGCCAGGGCTGGTGATGACAAATGCTACTAGTGGGCCTGCAGCACTGATTGTGCCACCCACAGGAGTAGCTCTAAAATGGTGTCTCAGGCCTGCCACTGCAGTGCCTATGGGCAGTTTAGAACTGCCATGTCCTCCTGGTCAGTGTCCCCACTGACCAGGCCTAACCCTTCCCTTTTTGTGCACATCAGTCACCCCTATGGAAGGCCCAAGGTACCCCCCTGGGCAGGGTGCAGTGTATGTAAAAGGTAGAGCATGTACTAGTGCAGGTGACATGCTCTGGTAGTGAATGGCAGCCATTTTCGTTTTTCACTACTGTAAGGCTATCTTGCTCCATAGGTTAACATGGGGGATGCTGGCTACAGTGGTTAACAGCATTTCTTCCCATACGAACAAGATAGGACATAAGTATCTAGTATCCAAGATCTCAGAATTTAATAACACATCTTTTGGGAAAGGTTGTTTTTAAATCCTGTATTTGAGAACAGCACTTTTAGAAAGTTGCTGTTCTCTTGTCTGACCCTTCTGTGTGCCTGGGCCTGTTTGTGTATTGACTGTCTGGTTTGAGAGTGACATGGGCTGGGGAATTCCCCAGGAGGGAATTCCCTTGGATGAGTCAGCACTAGGCTGAATGACTGCATTTGCAACTGGAGTAGTGGGAGGAGTTAACACCTGGGCTGAATAGGGCTGTGCCTGCCTTCCACAATGCTGGCCCCACCCCCCTGCTGGGCGGCTGAGGACCCTGCCCCTCACTCTGAAAGGAAGTCAGAAGCCAGCAAAACAAAGTACTCAGGAAACACCCAGAACTGGTTCAGACCGGGCTCAGGGCCCACATGCACAGAGAGAACAAAGACTTTAGGGGTATAAGTACAGGACCCCTGACAACAGAAAATTAGATCATCCTGGAAATCAAGAAGGAACCTCTGCCAAGGAGAAAGCTGAAACTGAAGAAGGAAGATTGTCCTGCTGTTGCTCTGCTGGACTGACCTGCTGCTTTGCTGCCAAGGAGAGGGGAAGGACTTTGCTGCTGAGCTGTGTTCCCTGTCTTGAAGGAATCTCTAAGAGCCTGAGTAGAGCTGCTCCCTGTTTTGAAGTCCCAGGAACAAAAGGACTTCACCCCCAGCTTCCCTGAACTCTGCTGATAGACTTCTGTCCTTCCTAGAGTGCTTGATCCAGTTGTGGGGCCTCTGGAAGTTGTACCTGTGCTGGGAAGCTTGAAACTAAGCTTGAGTGACTTTTGAAACTGAAAAGTGTTGCATCGCTCGCTTTCGGAGCGCATCCCCGACAGTGCGAGAAGTTTCCCGCCGCTACGGAGGTCGAGATCGTCGCAGCGCCTGACGCCGCTGCCAGATACGTCGCATCCTTCGTTTGCGGGACGCACCAGACCGGTGCGGGAGAATTGAACATCGCTGCGAGTATCGTCGCAGAGCCTGTCATCGCTGGGTGAGAACGCCGCACCGCTTGCTTGCGGACCGCATCACGTCGCTGCGAGCATCGTCGCAGAATCAACGCATCGAGGAGCTGCGAGAGAGAGGATCCCCGCTGGACCGCGCATCGTCGCCCCGGAGATCGTCGCAGCCCCTACGAGATCGTCGCATCGTGCCTTTGCGAGAACAGACTTCCTACGGAACCTACGCACCGGAATCCATACAAGTGGCCTTCCTCCCCATACAGACCGGATTCGTCGCAACACGCCCGCTGCTGCAGCGGGGCTGTCGCATCGCCTCCCCAGGGTCTCAGGAGCAACGCATCGCTTGTTTTCCACCGCACCAGCTTCTGCTTTTGGAACTTTGTTGCAACTAAAAGGTACTGTGAGTAAACGTGACGCAACTGTGAACTTTTCACGCATCAGTAGAGAATTCTATCGCAACGTAGAGAATTCTAACGCAACCTTAAGAACTCTTTTTGAAACCATATTCTTGAACTGTGTATGTTGGATTTTTGTTGTTTTGGTCTTGTGTAGTTTAGATTAAAATACCTTTATTTTTCTAAACTGTTGTGGAGTCAGTTTTTGGTGTTTTCACTGTGTTACTGTGAGTGTTGGTACAAATACTTTACGCATTGCCTCTGGTTAGCCTAGACTGCTCGTGCCAAGCTACCTAGAGGGTGAGCAGGGGTTATCTCAGAGGGTTATCTCCTTGCCCTGACTAGAAGCAAGGGTCCCTATTTGGACAGTGGTACCTACCTCTGCCAACTAGAGACCCCCAGATCTAACATTGGTGGCAGCGGTGGGATTTGAACTTGTATTTGTACTTGACCCACAGTAATTGGTGTACATCACTAGTGAGTGCAGACCACTACACCACCACATACTGTTTGTTTTTTCCGGTGTCCTCCTGGAAGTATTTTTGGATATTGAGACTCTGGCTAGTGTTGCACCTGTAAAATCCTGCCAAAATGGAAGTCAACTTTTTCCACCTGTGCATCTACACAGAAGAGGAGATAAAAGCCTTTTGCAAGAAGAGGGGGCTGCCTGTGGAGAAAGGTTCCACAAGGAGGGATCTTGAGGCATGCCTGTATTCCCATGAGGTCAGAATTTGGGAAGCAACATTAGCAGACGATTCTGAGGAGGAGGACTTCTCTGATAGTGAGGAAGAGAAAGATGAATGGCTCCTTGCTGCTGAGCAAAGGTGCAGAGAATTAGACCGGCTATACAAGGAAGGTATGATCCGGTGGGCCTTAGCCCAGAAAGAAAAATGGGACGCTCAAGGAAGGAGCTTTGCTGAGTTGGAGGTGGAGTCCAGCTCACATGGAGGCAGCATGTTTATGATATCTAGTGCTGAGAGAAAGGTACAAACACCCAGAGATGTGGCGCCTGACTTGAGGGAGGGGGTCGACATACACCAGCGGGTTCAGGTTTATGATGTAGTTCCAGTGGAGTGCAGTGTCCCTGAAGTAGATTGGGGGACTGGCACAGGGGACCATATTCCTAGTGGTGGGAGGGACACTCTACTGACTCTAGATGAGAGGTACAGGGAGAGGGGTTCCCCCGTGGTAGAAACCTTGGTGTGTGCGTGTGAAGACCAGCCAGAAGAGTGTGGGTTGTGTGACAGAGACAGTCAGATACTGTCTTGCCAGTCTCAGGAGAGTGGTGTGGGGTACTTGTGTGAGGCACTGGAGGGTGAGGCACAGGGTAGCTTGGTTAACAACTGTGGGGGGCTGTGTGATTCATTTGTTGGAGAGCATATTTTAAGTCCCTGTTTTCCAGAGCTATGCCAACACCCGGTGGAGTGTGAGTTCTCTGATCCCAGAGAGCTTGCGTTGGAGGCAGACCTCTTGGTGGATTCAAGAGAGTCTGAGGAGGCATTGGGGAGTGATCCCAAAAGGAGTGGTTTAGGTATCTTCCAGACCTGTGAGGTGGAAGAGGTTCAGTGTAGCCCAGTTAGGTCCCAGTGTAGTGGGAGGGGTGTAGGGGCTCATGTCCGGTCTCAGAGGAGAAGGAATGAGTGTGGGACGGTGTGTCTCACGGTGCCCAAAACCCAGTCTCAGGGCCTGGAGGGTTCCTTAAGGGAACACCAGGTTGGGGACCTAGACTGTACTTGTAGGCCATTTGAGGAGGATCTCCTAGTGTCTGGTGAACGGGGAGTGCCTGTAACCAGGCCTCCATCAGTTCTGGTGTCTGGCAGTGCCGCTCCATTTGGGAGGGTGCAGAAGTCCAAACTGAGGGGTGAGAGGGGGAAGGAGTCCCCAGTGGGAGAACCAGTGGGTCAGGGACCAGTCAGAAGGGCTGAGTCCCCAGTGAGTGACCATGGTGACACCACTCCTGTCCTGGGAGATCTTCTCGCACTGTCAGGTGGACAGGGGTCGGGAGATCTGAGCCAGGCAGACTGTCACAGGACACATGAGTTGTGTGTCACCCTCAAGGGGGTACTATGTGAGTCCCCAGAAGTCCTGGCGTGCCAGGCAAATGCACAACCGCAGGTTTTGGTCCCTGGGTTGGGAGACCAGGTTCAGGATTTGCCTGACCTGGAAGGAAGAACATCTGTAACCAGTGTCCTGACCAATATGGTTCCCAGGGGTACCCCTCCAGTAGGGAGGGTGAAGCGCTCTGGAAGGGGGTGCAGAGGGAGGGAGTCCTCGCCTCTGACCCCGGTACAACCTGAGGAGTTAAACCCTAGGTTGGGAGACCAGTTGCTGGAGGAAGGTCCTGAACTGGTAGGAAAGTTGTTTTCTTGGTTGTCTTGGTGGACAGGGTTGCCCCTGGAAGGAGGGCAGGAGTCTCACCCTGGGGGTGGACTGGGCCACACCGTTGTGTTGGCTAGGTGGGTACTGTCTACCAGTATAGGCACCTCAGCGAGTGAAGTCCTGGTGCGCCAGGCAAGTGTTCCACTGCAGGGGTTAGTCCCTGGGTGGGGAAGCCAGGTTCAGGTGCTGTCTGGCCTGGAGGCTTTGGAGCCTAGGTTTGAGGGCCAGGTCTGGTGGGTGAATGGTGCAGGATACCTGCCACAGGTGTCCTGACTATTCTAGAAGGGGGTACAACTCCAGGTTGGAGGGTACAGAGCCCCAAGGAAGGGGAGGGCCGGGTGCGGGGAAGCCCACCCCAGCCTCCTGTCCAGCCACCGGATACTGGTCCGGGACTGGTGGGTCAGTGCCAGGATGTCAGACCTGACCTGACAAGAGAGGGAGTGGACAAAGGGTGCCAAGCACCTGGGGCTACTGCCCCCCACCGTCTGATGCCACAGGGGTTTGAGAGCCATGAGAGGCGTGAGGCCTGGGTCTCATCCCTGATCACTGTTGGTGGTCACTGTGGCTTGCTGTCGGTCTGTTGGGACAGAACAGGACTGCCCTGCTGTGTGGGCCAGTTTCCGTGTTCTATCGCCTTAAGCAGGGAATCCCATCGAGGTATCGTTTGGTCTACCCTGGCTTTAGGCTGGAAGGGGGTTGCGTTGGAACTGGCCCTTCTTGCAGGGTCATCCTCAAACTTTTTGCTTCTTCCTCCCTTATAGTTCCTGACCCGTGGCTGTTGGCAATAGGACTCTGCACACTTTACCACTGCTGATCAGTGCTAAAGTGCATATGCTCTCTGTTTAAATTGTTATTCTGATTGGATATACATGTTTGGCATATTTGTATCACCATGAAGTCCCTAGTAGAGTGCACTGGGTGTGCCAGGGCTGGTGATGACAAATGCTACTAGTGGGCCTGCAGCACTGATTGTGCCACCCACAGGAGTAGCTCTAAAATGGTGTCTCAGGCCTGCCACTGCAGTGCCTATGGGCAGTTTAGAACTGCCATGTCCTCCTGGTCAGTGTCCCCACTGACCAGGCCTAACCCTTCCCTTTTTGTGCACATCAGTCACCCCTATGGAAGGCCCAAGGTACCCCCCTGGGCAGGGTGCAGTGTATGTAAAAGGTAGAGCATGTACTAGTGCAGGTGACATGCTCTGGTAGTGAATGGCAGCCATTTTCGTTTTTCACTACTGTAAGGCTATCTTGCTCCATAGGTTAACATGGGGGATGCTGGCTACAGTGGTTAACAACATTTCTTCCCATACGAACAAGATAGGACATAAGTATCTAGTATCCAAGAACTCAGAATTTAATAACACATCTTTTGGGAAAGGTTGTTTTTAAATCCTGTATTTGAGAACAGCACTTTTAGAAAGTTGCTGTTCTCTTGTCTGACCCTTCTGTGTGCCTGGGCCTGTTTGTGTATTGACTGTCTGGTTTGAGAGTGACAGGGGCTGGGGAATTCCCCAGGAGGGAATTCCCCTGGATGAGTCAGCACTAGGCTGAATGACTGCATTTGCAACTGGAGTAGTGGGAGGAGTTAGCACCTGGGCTGAATAGGGCTGTGCCTTCCTTCCACAATGCTGGCCCCACCCCCCTGCTGGGCGGCTGAGGACCCTGCCCCTCACTCTGAAAGGAAGTCAGAAGCCAGCAAAACAAAGTACTCAGGAAACACCCAGAACTGGTTCAGACCGGGCTCAGGGCCCACATGCACAGAGAGAACAAAGACTTTAGGGGTATAAGTACAGGACCCCTGACAACAGAAAATTAGATCATCCTGGAAATCAAGAAGGAACCTCTGCCAAGGAGAAAGCTGAAACTGAAGAAGGAAGATTGTCCTGCTGTTGCTCTGCTGGACTGACCTGCTGCTTTGCTGCCAAGGAGAGGGGAAGGACTTTGCTGCTGAGCTGTGTTCCCTGTCTTGAAGGAATCTCCAAGAGCCTGAGTAGAGCTGGCTCCCTGTTTTGAAGTCCCAGGAACAAAAGGACTTCACCCCCAGCTTCCCTGAACTCTGCTGATAGAGTTCTGTCCTTCCTAGAGTGCTTGATCCAGTTGTGGGGCCTCTGGAAGTTGCACCTGTGCTGGGAAGCTTGAAACTAAGCTTGAGTGACTTTTGAAACTGAAAAGTGTCGCATCGCTCGCTTGCGGAGCGCATCCCCGACAGTGCGAGAAGTTTCCCGCCGCTACGGAGGTCGAGATCGTCGCAGCGCCTGACGCCGCTGCCAGAGACGTCGCATCCTTCGTTTGCGGGACGCACCAGACCGGTGCGGGAGAATTGAACATCGCTGCGAGTATCGTCGCAGAGCCTGTCATCGCTGGGTGAGAACGCCGCACCGCTTGCTTGCAGACCGCATCACGTCGCTGCGAGCATCGTCGCAGAATCAACGCATCGAGGAGCTGCGAGAGAGAGGATCCCCGCTGGACCGCGCATCATCGCCCTGGAGATCGTCGCAGCCCCTACGAGATCGTCGCATCGTGCCTTTGCGAGAACAGACTTCCTACGGAACGTACGCACCGGAATCCATACAAGTGGCCTTCCTCCCCATACAGACCGGATTCGTCGCAACACGCCCGCTGCTGCAGCGGGGCTGTCGCATCGCCTCCCCAGGGTCTCAGGAGCAACGCATCGCTTGTTTTCCACCGCACCAGCTTCTGCTTTTGGAACTTTGTTGCAACTAAAAGGTACTGTGAGTAAACGTGACGCAACTGTGAACTTTTCACGCATCAGTAGAGAATTCTATCGCAACGTAGAGAATTCTAACGCAACCTTAAGAACTCTTTTTGAAACCATATTCTTGAACTGTGTATGTTGGATTTTTGTTGTTTTGGTCTTGTGTAGTTTAGATTAAAATACCTTTATTTTTCTAAACTGTTGTGGAGTCAGTTTGTGGTGTTTTCACTGTGTTACTGTGAGTGTTGGTACAAATACTTTACGCATTGCCTCTGGTTAGCCTAGACTGCTCGTGCCAAGCTACCTAGAGGGTGAGCAGGGGTTATCTCAGAGGGTTATCTCCTTGCCCTGACTAGAAGCAAGGGTCCCTATTTGGACAGTGGTACCTACCTCTGCCAACTAGAGACCCCCAGATCTAACATTGGTGGCAGCGGTGGGATTTGAACTTGTATTTGTACTTGACCCACAGTAATTGGTGTACATCACTAGTGAGTGCAGACCACTACGCCACCACATACTGTTTGTTTTTTCCGGTGTCCTCCTGGAAGTATTTTTGGATATTGAGACTCTGGCTAGTGTTGGACCTGTAAAATCCTGCCAAAATGGAAGTCAACTTTTTCCACCTGTGCATCTACACAGAAGAGGAGATAAAAGCCTTTTGCAAGAAGAGGGGGCTGCCTGTGGAGAAAGGTTCCACAAGGAGGGATCTTGAGGCATGCCTGTATTCCCATGAGGTCAGAATTTGGGAAGCAACATTAGCAGACGATTCTGAGGAGGAGGACTTCTCTGATAGTGAGGAAGAGAAAGATGAATGGCTCCTTGCTGCTGAGCAAAGGTGCAGAGAATTAGACCGGCTAAACAAGGAAGGTATGATCCGGTGGGCCTTAGCCCAGATAGAAAAATGGGACGCTCAAGGAAGGAGCTTTGCTGAGTTGGAGGTGGAGTCCAGCTCAAATGGTGGCAGCATGTTTATGATATCTAGTGCTGAGAGAAAGGTACAAACACCCAGAGATGTGGCGCCTGACTTGAGGGAGGGGGTCGACATACACCAGGGGGTTCAGGTTTATGATGTAGTTCCAGTGGAGTGCAGTGTCTCTGAAGTAGATTGGGGGACTGGCACAGGGGACCATATTCCTAGTGGTGGGAGGGACACTCTACTGACTCTAGATGAGAGGTACAGGGAGAGGGGTTTCCCCGTGGTAGAAACCTTGGTGTGTGTGTGTGAAGACCAGCCAGAAGAGTGTGGGTTGTGTGACAGAGACAGTCAGATACTGTCTTGCCAGTCTCAGGAGAGTGGTGTGGGGTACTTGTGTGAGGCACTGGAGGGTGAGGCAAAGGGTAGCTTGGTTAACAACTGTGGGGGGCTGTGTGATTCATTTGTTGGAGAGCATATTTTAAGTCCCTGTTTTCCAGAGCTATGCCAACACCCGGTGGAGTGTGAGTTCTCTGATCCCAGAGAGCTTGCGTTGGAGGCAGACCTCTTGGTGGATTCAAGAGAGTCTGAGGAGGCATTGGGGAGTGATCCCAAAAGGAGTGGCTTAGGTATCTTCCAGACCTGTGAGGTGGAAGAGGTTCAGTGTAGCCCAGTTAGGTCCCAGTGTAGTGGGAGGGGTGTAGGGGCTCATGTCCGGTCTCAGAGGAGAAGGAATGAGTGTGGGACGGTGTGTCTCACGGTGCCCGAAACCCAGTCTCAGGGCCTGGAGGGTTCCTTAAGGGAACACCAGGTTGGGGACCTAGACTGTACTTGTAGGCCATTTGAGGAGGATCTCCTAGTGTCTGGTGAACGGGGAGTGCCTGTAACCAGGCCTCCATCAGTTCTGGTGTCTGGCAGTGCCGCTCCATTTGGGAGGGTGCAGAAGTCCAAACTGAGGGGTGAGAGGGGGAAGGAGTCCCCAGTGGGAGAACCAGTGGGTCAGGGACCAGTCAGAAGGGCTGAGTCCCCAGTGAGTGACCATGGTGACACCACTCCTGTCCTGGGAGATCTTCGCGCACTGTCAGGTGGACAGGGGTCGGGAGATCTGCGCCAGGCAGACTGTCACAGGACACATGAGTTGTGTGTCACCCTCAAGGGGGTACTATGTGATTCCCCAGAAGTCCTGGCGTGCCAGGCAAATGCACAACCGCAGGTTTTGGTCCCTGGGTTGGGAGACCAGGTTCAGGATTTGCCTGACCTGGAAGGAAGAACATCTGTAACCAGTGTCCTGACCAATATGGTTCCCAGGGGTACCCCTCCAGTAGGGAGGGTGAAGCGCTCTGGAAGGGGGTGCAGAGGGAGGGAGTCCTCGCCTCTGACCCCGGTACAACCTGAGGGGTTAAACCCTAGGTTGGGAGACCAGTTGCTGGAGGAAGGTCCTGAACTGGTAGGAAAGTTGTGTTCTTGGTTGTCTTGGTGGACAGGGTTGCCCCTGGAAGGAGGGCAGGAGTCTCACCCTGGGGGTGGACTGGGCCACACCGTTGTGTTGGCTAGGTGGGTACTATCTACCAGTATAGGCACCTCAGCGAGTGAAGTCCTGGTGCGCCAGGCAAGTGTTCCACTGCAGGGGTTAGTCCCTGGGTGGGGAAGCCAGGTTCAGGTGCTGTCTGGCCTGGAGGCTTTGGAGCCTAGGTTTGAGGGCCAGGTCTGGGGTGTCCCCCTGACCTGGAATATCAGTTGCAGGATAGCACCCCTGACCTGGTGGGTGAATGGTGCAGGATACCTGCCACAGGTGTCCTGACTATTCTAGAAGGGGGTACAACTCCAGGTTGGAGGGTACAGACCCCCAAGGAAGAGGAGGGCCGGGCGCGGGGAAGCCCACCCCAGCCTCCTGTCCAGCCACCGGATACTGGTCCGGGACTGGTGGGTCAGTGCCAGGATGTCAGACCTGACCTGACAAGAGAGGGAGTGGACAAAGGGTGCCAAGTACCTGGGGCTACTGCCCCCCACCTGATCACTGTTGGTGGTCACTGTGGCTTGCTGTCGGTCTGTTGGGACAGAACAGGACTGCCCTGCTGTGTGGGCCAGTTTCCGTGTTCTATCGCCTTAAGCAGGGAATCCCATCGAGGTATCGTTTGGTCTACCCTGGCTTTAGGCTGGAAGGGGGTTGTGTTGGAACTGGCCCTTCTTGCAGGGTCATCCTCAAACTTTTTGCTTCTTCCTCCCTTATTTTTCCTGACCCGTGGCTGTTGGCAATAGGACTCTGCACACTTTACCACTGCTGATCAGTGCTAAAGTGCATATGCTCTCTGTTTAAATTGTTATTCTGATTGGATATACATGTTTGGCATATTTGTATCACCATGAAGTCCCTAGTAGAGTGCACTGGGTGTGCCAGGGCTGGTGATGACAAATGCTACTAGTGGGCCTGCAGCACTGATTGTGCCACCCACAGGAGTAGCTCTAAAATGGTGTCTCAGGCCTGCCACTGCAGTGCCTATGGGCAGTTTAGAACTGCCATGTCCTCCTGGTCAGTGTCCCCACTGACCAGGCCTAACCCTTCCCTTTTTGTGCACATCAGTCACCCCTATGGAAGGCCCAAGGTACCCCCCTGGGCAGGGTGCAGTGTATGTAAAAGGTAGAGCATGTACTAGTGCAGGTGACATGCTCTGGTAGTGAATGGCAGCCATTTTCGTTTTTCATTACTGTAAGGCTATCTTGCTCCATAGGTTAACATGGGGGATGCTGGCTACAGTGGTTAACAGCATTTCTTCCCATATGAACAAGATAGGACATAAGTATCTAGTATCCAAGAACTCAGAATTTAATAACACATCTTTTGGGAAAGGTTGTTTTTAAATCCTGTATTTGAGAACAGCACTTTTAGAAAGTTGCTGTTCTCTTGTCTGACCCTTCTGTGTGCCTGGGCCTGTTTGTCTATTGACTGTCTGGTTTGAGAGTGACAGGGGCTGGGGAATTCCCCAGGAGGGAATTCCCCTGGATGAGTCAGCACTAGGCTGAATGACTGCATTTGCAACTGGAGTAGTGGGAGGAGTTAGCACCGGGGCTGAATAGGGCTGTGCCTGCCTTCCACAATGCTGGCCCCACCCCCCTGCTGGGCGGCTGAGGACCCTGCCCCTCACTCTGAAAGGAAGTCAGAAGCCAGCAAAACAAAGTACTCAGGAAACACCCAGAACTGGTTCAGACCGGGCTCAGGGCCCACATGCACAGAGAGAACAAAGACTTTAGGGGTATAAGTACAGGACCCCTGACAACAGAAAATTAGATCATCCTGGAAATCAAGAAGGAACCTCTGCCAAGGAGAAAGCTGAAACTGAAGAAGGAAGATTGTCCTGCTGTTGCTCTGCTGGACTGACCTGTTGCTTTGCTGCCAAGGAGAGGGGAAGGACTTTGCTGCTGAGCAGTGTCCCCTGTCTTGAAGGAATCTCCAAGGGCCTGAGTAGAGCTGGCTCCCTGTTTTGAAGTCCCAGGAACAAAAGGACTTCACCCCCAGCTTCCCTGAACTCTGCTGATAGAGTTCTGTCCTTCCTAGAGTGCTTGATCCAGTTGTGGGGCCTCTGGAAGTTGTACCTGTGCTGGGAAGCTTGAAACTAAGCTTGAGTGACTTTTGAAACTGAAAAGTGTCGCATCGCTCGCTTGCGGAGCGCATCCCCGACAGTGCGAGAAGTTTCCCGCCGCTACGGAGGTCGAGATTGTCGCAGCGCCTGACGCCGCTGCCAGATATGTCGCATCCTTTGTTTGCGGGACGCACCAGACCGGTGCAGGAGAATTGAACATCGCTACGAGTATCGTCGCAGAGCCTGTCATCGCTGGGTGAGAACGCCGCACCGCTTGCTTGCGGACCGCATCACGTCGCTGCGAGCATCGTCGCAGAATCAACGCATCGAGGAGCTGCGAGAGAGAGGATCCCCGCTGGACCGCGCATCGTCGCCCCGGAGATCGTCGCAGCCCCTACGAGATCGTCGCAACGTGCCTTTGCGAGAACAGACTTCCTACGGAACCTACGCACCGGAATCCATACAAGTGGCCTTCCTCCCCATACAGACCGGTTTCGTCGCAACACGCCCGCTGCTGCAGCGGGGCTGTCGCATCGCCTCCCCAGGGTCTCAGGAGCAACGCATCGCTTGTTTTCCACCGCACCAGCTTCTGCTTTTGGAACTTTGTTGCAACTAAAAGGTACTGTGAGTAAACGTGACGCAACTGTGAACTTTTCACGCATCAGTAGAGAATTCTATCGCAACGTAGAGAATTCTAACGCAACCTTAAGAACTCTTTTTGAAACCATATTCTTGAACTGTGTATGTTGGATTTTTGTCGTTTTGGTCTTGTGTAGTTTAGATTAAAATACCTTTATTTTTCTAAACTGTTGTGGAGTCAGTTTGTGGTGTTTTCACTGTGTTACTGTGAGTGTTGGTACAAATACTTTACGCATTGCCTCTGGTTAGCCTAGACTGCTCGTGCCAAGCTACCTAGAGGGTTAGCAGGGGTTATCTCAGAGGGTTATCTCCTTGCCCTGACTAGAAGCAAGGGTCCCTATTTGGACAGTGGTACCTACCTCTGCCAACTAGAGACCCCCAGATCTAACAGTAAAGAATTATTTTAGAATTAAAAAAATCAAACTCTCTTTTCTTGAAATAAAATAAAATGTATCCAGGTCAAAAATAAAGTCCCAACATCTGAAAATTAAAACCCGTAAACGAAAAAACATATAAACCCACCAAAAACACTTACAGCCCTAGTAAACAAAGAATAGTAAACAAATCTATATTAAATGCACAGAACACACATATAAAATTCATATAAACGTTATATTTCAAAATAAGGTCTACTGCTATACCATAAACTAACACATAACACACTTAACAACACACTAAAACAGCAATCACTTATAAACACTAGCCTAACTAAGTGCCTCATTGCGATGGCAGTCGGACGGACCAACCAACCACCATTGTATCAGGCATTTGACTGTCCGACATTGAGTCGGCAGTCCCACATGGCCTATTATGATCAGACCACGATGCAGGCAGTCGGAAAGTGTTTTTTTCTACAAAATGCAGCACACAAAGGCACTTTGTGTCCATCCATGCACTGTGTGCCAGGCACCACGTGATTTCTGGCACACCGTGCATGGATACATGTGCCCCCAAGGCAACTTAGCATTGACTCAAGGGGCACAGGCCCCTGCTTGGGACCCCAAGAGCCAGTTTCCATCTGCCTTTTCATAGTGATCTAGCCACCATTAAAAGGCACTCAGAAAGTGACATCCTAAACCCTACGGTGGTGACTGCACAGGCACCGCCTCCATTGTAGGGATAGGAGTCTGACTGCCACCCTGACAGGATCTTGGACATTGTTGAAGGCGGCAGGCTCTGGGGTCCAACTGGTTGAATAAAAATGCAGTGGGCGGACTGATGCCCTGAATGTTGGGTGGTCCACCACCCAAACCCTGTCCATGGCAGTCCGCCTGCCCTCGTAATTAGGGCCTAATTCTAAACACATTTGCCCTACAACTAAGCCTTTACTTCAGGCAGATTCATCGTTGAATGGGAAGTACATTTTTGTCAACTGCATAAACTAAATGTAAAACAATGGGAGCCATTGTCCAATCAAGAAAGGTGTAGTTTTAATGGTGGAACTTGATGCAGGTATGTTGAAATATAGAGGAGCTTTTAACTCTTAGCAGTCTTATGTACAATTGATGAGAATGCCATTGCCTTATGGCTCAAACAGCATTAAAAATGATGAGAGGCCTAAGATTAGAAGAGCTCAATGTACGTATGCTAAATAGTGGTTTGTGGATGAATGTAAAATAAGTTATTTTGTCATTTACATGAAGCATGTTGAATAGAAAGCATGAAGCTCTAAACCTGTGTTTAAGTGTAATCATTGAATTTGTATATATACACACTATATTTATAGTTCCAAAGGAGAGGTGACAAAGCTCATTGTAGAGCTGATCGATGGGCTTGAACCTTCTGATCCTAAATCTTAATAAGGTGATTTCTTGGTCTTTGTGGTTTTTCACATCCAGAATAGGCCTGTTGTCTGGCTCAACCTGTTTGTCATCTCAAAAGATGGAGTGACTGTAATTGCATTGACCAGATCACGGACGTTCAAGTAGTGTTCTCAATAGTGGCCTCTCTGTTGCCAAACTTTACTTGCTTGAAAGATCTGTGCATTATCTGCTTGAGATAAATAGGAAACTATTGCACAAAATGGGTCTGGTGTGGCAACCACATCCTATTTAGTGCTGCCGTTAAATTTGATCCCGAGAAATAGTCCATACAGCAAATTATCCTTCAATGCCCTTCCTTGGTAAATATTGAATTTAGGCAGGGTATATCCAGATTTTTTTCTCGGTCATTAAATGTGGCTCCAAATGACATAATTTGTTTCTGAAACTTTATTTGGAACATTGGGCCAGATGTAGGTAGGCTATTACCGATCGGAATCGGCCGAAAATACCGATTTTCGGCCGTTTCCGATCGGTAGTGAGCGTTCGATATGTAGGTGACCAAAAATAGGCTGAATCGGTAATTATACCGATCGTTATGATTACCGAGCAGTAAAATACCGAAAATTGAATGTTACCTATCGGTAATGTTACCTATCGGTAATGTTACCTATCGGTAATGTTACCTATCGGTAATGTTACCTATCGGTAATGTCACCGATCGGTAATGTTACCTATCGGTAATTTTACCTATCGGTAATGTCACCGATCGGTAAAGTTACCGATCGGAAATGTTACCGATCGGTAATGTCACAGATCGGTATTGTTACCGATCGGAAATGTTACAGATCGGTAAATAAAAGTAGGTAAAATTGAAAATCGAGATGTAGGGAGGCCCAGAAATACCGATTTTGCCTCAAAATCGGTATTTGAGAGTCGGAATTTACCATGGATTCAAATCAGGTGGTAACCAGGTGCAGCCTATAAAAAAGGACCCAAAATGCAATTCAGTTTGCACAATGGCGGCATTCTATGTAATAGCAAGACGTCTACGGCTACGGGAGGAAGGAGAGAGGGAATGGCTGAGACAGGAGCAGGTCTACAGGCAGAGGGTCACCCTGTTGATGCTGACAGAGGAGGAGATAGTACAAAGGTACAGGTTGGCTCCAGAAACCATCATGGAGCTCATCAGGGACCTTAAACCACTGTTGGAGCACCCCACCCCAAGGGCACATGCAATACCAGCACATGTGCAGGTGCTGTGCAGCCTCCACCTGCTGGCGTCAGGGAGCTACCAGAGCGTGGTTGCTGTGGCGGGAGGGGTGACCCAGAGCAGCCTCTCAAGGTTCTTCCACAGATTCCTTGACGCCATGTTGCACAGGATGGAGCATTATATTTCATTTCCATCCACCCATGCTGAACTGGTACAAACAAAATCAGACTTTTACCAGATGGCAAGATTTCCCCATATCATCGGATGCATTGATGGGACACACATCCCCATTTGTCCCCCTGCTGCCACCGAATACATTTACCGCAATAGGAAGTCAAGCCACACCATCAACGTCCAGGTGATTTGCAATGCAAAGTACGTTATCACAGACCTTGTAGCTAAATTCCCTGGAAGTACACATGACTCCTATATATTTCAGAACAGCGGCATCTATGAACGGCTGTCAGCAGGGGAATTTGGCGAAGGATACCTCCTAGGTAAGACAGAGTCTGCGACAGCATTCACACATATTGCAGTGAGACTTACAAGTATACATGTGACTAATGTACTCCCATTTCCCTTTTAGGAGACAGTGCATATGCCCTACGTTCTTTTATTCTCACTCCCTACCTCAACCCCTCCACACCCAGCCAAAGGAGGTATAACCGGGCACATAAAAGTACAAGGAATGTGGTTGAACGGACATTTGGCATCTGGAAGAGCCGATTTAGATGCCTTCACAAGAGTGGAGGCGCAAGGCAGTATACCCCCATAACATGCTGCAAAATCATAGCTGCCTGTGCCATGTTGCACAACTTGGCTGTCAAAAAGGGTACAGAGGTGGAGTTGGAGGAGTACGAGGACTATGATGACGACAATGCCGTGCCTGACATACAACCTGCTGGAGTCACAACACCAAGTGATGGGAGATACAGGCGTGACGAAATAACAGCCAACTATTTCTGAGTAAGTAATGACACACAGACAGGTTGTGAATGGTAGTAAAGTATTTATCTGTTGGCACGAACTTACAGCACTTAGGTGCAACAAATTAACATGTACAAAGGTGGGGACAACATGTCCAGGGTTACTTCACCCAAACTTTTAAAGTCACTTTCTCTGCCGCTTCCCAGACACACTGGGAGTATCCCCACTGCCTTCCTCCAGGCTTGAAGGCTCAGCTGTGCGCCTCCGGCCCCTACGAGCAGGCACCACAGCACTACCCAAGCTGCTGCGGCTACTACTGTCCTCCCCTTCAGCCACATCCAGGGCAGGATTGTGAGCAGCATTACTGATCATCATTGCCTCTAGGGCACTGGTTATTTTGGCTATGCCCCTTGTGACCTCTGCTGTATTTTGTGTCAGGCTTTCCTGCATATTGTTTCCTCTCCTGCATAGCTGTGCAGTGGCAGTGGCAAGGCGATTCAGCGCCCTGTTGGTAGCGCGGGTGTCCCTGCGCCTTGTATTCTCTATGTGGTCCATCTTGTCGCACAGCTGCGTGATAGCAGACGTAATACCAGCAACTAGGTTGTCATTTGATTTTACCATGTCCCTGCTGCAATTGGCTATATCAGTAATGCCCTTCCCCATCTCTCCTACAGTTTCATTGAGAGCACGGAATTGCCGGTGGCAGGCCTGGATGGATCTGCCCTGCATGCGCTGGATGCGCACCATGCTTCCCTCCAGCCCCCGGAAGACAGTGCCTTCTCCAGTGCCTCCTGCAGTGCTGTGCATGCGGCGACGTCTTGGCATGGTGTCTTCATCAGTGTTTGCCTGCGGTGCAGCATGAGGCATAGGTGGAGTTTGCTCAGCCTGATCTAATGCTGCCTCCATCAAGGGCAGTGTGGCCACGAGTCGCCTCCTGGCTGGTGGTGTTGCAGGTGCAGCCTGTTGCATTACTGGGGAAGTCTCCGGTGAGAATACCAATGCAGGTGATTGTGACAGGTGTGGGGAGTGTGGAAGGTCGGGGGTGAGGCCTGTCTCCTCCTCCTGTGCAATGCCACTTGTGTCCTCCTCATCTTGCGATGGTTGCTCATGGCTTGGCCCTGCCTCCTCACTCTCCTCCCTCGCTGCTGCAGTCCCTGGTGTCGATGTGCCTTGCTTGGCTGATGGTGCCCCTAGGTGTAAATAAGCGTATGTACATTGATTGTTACTGTGTCACAGTGACTATAAATAAATCTTTACACATTTAACTTTCATGATTCTGCAATACTTTCACTGCCTTGCTGATGTCTGTTCAGTTATACATGGTCTAATATTGGCAGACTACATTTCCCATTATGCATTGCTCCTGTATAGTGCTAGCAGTACTGGACTGGGCTTGGCCTGTGCTCAGAGGTTTAAGGGATGCTGCTTGGTATGGGGTGTTGTGCTGCGCATGCATCTTACCTTTTGATTTGGCTCGGGCTGAGCTGTCCACTGCTCCCAGTCCCACCACACTGTCTGGCTCGATGGTAGACGCCACCAACTCCTCCAGCTCAGTCAGGGGGGGTGCTGGATTCCTGCCTCCTCCAGTGACACCAGCCTGTTTATGCAGCTCTGCAAGCTTCCTCTTGGTTTGGCTCCTGAGGTCATAGAATCTCTTCTTTAAATCCTCCATGCTCCTGCTGGTGACTCCCACTGCATTTACCCTTTCCACTATGTGCAGCCACAGCTTTCGCTTAGCTGACTCAGCCATGGTGAGGGAGAGCTTCCCAAATAGTTGGGTGTGCACCTTGACCACCTCCTCGACTAGGAGTTCAAGCTCAGTGTTGCTGAACTTAATTTTTCTCTTTCTCTCACTGCTGCTTGACATTATTCCTGGGTTTTCAACACAAACAACTCTCTCCCTGCTCCTCTCTCTGTGTGCTCTGCTCTGCCTGTCTCCAGAACTTTCTAATGAGTTGCACCTGGCTGGGCAGGCACTTCCTGGGAGGAAGGGGGAGGGTGGTTGCACCTGATTGGCTGTTGTGTTCAGTTTCACTTTTGTTTGCTGCACGTTTGTTTGTAATACCGATCGGTATTTACCGATCGGTATTACCGATCGGTATTACCGATCGGTATTACAGATCGGTATTACAGATCGGTATTTCCAATGCATTCCTATGGGACTTTTGGCCCATAGGAATGCATTGGAAATACCGATCTGTAATACCGATCGGTATTTACCGATCGGTAATACCGATCGGTATTACAGATCGGTATTACAGATCGGTATTTCCAATGCATTCCTATGGGACTTTTGGCCCATAGGAATGCATTGGAAATACCGATCTGTAATACCGATCGGTATTTACCGATCGGTAATACCGATCGGTAAATACAGATCACCCGTTACCGATTTTTACCGATTCGGTATATTTTTCCGATTTTTTACCTACATATCATTTTCCGATTTTTAAATACCGAATCTGTAAAAATCGGTAAAATTCGGTATTTAAAAATCGGTAAAATGGATTTACCTACATCGGGCCCATTGTCTTTTAAAACTTAGTCTAAACACGAGCAACAATTTGTCATTCACAACAAACTCTTTTTTTTTACACACATTAACAATATTTTTTAGCATCACGTTAAGTCACGTAGGGCCATATGCAGGTAATACATGTTTTGTGATTCTCAAATTGCGATTTTTTGTGAATCGCAATTAGAGAATTACAAAACGCAAAGTAGGTAGGATTAGCAAAATATTTTGCGATTCCCACCTATTCCTTATTTGTGAATCGCAAATTGAGATTCACAAATACGAAATACCTTCCCATTCATTCCTATGGGCTAGAAGGCCCATAGGAATGAATGGGAAGACATTCTCAATTTACGATTCTCAATTAGAGAATCGCAAATTAAGAATGCAATTTCAAGGTTGCAAGGGTGTGAACAGGACACCCTTTTGCACCCCTGAAATAAAACATGTGAGCACATGTGGTGCACATACATGCGCTAAGGGCATGTATGTGCGACATTGCACTTCAAAAAATGCAAAGAAGTGCATTTTTCAAAGAAATCGCAAATTAGCACCAACATGAAGTTGGTGGTATTTGCAATTTCTTAGGCCAAAATCGCACAATTTGGGTGCTACCTACATTGTGTTTAAGGAATCGCAATTTGGGATTCCTTAAATGCATTCGCACAATAAGGAATCGCACATTTTATGCGTGTGGGTTTTTGTGCGCTGCATAGCACACTGCCCAAATTGCAATCGCAAACGCAGAAATTCTGCGAATTTCTACATTTGCGATCGCAATTGGGCTACCTACATATGGCCCGTACTCCTTTACTTTGACCAGGAAAGGCCATTTCCCCTGTTTGGACGATCCAAATTGCCGCCTTTGTTGTTATATTTTGGAGATTCAGATATTTTTCTGTCTTAAGAATTTATTTTCCATTTTCTATGACTAATCATCGTGTTGATAATTAGAATTCACTTTTCAGTACCTGACAGAAATAAAACACGGGGAGACAGAATGTAAAGTGAATTTAAATAATTTCCCTCAGTGTCTCTAGGTAATGTAGCAGATTCTCTCCGGAGAAAGCAATTGGCTACACATGGGGGATCATTTGATAGACTGCTATCAAAATGAATTAGAAAGTTAATTTTCACGCTGAAGCTGAAAGAGAGCGCATGGATAGCTATGAATGCCCTTTCAAATTGGGTGCATTTCCATTATTTTAGTGTTTCTGGTTATGAATGTATCACTGATAGGCGGCTACACTTACATGTGGTCCTATTTAGAGATGCACAGACCAAAACATTAAAGTACATATTGCAGTAATCACAAGTCACAGGTTTTTGGATTGTAATTTTCTGCTAAAATGATGTTAAGGGTTTATTTTGAAACACATTATAATTCGAAAAACAAACCATATACAGTACCTGACCAGTTATTAGTCTCGTGAACAACATACCCATTGACACTGAATATCAAAAGACTAGTAGGTCTCAAAAATTGAAACTGTTCAGTCCTCAACCTATTGCAAACAAAATATTTACCATCCGACCAATTAAATCACAGTCAGAAAGCCCTCCGGAAGCATAGGTTTCCTGTGAAAAATGGCTCATTTGCCCCTGCCAGGGATACACATAAAGGTACCTGACAAGCAGAAATATTGTTGTTGATAATCGTAGCCACAACTGTGTACATTTATGCAGCTGTAAACTCTATCCAAGGGGTAGGGAGTTGGAATTCTATTGCGAACTTTGCCTTGAGAGTTTGTGAACATTCACTGACTTGCAACATTTACAAATACATCTCAGGCCTTTCCCACCTGGAAATGGCCGAATATATAATTGTGCTGGAGTAACTCTCCTCATAGGGTGGAAAGGGGAAATGAACACAGCCAGGCTTTGTGCTGATAGCAAAGAAGAGGCTTTTCCATTGTTAAAAATGATTTCTTTTGGAAAAAACAAAAAACAAATGTACATTTCTAAACTGGGCTGCTGATGAGGAGATAGCAGATGGTACATTATATTTGTAGTACTGCACCGAGAAAGCTGTGATTTGCACAATTTTCTAGACATGCTGTTGTGAATATCTATGAATTTCCAAAAGTTGGTTCGTTTACACCTGTGCAGTCACATATGTCTATGGCATTCGATGTACAACAGTTTTTGTGACTCAACTCATGGACTTTGCAAAGACAATCATCTAGTTGTGCACCTACAAATCTTGCGGGTTGTAGAGCAGCTAGGGTGAAAGGAATTGCGCTCCTTGGTGCCCTATGCGTCTACTAATGGAATCTGCACGTGTTTATGATCTCCCACCTAAAGTAATCATATGCCACTGACATCAGCGTTGTGCTTCAGTTATGACTCAGAAGAATATTATATACTTCCAGGGGCTTTGGGGTGTTCTGGTATTAAGAGGCTAAGGGATGGATGCACAACCCTTACATTTTGCGACTCGCAAATTTGCGCCTCTTTGCGACACTCAATTTGGAACTCGCCGAATGCATTTTACAACAGTGTTTCAGACACTGTTAGCAATTCCAAATGGGGTCGCAAATGGCCTTACTCAATAATATTCATATTATTGCGACCCTGTTAGGGATGGCCTGCTGGGCTCAGCAGACCACCATGTCTGTGACTGATTTTTAAATAAAGCAGTGCTTTTTTTAAATGATGTCTGTTTTCCTTAAACCAAACCTTCTATGCGATTATGAACCCATGGAAGGCCACTTTACATGGCTCTGAGTGGCTCCATAAATCTGGAGTGAGGCAATGCAGGACAAATCGCTGGGTTGTCCTACGCTGCCCTGGAAAGGTATTTAATGGCCATTGTGTGGGTGTTCCCATGCAACTTCCAAGGTTATTGATGCATTCCCAATTTACCAGAACTGCTAGACCTGGGAATGCGTAACAAGGAGAAATATCTTTATTTCTTCATGTTACTTCCTCTTTCGAGTGTGCTGCATTCTGTATTACAAAGGAATTGTTCAGGAAGGTATCCTTTCGTGCACAAAAACTACCCTGCATGTAACACAGGCACCAATGCAACATGGTACATGGTGCTGCATTAGTGTTAGGCTCTTGAAAGGTGCCAGCACAGGGCAAAAGGCAGGAATTCACTGCATTGCCTTAAATACAGCACATTCCTGCCCTTTCTCTGTCATGCAGTGCAGCACAGCAAGGCGACTTGCTGTGCTGCACTGCATGACATTCTGGCAAATAGGCCCCTAGATGCCTTGAATCAACAATGTGTCACCTTTCTAATATACACTAAGGAGTTCATTCAGTTCACTATAAGTTAGAATTGTTTACACCCCATCCTACTAAGAGGTTGGGTAACTGCAGAGTATCAACTAGTTCAGCCTGTGATGGTTCTCCTCATAAAACATTTTCACCTGGTAACCAGTCCACCACAGGGATGCAAATTTGATTGCCACCATACCCTTTTCAGAAAAAGGCGACAGTCACCAGATTTCATTGACGAGGACCACTATTCAAACCGTGGTGGCAAGGACATAAAAAAGTGACCCCAACACGCAGAGAAATATTTCCCTGCAAGTCAGGTCAATTGCTTTTTTGTTTTGGAAAAACATGGCAAACTCTGTTGCATTCAAAACATCTGCCACACAGGTGTTTGCTATCAAGGCAGTTAGATCCCTACTAGGCAGCTGGAATCTTACAATGAGGTGGGTGCTCCTCCACCAGGGGAATGTGAGCCATTGCCTGCACTTGTAGGTTACCCATCAAGATTGAGATGAGTCTGTCCTACATGCCCACATGCTGTGTTTCCAGTTTATTGTTTTTTTAATGCTTATAGATGTGCTGGGGGTAATGTTCGTTCTATGGCCCAAATTATGAGTTGTTTGGAATGACACTCTGCTCAGTCATCAAAGGGCCAATGTTCATTTAAAGGGATTTACCAGGTATAGGAACAACTGACCCAATTTTACCAGCCTGATAATCTGACTGGCAAAATCACTTAGGAAATGGGCTGCACTTCTCCAGCCCTGACCCTCCCCAATGGCATATAATACTCGCTTCCATCACACAACCATCTCCCACCTACACCTTCTTTGCCATCTTTCTTCCTCCCCTGCTCAGAGTAAAGGGTAAATGTGGATGATAATCACTGTGGAAAAGCGCGGAGACACGCTTCTTAGCGTACCAGGCGCTTTATAAATTTCCCTTTATTATTTATTATTAATACCATGCAGAAATCTACCCGAAAAAAAGTGATCCGCACATTTATTCAGATAAATGTGTGTCTATATGCATATATTTAGTATATTAGCTAATCAGAGGTCAACTATGGATAATAGCTCAAAGAAAAGCTGAACTTTCCCTTTCATGTTTTACAAGGCACAGCAGCACTCATCATGCTGTGATGGATAACCTGCAGACCAAATCCAATGCTTATGATCTCATCCTTGATGCGACAGATGCAATTACAAATGCAGTGATCTTAAGGGTGAGATTAAATATCACATCACCATTTACATTTTCAATTAGATGACTATAGATATAGTATTATATTTTGCTTTAATTCACCTAGGTGGAAGCAGTGATGCCTTCATTCTAAGTTACACTGGAGGTTACCAACATGCTAAATTTAGCAATTGTCAGGTGGCTGATACTTTCATACAATAAAGAGAAAAGTTGCATTTTGTATAAATTCTCTCTAAGAAACATGGCTAGTGCTGGGCCAGGAGCGTAGTTATCAAAAACCCAAGGGGAAACCTGGGAACCTTTAAGGACTTGAGCAAGAGAACATTGGTCCCTATAACATCAATCTGAAACAATACTTTTCAGCAAATGGTAGTGTGATACACGTGTGCTAAATTTGATAATTGTGTGTATTATATAATAAAGAAAAAGACAGCCTTTTCATTTATAATACACAATATTAGAGGTCTGTGACAAAGCTAACAATGTTTTGATCCCTTTGAAAGTGTGGGATTCTCATCAGGACTCTTTGACATATTGAGCCAATGAGAGAGCTGGAATTAACAGACGAAATGAGAAGACTGAATACAGGATTATAAGGGCACAATAAAACTTACAAATAATTTGTTACTTGCAGCCATTGGATATCAGAGTCACTATGAGGCAGAAAATAAAATTCATGTTATGTGAATATGATTTGGGAAGTGTGTAAAATGATTTAGCATTAAAAGGAAGGAAGTGCAAACTGCTTTATTTTGCTCTGTACTCGACACTATAATGGGTTCCCCTTTGCCTCAAGGCCTTTGCTCATCCAACAGCACATGTGTTTCAATAATCTGAATTATCTGGCATTGTCTGGTCAGAAACCACAGCTCTAAGAGTCCAAGCTGGACAAAGTGCTTCTGCATTTTGACTTCCCTAGAATGCAGCTACCTGCTGCTTTTGCAAGCTTTTGAAATCACATCAGCCAATTTCCCAAACCATTTTTTACGTGAGTCTTATTTTTTTATCTGGTTGTTGCCAAATGTGCATGTAATACTGATGGCTAAAAAGACAGTCCAATGTGTGTGACTGCCGTATGAATATGGACCCTAATCTTCTACTAGACCTTTTTTCTACCCTTTATAATGGTCCCACGTGTGAAAAACCAGGGCTTTTTGCAGGGTCCCTCAACCATTTTCCCCCATTTTTAATACTAAATGCAGGTTTTCTGATTCTGAATGTGTCCTCGGCTCTGCTAACCAGACCCATGGCCTGTACTCTGTTTAAATGTACATGGCAATTAGGTATAATTACAATTGGTGCTGAAAACCTACCTATAAGCTCCTGATATATGGTAGGGCATGTAGGTTTAGAGTCCTAGTAGTTATAATGCACTTGACTGTGCACTGCTTTGGTGCCTGCTGTCATTTTAAAAGCTAGCCCTGCCTTGCAGGCTGCTTTGTAACTTTTAAAATAGACGTATGCAAATTCAAGTTTGAAATTAAAGGCACTTCCAAAGTGGTAAATTACTTTATTTTGTAGATATAATCCCCTCCAAAGGTCTCCACTAGGTGCCTCAGGAGTAGGGTGCCTTGTACCTATAAGCAGGGACATTATAAAATATCTTTTATATGCCCTGGTGAAGGCTAATTTTGTTTTTCCCCACTGTAATGTGTTGGCTTCATAGGCTAAATTTAATAAAGTATAACTATTGATATGACTGAGCTAAAAATATAATTCAAGACTTTAAAAAAAAAGTTATGATACATCCAACAACTGGTCTTTGTTAGATGGGTAATAACTATTGCAGAAAAATGTTATATAACTTTCTTTTCTGTGAGCCAAAACCCAGCCTTCCAGCTGCCCTCTCCTGGTTGCCAGCCACAGCCATTCTGGGCAGACCTATCTTAATGAGGTGTGAAGTGGCCTGCTAGAGAGACAAAGGATTTCCTGTGGGAGGAGAACTGAAACTGCAAAAGTAAAAGGCAGGATGGGGTGGAGTAGCCAAGCTGGTCTTCAAAGAGGGAATGACACTTTAGGACAGCACAGGCTCAACCCACATCCTGCACTCCCAACAGGAGCCCCAGTAATTAGATTAGGGAAGGGGCTAGAAGGGGAGTGTTAGCCTATTGGCTAGAGGTGCCCTCAGCTTGACGCCCAGGAACACTGAATAAGTATGGAAGAGCTGCATGGCAATTCAGATTTACTGCCCAAAGCAGCAATGGAGAAGAAGGGCTGCCCTACTGGAACCCTGATCTGCACCCAAAGGATTGCACTCACAAGGATTGCACCTGCTGCCCAATCTGCAACTGCATTCCTAAAGAATTTGCCTGGCTTCACAAGGATTAAGGAATGGACTAACTGAAAGCTACAGCTTAACAGAGCTCAACTGCACCATCTCCATCATGAAGTCCCCAGCCTCCAGTTCATCTGGTGGATGTATAAGGATTAGGCCAGGTAGATTGTCCCAACATTCGAAGCACCATCTCAGAGCTTCTAGACACTTGGATTATGGTTTTGGACAGTTTGAACCCACAAGACAAACTTTAGGAAGACGTTTCAGACATTTAGAGCAATTTTAGTAAAAAGCTCCATAAGATGACCAGGTGCATAGTTGGAGTTGTAGTCCCAGACCCCAACAGGTAAACCAGAGCATCCAAACCCTTGGCTGATGCTGTGGACCACTTTCCTGCATCAAGAAACACTTCTGGGAGTAAGTGTAAAGAACTCTTGACTTTGTCCTGGTCAAGCACACCCTTTTTTAAATCCTTAGAGTGCTATTTGCTTCTTGGTCAAGCACACCCTTTTTTAAATCCTTAGAGTGCTATTTGCTTCTAAGTGCTAGTTTTACTTTTAATTTTACAAATTCAAGTCTCTGATTCCTTACATTGGATTTTTGTAATTTTTGTTGCATATTTGTTCATACAAATATAGCCTATTATGATACATTGGTGTTAGGTTTTTATTGTACATAGTGTCTTATTTATTTTATTGGTGTTTTTAAATGTGTTACACACCTGACTCAAAAGTTAAGCCTGCCTGCTCTTTGCCAGGTTCCAAGGGTTGAGAAAGGGAATCATTCATGGAAACCTTGACTTAACCTTTTATTGTGTTTGTGGCATTCTTACTAGTGGTAAGTCCCTTCTTATCACTACTAATAAACCACACTCCAACAACATGCCAGAGGCGTGTCTTAGCCAATATTGTTAGGGGTGTGTGGTCTGACATTTGCCAACAAGCACTGTGATGTACCCAACTCAGAAGGACATGGGTGTGCCTGTGATTTGAAGCAGTACTGGAAAAGAGTAGGAGGAGCCTGATTCTAGTTGAGGCAGCTAGGTTTGAGTTAAATTTAGATGGGCCCCTCCTTTCACCTATGTATCAAGAAAGTGTACCGGCACAAGGAAGTGATTGTGAGGAAGGGACTGCACCAACTTCTCACAAGTCCTATAAGGGTGTCCTTAATGTGTCTCTGAAAAATAACTGAGTGGTGTTCCACCCCTTAGAAGCCCCTGGCAGTTACTAGCCCAAATCATTGACAGTGTAAATGCAATGGCAGCAGGGAATGACCTGTGCAGGTGGAAAGTTCTGCATTTCCATTTTTATTTTTTTCAGAACTTTACTTGCCCTTTGAATGTTTGTTCCTTGTTGCTAGGTGCAGATGATATTTCTGTTAAACATGCGTATTCTCACAAAAGATTTGATTTAGGCTTGTTATGCAAAATCTCCTAAATTATGCCACTTTGCATGTTGCATTAAAAAAAATAGCACGATTGCACAGAAACAATAAAAAAGGCCAGTATTCGAACAGTTGTTGTTTGCAACCCTTTTTTCAGTTTAAAAAAAAAGAAAAAATTTGCTTTTGCGTCCAAAATGAACATGAGGGTGCATTTTGTGCTCAAAGAATGTGCCAAATGACAGTTTCGCTTTTCGTATTGTTAGGTGTAATTTAACGTAGTTACTCAAAAACAAATTGCACAAATTGAACACACCCCTAGATGTACCCAGTCGCAAAACGTGCAGTTATTCTGCTAAAACCCTAATTGCTTCATTCTTGCATGAGCTAGGCTGAAAGCCTGAACCTTCTCACATTTTACCAGCCTAGCGCGCAACACATACTTACTTGCTCAATCGTATTCTCGACCATTTTGCTCAACATTTTTCAGCTCATTAGCTGCCAGATAAAGCAGCAAGAAGGTAGAGTAGTCAATTTCACAGACTTAAAGACTAGCATTTCAGAGATGTTGCTGGATTGACAGTGCTTCATTTTCTTTGCCCTTTAATGATACCCATTAACGTTAGTTTTGAAAATCGAAAACAGACCAGTTGTTGGACCGAGCAGCAGAAACACACTTGTTGTGTCCTAGCAGACACAGGCTAGGGTTAAACTTGTAAGCCTACACTAAACACCCACCCACCACTGATGTCACGACATCACGTGACACAGTTAATAAAAAGAGCCGAGCGCTCGTGCTCGTGGCTCACTAACCACCTATCCCTCTGGTGTCTGTGTCGCAGTTAGTACCAGCATGTGGGCCTAGGCCCACACGACATAACATTGGCGAGGAGGAGTGGTTGTAGCCCCACGTGACGCAGCCACTGATGAAAGGGGGGAGAAGGCTGCCCGTGTGAAGGGCACCCCCGGACGAGGTGGCGCCGACCGCCGAAAGGCCCGAGGGGTGTGTGCCTAGCCCCGGGCCTAGCCGTTGACGAAAAGCGGACCGGCCAGAGCCCACCTGCACCGGCCACAACTGTGCCCCAAGCGGACCGATCGGAGCCCACCCGAGTCGGCCGCAGCAGCAGCGACCCCCACCGGAGCGGAGTGCTGGCCGGGCGGAGCCCACTCGCCACGGCCGCAGGAGGAGAATAGGCCCGTCGGCCGGAAGTGAGCCGGAGGGCTGTGAATGGCCCCGGGGAGCCGCGCATGCCAGGAGCGACCCCCCTCTCATGACTGCAGATCCGTGGTGCCCACCTGCATGGCCATGGTGCCTTGCCGCGTGCAATGCGGCCGAAAATAAACTTTAAATAAAGCAGCGCCAGCGGAGCCCACCCGCGGCCTGCTAGCAGCGACCCAGAGCCCCGCCGCGCAGCGTGTGACCGGAGCTGCTGCGGCGGTGGACTGAATGCACATGCGGCGTGAGAAGTGCCGCAGGGCGCTGTGTGGAGGAGGAGGGGTGAAAGCGGCAGAAGACAAGACCAGCAGAGCCCACCCGCAGCCTGCCTGTAAGTGGCCCCCGTCCCCGCCGCGCAGCGTGGGGAAGTGAGGCTGCAGCGGCGGGGGAATAAACTTCAAAGGCAAGCACCCGCAGGGTGTGAAGAGCTGCGGGCGCCGACGTTGAAGCGGAGCCCACCCGCTGCCTCGCCCGATCGAACATAGCCCCCAGCCCCCCCCTGCCCGCGTGCGAAGGGACTGAGGCTGCCGCGGGCAGCGAGTGGGAGAAGAAAGAAAAAATGCGGCGTGAGCGCCCGCAGCGTGGGAGGAGCTGCTGGACGCTAAAACAGAAGCGGAGCCCACCCGCAATTTGAAGCCTGCAGCCCAAGCCCCCACCTGTGCAAAGAGCCGCCCAGGAACGCTAAGTGACCGGCAGCGTGTGGAGAGCTAACGGCGCTGACAAACACTCGTGGGACACCAACAGTGCAGCCTCACCCCCCATCACACCATAGACATTCGTGTGCCTCACTCCCCCCATGTTTAAAAAAACAAACAAACATGGGAAGAAAGTCACCAAGAGTAGGAAGCTGCTGCAGAAGGAAATCCAGCCTACACTGCCATCTAGTGGTCACTGGGTGGTACTGCACCAAAAAGAAGCACAGAAGAAGCAAACAAGCATTGGACAAACCAAGGAAGGTCTCCAAAGTAAAACAGACCTGCAGCAATCACAGCCTGGTATAGATCCAATCAGCAAACAAGCACAAGACAGCACAAGGGAAAGCCTACAAGGAGAACAAGCCTGCAGCGACGCGGACAAAGCTGGAGACCCATCATCACTACTGAAGTGACGCCTGTGGCCACAGGTGCTCACCGCAAACGCAGGAGAGACAACAACCTCACGCTGGACGGCGAGGGAGAGTCAAGACGTATACCGCAAGCAGCAAGTTACAAAGGCAACCGATGGAAGAGTGCAAGTGTACCCCGGACGCGGACAGTACAGTACAGCGCCTAACAGAGGAAGCCACACCCAAAGCACCAGAAGACGTGCGAGGCAAGTACCCAAGTGTGAAGAAGAAAAGTGTGATACACACGTGGAAGAGCGACAACGCCAAAGAATCTATTGAACCGCAAGGAACAAAGCTACACTGAAGATGTACCACGACGGTACCAAGTGAAGCAAGAAATTGCCACTGCAATGCACGCTGACGTGCAACGGAAGAGTAACGCAAAGTTACCCCGCAGCCAAAAGGAGGCGAAGCAACCAAGCACGGTCAACGCCCCAAGAAGCTAAAGAGCCTTACCGGAAGCGTGCACGAGAAGTGCACCCACCGGAGAAGGTCCATGGAGCGGTGAAGTAACCCTCCGGAAACAGCAGAGCACACGAAGAGCGCAGGCGAAACTGCGCCAACGCAAAAGCACTGCAGCAGAACAAATAGCTATCCCAACAATCGCGGATAGCGAGAAGACTCACGAAGAGAAAGCTGTCCACCTCATCTGGTAGCAAAGAAGATCGCCCAAGAAAAAAAGGATGATCCGAGAAGCCAGAGGGGCGCTCAAACAAAAGCCGATCACCCAGATGGTCGCCCGAGAAGGAAGAAGAAGAAAATCGACCTGCCAACAGGTCGCCGGAATGCTGACCCGCCATAAAGGCGCAGCGAAGGTATTCTGCCAAGAAGTCAGGATGAATATGTCCTGCCAGAAGACGTCCGTGAACTGAGAGATCAGAAGACCCGGAGGGACGGACGTAACACCAACAATAACTAGTAGTAATAGGAGGCAAGAGAGAAGATCGTAATGACCGGTCCAGTCACCGAAGAAAGGAGAGAAGATAGTGTCCTAAAGACAAGACAAGACCAGACGGAAACAGGCGGAGTGCACGCTGCTTGAAGAAGCCTGGTGAGCAAGACAAAGTAAGAAAGGTGACCGCACCATGTTGTGAAAAGAAAAGAAATGAAGTAAGAAGTCATGTGGCACGACGCCATCAGGAACATCTGGAAAAGGTGAAGAAAGGTGTAACAAGTCCACACACCTACAAGAAGAAGAAGAGGTGACACACCACAACATCGTGTAGAGTGACCCGCACGTCCAGGAGATCACTGATGGCACGAAGAACAGAACAGGCACCTATTCACAAGACCCCGACGACCCGTGGACTACAGGAGAGCACAGGCCGGACGATTGGCAACACCCACCTTTGGGATCGAGCGGAAATCTGGAGGCGGAGGGAGCTCAGATGGCCTGAACAAGGAGAACTGACCAATCCACACCAGCCCGTTGAGATCCAGGGGGCAAAGGCCTCAGGGACACCGGTGGCAGAGGGTCCCGACACGAGAGATGAATCCATCGCCGTCTAACCTGCACGTCCCAGGAAGAAGAGGAACTTGAACGCAAAGGCAGGAGTCAATAACTACCCTTCAGGTGGAGCTACGGACTTTGTGAGGTAGTACCCTCATCGTCTCCTCCATTCACACGCAGACTGTGGAGTTGGAGCAACGCTGTGGAAGAATACCTGGGCCAGTGGAAACCTGATGAAAAGGGCCTCCGGGACATCTCGTGGCAGGAGAACACCCAAGAGAGGGGCGTCCTAGTGAGAAGAATGTCCTTCAAACACTCCATCCTTTGTAATGTAAAGCCAAGCTGCCTACAGTGAAGAAACCGACGGACCAGTAGAAGGCAACATCCTTCAAGTCTAATATCTGATCATCCTGTTTGACGTCACCCTCAAAAGCAAGATCTCAGTGGACTGACCAAAACACTTCCACGGTGCAAATGCAGAAGAGCACGCCCACCGAGAACCAGGACGTCAAGCCAAGAAGAACTAAAGTTTCAGCAGCAATTTCCACCGTAGTCATCAAGCAAGCAGCTGAAGAGACTCAATGTAAATTTGTAATTAGTGTATATTTATGTACTTCCTCCCACAGATTCGGACTTTTGTCTTTCCTTAATTTTTATCAAATTTTGGGAGGAATGTTGTGTCCTAGCAGACACAGGCTAGGGTTAAACTTGCAAGCCTACACTAAACACCCACCCACCACTGATGTCACAACATCACGTGACACAGTTAATAAAAAGAGCCGAGCGCTCGTGCTCGTGGCTCACTAACCCACTATCCCTCTGCTGTCTGTGTCGCAGTTATTACCAGCATGTGGGCCTAGGCCCACACGACATAACAACACTGTCAGGGCTCGAGGCCCAACACCTCGTAAAACAAACTCTTTTTGGTTTTTGCTTTTCTTAGGTTTTTAACCGTGCACACCGAACTCACCAGTTACTGCTATTTATATTGTGAGTCATTCTGCACACTCAGATGTATGCATATATATGTAAAGAACTATCAGCTTATTGTGTGACCTACTGGATGTTCTCTATTCATACCAATTCGGTTCAAAATTAGTGAATCCTAAATTTGACTAACTAGTTGTGATTCACGAATAATTTGCAGATCATTCAAAATCTGCAGACGGTCGCAGGACAACACATTGCAAATTATGAATTGGGAGCAAGTGGGAATACACCATATAAAAGCAGCCCAAAAATGCACACTTACAGAATGGAATCCTTGTATGCTGTGGTGAAGAGAATACATATTTGGGGAACTACACAAAGGCAATGGAGAAAGGAAAGATTGCATAAGCTGCATTTCACAACTTCGTACAGCTCCTGCTGTATTGTAGTTACCAGATCATAATGTAACACTGTTATCTACACTACATACCTATATTGCCTTTGCAAATTCACAGATGTAAGCTGTAGCATACTAGGTGGAAATATTACTACAGAACCCAATTCACACAAGAAACCATACAGGCGACACTTTTGAGAAAATCCCTAATTTTGCATGGTCACGCTCATTTTCTATTGATGACGTTTGAACTCCGAACATTTGGCTACTAATGTCAAGTATCAAATGCATGTTCCCCATCTTCGAATACATGATAAAATATACAGCAAAACTACATTTTAAAAGGTTAGACATGGCATATGCATGGTTCCAGATGTCACACTATAATAAGTATCCAATAGGACCAAGGAAAAAGATTACTAACTATCAAACGTGTTTTTAAGAAACCACAGACAGTTTTTCTCTTGGTTTGAAAAAAAGTGTACTCAAGAGTATAAGCTCTTTTTTCAGAAATGTAGTCAATCATTTTGATTCAAAAAGGTAAACTTACACATTTGTGTAAATGTATTCTATTTCAGTATTCACAAAACTGCAATTAGGACATGCTTACCTAATTATGTGCAGAGTTCTCCTTCCAGAGTTTGTAATCTCTGCTCTTGTAAACTTACTACTACATTTCAGTTTTAAGAATACTGAAAAAGGACAGTCCGAACCTTGTTTTATCTCAAAGTTCTCTGCTCTGACTGTGGAGTATCTGCACTCATAAACTTACTACGAAATTGCAGTTTTGTGAATACTGAGAAATAGTAAACCTACACAAATGTGTAAGTTTACCTTAGTGAACGAGGCCCAGATTGGTAGGAGTAAAACACAGGTCTAAGAGAATCTAAGCTCAAACCCTGGTAGCTACTGCACAAGCAGCAATTAATTCCCTAAAGTAATAGTTCTTGACCTTTTTGACTTCTCTGCACCTTAATTTAATCATTATAGGAATGAGGGGGCTCCCACCGAGTCATTACTGGAAGCAGGTGACCCCGACCTAAGCATTTTCACTGATTTGAACCACAAAACATTAAACAAAAGATTCAGAAACAGGCATTCATCAAACAGTTAGGCAAGGCTAGATACATATACTGTGATATGTTGCTGAACCTGATTTCAGCGTGGTGAAGAGAAGATCCAATTGGCACAATCCTGTTTATCCTATCGGTGGAAGGTGAACCTCTCAACCATGTATCAGTCCTTTGGATGTCACACGTTTCTGAAACTCATGGGAAAGGTCCTCTTGGCCACCCCTCTTACCCATCAGGTCCTCAGGGCAGATGACAAGACGCCAGGTCCGTCTCTAGCAATGACTCCTGCAGAGTCTAGTTCACAGTGATTAGTTGTGCCTTTTTGGAGAGAGGAGTCCTTCTGCTTTTGTTTCATTAGAGCAGACAATTAAGCTGGTAATCACTTAACAGTTGGAGAGTAGTTCTGGCTCCTAAGAGCTAGCAGCAGTTATGAGCTCTTTTTTTCTTGCAACAGTCTTATTTTATCTAATGTTGTCTTCCCAGGAAAGCTCTGAGGAGATGGTGGTGAGTTGCCCATCTTATCTTAAGCACTAGTAAGTTATTGGAGAATCTCCTGCACCCAATTCTGTTTACTCTGTTGATCCTCTCTCCACCTCATTTTCATCTCTTCATCTTTGATTTACTGCAAAAATAAACAAAAGTACTAACTCCAAGATGGCACTTCCCTTCCTTCATCCGGAGGATATCTGTCTTTCCCCTAGCCACTTTCCTATACTAATAAGGTGATTTGCCTTCTTTCAAAGGCAATATCCGGTTTTCCATCATGCTGGGGCTAGAGTTAGAATGTCTACTAGGGCTTATGTGGATGATCCTTCAATCCGCAATTGGCATCACCAAGTCAAAAAAGAAGTGTCAAAGCTGTCTTTTGTTGTACCAACTGTTCCAGTCCTCTCAAACATGGCTAATCTTTGTTAAGTGGTCTGTTGTTGACAACACCACTTCCAAGCCGGGTCCAGAGGCCAAGGCACTACCCTTCATAAGCAGGGTCATTTACTCCCTGCAATTAATGCATTATTGAGCCTTTTAGTGGGCCTGAAAGGCAAACTGTTATTGAATCAATTTGCAACACACTTTTAAAGTAACTTTTCTGGGACGGCCAGAGAGCCAAGCTTCTAGATACTGGCTTAAGTCAAGCTCTCTGCCCTAGTGGAAAAAAATCCTTAAGCATCTGACACTAGCACTGACCTACTACTCATCTATCACTAATCTGCATATTACCTTCTTCCGATCAATTTGGTGACAAGTGATCTGGCAGAAGCATGAGAACAAATGGAGGAATTGAGAGGAAATCGTACGGTTGAGCTGCAATGGTGCCTAGGCCTGTTCTGCAGTGGCCATGCCCGAAGTGGGAGGGCCTGCAAGACTAGACAGGAAATAAAGGCCCAACCGCATTGGAGGAAAACAGCAGAATGGAAGCTGTCACTTTACCTAGCAACTGACAGCTTACATTCTGTGATAGAGTAAGGGGGGAACAAGCTTAGGGATCCTGTGTGGAGGCGCATGGATCCCGGAGGTGGGAGGGCATAATATCAACAAAAAGAAGGAAGGTAGCTAAAGATTGGAAGTAGGAAGCAACATTTCTGCTGCCCCCTGCATATCTCTGAGAGTGAAAGGAAAACCAAATTCATTTAGAAATTCAATGGAGAGACAGGAGACCAACAAATAATTTGCCTGGGGGAATAATTAATGTAAGAAATGTGGTTGTTGATTGACTGAAGTGTTAGCCCTAGACAAGCAGCAGCGAAAATACTTGTCAGGGTAAGGCACAAGCAACCACCAAATAAACCTGTGCTCACCTCCTTGGTAGCTTGTCACAGAGCAGGCAGGTTTAACTCAGAAACAATGTGAGAAGTATTTGTTCAGCACTTCAAACAGTTACAAACGCAGCACAAAAGGAGCCCACAGCAGATTTATAAAATCATTGGGGCACCACAAGGACAATATGCAGATTGTGTAATCCCTAGCAAGGGTATATGGGGTACTGCTTCTCAGCAAGGCTTTTTCTTTTTATGAGACCCTACTGCGCTTTCTTAATTTTTATTAGGTTGAGTCGGTTGTCACTGCCCCTTTTATGGAGAACCGAACCTTTGGAGAAGTTTGCAAAGAGTGGCAAGCCCACTCCCACGCTTCCTAGTTAGCTTTCCTTCCCACTGACACACTCTGTGCTGGCATTGGAGCTGACATGTTTCTTCTTCTCTTGACCCTGGGGAGTAGCTAATTGGTGTGCCCATCCCCTCCACATCTCTGCAACAGAAAGCCTTAGAGGCAACAGGCCTGAGTCTTGCTCCCTGGGCCCTGGTCTGCCCCTGGAACTTCCCCTCTCTACCTTCAGTCCTGGGAGATGTGGTCCCTTCGGACAATGTTGAATATGCCTTGTCCAGGGGGTATAGGGTCCCAATGCAGAGAGCAAATCTGGGGGGGGGGTAATCATAACAAGGTCCCCTTCCAGGGGGAAACAAAGGATGAAGGCTGCAGTGAGGCCCAGGACTTGGTCCCCCCCTGGGGATACTTTTAGGAAGTTGTGATGAGCCACCACATTATTTGTTTTCTGCTCAGTCCCCCCTGGGGTGGGGGGACTTTAACTTTAAATTGCGAAGGTCCTATAGGACCAATTTATTTTTTATTTATTTTTATTATTTATTTGTGGAGTTTTCTATAGCGCTGGCCAGACCCGAGGGTATCGGAGCGCTTTACAGTCGGTCTGGAGGGGGCAGTAGAAGCATAATACAGTAAAAAGACGAATAATTGTACAAATTCAAGTTTTAACAGATTTGTTTTGCTGCTGATGGGCGTCTTAGATGTAGAAACCCAGAGGTAGTTAGAGATGCAGGGTTAGTAGCTGAGGACAATTATGGAACAATACAGTAAGAAGGTGAGGAGTTCGGGTCTGCACGGTTGAGGTAGAGGGTTTTTAGGTGGATCTTGAAATCTGGAAAGGAATGGGTAGTTCTGATGTCCACTGGGATGCAGTTCCAGATTTTAGGGGCGTTGCCAGCAAAAGAGCGACTTGCGGTTTTTTGTTTCCGGGTTTTGAGGGGGATAGGTAGTAGGGTGTTTGAACTTCTGAGGTTTCTGGATTGTCCTGCTTTCTTGAGTTTGGAGGCTAAGTATTCCGGTTTTCCTGTGTGCAAAGCTTTGTGTGTAAGACAGGCCGTTCTGAAGCTGACGCGCATTTCCACTGGGAGCCATTTTAGGTCTTTGAGTGCGGGGGATATGTGGTCGAATTTCTTTGCATCTGAGACCATTCTGGCTGCTGCATTAAGGGTGGTTTTTAGAGGCGCTAGGTGGGATAGGGGTGTGCCGGTTAGGGTTGCGATTCCATAATCCAGCATGGATAGCACCAGTGCTTGAGTGGCTTGTTGGAGGTCCCTCTGCGGGATGTGAGGTTTGATCTTGTTGAGGAGTTTCAGATTGAGGAAGACGCTCTTAGCGGAGTTATTGATGTGGCTCGTCATTGATAGTTTGTGGTCAAGGGTGATTCCCAGTGATTTTACTGAGTTAGTTGGGGTAAAGCTTCCTTTGAGAGCGTCAATAGCTTTCACCCATTCAGGTATTTGGGTGTTCTCGTCCTTGTTGGTGATGAGGAGGATTTCGTTTTTTTCTTGATGATTGCGTGCTTGGTGTGCTCCTGCTGACCAATCTACATAATCTTAAGCATTTTCTTCAGGCCCCCTGTTCTCCGAACGGATATTTCTCAATGGGGACCTAATTTCAGTGTTCCCTCTGCTAGACATGTCCTCTGCCAGCACTCCTGGGTCACACTCCTGCTTGTGGGTTGTCTCCCACAGCCCCTCTACAGCATGCAATCTGTACACCCTCCCTGCTAGATTCCGTAAGGTGGAAAATCTGTAGATGTACCAGTGTCCATCTCAGTAGGAAGGGACATCAATGCATTTCCCAACATTCATGGTCCTGATTCACAAAGAGTCTCTGCACTTGGGGCAGAGGCTCCGCAGTTGTGGCAGGATCTCCACACTCATGGTGGGATCTCAGCAATAGGAAACTGCAGTGTAGAGATCCCGCCATGAGTCCAGAGACCTTGCTATGACTGCTGAGTCTCCGACTTGAGTATGGAGGCTCTTTGTGAATATCGGCACAAATGTGCAGAAAGTGACACAACAAAAATCCTACTCTCCACAGCCTTCAAAGAGCTTCCCACATAGAGTCCTTTCACCAGGCATCCGAGGCAATGGTGGCCACAAGACCAGAGCATCAGTAGTTTGGGCCACTCTCACACCAATGCCCTAGTGAAACATATATCACTAAGATGCTCTTTCCATCACAGATACCTGCTTAAAACCTCATTCACATACATCCTTCTTGTCCTAAACTCCTCTGTATACATCAACCAACACACAGACTGCACATACAAAACTGGGTGGAGACCTTGCCCTGTACCATCTTCAACATGGCCACACTCAAGTTTGTTTAGCTCCTCACCTGCCAGTTTACTAATAACTCTATTGAACAATTATTAGACCTAATCACCTACGTCTCCATCCACCCCTTCCAACTCACCTTGATCAGGGATTTCGACGGTGTGGTGATTGCATCACCAAAACCAAGAAGGAAGCCTTTGTAAGGTACTCAACACCTTAAATATAAAACACCACATGACCAACGCAACTCAATTCAAATTCAATTCAATTCAATGCAAATATTTATTAAGATTTGGAACTCATATGAGGTCCACATAAAATACATACAAATTAATTGACAAAAGCAACGCACTCAACAGGCATTTCACTCTAAATCCTCTCTGAATATCGAATGCTAGCATCAAACAGAAGTAATACATTTTTTAAAGCCATCAAATAGTGGGCCAACCCCGAAAAAGAACTGAACAAACCAACACCATCACCTGTCACGTCACATGCTCGCCTTGCAGTGGTGAGCTTAGAGAAACCTGGGTGCAAGCAAAAGCTGAACTACATATGTCTCCATAATCCCAGAATGACACATACAACCAAGAATTTTCCTCATGCCCAAAACAGTTGTTTTCCTCTATATACATATGTGCGAATAGGCAAATGCAGGTCGAGCTGTCTGGCCTGTCTACACTATTCATGACTTAGTTGCTATTAGAAATGCACCACATGGCTACTAATTTAAATTTGAATAAAATATTAAATATGATTATTCAAGTGTCTTAAATGATTTAGTGCTTCACTTAGGGCAAGGTGATTTGCTGTAATTGTGTATGCCCCTTTCTGGCCTCTGTGCAGATATATGGAGATTGGTCTGATTGGTGTTGGGATGGGGGTCTGCTCTGTTAAACAGCAGTCCTTCTTGCTGGCTTCTTTATTTGTGCGTCTGCACTTAGCCTTGCATAGCCCTCCATGTGCCACTCATTTTGTGTCTTCATTAAGACATAAAAAGATCACTCAAGCCCTAGTCACCAACAAAGTTGGACCACAGGAATATCTTCCACTCCTGGATCACCAAGCAATTCATTAGAAGCCTGCAAGTCATTCAGAACTTGGCAAACAGACACATCCTCAACCCGTAACACAGAACCCATATTATACCATACCTTAGGGAGTTCCACTGGCCCCTGATACACAAACATGCTGATTTCAAACTCCTCTCACATAAACATGTAAGGCACTACACAACTTAGGCCCCACTTACGTTAACAGTTGTATTTTCTTCCACCAACCACCCAGTTGCATCTGCTCCACAAGACTCTTACTTCCACACATCTCACACATACACAGAACCAGGCGAGGAGGTCTGGTGCTCTCTCACATCACCCCTAAAGCATGCAACAACCTCCCACTTCATATCAGAGCCTCCTTCTCTCTTCTTGAATTCTGTAAGAAGCTGATGAAAGGGCTTTTTCAATTAACCAACTTTCCATAGACAGGGTTAGGCACACACACATGCTCAGTGCCAGGATACCCTCAAGGGTGATAGTTCGCTTTACAAATAAACATAACATCAACCGATTTGCTTTTTTGTTTTTTCTGATTGTAAATCAGTGTTAATGTTGCATTGCATATGTTCTACATCCCACAACGGACATACTTATATAAGCTAATTCTAACTTTTATAAATTAGGGCCATAAAGTTGACTTCAAATAAAGTGTTGCAATTTAAGCATGTTACAGGAAGTAGCTCTTATGCTAATTAACAGAAGGATCAAAAAAAGGTGCATACATTTTGGTCTGATGTTCTAAGAACCTATTCATGATGCTGTTCAGCAGCTGAGACAGGGTTACTATGGAAACGTGTATATATTAGAAATTGCTAAATTGCACATATGGCAGCATGTACAACATTCTTGGGTCACATGCTTTCAGTTACTTATTAAACATTACAAATGAGATTTGTGAAATCTCCCATGGACCCACCAGGCCTGTTAAAGTACCTGAACAAAAGCATGATGCTTTTTTTCTGAGTGTAATTGAGTGGAATGCAATTAAAACTGAAGTTTCTAATTAATTCCCAGCCTGTGAGAAACAGTCTCAGAGATTATGATGATATTGCAGTGTAGGCATGACTATAAATATGCATGAATATTCAGTTAGTGTATGAAAATCCCAAATAATTTTCCAAGCTATTTCAAAACTCAGTCACACACTTTGGGACCCAACTTATTAGATTTAATTAATTCTTAATGTCAGTCACTCATAAACACAAAACGCACCTGTACTAAAATTAATACAGTATATAAAACAAAGCAGACCTCGTCAGTAACACATGAATATATTCTTGCTTGACACAGCATACAATTATTGCTGGGTTGTTGGAGGCTGACCAACCACCAAGATACCAGAGCAATCCTGGAAGATTTCCAATTCAAACCCCTGTCCACTGTGTCATACCTCCCATTCAGGCTGTGCCACAATCACACCTTCCTATCCCTCTTCATTGTAAACCTATACAGGTGGCGGTTCTAATGCAGATTCCAGTCGCAAATGTGGTACATTTCTAGACTTTCTGTATACGTCCTAACTTTGCCGGAGGGAGATGCTTTCCTGGAAATTAAAAACATTTTCCAGGAATATGTTTATGTTCTATGCAGATGTTCCTACTTTTCACGTATGCAAAAGAATAATTTTAGCAGACTTTTTTAATCTATTTTTTCAATGTGCCATTTTTGGTATGGTATATAATGTAAGAAGTGTCTTGAAGCTAAAGTAGCCGAATATACAGGTATTCCCCCATTCCACACTAGTCACTAATAGTGACTGTATAAATCCACATACTGTATCAATTATCTGTTGTTCGAAAGTGAAAAGTTAATTTAACTGAAATCATGAATAAACAGAGATATATTCTGGGGATGTCATGGATAAACATTGGTACGTGTTTGATTGTCCTAGCAACCAATAGGGTCCAGAGTCTTTCGAACGAGTTTTTATTATGGGAGCAAAGATATAGGGGTGTTTTGGGCACCACATCTTTATGATGGGCTGTCATTATGTACAGCACTTGTTGTTGCTGATGGTGGGCTAATCATATATTTTTCAACGACGTTTGAAATGTTATATTCTGTACGCCTCCCTGTGATATCTGTGCCTGCCTTTTATCTTCTTAAGAGATTTTTGAAATTCATTGTTTAATCCCCAGAAATTCATTCGATTTAAAAGGTGATGCATCTTCACTCAATCGCATGTTATTGAGGTCAGACATCATGTTATTGCATTAGCTGTGATGTCATTATTGAATTTATGACCAAATGGGGTGTGAAACGCGGAAAGACTTCAGACACACATAGGCACTTATTAAATCCCACCACGCATAAGCAAATAGGTAAATGTCACTTGCATTTCCCCAGTATTTTTTGTGAAATGACGTCAGTAAACGTGATTAAATAGGGGAAAAACATATGATTTCAATGCTCATGCTTCTAGATTATTGTTTCTGTTCAAATCCTCCGTGCATGTATTTTCTGGATAAACATTTACACAGGTCAATTAGATTATCAAGTGTTTTAGGTGGGCAAGGAAAACATTCATGATCAGCAGATGGAAATTGGGAGAGCCCTGGAGGGAAGTGGTCTTTTACAGCGGGAGAAGGACAATTTCGTACTATTTAGCTACCACGTAGTATTTGTTGTGCCGATAATCTTCTATAGATATTTTTTTATAAAACTATTGTGGAGCATATTGACAGGAAATTAGGTGTTGTAAAAAGTTCTCTATAAATTCCCAAACCAAAAATATGGAAAAAAGAGTGAGATCTTTGCATAGGAGCAGCTTTCTGTTATTCAGAAACAGAGCCAAGTGGTTGTTTAGAATCATACCTAATCTTTTAGGGCAATTTCTGATGAATAGGAGATCCACAGGAAGAACTGTTTTTGGGAACGGTGGAGGTGAACAAGTGGTGTCTGTCAACTTCAACCATCTTCAGGAGAACAAGTCGTCTGTCAGCCGCAACCCCGCCTCCCCAGAACAATTTTTCCGTCGGTCACCATCCCACCACTCTTGCCTGCACGGGGCGGCAAACTTAGGGGCCGCCCCAGGTGCCACTGCCATGGTGAGTGAAATTTCTACTATTGGATGGAACCAGCCTTGCTTTATCTTTTAAAGCTTTCCATTTGGAATTAATCTTCCAGAATAAAATGTATTAGGAAGCTATGGCTATACTTTAGACTATAAATACCACATTTCCTAAGTTGAATTTTGACCTGCAATAAGTGAACTAGGTCCAGAACTTGCCATTTGTTCACCTCATTGGTTCCATGTTCACTGATATTGTAATCTTAAAATCCCCAACCTTTCCTACCTTCAAAAACTGATGAGCCAAAATGCTTTATGAAGATATTTTTTTATAGCTGGCAAGAATTACTGGAGAAGATCGATTGGATTTGGTATTGCTATTGCTATGAATCAAGATGGCTGCTAACAACAAAGCTTTTGAGAGCAGGTGCTCAGTTATCCTGCCTCACCGATACTTGACTGAACTGCTCACTGTGACTGTGGTTATGCTTCCTAAATCAGAGATGATATGCAAACCTCCAATCCTGCCAAGGGTCATATGGGTGGGCTGGCCTAGAGGGAAAAAGGTAGTCCCAGAGATCGAGTGAGGGAAAGAAGTAGCGTTGCCATTGACAAATGGAAGGAGGAGCTAGAAATGGTGTCATAAAGCAGGACACGTGAGGCGGTGGGGTCCAGATAAGATCCAGGGAGCTTTGACCTGGTTATCCACTGTCAGTGCCTAGGTGAGAGGCCCCAAAGTAAAGACACCACCTCAGACTATGAGGGCACATCTAGAAGAGGGACGGCCTCCTCTTCAATAGTCATCTGTACCGGTTGATGCCTGGAGTGGTGTAGTAACCAGAGGGAAGAGGCAACACATTGAAATGCCATTCACATGCCAGGGGGACTGACCATAAGTGAGACATGGATCTTCATGGTGAGCCATGTCCCTGGCAGGCAGCTGGGATACTAGGTTCATGGTCTACAGGACCCTGTTCAATTCTCCCGATTTATACCCTTAATGGTGCATCATGCAGCAAATAAGGTGCCATGGCATAAAGTGAAGACTTACCATATATGCACCCTTTTCAATGGGCATTAGATCATTCACAGAACTGAAAAAAAGAAAGATATGCTAAACAGCAGCCCAACATCCTTCCCCAGTCTGTCAGAATAGCCTGAGGGACTTGTATGGAGTGTGGGCTGCATGACTGCTTCCTTGCACTGCCTGAAGGGACCTACAGGTAGGCCAACTGACATTGATATTAGATCTAAAACTCTGGACTTTCACGTTTATTGTAGCCCTGGGCAATGAACTCCGCTCCACAGAGATTTGTTAACTATGCATTCCATTAAAAACACGGAATTCAGGCAAAAACTCCACATAGCGGAGTCAGCTACTAAACTACACCCACAAATGCTTTGATATAGCAACTTTACTTGCTTAAAAGCATATAACCAACTCATAAAAGTGAACTTTGATAAAAAAAAATAGCAGGCAATGAGAGAGGTGATGATTTGTGGGTCCCCCCTAACCTATGGGGAGGACCAAGCAGATGCCTTGAACACAAAGTGCCTATCATGCTGAACGATTCATTGGTGGTCCCATCCTCTTAGGACCATCCCAAACACATATTCCTCAATTACCAGAGCCTCTAGCACCATCAGAGGGCAACTCGGTGTTTCTTCGATGAAGCTGCGTGCCAAGGAATCTTGCGCCGCTGCAAAAACAATGCAATGTCCCAGGACGCCATGCATCGCTGCAAAGGCCATACTCCCTCCCCCAGAACAAAGCAATTCATAAGCAACTGAGGGGCTGATCATAATCCGCATTTGGAGACACCGTATTGCAGAGACACAAATCCAGGGCCCAGTCAAAATCGTAACTCAGGCAATGACAGACAGGCCGGACGCATGTGAAAAAGGAAAATCGAAACTATAATCCATAAGCTGCACTCAAAGTAGCAAGAGGCAGCGCTCCAAAATATTCAAGCATTCGGTTGCGGAGCAGCAACAGTCGTGACAGATCTTCTCGCAACACAGGACATGCATCCATTTTGAAATAAACAAAATAAGTCACAAGGCCACTTCTAACAACTTTAAAAAAGTGAGCCAGCCCTGTGGTGGAGGATGCAATAACCCCTTCGCTGCGGCGGCAATTCTGCCGCAGCACTAGGGGGAGGGGGGCCGTGTGGCGCTCCGATGCTCATGACAGAACCGCTCCGTCACGAGCCTCGGGCTTGTGACGGAGCGGTTCCGTCACGGCCACGCCTGCTCAATAGAACGCGCCGCGCAGGCACGAAATCAGCACCGCGCAGGCGCGCCGAGCGGGCTGTGACGGAACCGCTCTGTCACCAGCACAGTCCACCCGAGGCTTGTGACAGAGCGGTTCCGTCACGAGCATGGGAGGGGTTAAAGATAGTGTGAATTAACTCACTGAAATGCAAGGGCAAATCCGTATTTAATAAAGCATGCACCTCTGTGCGGGTGTTTGCCACGTGTAGGACAAATGTTTCACAAGCAGATGTGAGGGCGACTTCTTTCTAGGACAATAGAGCCCTTATACGACTCATCTTGTTGAACTCCGCTTTCAAGGTCGGAATCGTCGGCCAGATAGAAACATCAAGCTTCCCATGCGGATGAGGAAACATTACAATTTTACAACAGACTACACGCTCGCTGACCGTAACCACGTAAGGAATTCCGGCTACCATCACACAACAATCTTCATTATTTAAAAGTAAATAACTCCCGTTTGCCAGTTTGCCAGTAATGTGAATGTGGGTATGATAGCAGGTGCTGGTCTACCTTTCAAAATACAGGCTAAATTCGTCTCATTCTGGTTACAAGAGCCATGTAATTGGATATTCCAACACAATAATGAGTGATCTGGTGTTGTAGTGCACGCTTCACCATTCAAGTAAACCTCTTTTCCCTCCCTAAGGCACCTATAGGTAAATGGTAGTGACCAAGCTTCATGAAGATAAGCGGTGCCCAGAGGTTCATATCTGCCTATTGCGTAGTACTTCATACAGGCCTCGAACCTGAAAAGGGGACAAGGTAAAGTTATCAATCCGTGGATAAGCCACGTTGCAGAATTTGTTTCGGCCACAGGAAAAGGTAACGGTTCTAACTTTTCAATGTGTAACATAGAAAATGTTGCATCTTTCATTGACATAAAACGTTGCTTGTCAGTCAAATTAAACGGGGCAAATAATGATGAAGTATTCATGTAGTGCCATGGCACTTTTCCAGATTTTAAGGTCTGCAAGGTCCAGGCAAACTGCATAACAGAATGCAATTGATTTTGACCATGGTACAAAACAGACACATCTTCTTGCATATTATCAACAACAGATGAAACAATATTATCCAATGTGTAAATGTGGGACGAAAGCGTGTTAATGCTGTTATCTACAACTGCTAGCACCTTTTCTAAATTTGCTTGATCTATAGCTCTAATGCCTCAATTTGGGACAGTTTCCAAACCTTGTTGTAAGTAGCATATATCCATCTTTTAGATCTGCCGGAAGCCAGGCCCATCACAAAATCATTCAGATCAACATCGTCAGTCAATTTAGATAAATGCAGCTTAACTGACGTCAAAGTGGAATGTTTGAGCCAACTCTGACATCATTTGCCTACAGAATAGGTAGTCACAGAATGGCCACTTTCAAAATGGGGATCCACCCTGACCTGTGGGTAGCCTGAAGCTAAACCCAGAATACGATGCTGGCAAGAATCAGCATTTCTGTGCCAGAGCAACCAACCCTTAGGATCCAAACTGGATATGTTAAAGGTAGAATTCAGTAACAGAGTCTGTAATTCTCTGATAGAAAACTCAGTATTATTATTCCAACCGGAATATTCTTCTAACTCAGGAAAAGAAGGAGCATTGAATTTTTTAGTAGTAGCCAATCCAAAGCAAGTCGTTTGTGAAATCGTAGAGTTCAGAAACAACATATGGTTCGGGATGAGGCATGCACAATGCAAAGCCTCTGTGCCTTGAACTTGCCAATCTTTGGAACCCCAAACAGATTTAAGATCAATAGTATCTTTCCACAGCCCCCAACAGCCCATTGGTCTAAAAAGGACTTTGAATTCAATAATTGTGTGTGGCTAAGTCTAACTTTGGAAGTGGATTTTTCGGTCATTTAAAAATAAAATACATTGGGATTTGACTGATTAAAATCAGTAAAATAAGTGAACCTTTTTAAAAGAGATGTGGAACTGCCATGTACAGGAGCGGGACAATGTTCCCATTGTGTACAATTAACCATTTTCCTCCTGGTGTTAGCCTGATGCAAGTAGTTATTGCCAAAGTGTTGATAACAAAACAAATTACCATAATTTGTGGAATCTAGATACAAATCTTCAGCATCAAATGCAGCATAATATTTCAAATCAGAAAACAAAGCTTCCACGGCCTGAACATCCCAATCATCAGAACGTATATTTTGTTTAATCACATCCCTAGAAACACTTAGGACATTTGGGACATTAATAACCTCTGTGGGTCCGTGAATTTGAAATCTAATAGCATCCCACACAATCCCATCTAAGACGGGCAAAGCAGTTATGTTAACAAAAGCCAGGTCCCTCTTCAATCTGTGTGATGAGGAATGGGGAGCCAATGTTCCATTAATATGTCGAATGCATGTGCTCTTTTCAACATAGTGTCTGTTGCTGTCACCTTCAGTAGTGGACGCAGGGCCTCTCGCACTATGGTAATCTCCGCCGCGCTGTCCAACAATCGCAGCGCCCATGTCTGATTCCGAAGCTGCATTCTCACTATATGTGGCATATCCCGCTGTTAAAGCGTCAACTTTCTTTTTCTGAAACTGGGGTCTTTCCTGTGAAGAATCGTCCTGCTTGCCTTTGCTGTCTTTCGGGCAGGGCTGGTTGCGACTCTGCTGGCCACCCCTACCTCTTCCGCCGTTTCCACCACCGGACAAAGAGGCCGATGTGTCCTGTAAAGAACAAAGAGAGCGTTGATCAGGAACCTGAAATCAATCAGGCGACTTAATCGTAGTGCGGTCGTGCAACTCATAAACGTGCTCAGTAGACGCAGGCACTGGTGATGGAGACGGGACTCCTGTTTCTGCTGCTGTTTCCCCTGTTTTTTTATTTATGTTCCAATTTTTCTTTGGAGCTGTGGTTTGAATGTCTGTTTCAGACTTCGCACACTAAGTTTGTTTTTTATCTTTAGCAGAAAAGGGCTTGACACCTAAACTATTGCGGCCAATGGTTTAATAAGCGGCCGTAATAATTCTCGGTAACTGTTGGGGTTTGTCGGCATCGGGGACATCATGCAAGGCATTAGCCACCTGAAAGTTCACTGCATCTCCCTTTACATTAGAAAGGACGAGATCGGAAACTACATCAAATGTGCCAATGAGTCTCATTCCCAATTCAACCATAGCCACAGGTCCGTGTTCGTCCTGAACACCCTTAATGACCGTCCTAAGGACAGTAATTGACGGAGTACCGAAGCACCTTGTGTACACTGCCGCAAAAATCCTACCCCATGACTCACAGTCACTGGCTTCTGGTACCAAGTCCTTGGGAAAACTAATTGTAAGAATCATGTGTTTCTCCACAGGCTCGAATTAGGAAAAACTTCCTCCAGCTGGTCAAATTTCTCGGCAAGCCAAAAAGGCATATCATCCTTATCTTGGGGACGCTTGCCCATTACTGCATTGAACATCAAGGGGCTAAGCTTCATTCCGCTCGGTCCAGCTGGAAGGGCCGCAACTCCAGGGGCCCCACCTGGGAAATTGCGGGTGATATATTGAACCTCAAAAGGGTATGCCACCTCAGCACTCACTACAAAAATAACTGCCAGGCCCTCCAAGCTGACATTATAAGCTTGCAAATGGTTGCGTACCGCAATGCGACTATGCTCCGGTATGTCAATGTCAGCCATAGCGACACAGGGAAGTAAATGTACAATGTTCAACTATGTAGCACAACTGGATAGTAATTCAAAAGGAAACCGTTATGAAAGATTCAAACTTGAAAAGACCTATGTAACTATAGGTAGGTTTGTCCAACACCACTGTTAACCGGAAACAATAGCGAAGGGGCTAAGGACCGAATGAAGTACTAATCAAGGGTCATGTAATAAGACCACCAGCGTTGGGCACCATGTAGCAGGGATTCTGCTCATACACAGAACTGTGCATAGAGACTTGAAACCTCAGTGAATTAGGGTGTACAAAAACTCACCTTAGTCGCCAAAATCCCCTACCAGACTAGACTTCCATAACCCCAATGATTAGACAACCCAGAACATGGAACTTAGAGTACCTCAGGCAATGTGGAACACATGAACACTCTTTCGTTATACTCTCATACCAGTCCAAAACAGGGAGTAAAAGGAGACACAAGCAAGTTTGAAATATTTATTTCTAATGCTGTGTTGTCATATGCAGTATGTTAGCTAATACAAGCAAACATATTATAAGCAACAAGATTATCAGCATAGATACTATTCCATAAAATACAAAGGTAGAAAGCATATTACAATGCTAAATGGAAACAGGTTATAACACACCTATATCTCACGCTCCCTTGCTAGTAGGTTATTTTATATCTACAGAAGGTCGTTTGGGATTACAAGGGCGGCCCCATACCTCTGGTCCTAGCAGAAATGGATCACATCAGTTTCTGCACCAGCTCTCTGCATGCAAATGTTCTCCAAGTGTGTGTGATCATGCCTATGCAGTGCATTATTAAACGCACCAAAATCAGAGGTGGCCACAGCTGCATACATGTTATGTCTAGAATGTGCGCTGATCAGTCCGAACAACAACCACTGTGTTGAAATAACCTTGAATGCCTCGGCACTGACTGTTCGGACAAAGCTTACCAAGCAAGGCTGCTAATATAGAAAAACATATTATTCTCGTGTGAAGCAAAACACTCTGCTAAACTCTAAACATTTATAATAATGTGTGCCATGTGCAAAGGAAGCAGAAAGGAAAAATGGTGTTTAAACTTCTAATAAGCTCATGCCAACTTAACACAGTGTAAATGCAAGGCTCATCCCCATGACAATACACTCATGCATCCACTCACAGTCTCACTCAGAGACCTATGCATCCACTGACAGAACCACTTAGACACTCACACACTTACTCACATGCAGTAAAGGATGCATGTACCCACTCAGACCCGTGCAGATAATCACTTACCCACTCACAAACCCACTAATAGACTCATGCACTCACTCAAAAACCCACTCAGACAATCATGCACCCATCCACAGACCCACTCAGAAACGTATGCACCCACTTACATACCTACTCAAAGACATGCTCAGACCCACTCAGAGTCTCATCAGCCACTCACAGGCCCACTCAGAGATTCACTCCCAGTCAGAGACCCACTCGCAGACTCATGCACCCACTCACACACCCATTTAGAAAGTCACGCGTACATTCAGAGACCCACTAATACAGTAGAGCATTCCCTCACAGACCCACTCAGAGACTTACAGACCCAGTGAAATACTCATATTTCCACTTAAACACCCACTCACTCACTCATGCACCTAACAAGAGCACCACTCAGAGACTGCTACACCCACTCACAGACCCATTCGCACACTCATACACTCCCTCACATACCATCTCAGAGACTCATGCACTCACTCACTGATGTACTCAGACATGTAGACACCTAATCAGAGCCCCCTTTGACAATCATGCACCCACTTACAGATCCACTCAAACTGTCATGCACCCACTCACAGATCCACTCAGAAACTCTCGCACCCACTCAGAGACCTACTTACCGACTCATGCACCCAATCACATACTATTGGGGCACTTACATACCTACTCACAGACCCACTCAGAGACTCATGCACCCTCTCACAGACCTACTCAGACACTCATGCAGCCACTCATAAAGTCACTCAGAGAGGCATGCCCCCTCTTAAATATCCCCTCAGACACCCACACCCCCACTCAGACACTCATGCACCCACTCATAGACTCACCAACATATTCATGCCCCCTCTCAAACATCTAATCAGACACTTGCGCACCCTCTCACAAACCACTTATTGAGTCATTCCATCACTGACACACCCATTCAGACACTCATGCACCCATTCACACACCCATACAGAGACTCAGGAACCCACTCACATACCCACTCAGAGACTAATGCACCCACTCACACACCCACACAGAGGCTTGTGCTCACTCGCAATCCCACTCAGAAACTCACAGACCCACTCAGAGAATCATACAGCCACTCACAGTCCCAGTCAGACACTCATGCACCCATTAATACTCACACTCAGAGACCCACACACCCATTCACAGACCCAGTCAGATTCTCAGGCATGGTGTTTTTGGTTAAAAGATTGAGAGATGTCCTTTTGAATTTTAGTAAGTTACTCATGCACTTTCAGACCTCTATGCCACGCACTACATAAAGTGTATCACCCATATTGCAGCCAACATAAATGTTTCCAAAGCATAGAGCCTCTCTCTCACCCAGTCACAAAGGGACTTATACATTCACTCAGAAGCTACTTACATATGCTGCAATATGAAAGGAAGTTGCAGACACACCTACATACCCTTCTATTCCATAACAGAAGCACTGAGGTATTTGTTCAGCCACTAACATACAAATGTAAAGAGCCATAGAGTTACCTAAACAGACAGTTAAATGCTAGCACATATGCCTAAATATCTCATGACACTGGGACAGGTGGAGTCCTACATTCACTCAGATATCTAGGCAAGTAGGGACACAACTGCATCATCCAACCAAACAAATACTCCTTTAAACATGGTTTATGCCTACTAGTGAAAGCCCTACCTGTGTACTCTAACTTCCAGCTTGATTTGGCATGTAAACGCTGTTTGTCAAGTCTTAAATCCATGTTTCAGCACACATAACGCACCTCTGAGATATGTTGTAGGTATGCCACAAAGTACGGGGCTTTGTGCTTAAAAGTTTGAGAGATGTCCTTTTGAGTTTCATTAAGTTACTCATGCACTTGCAGACCCATATGCCAAACACTACATTGAGTATACCACCCATCCCATCAGGCAACTGACATACATGTTTCCAAAGCATGAAGGCTCTCTCTCATCTAGTCGGAAAACAACAGAGGGAGTTGTACATTCACTCATATACTCAGAAAATACTTATGCATGCAGCTGTATGAAAGGCAGTGGCAGATACACCTACATACCCATCTAATCACTAACACAGTCACTGAGGACTTCGTTCAGCCACTTACATAGACATTTGGAGAGTGATAGAGGTACTAAAACAGCCTGTCACAGACTAGCACATTTCCCTAAATATCTTATTGCTCCTAGACTCCTACACTCAATGAGAGTTGTAGGCAAGTAGTGACACAGCCTCATCATCCATTGCGACAAATATTCCTTCAAACATAGGTGAGGCCTACTAGTACAGACCCTTCTGTGCATTCTCACTGCATGGTCGACTTTCCATTTCAAAGCCCTTAGTCAACTCTTAAAGCCCAATTTTCGTACACATAACACAGTTGTGAAATAAACTGTAGGTATGTCATGAACCATGGTGCTTTGTGCTTAAAAGATTGAGAGATGTTGTGTTAAGTTTCAGTAAATTAGTTGTGCACTTGCACTACATAAAGTATACCACCCGCAATGCAACTGTCATACATGTTTCAAAACATAGAGCCTGTCTCTCACCCAGTAAGACAGAGGGACTAATACATTCACTTACACACTGAAAAAAGTACTTATATATATACAGTAGTATCAAAGGCAGTTGCAGAGACACCTACATACTCCTCTAGTCTTTAGCACAGTTACTGAGGTATCTGTTGTGTCACTCAAATACAGTCACATACCGGCACATGTATTTAAACATGTCATGGCTCTACTATCTAAAACTTAACCCGGGCAAAACAGAACTACTTTTGCCCGGGAATAGTTTATCCAGCTGGAGTGTCAACTATTGGCCAGCAGACCTGGGCACCCCTCCTGTAAAGTCTACTGCTGTAAAGAGCCTAGGGATCACGCTCCATACGGACCTGTCCTTAAAAACCCAGGTGGGTGCCGTGGTTTCCGCAAGCTTTTTCCAAATGAGGAAAATAAAAAAAATTGCTCACTTACTTACCCAGTCTGCCTTAATCCAGGTCACTATTGCCCTGGTTATGTCCCGCTTGGATTATTCCAATAGCGTCTATCTGGGACTCCCAGTGGGCCTATCAAAGAGACTTCAACTAGTCCAGAACCAGGCGGCTAGACTCATCCTAAAACAGCCAAAATGGTCTTCTATCAAACCAGGTCTAGAAATGCTACACTGGCTTCCGATTTCCCAACGCATTGCCTTTAAAGCTGGCTGTATCACCTTCAAAGCCACACAAGATAAAGGCCCTGCCTTTATTTGCAGCCTGGTTTCTAAATATACTCCCACTAGAAGCCTGCGCTCTGCTCAAAAATCTTTATTGGAGGTGCCTCGCTTCAAAAGGAAGCGACAGGGCGGCTGCTGCTTTCGCCATCTAGCAGCTTCATTTTGGAACTCCATCCCCTTGCCGATTAGGCAGAGTAAGGATTTGCTCACCTTCCGCAAGGAATTAAAAACCTGGTTATTCTCTCAAGCCTACCATTAACCTCTGTCAGCTTAGTGTTATGTTGTTCGGACTCTTCATACTTCCTATAGCGCCATGAAGCCCACGGGCGTACGAGCGCTTTACAAATTGATTTTAACATAACATAACATAACTATAGGTAGACTGTCACCCTCACTCAGAGGTATACCATGAACCATGGTTCCTTGTGCTTAAAAAATTGAGACATGTTGTGTTAAGTTTCAGTAAATTAGTGGTGCACTTGCAGACCTCTCTGCCAAGCACTACATACAGTATAACACCCACAATGCAACTGACATACATGTTTCAAAACAAAGAGCCTGTCTCTCACTCAAGAAACAGAGGGACATATACATTCACTTACAAACTCAGAAAGTTCTTATGTATACAGGAGTATCAGAGGCAGTTGCAGACACAGCTACGTACTCCTCCGGGCCCTAGCACAGTCACTGAGGTATTAGTCTGCTACTTAAATACAGTCACATACCAGCCCATTTACTCTTCTATAGGTGGACTGTCACACCCACTCAGATACGTAGGCAAGTAGTACCACAACCTCATCATCCATCCAGACAAATAGTCCTTTAAACATCGGTCAGACGTACTAGTGCAGACCCTGCCTGTGTACTGTAACACCTGCCTTCAGTTAGCATATAGAAGCTGTTTGTCAAGTCTAAAATCCATGTTTTAGTACACTTAAGTCACATATGAGATATATAGTAGGTATGCCATAAAAGCAAGGTGCTTTAGCTACCCATGCACTTGCAGACCTCTATGTCAATTACTACACAGAGAATGCCACCCATAATTCAACTGACATATATGTTCACACAAGCATAGTCACTCTCTCACCCAGTCAGACAGGAAATGAGGACTCACATATTCAGAAACTTCTTATGTATGCATCACTATCAAACACAGTTTCACACACACTTACATACCACTCTATTCCTTAACACAGGCACTGAAATATTGGTTTAGTCACTTGCATGCACATTTACAGACCTATAGAGTTACTAAAATAGACAGCTATATATCGGCACACTTAATCAAACATCTTATGCCACTGCTACAGGTGGACTTTTACACTCACTCAGATATGACACAACCTAGTCATCCATTCAGACAAATAGTCTTTAAAAATGAGCCAGTCCTACTAACATAGAGCCTGTGTGTGCAGTGTCACTGCCAGTTGTTCTTGGCATCTGAAAGCTCTTAATCAAGTTGTAAAGCTACACTGTAGAACACATAACTCACCTCTGAAAGAAGCTGTAGGTATGCCATAAAGCATGTTGCTTTGTGGTTAAAAGATGAGAGATTTTCTTTTGAGTTTTATTAAGTTATTCATGCACTTGCTGACCCCTATGCCAAACAATACATTGAGTATACCACCCATCATGCAACTGACATACATGTTCACAAAGACATTGACACTCCGTCATCCATTCACATAGCAACAGAGGGAATTATACATTGACAGACATACTCAGAAACTACTTAGGTAGGCAGTAGAATCAAAATAATTTGCGGGGACACCTACATACCACTCTATTCCCTAACACAGATACTAAGGTTTTTGTTCAGCCACTTACATATACATTTACAGAGCCATAGAGTTACCAAAACAGATAGTCAAATAATGGCACACTTACTTAAACATCTCATGGCACTGCTACAGGTGAACTCCTACACTCACTCACATATGTAGGCAAGTACTGACACAACCTAGATGAGCAATTTTCGCCACATCTCGCTGCTCCCTTACCTCAGTAAGATTCTTGAAGCTCATGTCACCAACTTTCTCAGTTCTTTTATTGAACACTCACTGTTCCTTTACTCCCAACAAGCAGGATTCAGACCTGCACATTCTAATGAGTTAGTCATTCTCCCAGTCATGGAAGAACTGAGGAGGGGGGATGACCATAACATCAGTCAGGCCTTAGTGCTCCTTGATTTGTCGCCCGCCTTTGACACGGTCGACCATAACATTCTGATTGGTCGTGTCGGCGACACCGGCATCCAGGGGTCGGCTCAGGTTGACTTATGGAGTGCTCCAGGGATCCTCCCTCACTCCCCTTCTCTTTAACCTGTACCTGTTTCCCCCGGTCCCTGCGCGAAAGCAAGGTTGCTGCTTTTAATTACGCAGATGACATCCAGCTGGTGTTTGAAATCAACTCCTCTGATACCTCGGTCAATAACTTTCAGTCCACCATGAGCCTCATCAGCGATTGGATGTCGGCCAATCAAATAAAACTTAACCCCGATAAGACTGAGCTGATCCTGACTGGAGGCACTTCTAACCCATAGAACTCCAACTTTTGCCCCACACTCCTAAGCAATCCTCCCCGTCCCGCGGAATCTGTCAAGAGCCTAGGGGTTATAATCTGCAAAGATCTTTCCATGAAGCCTCAGATCGGCGCAGTGGTATCGTCTTGCTTCTTCCACCTTTGCAGAATCCGTAAGATCTCTAGATTTCTAACTACGGAAGCCCTGACCTTGGCTCTCCTGGCCTTGGTCATTTCCCGCATTGACTATGCCAACTCACTTACCAGCTCCGTCGTCTGCAACTAGTTCAAAACCAGGCAGCGAGGCTCATCTTTCATCAACCCAGACACCACCATGTTCGCCCGCTGATGAAAGCCTCCACTGTCTCCCAGTGGCCAAACGCTGTGAATTCAAACTCGGCTGTATTATCTTTAAAGCCTTGGCCGGTCTTGGTCCAGCTTTAATCTCCTCCCTGATCTATCACTACCTCCCCTCTCGTGATCTCTGCTCCTCTCACTTGTCCTTGCTTACCACCCCTACCTTCAAACGAAAGAAACACGGTGGTCTCAGATTCTCTTTTCTTGCGCCTCACTTCTGGAATTCCCTCCCCTTGGAACTCAGATTAACAACATCTTACACCCATTTCAGATCCCTTTTGAAAACTCTGCTGTTCTCTCAGGCATATGAGTAAGGCCCTGCCCACCATTCATTCATTCATTCACCTGCTGCCCCTCCGTTGACAGTGCCATGAAACCGTCTGGTGAAAGTGCGCTCTATAAATAATTTTAACATAACATAACACACCCACCTAGAGAAGTAGTTCTTTAAACATGGGTAGATACACAGAAAATCAGTAATGGAGATGATCATATAGCCAAAGAGAGACTAATGCAGTGACACAAAGAAAGAGACATAAATATGGAAATTAATAGTGTAATTTTACCTGTATTATAAAAAAATAATGTTTTAGGATTATATTTAACTCCTTAAAATATGTAATGTGATAGATAATGAAAGCATAAATGTACTTACTTTTTCATTTTCTTATATCAATTTCTAGTTAACTACAGAGAGGAACAATGCCGTCAAAAAGAGAGAGAAGAAAGAAAAAAGGCAAGGATACTATGTACTCACAAATGAAAAACAAAAGAGGACAAATGCGGAGAAAGTGGAGAAAGAGAAAAGAGCACTGGTAAGAAAAAAAAACATTTCTTAAAATACCAACTGGACAGCGTGAAAGATAGTGAAGAAAATACAAAATCTCCATGATACAATCTTACAAAAAAGCACAGAGTATAACCAGAAGTCAGAGGCAGTTTAATGATATCAGAGTTAGACTGTTCTGTAGTAGAGTGATTCAGAATCTAATAAGAACTAGGAAGGAGAGAAGCTGTCAGATAAAAGGAACGAGTTGAGGGTGTAGTCGATAGGGCCTTTGCTCTAAAGAAGAAGCTACCTACTTTGATTCTAAACAAAGTGAAGACACTGGTTAAAATATTGTTGTGTCTGAAAAGAAAAAACAAAAGAAAAAACAGGTCAATAAAACTGACTTTTGCAAAGTTATAAGCAGTGAATGCATGCACAGTTCTAGTCCTGATCCTTTCTATAATGAAGAAAGCTACTTCCAAGAGAACACATTAGTGGATGCAGTTGAAGAATCTGGATGATGTGATGAGATAAAAAATGGTTCTCCTATTCCAAAAGAGGTACTGGTACTTAGAAATATAGAGGAAGTCTAGCTGAAGAGGTACAGGGAAGGCATAGACAGGCCCCCATATATAAATGAAACTGTAGCAGCATGTGTTGTGTTAGGCAAGAATCGATTGATGCATTGAGATGCTTCCCATGCAATTTTCCATGCAAAAGTGTGAAACAGAAGATAGGGATTTTGAAAGGATGAGATCCCTGAAAACTAAGAAAGTACACTAATTTAAAAGGACATGCAATGACATGTTTTCGAAGAAAGTGTGCACAAGCACCTTTCATCACTTTAGAATGTCACCTGTTCACCACTCCCAAATTAAAAATTTAGTTAGGAGACTTTACTATGTTAAATATCCTGCCCGGTGTTTAAGAGAAATCAATAGAGCTCTTTTGCATGGTACAGTAGCAGAGGTAGAAAACGTTTGTGATGATGTTGAGTTTCCTTTCTTTGATCCTGAAGAGGAATGTTGGGAAACTTAGGTCTTGGTATCTGCAGCTGTAGTAGAACAGGACACATATATTAGTGTTGATAACTTTCAGGAAGAGATTAGAATGCTAACACAGTCTGTTCAGAGAAATCAAACCGTGTGTGCATATATTGTCATAACACTCACTACAAAAGTCAAACTCGTTATGGTATTATGTCTTCAAAAACTGATGAAGACATCAGAGATAAGTGGTATGTAAGTAATGTAATGTAATGTAATGGTGTCTTGTAAAGCACCTGAATCACCCCACAGGGGGTATCTCCGCGCTGTAGACCGCTGGGGAACCCGTCCTGGCTTTCCCTGTGAGATGGTCCCTACTGGGTATCTCCAAGGTGAAACCAGGCATCCCCGGCGTATGTGGGGGGCCGTTATGGAGATGAAGCAAGCTAATGCTCAGAGTTGCCGAGTGTGATCCCTGGTTAGAGTAGGCACCGAGGCGAGAATTATCGAGTCCGCTGACCCTGGTCCACGACCCTGCCGCGTCGGGAATTGAACCATGGTCCCGGGCCGTTCTCTGCTTCCGGGTCTGCCGCCTGTAACCAGTGAGCCACACCACTCCACCATGTATGTGCGGCTTATTTATTTGTAGAGGAACACTTTGATTGTTCCAGATAATAGATTATATGTAAGTTCTGTTCTAATTAGTTGGAGAATAATAGTATGCCAGCTAGAGCAGAGTATACAATCCAAGCTATAGTTAGTATGGAGCCACAGACAGGGAAGTTAGCTCCAACTGAGCTCCAGAAAGGTATTGAAGGTAGATTTGTATAATTCCATTATAAATCAAGCCAAATATTGAAACTTTAGGGATACCGAGAGATTTGGAAGAATCCCTTACTATTATTTGTCTATAATGTCCCTACCAAGAGCAGAAAAATATGGCAAGAGTTAGTGGCTGTTAGTAAAGCAAAAAAAGGGCAACATTATATCCGGTACAAAATATTTATTATACAAATATAGATCTTCTTCAAGATATAGCACATATTGAGTATGACACATCATGATTATCAAAGGTTCAGATTGAAATGGAGGATTGATCCAAACCAAAAGAAATTTATGAACACTTCAGTATTTATCCTCTGTATTCTAAAGAGATTATTTGTGATACTGTTGTATGTAAAAAGAAAAAGGAGCTCCCTTGAGTGTGTGGGAGAAAAAGCTTGCTGTTTTCCCCACCTGTTTCCTGCTGGATTAGGTGGTAGATATGATGACCGGCCTGTACAAATACCGGCAGATGAGTATAGATCAACTAGACTATATTCAGAAGTTCCAAGAGTGGACAGTGTATTCCCTATATATTTCATCTACTATTTGAGAGCTACTCGTTAGAGCTGTCTTGTGCAGTAAATCACATTCTCAAAACAGGAGTGAATCTGCTAATTCTCACAGCAAGGGAATTTGTTGACAAAGTGCAAGGAAAAGATGAAGTTGATTAATTTGCTGGCGTGCCAACATAGCACCAATGAGTATTGGTATCGTCTACACGGTAAACTAAAGTATGCGTGGGATGATCTGCTTGAATTCTTGCGAGCAGCAAATTCAAAGATAAAGGACCTCAAAGTGAAGAAAGATGGAGAACTTTGCTCATTGAATCTTCCAAATGTTTATAGATATTTCAACCATAGGTTTTTCAATCCATGATGTCTTTTATCTGCACCAAAAATAACTGCCCTCTTGGAGAAGTAACTAATTCATTTTGGTGTAAAGAGTAACAAGCTATAGGCGCTTCACAAATTTACATGCTGTTATGGGTAAAGATGCCCTGAAACACTGATGAGTCATTTTGTCTTTCATACAACAAAATGTGACATGCATCATCCCAAGAGACAACTTAATCTCTGTTGCACGCTACGTGACTTCATATATAACAACATCAGAGAGACAAAAGAGATGTGGGAGGAGATTTCTGCAAGAAAGAGTCTTACCAAGACTGCTTGGACCCGTTGAGCTTGGCTAGTTTGTTCTCCAAGTCAAAATGGATTGTATGGGTAAGCCTTTGCAAGCAGTTGAAATAGAGTATTAAAATCTTTCCCAAAAATACAGCACCTAGCAGAATTTTATCCAGAAAGTAGAGACATTCTGGAAACTAATATGTTTGATATATACTATCCAAGAATGAGACCCATCTTTAAAGCATGTGTCTCTATGAATTACTTCAGCACTATACATATTGAAATATTCTAACTGAATAAGAGAAGAAGTTAGATATACAGTACTTGGATGTGACTGTTGCCTTTGTGAGACATAACACAGGAAATCTAATTTACCACAGAAAGCTTAGTTGCCATACATCTGAGAGAATAGTCATGGCCTGCTGAATCAGACTTACTTGGACACTATGACTGTTATAAAGACTCTTTCAACGATGTGAAAGACAGTATTGAGTATTCAGTCTTTCCAACCTACTTACAGATGTTGAAAGATGAGATTGAACAGGAAGAAATCACTGCTGCTGAGGTGGCCAGAGAGAGTTCATAGAGCAGCTGAAAGTCCTTTCCCAATTATTCAAGATCCACTTGGAAAATCAATAATTCAAAATGAAGCAGCTATAGCTCTGAATGAGTTGGATAATGCAATGCAGCAAGTAAGAGAAGAATTTGTGGATTTTGAACAGGTCATAGAAAAACTGAACAAAGAACAAAAAGAAATTGTGTGAATATTGTTCATTTAAACCAATTCTAGTATACATCAGTGGTCAAGCTGGCTGTTGGAAATAGGGGTCTCTAGTTGGCAGGGGTATGCACCCTGTCCGAGTAGGGACCCTTACTTCTAGTCAGGGTAAGGGAGTTACACACCCAAGCTAACCCGAATGTATGATGTTACAATGCACACATTTACAACGCAGTTTTTACATCGCAACATCCTTTACAACCCATACATTAACATCGCATACCACTACAACAACATTTTTAAAATTACATTTACAATGCATTCCATTACATCGCATTATACCTTTACAACACATACCAGTACAATGCATACCATTACATTGCATTTAAAGTAAGTGTTGGATAGTGCGGGGGTAAATAGTACTATTCCAACTCCTGCGGGTGCAACAGTGAGGTAAGTGTTGGATAGTGTAGGGGTAAAAATTACTATTCCAACTCCAGGGGGTGCGTTGTAATGACATGCGATGTAATGCCTGCGTTGTATGACATGTGTTGCAGTCTCATGTGTTGTAGTGACATACAATGTAATGGATGCGTTGTAGTGACATGCGTTTTAAAGGATGTTGCGATGTAATGACTGGGTTGTAAATGTAGTGCGATGTAATGACTGCGTTGTAAAGGTTGTTTCCCAGCTAACCCCTGCTCACCCCCCTGGTTGCTTGGCCCGAGCAGTCAGGCCTATCTCAGAGGCAATGTATAAAGCATTTCTACATAAAAAAACACAGTAACACAGTAGAAACATTACAAATGGACACCACACCAGTTTAGAAAAATAACCATTCTTTATCTAAACAAAACAAAACCAAAATGACAAAAATCCAACATACACAACTCTAGATATCACTTTTTAAAGGCTTAAGAAATTCAGTCCATAGAACTATATGGATGCGTTGATTTTAGCACAAAGTACCTTAGATGCATCAAAATTCAACAGAGAAATCAAACACTAAGAAGAGAGATACTTCGAACCGAGGAAGAGTTTAGTGAATGTGCAGCAACTCCTACAACTGGTAATTTATTGGAGCTGGTGCTGATTAAATTAGCAAAGATAAGAATGGAGGCAGATGAAGATATAGCAGTTAAGGCAGCAAGAACGTATGTGGCAAACAGGGAGAAATGCCATGAGCTTAGTGAAAGAGTAGGGTGAACGTTAGCAAAAAGTAGCGGGGGGAGAAGTAAGGGCAATTAACGACAGCTCCGGGAAGGTGGTGACAGATACGCAGGAGATTAGAGAAGTCTTTAGACAGTTTTATATGAAGTTGTATGAAGAGCAGCAAGGGAAGGATCTAGGGGAAATAGCAGCATACCTGAATGGCATTCCAAGGGTAGAGCTAGAAGATCAAGAAAGACGAAGATTAGATACTCCGCTAGATCTGCAGGAGATTGAAATGTCTCTCATGCTTCATAGATTTTATTTTTGTTAGCTTGATATATTTCCGCAGCTTTTTGCGTTAGCGAGCTATTCATTTCTGTTTTTAGGATCAATAGCTTTTGCAATGTATTAGAAGTTGAAATTCCTTGCTGAATCTGGCTAGCATGTAGTATTTCAAGGTTGGTGAGTTCCAAATTAAGCTGAGTGATGGTACTATCCTGAATCTTTTTACACTTAGCTACAAACGATATAGTCTCCCCCCTCATCGCTGCCTTAAAACAGTCCCAGACAATGAACCTAGGCGCACTATATTGATTACAATCAAAAAAGGCTTGGGCCCATGATGTTATATGGTCTATATATTCGGGGTTGACAAGGAGCTTACGGTCAAATGACCACTGGATATTAGGTCTTTTAAAACAAATCAAAGAAAAGAGTGAGCGCGTTGTGGTCAGAGATGGTTTTAGGGGATTTAATAATATCTATTAGGGCCACTTTCTGTAGCGATGTCATGATGTAATCTAATCGGGCATACTTATTGTGGGGATAAGAATAGTAGGTAAAGCCTTTATCATTCTGTCTCAACATATCCCATACATCAAATAAGTCATGACTATCCATCAGATGGGATACTGCCCTATAAACCTTAGGTTTACGGCTGTTATAATTCTGGGGTAGTTTGTTATTCACTAAGTTCCCTAGGTTCAAATTAAAATCACCACATAAAATGAGGGGGCCAGGCCAGGAGGCCAGTTTTAATTCAAGGTCACCAAACAGTTGTGGATCGTCCAGATTGGAGCCATAAAGTGAACAGATGGTGATGCCTAGCTCCAATTGGACCAAAGCCCACCTGCCGCACTTATCTGCCAGTTGGCGTCTAGGGGCCCCCAAGCCCGGTTTAACCAGAATAGCAACCCCACGTGTTTTAGATGTTTGGGATGTTGATGCGATCAGATTATAGCCAGGAATTTTTAATAGATTTTTATCATTTTCGGCTATATGGGTCTCCTGAATACATAGGATATCAACAGGATCCTGATGTAGTAACTGAAAGAGTTGAGCCCTTTTTTTCCATCATTAAGGCCAGCAACATTCCAGCACCGCAATTTTAATCTCCCCATTTAAAGTTATCCCCCAGCACACCAACTTGTTCTATACCGTATAAAATATACCCGCATATTTCAGACTCGGTATTAATATTCCAGTCAAAATTCCATTTAATCAACATAAATAACGTGCAGTTCCTGATAAGAAAAAAAGATCGCAAGTTTTGAAAATGTCTTATATTTATACTTATACTATTGATCAAGCTCATTGTTATCGTTTTTTCCCCCCTCTCCCTCTCCCCCTCCCCTGCCCTCTCCCTCTCCCTCCCAAGCCCTGCTTCCCAAAAAGCTGCGGAAATATATCAAGCTAACAAAAATAAAATCTATGAATCAGGGGAAAATGTAGGGAGACAATTAGCTCTTAGAACCCGACAAAAGCAAACATACAATAAAATAAAATATATTGAATATGAGGGACAACAATATTCTTCTACCCAAGACATCGTAGGTGTGTTTCAAAAATACTATCAGAAACTTTATCAAGGGGAAGATGATCACCAGCCTACCAGCGATACGAAAACCTTTCTCAATGAGTGGCTGTGTGAACCAGAATTAATTAAAAAAATTGATCAAGTAGTTAAGGAAGATCTTGAAAAAGAAATTACAACGATAGAGCTAGAGATAGCACTATCAGATCTCGCTAATGGAAAAGCTGCTGGCCCCGACAAGATCCCTTTAGATTTATATAAGGCAGGCAAACAGATACTACCCTATCTATTAGATCTCTTTTTGGGGGTACAGTATCATTCAACATCACCAGACTCCTGGAAACACACCAATATAGCGATATTCCCCAAAAAGGGGAAACCCCCTCAGTTTCCGTCTTCATACAGGCCTATATCCCTCATAAACTCTGATTCAAAGCTATATGCTAAAATTCTTGCAAATCGGTTGAGCAGGATCATCGAACATCTTGTATCCCCGTGGCAGCATGGCTTCATTCCCGGGCGGGGCACGACTGATCATACCCGTAGAGCTATTTCCCTATTTGACATCACAGGCGCCACGGGGGGTGAAATGTCGATGATCCTGCTTGATGCCGAAAAGGCATTTGACCGTGTATCTTGGCGGTTTTTATGGGATATTATGGAATTCAACAATTTTGGTCCTGGTTTTATTAAAGCCATAAAAGCTTTGTACATCAATCCAAGGGCCAAACTCTCCATCGGTGGCGCAGAATCAGAGTTTGTAGAGGTACAAAGAGGCACTAGGCAGGGTTGCCCATGCTCCCCGATATTATTTGCCCTAGTAATTAATCCTTTAATTTTAAAGCTTCTTACTTCCCCTCAAATACAGCCAGTTAAGGTGGGCCTCTACTCAACTAAAATTTTGGCATATGCTGACGATATCGCCGTGCTTACAACCAATCCGGCTGATGCAGTAATAGAAATAGAGCAAATTACCCAGGTTTTTGGATCTTATTCTGGCTATTCTCTAAATAGGGATAAAACCATGGTTCTCTGCACGAATAACATCACATATGACAGCCCGTATAAGGTTAAAAATGCAACTTATCTTGGGGTTAATATATCTCCTGAGGTGAAGAACATCAACCGACTTAACTACGATCCTTTGATCAGTATAGTAAAAACCGACCTCAGGAGGGTAGACAATCTACATCTATCTATAATAGGGAGGGCAAATTATATTAAAATGAGTATATTTCCGAGAATACTTTATCTGTTCCGGGCCATTCCACTGATGGCCGACGGCTCCACTATTAAAACTCTAGACTCTACTATATCTAAATTCTTATGGGGCTATGGGAAAATTAGGAGAGCGTTACCATTACTGACTCTTCCCCTACACAGAGGTGGCCTTGGAATCCCGAATTTGACATTCTATCTTTGGTCAACATTACTTCAGCAAATGGGTCAACTTTTTAATGCCAAACCCTCCATTTCGTCTAATATAGATTTATATATCCCTTCCATTTTTGAACTTGGATTAGGCGGTAGGTGCCAAGGTTTCTTTTTGAGACAAGTTGAGACATCATATTATAAGAAGATCAAATTCAAGGTGATTAGTGATTCATGGAAAATATCGAAACTTGCCTCTAAACACCTAGGTATCCCTAAAATCACTAAATACACCTCTTTATGGCATAGTAAGATCATACCAACTTATCTAAAGGATAATACCTCTAGGAAATGGGAGAATCTTGGCATTCATACACTAGTGACTTCTTTGGACAAAATGTTTCTCCATCCTTTGAAGGGTTACGGCAGAGATTCGATATTCCATCTACAGACTTCTTAAAATACTTTCAAGTGTTCACCAGTATCCGTAACTCTAAACTTAACATTCATTTAGAGAATTTTCACTTTTTTTCTATTATTGGGAAACAGGCTACCAGGATAGGAACCCTATAGGACTTACTCTCTGAATCTTCTGTTGATGACTTAGATCGTGTTGAGCGATCCTGGGCACTAAAATTGGCAAACCCAGATGTGGACATTGATTATTCCCTAACCCTCTCAGCAACATTATTTCTAGCCCCCAACCTTAAAGCTCAACATTATAAAACTATTTACAATCTGTATTATACTCCGTTTAAGCTTTTCACGTGGGGACTGCGGGCAGATGATTGCTGCCCAAGATGTGGACAGGCTCAAGCAAATCTAATCCACATGTTTGCAGACTGTCCCAAACTTGATATTTTACAAGCTATGATTGGTGGATTTTGGGCACAGGTTTTTGGTCGGAGTCTTAGATCTTCTGCTACTTTATATATTCTCGGTCATGATGAATCCTTAGGCTATAGTATAGAGGAACGTAGGATTGTCTTTTTAGGCACCGCCGTCCTCCGTATTATACTGGCTGCGCGATGGAAAGATCCTGCTGCACCCACTTTTCAGATGTGGCTTAGTCGATTTCTTGCCACATACAAACAGGAGTTAGCTATATATAGGACAAGAGGTAGAAGATCTAAAGCTCTTGGTATTCAGATTTGGGCTCCAATTTCTGATTGGTATTCCAATGCAAGACTCCTTTCCTGATATGAGTTAAACCGACATGATGTTATGAATATATATGGTGTTTTTTTTGTTTTCTCTTTTTCTATTTTCTTTACTTGTCATTGGTAAAAATATATATATCTTTTATCGAATTATTCGATGTATTATTACTATATTGCGTTGGTATTCTTTTGTAATGAAAACCCTTAATTACTACTGATTATGCTCAATAAAAATTTATAAAAAAAAAAAAAAGAAATGGCTCTCATGAGTCTCCCCTCTGGAAAAGCATCTGGACCAGATCAGATACCGTTAGAGTTTTTTAAGGTATTCTGGAAAGTATTGCGGAAGGATATGCCGGATACTATGCAACAGGCGCAGACGGGCACATCGGTACCGGGCTCATGATCTGGCGCAGAAATTGCAGTCATTTTAAAGAAAGGAAAATCACCTACGGACCCTGGGTCTTACAGACCAATAACTCTTATGAATGCCGATACAAAGGTTTACTCAAAGGCATTAGCAATAAGATTTGCGAGCGTTATAACACCATTAGTCACTACTAATCAACATGGTTTTATACCAGGGCGTGGAACCACCCATCATACACGGAAACTCATTACTCTATTTGATACCATGGAAGTCACAGGGGACCCGATGGCGGCATTGCTTTTAGACGCCGAGATGGCATTTGATCGGGTCTTCTGGGACTATCTATGGTGTGTTTTAATCAGAGCAGGATTTGGGGAGAGTTTTGTCAGTGCAATAAAAGCACTATATAGGGACCTGTTGGCTGCTGTAAGGGTAAACTCAGGATTAACTAAATCAGTACGAATCAAGAGGGGAACTAGGCAGGGGTGCCCGTGCTCCCCCCTGTTGTTTGCCATGTATTTGGACCCATTGATTCGAAGGTTGGAAATGAACGAGAACATAGCCCCAATGATTACACATAGGGGGGATTGCAAGATACTTGCGTATGCCGATGATGTGGCAGTTTTAACACCAGCACCCATGGAGGCTATTAGGCATGTGGAACTGGAGGCAAAGAAATTTGGAAGAGTATCAGGGTACTCCCTAAATACTAATAAGACTCAAATAGTTAAAAATGATAAAGCAATATGTCAGGACCAACGGGTGGTGCAGACAGGAGTGTATCTTGGAATTACAATTACTTCAGAACTGGATAAGGTAGTAGAATTAAATATAGCTCCCATCATAACGAATGTTAGAAGAGATTTAGATAGGCTTCATAATCTCCATCTCTCGATAGTTGGCAGGACAAATATCATCAAGATGCTTGTCCTACCAAAATTCTTGTATATATTTAGGGCAATTCCATTGATGTTTGATGACTCTTGGTTTAAGAAGTTAGAAGTTATGATCAATAAGTTTATCTGGTCTAAAGGAAAAACTAGGAGAGCATTAAGATACATGGCACTCCCAAGAGAACGAGGAGGCTGGGCATTACCGGATTTAAAACTTTACTATTGGGCTGCTGCCTTACAATATATGGTCGGTTTAATAGGTGGAGCGGAGGCGGAGGGGGAGGACGAATTAGGAACATTAGCAATATATGGTCTTTTGATGGGGGAGGAGGTAAATAATATACTTCTATGACACTTTGATTCAGCATATTTCAAGAGGACTCGATTTAAGACCATCATGGCAGCATACAATATTTGGAAGGCCTTTAGTAAAAGATATGGCTTAGGCAAAATTAGTAGATATACAAAAATGAGGAATAACCCAGCTTTTCCCGGTGATATTTTTTCAGATGCAGTTTTCTCGGTATGGGTGAGAAAGGGAATCACGAGGGTTGGAGACTTAATGGATCCCCAGGGTATGATGCAGTTTTCCGAGATTCAGGCAAAATATGGTATAGAAACAAGATTTGTTTTTTAAGTATCTTCAAGTAAGAAGTTTCCTGGCAAACAAAAGGGGGGGTCCTAGTGGATTCGAGAAAAATGCCATATTGGAGGTGGTACAGGAGGGAGTCACCTGTACGATTAAGAGGTTTTATTATGAATGAATAGAAACAAAACAGGATGATAAGGATAAGTGGGGGGAAAGTTGGGGAAAAAAACTGGAGGTAGAAGCGAAATGCTTTAAATTATCATTAGAGCTGGGCCAGAATATTCTGAACTCTGCAGCACTACAGGCACAGCATTACAAGACACTTTACCGGCTGTATTATACTCTGGCAAAACTTGCGCAATGGGGGGCGGTTACTGGAATTAATTGTCCAAGATGTGGAAGTCTTCGGGATGACATAATACATATATTTGCAACTTGTCCACAATTATCCATATTATTGAAAGAAATACAGAATTTTGTGCAAGGAGCTTTAAAAATAACAGTTAACTTAACCCCCTCGATAATAGTGCTCGGGGTGAACCCGGATGGTATTCAGGGGGAAGGATCCTATTTTATTTTTGTAGCAATGGCTGTATATAGACTATGTATCGCTTCGGTGTGGCTCGATCAAGCACCACCGACATTCCAACAGTGGTTAGCCAGGATTCTTAATATATATAATTTGGAAAAAGCAATCTATGCCAGAAAAGGGAAAAAGGGGAGGAAGTTGGGATTGAAAATATGGGAGCCAATAACTACTTGGAAGGAGGAAGTATAAGATACTATGTTGGTTTAGAGAGATGGACTTTTGATTCAGGTTTCTTTAGGCTTGTATTAATTCAGGTGTTTTGTCTTAGCTTTTCTTGGATATCATTTATTTTTTGTATGTATTGTATATGATTTATCTGTAGAAATTTGGAATGATGATTCTCTATGTAGAAATTCTGATTGATTGTATATAATGAATTGCTCCTCACCCCTGGTTTAGGGGGGGGTGAAATGTGGTAAAAAAAAAATCTAATAAAAATATTAAAAAAAAAAAAAGATGCATCAAAATTCAAGATGAACAACAGCCGCACAGGAGGTAAGCATGAGAAAACACAGTGATGCGGCAATTCTTGAGTCCCAGGGTAATTGAGTCATCAGTGCTCTTTTAGCTGAATGTGGTTATTAGCAGTATTAATTTATGTGCATGTTGTATTGTACTTTATTTGTACCAGGGAATAACCAGTGGATTTTTATATTGTGTATGGTTGTATATTGTCTTTTATGAATCTTTTATTCGAAATAAAGACCAATTGACTCTGAGTCATCAGTTCTGCAGCACGCAGGAGAAGTGTTGCGTTAATTCCTTACTGCGAGGAGAAGCGATGCATTGAATACTGAAAGCAACTCCTTACTGTGAAGCGATGAAATGGAAACTTTAAGACCTCTATGCCTAGCACTACATAAAGTGCATCACCCATAATGCAACTGACATACTTGTTTCCAAAGCATAGAACCTCGCTCTCACCCAGTCACAGAAAGAGTTATACATTTGTGAGGTGTGGAAAATCCGGGCACGCTTGGTTGAAACAGCTGAAAAACAGGTGCTGTGTCAATTCTGCCAGCAGAGGACAGTTGATGCATTGTATCCTTCAGTCACAAAGTAGGGTCTGTGTCAAAATGGAAGTGGGGATTTCAGACGTTTGAGACATGATGCTCTGGACTATTGCGGTTCTTCCAGTTGTGAGCAGGCACTGTGTTGATTTTTCATCAGCTCCGCAGTGATGCGTTGGTATTTCAACCGTACTGCAAGCTTGCAGGTGAAAAAGGGCACTGGAGGGCAATGCAAGAATTTCAACACTTGAAGCAGAAAAGCTACCTCCAAGAACCTAGAAATTGAGTTTGGACCAATTGGCAGGTTAGAACATCCAGCAGAGGAGTTCAAGGGAGCTGCAGAAAAAGTCTTTGATGGCCCTGAGACTTCCAGCAAGAGGCAAGCACACACACACCTTTGGAGAACTTATAAAGTAGGATTCCTCAGAAAGTAAAGTACAGTTCTTTCACTGCTCAAAGGCAGAAGAAATAACTGCAGGCAAAGCCATCAAAGAAACACAGCATAGGGCAGTACTCCTCCTGACAGCTCTTCAGCTCTTTTTCTTGACAGAGTACTCAGTCAAGAAGTGCTCTAAAAATGTGGTGTTACAGGTCCAATACTAAAGGATAGTCGTTGTAGTGCACAGATCCTGCCTTGCCCTGTCTTGGCTCCAGACACACTACAGGGGGGTAGAGACAGCATATTTTTGTCTTAGCACCGGGATACTCTCCTGAGTAGCTGTGCACTCTACAAATAACATAACATAACATGCACCCTATTCAGGTGTCAGTGACAACTCCTCCCACCACTCTAGCATCAGGCTGGTGATGGGCAATAAGGATATGCATGGCATACTTTGGCTCCCTTTGTGTGACTGTCTAGAGTTAATGCACAAACAGCTACACCAGACGTGGATTCCACAGGAAGGCAGAGGCACAGGATGATAAAGCAAGAAAATGCCCACTTTGCATTTTCAAACACACAATATAAAACCACCTTCACCGAAAGATGCACTTTTAAATTCAAAACACCAAAATTCCAAATCTCTATCTTTTCTCAATTCAAAGTTACACTTTTAAGATGTTACAATGCAGCTCCAATGATAACCGATTTGAGAGATAGTCCTTGTAATATTAAAAACAAAATTAGCAGTATTTCACTATCAGGATTTGTAAGCCACACCAGCACATGCACTACCTTTCACATACACTGCACCCTGCCCATGGGACTACTTCAAGTCTGCCTTAGGGGTGCCTTACATGTAACAAATGGGAAGGTTTGTGTCTGGCAAGTGGTTGCACATGCCAGTTTGACATTGCAGTTTAAAACTATACTTGTTAACACTGTAGCTGCAGGCCGGAGACATATTTGCAGAGCTATTCATGTGGGTGGCAAAATGAGTCCATTAGGCCCACTAGTAGCATTTGACTTACAGGCCTCGGACACACACAATTCACTTTACTAGGGACGTACTAGTAAATCAAATATGCCAATACTGCATAACTAATCACAATCATATTTTATACAGGGAGCTCTTGACTTTAGCACTGATCAGCAGTGGTAAAGTACCCAGAGTTAAAAAATCTGCAAAGCTAAGTCCAGCTTACAGTCAAAAATACAGGAGGCAGAAGCAAAAAGACAGCGGAAACCATGCCAAGTATGACAGATCTAACACTGGCATTGGAAACAGCTTTCTAAATAATGTTCTCACTGGGTATCTACAGCAGGCTACAGATTCGAATTTGTCATCTGCAGTTACTGCACCAACAGGATTAGTTGCACATAACATTAAAGGAATTACTCTACATCGACTATTAATGGTACCTGTTGAACATGACAATAAACCAGAATGCTAGAAAGTATCTTGTGACACTTGTCACCTCTCCTTTTTAATTTGTATCTCCAACCTCTCCTTCACTCTTTAGGTAGGTTGGACGTCACCAAGTTTAATTACGCGGATGATTTGCAAATTATTTTCCACCTCACCTCCCCTGATGCTGTTACCAACTTTCGGACGGCCATGACACACATCCAGCACTGGATGAATCAAAACCAGCTAAAGCTCAATCCAGGCAAGACTGAGCTCCTACTTCCTGGGAGAAGTGCCCCTCATTGGGGCCCTCAGTACTGGCCCACTGAGCTCGGTACACCTCCCTCTCCTGCTGGCTGTATAAAGAGCCTTGGGGTCGTCATTGACTCCGGGCTCACTCTTAAGGCCCAGGTGAGTGCCGTAACATCCTCCTGTATGTTCCAGCTACACAGGATACGGAAAGTCGCCCACCTCCTGACTCCCGAAGCCTTGTTGCAAGTCTTAATTGCCTTAGTGATGTCTCGGCTGGACTTTTCCAACTCGATATATCACGGCCTTCCCAAATCTCAGCTGTCTAGGCTACAGATCGTCCAGAACCAGGCTGCTAGGCTTGCTTTTAAAATTCCCATATGGCAGTCGGCCAAACCCCTATTACGTCAACTCCACTGGCTACCAGTCAGTGAAAGAATAGTCTTTAAGGTCCACTGCCTGGTTTTCAAGGCTCTTACTGGTTCCTCTCCTGCTTTTCTTAAATCCCTCATCACTCCTTATTGTCCCTCTCGCACCCTGAGGTCTACCCACCTCCAGCTCTTAGTTGTCCCCCGCTTTAAACTGACTAGATCTGGGGGTCGCAGTTTCTCTTGTCTGGCCCCAAAACTCTGGAATTCCCTTCCACTTTCACTTAAGTCCTCCTGTTCCCTTCTCTCTTTCAGAAAATCCCTAAAAACATTACTTTTCTCCCATCTGCACTAACTCCCTCTTTCCCAATCTTAGGATCCGATTAGCGCCAGGAAACTTACGGTGACAGTGCGCTTAAGAAATGTCTTATAACATAACATAACATTGAAAAAACTGAATCTTCTAATCATTGATAAAGTGAGCATGGTATTGAACATATTGCTTGCCTTTGTACACTTAAGACTACATTGGATTTGTGGCTGTGCCAATCACCCTCCTAAGCACATGCACCAGTATAGGGCTGCTGAAGATCAAGTTGTCAAATTTTCACAGGGACCTCAGCTGGACCCGGTGCTTAATTAGATGGGCATCAATTTACCACCTAGATTATGTCCCTTACTGTAATTGGTAAGTCATCTGTGTTTGTTGGGCCACCTTTTACTATGTTGAAGCTATCTTTGGGGGATACCAGTTGATTACAGTCATACAACTTGGCAAAATGGTCAGTCCAAGCATGTTTAGGAATAGAAGCCTCTATGCCAGTATTAGGGTTGCTTACACAGAAATCTATAGCTTGTTCAATGCCAACATTTCAAGAGTGCTCCAACTTTAACAAACAATCATTACAACTGGAGAAAGAAGTTATACGGGAAATTACAGCTATTTACAAAATAGAACATCAGCGAGTCACAATACTGCTCACAGATAAACTTCAAGCAAATAGTCATTCTTTGGAGAAGTCTGTATCAAAAACTAAAGGATTATAAAAGTGTTTATGTGTGCATTGCAATGTAAATGTTGCTGAAGGGTTAATACATGGTGCAATGGGTAAAGTTATTGGTTTGATTCATTTCCCAAATAGAGATGAAGTTAAATTCTTGGCTATAACATTTGATCAGATTGATGATGTCAAACAAATTGGTTGATTTGATGTGCATTTTTTTCTAGTGAAAGACATGTATGTCCGGCGCCAGCAGTTCCCACTCTCTGGGGCGTAGGTTGTAACTATAAATCAAAATGTTTAAGTGTAGATATGATTTTTGTTAACATTGGAACTACTGTATATAAAGGAATGTCATATATAGCATTGTCGCAAATTAGAACATTATCCCTTTTGTTTTTGATTGACTTTTATGATAAGAAAGTTTGTGCTATTGAAAGCTCTGCAAAAGTACAATCGGTTGAGAAGTCTATAAGCTACTCATTCAGACGAGTACCCAGTTTATGAGAAATAGATAATCTGCCCGAAGTGGAGGATTGCAAAACAGTCTACGTAATGTCAAGAAAAGTAAGGAGACAAAGACAATCTGGAGGGTGTTAAGAAGAGAGAACTCGAAAATGACAGTGAGATTGTAGGTTATCAGTTGGAAAACAGCTCGGATGTTAATTGCTATGCGAAAGCTGTTCTGAATGTACTGTTCCATTTACCACATGTAGTAAACTAAATTCAACAAATATGAGATAAAAGAACTGATTGAGGTAAATGAAGATGCAGGGTAGCCAGTAGTAAGGTGATACAGGAACAGGTTTATTTGTAGGATAGGAGTCTCAGATTACAGGTAAAGTAGGGATAAAGGAAACCCCACCAGGAGCAGCATCCTTGCTGTTCAGCCCACACACGGGCGCCAGGACGCTCCTTAGCTGGAGCATCTGTGCGCCTAATAAAAACCACATAACATAACATAACATAACACATTCAACTGAAACTCTCTCAAGCCATGCACACACCAGCATTCTAATTGCATCACAGTCACTCTGGCTGAGCAGCAGGGGAAATAACACTCAGGAGCCGATTCAGATCTCGCTCCGAAGAACTCCAAACGTGATCTGGCTGGAAAAAGTACGAGCCGTATGCGTGTTTTCCGACCGACTCGTACAGCTGTACGAGCAAACAAGTACAATGCGAGAAATGCGAAATCGCCGACCGAATTGTTTCTGGGTCTGAACCACTCTGTATGTCTCATCTGTAAGCAAGCCATACCGTGCAATAGAGGTGGTTTCCGACCGAGCCAGTACGATGCACAATTCGGGCAGCCGGATCGAGTCAGAGAGCCTCCAAGCGTAAACGCTCCGGGAAGCGGACTTTGGGGGTGCGCACCAAACCCCCCTTCACCCATAGTCTTCCGGGTTGATCATAGGGGGGACTCACATCTATGTATGGTGCACCCTTGTGCGCGACGTACCTCTTTCGTCAATGAGAGCCTATGTATGCGTCGTACAACAGGCTCCCATTGACTTCAATGGGGCTCCGAGCGACCCATGTAGGTCAGCGCTTGTTCGCATCGGACTCGGGTGCTAGGAGCCCCGGAGCATGAGTCGGTCAGAAAGCCCTCTGGACCCAAGACGGACGGAGCATTCTCCCAGCGAGATCGGAATCGGCTCCTAGAAGGAGAATGCATGGCAAAGATAGCACCACCGGGAGCAGCATCCTTGCTGCTCAGCCCATGCATTCAACTGACATTCTCTCAAACCATGCATACACCAGCATTCTAATTAGATCATTGTCACTCTGGCTGTGCAGCAGGGGATATAACACTAAGAGGAGAATGCGTAGCAAAGATGAAAATACCACAACAATCTGTTCTGCAGTATATAATTTGCTCCAACGTTTACTGGCTAGCAGAACTGTAATACATTCCGCCTCAGGTATACGAGATCTTTTAGATATATGTAGCAGATCACTAATATTTATTCTCGTCACTCAACAAGGCACACAAGAATTTATTATGGTCATCCTTAGAGTGTTAGAATAAGTAAAAATTGATGATTTATTTGGACTGAATTAAAAATGGAACCATGACAGCACTGAAGTTGATTCTGAACGATTTCACTACTTATCATTACCAGATTCTAAAACTGTACCTTTTGTAGAACTTGTTGAAAAAGGCTAACCAAACTATGGCCTGCCCAAACTGCTGATCAGAAGTTTGGTCTACATTGTTTTTAGGAACAACTGGAAAATACCTTCTAGTAATGCTACAATGATACAGAGTAGATGGTTCCAAATTGAAAACCCAAATTACAAACTTCAAAGCTGGACAAATATATATTTTGGGTTGGAAAGAACTTGGGAATGAAACTACATAAATCTGGATTTCAAATTCAAACTCCTTTTTGAACTACCAAACTCCTATCTATTCTTAATTCAACTGAAGTTATAGGGAGGAATTTTGGATACAAAAAGTGGTGTATGGTGTTTCTTCTACATAGTACAACTGTGTTTTATTATACATTATTTGGCCTATTGAGTGTAAGATCTTTAAAAATGTCTTCAACATTTAAGAATCCTTTTATCTTCCAGAAAGGAGTTAATATAACATCCAAATTCAACACTTTCTAATTAAAGTCTCAACTGGATGAACGTAATCTAATTACAGCTGTCTTAAGTTGAGAATAAAAACTGCCTTCAAAATAAGACAATTGTACCCTTTTGTTTCTTCAAATGAATTTCTACATACTAATTGTGAGAAAAAAACTACTGTGTGTGATTTTGTCTACATGAATCAATAGCAGTGTACACAACATTTGGCCTACCAAGAGTGATGTTTTCAAGAGGATCCCCTACATTGAAGAGTGGTTTAAAGTTAGGTGAGTATTGTTGCAGGTGTGATAATTAACACAATATTTCTTACATAAGTTTGTTTTGATTAGTATAGTAACTCCAGATAAAACAACAGATTCATGAATTGTAGTGAATGCAATGCATAGTGTCACTTATTTAAAGTGAAATGCAGTGCATGTTTTTTTTACAATAAAATTGATTGTTTTCCCCATTGTTTGAGGATGATGATTCATACAGACCACCATTTCGTGCGAAAAAATATGAAAGTTGAGCCTAGTAAAAAAGGTCAAATCAAATGATTTAATGTAATGTGAGATACTATTACAACTTAAGAAATGTCTACTGTTTTGTATATAATATGAACATTTTCATTGTAGAAATTAGAATAGTATTGTGTAATTCTGTATAATATAAAACAAATATATTTATGTTTCTATTCTTTTTGTACAGAAGAATGGTGACATCTATTAAAGTAATGTTACCTACTAATTAGTTCTTTCTGTGTTGTTCAACAAAGTTACATCATCAAGGTGTGCACGGAGGCAGAGAGTGATACAGCCGCTGAGACATCCAAACACACACAGATATAGCCATTCACATATGCACTCAAACACTGCATATTTGCACACCCATACACCCGCTCATGCACCATATCACTCACTCATACAGTCACTGATGCAGCAATTCACTAACTTGTACAGCTATTAACACACCCACTCAGTCACCTATACTGTCACTGGTATAATCACTCATTCACCCAATATATACGGCCACAACTAATCATTTTCATACACCAGTTTGAAATACAGTGTGAGAGTTTTCCTTTCTATTATAGCACCCCTGTTAAAAAGGGAATTAGTATGATAAATATCATCAGTATCAAGTCTACCTAAAAATGTATAGACGTTCTGATGCATTATAAAATTCTTTGACAGTAAAACTGGATGTAAAAAATATTTCCTAATTACACTATAAAATCCACAACGCAAAATAAAGTGCACTGAGAATTGTACTGACACTCCATCACATCTATGGAGTCTATTAGACCATGCATCTCTTTTTAGACTAGCTGTAAGATGATGTGCAATACCTAATCTGAGCCTGGTAAGAAAAAATCTTTTCTCAACATCTGTTATCATCACAATCGCTCTCCCCAGCCCAATTCATATAAACTCCCTCTCCTAGATAGCACTCACACATCTACTCCCTCACACAGACACCAACTCAGGCACCCTCTCAGTCACTCATACAACCATGTACATATACACTCACTGACCTATCCAGCTACTCACACACTCACTCACTCACTCACTCACCCATACAGGCACTGACACATGCATTCACCCCTCCATCCATACAGCTACTGACACACCCATTCCCTCATCCATACTCCACTCATGTACCCTTTCACTTACTGATAAAGCCTCTCACACTCCCAGTCACTCACCCATACAGCCACTCATTCACACAGTCACTCACACATACATCCACTCACACACTCACCCATGCAGTCACTGACACATCCATTCATCCACACAGCTACTCATACACCCACTTACTCACCCATACAGTTACTCACAAAGCGACTGTCATATGCATGCAGGCACTCACACAGTCACTCACTCATTCACTCACAGCGGTAGTCATGCATTCCTTCACTCACTCACCAATACATCCTCACGTATGTGCTCATTCACTCATATAAGCACTCACACATTCACTCACTCACTCATAATGCCACTTATACACTCACTAGCTCACTTGTACAGCAACTCATATACCCACTTGTTTACACATAAACCCACCGATATACTCAGTCACTCACTCATACAGTCACTCGCACACTAATACAAGCACTTATCCACCGATTCACTCACCCATATCGTCAGTCACTTACCTATGTAGACACTTACACACCTAATAAGTCACCCATGCAGCCACTAACACACTCAGTCACACACTTAAATAACCACTCCTCTTTATTTACACACACAGACATAGAGTTCATCTTTTTTTAACCATGAGAGGCGTTTTTTCCCTCCTTTTTTTCTGGAACTTAGTTTATTTTTATTTTTTGATTTTCTAACATTTTATATTTTTTCAAAAGAAAATGAAAACGACTGGAGAATTCTAACCACAAACACAAAAGCAGTGTAAAGAATTAAGTAAATTAGAAAACATTCAGTAGGTATGTTGCCTTGCTGGCTCCAGAATAACATCGACAGACAGCTCACCAGCTGTTAGGTTATATTGCAGTCAAGGTAATATGTCCTTATACGCCTTAACCATCTTTGGAGTGGGGCGACATCTCACCCCAAACCAATCGCACTGCGTTACTGTGCCATCCTAGGCGACATCTTTATACATGTACTCCTTTTCCTTGCAATATTTATCCTCTCTTCTTGTACTCATTTTTAGGTCTCGTGACCTATCGATGTGCGCAAGCGCATCGAGCGGAGCGAGAATTCAAGTAGCCAAAATCCTCGTCAAACTAAGGGCTTTCTGATGGCGTTTTGTTTACGTTCACGTGAATCACGTGATCAAACACGAACGCGCATCAGCCTCCCTCCCTCCTAATTGCATTTTTTTAACGGCCGCCGCACAGCACATCAAAGGGCTTCGCCCAGCGTGCGCTCTGCGGCTTCTCGGCTTCTCCTCCCCTAATTACTCTTGGATGGCCGGCCGGCACACAGCCTTCCTTGGATTTCTCCTCCCCCTCCCCAGCCAGCTTCCCCCAGGCCGTGTTCCCTCCCCTGCTACCCCATCCTCACTCATCCCTCGCACCCCCTCCTCCTTCAGGCCCCCACCATTTGCTTTTGCTTGATTTAGTTGTGAACCGTTCTCATAGCGAGAGTTAAATAGGTTTTGCAATCTAAATATACATTTATGTTTTGAGATAGTATACGCTTTTCGCTCACAAATGGCACGCACTTTTCAAACCTCAACGCCTTCAAAATTCCCCGTTCTGTACATCGCAATGTGACAAAATGTCCGATAGGCATTCGAAGCTAATTCTGGAGACGGTCGTTTAAGTGTCCCTCTTGTGACTCTGCCGCCAGCACCAGTGAAACGTGTACAAACGCTCTCAAAATAAGTGTAGGACTGACACACGGGGGAAGGGCGTGTGTGGGTTTTAAACACTGCTCTCTCAGTGTGTCATAAACACTGTAGATTTGCTGCTCGCCCAGTCTCTGTTTGCCAACTCAGTTCCATTCCGGTTCGGGGCTGTCATTTAACTGCAGTTTCAAATCATATGCTTCTAATTTCTGTTTTAGTGAAAAGCAAAGTACACCCGGCAAGGCTGAAATTTCTTTCTTAACCACAGCTCTCACGCAGTTGATTGGCTGGAAAGTCTACACAGGCTCCCCTCCACCCCTTTACACATAAACGCAGGAGTCAGATTACGAGGCAGCAGCCAAGTTGAGAGGGAACGGGAAAACAATGTCGGTGTCATTAACGCTATTGGCTATGTCAATGCTGGTTTCCTTTTCTTTTTAAGTAAAGGGCATCGAAGCATTCCATCTCCCAAAGACAGCACTTGGTCAAAGTGCACCCGGATCACTATTTATTTTGTATTCCCGCCACGCTCCAGCCTCCACCCCTCTGCGCCTTTATCTGTTCTGTCAAGCAGTAAATGTGAATCTTTAAGTTCTGACTGTAACATCTCCGATCAGCATTTCCGTTCGAGATACAAATACATTAAAAAACAAGCATTGGCATAGCCAATAGGTCTCGCTTGTGGGACCTTATAAGTATTTAGTTTTGCAGCACAATATCCTTGGTGCAACAAGGATATTGTGCTGCAAAACTAAATACTTATAAGGTCCCACAAGCGAGACCTATTGGCAATGCCAATGCTTGTTTCCATTCTTGACCTTATTTAAATTCCACACGAGGAGTGAAAATGCTATTTCCCAAATTTCTTATGTTCTCCCTGTGTCCACCCGGACCTCTACGAAAGACCACGAATAAAGCATATTTCATTCAGGGCAGCGTTTATTTTCTAAAAACCTAATGCATTTCTTGCTTAATAGCACTTCTTCAGGGGCCACTACAATCAATGGAAAATAGCCAACAATTAATACAATAACATGTGCTTCACTCATATTTTGCTTCGTGTTCGTTTTTTTCAGTGTTTAATGACCAATTAATCTTTTACTAGCGTTAAACCATAGACCATAACCCTCCCTTCCTCCCAACCAGCATCAGCTTGCTTCTTAGCTAAAAACATACCAATGTCACAACCCTCGATCCCTCCTGCTCCTGTCCCTCTCATCTCTTTATTTTTCACTTTGGTGCAGGCCGCATACATCTCTAATTTCCGCAGTTTCAATGCAGTGTATTTCGGCTTAACAACTCCCCTCATATCCTCCCCTCATATCCTCTGTTAACTCCGCCTACGTCTAAACATGCAACTATCACTCCATGGAAAAGTGTGGCTAAATGGTTAGAGCGGCAGACCCTGATGCAGAGATCTAGCCTGGGACCAGGGTTCAATTCCCCGCCTCGGCGGGTCTTGGGCTCAAAAATTCCACGGACCTGATAATTCTCGCCTCGGTGCCTATTCCAATCATGGAGTCCCACTCTGTAACTCTGGGCAATATCTTGCTTAATCTCCACAACGCCCCCCACAACGCTAAGGATGCCTGGCCTCAGCCTTGGGGGTGCCCAGGAGTGGACACCTCACAGGGAAAGCCAGGATGGGTTCCACAGCGGTATTCGTACAAGCGCCTTGAGACCCTTGCGGGTGAGTAGTGCGCTATACAAGTATCAATTTACATTTATAACCTTTTCTTTCACTCTTTATTTTACTCACACACTCATAATGCCACTTATACACTCACTTGCTCACTTGTACAGCAACTCATATACCCACTTGTTTACACATAGACCCACACATATACTCAGTCACTCACTCATACAGTCACTCGCACACTAATACAAGCACTCATCCACCCATTCACTCACCCATATCGTCAGTCACTTACCTATGTAGACACTTACACACCCAATAAGTCACCCATGCAGCCACTAACAAACTCAGTCACACACTTAAATAACCGCTCCTCTTTATTTACACACACAGACATAGAGTTCATCTTTTTTTAACCATGAGAGGCGTTTTTTCCCTCCTTTTTTTCTGGAACTTAGTTTATTTTTATTTTTTGATTTTCTAACATTTTATATTTTTTCAAAAGAAAATGAAAACGACTGGAGAATTCTAACCACAAACACAAAAACAGTGTAAAGAATTAAGTAAATTAGAAAACATTCAGTAAGTATGTTGCCTTGCTGGCTCCAGAATAACATCGACAGACAGCTCACCAGCTGTTAGGTTATATTGCAGTCAAGGTAATATGTCCTTATACGCCTTAACTCAGGAGACGTTTCTGGCTGTCATTTCTACAATTCTGATAGCACTCTCTCTCTGGGAGCAGGTGGTGCAGTCCTGGAGGTGGATGGTCCCTGTCCGGCTCCCTGCTTCTGAGACCTCTTCAAGTTTGTCTTGTGGTAGGTTTTAAGGAGGTACAACATCCTTGTTGTGGGCAAGAGTACTTTTGGCAGTGCCCCTTCAAGGATTCTCATTGCACAAGCTGCATTTCACAAATTCTGCAACTGATTTGGTTTCCCCAGATGGTATTAGGAAGAAATCCCAGGTTATACTTTGCATTTTAGAGTCTGGTCCTGATGTTGCTCTGTTTTCTGCTCCACTGGCTGCTGTGGCACCTCCTGCTGCTCACTGCCTCCTGTTTCCATTTTGATTGTAAAATATGATGAAAGCAATGCCCTCATCTTCACAATTAGTACAGCACACTCCAATAAAGAAGGTAATACCAATTGAAACCTTCAAGAAGGAAGAACTGGAACCTTCAGGAAGGAAGAAATAGGTTGTAACTACCTTTGCAGGTTAATGAAAAGTGTCTTCTCCAATCATATCTCTATTTTACCAAGTCACATGATCTTCGCGAACGCCATCATCTCGAATGCCACCATTGTCGCAAGGACAGTTTGACAGTTTTCAAAAACACAAATCTTTCAAGACTTTTCTGAAAAACCGGAACATAAGTGGTATTTCACAATGAATTTGTTTCAAATAAAACAAATAGAAATATTAAAAATAGGTTTTCCATTAGTAGCTGTAGTGTCCAATATACACTAGGCATTTACACAATGAGAACGCATTTATTAATGTGCCAGTAGAATGTACTGCAGTTGGATAGACATCTTTTGACAAAACTCTAGACTCTTCTTCAAAACAATAAGGTTTCATTATGGCCCTGATATTCATTTCGGGTCAGTTAAATTGCAATGGGAAGAACTTGCTCTTATAAGCATAGCAGGTGCCCCAGGTGAAGGTCTGCTTGAGTAAAATGGAAATGATTCTAACTTCTTGGGCTTGGCAAATGCAAATGAAATATGTTTCCTCTAATGATCTGTAATCCTTAACAGAAGTGAATGTATTATCAATCTATTGGAGTGCAATCTAAACTTGGATGACTGTGATGAGTGGTTTCATTCATTAATGTGTCCTCGTAAGAGCAGAGTGCATGGTTCCCCTTTCAAATGCCCTAAGTATGCAAATGCTCAAAATACATTCCATCATTCAAACACACAGACTCACAGACCCATACAACCACTCACACACCCACCCACAGACCCATAGCAGCAGTCACACACCCACTCACAGACCCATAGTGCCACTCACATTCCCAGTCTCAGACCCACAGAGGCACTCACACGCCTACTCACAGACCAACAGGGCTTAGTGTGGGCAATGGACTCCGCATAGCCAGTGGAGTTCATAGAGTTTTGCCCACTCCGTGCTCCGCTTGGAGTGCGAAGTTCGCAAAAACTCCGCTGTTGCCCAGTGCCCAGCCCACCCCTACTTTTGTCAACACCTGTCATTGCCAGACACTTCCCAGCTCATTTTCCTTGCCCGCACTTAAAGATGAAAACTTCTGCCCAGGCATGCGGGGTCATGCACCCTCTGTATGCTACATTAGCAGCGAACAATACAACATGTGAACTTTGCCATCCCGCTTCTCATTAATTTGACATAATTCGAGCTCAGCATAAGGGGCCAAACTCACCCGTTGAAGGGGGGAACCACCCCTTAACTGCTCGGTGAACCCTTCTATGTGGAGTAGTGCAGGTACTTCACAGCTGCTACTGCTCCTTGAAGCGCCGCCTTCTGCGGTGCCTCTACACGTTTCGTCACCCTGTTCCACTGCGAGGGCAGCACTTACACGGGCAGTGCAGGTCCTACTTTTCCAGAGTTGCTTCTTATTATGCCTAAAAGAAGTCCATCCCTTAGTTCAGCCCGCACTGAAAGGCACACGTTTTCAACATATGTGGCAAATAGCGAAGTTCAGGCTCATAAGGGAGTCCCATCTATAACAATAAGTGGCAGCAGGGCCAGGATGTAAACCTGCACGTCTCACTGCAAGATGTCAGTATAAATGGGCAGGTACTCTGGGAATTGAGGGCCTCATTTATGAAAAGTGATGCATCGCTGCGTGAAAACAGCGATGCGTCACTTTTCATTGCGCCCTCCTTGCGACACCAATGATGCGTCATATTTAGCGTATGACGCATCATGTTGCAAGGGGTTACTGATACGTCAGTATTTCTGACGTATCTGTGGACGCAAAAGTGATGCATTGCTGGAGTGTGTCACAAAAGTGACGTAACTCCAGCAATGTGTCCTTTCGCAAGCCCCATGTGAAAGGGCTTGCGTCAGTCTTTGGCCTGCTGTGAGGCAGGCGTAAGATTTTGACGCATTTGAGTCCTAGAAATGGCGCAGTGAAATTTTATAGATTTCACTGCGTCCCTTCCATGACCCTTTCTTGCATCAAAACGCCCCCATGCATACATTATACCTGGCGCAGGTATAATGTGGCGCAGGGGTTTACAAAGTGACGCATCTACCTAGAAGCTTCACTTTGCAAATATGGCGCAACAAGGCGCATTTTTTATGCTACCGGTGCATCACAAAAAGTGACGCACCAGCGGCGTAAAGGTGATGCACAGCCTCATAAATGAGGCCCTGAGTGCCTGCACTACACTTCAGAGGATCGATACTTTTAACAGGAAGGTGACAACATTTCTCTACAGCAAACAGGTTCTGTAAGACTGCCTGCACACCAATGCTTCTATTTCAAACTCCGAGTGAATACTTTCCAAGCGATAGCACTGCCAAGATGCTGCCGGGGTCTCCTGGGTAAGAGCACTGCAGTGCATCATTCCAAATTGCACTAGAAGCACAAGTAAAGCACACACAAATGTGAGCCCTGTGGCAGCAGTTTTGTGTCAGGGCCTTGGTGTCGCAATGAAAATGCTTCAGCAGCGCAGAAGCAGTCCCAAGTCTACCATGCGAGGTTCACTCTGGGAGAGAAAGGGTACCTCTTGGCAACCCAACATATCACAAATAAAAGATGCAATTAGAATCCAGGGGCAGGCTCTCTCTGCCATGGACGCTCCCCCTACCCACCTCGCTGCATCAGCGCACTCACGGGCTGGCCTGACTGTGGCAAAGGGGCTCGCTAGTGCCAAAATAGCGCTTTGTGGCACAGTGCCAATGTGGCAAAAAAACGTCATCACTGTGACCGACATAGAGCCTTTCAAACAAAGCCCCCAACCACACCAGGCAGCCCAGCAAGCGAGGTTGTATTTTGTCCTGGCAGCAATTTACCCGCCTTTTATTGAGACCAGAATCTGCAGTAAGTTTATCGCACTCTCCCTGAAACAGATGTAAGCACCAATCAGTCCTACACGTCAAGAGATGGGCCCCACAGTGAGAATAAATATCACCTTTCACCCTACCACAATGGATGCTTTCTAAAAAAACAGAACCCCTTCCCACAAAATATAAATCCTGCTTCCAACAAGGGTTATGTGACATCCCTTTTTATCAAGTAACTTTGCAAGCATAGTGACACCCTTCCTTCACAAATCAAAGCTTCTTAGAATGATGTTACAGATATTTTCAAGTCCCTGCAGATCTCGCTCCTTCCCTACGCATCTGTATCTGCCACACTGGAAGTTTGTAGCTCAGGACGTCTTGATTCAGTCATTCAAGCAGTCTGGTGCAATATTGTTACTGTCACCCAGTTCTGCCTCGTGACACCCATGATAATTAAGATATTTCTATCTGTCTTCATGCAACTTTTTCAAAACTCATCGACCAACGGGGACATATACCTTGTGCTCTTATACCCAAAGCTCTTGTGCACTTGAGTGCATTCGCTACATTACACTGGCCATCAATAACCTGCACCGTTCAGCCGCCTTGGCAGCAGTAGTCTATCCTTGCCATTCCTCTTGGCATGCAGGTAGTCTTAACCAACCATCTATTAAAATCTTTGACCCACAGCAATACCCATTAGCAACCAGCACTGCATAACCTAAGCCTATTGGCCAGCAGAATGTTCCAAGTGCCCCTTCACACTAGCCCCTATTCCTTGTGCAATAATCACTCAGCAGCAAGTCAGCATAATGTTGTCTTGCTGTGTATGCTTTTCTGCCACTGTTGTTAACGTTGACCCTTTACTGTTACTCACTCTAGATTGAATGTCAATTTCAAAACAAAGCGGTACAAAAGGGGGTGGTGATGGACAGAGCATCAGAACCAATCAAACACTCACACCCAGTCAACAGATCTGGGTTTAATCCATCCCTGTTCTTTAGCCCACTCTGCCACCCCAGTTCAGACATGGCCATATGCAAATCAGTCTGACCCTGTGCCTCATGGGAACAGTCCAGCCCGAACTGCCAAGCCATGCCTTGCCTGGACCGGAAACAAGCATCCTTGGACCGTTTTCTGGCATTTCAGCCGTCTTCAGTCAGGCTTGCTTGAATCCAGTGGCAAAGTGAGCAAGGGACTCACGTCTGAACATACCCTGCCAACTTATGGCGAACAAAGCGGTACATCACCAAGCCCTTCTCTCTCGAAAGGGATGCAGCTGGGTTTTTCGAAACCGATAACCAAAAAAGGGCAGGACACTCACATAGCCATTCATCCAACCACTCACTCACCCATACAGCCACTCACACAGCCACACACACACACACACTTATCCAGCTATACAGCCACCCACATACCTATTCACTCACCCATACAGCCTATCTAAACAGCCAGTCACTCACCCATATAAGAACACACACACTCAATTAAAGATCTTCCCTCGGGTAACGCTGTGGGGCCTGACTTCATTCCACTCGAGTTTTATAAAACGTTTCTCCCAAGCTTAGAAGTAGAAATTAATAAGCTCATGGTCTCAATTCAAATGGGAGCAGCACCGCCTAGGTCCTGGGGGGAAGTTTAATGGTGGTATTTCTTTAAAAAAACAAAGCCCCCACCGATCCTGGGTCATATAGACAAATAAGCCTCATGAATAGTGACACCAAGATATATTCAAAGATCTTAGCAAATCGCTTGAGCTTGATAATTGGCAAGGTTATTTCCCCCCGACAACACAGGTTCATTCCGGGAAGGGGCACCGCAGACCATATAAGGAAGGTATGCACATTATTCGATGGCACGGCAGCCTCACGGGACCCTATGGCTTTACTATTGCTGGATGCTGAGAAAGCGTTTGATAGGGTCTTGTGGGGCTTCATATGGGCTGCACTGAGGAAAGTAAATATCAGGAAAGTCTGTATAGGGGCCCTGAAAGCTTTATAGAAGAACCAGAGGATCAGGCTTAGAGTAATGGGCGAGCAGAGTGAGGCAATCAACATCGAGCGCGGAACCAGACAAGGGTGTCCGTGCTCCAGTTACTCTTTGCCTTTTATATCGATCCTTTTATACGGAGAATTGAGTTATATAGGAATATTTTGCTAATTATTCTAAACGGGCATGACACTAAAATATTAGGTTATGCAGATGACCTAGCCGTTACATCGCCTGATTCTGCTACAGCATTAGCTGAAATAGAAAAGGAAGCTAAAATTTATGGGACCTTATCCGGATATAAATTGAATCAAGGAAAAACACAAATTGTAGTAAATCAAAAAGTTACAATAACGGATCAGAGAGTTACAGAAGCTGCGGTTTATCTCGGAATAACTATAACATCTGAATTAACGAAGGCTGTGGAAAAAAACATGGCTCCATTGATCCAAAAGGCTAAAGGAGATCTAGATAGGATGAATAATTTGCATCTAACAACAATAGGCCGGTGCAACATAATAAAAATGTTATTATTACCTAAAGTCTTATACCTATTTAGTACTATCCCGTTAAAATGTAATAATAGCTGGTTTAAGGAAATTGAGGGAATCACCAGTCGCTTTATATGGCAAAAGGTAAAACACGGAGGGCTATCAAATTTGGGGTGGCCAGATTTTAAGGCCTATTATTTGGCGGCAGCCCTGCAATATATTAGAGAATTATTAGGAGGGAATACGAATGATAGATGGAGGGGTAACGAGGGTATTCCAGACATATTTGAACTGATATTAGTGGAATCCAACAAGGGGTTGCTTACATTTAACGAACCAAACTACTATAAAAAAACAAAATTTAAGACACTAGGGGCCGCATTTTCAGTATGGTCCCTGGCTCAGAAAAAAATTTAAATCGGGAGGATGAATTTCTATACCCCATTATATAAGAATCCTTTATTGCCAGAGGTGTTCCACGATCAGGTAATGAAGCGGTGGGATATTCTTGGGGTTAAAATCATCGGCGATCTTATCGATCAAACAGGTTTATTTGTGTTTGACAAAGCACAGCAACTATATAATCTTGAGCGCATAGATTTCTATAAATATTTGCAGATCAGGTATGTCTTATTAAAAAAAACAGGCAGGCAATATGAATTTTAAAAGGGAGGATGTAATAGAGCAACTGAGAGATGAGGAGGGATGCTCCATATCACAACTCTATGATGAAATAGGCCAGTATAAAGAGGACAATCGTGTGAAAGTATTTGAAAAATGGAGATCAAAGCTAAATTTAACAGGGAATGAGGGCGAAAAATCCCTAGCTCTAGCAAATACAAAATTAAGAGTAGCGAATTTACAAGCACAGTATTATAAGACTTTGTTTGAATTGTATTATACACCACACAGAATAGCTCGCTGGGGCGGATTAAGTGGGATAACATGCCCGAGGTGTCAAAGTTTGCAGGCCGATACAATACACATGTTTGCCTCATGTCCCAACTTAGATCCATTCAAACGTTCATTAGAACAATTCTTGGATAGCGCATTGGGGATATCCATCAGCTTAACAAATGAAGTTATGGTCTTAGGTGTAGTGAGAGATGGGGTAGAAATACCTCATCAAGAATTTATATTTCTGGCAATGACCTTAAGTAGGTTGTGTATAGCAACGCTATGGAAAGACCCAAATCCACCAACGTTTCAACAGTAGTGGTCCCGGTTGCTAGCTATATATATTTTAGAGAAAGCCTTCTATGATAAAAAGGGATGGAAGGCAAATCAATTGGGGAAACGGGTCTGGGAACCAGTTGTCGAATGGCAATCAAGGATGGAAGAATAATAGAAGGGGTAAACCCGAGGTATTTCTTATTATAGCTGGGTATTTTGATTGATTAATGCATTGCTTGTATCTTTCCTTTTACTTTTATTCTCTTCTCTTTCTTTTTAGAATCTCCGCATGTGTGCTTATTTTTATCTTTTTGGTATTTTTGTTTATGACTCCAAAAGGAGAATATTTGTCTTATTGTATATATCCTGTGGAATATCGAACCGATAAAGTTTAAATCCTGATGATGAATAAACGAAAAAAAAAAAAAAAAGCAAACACACACTCTCTCATTCACCCACATAGCCACTTACATACTGTAGGAAACTGGCTATATATACTACACCAAAATGAGGCATAGTGTGTATAGAGTCCATGTGACCCCAGAAGTAGGCAGAGGTTGAAGTTAGATAGAACTCTATTCATGGTAGAGTGGTCGAGCAGTAAGTCAGTATCAGAGGACAGTGTTAAGAATTTGATGTACACACTCAGTCAGAAAATGAATTTGAATTCACACACTCAAGGACTGAACTCTAGACCAATTGTTTTGCTATAAAAAATATACTGTTGTTTTATTTTTAGAACCAAGCAAGCCTGGCAAAGGTAAGCATTAAATACTTTACTGTAATAAGTTGCTGATTGTATAACAGTTTGAAAATGCAATAGGAATTGTACTTTGTTTGATTTACAGGGGATGCAGTAGATTGCAATAATTAGCCAATACAGTTCATTGAAATGAATAGGCGTTTTCAGTAAATTACAGGAAAGTTACTTTTTAAGTTACTTTTCTAGCTCATTTCTGGATACATGGATCACTGGGAAATTTCCTGCAAACAGGTAAGTAAATAAGTTTTAGTTATTCGTGCGATTTTTAAAGAATATGTTTAGATTTCAAAACTCCAAACTTTTTGGAAGAAAATTGTCAATGTTATCCTATGGAGGATAAACAGGTTATCAGTTCAGAGGTAAGTTGTTGACTGTGGGAGTTAAGGTTCTGGGGTTAGACTCAGGGGCCCTCCAGGGTCAGTGGTGCACTCTTGGTACACCCTCAAGAACACTAGGGCGGCCGGGTGCAGAATGTTGAGGCCCAAAGTTATCCAATGGTTGATAGAGGGCCTCCGGTTGATGGCTGCTGGCAAGCAGGCCACTGGGTTGTGGGAGCAAAGCTTCTAGGGATTAAGTCAGGGCAAATGGGGAAACAAAGTGGCACAAAAGGTGCAACCTCAGCGGCACTGAGGCGGCCGGGTGCAGAGTGCTGTTTCGACGTTGAACGCCCTGTTGTTTTCAATGGAGAACCTCTGGTTTGCAAAAGCACTGCGAGCAGGGAGACGAAGGACTTCTGGGTGCGATCACCACTTCGAGAGGTAAGTTGGGAAGTTAAGGGTTGGTTAGCCACCATTGGTATGGGCACATATGGCTGTGGGGCGTCTGGTGCGGAGGTGCCTTTTGGTGTTGGATCTTCTTACCATCTCCTGGTTGCGGTTAGGGGGGCCTTCTGGATTTAGGATGCAGGCGTTGGCTGGAGGATTGAGGCAGTCAGGGGTTACCGGATCTCGGGTCAGGATCTCCAGGGTGACCTCCTTGTGGTGTTTTTCTACTCCAGCTCAGGCCAAGATTGGCGGGTGCAGAGTGGGCTGGATTCGTGGTTTCTGGCTGCTGCCAGAGGTTGCTGTTTGAACAAATCCGGTGTTCATGGGAGAAGCAGTCTTTGGAAGCCAAGGCAGGCAGGTCATCTGGGGTTTTCAAGGTTGCTGGCTGCAGGACACACCGGGATTTTGAAGGAGCAGGTTCGAGGGGAGACAGGCCTGTAGGGCTGGGGCCAAGTCAGTGGGTGTCTTCCTCTTGTTAGCAAGCTGCACAGCTGTCCGGTACTTCTTCTTCTTTTCTTCTTGTCATTTCTAAATCTGAGGAAGCGAGGTTCAGGGTGCCCCCTAAAAATAGATTTAGGGATGTTACTGGTAGGTAAAGGGCAGGGACCAATGGGTCTCGTCCCTGGGGTGGGTACACCCCCGATTGTGCCACCCTCCATTGGGAGGGGTGCAGGAGCCTGTCCCTGGTTGGTTTGGTCCCCCATTCTCAAGATAGCGGGGACTCAGAGTTGTGCTTCACCTCACCTCCCCCACCTGAGGGGAGGAGGTGGCAGAGGTGGGCACACCTCTTTCCCTCACTTGTGTTTCCCGCTGCCTCTCCCACCCAAATTGGGAGGTAGAACCAGTGGAGACCAGTTGCTGAAAGCAGCAAATAGTCTGGGGAGACTCACAAAGGCAGCCTTCCTTTAAAGCGTCCCCTTCGTGAACCCTGCCTACCCTGGGGGAGGAGGCTTGGCACCACATCCCAGGATGTGCCTTGTTTCAGGCCACAGAGAGGAGCAAAATCTCAACCCAGGGGACCATAAATATGCCTGTTGGTGGCAGCATAAGCAGCCTCTCAGTCAGGTCACTAGGAGGTGGCCGAGTTTCAGGGGGCATCTCTAAGATGCCCTGTGTTGTGCATTTTACATTAAATCCCACACTGGCATCAGTGTTGGTTTAATGTGCTGAGAAGTTTGATACCAAACTTCCCAGTTTTCAGTGTAGCCATTATGGTGCTGTGGAGTTTGTAATGACAAACTCCCAGCACCATATACTCTTAATGGTAGCACTGCACTTACAGTACCCAGGAATGGACTTGTATGCAACTAAACAACTGCCAGTAATGCCACTCTACTTACAATCAAGTTTTTTAGAAAAACATATTGACATAAAACAATATGTCATATAGACTTCTCTTTCTGTCTGAAACAAATCTTATTCCTTTATTTTGTTTTTTTACATATCAAAACCTTTTTTAAATTTTATACAATTTTTTACACATAATTGACATTGGCACCTTGTAATATCATGAAATCAACTAACACATTTTAAACTTTACCTAGTTCACCACCTTTCATACTCTCTTCGTGCATTCATACATTCACCATACAACCTTTCCACACACTCTCAAATTTCAAATTAAAAAAAATCATAAATTATGCTTGCATTATTTTCAAACAATAGCCATGGTATATATATTTAAATTTCTTAAACATTTTTTTTTCTTTAAAAAACTTCTAAGGCTGAAAGAAGAACTGGTCTATGCGTTTCGAACTCTCACAATTGTGGCTGGTTGGCGCTTTGATCTTTTAGGCGCTAGTTTTTAATTACATTTCAAAAATTCATAACACCTTTTCTTCTGATTGGATTTTTGTCCTTTTTGTGTCAAATAATTTATTTAAATGGACTCTATTTTTCTAAATTAGTGTTAGATTTTTCGTGTGGTTAATTTTCACTTTATTACTTTTTGAGTGCTGCATAAATATCTGACACATTGCCTCTAATTTAAGCCTGACTGTGTTTGTCTTAACACCCGACTCAACCAACAACACAAATTCTTACATTGGTGTTCAGTGACGGAGTGAACATCTATATACAATGCCATCTAGTGATTTGTGTAACACAAAAATGCAATTGAAATATTTAGACATCAGTTGACCTGTATTTTAAAATCTTCTTAATTTTCTATTGGCTGTTTTATCCTTCTTCTAATTTTAGTACCCTATCTCCCTTTTTTTAGGCCATGGAGATGAAGCTGCTCAACCTTGATACCATTACAAGGGCCTACCCGCAGCGGTTCTGCAAGGAAAGAAGGCCGAAGGCAAACAAAGCCACAAAGTTGGACCTCCAGATAGCCATGAAAGCCTATGAGGAAGTCCAAAGGCAGCAGCCCACAGCAGAGAAGGATGACCCACTAAGGATGATGAGAAGGAAAGCACAAATCTGAGCCCTGTGTTGCAGGAGGACCACAATTCATCTAAATTGGATGCTCGTAAGGGAGTAGGAAGCAATGTGGCTGCCCTATGCCTGTCCCCAGAGGAGCTGTAGAATAGGATGGTGGTGAGGGAGCTCAAATTACAGCTTGCAAAATGAAGCTGGAAGCAGAGGAAAGGAAGGCTGAGGTAAAGAAAACCTTGGCAGAAAATAAAGTTCAGCCAGAGCATGAGGTGATCTTGGAGGACCTTGAGTTCAATGCCAGACAAACCCCAGAGTCAGGCAGCAATGGTGGCAGGATTACCCGAGTGTCCATTGGAGAAAAAAGTCCACATCCCAAAGGATTTGATGGACAACTTTCTGCTGAAATTTCTTCCACGTCCGAAGGTACACACAGACCAGGCCCAAGCCAGGTCTTCTATCGGACTAGTGGTTCATTGCAGTCAGCCATATGTTTCGACTTTCAACCGGTTTCACATGACTATATGTCTTTGTGTCGCCATTTTGATCTATTAGGTACTAGTTGTTATCTTAAACTTTACAAATTCTTAGCTCCGGTAGTACTGGTTGGATTATTGTTGTTTTGGGATCAAATAATGAATTAAAATGTTCTATATTGGTGTGAGATTTTTTATGTGTTGTATTTTCCCTTTATTACTGTTTGAGTGTTGCAAAAATACTTTACACAGTACGTAAAGCCTGACTGCTTTTGTGCCAAGGTAATATAGAGTTAAGCACAGGTTAATTTAGTGAGTTTAGTGGTTCACCCTGACAGCGATTGTGACTGTTGTTTGAGCATGGTTAACACCCCACTGAATCAGAAACCCATTTTCTCGCACCAAGGGCCAGATGTAGGTCGGCAAATACCGGTCGGTAATGGCCGATTTCGGCCGTTACCGACCGGTTTTTGGATTTTCAGATGTAGGGGCTAAAAAATTACCGATTCGGTAAATTTACAGAATCAGTATTTACCGATTCGGTAAATTTACCGAATCGGTAATTTGAAATGTAGGTGGCACTGAAAACAGTGCCACAGGCCCTTAACGATACGTTATTTAGCACCAAATACTATTTGGTGGTAAATAACGAATACTCACAACAAATTTACTGGGGGTCTAAGGGATGTTTTACAGACCTGCAGGGTGAATATCCCCTATTCACATATATACTCAATACAAAACACCCTGGGTCTACACAGAAGGAGTGTGAGAGAAGTGAGTCAGCCAAGTGAAGCAAAAACTAGGGTACCAGTTTGTTGGAGTGGGAGCAAGATATCCTTATACCAAGGCCCATCAATCACCCAAAGTGATGTCTCATCATCTGGGTTTAGGTACCATCCTATCAAGGAAAACCGATCTAGGTATTTGATCGGAAAAACCTTGACTAATAGGAAGGCTACAGGATGACTGGTTAACCCACTAGGAGCTTGCTCACATCAATAGACTCATTTGAAAAGGTGAGAGGATCAAAAGAGTGTGAGTAAAGTGCAGCGCTAAATTAAAGTAGGAAAAAAGTGGTGTTCTAAAAATGACTAAGGAGTACTTCTCACAACTTTATTCATCAAGTCCCCTTGCCATTATTAAAAAGCAGGATGTTGACGCTCTAGATATTCAAGACGTCAAACACAGTGAAAGGTCGACATGTTTCTGCCCTCACGAAGATCTAACTGTATCGGGGCATTCTTCAGGACCAGGCTATAAACAAATACAGCTGCTGCTACACACGTGTAAATTATAATGGTGCAAAATTATATTATATTATATTATATTATATAGTACATATACTCCACCGGTAATGTCCAACTTGAATGGTTTTACTGGTACATTAACCGGAACCTGTAAAAAACAAGCATCATGTATATGTCAAAAGGAATACTCCTCAACTGAACTCACTCTCAAACACATTGTATTAGCGCAAAGGAACGCAAATGTATTTCTTGTTTTAGTACAGCCCCGCCGATCCCTTCCTCAAGGGGTACCTATCATTACAATGAATTAAATCTCTGAATATCAAGAGGATGGTGTCCTCTCCATAGTGAAAACTATTTAGATACATTACACATCTCAGTGTTATATGGCTCCTCATTGAGGTATCCTGATGTCAAGTGTAAAAAAGCTAGCGATATCTCAAAGGCAATACCAAGGAAGACACTAATGTAATTACGGTTAAACATGCTCTTCACTGATAATACTTCCAGCGCTTACCTACATCATCTATAAAGTCCTTGCATTTGGGACTCACCTATCCGTCGGTACCCCGGGCCGTCAGGAGTAATGTCCGGAGGTACCGACGCTCGTTTTTAGAGTGGTTTTTATGTGTCAAAAGGCGGGCTCGTTAGTGGCGCGGGGTCCTGTAAATGCAGGGCGTCCGCGACTCAGCCTGCTCGTGTGCGAACTTCGCACACGAGCAGGCTGAGTCGCGGACGCCCTGCATTTACAGGACCCCGCGCCACTAACGAGCCCGCCTTTTGACACATAAAAACCACACTATGGAGAGGACACCATCCTCTTGATATTCAGAGATTTAATTCATTGTAATGATAGGTACCCCTTGAGGAAGGGATCGGCGGGGCTGTACTAATCATTGGCCCTAGTCATGAGAGAGTTCAGTAAACAGAAGACATTCATAGTAGTGATGCAGGTATATCACTGACTGTGTTGTTTGTCTTTATTTTAGAGCGGGGCCCCCTTCCCTGAGTAATGAGCCAGGTAGAGGTGAGGGCTACACCCAATTGTTATGGGTAAGTGATAAACCAATTATGAGTATCACCATACAAAACAAGAAATACATTTGCGTTCCTTTGCGCTAATACAATGTGTTTGAGAGTGAGTTCAGTTGAGGAGTATTCCTTTTGACATATACATGATGCTTGTTTTTTACAGGTTCCGGTTAATGTACCAGTAAAACCATTCAAGTTGGACATTACCGGTGGAGTATATGTACTATATAATATAATTTTGCACCATTATAATTTACACGTGTGTAGCAGCAGCTGTATTTGTTTATAGCCTGGTCCTGAAGAATGCCCCGATACAGTTAGATCTTCGTGAGGGCAGAAACATGTCGACCTTTCACTGTGTTTGACGTCTTGAATATCTAGAGCGTCAACATCCTGCTTTTTAATAATGGCAAGGGGACTTGATGAATAAAGTTGTGAGAAGTACTCCTTAGTCATTTTTAGAACACCACTTTTTTCCTACTTTAATTTAGCGCTGCACTTTACTCACACTCTTTTGATCCTCTCACCTTTTCAAATGAGTCTATTGATGTGAGCAAGCTCCTTGTGGGTTAACCAGTCATCCTGTAGCCTTCCTATTAGTCAAGGTTTTTCCTATCAAATACCTAGATCGGTTTTCCTTGATAGGATGGTACCTAAACCCAGATGATGAGACATCACTTTGGGTGATTGATGGGTCTTGGTATAAGGATATCTTGCTCCCACTCCAACAAACTGGTACCCTAGTTTTTGCTTCACTTGGCTGACTCACTTCTCTCACACTCCTTCTGTGTAGACCCAGGGTGTTTTGTATTGAGTATATAGGTAAATAACGAATACCTGTGTACATGCACATCTGTGCATGTACACCTGTGCCATGTGGCACACATACATGCCCTAAGGGCATGTATGTGTGCCACATGGCACACAAGTCAGAAACAGGGGTGCAACAGGGTGTCAAAGTGACACCCTGTCCCTCTTGGCAATTTGGTAATTTTACCGATTCGGTAATTACCAAATCGGTATTTGCCATTGAATCCTATGGGCTTCAAGGCCCAATGGAATCAATTACAAATACCGATTTGGTAATTACAGAATCGGTAAATACCGAATCCTACCGATTCGGTATTTTTTACCGAATAATTACCTACATTAGATTTACCGATTCATGAATACCGAATCGGTAAAATTCGGTATTTATGAATCGGTAAATCTAATTTACCTACATCAAGCCCCAAGTCTTCAGCTTCTTGCGGAATTCAAGAAGTGTGGAGGAGGTTCTTATGTGTCATGTCAGCTCATTCCACACTATAGGAGCGATACAGGAGAAGGCTCATCCACCGGAACTTATCTCTGCATGCGTGGGATTTGTTCAAGTAGGGTTTCGGATGACAGAAGATGCTGGACTTGCTCTAGGTCTGAGCTGGAGTACATTTACTACTGTTTTATGTCCGTTCTGATTGTAGTAACTTTAGAAGTGCAGTTTGTGTATTGTAGCAGGCTTGCTATTTTGTTGGGTGTCTGTCTCCTCCTAAGCCCCTTTTAGCCCTCCCTAAGCCCATCATTACTCCTCCCTACATCCCTTGCATTTAATTTAAATATTAGCCTTGTGTCAGCCACTCCCCTTCTTCTTTACTACTAAGGGCCTGGTTCCGATGCAGTTAGGAAGGCTTCCTAACAGCATTTGCTCCGTCCAAATCTGATCGGGAACTTGTCTTACTGATTGACTCGGAAAGGTTTCCGACCTACCGTGTATGATGCAATTTAGGCATTAGGAATTTCCCAATCCAAGCTCAACAGCTTTTGGAATGACCGAGCCTTACAGAGCAGAATCATACATCTCAACGATGCTGGATTTAGGCAGCCTTTCCGAATTGTGCCTTCCGACTTGAATTTGCAGTCGGAATCAGACTTTGGGGGCCAACTGTGCCCCCCCTGCACTCGGAGCCTTCCCAATCATGCCAGTGGGGGTACCCATGGGTCCCTCTTTACCAGCCATGCACAGTGTGGCAGGCACCAAGGGGTGCCCGCCACATGGTGCCCGATTTTCCCCAGCCCCCTCTTTCTTCAATCGGAGTCTATGCATTCAGTCAGAACAACGGCTCCCATTGAAATCAATGGGAGTCCAACCAAATCGTATCTGGAAGCATCCAGATGCATTGTACTCGGTTGGTTGGACTTTCCCGATCCGATTCAGTGGGAACCATTCCCAAACCCATGCGGTCAGGAAGCTTTCCAAACCGCATCAGAATTGTGCCCTAAGTATTAACTTACATATGTGAGGCTCTCCCCATACAAAAATTAGGAGGGGTGAAGATTGACTTCTTAGGTTAGCAAATTGCTTTATGGAGGAAGTAGAAATATTGTAGTATTACTTTACGAACTACAAAATGAGGTACGAGAATCTGGTGAATTGTATTGATCATGGCATATATTTAAAATGCTCTAATATATTGTAAGTATAAGCTTTGAAGAAAATATGAAGCCCCTACGGATTGTTTGCAAATGGAAAGGCTACGTTTCAACACAATTTTCATTATCTGTGTTTCGAAATTAATTAACTATTTATGAACATTATACTTTGAATGTTTTTCAATGCTTATCGTAAAAAAGCAATTAGTCTAATGCTAATAATTTCCAAACATCTACCTAAACTTCAAATGAGTGCAAAAAGTAAAGCATGGCACCAACTCAATGAAATTCCAAAGCTTTGAAAAGGCTTGAAATTATTTTTTACTATTACTGTACTACAGCAGGGTCAGATTAGGAATATAAAGTTTAGGCGCACAGCACATAATGTGCAGGTAAATTGACAGGGAGCATGCCACGTGCATGGGAGGGGTAGAGTCGGGTTGAGGACCAGGAATGACACATAGATTGCTTTAGACACGACAGAAATGAGATGGCGCACAGCTGGTTAGTAAGCTAAATGGAAACTGGCAGGGTAGGGTTGCAGACAGGACTCAGTGTAATTCATGGCCTCCTAGCATTTCATTTGCTTGTGTTTAATTTAAAAGTTTACATGAAATGGGCTACTCATTATTTCTTTCTTGAAACTTGACTGACCAGTGCAGCAAATATAGAGTCACATCATAAAACAAGATGCTACATATGTCTCAGTTTACTACCCTCGTGGGCAGGCAGTTTACAGTAGTGTTCCCTAAAGCACTGGGGTGGAAATCCAGTGTAAATGCTATTAAGTGAATTCTGTTTTTAAAATGAGCTTTAGCAATGTTTCGTACGCTTCAGCAGGTATCTTCTAGAGAATTGAAAGGGTTTTGTACAGAATTAGTATCTACAATAAACAAAACTAATTAAAAGGCAGCGTTTTATACTGCTGATATAATGGACCTTCATTCTAGGAAATGTCATTGGCAGGTATTTGACAGCCGAAGGAGAGCTCAGTGACTGCAGTGTGTGAAGACACATCGTCAGAGTTGAGTGCTTTGGAAGGTTTAAGGCCTATGCTAGTAATTCTAGCCAGTACAAAGTCTCTGTGCTAAAGCAATGCTTGCCATTGACAAATAAACACGCTTGCACATTCTCCTAAGACGAATAAAAAAACAGAATCTCCTTTTCCTGCAGCTCACTGGGAGACCCTGAACAGCAGCCTGCCCTGCAACAAGCACTGATGAATAGCTGCTCAAAGAGAATGGGGAAGCAAAGAAAAGTGGGTCTTACATACAGACTGGTCCTGAATGGCCATCAATAGATTAGTCCCATGTGAACAAGGTAGATCTTCTGCAATTCATTTGAACATTCCAGGACTAGGAGAACGAAGAAGTATTCTAGCTGCCCTGAAGGGTAAATAATTACGAAGGACTCTCCATGAGTCACTTTAGTGGTCTACTATTTACCGACAGAGAGACACAAAAGGCAAGATAAAAATCTATCAGCCTGATTCATCAAGCCGAAATCGGCTCGCAAAGGGCCAGATTCTGAGAATCTGGCCCTTTGCGAGCGCTATTTTTGCATTTGGGATTCATCATCCCAAATGCAAAAATCGATAATAGCGACTTCGCTATTTTGCGAGGATTTACATTTAAGGAATCTCTATTTGAGATTCCTTAAATGCAATTCATCATCCATTTAAAAATTGCGAATTCGCAATTTCGGCCCGCTATTTACCGCGAGGTCAAACCTCGTGGTAAATAGCGAAAACTTAGAAAAATGCTTTTACAGGCAACACCTGTTTCAATTTGCATTTAAGGGGTGCTACAGGGTGTCCTTTGGACACCCCTGGCACCCTTTAAATCGCTATCTTATTTGCGATTAGCTAATTGCTAATCGCAAATAAGGAATGTGTAGGAATCGCTATTTATTTAGCAATTCCTACATGAATTCCGTTTTGCAAGTCCTTAATAGCGATTCGTTATGAATCGCTATTAGGGGCTCGCAAAACGGGAGATTGATGTATGTTTGTTAGGAAGATCCAGCTCGGATCAGGACCCTATGGAAGCCCTGGTTGAAGGGAGACCTGGGGCCATATTACGGAAGTGCCCCATGGGCGCAACAGGCGTTAGCACCCACTTTGCACGCCCCATGGCTCTTTGGTATTACAGAAGGGGCTGCAGATGCTTGTGAAGCCTTTTCTGTAATACCAATAGCGCTGGTGCACATATAGCGCCAGCGCTATCATGAGAGCGTGTTCCCTCATATCCATGGGAGCATGGCCATGTTGGAAATGGCCCTTTTTGCAGGGTTATCCCCAAACTTTTTGCATCTTCCTCCCTTATTTTTCCTGACCCGTGGTTGTTGGCAATGGAACTCTGGGCACTTTACCACTGCTGATCAGTGCTAAAGTGCATATGCTCTCTGTATAAATTGTTATTGTGATTGGTTATCCATGATTGGCATATTTGTATTAGCAAGAAGTCCCTAGTAAAGTGCACTGAGTGTGCCAGGGCTGGTGATTCAACTGCTATTAGTGGGCCTGCAGCACTGATTGTGCCACCCACATGAGTAGCCCAAAAATGAGGCCTCAGGCCTGCCACCGCAGTGCCTGTGTGCAGTTGGTGAACTGCCATGTCCACCTGGTCAGTGTCCCCACTGACCAGGCCTAACCCTTCCCTTTCTGTACACATTGGCCACCCATATAGAAGGCCCAAGGTACCCCCTTGGGCAGGGTGCAGTGTATGTGAAAGGTAGAGCATGTACTAGTGCAGGAGACATGCTCTGGAAGTGAATGACAGCCATTTTCGATCTCACTATTGTAAGGCTATCTTGCCCATAGGCTAGCATAGGGAATGCTGGCTACAGTGGTTACCTGCATATCTTCCCATAGGGGTACAAAAGGAGGTGGTGATGGACGGAGCATCTGAACCAATCAAACACTCACACCCAGTCAAAAGATCTGGGTTTGATCCATCACCGTTCTTTAGCCCACTCTGCCACCCCAGTTCAGACGTGGCTATATGCAAATTAGTCTGACCCTGTGCCTCATGGGAACAGTCCAGCCCGAACTGCCAAGCCATGCCTTCCCTGGACTGGAAACAAGCTTCCGAGGACTGGTTTCTGGCATTACAGCCGTCTTCAGCCCGGCTTGCTTGAATCCAGCGGCAAAGTGAGCAAGGGACTCACGTCTGAGCATACCCTACCACACTTATGGCGGCCAAAGCGGTACAAAAGGGGGGTGGTGATGCTTGGAGCATCTGAACCAATTAAACACTCACACCCAGTCAAAAGATCTGGGTTTGATCCATCACCGTTCTTTAGGCCACTCTGCCACCATAGGAACAAGATAGGACATAAAAGTCTGGTATCCCTGAACTCAGAATTAATAACACATCATGTAGGAAAGGTGGTTTTTAAATCCTGTGTTTGAGAACAGCACTTTTTAGAAAGTGGCTGTTCTCTTGTCTGAACTTTCTGTGTGCCTTGGCCTGTTTGTGAATTGACTGTCTGGTTTGTGAGTGACAGGGCTGGGGGATTCCAGGAGACAGAATGAGTCAGTCCAGTGGTGAATAGAGAGATCTGCATCTAGATGTGATGTAGAAGTTGCACCTGGGACCTGAGTAGGACTGTGCCTGCCCCCCACAGTGCCTGCTCCACCCGCGGTGGTGCGTCTGATGACTCTGCCCTGCACTGTTAAAGGAGAGAAGGAATCATGTCAACAAAGTGCTCCAGGGCTGTGCTTGTCCTCCACAATGCTGGCTCCACCTCCTGTGGGGCGTCTGATGTTTCTGCTCTGCACTGTGAAAGGAAAGAAGGAGTCATGAAAACAAAGTGCTCAAGGAACACCCAGTACTGGTTCAGACCGGGCTCCGAGCCCTCTTGCACAAAGGGAGCAAAGACTTTTAGGGGTATAAGTCGAGGACCCCACACTACAGAAAATTAGATCATCCTGGAATTAAGAAGGAACCTCTGCCAAGGAGAAAGCTGGAAGGCTGAAGAAGGAAGACTGTCCTGCTGTTGCTTTGCTGGAATGACCTGCCAAAGAGAGGGGAAGGACTTTGCTTTGTGCTGTATCCCCTTGCTTGAAGGATTCTCCAAGGGCCTGAAGAAGAGCTGGCTCCCTGTTAACAAGTCCCAGGAACAAAAGGACTTCACCCCCAGCTTCCCTGAACTCTACTGAGAGAGTTCTGTTCTTCCCAGACTGCGTGGGCCAGTTGTGGTGCCTCTGGAAGTGGTACCTGTGTTGGGAAGCTGGAAACCAAGATTGTAAGAACTTTCTGCAAAGTTTAACGCACCGCTCGCTTGCGGAGTGCATCCCCATCAGTTTGAGGAAATTCCCGCCGCCGCGAAGGCCGAGATCATCGCAGCGCTTGTTTCCACAGCCAGAGTGGTCATATCCTTCGCTTGAGGGACACACCGGTCCGGTGCATGAAGATTACCATTGCTGCGAGTATCGTCGCAGAGAGTGTCGTCACTGGGTGAGATCGTCGCACCACTTGCTTGTGGACCGCATCACGTCGCTGCGAGAGTCGTCGCAGAGCCATCGCATGGAGGAACCGCGAGAGGAGAAGATCGTCGCTGAGCTGCGCATCGTCGCCGCACCGGAGATCGTTGCATTTTACCTTTTGCGAGCCGCTTCCACCGAAACCTGTATACTGGAATCCACGCAAGGTATCACATCCCTCCCCATACAGACCAAAGTCACCGCAATACACCCGCTACATCCAGCGGTGTTGTCACATCGCCTCCCCAGGGTCTCAGGAGGGACGTATCGCTTGCTTTTCAATGCTGCAGCTTTCACTTGGAACTTTTGTCGCATCTAAAGGTACTGTTGGCTAAAACGTGACGCAACTTTGGACTATTTAAATCCAACCTTAAGAACTCATTTGAAACCATATTCTTGAAATGTGTATGTTGGATTTTTGTCATTTTGGTCTTGTGTAGTTTAGATTAAATACCTTTATTTTTCTAAACTGTTGTGGAGTCAGATTGTGGTGTTTTCACTGTGTTACTGTGAGTGTTGGTACAAATACTTAGCGCATTGCCTTTGATAAGCCTGACTGCTCGTGCCAAGCTACCAAGTGTGTGAGCAGGCGTTATCTAAAGAGTGCATCCTTCTCACCGTGACTAGAAGCAAGGGTCCCTATTTGGACAGTGATACCTACCTCTGCCAACTAAAGACCCCCAGTTCTAACAGGCCCCATGCAAATGAGGGAATCCTTTTGCCTTTGCTCCTGCGCTGTAATATAGACGCGGGTACAGAGGCAAATAAGCTGTCAGGAGGCACACTGACAGTGTGCCAGCTGTTAGTGTGCCCCCTGATGGCAGCTCTCTGGAGGGGGTAAGAGGGTTCTATAGACCTCCAGATATCCCCTTATAGGCAAGTGCAGCCACTCGCTGCACCCACCTGCAAGGGGATCTCTCTCCCCTCTTAAAAGTGCAGGCAGGTTGACGCATGCATAGTGAAACATGAGAAGGATGCTTCAAAGCTGCCCTGCATTTCACTTGAATGCGTTGCCCCAGAACAGCACAACTACGTGGCTGCCCTAAGCACAACACATTTAATGTAATAGGGCGCTGTTGGACTTGACCCTTTTGGCAGGGTCAGCCCTGAACTTTTTTCCTTCCTCCTGTATTTTGTCTGACCTGTTTTTGTTGGTTTTATGACTCTGGGCACTTTACAACTGCTGATCAGTGTTAAAGTGCATATGCTCTTCCTAATATAAACTGATGTATGGAGTCGTGATTCCATCATTGGCTAGTTTTGTTTACCTATCGGACCCTAGTACAGTGCACTAGGAGTGCCCCGGGCTGGTAATCCAAATACTGCTGGTAGGCTTGCAGCACTGGTTGTGCCACCCACAGAAGCAGCCTGTAAAAGTGTGCCTAAAGCCTGCCATTACGGAGCCTGTGTGCAGTCTGGGACTGCAATGCTGACTGGGCATGTGCACCCACTTGCCAGTCCCTAAACCTTTCCTTTTCTTCATATCAGACGCCCCTATGGTAGGCCGAAGGGCAGGGTGCATTGTAAGTATAAGGTAGGATAAGCCCTGATGTGTGTATCATAATAGTGAATTGCAGCAATTTTAGTTTTTTACTATTGCAAGGCTACCTATTCCCCATAGGCCAGAATGGGCTGTTTGATTATTACATCTTATAATCCTAACTGACTCAGGGAACTAGCTAGAAAATCGAGTTTAGTATGCCTGAACTCAGAATGATAAAATACATCTTTTAGTGAAGATGGTTTTAACATTCTGTGTTTGAAAATACTACTTTTAGAAAGTAGGTATTTTCTTTTCTAACCATCCAAGCCTGCCTTTAGGTTGTGTATTCCTTGTCTGGAGTTCGAGTGACAGGGGCTGGGGGATTTCAGGAGACAGGGTGAGTCAGCCCAGTGGTGAATAGAGAGATCTGCATCTAGATGGGAGGGAGGAGTTGCACCTGGGACCTGAATAGGGCTGTGCCTTCCCTCCACAATGCTGGCTCCACCTCCTGTGGTACGCCTGATGTCTCCGCCCTGCACTGTGAAGGGAAAGAAGGAGTCATGTCAACAGAGTGCTCCAGGACTGACCAGAACTGGTTTGGACTAGGCAAAGGCCTCTCTGCCTTCAGAGTACGAAGAGAAACTGTGTATAAAAGAGGGGACCCAAATCCCAGAGAATTAGATCACTTTTGGACAACAAGAAGAAACCTTTTCTGAGGAGTGGAACCAGACTGAGGAGAGCTGAAGCTGAAGTGCTGCTTGCGGGATTGGCCTGCAGTGGTTGCCTGACTGCCAAAGAAAGGAGAGAGGAACTTTGTGTGTACTTTCATCAACTTGTGTAAGGATCTCCAAGGGTTTGAGAAAGAGCTTGCCTCCTGCTAAAGTCTCAGGGACAATAGACTTCACCCACCAGCTCCCCAAGAGTTTTTTTGAAGTGCCTGCAGTTGTGCTGGGCCTTTTGAGGGCTTGCACACAAGGAGCTGGAAGCACGACTGTCGCCGAACTGCCGCTGCCGCTTCACAACACAAAGTGCCTCACATTGCCAGAGAAGTGGACTGATGTCGCAGCAGACACCACTCCATCACCGGGAAGCGTGTCGCAGAAGAATCGTTGAGTCATCACAGGTCCACCGAAGCGCCTTGCATTGACAGGAGAAGAGGATCAACATCGCAGCAGATGCCACCACATCACTGGGAAGCGTGTCGCAGGGCCTGTCGTGGCTCGCATTGTGTCAAGCATCTCGAATCGCAGGAGTAGAGGATCGACGTCGCAGCAGATGCCGCCGCATCACCGGGAAGCATGTCACATCAAGGAGAAAGTGCCATCTTTGGTTCTTTGCACCAGATCTTCAAAGCAACACTGTCCTTGCGTGTAAGGGAATACCCCATCACCATCCCTGCAACACTTTTGTTGCCCTGCGTTACACATCTTAAGGTACATTGACTCAAAAGGGTTGCATTTTAAGATCTAAAGAGAGCTAAGCTTATTCTACCATTTTAAGTACAGTATTGTAGATTTTTTTCGTTTGTGGTCTTGTGTTAAATCTATATAAAGAATCCTTATTTTTAATATACAGCTTGTGTGGTGTCCCTCTGTAGTGTTGTCACTGGTTACTGTATATGTTCACAAATGCTTTACACACTTCCTTTGAGATAAGCCTGTCTGCTTGTGCTAAGCTACCAAGGGGGTGAGCAGGGGTAATTTTAAGAGTGTACTCCCTTACCCTGACTATATGCAAGGGTCCCTATTTGTCACAGGTACCTACCTTTGCCAACTAGAGACCCCAAAACTAATAGGCGCACTTTCCCTGTTTGCACCCAGTGCACCTGTTTTAAGGCGCGCTGTGGCACAAACAGGAGAAGTGCGCCCTATCTGTCTGTAGGTACGACCTGATGAATTGAGGCTACAAGAGAAACTATACTAGAATAAAAAATGTTAGAACTCTGGTATGTGATAGAAATCAGGGGCAGTGGACCCATCAGAAGAGCAGCAGAAAGACTGAAAGTATATTAGTCTACCGTTGTGGAAGGTTACTGACTTGGGCCTTCCCAACCTTGGGGTAGATTAGGATCGCGGACAGACTTGAGTCCTTCCACGACCCCAGAGGAGGGAACGTCCACATGGGCTGCGGCGTTCCCTCCGTTCAGATTAGGATGTGACCGCCAGAGTGGCGGTCACATCCTCTATCTTTAACATTGCGGCGGGTGCAGCTTCAAGCTGCACCCGCCGCAATGTTAAAAATCCACGCATCGCATTTGCGTGCACAAAGCGGCAGGCACCGTGCAGTGCCTGCTGCTTTGTGCACGCAAATGCAGGTGCACCCCTAACCCCCGTTCACCAAGGGGGCCCGCAACGGGCCCCCGAAGTGAATGTCCGTATGCTTTTCCACGGCGGAAAAGCCGCCGTGGAAAAGCATATCATTTCCTCCATCCTAATATGGCTGGGGGTGTCTGATAGACACAGCCAGCCATGTTAGAGCTTTTCCGCCGCGGTCGGAAGGCGACCGCGGCGGAAAAGCTGCAAACAGATTTCAAGACCCACCGCCATCCTAATATGGTGGTGGGTCTTTTGAGGCTCCGCAGCGGTTTTCCCGCATCCTTCGGGCCGGCGGTAGCTTCCGCCGGACCGGAGGATGCGGGAAAACCGCGATCCTAATCTACCCCCTTGTTCCCACTGTCAGGCAAAACAGTTTGCTGGTAATATTTTCTCGATTTTGGCTATGGTGCAAGAACTGCATCTTGCAGACATTTTGAGTAGCACACATTGATTAATGCTGACATCTTTGGAATTTTGGGGTTAAAATGTAAGAATGTTTTTTTCTGATTCCTTTTAATTAATCTTTGTTTTCATGTATTTGTCATTTGTTTCTAACTTGAATTGGTAATTATATTGAGTTATGTTTTGAGCTGCCTTGTGCTATATATTCTTTATTATTTAATTTATTTCATACTGCTCTAACGTGACATGCATTTCTCAGAGATATTGCCAGTTGCTTACCACTGTCCCACACAATGTGTTTGCATGTTTCCTGTGGTTTCATGTTTTCTGGTTTGGAACTGTATTAGTGAAAAATAAATTTGTCATATTTCCCTTTAGAGAATCTTTAAGGCAAATTCAGAGAAAGGAGATCACAAGCCAAGTAGATGGAGGCATTTCGCACTACTAGCATCCATAAGCCTATGTTTCTTCCTGCACACAGCTAGAGTAAAGTGGCCAGCTAGCTGCATTGTCAGGCACAAGATAGAAATCACTTAAACTGTACTCCCAGCTTTCTTTCTGCCCTTTCATGTAAATAAGGCCAGTATTATACAAACACAAAAGATCTACATTGAGATTGAAAAATTACACTTGACCAACTATTTTTTTATGCTAAATATACATTTGTAGGCGGAGAACACTCTAACAGCAGCCAAGGGTCCAGGACCTAGGGAGGACCCTTTTAGGCATAAGGACTCACTGCGGCACAATGCATCAGCAGGTCCAGTTGGTGCTGGTCAACTAGAGAGTTAAAGGGGAGGCCTATGGAAGCTTATTGTGCCCCTGTAGCTCAAACAGAAGGTGAGCCAAATGACCTGTGGAGTCCCTTCTAGGGATACTGGGTTCAAGACAAGCAGGTCCAGTCTTCTTTCTTCAGACAGGAGGGCAATCCTTTTTTATTTTTCCTGAGTTTTATATAGCGTGAACTTGACCCGAAGGTAACAGGTATATGAGCCCTTTATATCAGCACCAAGTCAGTTACACAAGCACACATTCATTTTTATTAGGCACAGGGAGAATACGTTGTCTGCCCAGAATCGCAGGATGTTGACCGTCATTGCCGAGACTCGAACCCGGATCCCCAGATTTGAGATTGACTGCCCAAGCCGTTAGGCCACATCCTCTCCCCAATCCTTCTTCAGAATTGTCCACAGGACCAGGAGTGTTCTGATTAACAGTTCTGAGCATGCCACCTAATTTAATATCAAGTTCCAGCCTGTGTGTGGGGTCCCTCTCTTTATCTACCTCTAAACTGGTTTTGGTCAGTTCTGCCACTTCTCTTAGGTTTGGCTCCAAGCTGTCTAGGGTGATATAGGGCCGGGGGACCCAGGTGTAAGCTGCATTTGACAGTGAGAGAGCTGGCAACTTCAAATGTCAGGAATTGGGTGGGCGCTGCCCTCACATTTTCCTTTGAAGCTCAGGCAGGGCTGGGTACAACCCTAGACCATCCTTGTAAGGAGAGGAACACCCCTCCCTACACTAAAGGCCCTTATGTTCCCTGTCTGGAAGCAATACTCATCACACCACAGGAGTGCCATTACTGTCATCTGACCATGAACATTGGCAAAAAGACACAATTGCTTTAGACAGAAAAAGTCCAACTTTCTAAATGTGACATTTTCAAGATAGTAACTTAAAATCTGACTTTCCCATTAAAGGGGATTTTACATTACAATTTCAAATGAATGAGAGAAGTATTTCTGTACCTGCTCCCAAAGTGAAGTTATCATTTATTTAGTATAATAACATAACCCAGTGTTAGTCCATGGGAGAGGGAGCCTTGCTACAGCGATAAACTGCTTTGGAACTCTGAGCTATCCACTGTCAGGACACGTAAAACACGTGTATGTACTCATGTCCTACTTTTTGAATACCATGAACTATACCCAATGGGCCTTTGGGGCTTACTTTAGGGCTAACGTATAAATATTCAAAAGGAGGTTTTAGGCCTGGCAAAAGGTTTTTTTGACAGGTTGAAATGGCAGTTTAAAACTGCTCTACATGCTGCAGTGGCAGGCCTGAGACAGGCTTTACAAGCTATTTTGGTGGATGGCACAATGAGCCCTGCAGCTCACTTGTAGCCTTTGCTACAGGGAGAACCATATATTAGAGACTTATATCTAAACTAAATGTGCCAATCACAGGTAGGCCATGTTTACGTAAGAAAGCAATAGCACTTTACCACTGGTTAGCAGGAGTAAAGGGTGCCTTCCTAAAAGTCAACAATAATAGGTACAGCAAAGAAAGGCAAAAAGCTGGTGTGATCCAGCAGGAAGGCCAGGCCAAAAAGGGCTATAAAGAAAAAGGTGCCTCGCATCAAAATATATCCATTTATAGTTGTATAACCATTACCTTCAATAGCACTTATGCAGGTAACATTTAAACAGTAAATCATCACAAAGCACATTTGTATCATCTGTATGGCCGAAGATGCCTCCTACTCTGAGACTCCAGTGCCCATGTCCTCATCTATTCAGTAATGTATATAGGAAGAGCTGATTTTCTGTGACTAAAAATGTTGCGATGCCTGACTGATTTGAATCACGCTGCTGCAGATCACTGACCTACATGGTCTGTGACAGATTGAGTTGCAATACTCTTTTTTTAAGTTTCAAAACAGATTTTATTAGGAATGTAATACAATGTATCGCCAAATAACAAGTGATATATCGTCAAAAGTAAATATTATTTAACAATCTAACAATGGCATCTAGGCAAATTAATGCACAATATGAAAAGATCTGTGGTATAGACAACGGGAATAAGAATTAAAAATAAAGAAACATGTATAATAAAACAACATTATACTGAATAAATTAAAATGACATTTGAATAAATCAAGGTGGTAAAGCAACTTCTTGAATGGAGGGTATTGAAGCAAAGGAACTTTTGGCACACTTGTCTAAAAACGTTATACCAGTGGACCATAGACGTAGCTGTTTGGATGTCAAGGACATGGGAAAGACAAAAGTGGAATCCAGTCTATGATTATGACAGACAGAGTACCACCAAGCTAAGTATGAGAGTTTGGAGAAATCCTTCCAATTTTTTGTTAACTGCTGAAGAGCAGTAGCAATTAGTAGATCAATGATTTGCGTTTGTGACTTAGGTTTGTTCCAACAATTAGCTATGCTGCCTAGGATGATATTAGCGAAAACCAGTGAGACATTTGTTTTAAAAATAGAGTTGATGTGGGACCAGACTGCTTTCCAAAATTACAAAACTTGTGGGCATGAAAAAAGTAAATGTTGAAGATCAGCTTGTGGGGATGAACAAGACCAACAGGTGCCAAGAGTGGCAGGATGTATTTTGTGTAGGTAAATAGGTGTCAGCAATAATCTATTGTAGATAAAAAAAATAGCGTTTTTGTAGTGCTGACTGCTCTGGAGGATTTTCTAATTTTCATCCAAATGTTATTTCAAATGGATATGGGCCATTGTATGCCTAAATCAATTTCCCAGGAAAGTTCAACCTTAGTTTTGGATCTCTGTAAGAGCAGGGATAATAAACAGGAGTATAAGGAAGAGGCCTTTGGTGATCTGGAAATTATATTTAACCAGGCGTGGTCTAATGGTATAGGGGCATGGGGCCAGGTGTGAAAATGTGAATAAGATTCTAGTGTGGCAGAGCGTAAGGCTAAAAATGTATTTTAAGAATGCTAATGGTAGGTGGTATAGGGAGCGTATATTGGATAAAGTGAGAAAAGAGTTGTTCTCAAATAGCTGATGTACCCATATACTGCCCTTGTCTCTCCAGGCCTTCCAATAAACCAGTTTTCCTTTGACGCAGATGAGTTTATTATGCCAAATAGAAGAGTTAAAAAATGTATGCAGATTGGGTGGTTCAATATGAAGACATTTATTCAAGGTATTACAAGAAAATGTAATAATAGATTTGTGTGAATTTTGTGGTTTCTTGGTAAAGGATAGATATTCTTGAAAGGAAAACGGGTAAAGAAAGGAACTCTCCAAATCAACCCAAAGAGGAAGGTCTGGTGATGGAGTCGATAACCATCTGGATAAATGTTTCGATAAGAATGCTTTGTGATATATATGAAAAATCAGGAAATCGAACACCTCCTTCAGACTTCTGACGCAGCAACTTTAATAAGGATATCGTAGTTTTCTTATTTAACCAGAGAAAAGAAATAAGAGTGGAGTTTATTTTATGGAACCATTTTGTGGGGATAGTCATTGGTATCTTAGCAAGGAGATATAGAAAAATAGGTGTCAACATCATTTTAATTGTATCAAGACAACCCCACCACAAAAGATACAGAGGGTGCCACTTGGTTGTAGGGGAAGTAATTGTCTCAAGACATTTATTAAAATTGAGAGGAATGCATGATTTAAGGGGAGAAGTAAACCAAACTCCAAGATATTTTATATGAAGTGGACTCCACGTAAAATTAGACAATGAAAAGTCTTTTTTAAAGGTGTATTTGGAAAGGGGAAACATTTCACATTTGTCATTATTTAACTTGTAACCTGAAACTAAGGAGTATGATCCAACTTCATTCCAAAAGGCCGGCACAGAAGTATGAGGTTGGGAGAGAAATAAAATAATATCATCTGCATATGCAGCTAGTTTGATCTGTACAGATTTAGTAGAATATCCTGTGATAGATTCATTCTGTTGAATTTTAGACAAGAAAGGTTCAAGGGCTACGTTAAAAAGGAAAGGAGGCAGAGAACAGCCTTGTTTTACACCTCTGCGTAAAGTAAAAAAAGAAGATGTGAGACCATTAGCAAAGATGGCAGCCTTAGAGTTGAAATATAATAAAGAGATCAAGGAAATGATTTTTGCGCCAAATCCAAACCATTTTAAAGTCTGAAATAGGAAAGGCCAGGAAACTCTATCAAAAGACTTCTCGGCATCTAGAGTTATGGCAGCTCGGGATTCTGTAAGATTTAATGACTTAAAAATTATATAAAAAAACAACGTGTGTTGTCATTGATAGATCAACCATTAACAAAACCTGATTGTTCTAATCGGAGAGCTAATGACTTAAAAAAAAATTGTAATCTATGTTGACTAGTGAGATAGGTCTATAATTTTTGCAATAGTGTAGACCGGCTGCCACCAAACTTTCTGAGGCGCTAACCCCTTTGGGACTTATCCCTCACCTTCGGGAGTCTACGCATGAGAAGGGGCACACCCTTGACCAAGTTTTCTCGTCTGTCCCTCTTGAGGGTATAGAGGTTACTCCGGTCCTTTGGTCCGACCACTTCCTTGCCAAATTTGTGATCAAGGGCATAGGTAAGTCAGTGCCTACCCCGGCACATCAACAGGGTCGTGTCCACAGGGCATTCCATCGAGTAACCCCAGAGATGCTGGCGCAAGCAGTTGTGGCCCATCCTTGCCTCTTTTCAGGCGATTTAGACAGGGATTTGCAGACCATGCAGGACTGGTTTCTGGATAGGTTAAACGATCTTGCCCCGGAAGTAACATCTCGCCCGACACCGAAACGGGTCTCCGCGCCTTGGTTTACCGCTGCACTGTCGGCTACGCGGCAGCAGTGCAAGGTAGCCGAAAGAGCCTGGCGGGCACAATATGACACTGTTGCCAAGCTGACCTATAAAACGGTGGTCAAGGCTTATCACCGGGACATTCGCCTGGAAAAAAAAGCGTATTTAGCCAGGAGAATTGATGCTGCTTCCAATTCTTGCAAGGAGATATTTTCCATCGTGAGAGAATTTACCTCACCTTGGTCGAACACCTCGGACCAAAAACCATCTGGTACCTGGGCCGCGGATCTTGCTGATTTTTTCACGAGCAAGATCCAACGCATCCAGGAGTCATTCCTGGTACCAATGTCTGTGGGCCAAATTGAACGTGACATCAACATATTGCCACAGGCTGGGCCTAGGGTGACGTTGAGTGTGTTCCCTCCAATCTCTGCTTCGGACTCCCTGGCTTTAATGGGCAAATTAAAATCGGGTTCTCCCCTGGACCCATGCCCGGCTAAATTTTTAGCGAAAGTCGCGGAGGTGATCAACCCGTTGGCTAATCCGCTTCTGAATCTTTCACTGAGGCTAGGGGTGGTCCCGCAAACCTGGAAACAGGCGATGGTGATACCCTTGCTTAAAAAATCTGGCCTAGACCCGAAGGCCCCAGTTAATTATAGGCCCATCTCCCTGCTGCCGGCCCTCACCAAGATTCTGGAAAAGCACGTTCAAGGCGTGCTTTCCAATTTTCTGGAATCTAATGAGATCTTGCACGCCACCCAATCGGGATTTCGCCCCCATCTTAGCACGGAGACTGCGCTCCTGGAGGTCTCGGAAACCATTAAAGGGGTTCTGGACTCCGGGGGCAAAGTCATGCTGGTGATGTTAGACCTGTCGGCGGCTTTCGACACCGTTCCCCATGATGGTCTTCTCGCAAGACTTCGCGAGATAGGCATACAGGGGACGGTGTTCGACTGGTTTTCTTCCTTTCTTGCCGGCCGCCGGCAGACGATCTGGGCCCCGCCTGATTCCGCCGTGATGCCGCCTCTGGGAGTCGGGGTCCCTCAGGGCTCGGTTCTGAGCCCGACCCTCTTTAACATCATTATGACCCCGTTGGCGGCACTGGTGGAGTCGCATGGTGCCCAGATCGTATCCTATGCGGATGACACCCAGCTCCTCTTCTCGTGTACGAGAGGAGGTGACTTTGATGGGGAGAGTATTCGGGATTGCCTTGGGGCTGTTTTCCATTGGTTCCATCTAAACAGCCTCAAGTGCAATTCCGATAAGTCCGAAGTATTGTTCTTCGGGTGTGACACCGAACCCGTTTGGCAGACTTGGTGGCCTCGGGATATGTTCCCTCCATCCTGTTCCTCTCAGGTTGCAAAGAATCTAGGGGTGAAGCTGGATAACAGGTTAACTTTGAAATCCCAGGTCCTGGGGGTGTCGGGCATGTGCTTTGGCATCCTTAGGATGCTGCGGAGGTTTCTTCCCCTGTTGTCCGTGGAACATAGGACGCTGACAGTTCAGGCTCTGATTGGGTCCAGGTTGGATTATTCCAACGTTCTCTACCTGGGCCTTCCAGAGTACTTGCTGCAGCGCCTTCAGGTGGTGCAGAACGCCGCGGCTAGGGCAATTTTCGGCCTTAGTAGGCGCGCTAGTGCCTCAGGCCTGCTGGTAACTTTACATTGGTTGCCCATCCGCAAGAGGATCGCCTTTAAGGCTCTGACCTTGGTCTATAAAGCTCTCCACAAGGGGGGAGCTAAGTACCTTCAAAAGAGACTGGTCTTTTATCATCCGACCAGATCTCTGAGGTCGGAATCCCTGCACCTTGCTGTTGTCCCTCGGGTAAAGAAAGCGCGCCTTGGGGGGCGCTCTTTTGGATTGCTGGCATCTCGGCTATGGAACTCTTTGCCGCTGGCCCTGCGGGGAGCCACTAGCTTGCTGGTTTTTAGGAAAGGCCTTAAAACGTGGCTTTTTACTCAGTAGCCGGTCTCTCTTGAATTTTTGGCTTACTGCTCTTTTAGTCTTTCTTTTGGTGTTATGTTATTATGTTGCAGCTTTTTCGCCTTCTCCAATAAAAGCGCCGGGACACTCTTTTTGAGTAGCCGTGCGCTATAAAAATGAACCAATAACATAACATAACATCTTTTCCCTCTTTGGGAATAAGACAAATTAGGCTTCTAAGAAAGTCCCAGAGAAACTACCAGCAGAAATAAAAGAGTAAACTAAACAGTGGAGTTTAGGGAAGATTATTTGGACAAAGTGTAAAAAGAATTCAGCAGTGAAACCATCTGGACCAGGGGCTTTCTCTCTTTTAAGGGATTTGAGCGCAGTAAGCAAATCGGTTGAAGTTAGTTCTGTTTCTAGGATATCGAATTGTGGAAGAGGATTCAGACTTTTATGAATTGAAGAAAGGTATAGGGAAATATCATCTTCAGAGGGGTGAATTTTAGGGGTATAAAGTTGCTCATAGAAGTGAACAAATTTGTGCAAAATGTCAGCATCTTTGTGCTTGGAAATTTTGTTATATGTCAATATGGATTCAATGTTCAATTTATTTTGTTTAGTCTTCAAATAGTTGGCTAATAATTTACCAGATTATTTTGTCCTCCATAAAATTTAGCACTGGTTTTTAAGAGGAACAAAGAACCAGCATTGGTGGTATCTTTATTATATTGGATTTTAGCTTTAATGAGGTCTGTTAAGCATTGCTTTGATTTAGAAGTGTAATAAGTATGTTCTAATTTCTTTATCTTTAAGAGGCGTTCTTTATTTAAAGCTCGGGCTGATTCCTGCTTGTTAGAAATATATTGAATAATAAAATCTCGAGCAGAAGCCTTAAAAGTGTCCCAAATTATGTGAAATGGCATAGTATCATCATTGTTAAAAAGGAAATATTCATTAAAAAAATAAATAAAGGAGGAGTTAAAGTGAGGGTCCAAAAGCAGAGTATTATTGAATCTCCATCTTCTGGGATGTGATGAGTGAGGCAGTAAATTTAACAAGACGGAGACAGGAGCATGGTTTGAAATGAGGATGAGATCTATTTCCACCGAAATTAGTGATTGTGAGATGTTATGTGATGTAAAAATATAATCGATTCTTGATTGTGTCTGGTGAGGTGCAGAGTAAAAGGTAAACTCCTGCACAGACGGGTTACATATTCTCCAAGCGTCAATTAAATGTGAATGTTTAGCAGTTTGTGTGAAGGTTTTGTGTGCTTTGGAGGCGACAAAGGGAACTGTAGATTTCCTATCTAAAAAAGGATCGAAACCTTGGTTACAATCTCCAGCTAGTATAGGATTACTGGAGTAATTATGGGAAATCAATTGTTGTAAATGGGACCAAAAGGAGACATCTCCAGAAGTTGGGGCACAAACATTAAACAAAGAGAGCAAAACGCCATCATGCTTTAATTTAGTGAACAACCATCTACCTTTATCATCTCTTTCTAGAGCAACAAGAGAAATCCGTAGTGACTTGTGGACTAAGTGAAAACACCATTTCGTTTGCCATCCCCGGGGGAAGAAAAGAGTTCACCAACCCAATTATTTTTGAGCTTTAGAGATTCAGGCTCAGTAAGGTGTGTTTCCTGTAGTAAAACGATTTTAGCATTCAATTTAGAAAAATAAGATAAAATCTGTTGTCTCTTAATAGGGGAATTAAAACCTTTAACATTCCATGTACCAATTTTTAAAGCCGTATATCAGGGGAAGGAAAATGTATATTGAAATGAAATAAACATAATGCATATACCAATCATGTATAAGTAAGATGCCAGTAATGACGTAGAACATTTGAAACTTGTTGAAATAGAGAAAGAGAAAAGAGAGAGGAAAAAAGGAGAATGAATAAAAAGAAAAAGTCAGTCAAAGAGAATATGAATAAGTAACAATACAGTATAGGAAGAAACTAGTAGAATGAGTAAAAAGAGAAGAGCATTAAAAGAGGGAAAAGGGAAAGTAGAGAGAAAAAATATGCAACACAATAAAGAAGACACAAAGAACATACTCATAAATAATTCAAGACACCTATAAGGTGGGGGGAGCTAGGGCCACATGGAAGAGTGACACTCCAGACGTCAAGCAGGAGCGAAGAGGGATGAGAAACAACGAGCGATATAACAAATGGAAAAATACAACTAACAAGTTGAACCTGTAATAAAAGAACATAAAAATCAAATGAACAAAATATCAGTAGATGGGAGCATTAGATGTGATCAAAACAGAAACAGATAAAATATCAACAATAATTATGAAGAAACACTAAACAAAATGAATATACAATCCAAATAGGACAAGGGCAACATGAACAGGCCAACGCAACAGCCTCATCTATTTGTTAGTGGACGTGGAGGATGCAGATGTATCCATAGAATCAGGTTTACTTACGTTGAGAAAGCTTTTCGATTTCAGAGGATCGTCATATGTAGCAGTCGTATTGTTGAAAGTCACTTTGAAAAGGCATGGGTGAAAAAGGCCATAGCGAGCTCCAATGGATCAAAGTTGAGGTCTCATCGCTAAAAAGTCTCTTCTTCAGTCGGCAGTAGGTTTTGAGTAATCCTGGGAGAAAAACAGAGTATTCCCTCCCCAGGAAATACGTTTAGCCATTCTAGCTGCTCATAAAACTTTAAGTAAGTCAGTGTATTCTAGAAAATACAAGATAACAACTCTAGGGTTTTTCATACGAGCAGACGTTGAAGCAGAATGAGGACCCAAATTATGAGCTCTTTGGATGCTTAGCTGGGTGTCTGGAGGCAAATTAAGTACTTTAGGTAAAAATGACTTGAAGAAATTTATAGGATCAGAACCCTCCGAGTTTTCTGATAATCCAAAAAGGCAGAGATTGTTCCGTCTATTTCTATTTTCCAAATTTTATCCTTGTTTCTGGGAAGACAGCACTTGAGCTTGAAGAACATCTGTCTTACTACTGGTAGAAGTCAGTGATTCAAGGGACTGTTCTACTGTAGTGACTCTGTCTTCCAAGCTTGCCTATCTTTCGGTTGGAGTTTGTATTTGAGAGTTTGTCTCCACAACAATTGGATGCAGAGCTCTAATGTCTTCAAGCAGCAAGTCCAAAGAGACCAAAGGTGTTTGTTTAGGAGGAGAAGGAGGATCCTTTTTGAGACGTTTGGTTGGTGTTTTGTTTGTGCCAGAGGAGGTTGTAATATTAGAAGGTGTGATGTTTTTAGGAGAGGTGTTAGACGAGTCATCCATGGTATCGCAATCTGGATTAGATTTAGCACAAGTTTAATAATTACACCCCTGAGATGAGAGTGGAGCAGCCTTAAGGATCTTGCCCATGCAGCTAAAGCAGGTTAGGAAATTAAGAACTAAGAACCTCACAGAAGGCAAGCCCTAAATATGATTATATCAACACATACGATGAAAATAGAAGGAATACATTGGCAGTAAGCAAAGCAACATAACACAAAATAATTCCTTCTGACAGTCTCATCTGAATGAGTAATTAAAATTGAGCCAGAAAAGTTCAAGCACTCAGCACACTTCAATATTTTTAAAGAGAAACCTTAATGTGCTTCACATTTATTGAATGCGTTGTTTTATTGACCAATTCAGTTGCATACCTTGATCCATCCAAAAGCACTCCCTGACTTTGCATAAAGATAGGAGGTAACATCAGCTATCATTGAAGCAAAGTTCTTCTGTGGCACATGCAGCAAATCTAAAGCACAATCTGGATTTGGCCATCTCACTGTTGCACTCTGCTTGTGATGCTAAAGTCATGCTTAATGAGTGACTAACCAATGAGATGTCTCTATTTTTCAGACAAAGCATGTTATCAATCTTTTCAATGATGAATGCACTGATTCATGAAAAAATAGTGTTGGTGCCAAGCACCAGCAAAAAAGGATCCTGGTCCCCGGAAATAGGCATCAGGGTGGCCCACGGCAACAGCAGCAGAAAATTTGCTTTTGGTTAGTGTTTTGTTTGTGCCAAAGGAGGTTGTAATATTAGTAGCTGTGATGTTTTTAGGAGAGGTGCTCGACGAGTCATCCATGGTATCGCAATCTGGATTAGAATTAGCACGAGTTAAATAATTACACCCCTGAGATGAGAGTGGAGCATCCTTAAGAATCTTGCCCTTGCAGCTAAAGCAGGTTAGGATATTAAGAATGAAGAACCTCACAGAAGGCAAGCCCTAAATATGATTACATGAACACATACGATGAAAATAGAAGGAATACATTGGCAGTAAGCAAAGCAACATAACACAAAATAATTCCTTCTGACAGTCTCATCTGAATGTTAAATTAAAATTGAGCCAGAAAAGTTCAAGCACTCAGCACACTTCAATATTTTTAAAGAGAAACCTTAATGTCCTTGACACTTATTGAATGCATTGTTTTGTTGACCAATTCAGTTGCATACCTTGATCCATCCAAAAGCACTCCCTGACTTTGCATAAAGATAGGAAGTAACATCAGCTATCATTGAAGCAAAGTTCTTCTGTGGCACATGCAGCAAATCTAAAGCACAATCTGGATTTGACTATCTCACTGTTGCACTCTGCTTGTGATGCTAAAGTCATGCTCAATGAGTGACGGCCTACTAACCAATGAGATGTCTCTATTTTCCAGACAAAGCATATTATCAATCTTTTCAATGATGAATGCACTGATTCATGAAAAAATAGTGTTGGTGCCAAGCACCAGCAAAAAAGGGTCCTGGTCCCCGGAAATAGGCATCAGGGTGACCCACGGCAACACCAGCAGAAAATTTGCAATGGGAAAACCTAAAAGATTGAACTGTGCTGAAGATTCTTTTGGGCAAAAACCTGGTAAAACATGAACACATGTGTATGCTGTAAATCTGATCTGTTCAGCCAAAGGTAACAAATGTAATTTTGCAAGGTGGGATGAGACAGTGACATTTTCAAATAGTAAAAACAGTTAGGTTGTCATTACTTAATTTATGCTGAGGCTATTCTTGAGGAAATTAATTGATGTAAATAGGGGACAATTGAACAATGCCCTTAAATAGAGAAATTAAAGGTAAAAAACAAATGTAACAGGTGTACTTGTAGGATGCACATCCAAACATGATGACTCTCTTAATGCTATTGTCAGAGAATGTATGTTTATTGTTGCCTAAATCATAGATACTAGTTTTATTGAAATTCACAGGATGAAGTGTAGAGAGAACACACTAGGATTTTAAAAGTGTGATCATGAGATTAAACACAAAGACCTTCAATGGATCCACTAGATCTACCAAATAATGCATCTTTTTCATATTGTGGTCAGTGTTTTCAATGAGCAAACCAGATTACAGGTATTTTGATGCCCACAGTGATGAAATCTGTGGATGTGCATGATATGGGCAGGGGCTAAGCCAAAACTCAGAAGCCACCATATAGATGTCATTATGAAGACAGACCAACCCCTTTAAGGACCTCCATCTTGTCCTAATTGAGTCTGAGCATGTTGGCTAACATTTAGTTAGCAGCACAAATCAAGTCTGAGACTTAGAGTAAGATTCTCCTTGAAAGCAATTGAAATGCTGCAGAATGTGTCAGTGTAAGCGTGGAAGATAAACTGTTGCAAAGTGTGTTGAAAAGGGTGAGGTCAATGAGATGCCATGTGGGATACCACACACCAGATTTTTATAATCATTTAGGTGAGAGGGACAAAAAAACTGCCTGGACACTGACCAAAAGAAAAAAAGCAAGCAAAGTGACACCCAACCGTGGCAGTTTCACCAGCAGCATTGGATGGTTGGTGGTGTCAAAAGCTGTGATTAATAGAATTAAAGCAGATACAACTTACTGTGATGTCTTCCACCACAACAACTAATATCACCTCCATTGAATGATAAGGATGGACACTAACCCTGGGCGTAGTGGGCGTTTTTATTAAGGCTAGTTGCTTAAATAATGTATGTAGGGGAGAGCGGGAGGGAGGTGCGTAGTGGGGCTCCGCGGAGCTACGCGGAGTGGGCGAGAAGCTACGCCCACTCCAGCACTCCGCGTAGCCCCACTACGCACCTCCCTCCCGCTCTCCCCTACATACATTATTTAAGCAACTAGCCTTAATAAAAACAATTTTAAAGCACTTACCGTGTCCGGGGCTCGTCCGGGGCTCCCTCTTGGAATAGCGTCCTTTCCTGGATACCAATGCGCATGCGCGGCCGCCCGCGCATGCGCATTTCTCCCGAAAATGGTGGGTGGTGGCCGACTCGGCTACGCACACGGAGTGGGCGTAGTGTTGCCGGCTACGCTGTCTACGCAAAATGCGTAGGAGGCAACACTACGCCTACTCCGTGGGCGTAGCCGATTCGGACGCCCAGGGTTAATGGACACCTGATTGGACAGGGGCCAACCATGGAGTTTCTACAAATATTATGGTGATGTGAGAATTATTATATTACTAGAGGAAAGGGGACTGGGCAAATATTTGTGTATTTCTGTAGGGCGGGTGCTAGGTTTACCCAACAATTGGAAATATGTTTACCTCTTAAAAGAAAGTGAATAGTGTTTTGAAGTACAAGAAGCAACTATGACAGAGCATGGAGTGTTATGTGCCCAGGTTAGGCCAATGTAGCGAAGCTGCTCATTTCTTACATTGTCTTCTTTTGCACAATAACATTACTGCAGTGACCTTTTGCACAAATTCCTGTGCATTACAATGTTGGATTAGTTTCTCCGAATCTACTTCTATTTACACATCCGACTTTGCATACCATTATCACAATGTCTCAAACAATGAGTACAAGGCCTTTAGGCATGAATGTACAAATGTTGTCCTATCTCCATCCACGGGGCAACAGGGGTCTCTATATATTTACAACATTATCAGCATCTCATAGGATTAGAAGAGGAGGCACTTCAGCCAACACTGAGGGTCCCTGCATGGTGAGACTTTACCACGCAGCGGACGGACATTCTCCGTGATGGGTGTCCAGTTCATAACCAAGACATGGTTCTACATTTTCTCCTGCCAGGTAATGGGGTTGGACCATCTCTAGAGGTGATTCTTGGCTTTACACCAACACACACTCTAGATACACTCAGAGGAAGGTTTGCACCATAGGAGTATGCCTGATTACTATCTTGTTTTATATGCCTGCATATATACACTGTTTAGCACCATGGTAGAACTGTCTCTACTATTTACTCTTTTGGTCCTTGTAATCACTTTCATCTGCTTCTGTGAACTAATTATCGCATCACATGTGTTTTATACAAGCATAACTTTGGTTCAATTAATATTTTAGAAATGTGCCAGTGTGTATTCTCTGCACATTTTCTCTGAGAACAAAAGAGCACAACTGACTGGTGAGAGGTTCTGATGTGTTACCACAATCCGTGAGGAGTCGGAATTGTTATGTTCAGTGATTGTTAGAAACCATTTGCTCCCTTTTAAAGTTAGTGGGGCTTATGGTGACTGTTAGAAATGGGATTTCTGGTTATCTAGGTCTTGCACCAAAGCCAGGCAGAAACCACCACTCTAGTCAGTGTATGGAAGTTACTGAAGATAACCCCTGCTCATCCCCTTGGTAGCTTGGCACGAGCTGTCAGGCTTATCCCAGAGGCAATGTGTAAAGCATTTGCGCAAAACACACACAGCAGCAACACAGTAGGCACACCACAAAAGGAATTCCACACAAGGTTATATATAAAAATAGCCTTTGTATTATCCAAACACATTAGAATAGTAATCACACAATATACACTGTGCCAGCTGGCACTAGGCAATATTTACAGGTGACCTGCCTGACTCCGTGTGAAGCGGTCGCTCCACCCTCCCTCCTGGATCCATAGCGCTGCTTGTGGTACTAATTGGATCTGCACCCGCTCTGTTTGCGTAGCGCTCAGCATTACTCTGCTTGCTCGACTACGTGAACTGTGATTTCTCCGCATTGCTTAGCCTGATTAGAATATCGCATTTAGAAACGCTGTGCATTACTTTCATTTAATTTAAACTGATATTGTGCCCGTGTTCCAGCGCCAGCTCGCATTTCCCGGACCTGTTGTTGTCTCCCCGTCCATTTTGTTGTGCCTGCAGCCCGTCCATCCCTCTACGCTCCCGCCTCCCAGCTCCCCCTCCCACGCTCCGCCCCCTACACTATCCATTTATGACGGCCGCGCCGAAGGTGCGCCAAAGGTAAGCCCGTCTCACCCGTCCGTGCCTGGACCGCGCCCAGCGCCAGACCCCCTGGTTCCCGTACCACCCACCCCTCCCGAATTACATACGACGCCTCCACCCTCTTAGCACTAGACCCCGGCCGACTCCCCAACTGCGCCCAAGCCGCACCTGGACACACCCATGGACCCTTCACTTGCAACTCCTGCAAGTATGACGGCACCAAGACCAACTCCCCATCCACTAACACCAAACAGAGATCTGACAACAACCACCTTAAATGCATCCTTCTCAACACCCGCTCGGTCCACAAACACGCCATCGACCTTTGGAATCTACTAGACACCATGTCTCCGGACGTCGCCTTCCTAACAGAAACTTGGATGAACGCCTCCTCAGCTCCAGACATCAACATAGCCATCCCGGAAGACTACAAGATCATCCGAAAGGACCGAACCAAGCATACAGGATGAGGCATCGCCATCGTCCATAAGAACACCATCCGCGTTTCAACCAGCGCAGACGTCAACCTAGCGAGCGCCGAACACCTTCACTTCCAGTTCCACACCGACCCCAAGACAACACTCAGAGGCACTCTCCTCTACAGACCACCAGGACCCCGTGCACAATTCTGTGAAGACATCACTGACTTCATCACCCCTCACGCCCTCCCCTCCGAGGACTACATCCTACTGGGAGACCTCAATTTTCACCTGGAAAAGAACAACGACAGCAACACCACCATCCTTCTGGACAATCTCGCCAACCTCGGACTCAAACAACTAGTTAACACTCCCACCCACTGCGCAGGACACACACTCAACCCTATCTTCACCTCCAGCAAGCACATCTCCTTCAGTCGCACCACAGCTCTCCATTGGACGGACCACAGCTGTGTTCACTTCACCTACAAAAAGACCACAATCCACAACCACCCTCAACCCACTCTGCGAAGAAACTGGAACAAAATCACCACCGAACAGATCTCCACATCGCTTTCTCAAAACCCCCCAGCCTATTCGTCAAACCCTAACCAAGCAGCCATCAACCTCACACAATGGCTAACTCACAGCGCCGACAACCTAGCACCCTTGAAAAAACGCCAAATCAAACTAGGAAACAAAAACGCCCCCTGGTTTAACGATGAGCTTAAGAAATCCAAGAAACTCTGTCGCTCCCTCGAGAAGGCCTGGAAAAAAGACCCAAACACCAGCACCAGGGACGCCTTCAAAAACGCCACCCGCATATACCACCAACTGATCCGGACAACCAAGAAAGCCGCTTTCAAAGACCGACTAGACAACAACGCCCACAACAGCAAGGAATTATTCAACATCGTCAAAGAGTTTACCAACCCCTCTGCCAACTCCAACGACATCACTCCCTCTCAAACCCTTTGCGACTCCTTAGCCTCGTTCTTCCACAACAAAATAGCAGACATCCACAACAGCTTCAACAACCAACCCGAAGACCAACCCACCCAACCTTCTGCCGAACCTTCACCCCCCTTGAACACCCTTAATGACTGGAACCCAATCTCCACTGAGGATACCATCCGCCTGATGAACTCCATCCACTCAGGATCCCCCACAGACCCGTGCCCTCACCACATCTTCAACAAAGCGGACTCCATCATAGCACCACACCTCCGAGACGTCATCAACTGCTCCCTCAACTCCGCCACCTTCCCGGAAAGTTGGAAACACGCCGAACTCAGCGCCCTTCTAAAAAAAACCATAGCTGACCCCACCGAACTCAAAAACTACCGCTCCATCTCGCTCCTTCCATTCCCGGCCAAAGTCATCGAGAAAGCAATCAACAACCAGCTCGCCACCTTCCTCGAAACCAACAACTCCCTCGACTCCTCACAGTCCGGCTTCCGAGCCAAACACAGCACTGAGACCGCACTCATCGCAGCAACAGACGACATTCGAAAACTACTGGACAATGGAGACACAGTCGCCCTCATCCTCCTCGACCTCTCCGCAGCCTTCGACACAGTCTGCCATAGCACCCTGTTACAACGCCTCAGAAACATCGGAATCCAAGGAAAAGCTCTGGAATGGATCACCTCGTTCCTTGCCGGAAGAACTCAGAGAGTCCGCCTCCCACCGTTCAAGTCAGAAGCCTCTGAAATCATCTGTGGCGTGCCACAAGGATCCTCACTCAGCCCCACCCTCTTCAACGTATACATGAGCCCCCTCGCGACCATCGCACGCCAACACAACCTCAACATCATCTCCTACGCTGATGACACTCAACTGATCCTCTCACTCACCAATGACCCTAACACCGCCAAAACCAACCTACATCAAGGAATGAAAGAAGTAGCAGAGTGGATGAAGCTCAGCCGTCTGAAACTGAACTCAGACAAAACAGAAGTCCTTATCTTAGGTACCTCCCCCTCCGCATGGGACGACTCTTGGTGGCCAGCGGCCCTTGGAAAAGCACCCATCCCGACGGACCACGCACGGAACCTGGGCGTCATCCTGGACTCCTCACTCTCAATGACCAGACAAGTCAACGCCGTTTCATCATCTTGCTTCACCATTCTTCGCATGCTCAAAAAAACATTTCGCTGGATCCCCACCGAAACTAGAAAAACGGTCACCCACGCACTGGTCACAAGCCGCCTGGACTACGGAAACACCCTTTACGCCGGCACCACCGCAAAACTGCAGAAAAAACTCCAACGCATCCAGAACGCATCAGCCAGACTCATACTAGACATCCCGCGTAAAGATCACATTTCTAATCACCTGAAAGACCTCCATTGGCTCCCTGTCAATAAGAGGATAACATTCCGCCTCCTCACCCACGCACACAAAGCACTTTACGAACTTAGACCCGAATACCTCAACACGCGAGTCTCCTTCTACACCCCCCCACGCCAGCTACGCTCTTCCAACCAAGCCCTTGCTGCTCTTCCTCGCATCAACAAAACCACCATGGGAGGAAGATCCTTCTCCTACCTGGCGGCTAAAACCTGGAATTCTCTCCCCATTCACCTCCACCTCACTCAAAACCACCTAGCATTCAGAAAGCAACTTAAAACCTGGATATTCGACAAGTAATTCCCCTCCCTCCTCAAGCGCCTTGAGACCCTCCGGGTATGTAGCGCGCTATACAAATTCACTTGACTTGACTTGACTTGACAGGGGATTATATACACATGACAGGTCCAATTGGACCACTGTCAAAAAGTATCACAAAGCACAAATAGTAAATGTAGAACACAACCAGTAACTACTGGCAAAATACTGCACTTTCATCCTGTAACATAAATCATATTATGCATTCAGCATCCCATTAGACGTAAAACACATTATGTGCCTACATCATAAGCCTAAATACATTACATTATGCAGTATCTTCATAGGCATAAGTCACATTAGAGGGATAAATCAGGGTGTATAAATCACATTTATCATAGGCACCCCATAAATCACATTAGGACCTGGCGCCCTACCAACCTAACACTGACCCCCTGGCCAACTGGCCTTCTCTCTGGCGTTCAAATGCCCTATGTCCAAAATGTCAGGGCTGGACTGGCAATTTAGCCGAATCAAAGTGTGCAATTGCATTGGCACTTCTGTGCACTCTGGACCCCCACTGGGGCCCTACAAACAGATGTGGCCACTGTCCGGTGGGGCAGCCATGGCAAAATGAACAGGCAATGGCGCTAAGCGTGCCCTGGGTCACCCACTGGGACTCTACACACAAATGTGTCCCAACGTTGCAGCAGCCCGCGCTCTTGGGGTGCCACTGTAAAATAAACAACAACTGGCACCACTGTGATGCCTGAGCCCCGCTCTGGGGCTCTTTCAACAAAATTGGCCCTAACATTGGTAAAAAGGCACAGGCACTACACGTGTCTCGGGACCACCACACCGCTCCAGGCACCGACAATGTGCCTCGGGGAGCCCCTCTCTGGGACTCTTTCTAGTGCCCACGTTAGGCACAAACGATGCACTGCTGGAAACCCCACTCACCGGGTCTGCTCGGGGGCTCTTCCAGTCTCCTTTGGTCTTCGGATAGGCCCTGGGGAGCCTGCAACATGGAGCGGGATCTCTTTTGAGCTGGGCTTCGCGTCACGCTTCTTCTGGCCGGTACATCTCTTTGCTGGTCCAGCCTACAACTCTTCCCCTTTGTCAGGTGGGGGCTCGTCATCAGACACACCACAAGGGGGCTGAACCAGCATTGTATAGGCTAGGCACAGACCTATTCAGGGACCAGGATCTTCTCCTCCCACTACTCCAATTGCAGGTATCCCATTCAGCCTAGTGCTGACTCACCCTGCCCCTCCTGGAGCCACACACACCTCACCAGCCCCTGTCACTCAAAAAACAGACGTGTAATGCACATCAGGCAGGAAGACACATAACACACAGACATGCCAACTTCTAAAAGTGGCATTTCTAAAATAGTTATAATAAATTAACGCATACCATTGCACAGCATTTATTATTCCCATTCCAAATATACTAAACTTGACCCGCTGCTCCTCTCATATCAGGAATTAACACTGAAACACTTATCAGGGAATCCCCAATGCATTCCTATGGGTGGGCAGCCTCACAGTAGTGAGAAAACAAAATGGCTGTTTGGCACTACCAGGACATGTCACACACTTAAGGTACATGTCCTACCTTTTACCTACAATACACCCTGCCCATAGGGCGAGCTAAGGCCTACCTTAGGGGTGACTGACATGCAGTAAAATGGGGGTCACAGATATGGCACACACTTTAGGTGCCAAGTCCCAGTGGCAGTAAAACTGTGTGCAAAGGCCCTGCAATGGCTGAGGCCTGAGATAGGTTTGTAAGGCTACTTTGGTGGGTGGCGCAATCAGCGCTTCAAGCCCACCAGTAGCATTTAATTCACCAGCCCTGGGTACACGAGATGCCACTTTACAAGGGACTGACAGGTAAATCAAATAGGCCAAACAGGTGTAGACCAATTGTACCATGTTTATCACAGAGAGCACACGCACTTTACACTAGACAGCAGTGCTAAAGTGCCCAGAGTCCTAAAACCACCAACACCATGTCAGGAAAAAAGGCTAGGAGACCAGCAAAACGTTTAGGGATGACCCTGCAAAAAGGGGCAAGTCCAACAGTGACACTGTCAGCTAGCTTGTCTCTAGGCCAAGATATCCTGCGGAGTGTATGGAATCATTCTAGGTATATCATCAAAGTTTATTTTGTCCACCAAGCGTGCAGATCCTATGGATTAGTGGGAACTACATGACAGCAGGTGACTATGGAAGCAGGTATCTTGAGATGGGCTGGGATGCAGAAGAAAGCTACAGATGGTAATTATAAGACAATTTGTAACCTCCTCAATTGTCAGAGACCGAACCTTGTTGGAAATTTTCAAGAAAAAAAGCAATACAGAGAGCGGCATCCAGATAGTCAATGGGAAATAAAGAGTGTTTCTACCACCAAGCTTCTTGGGAACTGTCCACACAGTCTATAGCCCACACACCTCTCTTAAATGCCCAATTCCAAGTGAGGACCCCTTATATCTCTGACACTGGCTGTGAAGAATGACTCAGTTCTAAGTGAACCTCAGTCCTCTGATCCCTTTGCAGCCCACTGCATTCATTGGTTGAATCAATCAATCAATCATAGCATTTGTATAGCGCGCTACTCACCCGGAGGGGTCTCAAGGCGCTTGGGGGGGGTGTCTGCTACTGCTCGAAGAGCCAGGTCTTGAGTTGTTTCCTGAAGGAAAGGTGGTCCTGGGTCAGTCGGAGGTGGGTGGGGAGGGAGTTCCAAGTCTTGGCTGCCAGGTAGGAGAAGGATCTTCCTCCAGTGGTGGCTCTGCGGATGCGTGGGACGGCGGCGAGGGCGAGGCTGGTGGAGCGTAGCTGACGGGTGGGAGTGTAGAAGGTCAGGGGGTTGTTGAGGTACCTGGGGCCCAGGTCGTGGAGAGCCTTGTGCGCGTGGCTGAGTAGTCTGAATGTGATCCTCTTACTGACGGGAAGCCAGTGCAGGTCTCTCAGGTGTCCGGAGATGTGGCTGTGTCGGGGGATGTCCGGGATGAGTCATGCGGAGGCATTCTGGATTCGTTGGAGCCTTTTCTGAAGTTTGGCTGTAGTTCCGGCATAGAGGGTGTTCCCGTAGTCCATACGGCTGGTGACGAGTGCCTGGGTGACCACCTTCCTGGTTTCGGTGGGGATCCACCGGAAGATCTTTCAAAGTATACGCATGGTGTTGAAACATGACGACGAGACGGCGTTGACTTGTCTGGTCATCGAGAGGGAGGAGTCCAAGATGAAGCCCAGGTTGCGTGCGTGGTCCGTTGGCTTGGGAGCGGTGCCCAGGGCAGGGGGCCACCAGGAGTCGTCCCAGGCGGAGGGTGATGATCCCAGAATGAGGCCTTCTGTCTTGTCTGAGTTCAGTTTCAGGCGGCTGTTCTTCATCCATTCGGCAACGTTTTTCATCCCTTCGTGTAGGTTGGTTCTGGCGGTGGCTGGGTCGTTTGTGAGGGAGAGGATCAGCTGGGTGTTGTCTGAGTAGGAGATGATGTTGATGTTGAGGTTGTGTTGGCGTGCGATGGCTGCGAGGGGGCTCATGTAGACATTGAAGAGGGTGGGGCTGAGTGCTGATCCTTGTGGTACGCCGCAGATGACTTCGGTGGCCTCGGACCTGAACGGGGGCAGGCGGACCCTCTGGGTTCTTCTGATGAGGAACGAGATGATCCATTCCAGTGCCTTCACCTGGATTCCGATGTTGTTGAGACGCTGCACCAGGGTGCGGTGGCAGACCGTGTCGAAGGCTGCAGAAAGGTCCAGGAGGATGAGGGCCGCTGTTTCCCCGTTGTCGAGCAGGGATCTGATGTCATCTGTGGCTGCGATGAGGGCGGTCTCGGTGCTGTGGTTGGCACGGGAGCCGGTCTGCGAGTGGTCGAGGTATCCGTTCGTCTCGAGGAAGGCGGCCAGTTGACTGTTGACGGTCTTCTCGATGACCTTGGCCGGGAAAGGGAGGAGCAAGATGGGACGGTAGTTCTTCAGGTCGTGGGGTCCGCCGTTGGTTTCTTCAGGAGGGCGCTGAGTTCGGCGTGTTTCCAGCTCTCCGGGAAGGCGGCGGTGTTGAAGGAGGTGTTGATGATGTCCCGGAGTTGGGGTGCGATGATGGAGTCAGCTTTGTTGAAGACGTGGTGGGGGCAGGGGTCGGTTGGCGATCCGGAGTGGATGGTGTTCATCACGCGGGTGGTGTCCTCGGTGCTGACCTGAGTCCATGCGCGGAGGGTGGTGGTGGGGGCGTTGGCTCGGTGGTAGGGAGCGTGGTCTGTGCGTCAAAGCTGTTGTGTATGTCGGTGATCTTGCTGTGGAAGAACGAGGCGAGGGAGTCGCAGAGATCTTGTGAGGGAGTGATGTCATTGTTTCTGGCGCTGGGGTTGGAGTGCTCTTTGACGATGTTGACGAGTTCCTTGCTGTTGTGGGTGATGTTGTCCAGTTGGTCCTTGAATGCTGTCTCCTTGGTGGTGCGGATCAGGTGGTGGTGTTTGCGGGTGGCGTGCTTGAGGGCAGTCATGTTGTATGTGGTCTGGTTGTTGCTCCAGGCTTTCTCGAGGGTGCGGCAGTTCTTCTTGGAGTTCTTGAGTTCCTCAGTGAAGCAGAAGGCTTTCTTGCTGCCGGGTCTGCTGGGAGGGGTCTTCAGTGGTGCGAGGTAGTCTGCGCAGATGGTGATCCACTGTGTGAGGTTTCGGGCTGCTTCGTTGGGGTCCGTTGTGCTGGCAGGAGGGTTCTGCCTGAGGCAGGTGGTGAGCTGGTCGTCGGTGATCTTGTTCCAGCTCCTGCGAGGAGCCTGTTGCGGGTGGTGGTGGGTCGTGGTTCTTCTGAAGCTGAAGTGGATGCAGCTGTGGTCAGTCCAGTGGAGTCCGGTGGAGTGGCTGAAGGAGATGTGCTTGCTGGAGGAGAAGACAGGATCAAGCGTGTGGCTGGCGTAGTGGGTGGGGGTGTTCACCAGTTGCTTGAGTCCGAGGTTGTTGAGGTTGTCCAGCAGGGTGGTGGTGTTGGTGTCGTTGTTGTTCTCCAAGTGGAAGTTGAAGTCCCCTAGGAGGATGTAGTCAGCGGAGGGGAGGGCGTGCGGGCTGATGAAGTCTGCGATGTCTTCGCTGAATCGTGTGCGTGGTCCCGGGGGTCTGTAGACTGAAGAGAATTCGGTAGTGGAATAACAAGTGGATAAGTGGCTTCCACATTTAAACAATTAAAGCAGGCAGGGGTTGCCGATTCTCTGTCTGCACTTTTATGGCTAGTGTGGGGTGTTTTTTCTTTCATCTATTCTCCCAACAGGTTCTCCAGACACAGTAGACAAAGTAGTTTGACCTGTCTGCACCCAGCTAGCCAAAATCCACGACAGCCACAATGGCAATAACTAGGAGAGAGACAGAGGAATGGCCTCACGTAGTAGCAGTGCTCAGGCAAAGCAATCAGTATCTCCTCTCAACAAAAGGACATCATCGAATTTCTAAAGGAGCCATGGCTCCTTTTTTACCACTTTCTTGGTTGGGTCTCCTCCTCCCACTTTTGGGAATGCTATCAATACACTTCCACTGTCTGGGAACAAACACTCACCACCTTGAGCACAGGAACAGGCTAGGCGCTTCTAAAATGAACGCTGTAGGCCTCAATTACTCTGGTCACTCAACACGTAGAGCATGTACTGCGCAGATACATACATGTGCATTCATAACATGTGCTAGGGATGCTAGCAGTAAGATTTGGTTTACCAAACAGAAGCAGAACTTGATAAAAGCGGGCCAGTATGCCTCCACTTCAAAGACATACAAAAGGTCTATAAAAGGAACATGGGGAATAATGGAAGACTAAACTGAGCCACTGGTATACACTCGGGTCCACATTTCCAATTCATTGTAATCCACCCAAAGATTGGTGCAAGGGTGCCTGCATTGGCACTAAGCAATCACAAGGGCACCAGTGCAGGGAGAGAGCTGAGGGGCGCCATAAGATACTAGTTATGGCGCTTTTAAGTTTTCTAATGTTCACGCAGTATGCTGCCCTGCATTGAATGAATGTTTGATAAATATTCCATCCCATTCTATAGCAATGCCTAGGACCAGGGCCAGGCCGCAGATGTATCCAACCGATTAAGCATACTTGGAGGCAACAAAATAGGTATTTGTACTGCTTGGAGCTTTTAGTACAAAAATCAAACGTAGGAAACCAGGAGTGCAAGGAAGACATGTCTCACTTTGAGAGATGCAGCCTGGTCTGAAGACAGATCAGTACTCATGAAGAAGGTTGTTGTTGTTGATCTGCTCACATAGTCGGATGGAGACTACTTTCTTGATTACTTTTTGTGATGGGGCAGAAGCTAGCAAAGTTGAATGAGTCCAGGGTCAAATTGCATATCGGTGGAGGGTCTGTTCTTTCTTTACATATTCAGAGAAGGTTTCTAGGCACAGGTAGATGAAGTTGTGTAGGAGCGTCAGAGCCTTTCCTTGGAGAGATTTGATGAAGGATAAAGGTGGAATGACGTCTTCTGAAGAGGTATCCTTGTGCAACTTCAGGATGTTGGTGAGTTCAGTGTGAAAAGAAGCTGATGTCGGTACACCTTTGTGTTGACTTGCGGGGAAAGGGAGGTGTGTAAATTGTGATTTGGAACCAAATTTTTTACTAAGGTTTTGGGTAAAGAAGCAATTGATAGTATTGTACTTATCCACTTACTGGGTAAATAGGGGAACTGGGAGTTGAATGATGCATTGCTTGACAGCTATAGAAACAGGGTTGGTTCTGTTAGATGCTTCAATGATGGTAGTCCTGCAGTAGATAACTTTAGTTGAGGTGATGAGGGCTTTGAAATACCTTGAGACCATTGAGGTCATTGGGGATGTTTGTCTTGCCTGCATTTCTTTTCCCGTTGAGTGGGGTACACTCAGTTATAATATTGCACCAATGTTGCATAATACATAGTGTCAATAAGGCAATTTATTAGTGCAAAGTCACTTTTCGTGAATATTCAAGTCATTTGTGCTTGACTAACATACGGAAATCGCTAGGTGGGTCGAAAATACTCCCTTTACGAAGATTTTAAGACCGCAATGTGAATATCATCAAATACATACCGCATGGGACTCTGCGAATGTCATATTAAAATATTACGTTTGCAGTGCACTTGCTTAATTCTTATTTTGCATCGTTCCTATAAAAATGAATTCGCATATGACGCACGAGAAGAAAATCCGTTTCTTAGCTCATGATCCATGGAAATACATCTTCTGTTGTTCAAGAGGAAAACCTGTAGAAGGAGTGCAGCTGCTTGGCGCTGTCTTAGACAAGAAAACAAGCCTCCTAAGCAGCCACCACCGAGCACCTCTCACTCTGTTCCCATGGTAACGCTTTTATCCTCTGGTGCCCACTGCGTCTCTAATGCTCCACACTAGTTGGACTCCTTGGCACCTGCCTCCGGTGCCAGGTCTTGTCAACCCTTATTAGACTGAGAATCTATTTCTGCTGCACTAGTGAAGGGAGAAAAGCAGACGAATGTAGTTCACCTCAGAGCTCTCTGAAACCTACGAAAGTCAATTTATCAAGTTTTCAACTAAATGCAGAACTTGCCTCGGGCAAACATGTAGATGTACAACTGCTTGGAAGTCTTCCATGACATTAAAAATACCAATTTTGGATACGGTAATCATGTTAGGTATGTAAAAACGCTGAGGGCCTTTGTACATAATCCTCAAAGTAGATTTATCATAATATATAAGCCAAATACATGTTTTTATATCATACCAGTAAAAATACATGTAGCCTAATAACGCGTCGTATTTGCAAGATGTGTATTAATGAACATGCATTCACACATTTATTATTGTAGCGCAAAAGCACATATAAAGGCCTCAGTAAAGTGACTTGAGAAAACTCTACGTAATGCCTTGCAGATTCTATTTCTGGAATCACTTCACAGAAGAAAAGAACTCGGGCCATACTGGCAAGGCCTACAGTAGAATGATCTGCATTTTGCAAGCATCTATACATCATACAAGTGTGAACTGTATCACCATGAATAATGCCACACTACTTGCAATTCAAAGATCAGCCTTTCATCCTTTCTGACGTCGATAAAATGAGTGCCATTGAGTTGGGTAACAATACACATCTGTTATTCAGTGCCAAGGTGCCCCTTTGGGGGTGAATGTGCGCTTTACAAATACACGTCATGTTATGACAATCGGGATTTAGGGCACTCCTAGATACAGGAGGGAATACCTCACTGGGCACTGAGGAGAAATAGGGGGCTAAACGGGCTGAAGAGGCGTAAATAAATGGTATTACTACAGATGCACCATGTTAATTGATCAAAACAGTGCCATTGTTTGATGTATGAGGGGCACTGACCCAAAAGAGACATTGCATTGAGTGGGCCTCAATGCCGCTCCATTACCTTTCGAGGGTGATAAATAACATGTTACTCTCAATGGACTTGCATGTATCAATTACACCATTTTGTTTTGTTATGTGTAGAAAAGATGCACAGAGATATAGTACCAGATCACAGCGGTGAAATTCATTAAGTAAAAACCTACAATAATACAGGGCCTGATTCACAAAGATACAACCACACTTTTGTGTAGTTTACGATTGTTTGCTTTAACAAAGGTATTTTACGAGTAGCATCTTTACGACTGTGGAGTCTCCATACATAAAAGGTTAGGACAGTCCTATCTTTTTATGTGCTGAGACTCCACAGAAGTGAAGATGCTACTCGTAAAATACATTTGTTAATAGCAAACAATCGTAAACTTACACAAAGGTGTTTGTTTACCTTTGTGAATTAGGCCCTCAGTTTTTAAGTTCTGTACAGTGACTGCAACATAGAATCTTGCAAGAAGTAAGCAGCGACTTTTCTCAGTCGAGAAGTTGTGCTAAGTTAATAACATGGAATTTATGTCTGCCCTGTAGTAATACATGAGCAGATGAACACTTTTCACTACACTTGTTCCCAACGACATGCTTTCTTCCAACATGCTTATTGTGGTCTTGCTACAGGCAGGAGCAGCTGTCTCTTCCAAACAGCATTGTATACAATACTGCATACAGTGAGCTCTGGGCCATCTTCTTGCACATGATTGGATGCTTTCTTCTGACTCAATAGCTTCTCCTCATATTCATGGGTTCATTCCACCTCTAGAGAACGTCTTTCTTCTTGCTTTGGGTTGGAGTTGTTTTAATTACCTTTCATTTGAGTTTTAGCAATGTATTGGAATCACTTGCTGCTTCTTCCTCTCATTTACACTATTGAGAGGGTACTAAGGCTCTTTCTGTTGACATCCCTTACCCAAGTCACTTTGGGCCAGATGTAGGTAATCTCGATTTACCTACTCTTAAATACCAAATCATACCGATTCGGTATTTAAGTGTAGGTAAATGGGATGTAGGTAATTTCTCTTTTTAAATTACCGAATCAGTAAGATTCGGTAATTATCGAATCGGTATTTACCGATTCGGTAATTGCCATTCATTCCTATGGGCCTGGAGGCCCATAGGAATGAATGGCAATTATCGAATCGGTAAATACCGATTCGGTAATTGGGTGAAACATTGAAGGGTGGCAGGGTGTCACTTTGACACCCTGTTGCACCCCTCAATCGTGTATGGGTGCACATGTTTCAGACATACATGCCCTAATGTATGTCTGCAACATGGCAGCGTTTGAAAAGCAAAAAAAATGCTCTTTCAAGGCTTTTCATTATTTACCACCAACTTCTAGTTGGTGGTAAATAACACATTCTTACCAATTCGTAAAGCCTTGTAGCACTGATTACAGTGCTACCTACATCTCATAATACAGATTCGGTAATTTTACAGAATCGGTAATTTTACCGAATCTGTAAAATTAACGAATCTGTAAAATTAACGAATCTGTATTTTAGGTGGCCCTACATCTCAGTATCGAAATACCGGTCGGTAACCGCCGAAAATTGGTATTTTCTGCCGTTACCAACCGGTATTTGGATACCTACATCTGGCCCTTTGACTTTTACCCTTCTCAAGTACTGTGTATCGGTACAGGTCAGTGTTGTCTCGCTTTCTCTCTCCCCTTTCCCACCTCACTCTCCCCTCATCTGTATCACTCTCTGTCTGTCTGGTGTCTGTTTCCTTCACGACCATCTCTTGCCACTTCTCTAACAAATTTTCGAACAACTCCCTGTGCCCCCGCTCCCTTTTCCCACGACTGGCTTTCCCAATGGAAGATGGCTATAACGTTTTTCTGCCATTGATAAAGCCAATAGCATACTGAAACTGTATTTTCTATACTTTCAAGATGGCCACAACATTGGGATATGCCATATTGCATCACACAACGGCAGTGGTTTTCCTGATGCTCAGAAAATATAGTATCAAGTTAGCCGCTTGTTGCAACTGGCACTGCCAATGCCAGGCTCAATTTTATAAGCCTTGCTTAACGGCAATGGCATCAACTGAAAAGACCGGTTGGCTTTGCTAAAGCTTTTTTCTCTGACATGGATTTAACATCATAATTCTTGCTTCTGGGGAACATTTCTTCAATGTTTTAGGAGTATATACCTATTGTGTTCCCTGGCCTCAGCATGAAACAGAGAGGTTTTCACATCTACAGTTTAGCATCCCATTGGCATGTAAAATCTATGGCATGATTAAACATACTCTTTAAAGCCTTGTTAGAATTGGGGGCCTCTAGTTGGCAAGGGTATGGCGTTTGCCCAAGTAGGGACCCTTGCTTTTTTTTGGGTAAGAGAAGTACACACTTTAGATAACCCCTGTTCTCCCCCTTGGTAGCTTGACAGAGCAGACAGGCTTATCCCCAAGGCAATTTGTAAAGTATTTGCACCCAATGCACAGTAGCACACTTAAAACACAACAGAAGCAACACCACACCAGTTTAGAAGAATAAGTCATATATTATATAAAATGTGACAAGACCAAACAATTCAAAATACAATATCAACAGAAAGAATGTCAATGGCCCATTTGTGTGCCTGGTAATACTGGCATGGTCCTGCTCTTAGGAGAGTGAGCGCAGGGTTCCTCACTGATGAAGGCTGCTAGGCAAACCCAAAGTCATTCACAGTTGCCCACAGGTCCTGAGGCTGCTCCTCTAATTTCACTGGTCCATGGCCCTGGATCGGGCTACAGGAGCAGAGGAGTGTCTCTGGCCTCCTGCTCCGGTTTCAGGAAGGACCAAAGTGGCATGGGAGCAGAGGGGTGTCTCTGCTCTAACCCACGGCAATGGCTGCGCCCCTGATGGCCTTTGCTCCCCCGGTCTTCAGCCAGTGCCGAGGCAGGTGCATGGCTGCCGTTCTTCACGACGGATGCGTTGACCACTCTGCACTTCTCCTCGAGCAATGGGCATGCGGGGAGGGGCTGGGCCTCCTCCTCAGCCTGCGCAGTGGTTGACCTGGCAACACCGGGACGTTCTCATGTATCTTACAGGCATCAAGCCATGTTGATCGTCACTCCTCAACCTACAGCCCAAGCTCAAAACATGCTTTTGGCAGTCACTTGGCAATGCTGGGAAAACCCACTTGGAGATTTTTTAGTTCGGACACGGCACATGCCTACACGGCATATTCAGCACGACACATGCTGGTGCATCGGCTCAACCTCAAACACAGCATGCACTGGTGCAATGGCTCTGTTTCCAACACAGCACACACTTCCTGAGTGCCTCGGGTGCTGCGGTGAGAGGAGGAAGAGAAGACCCTGTAATTCTTCAAGATGGACACAGGGAAGACTTTGTTGTCCCTGAGGCTTCCACAACAAGAGGTAAGCACACACAACCCCTTAGATATCTTCTCAAGCAGGATGCCACAGCAGGGTAAAAAGAGTCAGTCCTTTTCCTCTGCCCACAGGCAGAAGAAGAAACTGCAGGCCAACCCACACCTCACACAACAGAAAGTGTAGCGCTCGTCACACAGCTCTTCAGGCTCTTCTTCTTGGTAGGGTCCTCTCATTCTAACACAAAAGAGAGGGGGGGATTGGGAGCACAATTAGGAAAACGAGGTCCAGTGCCAATGCTCCCTCAGATACACGTGTCTACACTGATGTGGCAAAAGTTCCTCAAAGATAGAGAGAAAGAGAAAAAAAATTTGGTTCAGGAGGGAAAGATGTTCCAGAGGAAGGAAAAAGTGCTTGTAAGTCACAGTCTTGGTTGGTTGGTGTGAAGAATTAAGAAGGAGCTCCTCCTTTTGTCTGTATTGCCACAGACACCCTTGCGAGTGTGATGTATCATCATAGGGCGTTGCTCCTTGTGCGGTTGGCGCTGCTTTCCCTCACGGGCCCGCATGGGGGCTCTTTGGCAGAGATCTTTTAATGGAGGTGCCGCAGTTGTGCTGGTGGGTGTGAGGGCCTAAGGGCGATGAGTGAATTAAAATGACCAAACGATGCCCAGGACCTATCTTTATTCGAGGGTCCGAATGATCAATTAAAATGGTGTGGGTCCTGGAGAGTCCCTATAAAGACAAATAATAGGGGCGGTTGTGTAACTAGCCGCTACTCACAGGGCGGGTGCCCTGGTGAGAAAAGTGTGAAAGAAATGGGTCAACATGTTTCGCTTCCTCTAGAGGTCCCTAACGGATCTGTAGGCGCTTCGTCAGGACCAGAATAAGCGTTAAAAATAGAAAAGTGACAGGTACCAGGCCTAGAGCCTGTGAACCTGTGGTACCTTATTCCTCAAGTTGTAGGGCGTCTTAGCGCTGATGGCTACCCATACTTTAGGTACTCATCCCCAACCTAATAAAGCAAATAATATAATGAGAGAGAAAAAAACAAGCATTTTAGAAGCATACATAGTCTATGCAAATCCTTCCTCAGATCTTATATTGCAATGGTGAGTGGCCCTCTCAATAACATGAGTTTAACCAAGGTTCTGTAGCGAACGCATGAATAAGGGCGTGCTGATCCTGATGGTGCTCTGTCTGTGTACAAGACATGTGAGTAGTTTAAATACACGTATTCATATGTTCATTGTCTGCCAGTTGTAGATGCAGTCATAGTATACAGCGCCAGTGATGGACCAGGTTTCGGGTACCAGGGAACTCACTGAACAATGTCAACCGGACCCATCCAAGGAGGAGCCCCCACACATATGGGTCAAGCGTCAAACACAAAGAAAGTGAGATATGCCCGCGCTATCCCAAATCAGAGGTGACAGGTGGCCCGGCTTGAATCCAAGCGGCAAGAATGCCCTAATGATTATGCTAGGTCAACTATTAAATAACACCCAAATGAAAGTCTTGATATTAGTGGTGGAGCCCGACATAGTGTCGCCTCCCAGAACTACAAGTGTCCGCCTCTCCGGTGCTCTGCGACCTACCTTTCCGTATTGGTATGTCGGAATGGTAGAAGTGCGCTCCCTCCCATCCCCATATATCCAGAATGATTGGAATGGACAACGAGGTTCAGCTGGGTCGGTCGAATAAAGATAAGTCCTAGGCATTGTTTGGTCATTTTAATTCACTCAACTCCCTTAGGCCCTCACACCCACCAGCACAACTGCGGCACCCCCATAAAACATCTCCGCCAAAGAGCCTCCTTGTGGGGCCGGGTCAGGACTGCAGCGCCACCCACACAAGGAGCAATGCCCTATGATGATACATCACACTCATAAGGGTTTCTGAGGGCACTATAGACAAAAGGAGGAACTCCCTCTTAATTCTTCACACCAACCAACCAAGACTGTTACTTACAAGCACTTTTTCCTTCCTCTGGAACATCTTTCCCTCCTGAACCAAAATTTGGTTTCTCTTTCTCTCTACCTTTGAGGAACGTTTGCCATTTCAGTGTTGACAAGGGATCTCTCATTTCCTGAGGTGACATAAAATCCTGGTGTTTTAGTTTAATTACTTATACACTATTTTCTCTTTGTTCATTTTGCAGCAAGGATCTCTGATTTCAGGCCAAACCAGTTCTGCTGTCCCTTGTCCAGGAGGTGGAGACAGCATTGTGTAAAGGAGACACAGCCTATTCAGGTGCTAGTGAAACTCATCTCACCACTCTAAATGCAGACCAGGTTTACTCAGCCTAGGTATTAGTCACCAAGGTAAGGCAGGACACACCTCAACCCCGCTTGTGACTGTTGAGAGTGAATGCACATCCCCAGCTCCTGTCACACACACACCTGACAGTGAATACACAAAAAGGCAGCGGAGCACGAGATGGTTAAAATAGAAAATACCCAATTTCTAAAAGTGGCATTTTCAAAAACACACAATTTAGAAACCACCTTTACTAAGAGGTGTGTTATTCAAATTTGAGTTTGGAGAACCCACAATACCAAATTTCTAGTTGTTCCCATTTGAAAATTGCACATGTAAAATGTAAAATGTTACAGTGCAGCTCCAATGATAGCCAATGGGATAGATAATACTTGCAATAGTGAACAAGCATTTGCAATGAAATAGGTCTCACATTTGCAGGAGTTTGAGCTATTGGCATCGTAAATGACAATGCCTTTCATTTATGTGTTTTGAAAACCTGCAAGTGGTGCACTTACATGATAGGCATTATAATTTACAATGCCAATAGCTCAAACTTTTGCAAATGTGAGACTTATTGCATTGCAAATGCTTGTTTGCTTTCATATCAATAACTCTAATCAGTCCAACATGTGTCAGGCTCATGGGAAAGGCGTCAAAGCGATAGGGGTCCCATCTGAATAGTGCCTACCTCGGGGAGCCCTGCACAACTAAGGCCATGCAGTGCTAGAGCGTAGAAAAACATTGTTTTCACCACTTTGTGCTCGAGGGGAGTGGAAAAAGTGCCTTGCAGAAGACTGCCCTCTTAACCTTTATGTTGACATGTGCTATATTTATATGTCCTTAGAGCAGATGTGGGTTTAAGTTGGTAACTGAGGTCACTATCCTTGAGTGACTTAGCAATAACTCTTAAACAAAAGTGGTGAAGCAAGAAGGGATTAAGCCCATTCTCAGCAAAGCGCTCACATACCAAGCCTGGGCTGCCACGAATCTTTATATCATAAGAACACCTGTTTCAGACCCTGGGCTTTAACAACAGAGTGAACATAAACTGATGTAACCCTCCCAAATGAAAACTTATTTAACCTATATTTCATCATACATGCAATATAATAACCCTCAAACCAGTTACCACACTATTTCGAATACCATGACACCTAATAGCAGTTAAGTTCCTCAAAAAAACGAGTACGTGTTCTTGTAACGGAAACCACAATATTTAAATACAGTTGAGGGGGAAACGTCATGCCAATTTCCTAACTCATAATAAGGGTGGTATTACTATAAGATACTTTACTACAAATACTGCAACATCAGTTTCGGACTTCTCAAAGGAAGCAGCGTCTGTCGCTCAGGGGCAGGATCTCGCATAAAGAAGTGGTACTGGATGCAACATCCAGCTATTTTGATAAAACTAGTTTGCTTAAGTCTTTACATTACTCAAACACTACATATTTGACAATTGTCTAGCACAAAATGGCTTCAGGTCATTGAGCCAGCAAAGCGTTGCCAGGGCAATGGAAAACGCAAGTCCAGCTATAGTTGCTAACCAACAGAGCACATTAGACACATTAACTGGCACCATCACGCATACAACATATTTACTGTTGTGAACTCTGCTCCTTATAAAGCCACCCATTTCTGACTCCATCATGTCAACTCCACCAAATTATTTTGTGGGTGTCTGAAGTAACTGATTTCCATTCATAGCACTGAGTGTACCGCTAAAAGTTAAGTCTTGTGTAATCAATACAGGGACATAACCTAAAGTAGACCGAAGACCTCATGACCTTAGGGAGGCTACTCAAGACCTGGCTGTTCGAGCAGTAGCAGCACTCCCTCGCCCCACAGCGCCTTGAGACCCTTACGGGTGAGTAGCACGCTCTATAAATGCAGTTATTGATTGATTGATTGATAAAGTAAACACACATTGGAATGTTCATCAGGCATATTGTGTTTAGCTGCAAGAGACGAGGGATGGGTACAGCTGTTATATGCAAATATATGTCTAACATGGGGACAAACACTCAGGATGCCTCCCCAACCCATAGGTTCCTCACCTGCACTGGATGTGGCGCCTCGGGGGACTGCTCTGCCTGCTGACGGCAGGGTCCACAGAGAACAGCTCCGCCTGCACCTCTTGCCTCCATTGCTGCTTCCGTGGCCACAGCGGGGCCACAACGCCAGTGCAGAAGGCAGCACATCAATGCACAGCAGAACCTACAGGCTATGCCGGCCCCTAATACATGTGACACCGCTGGAATTGCCAGGTGGCACCGGGGGCTCAGAAAACATGAGGAGTCGCAACACAGCAGACTTAGAAGGTTAGTAAGCTCACACTGCATCATAACCTACCAGCTGGCTCAGAACACCTGACCAGAAAAATTGGGGGAGTGTAGGAACCTCCTACACTACTTCCAATGGCACTCCAGATGGAGTAAACAACTCCTTTAACAAAAGTTCTGATGGGGTAACCAGTATAATGTATGAGAAATAACTGTTCATGAACTGTTCGTGATAACGTATTTATTTGAAGAATCACATATTGTATTCATAGCGACTTCATTCAAAAGAACATGTGAATATATCGTGTTCCAAAATGTCCAATTGCATTAATAATATCCCATATCCCTATGCATTTCGGGACGGTGTCCCTTCATCAGGGGATAATTGGCAATCTGTAAGTCAAAATTCACAAAATCAGGAAATGGGGGAACCTCCACAGGACTAATACAATGGTACAAAAAACACTACAAAAGGGCGGACTTAGAACTATAATGTGCCAGTATGAAGGTAACGTGGGAAGTCAGTGAAGTGAAAAAGCAAGTTTAAAACTACGACATACCAATGTAAAAATAACATAGAAAGTCAGTAAGGTGAAAAAGTAATAGACGGTGTGATGAATAATGGACTATCAGCATCTAGCATTGAGTGCAAACGGAAAGCAAAACGTGCTAGACATGATCCGAACGGAAGATAAAAGATAGCGTGCAAGGAATTCAAAATAGCGTGCTTAAAAATGAAGATATCAAGATGTCAACACAGCCTGGTAAAGCAAAAATGTGGAAGATGGTAAACAGGACAGTGCACCCCGTGGAATTCGTGAACGGATATCCAAATGTATCTCGAGTACGAAAGTGAAAAATCTTACCGGCGTGATTACAAGCAATCTGCTTCATGCAGTGCAGCGGGTGAAACTCCCGGGTTCAGGACGCGGAAGTAAATAGTGGGAGTGAGCATCGTGATGTGGGAAGGTTAGAAACAACCAAAGGACTACAGTAAACGAGCCGGTGAAGGCGGTAAAAATAAACGATGGACTATCGTGATTGGAAAGAGTGGGAATGTAAACAAACTAGAAATGGTGATAAACGGACAAACAAACTGAATATAATGAGCTCCTATGTGATTCGAGCGGGATAAAAGACAGGTATATAAGGAAATCACGCTGGTGATGAAAAATGAAAAGTGACAATGAAGAACAAACACATAAAAGCGGCCATCTTAGGTAAGGAAAAAATGATGTAAAAGAGAGAAGGTGTACATATAGATGAATGAATAAGCCTGAAAAGGGTACATGACGTAGCCAAATTAATGGAGAGGGTAAGAAAGTATGAATAAAATTAAAAATAAAATAAATAAAATAAACCCGAAGGGGGTCAGATTAATGAAGAGGGTAAGAAATAGTGGAAAAAAAAAAGACAAAGCGGTGAACAGGTTGAACACAGTCAGGTGTGAACGGGGTAAATATGACAAACATCAGGATTAGAGGAAACAGATGTATTCAATTCGGTCATTGAGACCTTTCGGCTGACAGGTATCAAGTCTTTTCATCCAAACAGTTTCTCTTTGTAAGAGTCTTTTTTTGTTATCGACGCCTGTTCTTAGAGGTACAATCTCCAAAACAAGGAACCGTAGTTGGCTGACATTGTGATGATGCGTGGTGAAATGAGCAGCTAGGGGTGCTTTTGCAGTCTTGTTCCTTATGGTACTCTTATGTTCCGTCAAGCAAACTTTTATTTTTCTCTCAGTTTTTCCCACATACGGTAGTCCACATGGGCATTTAAGTAGATGGACGACATTTTTGGAGTCACATGTAGCATTGGTCATAAGTTTAATGATTTTGCCTGAAGATGGATGACTTACAGTGTTACCGTTAATGATGTTATGGCAATGACTGCAGTTCTGACAAGGTCTAGTGCCCGTAAAGCAGGTAGATGTTTCAGTGGGTCGAGATTCTAGTATGTTTTTGATGTTTCTAGACCTTTGGTATGCGAACAATGGTTTGTGGTTGAAAATCCCTTGAAAGTCAGGTTCATATTGAATCATATCCCAGTTCTTCAAAATGATGTTTTTGATGGCCATACTTCTGGTGGAGTATTTGGACATGAAAACAGATCGTTGGTTGCCAGTTTGTTCAGTGTGTCAAGTCAAGAGGTCATCACGGTTCTTAAGTGAGATATGTGTTTTGGCTGTTTGTAGGGTGGATTCTGGGTATTTGCGATCTCTGTATTTTTGAAGGATCTTTTGTTCATAAATGTCATACAGTTTGGAATCTGAACAAATTCCTTTGGCCCTTAGTAACTGGGAGTATGGTAAGTGTCTTTTCAGAGATGTGGGATGACAACTGGTCAAGAGTAGAGCATTGTTCCTCTCTGTGGCTTTAATGAATAAGTCAGTCACGAGTTTGTTGTCTTGTAAGGTAACTTGAACATCCAGAAAAGGTAGGCTGGTGGAACTTACAGTGTGAGTAAATTGTATGTGATCATCCAGATTGTTGATGTATTCAAGGAACTCTGTGATTTCATCTGGTGGACCACACCAAATTAGAAAAATGTCAATATACCGCCACATGGTGCGGATGTTTTTGATCCACTTGTTGTTGTTCATGATGTAATTAAGTTCCATATGATGCATAAAGAGGTTAGCGTAGCTAGGCGCTGCGCAATTCCCCATTGAGGCACCAACTAGTTGTAAGTAGTAGTCATTATTCCAGGAAAAATAGCTGTGGTAGAGAGTGAATTGTATCAGCTCTAGTTGTAGAACCTTCAAGTCATCATCGATGGGATGGGTCAACAAGAAAAATTCTATAGCTTCAATGCCTCTGTTGTGGGGTATAGATGTATACAAGGCGCATACATCTATGGTAACCAGAGTGTGCTCAATGTCAGGTTCTAGGTTCACTTGACGTAATCGATTCAGGAAGTCTGTAGTGTCGCGTATATACGTTGACATACTCTTGACAATAGTTTGAAGGTACAGATCGATGAATTTGCCGGTTGGTTCATGTACAGAGTTCTTTGTAGATACTATGGGACGAAAAGGAGGCTGGTGTAAATTTTTGTGGATCTTTGGTAGCATATGTATGCTTGGACATTTTGGATGAGGTTGAATCAGGTATTTACGATCTCTTTTAGTGATGGTTCCCATCGTAACAGCCTTGTCCAATATGGTTTTCAAGATGGTTAAGAAGGTATCTGTTGGATCTTGAGCTAGCTTCATGTACAGATTGGAATCGTCCACATGTTCAGTCACACTTTTGTGGTAAAAGTCATTGTCCAGAATAACTAATGCTCCCCTTATCTGCTTTGCAGCAAGCAATATTCCGATTACAGGAAATTTGACTCAAAGCTCTGGCTTCCCTGCGGTTAAAGTTGTTGCGTTTGGAGGCTGGTTTTTTTAAATGGTCCTTAATGGCATTCATCGTGATGGTTTCGTAGGAGTCCAGGATCTTGTGGCTAACAGGAGCCTGAAAGGTGCTTTTAATCTTCAAATCCTTACATGTGCGTGCCACAGGAGGACCCGTGGGAGGGTTGACGTTAGTTAAAAAGTGCCGAAGTCCTAAATTCCGCATGAATTTGTATAAACTTACTTCGGTTTCCAATTCAGTAGAGTTGTATGTTGGGACAAATGATGTACCTCTTTCAAGTGTGGTCATTTGAAAGTTGGTTAAAGCCACTTTAGAGATGTTAATCACTAGAGTCTTTTGCTCCTGGTTGCATGGGCTATGGACGTTGCTGGTTCTTTTGTGACTTCTGCTCCTCCGGGTTCGACGACGATAACGGGGCCTTTCTCTAAAAAAGAAACACCAGATGATGAGGCAGTGGTCAATAGAGTATTCTCGGTGGTTCTGGATGGTGGCGCGTTACCAGAAGATCTCGACTGGGAAGTACCCCCTCTTTGGAATGTTGAACCGTCAGTTGAACTGCCCTCATCTGATGAGGGATTGTTGTAGGGTCTTTGTTGTCTACGTTGAGCGTAGACCTCGGCCCAACTATAGACCTCCCCTAGCTTGTAATCCGTTGTATCCCTTTTATATTTCCTGATCTTCCTGTCATTTATTTCTTTTGTGTATTTATCCAATTGGATATTAATGTCGGCTAGAGCTTTTCCCAATTCATCTTTAGACGTGTTTTTATCCAGGTTTTGTTGAATTTGGGTAATTTCTCTTTCCAGATCGTCGATAACTTTTGAGAGTTCCTTGAATACATCAACAATCTGGATGATCACATACAATTTACTCACACTGTAAGTTCCACCAGCCTACCTTTTCTGGATGTTCAAGTTACCTTACAAGACAACAAACTCGTGACTGACTTATTCATTAAAGCCACAGACAGGAACAATGCTCTACTCTTCACCAGTTGTCATCCCACATCTCTGAAAAGACACTTACCATACTCCCAGTTACTAAGGGCCAAAAGAATTTGTTCAGATTCCAAACTGTATGACATTTCTGAACAAAAGATCCTTCAAAAATACAGAGATCGCAAATACCCAGAATCCACCCTACAAACAGCCAAAACACGTATCTCACTTAAGAACCGTGATGACCTCTTGACTTCACACACTGAACAAACTGGCAACCAACGATCTGTTTTCGTGTCCAAATACTCCACCAGAAGTATGGCCATCAAAAACATCATTTTGAAGAACTGGGATATGATTCAATATGAACCTGACTTTCAAGGGATTTTCAACCACAAACCATTGTTCGCATACCAAAGGTCTAGAAACATCAAAAACATACTAGAATCTCGACCCACTGAAACATCTACCTGCTTTACGGGCACTTGACCTTGTCAGAACTGCAGTCATTGCCATAACATCATTAAAGGTAACACTGTAAGTCATCCATCTTCAGGCAAAATCATTAAACTTATGACCAATGCTACATGTGACTCCAAAAATGTCGTCTATCTACTTAAATGCCCATGTGGACTACCGTATGTGGGAAAAACTGAGAGAAAAATAAAAGTTCGCTTGACGGAACAAAAGAGTACCATAAGGAACAAGACTGCAAAAGCACCCCTAGCTGCTCATTTCACCACGCATCATCACAATGTCAGCCAACTACGGTTCCTTGTTTTGGAGATTGTACCTCTGAGAACAGGCGTCGATAACAAAAAAAGACTCTTACAAAGAGAAACTGTTTGGATGAAAAGACTTGATACCTGTCAGCCGAAAGGTCTCAATGACCGAATTGAATACAGCTGTTTCCTCTAATCCTGATGTTTGTCATATTTACCCCGTTCACACCTGACTGTGTTCAACCTGTGCACCGCTTTGTCTTTTTTGTTCCCACTATTTCTTACCCTCTCCATTAATCTGACCCCTTTCGGGTTTATTTTATTTATTTTATTTTTAATTTTATTCATACTTTCTTATCCTCTCCATTAATTTGGCTACGTCATGTACCCTTTTCAGGCTTATTCATTCATCTATATGTACACCTTCTCTCTTTTACATCATTTTTTCCTTACCTAAGATGGCCGCTTTTATGTGTTTGTTCTTCACTGTCACTTTTCATTTTTCATCACCAGCGTGATTCCTTATATACCTGTCTTTTATCCCGCTCGAATCACATAGGAGCTCATTATATTCAGTTTGTTTGTCCGTTTATCACCATTTCTAGTTTGTTTACATTCCCACTCTTTCCAATCACGATAGTCCGTCGTTTATTTTTACCGCCTTCACCGGCTCGTTTACTGTGGACCTTTGGTTGTTTCTAACCTTCCCACATCACGATGCTCACTCCCACTATTTATTTCCGTGTCCTGAACCCGGGAGTTTCACCCGCTGCACTGCATGAAGCAGATTGCTTGTAATCACGCCGGTAAGATTTTTCACTATCGTACTCGAGATACATTTGGATATCCGTTCACAAATTCCACGGGTGCACTGTCCTGTATACCATCTTCCACATTTTTGCTTTACCAGGCTGTGTTGACATCTTGATATCTTCATTTTTAAGCACGCTATTTTGAATTCCTTGCACGCTATCTTTTATCTTCCGTTCGGATCATGTCTAGCACGTTTTGCTTTCCGTTTGCACTCAATGCTAGATGCTGTTAGTCCATTATTCATCACACCGTCTATTACTTTTTCACCTTTCTGACTTTCTATGTTATTTTTACATTGGTATGTCGTAGTTTTAAACTTGCTTTTTCACGTCACTGACTTCCCACGTTACCTTCACACTGGCACATTATAGTTCTAAGTCCGCCCTTTTGTAGTATTTTTTGTACCATTGTATTAGTCCTGTGGAGGTTCCCCCATTTCCTGATTTTGTGAATTTTGACTTACAGATTGCCAATTATCCCCTGATGAAGGGACACCGTCCCGAAATGCATAGGGATATGGGATATTATTAATGCAATTGGACATTTTGGAACACGATATATTCACATGTTCTTTTGAATGAAGTTGCTATGAATACAATATGTGATTCTTCAAATAAATACGTTATCACGAACAGTTCATGAACAGTGATTTCTCATACATTATACTGGTTACACCATCAGAACTTTTGTTAAAGGAGTTGTTTACTCCATCTGGAGTGCCATTGGAAGTAGTGTAGGAGGTTCCTACACTCCCCCAATTTTTCTGTTCAAATTCCAGTGTCCTGACTGGCCAGGAAGGACCATTCCTCGGCACCCGAAGATACTTATCACCTTTAAATTACGTTTACCCTTGCAAAACTTTTCTAAAGTGTGAGCCGCATTCCCACCCGTGTTCATTCAGAACACCTGACCACATCCATCTCCTGCAGTCTTCAGCGATGAAAGTGAGGCAGCAGAATCCTGACCCTGAACTGTAGTTTTGACGTGATTAGACAATAATTAAAAAATAATGATGAAAGAGGCCGCCTTGATAAAATGTAAAGCACAACACCCGTGCATATATAACTTATTTGCATGGCAGTCCATAAAAAGGGATATAAAAAAAAAATTAGGATGCAAGCAGGCTCAGCGCTACAGTATAAAGTGCAGTGCCTATGCATGTTTAACTTATGTGTATGGAGGTCCGTGAAGAAGGCACCGTAGTGGAAATAAAATGAAGAAACCAAGTGCCATGCTAGGTGCTGTGGTGACAAAAAATCATTATAAAAAAACAAGTAGTCCATAAGCCTAAAACATGAACAGTTGCAGAGTAATAAAACTGTAGTTGGTTGGTGCTCCTTCTGATAAAACAGAAGGGATGTATCGGGAACACCAACCAATTAGGAGCCCGGAAATCAGAATAACACAAAAATTATCCAATCGCAATCAGCTCATAAACAGTAGGCGGGATTACACCTGTACCGCTTATAGCCGGTCTTGCAGACAGTGCTTGCGGGCTGCCCATGCTTGACCTAAAAATTAAATTGCCAGTATTTCACTATCAGGACATCTAAAACACACCAGTACATGTCCTACCTTTAACATACTCTGCACCCTGCCCTTGGGGGTACCTTGAGTCTACCTGAGGGGTGACTTACATATACGAAAAGGGAAGGTTGGGGCCTGGCAAGTGAGTGCACATGCCAGATTGACATGGCAGTTAAAAACTGCACACGCAGACACTGAAGGCAGGTCTGAGACACATTTGAAAGGCTACTTGTGTGGGTGGCACAATCAGTGCTGCAGGCCCACTAGAAGCATTTGAGTTAAAAGCCCTGGCACCCTCACTGCACTTTACTGGGGACTTAACAGTAAATCAAATCTGCAATTCATAATTTACACAGGGAGCACTTAGCCAAATGGTTTCTCTAGACCAAAGTATTCACCACGATTATTCACTAGAGGGCCTCAGTGCTCCTGTGTGCTCACCTCTGTTCGGGCGGGTGCTGGGGTAGGGATTATCTGTACGATCATTTTGGCTTTCTAATGTATGGGCTTTCACTTTTGGCTAACGGATGGGGCCACTGGGCACTCCTTCTGGTTTTTTGTTTTTTTTCTCAAAAGATTTTGGCATGGGTGGAAAAGACTTTACAGGATGTGATATTATGTTTTTTCTATGCTGATTCGCAAATGAACACGCTGTACGCTAGGCTCAGGTAGCAATTACCATCCACCTGCATGGAAAAATCACAATAAACCATCTTTTCCTAAATTGCCAGACAGTATTCATACCATGATGCACCATTGATGTGACAATCACACAGGCCATGGTTGATACCACACCCTTTAATGACAATGACAAATTGTGTTCTACCCAGACTGTCATGGCATTCAATAGATAGGACTGTATCAGCTATCACTAAGACTTGCACAGGCTCATCCTCGTGCAGCTTTACATAGGCACCAATCTCACTAAGAGAGCCAACTACAGAATGAAAAGATTAACATTCTCCTGCTTACTACTTTTTCCCATTACCTAAGGCAGAGGAAAATGTATCACATAAAATATACAATTACACGTTATTTTAATTTTATGCGAGGGAGGCTTTTTGGAAATTCAGGTGGTGATTGATGTATGCTGGTCCTTGACTATGGAGGGTTTTGTAGGCGTGTGCCAGCATCTGGAATTGACAACTTTTCTGGATGGGGAGTCAGTAGAGTTTCTTGAGGAGGGGGTGATGTGAGGGATGTACGTTGTTACAACGCATACTTTTACCACGCATGCTGTTACAACGCAAGTTTTACAACGCAAGCCTTTACAACGCATTGCTTTGGGGGGTGCTGGATAGTGAATAGTTTAATTTACTATTCCAACTCCAGTCCCCATGGATAGTAGGGAAGGTGTTGGATAGTAAATTAAAACTATTCCCTATCCTAGAGCGCCCCCCAGTGCAATGCGTTGTAATGGTTTTCATTGTAAAACCTGCGTTGTAAAGGCACCGCGTGGTAAAAGTTGCGTGGTAAAGGATGTTTCCCGATGTGAGTGTATTTCAGCGTTTTGATGACAATGACAAATTTTGTTCTAACCAGACTGTCATAGCATTCAATAGATTGGACAGTAAAGTTATAATCAACATCCTCTCAATGAACACTGTGCACAATGTAAACCAACCAGACTTCACCTATCACTAAGACTGGCACAAGCTCATCCTTCTGCAGCTTTACATAGGCCCCAATCTCAGTAAGAGAGCCAACTACAGAATGAAAAGATTAACATTCTCCTGCTTACTACTTTTTCCCATTACCTAAGGCAGAAGAAAACGTATTACATAAAATATGCAATTACACTTTATTTTAATTTTATGGATTTTACACCTGCATTTGATCTGATTGATAAACTGTTGCTAGAGGGCAAACTTGGTCACATAGGTATATTATTGAAGACATTTTATTGCTGTTTGCACACAAATACATGGCTAGAAATAGGACTTTGGATAAAATCCTGGTAGCCAAGAGTGTATACTAGTTTTTTTTTCTTTTTAGCCTCTGTCTAGATGGTGGAAAGCATGAACACCCTCCTCCTTACTTGGAAGGTATGGCAGTACCAGCAATGTGTGAAGTAGGCAATGGGTGCTTTCTTCTTTGTCCCAAATAGGCCCACACAATTATATCTGTAAGAAATTGCGTTAATAGTTGTAAGGAGTGGAAGCCCCACTCGAATAATAAACACAATCTCTAACAGGGTGACCCACAAGTTACCAAATAAACCTGTGCCTAATCATTTGGTAAAGTGGCACATACACAGTCAGGCTTAAATTACATTTAATTTGTAAAGTATATATGCAGTACTTAAACAGCTATGAAGTGAAAACATCACACATGAAACATCTAAAACCAATTTAGAACAATAGAGTTATTTTTAATAAATAAAATAATACCATAAAGACAAACCTCAAATCATTATAACCAGAGATATGAGTTTATAGATGTTTAGCTGAAAATAGTTATAAAAAGCACATAGCACCACTCACAGTGATCTGGTCATGCTTGACTGGGATAAGTAGAAGTTTAGGCTGACCACAATGGAGCGCATGTTGAATGAAGGGACCAGGTTTGGCCCGCTGAAGAGTTACCCTCCCAAGTCTATGGAAGGAGCTGCAATTTGTATTGCTGCTTCAAGGGGCAGGTCCGGCATTGTGGTCAGTCACTCTTTTAGAGCCAGTTGCATTGGCGGCCAAAGTGGTATGTCGCTGTTGCTGTGAAGTACAGGTATCAGTGGAGCTTTGCATAAGCGGTTGATGTGGATGGTCACTGTTTGGTGCAAGGAGTTCACTTCAGGGTCGCGAGGAGCCCAAATCTTCAGTATCTTCACCTTGAGTTCAGAAGAAGTTAACTCTGATGGCAGCCACATGTCCAGGTCCTGTGGGGAAGTTGTTGGGGATCATTACTCACTTCAATAGAAGCCAGCATGAGGTTTCAAGCAGGCCCAGTTAATGCTGGTCAACTGAAAAGTTGTTGATATGGCCTCTGGAAGCTTGTTGAGTCCCTGTAGCTCAATCGGGAAGTTAGTCAACTGACCCTTGGATTCACTTCTGGGAGTCCTGGGTTCAAGTTGGGCAGGTCCAGTATTTCTTCTTCAGATGGCAGGGAAGTCCTACTGAATTATCCACCTTTCCAGGAGTGTTCTGAAGAGAGGTTCTGAAGATTCCACTTTTAGCCCCAGTGCCAGCCTGTGGATGGGAAATGCCCCTTTGTCTAACTTCCTCCTTGCCTGGGTTTGGCACTAAACTACCTATTGTAATAAAGGCCATGCAGACCTGGCTGTGAGTTGCATTTGTTAGTGACAGGGTAGGCACCACTCAAAATTCATGAAGGAGGTGGGCAAGCCCTGAGACTACGTGTTGAAGTTCAGGAAGGGCTCAGTACAACCCCCAGGAGATCCTGTTCAGGAGAGCAATACCCTGCTCCACACCCAAGGTCCCTTTGTCTCTATATCTGGAGGAATGAACCAAACACCACAGGAGAGCTTTTTACAGCCACTGGACACTGGCAGAAAGGCACATTTAGTTTTGGTAGAAAAATGCCAACTTTTAAAGAAGTGTAATTTTAAGAATATTAACATAAATATGATTTTGCTATAAAAGAGATTTTTAAGTTAGTCTATGGGAGCATGGGAAAATAACTTTAGGAGGGGCACGATCAAGAAATCAATCAATATGTGTTTGTCGAGCGTGGCCAATTACCAGTAAGAGTATCCAGGCGCTGGATTGCTAGGTTCCGTTGAAAAGCCAGGTCTTGAGTTTCTGCCTGAAGTCGTAAGAGAAGGTGATGATCGGTGGTGGAAGGGGAATCCATTCCAGGATTTGGCAGTGAGGTAGAAGAATGAACGACCTCCACTGTAGCTATAGTGGATGCGAGTAATCTGTGTGAGGGAGGCATTTTGGAAATTCAGGTGGTGATTGATTTATGCTGGTCCTTGACCATGGAGGGCTTTGTAGGCGTGTGGCAGCATCTGGAATTGACATCTTTTCTGGATGGGGAGTCAGTAGAGTTTCTTCAGGTGGGGGTGATGTGAGTGTATTTCAGCTTTTTGATGATGAGTCTTGCTACTGATTCCTATATTGTCCGGAGTCTAGTGGTTCCTGGGCACAGTGTGCTGCAATAGTCCTGCTGGATGGTGACCAGGGCTTGCATCACAATTTTCCATGTGTTAAATGTGGAGCCATTTGAAGATTCTTCTGAGCATGCGGAGGGTTAGGAAGCAAGCAGAAGAGACTGTGTTGATCTGTTGTTTCATGGTGAGTTTGCTGTCCAAGATGATGCCAATGAGAAGGCCACCAGGTGTTGTTCCAAGGGGAGGAGTTTTTCCCAAAGATGAGCACTTAGGTCTTGCCAGTGTTGAGCTTCAGACAGTTGGTCTTCGCCCAGCAGATATGTTCATTGTGCACTTGTGGAATTTGGTCCTAATGGTGGATGCGTCTGCTAAAAGCAAGAGGATGAACTGGGTGTCATCAGCGTAGGATTTGATGTGACTTCTGATGATGCTGGCCAGGGGCGTCATGTACGTATTGAAGAGTGTGGGGCTGAGTGAAGAGCCTTGAGAGATGCTGAAGATTGTGTTCTTTGATTCTGAGGTTAACTGTAGTACACAGACTCCCTGGTTTTGCCCTGAAAGAAAGGATGCAATTCATATGCAGGTGTCTCCTTGGATATGATGAGGTTGAGTCTCTTGATGAGTGTGGAGGGATATAGTTCCAAACACTGCAGAGAAGTAATGGAGGATCAGGGCTGCCAATTCTCCCATGTCGTGTAGGGTTCAGTCGTCATTAGTGGAGGTGATCATAGTGGTCTTGGTGCTGTGGGTGGTGTAGAAACCGAATTGGAAGGCACCAAGCAAGTTGTTTCTCTCCAGGTGTTTTGTGTGCTGGCGGTTAATGGCAATCTTGGGAACTTTGGTTGGGGAATGGAAGCAGTGAGATGGGTTGGTAGGTCTTGAGTTTGCTGTTGTTGCCAGAGGGTTTCTTGAGAAGAGGTCTGACTTCTGCATGTTTCCATACATCGGAGAAGGTGACTGTGGTGATGGATTCATTGAGAATAGTGGTGGCTTGACAGCTGATTTCCTTGGTTCCAAGGTTTAAGAAGCAGTAGGGGCATGGGTCTGCTTTTGCTCCTGAGTGGATGGAGTTCATGATCGGTGGTGGTGGTCCATGTAGTGAGCTGTTCCCATGTGGTATGCAACCAGTCGTGTGTGGCATCCGTTGGTGTAAGGATGCTGTTGAGGTCAGTGGGTTGAGGATCAATGTTCCCATAGATGGTGGATATCATGTTGTAGAGAGTTGCAGGGTTCATGTAATGGAAGATCATGTTCTCAGTGGCAGCTGGGCAGGAGAACTCTCTGACGATGCTGAAGAGTTCCTTAGTGTGTATGACACTAGTCTTCACATTGAGATTGATACTAGGGAAAAACACCAGTATTTACATATTTGGGATGGCCAGAGTTTGGGAAAGCTAACTACATACAATTTAAGGAGGTTCATCATCTAATTGAAATACCCTGGTAACTTCCAGTTAATGAAGCAAAAATTAACAACGTTTCTGGAAATCATATTTGTTAGAACTGGGATTTCTGGTTGGCTAAGGCTTGCGCCAAAGCCAGGCAGAAACCACCACTCTAGTCCGGGCAGGGGAGTTACATGCCAAAGATAACCCCTGGTCACCCCCTTGGTAGCTTGGCACGAGCAGTCAGGCTTATCCCGGAGGCAATGTGTAAAGCATTGGCGCATGCACTCAGGAACAACATCCCAGGCACACTACAGAAGGAACTCCACACCAGGTTATATAAAAATAGCTTTGGTATTCTCATAACACATCAGTAATGACACAATATACATTGTGCCACCTGGCACGGGCAATATTCACAAGGGATTACTTACAGAGGACAGGGCCACGTGGGCCACTGTCAGGATCAACACTTAGCAGAAATTGGTACAAGTAAAAATAGATCATAATCCTACAATCAGTAGCCACTGGTAATCACTCTACTCCACTTCAACCTGTAACATAACTTTACATTATGCCCAGTCAAATCAGGCGCAAATTATATCCTGCGCCAACCTCACCAGTATAACACATAATGCAATCTCCTCACAAGTCTAAACACATTAGACCCTACTTCCTAAGTATAACTCACATTTAGGGGTGTAAATCACAGTGAAGTACAATCTCACTAACACAAACCTAAATAGGTAAAACAACCTCATAAGCCTAAACAATATCTAGAGGTATCAAACACAGGGTGCGTAAAACATACTAAACCCATTACATTTCCTAGCACCATATTTAGAGCTGATCAATCACATTAGGGCCTTGCGCCCTATCCATATACCAGCCCCCCTGGCCAACTGGACATCCAAGAAGGGGCTCAAATGCCCTGTGTCAGGAATGTCAGGGTGCGCTGCTAAGCAGCGCCAGTCAGGGGTACGCCATCTGCACAAACCTATACGTTGCAGCTGCCCACTACTTGCTGGGCAGCTGAGGACAATAACAGGGCCTAAATGCTGCAGCTGGCACTAAGTGCTGCGCAGCTGTGGAAGGCCTGGCACCACTGTGCCACCTCTGGCCCCCTCAGGTGCTCTCTCCTGAATTGCATCTCACGGTGGAGTCATCTGGCTCTGGAATCAACTGCGCCCAAAAGCACACAGGCTCCTTACATACTCCAATATGGCCCCAAACGTTGGTGCCCTCAGGCTTGGTAAAATAATGGGGGTGGGGGAGCCACGAGACCCCTAAAACAAACATGCCCCCTGTCGTTGGGGTGGCCCTCTCGCCAGCGAGGCCGCCCAGGCGCCGACAATGTGCCTCGATATGGCCATGGACACTGGGACCCCCGCGGGGGCCGTCTTGGTAGCCATCTTCACATTGCAGCGGCCCACTGGGCAACCGGAGCCGCTCTGACTCTGTGCCCCACGTGGGAGCGGCCTTCTGGCAGGTGGGGCCGCTCAATATAGAGATGAGGGCAACAAACGGCATGCCCCCCCTCGTAGGAGCAGCCCGCCCTCTCTTGCGGGCCCGCTCAGACTTTGTGCCTCTCCCAGGCAGTACGGACACGAGCCCCCACTCACCGATTTCGGCGCAGGCAGGGCTCCTCTTCTCTGCCAGTGCCATCTACTCTCGGGGGACAGCGGCATTACTCTGCCTCCGGGTCTCCCCTTCCTCCTGGGAGTCCCGCTACGCAATGCACACGGCTGCATCTTCACCCGGTCCCCCTTCTCGGGACCGGGACTTGGAACAGAGCTGGCGGGGCTCTGCACAGCTTCTCCCGGCTGGGGGGAGAAGCGGAAATGGAGCCCGCGAGGCACCGGCCGGCCCTCTCGGCCCGGCCCACCTCCTTTGCTTCAGGGTCGTGATAGACAGCGGCCCGTCAATGTTTTGCTAAGCAGCTCGGACTGCGGCGGTGATTCCTTTGGTGGCATAAACGGGGTGGCACCCATATTTTAAAATAAACAGCGGGGTGGGCAGCCGCAAGGATCACAAAGCATGCCAGCAGGGTGGGCACCCGCGAGAGAGAGCAAAATGCGGGGTAGGCACCCGCCGCTTTAAGCAACCACCAGGCACGAAGACGCAGTGTGGGCACCTGCACACCCAAAATAATCAAATAAGCCGGGTGGGCACCCGTAAGGCTGGCATCACGGGGGAATCCCCATGAGAGGGGTTCCTTCACCAGGGCCTGCAGCATCAGTGCTGCGCGGCCCGCAGGTTCTCTTCTTCTTGGGGAATCCAAATCAAAGGAAGAAGGCAAAGCGCTCCCAGGGTGCTAGGGCAGCCTAAATCCATAAGGCTAGAAACATGAAAACACAAAAAGGATCCAAGAAGTCCTCCAGCATCCAGGGGCTGGGCAGGGCCCAGGGAGGAAAGGCTTCCCGTGGGCCCCAGCAGAAGCATGCCCATAGTAGAGTCGAGTTGATCACAAGAACATTTTCATGGGGTCACAGCCCCTCTTTTATACACCAAATCCTTTTTTTCCAAAGGTGCAGGCAAGGGGGGAACCAGATGCAACTGTTTCTGAGCCCTTTGTTTTGCTCAGCTCCTCTGCTCATTCACAGGATGGGTCAGGGACATCAGACACACCACAGGGGGTGGAGCCAGCATTGTGGAGGGAAGGCCCAGCCCTATTCTGGTCCCAGGTGCACTCCTCCCTCCCATCAACATGCAGACCCCCTATTCACCACCGGGCAGACTCTTCCTGACTCCTGGAGTCAGGCACACCAGCCAGCTCCAGCCAATCACAAGCCAGACAGTCAATTCACATTTACTGCACAGACATGCCAACTTCTAGAAGTGGCACTTCTCCACTAGACACATTAAATCTGCACACATCATCGCGCAGCATTTAATCTCACGAGATCGCACATACCAAACTTGACCCTGCACTCCCCACACATCAGGAACTACCATGGACACACATATTCCCATGCATTCCTATGGTAGAGCAGGCCAATCTCACCACACATACACAGAGAGCGCACGCACTTTACACTGGACCACAGTAAAAAAAGTTCGCAGAGGCCTAAAATCACCAACACCAGGTTACTGAAACAGGCTAGGAAAATGCAAAAAGTTTTGGGGTGAACCTGCCAAAAGGGCCAAGTCCAACAATATTTAAAAAAATATGTGTGATCAATTTAAGTTTACCAATTAAGTGGACTGTACCTGGTGACCAAGAGACTAAAATATGCTAAAGCATAATGCATGCTTTATGAGTAGATAACTGTGAACAGACTTTGTGGTAAGGTATTTTAAGTTGCAATTTCTGGGAAACTGGCAAGCATAGCATAAAATGCATGCTTAATTTAGGAATATTCTGCACTTGCCCTTTGCAGGTTCAAGAACATCTTTAAATGTGACTCATTTAAAATAGAAATCTTAAACATAAAAAAAAACTGACATCTTAGCACTGTCACTTGGCCAGTAGCCCTAAAGCTGTCTTTTGGAGACATGGGTTAAGATTTAATTTTTGTCTTTATTATTAGTATTATTATTAAATAGCATGTATTGAGCGCATAGCTACCTGTAGGCATCCCACCGCTAGCGGCAGAACTAAGAGGAGCTAGATGGTTAAAGAAAAAGGAGCTTTCGGAATGGGAGGTGGCAGGACTCTAACCGAAGGTGTGCAGGAAGAGTATTCCACAGTCTGGCTACATTATACGTGAAGGGCTTTCCTCCACTTCTCACCTTTTTGATTTTAGGAACTGCGGCCAGATTTAGATTAGCTGACCGTAGGCATTTCTTGGGATGATAGAAAGGAAATGAGGGTCTCATTGATTGATGGGCCCTTCTACCTTAAGGTTTTGTGGACTATGCACACAGATTTAAACTTTATTCTGTCTGAGATAGGGAGGCAATGAAGGGACTTCAGGGCTGGCTTAGCCGATTGAGTTTTGGGCGTACCAAGCAGTAGCCTAGCGGCACCATTTTGAACGACTTGGAGGATGTGTTTTGAGATGGGGGTATGCAGAGATGTTTAATTATGCACAATATGTGGTATTAAGTGCCCCCTGCCATATTGTATACAGATATTGCAACTCACTGACCAAATGGAGGAACAAGGACAAACACTGAGCACTTCTATAAAGTCATGGACTGCCAAGTTGACATCTTCACAACATCACCCTTCCCACAAACCACATACATCCTTGGTGTGTTGTTCTTCCATACAAAAGAGATAAAGGAAAAAATTAAACACACCAAACACAGTTAGCAATTTGTTGCAAAAATATATTAGAATCAGTTTATTATAAGTTGCATTATGAAAAAGCTGTAGCTCATTCACAGAGATAATATATATTTTCTGTAGCATGCAGAAAATAAACATGTTGCTATAAATATCTCCTTTCTGCTGATAATTGTTCCTTTAGTAAAAACAGATCAGAAGAATAATGAAATGACAGTTTCCCTTTTCCTTGTTTAACCCCTTTTCTGCGCCGGCAATTCCGCCGCAACGCTAGGGGGCGGGGGGGCAGCGCGGCGCTCGCATGCTCATGACGGAACCGCTCCATCACGAGCCTTGGGTGGGCTGTGCTTGTGATGGAGCGGTTCTGTCACGGCCCCGCCCGCTCAATAGAACGCGCCGCGCAGGCGCGGCGACCGGGCCGTGGCGGAACCACTCCGTCACCAGCACAGCCCACCCGAGGCTCGTGACGGAGCGGTTCCGTCACGAGCATAGTATGGGGTTAAACTGCAGCTGTATTTATGCTCTGACGCCTGTCCTTCTCATTGGCTGCTGGCTCCAACAGCTGACCTTGTGACGCCACAACTTAACTGTAATAACCTATTACATTCGAGCAGCTGTCATTTCTTTATTACAAATAACTAGAGACATCACAACTAATAATAAGAAATTGATATTTTTTACAGGGACTGATCCTATGTATTATATTACAGTATTAAAGCAGAGAATGTCATTGCAACCCATATTTTCCGGTGAAACAAAAATGAGGGAAAGGAAATCTACTTTGTTTTTCTGTCGGCAGGAAACATCGAAGGGCTAATATTTCTGAAAATCCAATTTTGCATAGAACCCTTCTTTCTCTTTATTCCAGATTGCACAGTCCTTTCGAATGGGCTCTCTACAATGCGTCACAGCGAGACGACAAGGTAGGCAGCGCATCTCTGCTGAGAGTGAGGCCAGCGTGCCCGGCCCTTTTAAAATGGATGAACGGTACCTTCCTTGTTCGATTAGCCTGAGTGGCGCTTGTGGCTCAAACCCAAAGGTCGGACCGCTCTTGGGGATTTATCAAGATTTATAGGCAGATGCTTGAATGAGAGAATCTATAGAGTTCACTTAATAATAATCGAATGCCGCCTTAATAGCTGTTTTTGTCGAAACCTATCGATCGTATGGAGCATTTTATACAATCTTACAAAATTAGGCTTTTTAGATACTAGTTAGCAAAATAAAATTATAGTTGTGACCTAAAATTACATTGCAAATATCTTTTGCTTTTTCCATAAATAGTAATCCCACTATTTTGAAATTATGAACATTTAAATCAAATTATGTCTGATATGCTTGGTTTGCATTGGAGGGAAGTGGAGTTTGTTTTCACAGCACTTTTGATAAGATGGGATAAACGCTGTGTTGGATTCTCTCAATCGCTCATTTCGAGAAATTCGAGCAAGTAAATATTAAAACGTATTATTAAAACCCAGTGCTGGCAAACTTCTCAGCATGTTAGTTTTCATTTAAAAATAGCAAGGGCAAGACAATCCATTCCAATCATAGAAATCTACGTGAGATTTTGCGAAAAATTAGGCAAACTTTATACAAAACAATGCATTTGTGTACATTACATTAAGGGTTTTTGGACTAGACGTCACAGTTCTTTAAGCTGGCCATTGGATTGTGTGCACACTGGAAGTTGCACATGTTTAGCATTTACACAGAGGCACAGCAGGGTAGGGGCAGGTGTGTTGTCATCATACTATAGAGCAGCAGAAATGATGGGATGAAAAAGCCAAACGTTTGGCAACTGGAAGGGTCAATTCATGGTCTCTAAGGGGAGAGCATGTCATCAGCTGAAAAGGAAATGCAAAGCCCATTTTAGCATTAGGATAGATGAAGATAAGAAGAACTTTGTACCACATGGAAAGTAAGATTTTAGGGGGACGGTGCTTAATTTGTGAAAAAAAAGCCAGGGCCCTCGTCAGGAGGCCACCTCTGCTTACTCCACTCAAATCCCTGCCAGCGCTGCCAATGACAGTACCTTATCAACTACTTGCCATCACACTGCTACAAGAGCGACAATTCAGACTGCTTTAGGCCCTTAAATCTACAAGAATGGCGCGGGGAGCAGGTATTAGTAGGTTTTAATGTATATTCAATTAATAAACAGCTGTTGTTCTGCTCAACTCTAAATTACGCAACCAGCGCCACCATGTGGTAGCCGTCACAAGTGCTGGTGCTGACAATTAAGTGCCAGTCCCAAGCACTGTAAACCACCGGCTCAAATTAAGCACTGATAATAAGTGACCGTAGCTCCTTAACAGACACCCTTTTGCTGCTGAGGTGTAAGGAGGAGAACACGGTGGGAATTTATGAAAAAATAACCTGCTTTAATGGACCTGATTACTTTCTGTTCCTGCCCTTTCCTCGGTGACTCCTGAGGCCAGAAGTTGCAGGAGCAGTGGCATAGGTACTAACGGACAAGCCAGGGCTGCTTTGATTGGGGTAATATATACTGTAAGCCCACGTGATTTGTTAGATGACAATGTTGTTAGCTCGGGAGTAGTCACATGTCAGGTGTTATCTCGATGAGTGACCGTGTGTGTGTGTGTGTGTGTGTGTGACTGTCATTCAACTCGAAAATGTCCCTCATACCCTTTAAGACAGCGACCTAGGACATAAATATGTTCCGACAAGTATGGACTCTGTATAAGAAAAAAAAAAGTATACAAATAAAAAATAAAGTATGGACTCTGCAAAGATCCAGGGGAAGGGAAGCCAGCACCGAGAAGAAGAATCTAAGCCAAAAGAAGGAAGAATGAAGCCCTGAGAAAGGGTGCAATATATTTACCAGTTTTTCCACTGGCAATAAAAAGTAACAGGTCATGCATGATAAACGTTCTTGAGACTCAAACCGACTACAGAGCTGGTGATACCACAAAAGTGAGAATGGTGACATCACATCAGTGAGAATGTTGAGATCACACAAGTGAGAATGGTGACATCACACAAGTGAGAATGGTGACATCACACAAGTGAGAATGGTGACATCACACAAGTGAGAATGTTGACATCACACAAGTGACAATGGTTCCATCACACAAGTGAGAATGGTGACATCACACAAGTGACAATGGTTCCATCACACAAGTGAGAATGGTGACATCACACATGCTGGAACAGTGACTTGGGACTTTTGTTTTCGACACACTCCCTCTCCTTCTACTTCGATCTGCAGCATGAATCTTCTTACATTTTCTCTGCTGCTCTCTAATACCTTTGAGAACTGTTTATTTTGTCTTGCTCAGTTATTCTGAACTCAAATCTTGCTCTTCAATATTGCGTGCCATCTGTACTGCCTATTTGATTTTGGAAAAAATAAGTAGAGCCATTTTAATTTCTGAAATATTCACAAAAGCATCATGCCATCACCAAAAAACCCTCTACCGGGAACTTTTCAATGAAAGAAACGCCACTCACTCAACAGGAATGTTCGCATGCCATATTCCCGCATGCCCTTAAGGTGCCATTTTATTATAGAACATATTAAAATGTAGATACCTGATGGAGACAACGAAAACAAATTAAATTTATATTCAAATGTTACCCAAAGCAATAAGCGGGCCGTATGCTTCAATGAGCCTTACATTTGAAATGAGACAGAATGAGCAGTGTTAGCCGTGGGGAGGCAGCAGTCTGAGCACTGAGGGCTGGGTTCTCTGTCAGCGGATGTGTTTTGTGTGATAATAGAACAGGACATGTTTAAATACACAATGGCATATATTAACTAGGAAACAGGAAATCGGCTATGAATCTGGAAGGTTCGAATGGCCCTGCTCAAAACGTATAGATCAGAACTAACACAATTAGTTGAAAAAAATGCCTGCTAGACTCTCGACTTAAAAACTATTTGAGTGCAACTTATTCATTTCAAATGTCATCTTACTCAGAGGAAGATAATTTATATTAACAGTATGATAACATGTATGTGTGTAGAAATTAAGCCTTTGGGCCAGATGTGCAGACGATTAGCGAGTCGCAAATTGGTCACAAACCTATTTACAACCGTTAAAGTGGCCTTCCGGTATGTATGTATGCCATTCTGCATCCACAAATTGCGATGTGACCAATTTCTGATTTTGTATTGTTAGCGACTGATTTATGATCTTGCAAATATAGAATCGGTATTTGTGAGTCGCAAACCATATATTGGAGGGTTTCGCGATTTGTGACTTGCAATTTTGTTCTGATTCCACTCAGGTGGTAACTGTGCAAACTATAAAAGCTGTCCCACAATGCATCACGGGTTTCCACAATGGCTGCACTTTAGGTGACTGTGATGAAGAGGCTATTCCTGTCTGCCCAGCAGAAGAGGAGGAGCCAGACACAGGCTTCCCATATTCCAACAGACAGAGTAGAAAATATATGATTATACCAGCTGAGCAGCGCAGTGATGTTAGATTTGATAGATATACTTAAACCACATCTAGAAAGCAGTACCCTGCGCATCATTTCCATCCCCATGCAGGTGCAAGTGTTGTGCTCACTGCACCTTTTGGTCTTGGGTAGCTACCAGGGGGTGGTTGCTTTTGCCGGTGGGGTGTCCTAAAGTGTGTTATCACGTTTCTTTAGGGGTGCCCAGATGCCATGCTCTTACAGATAAACAATTACAAACACCTTCCCAGGAATGCCGGAAAAAAGCACAATGCCAAATAAAACATTTACAGGATTGCCAAATTCACCCATGTATTAGGATATGTAGATGGACTCATATTCGTGTATGACCTCCTGCACATATTGAATATCTGTTCAGAAATAGGAAAAATACTCATTCTCTTAAAATTCAAGTGGTATGAGATGCCCATAATGTCATCATAGATATAGTGGCAAAATACCCTGGGCCTCATTTATGAAAAGTGACGCATCGCTGCGTGAAAACAGCGATGCGTCACTTTTCACTGCACCCTCCTTGCGCCACCAATGATGCGTCATATTTACAGTATGACGCATCATGGCGCAAGGAGTTACAGATACGTCAGTATTTCTGACGTATCTGTATGGCGCAAAAGTGACGCATTGCTAGAGTGTGTCACAAAAGTGACGCAACTCCAATAATGTGTCCTTTCACATGGGGTAAGCCCCATGTGAAAGGGATTGCGTCAGTCTTACGCCTGCTGTGAAGCAGGTGTAAAAAATTTACGTATTTGTGTCCTAGAAGTGACGCAGTGAAATCTTATAGATTTAATTGCGTCACTTCTATGACCCTTTTTTGTGTCAGAACGCCCTCCCCTGCATACATTATACCTGGCGTAGGTATAATGTAGCACAGGGATTTACAAAGTGACGCATCTACCTAGATGCGTCACTTTGTAAATATGGTGCAACAAGGCACATTTTTTACGCCGCTGGTGCGTCACACAAAGTGACGCACCGGCGGCGTAAAAGTGACGCACTGCCTCATAAATGAGGCCCCCAGGGAGCACCCATGATGCCTACATATTCAGGCACAGTGAAATACAAAAACACCTGGAACGTGGAGAGTTTGGCAATGGCTATGTATTAGGTGATGGGATGTTGTAATATTAAGGACATGTATGTGTCTCTCTATTATCAGGTCATGCCATGCTCACATTAATATTTCTTCTGCCAGGTGACAGTGCATATGCATTAGCACCTTTGATTCTGTACACATACCTAGACCCTGCAGACCAAAATGAGAGGCATTATAACATTGCCTATCGACACACAAGAGCTGTCATCGAAAGGACCTTTGCATTCTCAAATCAAGATTCTAGTGCCTGCACAAAAATGCAGGTGCACTCCATTATGCTCTGGAGATAGCCTGCAAAATAGTGGTAAGCTGTGCCATTTTACACAATAAAGCTGCCAGGAGTAGCCTACATCTCAATGTGGAGGACACATTTTCAGAAGAATAAGAGCCACAAGCCCCTCTACAACAGCCTGGAGACCAGAGCATGGCAGTGGAGGGGAGATGCCAAAAGGATCATGTAGCAACACATTACTTTGCGAAAAAAGTTATGAGTAATACGGCACTCGCGTAAATGACATGTGCGTAGCCATTAGCGCAAAGTAAAACAACCTTTAATGTCAGGCTACTCATTTTCTTTAAATTTTTAAAGTGTACGATTAACCACATGGCAAGTACAATGCAAAAAGAATGTTAGTTACATGTTATGTTATGTTATGTTATGTTATATTTGCTTTTGTATAGCGCAACGGCTACTCAAAAAGAGTGTCCCGGCGCTTTAGGTACATCACCAAACAAATAATAACAATGCTAAATTGCCAACTTTAGATCACATGTTTTTGCGGGTATGGCCAACATGCCCTGACCATGCTTGGTCTCCAAAAGGGTTACGCTGCTGCTGAGACACAGGGCGCGGGCATCAGTGACCGATACACTGCTCACACTTGCAATCTCGTCACTGTTCAGAGGGGTGTCTCCAGCTCCTCCTGCTACCTGTGTGGTCTGTAGCAGCACAACAGCTGACGTGATCCCCTAAGCCCCTGGCAACATCACTGCTGACGTTTTCCATCTCCACCTGTAGTGTGACAGCCCATCTAGTGAGGCTTGTAGTGGAATAGGCCAAACGACCAATGGAATGACTTAGCCGGTCCATTCTTGTAGCAGCACTGTAATCATGATGCCTCTGATGTGCACAGTTGGCCACCATTTGCTGACATAAGTCCTGTCTGACAGTGGTCGGGCTCACTAGATTAGTGTTCATTGTGGCCAGATGTGTCCCAACATTTTCAGAGCCACCAGTAATGCTCTGCTGCATGTTCCTGTTAATGATTTTCAACTGCTTGTTTTGCAAATGTTGATTTTGGAGCAGGGATGCCTCTAAGTCAAGAAACAACTGTGCGGTGGTACCATCCTCAACAGCTGAATGTAACCCACTACGCCTTTTCCGCCCATGCCCTGGAACACCCTGGTGTTAACTCACACTTGGCAGTGGGATTTGATTTGGTGGCAGAGGGACATCATCATCCTCTGTTGCTGTGGCCTCTGGTGACACTGACACATTTCAATGTTGGGGTCTTGATGTGCTTGGGTCTATTGGGGTGGGTTCCTCTGTTGTCTTGTTGGCATCATCCACTCCATTAACACTGATGTCCTCACCATGTACCTGAGGGAGATCTGTAGGACAAATGAGATACATTATATTCACCTACATGATGTGTTGCCCAATAAATATGCATATGACTCCTAAGCTGACTTTTTTAACTACATTGCTCAGAATGCACTTTCATGGTACAATACTTAACATATGGAGAACAACTGCTTGATTCATGCTGAAGGACAATGTGGATTTGGACATAAATGTGTGGTCTGAGATGTGTCAAAAGTAAATAATGAACACTTACTTTGTGAGATTCCTGGTGCAGAACTCTGGATGGTCACAAAACCCACAAAAGCCTACAGCTCCAGTGTGGTCTATTCCATGGTCTCAAGTCCAGTGGGTGGTGGTACTGTTGGTGGGCCGCCACCTGTTCCCTCGAATTCCTTGAGTCGCGGGCCACCTTTTACTTTGTCTGTGACGTGAGATTATTTCACCTCTTGTGGATTTCCTCTATGGAGCAATAACTGACTTCAATGGCATTGGTTTTGGCTGTAATTTCCAGTCCGAGTTTCATGTTTTAAGAGTCTGACACTAGCATTGATGCTCTTTCACATAGGACATCATGGTTCTCACAGCACTCCTCTGCGAGTAACTCAATTTGGGCAAATGTTTGTTTTCTTTTCTTCCCTACAGGTGTTTTTTCAGTTGTTTGGCTGGCCATGGCTCATGATTGGGCTCTTTTGAGTTTGTTAAGCCTATGCTGTGTATGGCAGCAGAACTCCTCCTCCAGTCAGGCTGGTTCCCAGGCAGGTCCTGTGAGGCACTTCCTGGTTCAGAGGTGATTACCCTTGACCAGTATTTTTCCCTATTTACAATGCAGATAGCAATTTGTTATTGTTATTGTTATTGTTATATAGCATTTATAAAGCGCAAACTGTCGCTCCGAAAGGAGCATCCTGGCGCTCGATTTGCAAAATACCAAGTAGGAAACAAGTTGAATCACAATTTTGGTGATCGCTTTTAGCGGGTAACAAAATTGCAAAGTGACTTGTTTCTGACTTGCTATTTTCTGACTCATATGTGGATTTACAATTTCCTAATTGTGATTCGCATTGATTTATAAATAGTAACATTTTTTGGGGTAAGTACACGTGGTCATGGGTGCTTTACAAGTTGTCTATAATTTAATATCCAAATGCTCCCCACGCCCAGGTACAACTGATTCCACTGGGTATGTATTCACTGGGTGCAAAATGTATGCACCATTCCGCACTAGAAGCCAAAGACTGTGGGATAAATTTAAAGTATAATTTCCCTTGGCAAAAAGCCTGTGGGCAAACACCCCGGAGAGTAAAAATGTGAGCTTTTTTATTAATCTGATTCTGATGCAAAAAAGAAATTGTTCTTGAAATGAAGATTTTAAGGGAAATGAAATAAGTCCCACAATGTATTTATTTAACAATAGACATGTGGCTTCTTCATAACTACAGATTTGTCTTTAAATGTTGGCTCCATATCCGGGAAGAATTGTCTTACACACTCTAACCAGGTGATTACCAATCTATGCCAAATAGGACTCTATATAGAAGGATTTATGATCTTCAGACACTGGAGTGAGGAGTCAAGTGTCGTCTTATGCCCATATGAAGGAGGTGGTCCTCTAGGGCCATGTGAGTTGTACACAACCACCTGCTATGCCTTCCCAAGAATGAACAGTCGGTCAGACAGTAGAGAATGAAAAACGTACATTTATTCAGGTACATACTCTGCAGACAAGCCCAGTCGGACCTTCACCCTAGGATGTCTGTCGAGGGGACTGACTCCCTAGGGTACGCTAATACATAATGAACCTCCCAGGAGACTTCGGCCACACCTCTGATGGAAAACTACCTGCTTGAGCCAGGCATGAACAAGGGAGGTACACAGAGATGAGCTAGCACCTGCCAGAGGGGTGCACTATCAGAATCTCACAGCCAATGTGCCGAGTCTCAGCGTCTCCTGACGTGGGAGCAGATCTACATGTATACAATGGAATGCGAGAGCAGAATATTTGTCTGTAAGTAAGTCGAGTTACAGCCTTGAACAGGAAAGAAAATAATAAGGAAGTACAGTGTTCTGCTGAGGCAAGCGATTCTGAATACATGGGGCCTAATACGAGTACAGCCCAGGCAGTCTAATACGGATTATGAAATACAAAATAAAGACACACTGGCTAATCGAAGGCCTACATGCTGCAGGGATAACTCAGTGGGTCACATAGCGTAATACGAATGCATATATTTTAGCCACACAATGCTAACCTAATATAACATAACAAGTACATTATGGAAGAGGGGAATTTCAAATCTAATTTATAGTTAGGTCTCAATATTTCAAGTTCGCAACTTTGGGTTGTAGTCATTTTGTAACAAAGTCTAGTACCTCCCCCTATCTATTTTGGGCCTCTTACGATCTTTTATACGCAGTGCTGTCTGATGAAGGTGAGTCGCTGGCTGGCCGTGATGCACAATGAAACATGTATCAACTGTGAAATAGGAAGTGCTCACACACAATCCCAGTTTTGTGGGGGGTATTTCATATCTCAGAAGCTTGTATAAACACTTTAATATTTTGATTTGTTTTATAATGGCTATGTGTAAACATGTATGGGTTTTAAATATTTTCATTATTTTGTATTGAAGAGGTTTATCATTAAGTCTATGGTCACATTATTTTCAATTAAATGCTTATAAAATACAGATGCATGCATATAGGTTGTACCCTGGATGTAGGTATTGATTATGTATTATGCATAGAATGTATTTTTGTTTATATTTTGGGTTGTACACGTTGTAATAAATCAAGGCATATGCAATTAGTGTTTTTTCAATAGCCCTGTGATGTCATGTTATGGCAAACAAAGAACACATGCAATGTGAGTATAAAACAGAAATAAAGATCTGACAGGTTTTTTCTTCTTTCATTTCACTTATTCCCCTGTCCCGGGACCTATATTGTGCATTTCACGGGGCTCCCTCGCTATTAATATTGTGCCTCTCCACAGTCAAAGTTTTCACCACTTCTTTACGTCTACTTATGGTTGATCAGTGCCACTTGAACGTGAGTCCTCCCTGCAAGCTAAACCTGTATCTTAAGTATTTCAACTGATTTAACCTCACGGAAGAGCTCATCGTCCCTAGACATCAGGACATCTTGTACTCTATGGACTTTTCCTTTGTCGATATCTGAGACTTATTTTAATTCTTGCATTTGCTGTCACAAATTGGGCATGGTCACTTCCTCCTAATATAACATTTCTTTTTTTTCTCCATATTCTCATATGTTGCCCATCCGTCTCCTTATAATAATTGACAGGTTGGCTGAGAGAGCCTTTACTGAACTTTCTTTTAGCTGGGTGATCTTCAAGAAACCTGCTGATAACGATCTTCAAATATAAACCAATCAAAACGTGTTTAAATATAGTCCCTCTCTTATTAAAATCGCCCCTGATCACTAGCATCAGGGAACCTAAAATAAAGCTCTTCTAGGCCTGTGCCTAAAGTCCTCGGAACATCTCTTTGTATCATTTCACGCGATATCTTAATTATTTACAAAAGCTTTTTTTCCAGCTTAATATCCTAAAATTGACAAATAAATTTCATTTTTATCAACACCTATCAGAACGTCCATGCCTTTACAATTGTATTGTATTGCATGTATACAGCACTTACTACCCATGACAAAGTGTCGTCGTTCACTATATTGCCTACAAATATTACCGACCCAGTGCCCCTCCCCACCTTGGGTCGACTCCTACCACTGGAAAGGACTAGCTTTGTGTAGCCCTTGAATCCTATCATATGCGGACTTTGCAAACTCCAAGGGGCATATTATCAAGAAGAGCGTTACAAGTTTCGCCGATTTAGCGGCAGAAAATTTCCGCTAAAACGGCGATAATGGGCTTGATAATATGCCCTGGAGAATTCCAATAGAAGCCCAGGTTGACACCATATTATCAAGCCCATTATCGCCATTTTAGCGGCAGTTTTCTGGCACTAAACCGGTGATAATTTTTAACGCTTTTCTTGATAATATGCCCCCAAGTTTGCTGTAATAATCTGTGGGGCATATTATCAAGGAAGGACGTTAAAGCGGCGATAATGGGCTTGATAATACTCCCTCGATAATTCCCATAGAAGTCCAGGTTCTGGTGTTACCCTGGGCTTCTATGAGAATTCACAAGGGCATATTATCAAGCGCATTATTGCCCTTTAGCGGCAGTTTCCTGCCGATAAAAGCGGCGATAATGTATCACCCTTTCTTGATAATATGGCCCTGTGTTTCCAGATCACAATATCGACTTTTAAAGCCAAACACATTGCAGGAACCTACGTGCATGTTTTCCCCTTTTCAGGACAAGTCTGGTACGTGGATAAACTCTAATGCGTTTGATTTGACTTACCTCTTCCCCCCCTGAATAAATCAGCCTCGTTTCCTGTCCACATAAATGATATAGCCAATTCATGTGTTCAACCAGCAGCAATCTTTTTCTCTTCCAACACTGTTCTGGAGGTGATTTTTAGACGTGTTTTTTTCCTTCATGTGTCTGTCTATTGTAAGATAGCGCCGAGAAGCTTTTGCGTTCGAGTGCTATAAAAATAAATATAACACGGTGTGAAATAACAGGCAATACCATGCTACTATGATCCATCAAGCATGTAAATGTGGTATACAGCGGATGTAGAAAACTCACCTCTGTGCAGAGTCCCCATTAATGCTGGCTTTCCAGGGGTTGGTGACCCTCTCTTGCAGATTCACAGCCCTTGGCCAGGTTTTTATAGGCCACCATAACGCTTTCCTTCTGCCGTGCTGGCATCAGTAAATCGTTTGCCTTTATGTACGCTTTATGTAAAATTAGCTTGCAGGTTCTTATATCCTGTCTGGGGCTAGGCTGAAAATTTTAGACGGGAGGAATCATATTCATTAATGACAACATATGTGAAAATATTTGGCAACCTCCGTGCGTGTCGTTGGATGCTCTTGTCTCCGTCCCCTAAATACTGTTTCACCGCTGAAGAGTGGCGCGCGCCGGTCCCTCGCACCGGATGTGGTTTTCCAAAGTTTGAAAGTGTCCTCAAACAGTATGCGCCTGCCCGAGGCCACCCGGTGGCCATCAGGAGGGCGGGCCCTTAGTCACGTAGGGCTGCCCCCGACCCCCAGCTAATGGTTGCCACCCCTCAGGGCAGGTTGCCCGGTGGAGGTGGGCGGAACTATGACGCACGTCCGGGGCTGGCAGGGAGAGGGTATATCTCCTCCTCTGGCCGTTGTGGTGGCCTCTTTGCCGCTCCGGACGTTGCGTCGAACACGTCGGGACACTCTTTCTCCTCACTCCGAGCACGCGTGGCCACTGCCTCGTGGGACACGCCGTTTGTCCGTCCCGCCATCTTCACTCGTGCTGAGTTTCAAGCCGTCTGAGGGAACTGCAAGTGGGGTGAGTGGCTGCCCCCCTCTCCCCGAAGCACCTTCCGGTAGGCCTGCCCAGCATTTGCTGGTTTATAATGCTTTCAGGGGAAGGGGCAGATTTAAGAGCTCCTCCGTACTTGGTCAGGCTCCCTGGTTTTGCGACGGAGAGGTAGAGATGTGAGAGGCTGGCGCCGATAATTTCAGCGTCCGCTTGGCGTGCGTACGGAGGGTGCAGGTTCGAACCCCTGTCTGCGAGTGTAGAAAAGCTTCAGGGCATTGGGGCATACTGCCGGGCGTTGGACCGCTCGTCTGTCTTGGCAGTTTTGCGTTATGAGTCGAATCCCCATTGCTAGATCTGTCCTCAGGATATGGCTTCACCCGGTCATCGTCGAGGTTGGACTGCCCGAGGGCAAGTTGGGGTGAGGGCCGCTCAGGCCATGTGTTTGGGCTGTGCTCACTCGGACATGTGGGTGTCTTGCCGTTGTTTCGTGCGGGTCCGGCGTGTATTGAGGCAACGAAGGCCAGGCTCCTGCCCTTGGGTGGCGGGGCTTCAGGACCGGGGGCTAGAGCGCAAGGTTCGCCCCCACCCTTCTTTCAGCCTGCGCTCTTGGGGTCAATAGCGCAGCTATAGGTCGGAAGGGACGAAAATCACCGCAGGGAGGCTGCACAGTGCCACGGTAGTTCATAATGGGGCCAGCGCTTCCCGCACTTAGCCGCTACCGCACTCCATGGGGACCCGTGCAGTGTGCCGGGGACCAAGACCGTCTCCGTGGGCAAGGCGGGGGGCCCCCGGAGTGTATGCCATCCTTTCCTTCTGGGTCATGGTGAGGGGCGGAGTGCATAATTATGCATGTCGTCCTTAAGTGGTCGCAATGTGGGCATAACAGGCGTGCAAATGTTTAAGTTGTGCTCAGGCCCGTAACAGGCGTGCAAATGTTCTAGGTTGTGCTCATGTTGTTACGATGCCTCATTGTCTCCCCCTCGTGGCTACCTTACTGATCCGGTGCTTTTGGGCAAAAGTAGATTCATCCACGCTTTATGCCGTTTATCGCATCGCCGCCAGTTGGGGGGAGTCAGCCTAGCATATGCACGAGGTTAGGATCGTTAGGCTACGTTGCCATGTTTGTTAGCACTGTTATGCTACGCTGCCATGTTTACCAAGGAGCTATAGCTCAAACGTAAGGCTCGTTCCTTTGGTGTGGACAGCCCTCACAGGCCAGGGTTCGAATCCTGCCAATGCTGTAGAATTTTCCCAAGGTAGGAAAATTATCAAAGTTTTAGTAAGAGGCACGAGGTGAGGACTGTTAGGCTAGGGGGTTAGTCAGCCTAACACGGGGATAAGGATTACTGTTTAGGCTGTGTTTCGAGTGGAATATGCAGGGAAATGTTTTATATCCTTTCCATGCTCAGTCTGCTATGCCGTAACATTAGGGAGAGAACGTGGCTTAACGGCTAGGGCGGTCGACCGCAGAGCTGAGGATAGGGTTCGAGTCTCGGTATGGGATTCAATTTCCCCGTGCCTTACAAATTTGAAAGTAGCCGTCGGTAACAGATCTGGTGCTCATTTACAGTGCTCTGATACCTTCAGGTCTAGTGCGTGCTATATAAAACTAGAAATGCAAATTATTATTTTCTTAACTTCCTTCGGTGTAATTAATGCAGGCAAATGTTAGTGGTGCCGATGCTCATTTGCTAGGCGGTAGTACTATCGCCATCGTGTGCTCATACTTGTTGGATGAGTCTGCCCAGCACGTGATAAGGCTCCGACTGTTAATGCTGTCCTGGGGCAGTATTTTGAAGGTTTTCACTGAGAGGCCCGAACAAAAGTTGGTCTGTTTCGGCACAGGGGGCCACAAAAAGCTGCGTGTGCCTCGCCTGCTCCGAGATCCGGTGATTAGTGTACTGCATGGCGGGCCTCCGGCTGTAAGTGGAGCCGAACTGGAGCGCTGCAACATGCTGTTGGGGGAGGGCGCCCTCGTGCGATGCCCCTCCCTCTTGTTCGGCCCCTACTTACCCCACCCGATCCACGAGCCTGTTCACGCACCACGTTCACAGCTGCTAAATACGGGCATCTGTGCGATCCTTTGCGGGTGCCAATTGGGCACAACCCCACGAGTATTGGTGTGGGTCATTCAGCAGCTAGCAGGCACAATGTCGCGCTGCTTGGTAACTCGGTTGAGCTTAATCCGTGAGCTTAATCCGCTGCGGTGGTGACCAATATCGTGACACTGACGTCGCTGATTCAGCAAGGACAGGGGTACCTTATTTGAGCTCCGACTGATCAGCGTTTCCAGGCTTGTTTCAGGCCTCTCCCTTGCGCGCTCCTTCCTGGAGTAATGTTATGCTTTGAGGGGAGGGGCGCGCCCAGGGGATTACGTGTGTTTTCTGGCCTGGTCGCTTGGGTGGCAGCTGTCTCAGCTGTGTCATCCAATGGGTGTCGCGGTATGCTTGTAAGAAAGACTTCCGTCATCTCACACACAGCAGCACTCCGCCATCTGTGCGGGGTGAGTGGTTTTGTTTTGTTCCGGCCCGGTAATGTCAGGGGAATGACCTCAGTAATATACTCAGTCCCATACATCGCACCGTCGTGCAGCCAGCCGTAGGAGCGCGGTCGGGCGGCGGGGAGGGGATCAGGGGCTCGCTTAATTATGGACGATCCCCTATATTTCTGGCACCCGTCGCGGCAAATTACTGAGGTGGGGGGCAGGCATGCGTGCGGTGTTGCGCCCGCCAATAGCCCTCCCTCGTGCCCGCTCCCCCCCCCTTTTTTCAAGGGTTTCGCAGTTCTGCTGGGGCGACACGCTTGGGGTTGGAGACCGATACAAAGTCTGTTTGAATTGAAGTGGACTGAGATGCAGTATACAGTGCTTTGGTATACTGAGGTATGCATCGTACAGTGCCCGCATAACATGCAGCGCTGTGTTTTACAGAGTGGCACGGTGCTGTGAATACTGAAATACACAGTGTACAGGTCTGGGCTCCACTGAGACACAGAGCGCTGTGCTATACTGAAATGCAGCGCCAGCCCTGAGCGGTACTGAGATGCACAGCAGCGAAGTGTTATATCGAAATGCACAGTGTAAAGCGTTGTGCTTTTAAGAAATGCACAGCGTCGTGTAATATAGAAAGGATGTTCTGAAATGCACAGCGTCGTGTAATATAGAAATGACTGTGTATATCGAAGGGCCCAGTGTTAAGCGATGTGCTCTACTGTAATGCACAGCGTCGTGTAAGATAGACATGTTGTTCTGAAATGCACAAGCGTCGTGTAAGATAGAAATGATGATCTGAAATGCACAGCGTCGTGTAAGATAGAAATGAGGATCTGAAATGCACAGCGTCGTGTAAGAGAGAAATGATGATCTGAAATGCACAGCGTAGTGTTAGATTGAAATGCACACTATATCTGTGTTATATCCAGATATAGTGTCCAGCGTGTGCTCTACTACAACACTCAGTGCGTTGTGATATCGAGAGGCACAGTGTTCGCGCTGTGCGGTACTGAGAAGCAGAGTACCGAGTGCGTGGTTATATCGAGATGCAGGGTCAGCGCTGTGCGGTACTGAGATGCACAGTGCTGCCATATCCTAGGCACAGTGGACAACATTGTGCTCTACTGAAACGCGCAACATTGTTATATTGAAATGCACAGTGTGCAGCGTTGTGCTCTACTGAGATGCTGTGTTATATTGAAATGTGCAAAAGCAACGCTGAGATGCGGTGCAGTATTAGATTGAGATACAGTGTGCAGCGCTGTGCTCTTCTGAGATGCACAGCGCTGTGTTTCGTTGAGAGGCACGGGGTGTTGCGCCGTGCTCCAATGTGACCCTCAGCGCGTGTATATCGAGATGCAGTGTGCAGCGCTGTGCTCTAAGGTGAGGCGCTGTGCCCGTTCTATTGAAATACACGCTGCACAGTGCTGCGCGCTGTGCTCTAAGGAGAGGCGCAGTGCCTTTTCATGAAATCCACGGTGTGCAGCGCTGTGCGGTACGGAGACGCACAGTGCCCTTTCTTATATTGAAATGCACATTATTCAGCGCTGGGTTTTCCCAGATGCACTGGGATCCTTCCCAGCCTCGCCTCATCCATTTCTCGGGCCTCCTCCCGCCTCACACATTCTTTCATCGGCTCAGCCCTTTATCGAGGCTGTTCTTGACAATTTATGGCGGACCCCCCCCCTGACACTCACCTCTATTCGAGTTCAGCTGGGGTCTTCGTGAAATATTTGGGCCCCACAAAGTAGCCATTGTTGCATTCCTCACGCGTGGTTGCAAATTCCTCCTTTGGCCGGCCTTAATGTAAGACGAGTGTCTACGGCGCTAGCGTCCACCTCCAAGTTGGGGAACCGGGTTCGGTCCCTGCGGGGACGCTCAACATCCTGTGATTCTGGGCAGATCCCCCCCTTTACCTAACAAATATGAAGGTGTGAAACTCGTGCTTGCGTAAAGCTCTCTGATATCCGATGTCTTCGGGTCCAGTTCGCGTTAAAATTATTGTGGGATCCTACCTGGAGAACGAACCACACTTTTGTTATTTTGCCGACTTATAGCGCTTTGAGGCAGTATTGGCGCTACCTATCATTCTGCGGATTGGGATGAAGGCCCTGCACTCGTTACTCTGTAAGAAATATGCAGCATATGCTTACTGATCACAGAAGGTGTATATTCTCTATACACACGCCGGCGGTATCACAAATATCTGAAGGTAGCGCACTAAGGGGCGGATTTGCGGGTCCCTTGCGTCACTGTTCACATGTTAAAGTGATGCAGGGGTGACGCACGGGGCGTGCAAATGTGTCCCTATATACCGTGGGCCATTATTGCGCCTAAAGATGTCAGGGAACGGTACTATACCGTTTGTTTTAGGTGCATTTCGTCATTCGTCATTCGATTGCTTCTTAGTGTGGCTAGTAGTATTAGGATTGTCAGAGCGCCTCAGTATACACTAAATAGAAGGTGCTGAGATGATGCGTTATTGTGCATTGCACATTTAACAAAATATTCATAAAACAAACGATTACCGATTGAAAACAAAATTACTATCGTTAGGAAAGATTGGGGTATGAGTGAAGAGGTGCTACCAGGAATGAGTCTCCAGTGCACAGACCATCAACGGGGCACCCGAAGCAAGCCACGTGACCCCTAAAATGAATGCCATAGCGACATCTCCCAGCCCTACCTCCAGGTTGGAGAGGCCTGTAGTGTGATTTTCATTTCAAAGACACACAGATCATCAGCCAACTAACATGCATAACACCATTCTTATGGATGTGTGTGGTTCGGTGATCACGGGGTGCTGGAGGTCAGTGGTGCTAGAATAGCTCACTGTCGCCACCTGCTGGCTATCTGCCAGATGGTGATAGAGAAGAGATCCCATGGGTTATCTTTCTATGCGTCATATTAGAACAGTAGCAAAACCTAGGTCTAGCCCTGAGCTAAAAGGACATATATAACCTTGCGCATAACGATCCTGGGGCCTTACCAAGTGGTAGTCTGTCCTTCTTATGCGCATTCCCGGGACCTGCACTGTTTTACTTATCCTATGTAGAACAATAGTCAATTTGCTCTTCCTAATACTGCTGTCGTCTGTCAGTTCTCCCAAGGCTCTGGATGCGGGAAACCAGCCCATCCGCTGAGCCTTCAGCTCGGGTACACCAGCTGCTTCTCAGTAGTATGTAGGGTCTACAGCCTGCAGTTTTACTCAGTTCATGTACTAGCAGGGCAATTGCGCCACTGCCTGAGCCGGGACTGCCAAGCTTACCTATAGAGGTGGGCCCCCAGAAGACTCTCAATATAGAAGTGCCCAGGAAGTGAAATATCAGCCGTATGAAGGCACTGAATGTCTATCTGGTATTCCAGACCCCCTTTTCTTCGCTCTCCATATTAAGGCGTTGGCTTGCACATTGGGCTCCTAGCCGGAATTGGACCCACGGTTTCTCACTGGGTTAGCGGGGTTGGGCTCCCCGGGGCTGCGTTGAAACAGCCTTGTGTGAACTTAAGTATCCTTCAGATTCCCGTGTGCCCCCCCCAAGGTGAGGAGTTGGCCTATACTGGGAGCACCTTGGTTCAGCTTATTAATCCCTTAGGTCGGGGGTCGAAGTCAACGGTATAGACCAGATATTCATGAGGTAGCATGGTTGAGCTGCCCCCAAGTCGTAGGGGCATGGGATACCAGCTGTTTGCATTGGCAAGCCTGTATATAAAATGTAAGTCCTCCTAGGCTTTGCGCACTGAATACCCCTCTGTACTTGCTGGGGTATAGTTGCATAAGCGTTCACGAAGCACAGTTCAGTGACTTTGGAGAACGGCGCCTCGGGGGTATATGCTCAGGCATGTACTGACGCAGGTAGGGATCTCAAGGGGGCACTTAGATCTGTCCCGGCAATCCCTTTGTGGTGGTCTTAAGTAATCCCACAGACAGCGATCTTAGTCAGATTTGGCTGGGGATGTCTTAGGGGTGGCGGACATAAGTTTTGAAGCTAGCCTGTACATCACTCTCAGACGTTGCAAAACAGATCAGACAGGCAAAGGGTCGGTTACCCGGTTGGCCCCCTTGGGTGACCCCTGCTATTACCCTGTAGAGACCCTCAAGTCCTTCCTCGCTCACGTCCTGCGGTCCCAGGTTACCTCTCAGCCATGCTGACCTGGGTCCCTTGACCAAATACCAAATGGATAAAAATATGCTTGCGTGCCTTGATTGAGCTGGTTTGCGGAGGCAAGGGAAAAGGTTCTCCAGCCATTCATCCCGTTGGGGGCTGCCACCTCTGCTCTCAAGGCTGGCATGCAGCCAGAGAGTGTTCAGAAAGGTAGCATGGCCTAAAGCTGTCCCCAGACTAAACCCGAGAGGGCGGGTGATGCCTGCTGTTATACCTTTTCAATCTTGTATTGGCACATGCAAGGTCATCGTCCTATTCATAAAAGGATATTATTATCCCTTCCATGCCTCTGTGCGCTTGTAGGATAGCAGCACAAGCGTTATTGTAGGCACACTGTCTCTATGTTGTGCGGAGAGTGGCGTTACAGCAGTAGTCATAACCTGGCTGGGTGTAGCCTGCTGTTGCTTGTCGTGAAGGGTGTTCAAGTGTCAGGGCTGGTGCTGGAACGCCGTTAATTTGACACGAAGCGCCTTCAACAGTAGGGGCCCCTTCTTCCCATTGTCATTCCTGGTAATATGACTCTCGAACCAGGGATGGTACACAAATTTTGTGAGGGATAAGACCCAGGGTATCGGCAGATTAGGGGCAGAAGGGCCTGCGTTTCGTCAGGCATGCTTCTTATGTCCCTGGTGAGGTGCTAAGTTGTGCCAAGCAATTATAAAGTTTAGGAAGGAAGCTCTGTGCCATGAAGAAAGTTACCCAACAGAGGGGTCGGGGCTTCTTCAGACATGAAATGATTCAGGACAAAGTAAAGGTTACTTCAAGGTGGATGGAGTCCTGACGCCGGTTGGCTTAGACTTATTCCTCCTCAATTTAAAAAAAGGCTCTGCTGAGCAAGGGTTGCAGGTAAAAGGAGTAGCGTTGGTGGGGGACCCGTGCGACGGCGGGGACCATCGCACAGGCTGTGGTGGAGTTACAGGGCAATCCGGAAACAGAGAGGTGCGAATCAGTACTTCAGCGGGCACATAGGGGTGCCAGAGCCTAACCTAGAACCTCATGTGAGGCTAGGAATCCGAGACGGCGCCCCAGTAGTCCTTCGGGCGGTTGTGGGCCTGTGCAACCGGGGGTTGCTTAGATACGCCCCGCAAGGGGCGTGAGTAGTTTATTACCATAATGATCAGCAGCGGGGTGGTTCGCCACTGTGCTGATTGGCTCATCAGGCGGGCAGGTGGCGAGAATGCGGCCTGCCCTTGGATTGCCCGTAAGATAACCCAACGTGATTACATAATGTTGTATGTAACAATAAACCTGCAGCAATTTTTCCCAATCTTAACACTTGTGTCTGTGTGTTATTTGCGGGATGTTGTTATGGGGGTGGGGGGTTCCTGTGGCCCTGAAGTGACTATGCGCCTGCCCGAGGCCACCCGGTGGCCATCAGGAGGGCGGGCCCTTAGTCACGTAGGGCTGCCCCCGACCCCCAGCTAATGGTTGCCACCCCTCAGGGCAGGTTGCCCGGTGGAGGTGGGCGGAACTATGACGCACGTCCGGGGCTGGCAGGGAGAGGGTATATCTCCTCCTCTGGCCGTTGTGGTGGCCTCTTTGCCGCTCCGGACGTTGCGTCGAACACGTCGGGACACTCTTTCCCTCCCTACCTCTAACCCTGAGTGTCAGCTATGGGGGGGCTCCTGAGGGAGTTTTAATGTGTTTTCCTTTTTCGTTGCAGGTGGAGTTACAGGGCAATCCGGAAACAGAGAGGTGCGAATCAGTACTTCAGCGGGCACATAGGGGTGCCAGAGCCTAACCTAGAACCTCATGTGAGGCTAGGAATCCGAGACGGCGCCCCAGTAGTCCTTCGGGCGGTTGTGGGCCTGTGCAACCGGGGGTTGCTTAGATACGCCCCGCAAGGGGCGTGAGTAGTTTATTACCATAATGATCAGCAGCGGGGTGGTTCGCCACTGTGCTGATTGGCTCATCAGGCGGGCAGGTGGCGAGAATGCGGCCTGCCCTTGGATTGCCCGTAAGATAACCCAACGTGATTACATAATGTTGTATGTAACAATAAACCTGCAGCAATTTTTCCCAATCTTAACACTTGTGTCTGTGTGTTATTTGCGGGATGTTGTTATGGGGGTGGGGGGTTCCTGTGGCCCTGAAGTGACTATTACCAGCAGCAAACTTCATAGGGCAAAAAGTTGGCGCTAGTGCTCGCTCAAGATTGAAGGACAACATAAAAAGATGAATGCTCTGTTTTAAAAGGTTATGCTGCTGTCCATCAATGTGACATGGGATCGATGAACCCTATCACGCCATTTGATTGTCACCGAGGAGAAATTCCCCTTCACAGGCGATACAGTAGAAACGCATTTCATTCTCATCCCGATGAATTTAGTCAAGATTAACCCCTAAACCTCTCATAGGAACATTTCTAGAAGATATTTTAATGGAAATACTTTTCTTAGTTTTAATGTGCTCAAAGCCTATCTTTGCTGTCAGTCCAGGGAGTGATTGCGCATCCTAATGTCGTGATTGGCTGGTTGGCTGTCGTTTTGTACTTCCAGCATACATGGAAGGTCCTCAGTTTGTCATTGAATAAGTGCAGAACTGTAGCTAGATTTCATGTGTGCTATTTCATTTATTGCATGGATTGAATACTGTTAATTGTGTAGGTATTTTGGAAGTCGTACGGAAGTATCCCTTTAGGCACTCGTGCATGCCTTTGTGAATTGGCCTGGGAATAAAATTGTAAGATTCAGGGACTATTCATATACAGTTATTAAAAACGGGAATGACTGAGCTCTACTTGCACTTTTACTTATACAAGCTGGTCCTTTCTAGGCCCACACACAACAGTAAAAGAGTATTCCTACAGTCTTACTTCACACATTCACAAATGATTTTGTGAATCAGACCGAAGTGTTACGAATGCCCCAAATAGACCAATAACGTGGGCACATAATGTCAGAATCATGAGTTTGTACTTTGGAGAGCTTAACACACCTGAAATTATGCATTCGACAAAAAGCCACGTTCTGCACATATTTCAGTACTGATTGTCATGATTACAATGATGAGAAAAGTAGATGAGTCGCAGGGATAGCCTTCTGGTTGGAAGATGACTCATTGATGCAGTAGTGTGGATTCCAGGCAGCAGGCAAATGAATGATTTTAATTTGGACTGTAAAATATAACAAAAGGAAGGTTTCAGTGACTTTCTCGCTCCGTGTTTTTAAGAGGCCTGAGTCAATAGTACTCTCCGGTCAGAGAGTGTGACACCACAGCTACCAGCACAGCAATCGAGTATTGAATTGATCACCCGGTTTTTGTTCCATCTGTGCATGCAGTATTGCTCTGGGTGTTGCGTGTGACAGTATTGAGTGCAAGAGATATGATTGTAGTAGTTGTGAGAGGTGTGTGTGTGGGTTGTGCTGAATTAAACTGTAATTATTTCACTAACTGTGATCTTTAAAATGTTGAATTATAATGCACCATATGTACATAAGTGGCCAAATGATGATAGTCACTGTTGTAATTGATAAATATACACATATAATGAAAACATTGCTTTAAGATGTGAAAAATGAAAAGATTTATATAAAAAGAAAAAAAAAAGAAAAGATGCAATAAGTAATCATTTTGTGTGGAGAAGAATGTTTCTTATGTCCCATGTGTGAGCTTTGAGAAGCCTCTATTTAAAGAAATGTAGTTCTTGAGGGAATACTACTTTGGTAGTTTGTATTTGGTTTTTTCTTCCCCCTGTTCCCAGACCTTTTTAGTTAATTTTCTCGGGGGGTTCCTTGCCAATCTAACTATCTGCAATACAACCCCAGTAATAAACAACTAACATACAGGACAATTTTCCCTTTCAAGTTGGAAAAACTGATTTTTAAGCAGGAAGAGATAAAAAAGAAGCTGCCATCGTTGCATAAAAACCCAGTCACAACATATTTTTGGGATTATTTAAAACCCTACTTCAGGTTCAGCAGATAAATATTGCTGTGAAATAAATCAATTAAGTGGTGTTTTATAGGATCAGAAGGGGGAGTTTAAAAATGTGTCATACTATAGTTTACCACTTATGCAAACAATAAAGTCAAATTGTGAAGTGAAAGAAATGTTTTACAGAGATACATATCTTTTAAATGAATGTCTCATCAATGGTCGAAGTCATGGCCTAATTGTGTTTTTCATGAGTTTAGAAGTTGAAGGATGGTCCTAAAAAGAGCTACCAAGATACAAATAAAGGTTTTATTGCAGGCAAGTCAATGGCTGACTTCATGGATGGTGATAAATTTAGCAATCAATGCATTCAAAGAGACTGACCACCAAAGTAGCAACCATGTAATCAATTACAGTGATTTATGTGGCAGATCAGTCCCAAATTATGCAGCAGCGGTGACACAATAATGCAGCAAGAGAAGGCAAAACATGCAGCATTATGCAGCACATCCTGTGGCTCTTATATTTCACAATTTAGTCTTTTGAACAAACATTTCAAGAGTTGTCAGCTTGATCACAAATCACCATATTGCATTTTTAGTTGCTTTTTAAATTCACTAATCGAGGATATGGAACACTGTACATTATACACAGTAAGAATAAAGTAGAAGAAATGTACAAAGTTGTGATCGATTAAATATCGAGTTCATTGTGACCTTTAATATTATAGTAAAGAAATTGCAAGGTTTAATCTGTAATTTTAATAATCACTCTCATGCGACTACATTTAACTGCATTCTCCAGTAAGATTCTAGAGGGGCATATAATAGCCACTGATATGTGTATTGAGAGGATGCTGATATTGCTTGGAGATGATGTGAGTCCCCACAAAGTAAAAATGTCACTATTTTATGAAAGGTCGGGTTAGGTCTCAATAATTTATACATGAGTTCAATAATTTGTAGCTGTATCACAGAGCTGGCAGGCTGAAGTTAGGACAATTGTGTAGAGCATTTATCAGTACCAAAACAGTTAAAAACAGCAGAAAATCAACATAATAAAAATCCCACTCTAATCTATTAAAATAGTGTACATTTAGAAAAGAATTAGTCAACAAAATGAAAAGACTTGGATTCATTTTAATTCTAAATATAGTCTAAAACGGCGAAGCATCAAATGCAGTTATATGGTAGTACCAGACCAGGTCAGACTTTAAGGATAAAGCAGACCACAAGCTACTGCTGGTTTGATACAGAGATCAGGTTTGTCCCCACTGAGAGTTGACCTTTTAACATAGATTTTCTAAAGGAAAGCCATCGTCAATGGGTCATTGGCAAGTGGGGTGGCAGGCTGGATTGGAAAGAATGCGAGAACATGGTTGACTGGTGAAACGTGGGTTTTTGATGGGAACCTTGACTCCAGGGAGAAACTTCACACAGTGGTTGTCAATGGCAGGAAAGCTCTGAGTGGACGAAGTCCAGAATCTGTGAGCAGAGAGGGCCCGTTGTCAGCCAGATGCTGTTAAACGTCAACCTCGGTGAAGCCTCTCTATGTTAGGACTTAGACACTTTTCTGGAAGTTGAAATCATTTCAGCAGGGAAATTCTGCAAATCCATCCATTTATTCAACAGTAGCAGTTGCACATTTGGTGTCAGACATGCTCTCCACTGGCTCGTTGGAGGAAAAGTAAAAAAAAATAATTAAGTGTCCAGTTTTAGATATTAGGTTAGTAGGAGCACATTTTAACAACCAACAAGGAACCAGTACCTGTGGGCACCAAATGGGGGTTAGGACATACTCTCCCAGAAGCCATTAGCAGGGTCCATGGCAAATCACATTGGCTCTTGTCAGCTGGTTTCTTTGAAAGTAGGCTTCTTGTAGCTTTGGTGACCATGTAGCTTTACAGGAGGTCAGCTAACTGACCCTTGGAGTCCACTTATTTTTCCTTTGTAGAAGTGAGAGCAAGTCCATCCCTTGGGGGTCTCTCTCTATAGGTTTCTGAGGAGGTGCAATCCTTCTTCTGATTTTCACTGATCCAGATGTGTTCTGATGAAGCTCTGAATCAAGGAAGACATTCACCTATGCACACATAACCAGCAGACTGGACTACGGAAACGCCCCATCAACAAGTCTCTACTCCGCAAACTCCAGATGATACAGAACAGGGGGAAGAGCCTTCTCCTACATCGCGGCAAAGACCTGGAACGAGCTCCCGATCAACATCAGACGTGCCCCTTCCTGAACACCTTCAGGAAGTTCGCAAGACCTGGCTCTTAGACCGAACGGAGTGGCTGATCCCCCCCAGCTCTTTGGGACCCTCACAGGTGAGTAGTGCACTTACAATTCCCTGATTGATTGATTGATTGATTGATTGATTGATTGATTGATTGATTCAGGGATGCTGCATTTATGTGGGGCACTAGCTTGTGGGTGGGGGAAAATCCCTGACAAATAGGGCACAACTTCCCAAAGTATTATTCCTTCCTGATAGGGGTTTGACCATAAACAATCCCACAGTACCATCTCCTGGAAAAATCCAACATGGGAGAACCGTTCTTCCCGTGGGCAGATCTTTGGGCACACCCCTTAGGTGTTTTTAAGGAAATTAGAAACTCCCCCTGCAAACCAGTTCTGAAACACGTTCCCCATCACAGGGACTGGTGCTATCCTGACTACCTGGACAATGACAAGGGCAATGCTAGGTGTCGTTACATCTGCCTGTGACAGGGATGCCACTTTGAAAATTGTGCAGTTAGGCAGGACATCTAGTAAGGAGAAGGTCACACCTCCTCTCACCAAAGGCCCCTTTGTTTCACTTCCCCGGAGCTGTTCACAACTCCTTGCAGGGGGACAGTAGGCTACCCGATACCAGATGTGGATTCATTCTTAAAAGGCTACAAAAAGCTTTAGTCAGAAAAATAGTAACATTATAAAGTTATTTCCGAACTGGTTAGACAAAAAAATCCACTTTGGCATTAAGTTGGATTTAGCTAATGTCAGTCTGAAGTTAGCTATATTAAGTATAGTAAAGTAACCAAGGGCCCGATGTAGGTAAAAGTCATTTACCGATTTTAAAATACCGATTCATACCGAATCGGTATTCTGAAATCGGTAAATGATATGTAGAGAAAATAAATCGTAAAAATACCGATTCGGTAACAATCGGTATCGTGTTTCTACACTTACCGATTCGGTTACACTCGAATCGGTATTTTCCGATTCGGTATGTCCCGAATCGGTATTTCCCGAATCGGTAGATACCCAATCGGTAGATACCGAATCGGTAATGGCAATACAACCGTATGGGCCAAAGGCCCATAGGAAAGCATTGTTAAAACCGATTCGGTATTTCCCGATTCGGTATTTCCCGAATCGGTATTTCCCGAATCGGTATTTCCCGAATCGGTAAATACCGAATCGGTAAATACCGAATCGGCAAACAAGGAAGTGAAACTAATGAAAGCAGCCAATGAGGTGGAAGCACCCTCCCCCACCCTAGCAGGGAGTGGCTACCCATGCAAGTGCAACTCAGCAGAACTTTCTGGAAAGGAAGCCAGAGCTGAACAGGGAGAGTGAGCAGCAGAGAGAGTTTTGGGAGTACTGTGTACACAGTCAAAATGGCAAGCAGCTCTGAGAGCCAGAAGGCTGACAGGAAGAGAAAGGTCAAGTTCAGCAGCTTGGAGCTGAAAGTATTGGTGGAGGAGGTGGTGATGGTGCACAGGCAGCTGTATGGGAGGCTGTCCCTCTCAGTCCCAGAGTCAACGAAGAGGAACCTGTGGAGTGCCATCAGCGAGAGGGTGAATGCAGTTGGTGTGACCCCCAGGTCCATGGATGACCTCAAGAAGAGGTTCTATGACATCAGGAGCCTCACCAAGAGGAAACTGGCGGAGATCAGCAAGCAGGCAGGACTGACCAGTGGCGGCAGGAACCCCACGCCCCCCCTCACTGAACTGGAAGAACTGGTATCGACAACTATCGAGAGGGAGAGTGTGGTCGGAGTTGGGGACCTGGACAGCTCAGCCAGAGCCAAAGCTAAAGGTAAGAAGCATGCACAGCATGACACACCCTACCAGCCACCTCCCCATAGGCCCCCATGTACAGCCAAACCCCAGTCCAGTACTGCTAGCAATATAAATGTGCAATGCATGATGGGAAATGTAGCCAGCTTATGTAGGAACATTTTACAGTGCACGTGACACTGCAATGCACCTTAAGAAATAATCTGAGTAATGAACTTGACATGTGCAATGCATTTATTGTAGTGACAGGAAGACATTTCAACTCAGTTGACAAATGCTACTTTATTCCTAGGGCCACCATCAGGTAGTGGAGCAGAAGCTGCACAAGCCTCAGCACCAGCAACAGCAGACAGTGCGGTGGCAGGGCCAAGCAGCATGGCTGAGTCGCAGGAGGTGGAGGACAGCAGCGAGACTGCAATTGAGGATGACTCAGGACATTCCCTCTTGTTTCCCCACTCCCCCCAATTGTCGCTATCCCCAACACTCCAGTTCTCCCCAGAGGACACACCCACACAGTACCAGCCAGCACCTGCCACAGCTACAGCCAGGAGGATTAATGTGGCCCCATTGTCCATCATGGAGGGAGATGCGGGTCAGGCACCAGATCCCATACCTGTCACACCTGTGGCACAGCAACCCATACAGCGGACCAGCACCGAACGCCGCCGTCCACGCACTTCCAGCAGTGGCAGTGCTATTCCATCACGGGAGGGCAGCGTCTTCCAAGGGCTAGAGGGGAGCATGGTCCGGATACAGCGGATGCAGGCCAAATCCATCCTTGCTTGTCACTGCCAATTGCGACAGCACAACCTGCAGATGGGGGAGTTGACAAAGAGGATTGTTGACTTAGTTGCAACCAACCGGGAAATAGCCACAGGTATGGGCAGAATGACAACTGCCATGACACAGCTGTGTGCAAAGTTGGACCAACATGAGCACATACGGCGCAGGGATGCCCGAGTACAGAACCGGACAATTAACAGGCTTGCGGCATCAACAGCCCTGCTATGCCGCCGAGGGGCAAATATGGAGGAGTGCCTCACTAATAACACTGCTGAGATGACCAGGGGCATGGCCCGCATCACCAGTGCCATGGAGGCACTAATTATTTCTAACACTGTTGTGAATCCTGCCCTGGACGTGGCAGAGGCTGGGGACAGCAGCAGCCGCAGCAGTCCTGCCAGCGCAGTGTCCGAGCTGCGCCGGAGCACCAGGCGCTCGGCAGAGGCAGCCGGACATGCAGAAGGGGGGGAGGCGCATCCCAGTGGGTCTGCAAAGCGCAGCAAGAAATGAGACTGCCAGTGTGGGTGAGGCAACCCGGCCCATTTCCTGACCACCTATTGTTGTTGTTTTTTCATTTGTTGCACATCAGTGCTGTGACGTTATACCGAAAATTAAAAATGGCATTTCTTCACATTCACAACGTGTCTGTGCATCTGTACTCACTCAGAAATAGTTGTCTGTTATCTCCTCACGTCTGTACCTCCCATCACTTGGTGTAGACACTCCAGCAGGTTGTGTTAGTGGCACAGCTATGTCATCATCAGGGTCCTCGTAGTCAGACAACTCTACCTCTGTGCCCTTCTTGACCGCAAGGTTGTGCAACATTGCACATACAGCAATCATCTTGCAGCAGGTGATGGGGGTATATTGTCTTGCACCTCCGCTCTTGTGCAGGCATCTGAACCTGCTTTTCCAGATGCCCAAGGTCCGTTCTACTACATTCCTTGTGCTTTTGTGTGCACGGTTATACCTCCTTTGGCTGGGTGTTGAGGGGTTGAGGTAGGGGGTGAGAATGAATGAGCAGAGGGCATATGCACTGTCGCCTAGAAGAAAAAGGGGTAACATTACTCACATGCATACATGTACTTCACACTGCTATTTAGGTTATGGGGGTCTGACACTGTGTCTTACCTAGGAGGTATCCTTCACCGAATTCCCCTGCCGTCAGCCGTGCATAAATTCCGCTATTTTGAAAGATGTAGGAGTCATGGGTACTCCCTGGAAATTTTGCTACCACGTCAGTGATTACACACTTGGCATTACAAATCACCTGCACATTTATGGTGTGCGTTGACTTCCGATTACGGTATATGTATTCCGTGTCAGCAGGGGGACAAATCGGAATGTGTGTTCCATCTATGCAGCCAATGATGTGGGTGAATCTTGCCATCTCGTAGAAGTCTGCTTTTGTCTGTACCAGTTCTTCATGGGTTGCAGGGAAGGAAATGTATTGGTCCATCCTTTGTATCATGGCATCTAGGAACTTGTGGAAGAACCGGGACAGGCAGCTCTGGCTCACCCCTCCTACCGCAGCTGCTGCAGATTGATAGCTGCCAGACGCAAGCAGGTGTAGGCTGCATAGCACCTGCACGTGCACTGGAATTGCGTGTGCCCTTGGGGTGGGGTGCTGCAAGAGGGGTTTCAGGTCCCTAATGAGCTCTAAGATGGTCTCTGGGTCCAGCCTGTACCTCTGTAGGATCTCTGCTTCTGTCTGCATGAACAGGGTGATACGCTCTCTATACACCTGCTCCTCTCTCTGCCATTCCCTCTCTCCATCCTGCTGTAGCCGTAGCCGTCTTGCTATGACATAAAAAGCTGCCATGGTGCAAGCAGAAATGCATTTTGGGTCCTTTTTTATAGGTTGCACCTGGTTACCACCTGATTCCAATCTATGGTAAATACCGATTCTTAAATACCGAATTTGACGCTAAATCGGTATTTCAGAGCTTTCCTACATCTCAATCTTCAGTTTTGCACACAGAATCGATTTTATACCGAATCGGTAATTTTACCGAATCGATAAATTTACCGATTCGGTATTTTTTTCCGATTCTGTGTTTTTCCGATTCGCCGAATCGGTGAATTTTCCGATTCCATATTTTTTACCGATTCGGTTTGTTACCGAATCGGTATATTTGCCGATTCGGGGTAATTTCCGATTCGGTATTCTAACGAATCGGTAACTTTTCCGATTCGGTATATTCAACGATTCGGCCGGTTTTGGGACTGCTACATCCAGAGGGCTCGATACCGGTCGGTAACGGCCGAAAATACCGATTTTCGGCCGTTACCGACCGACCTACATCGGGCCCCTAGTGTTTTCAATGGCACAGTCAGCTTAGCTACCATGGAAAACGGGGTTAGAGCACTTTTTCACAGTAAGGGCATGTAAACACATTAAGCACATATGTCCTACTTTTAAATAGTATGTGGCCTGTCTTAGGGTTTGGACTACTATTTAAAAGGATGCTTTAGGCCTGTTATAAGACTGAATTTATCTGGTTGAAATGGCGGTTATGAAACTGTCCAACTAGATTGTTTTATGTGGTCACTGCAATGGTGGCCCAATAAGTACTACATTCCACCAGTGACATTTAACTTAATGGTCCTGGGTACAACGGTTGCCATATATTAAGGACTTCTATGTACTTTATATGCGCCCATCTGGATTTTAACTTAATTTGACATGTTGTTATGGGTCAGAGCACATGCACAGGGGCCTGGTTTGCAGTGTCCCATTGTACAGAGCCCAACAACCAACTGCATCAGTGCAAAAAGAGAGATGATCCTTCAAAAAGAGATGCCCTCATACATGCTCGTCAGAACAGCTCGTTAGCTGCAGAGAGTGACCTGGAGCGAGTAAAAGTCAGAAGAGTAAATCTTAAAACTTGGAATAACATTTAAATTATATTGCGCCATACAATGAAAGAGTTGTGTTGAATGTGATCTTTTTAGTAGTACTGTTGTTTGATTGTTTTGACTGTATTTAACAAAAATACTTGAAAATGAAAAAATATTAAAACTATGCTGTATGTACCTCATCAATTGGGTACTTTGCTGTAAATTAATTCTATGCATATGAAGAACATCTTTTCTGCATATGTGCTTTAAATGAGACATCATTCTTATGTTTGGGGCACGCAAGACGTTTTGTTATGAACAAAGAGAGCATTTATAATCTCAAGTGTCAGCCACTTTTGAGATCAATCAACAGGATTATTGACCTTGTTCAATTGTTATATATAGTGGTAGCCAGCGAAGGAGCCTCAACATGAGCATCATTACACTATGTCTTCTAATGCACCATGAAGACTTAAGATAGTGAATGGACAATTCCTCGGTGCTACACAGACCACTCAGCAGTGTGCTTGGAAGGCTGAGCTGGGTACCAACCCCACAGAAACCCTCCATTCAGCCAAGGGCGTAATACAGCTCTCTGCAGCCCGTATGGTGCAGGAGTACCCTCTCACTTTTTTAGGTGGGTCTAACTATTCAGGAGGCAACCATTGAGCCCAAGGGCTATTAATCTTTTTTAAAACATGGGAAACTCGAAGGCTTCTCATAGCATTCTTCAGTGGGGCAGGGCATAATGTTGCCTTACTTCACTGCTTTCAGCTGGTCATGTGGGAGGTGAACAACTGTGCCCGACTGTTCTGCCTATTATAAGCCCTGCACACTGAACTGTGGTAATTGGAATGTTCAGACCAGCAGGACTCGCCATCTGAAAGTTTGACATGTTTACATCTGGCTGCTAAGTAAATTTCTTTAATGGACTACCCGGAAAGGCTTAGCCAATTGTCCCAAAAAATATTGTAGCATATTTTCTTAAATATTATTTAGTTTTTTCTAATAAGCATTCATAGTTGATCATTTTGTGATATTTACCAGTTTTATAAAAACGACTTAAGTTTGCATCGATCTAAACAAGCAAATAGTGCAATTAAAGATATGTTTAAGCAATTTCTGTTTTTTCGTTTTGTTCATGGTTGACACTTTATTGTTTAGATGGTTCCCTTTTCGCACCAGAATTTTAAAAGAAGGGATAGTGTGGGCCCAGTGAAATGAATCACGTGATACAATCCATCTCCTAAGTTTGTATTGCTTAGCATGGGGCGGGACATCGTGATTGGCTGAGTTACTTGGACCAGATCTTCCCTGCTTCCAATTTGGATTAGAACAATGCACGTTTCATTTAAGTCCCACTTCAATGTTTCTGGTGGTTTCCTTGTTTGGAAAGAATTCTATGTTAGGACTGAACGCCCAGTTTAAGTCTATTAGTCGTTAATGCATAACTCAGAGCAGTCAATTAAAACATCACTTTTGAAAACAAACTACCTTTCCCTTGTATACCACAAATTGTCACTAGTTACAGGTTCCAACCAACATGGCACTAATGGCCAGATGTAGGTAGCCAATTACCGGTCGGTAACGGCCGAATTCGGCCGTTACCGACCGGTAATTGGATTTTGAGATGTAGGTGGAAAAAAACAGGCATTTTCGGTAATTTTACCGAATCGGTAAATATACCGGTCGGTAAAATTACCGAAAATGCATTTTCGGTATGTAGGTGCCAAGTTGCACATTGACACAGGGCTTTGAAAATCGGTATTTTACCATGCAATACAATTGCATGGTAAAATACCGATGCAGGTGTACATGCACATCTGTGCATGTACACCTGTGCCATGTGGCACACATACATGCCCTTAGGGCATGTATGTGTGCCACATGGCACCCTTAGGGCATGTATGTGTGCCACATGGCACACAAGCCTAAAACAGGGGTGCCAGAGGGTGTCAAAGTGACACCCCCTGCACCCTTGCTAAAATCGGTATTTACCAATTCTGGCCCATAGGAATCAATAGGAAATACCGATTCGGTATTTCCAGATTCGGTAAATACCGAATCTTAACGATTCGGTATTTCCACATCTGGAAATACCTACATCTCCCCCCTTCATATTTACCACTTCCTAAATACCGAATCGGTAAAATTCGGTATTTAAGAGGTGGTAAATATGAATTACCTACATCTGGCCCGAAGTCCATAAATGTCTCAGACACAATTTTCCTCCCCTTTCTTTGCTGCTGTTCTGTTGAGTTAGGTACTCCATTTAAGCACGACTGTACCTATTTGATATGCTTTTCAATTTCACGGCTTACCATTTGTGTAGAGCTTGAGTTCTAACATACCCAGGCCTTTGTTTCCACGGTGATTGCCCATTCAGACCTCATTATTATGTTCATTGGAGATTTGTGCTCTTTTATGGTAACAACTTTGTGTATTTCAATGGCTGACCTGTTGTATTTCTTGTGTGGTCTAGTGGTATAACTCTAGAGTTGCTCCACTCTGTGGGGCACTCTGGAGCGGAAAGCAGGCTTTTTGGCTGTCAATCAGCCCACCAGTTCTATTTCTATTTAAATCAGAGAGGAGCATGAATGCATGCCAGTTTACCAAAATCCCTTGAATTGCTCCCCAGAGCGCAAACCCCAGCTGTTATCTTCAGGTTCCTATGAGGTTCCTACACCACACGCTGACTCTCGCCTGTGCTTAAGGGCTTAAACCACTGCCCTCCAGGTGATACTTCCTTGATGATGACCCCTTCGTCAGAGTGCAATGTGGGTTTTTAAAATTTGATCAAGGGCACCTCCGCCCAGAAGGTCTGTCAGGCTTGCTGCCTCCACACTCTAATCTTACCTGATCATCACGGCTGGCTTGGGCCTTCTTGGCTCCCCCCCTCATATCTGATAATACTATGTGTGACTGCACAGGTGTTAGCATACCCTTTGCAATGGTAATATTGCTTATTTTTCTGGTACGACCGTGAACAAGAGCGATTGGAAATTACATCCATCAGTATTCGAGCACCTCAATTTTGAGCTGGGGTCCCTTACAAGTGGCTTGTTTGAATCCCATCTCAACATGCAATTACCAGTCTTTTTCAGTTGGAAACCGGACCCTTTGGCGCAGGCTACAGATGCCTTCTCATGGTCTGGTGCCAGGGTCAGAAATGTGCGTTCCTACCATTTGTAATGATATCCAAAGACCTGGCCGAAATATGGCTTCAGAATTTGGAGATAATACTAGTGACTCAATTATGGAAAGCTCCGACCTGGTTTCCTGACCTCTTAAATATGTTGTGTGACTTTCCTATGCGGATTCCAACTCTCTGTGGCCATCTCACAGACCCTGACTATCAAGATCACCCATTGATAATCTCGAGTCAGCTCACTCTCAAGGCCTGGGAAGTTTTAGGAAACAGTGGAATTTGCCAAGCTTATCGCAGAAAGCAAATTTCTATATACAATAGGCCTGGTCAACAAACACCCATAAAACATGTGCTTCATCATGGAGGAAATGGGTTGGTTGATGTTACAAATGGGGAGCCAATTCAGTGGAAGCAAATTTGACTATGATAGTTAATTTTCTGTCACAGATAGTGCATTTGGGTTTGGCTTAAAGATCAGTAAATCATTTTTGTTCAGCAATCTTAGCGGGTCATTCCACATTGGAAGGTTAGCCAGTAGGTGAATATTCTCTAGTATGTAAACGAAGGAGATGTATTAGACTATGTTTGCCTCCTAAACCTCAGCACTCAGTTTTGTGGGACATGAATACAGTCCTCGGGTCCCTAAAGGGATAGCTAGATAATGGAGATTTATCTCGTAATCAATTGTCAGTGACATTAACTATGTTGCTCTGTTTGATTTCTTGCAAAAGTATTTAATTTGTTCAAGTACTCGACTCAGCAGGTAGAGTATTTTCTCCGTCTGGTGTTTCTTTTACCATTTTAAAATGTACCAGGACTAGCACATGATGTGTATCTAAGTCTACGTCCCCAGATAACCACAAACTGGGTGTGAACTAAGACAGAAACCAAGTAGACAATTATTTACCACTTTGCAGAAACTATTCAGACTAGTGTCTACTGCTACTCTTGCTAGGGGTGGTCGGGTTAAGATGGCTGTTGACGGAGGCAGGTACTGATGATATCTGTTTTGGTGCCTTTGGGTAAGAAGGGCTATGATCTCGAAGTCATTTTCGTTAGTCTCTTGCTTAGACAACAAACAGCCAGTCATCAGAATCTATATTCAAAACGTTTTACAATAAACCAATTGCTGATGTAACTTCTATTGTTAACAGCTAAGAACAAGCCCAATCTGATCCTCTGGTCCTATCACAGAATAAACATTTACCAGCTAAGGTATCGAGAATTTGCAATTCTGTTAAGCATTTGCAGGCTAATACTATCCCACCCACTGCTAACTGATGTATACCAATGAAGCCTGATTGGTTGGTTAATTATTAAGCATGGGCGGATTTTGCGGATTCGCGATCCGCAAATTTGCGGATTTGCGTATTCGCGGATTGCGAAAATACGCGAAATCCGCGAATTCTCGCGGATTAGCGGATTTTTTGGGGGTGTGTGTGTTCGCACGGGTTTCTGCAAGTTCGCGAGGGTTTTGTACTATTTCGCAAATTGCGAACTTACTTGTCGGGTCGCCAGTTTAGCGAACTTGTTGTTTGTACGTGCCCAGTCTGTTTGCTAAGCTTTCTTCATCACTGCCACTCTCTGTCACCACTGGCACTCTCTTTGGTCACCCATGCCACCCTCTGGCTCACCCATGTCACCCTCTGTGTCATCACATCACCCTCTAGTTCACCAGTGTACATTATTGGGGCAAAGCAAAGCACTGCCATCCTCTGTCAACACTGGCACTCTGGTTCACCCATGCCACCCTCTGGCTGGCACACCCATGCCACCCTCAGTGTCATCACAACACCCTCTGATTGACCACTGAGTGAACAAACACCTGCTAAGTCCCTTAAGTTTTGCAAACAACAACACCTGCCCTGCCCCAACTGACATTAATGAAGGCTGGCACCTGCTTGTCTGCTCCCTTTCCTTTTTGTTGCAAATGCAAAGTAAATAATTTTTTTTAACAGGATGCAATGGCATACTTGTAACTATTCTGTGACTGATAGAGCAGGGTCACACAATAGTTGCAAGTTGGCAACCGGATTCTGGAGGGCCCCTTCAGGAAGCACTACAGGTAAATGGTTACAAATGAATAGCTCGAACTTTTGCACCTGCTCGTTCGTTTTGCTTTTGCAAAACTCGTTTTTCGGTAATTTCGCCCTATTCGCGGGGCGCGTCGTAGTGCGAACTCGCCCGTGGAAGCCGCAAACTCGTGCGAGTTACCTCAAGGTTGAGTATGGGCGCCGCCATTTTGTTTGCGTGACGTATTTCCGTTTCCGCCCGCTAAGTGTAATCTCGCCCGACTCGCGCCTTGCGAATACAAGTTCGCACGAGTTCGCGAGAGAAATCGCGTGCGAACTTACTTACTCGCGCGTGATCGGGCCGCCATCTTGTTTTTCATTCATTCCTATGTGTCTGGGTATGGTGTTTCTATCCTCTCTATATCTCTGCCATCCTTTGCTTGTTTTACTATTTTTTTTATCTATTTAACTTATTTTCTATCCCTGTATTTTTCTAGATCTATATTTTTGTGTTTTAGGCTATTTTTGTTTACTTTTGAACTACTTTTTTAAACTTTTACTTTCCTTCTTCCCTACTCTTATTTTTTTTCATTTTGTCTCTTCTTTACTGCTCACACCTGCCCAGAACAAGAACATGGTCAAGACAGCTGTGAAGCTGCCCAAGACGGGCACCACAGCCCGTGCCCGGCTCCCGTGTGGTCGATTGAGGGCGGAAATGGTGGTGCCTCGGGAGATTTTCAGCCCTGAGGAGGTGGGCGCACTTGTTTTTTACGTGCAGCGCCGTCTCCCCAGGACCATCGCGGCAGGCGGCAGGATTGCTGCTGGTTACACCAACAGCCAGGAGCGACGGAAGCGGTGGGCGCAGGTGTGCCGGGCCCTTTTTAAGATCACGGGGGTCCAGCGCACCTACAATCAGGTCACCCACCGCTGGACCGACATCCTTGACCGAGAGCGTGACCTGCTAGACGTGCTGGGAGTGGAGGTCCCCGGTCTTGGTGAGTAGTAGTAGCAATTTTTTCATTAATATTTCAAAATCTTCTGTGCATTTCATGTGCACTGTTCTCCTTCTCTGTGCCGGTGCCACTGCTTATTTGTTATCTATTTTGTGTTCATTTAATTGGGCTGAGTATGAGTGTATGTTACAGAACTGCGTAATGCTAGACACAAAGGGGCAGATTTACAAGCCCCTTGTTCCACGTTTACACTGCCTTACCTGATGCACAGCGACGTAAACGTGGCGCATCCCTGCGAGTCATGCACAACGTGATGCATCTAAGGAGATGCGCCACGTGAATGCCTGGGCCTGCGCCTCAATGGGTGCGTTCCCACGCAGGGGGGGAGTGGGGGGTGGGTGTTAATATACGCCACACCATGGCGCCTCTCTTGTGGCGCTGCGTCACAAAATTGACGCAAGAATGGAGCAGAAGAGCTGCAAGGGGCTTGTAAATCTGCCCCTAGAGTAGAGGCTCAGGTGCAGTCCTTCCTTTGTAGCCCTCTTTTTGGATGAAATAGTAGGTTCTTGTTCTTTCTAAATGTTTGATTTGGTTGACAAGGACATCGGCAAGCAGCAATCATCAATGTTTTCTGTTATTTCTTTCATGTTGTACGTTAGGTCCGCCCAGGGGCAAATCTGCTGCAGCAGTGGCTCCAAAGGAGGAGGATGCAGGCCAGGGCGGCGAGTGCTCCTTTGCTGGCCCCAGTAAGTTTTCTTTTAAATATAGAGGACCTATTGTTGTCCAAGCATTCCTAATTTAATTGTTTTGAAATAGTGTTTAGATAGGAGCAAAATCAATATTCCTACTGTTGCAGGGACAATTCTCCACAAACCGAACTATGGACACCAAAGACCAGAGTAATAATATTTCAGAGGGGCGTGTTTGGCACACTGTATAAATAAACCTGGTAGTGTCAGCAGCACAGATTCCTCCTTCCAAAAATTGCAAAACTTTTCGCTCAGTCACTCTAGTCCGGACTCTCTAGAGGAAAAACTACAGAGTCAATTCAAGTTTAAAAGCTTTATTAAAAGTTTAAGTAAACACATATATTAAAATAAAGTTAGTTGGAAATGGAAAAGTGCTTGGTGCTGATTTGATGAGTTCTGGAATGGTACACATTTCTTGTGGTCGAGCCGAGCTTTCACCTGGTTTCAAGTTGATGTTCCTCTCTTGTCATTAGAAGTCCAGTTTCTGTCTGTTCAGAGAAAAATAATGTGTGTTAAAAAATTAAGCAAGCATTCAACAATTGTGACAAAAAAATTAAGCAAGACAACAGCTTTCCCTGGAAGGAGGGACATTTACTTTAGACTACAGTAGACAGTCAATTACTTTTTCAGTTGTTTTCACATTTTTTCATTCATAGTCCAAATACTAGTGGAGTGGTGTAATCTAACATTCTTAAATCTATTTTGTAGGTGGAACATCTGGTGGCGGGGCCAGCTCGGATGTGGTCATCATTGACTCGGAGTCCGAGGGTGAATCTGGGGAGGAGTCGCACCAAGAACAAGTACAGACTGTGAGGCAGGAGACAGTGGCGGTGGCGAGTACAGGTAAGCTGGATCATGGTACTATCTGACTCTTAGATAGGATATGATGTGTATCCAGTGGTGGCCCAGTGACAAATTACAATATGGTAATTACAGCAGGCTGGGACCGAAAGACAGATAGAGGCAGAGACAGAGAGAGAGGAAGACAGAAGGAGAGATAGAGAGGGAGGGAGCCAGAGGGAGGGTGAGGGAGGGAGACAGAGAGAGAGAGACAGCGAGGTAGAGGGAGACAAAGGGAGACAGAAAGAGTGAGACAGAGAGAGAGAGAGAGAGAGAGAGAGAGAGAGAGAGAGAGGGAGGGAAACAGACATATCGCCTGGGCCTGGTGCAGATGATACGGTTGCTGGTGTGGTTAACGGCTCAGAGGAAAAATCACTCACTTCTGCCAGATCTCTTTCATATGAAAGAGCACCAAACCAAGGATACAAGAGAGTTGTGGGAAGGGAAATGGTGATTCAAGCGCCCCTCCCTGCGGACGCCCATGATACTGGCCTGAATAGTTTTGTACTGCCCTGGCTAGTTGCTAGTTGTACTGTGACACAACTTCCTGCTGAATCATTTTGTGTTAATCATATTCCTAAAGAGCATTGCTTACAGATTATGTCTTTCTTTCTTCATATAGTTGGCAATACTAAAACCTCCAAACCAACGAGGAGTATGCTGGCTGTACTGGCCCGGCAACGGAGGCTGGAAGCAACTGTTGCGGAGTATCGGCGACTGGTGGACCTCGAGGGGGATGACACGCACTCCAGTGCATCCAACTTAACATCGTCTACATCCTCCTCTGTTACCCCACGTTCTGCCGGTAAGCACAGTGCTCCAGCGAACCGGAGCCGTGCCGGAAGACGCCACCGCCGCGCAGCAAAAGCTGCACCTCGCAGCACTGTCAAAGGACGCTTGCGCCGTGCACTCCGCAGAGTGTCAGACCTAGAGGCGGAGGTCCAGAAATGGCACAAATTTCAAAATGTGGTGGAGGGCCTCCGCCTAGAGCAAGCCATCCTCCAGGAAAAATATGATGCCCTGGCCCTAAAGCATGATGCCCTGGAGGCCAAACTTACCAGCTTGCATCCATAGAGTGTCCCTTGCCCCTTTTTTTGAGACTGTTGGGGGGTGGGAATTGGGAGTTGGGTTTTTTGGGGACTTTTGAGGACTATTTGTTGGGGTTAGGGAGGGTCTTGCGGGAGATTATTTTGTTAGGGATATAAATATACTTTTTCAAACTTTATCTGAGCATACCTGTTTTTTTACTACTTTTGAGCTGGGTGGGTGGTGGTTTTGCAGTAATTTCATTTAACAGAACACTGTCATCGTGTTGGTTCACGTGCAATAGGCCACATTTTTTCCTAAGTAAATGCCTGTCACAGACTTTGTTAATTCAAGAGCCCTAGGACTTTGCTGCTAGTACCACTGTCACTCTCTCGCCTCTCCGAATACTCCATTATACTACCTCCCATCCAAAAGCTTATCTTACCTGTAATTTGTGTTTGAGGGCTGGCTCCACCTGGAATTCACAGAGTCCTAACGCGTTCTGCAGCAGGGCCACAACTGGAGTTTCCCGGCGTGGATTTTCTGCAAATCAAAAGCAATCAACATTAGAAATGTGGTAGCGGTGCTGACACAACCCTAAAACCTAGAAACCCCAGAGACAGCAACCCTGAGACAGGCAAGCGAGCAATATAACGCCTACACGTTCACGTGCAATAGGCCAAATGTTTTCCTAAGTAAATGCCTGTCACAGACTTTGTTAATTCAAGAGCCCTAGGACTTTGCTGCTAGTACCACTGTCACTCTCTCGCCTCTCCGAATACTCCATTATACTACCTCCCATCCAAAAGCTTATCTTACCTCTAATTTGTGTTTGAGGGCTGGCTCCTTCATTTCTTCATTGTGCAGAATCCAGGCATCAGCATTATGGGTAATGGATAGGGTGAGTCTGGAGGAGGAGGACTCAGGATAGACGACCAGGACTGAGTTCTTGTCAACTAACTGTTGTGAACCTGAGGAATGCTGCGGCATCAAAATCAAGATAGTTCTGTTGATGGGTTTCTTGTTTTATTGGTTGATTACAGTTTTGTTGGGAATGTGATGAAGCACTTGCTAAAGAAAGGCAGACACACAGTAATAAAAGTGAATAAGGAGGACTATTTACAATTAATGAATGATTGAGTCATTTTCAGAACTCGCTGTCAGGGAAGCAGAACTCGTCCTCATACTCTGCTAACTCATCAGTCGGGGTTACTTCTGGTAACTGAGGAGAACTTTCCTCGGGTAGGGCGGTGTCCTCTTCTTCCTGCGTGCATTCTCGTACTCTGTAATCTGGTGGTATGAAGTGCTGGTTCATCTTTATCAAGGTGAGCCGCTCCACATTTGCGGGCAAGAGGCGGGACCTTTTGGAAGTCACAATGCCACCAGCAGAACTAAAAACACGTTCTGAAGACACGCTTGCGAGTGGGCAAGACAAGTAATTGATAGCCAGGTTGGTGAGCTCTCGCCATATTTTTCTTTTCCCATGCCAATACGCCAATGGGTCCTCAGTAATATTGACCTCTGTTGAGTCATCCAGATAGGCCTGCACCATTGAAAGAATGTCCTCCCGGATTCCTGTACTTTGCACTTCTGTGTCCTTTCTAGGACCAGGAAACCCTAGCTGAGTTAGCCAACTCGCTTCAGACATATCGCATGTGCCTGGTGCAGATGATACGGTTGCTGGTGTGGTTAACGGCTCAGAGGGAAAGTCACTCACTTCTGCCACAGGCACAGATGGTGAAGTGCTTTTTTGGGACGTCTGATCGCCTGCTGATTGACTAGTAGTACTGTCTTCTCCTACAGTTTCCTTCCGTTCTATTTCAAAACGAATGGCTGACTGAGCTAGCCAACCTTTGTACTCTGTAACATCCGATGTTTCAAAAGGAATTATTACTTTGCCAAACAATGGCTTTTTGTAACGTGGATCCAGAATAGTAGCACAAATGTAGTGCTGTTGTTTCTTGATATTTACAAGCCGTTCATTGCTAACTAGGCGTTGTAATAATCTCTGCGCCAACTCATGTGCTTCGTTCTTTCCAACGTCCTTTAATTGTGAAGACACCACCTTGACTTGGTGCTCGAGCTTCAGCAACAGTGGGATAGCTTTGCTCAAAGAACAGTCCTCCCTGCTCACGTCACGCGTGAAGACCTCAAAAGGCCGAAGCATGTCTGTCAGGCTTTTACCTAGCTGCCATTGCTCCACCGCTAGCATCATTCCTGTCGTATCACCACCCAGGTTGTAGAAATACTCATTGACTACTGGAAACAGCTCATGCAGACGCTCAAGCATGTAGAAGGTTGAGTTCCAACGTGTTGCTACCTCCTGGATAAGTGCTTTCACTGGCATTCTACGTTCATTTTGCTTGCGCCTCAGCTCCTTCCGGGCCTTAAAAGAATGGTTGAAATGTGTGCATATTCTTCTGCAGATGGTCAGTGTTTTGTCGACTGCAAGTTCTTTTTTCAAAAAATTTTGCACAACAAGGTTGATACAGTGCGCCAAACACGGCACTCTGATATAGAAACCGTCCTCCATGGCCTTAACTACATTCCTGCCATTATCTGTAGAAACATAACCAACCTTGCAATTTCTTGGGCGCAGCCATTTCAAGACCTTTTTGTTAAAGTCAGCCAAAATGTTGACTGCAGTATGACTTTTCTCCATGCCAAACATGGCTAATGTTGCATGTTTACGAGCACCCTTAAAAATCTCGACCAAATCACCACCTGCATTTATCTGTTTAATAACCCCTGAAAAAGAGACCCAGTGTGCAGTGATGCACATGTAATCAAGGGCTTGGCAACTGGTCCACATGTCTGTTGTCAGGTGTATAGTGTGAACAGCACTCTTCTGCAAAGCTGCCCCCACCAACTCAAGCACCTCTTTGTGTAGTGCTGGAACAGCAACCCTGGCAAAATAGTACCGGCTAGGAACCTTCCATTTAGGGGCCAATGTTGCCACGAGTTCAAGGAAACCCACACATTCAACAAACGAAAAAGGGAGAAGGTCCACCGCTAGCATTTTTGCCAGCTTAGTGTTATAGAGGCGTACAGTTGGGTGGTTGCGTTGAAATTGCGCATCTGAGGAGAACATGCCTGAAATGGTGCGCTGGACAAATTTACGGGATGATGCGGATGCCTTCTTCGACCCACTTCTGATCAGTGTTGACATTTTCCGCATTGGTGTGTCTCCCAGACTCTCAGTGTGCCTGCTATGTGTTACGGAGGGTGTGATGCTGCAAGGGGTACTGGGTGCAACCGGACACATGTCTGACGCTTCTTCTACCTCCCCATCATCTTCAGATGAAACACCTACTATGGGTATATTTTGGCCACTTGCCCTTTGGGATCGCTTTCCCTTGACTTTTGCTAGGTGCGGAAACCATTCGACAGCGTGCTTTCTTTCAAGATGACCTATCTGGCCTCCGGTTCCATAGTTGGTACCAGTCTTACCACGGCTAACTCTAGTCTTACAAATGCAACAAACGGCTATGTTATCATATTTTTCATGGACACTAAAAAAGTTCCAAACTGGGGACTGGAAACTTCTGGTTTTGCCGCACGAGGTGATACTGCTGCCAATGCCAGATGAAGCAGTGGTGGATGAGCCTTGCAGACATCTACTGGGTTGTGCAATTATTGCAGCAACCTTACTTGAGGGAGTCGAGCGGGATGGAGTCCCCCTCCGGGGAGAAAATATGGGAGCTGTAGGTTTTGTTGAACTTGTGGTACTACTTGACTGCGTTGGTGGTGCTACCAGTGGCACGTCGCCAGGGTCACGCTCAGCATGACGTCGGGATAGGGTGTAAATGTCTGTCTGCTGCATGGCCGGTGTGGCTGGACTGACATGTGTGATGACTAGGTCATTGCTGTCATCCTCTTCAACAACATCAGAATGCACCACTTCATCAAGTCCGACGTTCGGATCCATAAGTATAAGCTTTCCGGGGCCCTTCCTTTTAACATTTGATACCTTTCGCAGCTCATGGTGTGCCTCCCTCTCAGACATCGGAGATGGTTGCCAATCCAGATCCAGATCATCGTCTGATGGAGCGGGGCTTGAAGAGGAACTTCTACACATCCTCCTTGATCTTTTCCTTGCTGGGGAGCTGGGAGAAAATGAATCATCAGGAGGAGTGGCTTCGTCTTCCTGACATGATACCCCGGCTCCAAAGTCAATTTCCTCCTGTGCCCCTACTTCTGGAAGAACAACCATTGTGGGAACTTGCACCGCTCCATGGCCATCTTCACTGACCTCTACTTGCAAGTCTCCATGGACCTCTCCTTCTCGGCCTTCTCCTTCTCGGCCTTCTCCTTCTCGGCCTTCTCCTTCTCGGCCTTCTCCTTCTCGGCCTTCTCCTTCTCGGCCTTCTCCTTCTCGGCCTTCTCCTTCTCGGCCTTCTCCTTCTCGGCCTTCTCCTTCTCGGCCTTCTCCTTCTCGGCCTTCTCCTTCTCGGCCTTCTCCTTCTCGGCCTTCTCCTTCTCGGACAGCTCCTTCTCGGACAGCTCCTTCTCGGACAGCTCCTTCTCGGACAGCTCCTTGCGCATGTACTTCTGCTTGTACTAGTAGCCCATGCAGTTGTTGTTGCGGCTTTGGTTGTTGAATAGTACTTGTGAGATGAGTTAAAACCTGTGTTGATGGCGTGCTGCTACTTTCTTGCGATGATCCAACATCACTGGTCGTTGGTGATTCAACAACTAAACAGGCTACCTGTGCAGCACTCATGGTGGGCCTTTGTTTTTTTGGTTGTTGTTGCCCAAAAAATGTCTTGGTTGAGCAACCAGTCGCCTTGGTAAGTGGTGCCACTTGCTTCTTCTTCTCCTTAGTAGAGACATCTTTCTTGGAAGAGGACCTACGGGCACCTCTTTTTGGAGCCATCTTCTTCAGATGTCTTAACAACAGGCCGCAGCAGCACTTCTTCCTGGCACTGATGCTCAATGATGATGCGTAGTTTTGTGCACCTAAACGCAAATGAAGACAGAGGAACATCAGTAAATATAAATGTTGCATATCTAGCGCTTGAATAAACAGTTAGCAAGTAGGCATTTATGAATACACACGTGCACACCACACAATATGGAATTTTCATAATTAGGATTTGCTAAATTTTTGGGAAACAGGAATTTAACAATGATCCAAGAGAGCACACACACAGAGGGTTGTGCTTTCATGTACCCCTGACTCCGCCTGGGCACCATGGGTGAAAGCAAGGCACAATGGGTGTAGGCCTATGTCTCATAGCTCACTGCCTGCCTTCAAAATGGCCGCTTGACCCCCCCATCCACATGGCCAGGACCATGCCTCAAAATGGCCACCACCAACATAGCCAGCACCCAACCCCTACTCCAAAAAGTGAAAACACACAACACAAATCAAATCACCACAATCCAATGCCATCCATCCATTTTCAGAAGGCTTATGCTGCCTGCTGGTGCTTTTCCGGTGCAAAATTGCATTTTTTACAATTTCGCGAGTGCGAGATTGTTGCTTCACGGCGCGAACGTGGCAAAAACCCACAAAATCCGCGAACAGACCGATTCTGGGCCCCCCTGGGCATAATGGATGACATCAGAGCACAGAATCATGTTAACAAAAATAATTTCAACAAAACAGTTGTATCATCCATGCACCCATAAATAAGCCTGGTGGTTTTCAATTCATGTGCAGCAGAATTGTAATTTTTACAATTTCGCGAGTGCGAGATTGTTGCTGCGCGGGACACGAGCAGTGCGAACACAAGCAAAAACATCCTCAGCTCGCGAACTTGCAGATTTTCCCCCCAAAAAGTCGAAAAAAAAAACACACACAAAAATCACCACAAACAAACAACATCAACTTACTTCTTTGTGAAATCAAAATTCGAATCCAAAATTAATCCAAAAAGCCTCAAATCCAAATATCCAGCAGCAACCACAAAAAGTAATCCTTCCCAGTCAAGAGTGATCGAAAAGTGGCCAGGAAATGGAGGAGCTTGCTGGACAGGAACAGGAAGTTGGAGACTGGGGCACTTCCTTCACCCCACCCCTATGGGAGGAGCTTGCTGGACAGGAACAGGAAGTTGGAGACTGGGCCACTTCCTTTACTAAGTAATTTTTGTACTTTCGCTAGTGCGAGATTGTTCCTGCCCGCGCCGCGGACCGCGAGCAGCGCGAGCAGTGCGAACACAAACAAAAAATCCGCTTCGCGCGGATTTTGCGTATTCTCGCCGCATCCGCGAGAGTTCGCGGATTGCGGATTCCCCGAAAATACGAAAAATCCGCGAGCGTAACGGATTTTACGCCCATGCTTATTAATTATGTTGCTGGTGTTTAGACCAATCTTATGGCTTTTGAATTTTGTTACTGCAGACAACAAGGCTAAACGAAGAGGAAGCCTACGACAGCCCATCGACAGGGTTTGCCCCTGTGTATGGGTATGACACAAGGTGACTCTCTCTCGACCAATTATCTCATGAGATATGCTGTCCAGTTGGCATCCTACTTGGGACTGTTCAGGCTAGAGTAGTCCACAAACAACAAAGTTATGGGATGTGAGTTTTTTTTATTTCCTGTTGGGGATTGTTTGGCCTACGAGCAAGGAATGACGAGGCAGAATGGTGTCTCAGACATTGATGGGCTTATATCCAGGTTGACTGGTACATGTGGCTTGTGAGAATGTGTAGTATTCATGGGAAATGTAGTTTCTTTCAAATGTAATGCTTTCAGTGGCTGCTGTGAGTTATTCAGTAAAGACTGTGAAGCTTAATCCTTGCTCTGTTTCCTTAATTGAATTGACAATTCTTGGGGTCTTATTTATGAGAGCCTTGCGTCATGTTTGAACCATGTAAATTGGTACATGTGTGATGTAGGGCTCTCATTAAAATTTTAGAAGCCATGCAAATTCACCTTGTCAGATCTGGCATCCTTTGCGTGGTTCCCCTGATTTCTTGCCTCTATCACCTGTGTTTGTAATTGTGAGTTGGATTTAGTTTTTGCAGGTTTAGGTACTCCGAGCAGTTTGCCACCGATGCTCAGTGTCAAAGTGCAAGTGCTCTCTGTGGCAACTGTAATTATGATTGGGTATCCATGATTGCCATATGTGATTTACTGGTAAGTCCCTAGTAAAGTGCACTGAGGGTGCAGGGCCTATAACTCATATTCTACTAGAGGTCCTGCAGCACTGGTTGCGCCACCCACACAAGTAGCATTTTTTTAAATGTGACTCAGACCTGCCAATGCAGTGTCTGCGCACAGTTTTAACTAATAAGTCGACCTGGCAAGTGCAACCACTTGCCAGGCCTAACCCTTCCCTTTTATTACATGTTAGTGTTGTTAAAGGTAGGACATGTACTGTTGTGTGTTACATGTCCTGATAGAGAAATACTGTGCATTATGTTTTCACTATCGCAAAGACTAGCTCTCCCATAGGTTATCATTGGAGCTGCCTTGCAACATTTTACATGTGTAATTTTCAATGGGGAGCCACTAGAGATTTGAAGTTATGGATTTCTGAACTCAGAATTTATTAACCAGCCTTTTAGTAAAGGTGGTTTATAAATTTTTGGTTGGAAAATGCCACTTTTAGAAAGTGGTTGTTTTCTTGTTTAACCATCCTGTGTGCCTTTGCATGTTTGTGTATTCATGTCTGTTTTTTGAGTGCCACGAGCAGGTGATGTGCATTCACTCTAGACAGTCACAAGGTAATGTTCAGGTGTGTTCTGCCTTTCCTGGGTGACTCATAGCCATGTGGAATAGACCTTTCTGCATTTAGAGTGGCGGGAGGAGTTTTCACTAGCAATGCTGTCTCCACCTCCTGCAGTGAAGCTGGACCAGGGAGTTTTACTGAGCTCAGAGACTCAGGAAGCAACGCCTACTAATAGAAAATTGGGTATAAGTATTGGACTTAAAACCCTAGAAGTTTAGATTACTTCCGGATCAAGAGAACCCTCTGCCAAGGAGAAGGGCTGAGGATATGTGAAGAGGAGTACTGCCTCTTTGCTCTGTGTTACTTTGTTGAGTTTTATTAATTCATACTCAAGTATGCCTGGTATTGTGATACAAAGAGAGCTAGAGGCTATTACATTGCCTGAAACTATACCCTATCAAGATAATCAGTAAGTGTGTGTTGCAATGAGTTTAATTACATGGAAGGAATCCTTTTTAAGGACGAGAACCCTCACTCACCCAAGAGTGCCATGCTTCATCATTGGGTCCCCTCCTCACACCCGAACTGCAAGGTCCATGGTGTGGGCTACAACTCCCAAAAGGTGGAGGAGCAGAGGTGTTTTGATGAGCAATGGAAATAGAGTCAGTGAGGGACACTGTGCTTGTGGAAATATAATATGTGGTGTTTGTTAAAACTACCTCCAGAGGGCCAAAATATCTTTATTCTGGAAAATGCTTTGTGGTATTGTTTTTGTGCAGGAAAGTTTCCCTACCTGCACAAAAACAATCTTGCCTGCAATGAAAGCACCATTGCACCATGGTGCGAGGGTGCCTACATTGGCACTAGGTTGTCAAAAATGAACCAGTGTAGGCAGGGAGGACAGAAATGCACCATAATGCTTAAATATGGTGCATTCCTGGCATTTTACTCCGCATATGGCAATCCATAAAAGCACATTGCAGCACTGCCCTAAACCTAAATGGCATGAATGAGGCCTTTTTTTGCAGAGTTGTCCCCAAACTTTTCGGTTCTTCCACCTTTTTTTTCTGCCCTGTTGTTTTTGGCTGTAGGACTCTGGGCACTTTATCACTGCCAATCAATGCTAAAGTGCATATGCTCTCTGTATAAATTGTTATCATGATTGGTTACCCATGATTGGCATATTTGATTTACTGGTAAGCTCCTAGGAAAGTGCACTGGAGTGTGCCAGGGCCTGTAAATCAAATGCTACTAGTGGGCCTGCAGCACTGATTGTGCCACCCACATGAGTAGCCCTGAAAATGTATTTTAGACCTGCCACTGCAGTGTCTGTGCACAGTTTGTATACTGCCATATCGAACTGGCAAGAGCACCCACTTGCCAAAGCCCAACCATCCCTTTTCTTACATATAAGGCACCCCGATGGTAGGCTCAAGGTACAGCAGGGGCAGGGTGCAGTGATTGTGAAAGGTAGGACATGTACTGGTGTGTGTGACGTCCTGATAGTGAAATACTACCAATTTCATTTTTCACTATACAAAGGCTATCTGCCCTATAGGACAGAATGGGAGATACTCTATAACATCTTACAAACATAACTTCTCATTGGGACACGATAGAGAAATATAGTCTAGGCTCTCTGAACACATGTTTTAGTAAAGATGGTTTTGAAGTTGTGTGTTTGAAAATGCCACTTTTAGAAAGTAGGCATTTTCTTGCTTAACCATTATGTGCGCTTCTGCATGATTGTGTATTGACTGGTTCTGGAGTGACAGGGGCTAGGGATGTGCATTTACTGTAGACAACCACTAAGGGGGTTGAAGTGTTCCTGAACCTTCCTGGATTACTTAGAGCTGAGCTGAATAGGGCTTGGTGTCATTTAGACGAGTGGGAGGAGATTTACTTGCACCTGAATAGGGCCTGTCTCCCTTGCACAATGCTTCCTCTACCCCCTGTGCTCATGCTGCACTAGTGAGGACAGAACTGGTTTGAACTGGGCTCCTGAACAAAGAGAATAAAGACATTTTGGGGCGTAAGTATTAGACCTGAAACCCCAGAACTTTAGTTTTCTTCTGGAATCAAGAGGATTCTTTGCCAAGGAGAAGAGCTGTGAGGAGGATTACTGCCCCTTTGCTGTGTACTGTGTGGGGTCAGCCTGCACTTGCTGTTTCTGCCATGGAAAAGACAGAGACTGGAATTTTGCTTTGAACCTCCTTGAAGAAGATCTCCAAAGGGTCTGTGCATGCTGGCCTCCTGTTCTGAAGTCTCAGGGACACAAAGACATCACACCCAGCTCCCATGAACTCTGCTGCTGAGAGTTCTGGCCTACCGGAAGGAGCCTGTTCCAGTTGTGGGCCTCTGGAGGTTATTCCTGCTGTTTGGAGCTGGAAGAAAGGAAGAACTGAAGAAATCGATGCATCTCTTTTTTTGTGGCTGTTTTTACGACACAGCACGATGTGCAAGAAGAATCTCAATGCATCACTGTGCCGCTGCCGAAACCGACACAGTGCATGTTGCCGCTGCAAGAACCAATGCATCAAGGGATCGCGGCTGAAGAAACCGACTCAGCACCACTAGATGGCACTGCATCAATGGCTGATTCCTCCTGGATTTCCACACATCATACCTGTGCGGCAAGGTTACCAGATGCAGCACCCGCGGACCAGAATAGTCTTGGAGGTGATGCATCCATTCCCCCTACATGGCAGACATGACACATCACTTCTCCTGCATGCCTCCTCAAGGTCCCAGGAACTGACGCATCTCTTTGTTTCTCATCACTGCCTATATCTGCATTTTTTTGGCCTTGTGAATTTTGACGCATCTACAGGTACTTTGCATCCATAGTTTTCTATGGACCCAGTTGTTTGAAACCATTTAAAAGCCATATTCTTATTACATGTATGCTGGATTTTTGTTGTTTTGGTATTTTTGAGTTTAGCCAATGATATTTAATTTTTCCTAAACTGGTGTGGTGTCCATTTGTGGTGTTATTGTTATATTACTGTTTGTTTTGAGTACAAATACTTTACACATTGCCTTTGGGGTAGGTCTGTCTGCTCGTGCCAAGTTACCCAGAGGGTGAGCAGGGGTTATCTAAAGTCTGTATCTCCCTTACCCTCACTAGAAGCAACAGTCCCTATGTGGACAAAGGTACCTGTGGCAACTAAAGACCCCTTTTTCTAACAAGGCCCTTGATGCGTAAACTGGAATTTCTCTTCGTCTCATGTGCATTTCAGCTCTGCCTCACATTTCAGTTGTTGGACAGCTCTGCCTTTCAGTCCTGGGGGCGCATGCCCCTTCAATTTGTCACTGTAAAGCTAGAACTCTTGGTTAGAATATTAAGTTATGAGAGTGCATAATTGAATATGTTTTGTGCCAGTGGAATGTGCTGCCTCACTGGTAGACCTCCTAGCGTGAAAATATTCACACAGAGCAGAGAGACTATTTGGTGCATAAAAGAAGTTGCTGCACAAAAGAAGCCCTGCTCTGCGGTACACGTGCACACCTCCCAACAAATATTGCAGCATTTCACAGAGAGTCTTACTCAGAGGATAAGCTTGAGAATCACAGGGTCCATAGAGCTTTGTTCTACAGGTTTTAGCGTAACCCTCATCTGTCTGAAAGCCTAAAACACATCTTTACATAAAGCAGTTAATTTTCTCACACATATGTCACCCGAGTTTAACAAGAATTAATTGCTCTGCATGACTGTTACTGCTATATGTCTATTACACAAATACAGCCACCAGGCCTCTGTGGGTGTGCCCCCTGAATAACAAAAGCACAATAGTGATTAGACAAAATATTCACAATAGACTATAAAAAATAAAATGTTCACAAGTTAGTAAGTCTAGATTTTCTATACCTAACTTCACATATATGTACATATGTGATATATATGGGAAACAGCTGTTACACCGTGGCTCGAACCACGCTGTGCCTTAACAGCATGGCCCAGAGCACGAACGCGCCTTTACACCTCATTCCTTCACCACGCAGGTTGTTACAACGATTTTTAAATTAAGGAAAGCATTGTTGGATTGATTTTGGACCAACACTTTCCCTACTGTTGTGCAGACTGGAGGTAAAATAATAAATTATAATATTCCAACTCTAGCGACTTGTGATAACAGAATGCGTTGTAAAGGCCCATTCATTGTTTGGACTGCGGTATTAATGCACGGGTGATTAATAGCTGTGTGGTTCCAACACATAACCCTCATATATACCATCAAAATACAAGGTCAGGGGTTAGTAACAGCAAATCTATATCTCCCTATATGCATTTCCCTTTTGATATTTTGTCCCTCGATAGTCTGTCCTCTGCATTCTTGTGCCACGTTATTGCTGTCGATAGTGAATAATACAGTCCTCAGAGTCCAGGGACCCCTTACATACATGCTAAAAGCACACTAACTTTGCATTCTGTCCTGGAGCCTACAATAATATGGGCTTCCAATGACATTCTGCAGATGACCAGCTCACTCAATCACCTTCCACAGAATCACTGAGCAAAGATACGTGCATGCTGTAAAAAGCCTATTCCCACCCCTGTATTCCAGTAGTGAGTTTGAGAGTGCTTCATTTACAACAGTGTCTCATTTCCACACAAGCAGCCGCCGGTATTCACCATCTGTTGGAGGCACTCCGGCTTGGAAAAAAGGAGACCCTCCAGAGGAGAGTGAGATCCATAGCATGCTACAGTGCGAAGGTGATCCCCTCACCCCCCATCTGTTTGGTCCATGCCTCAGGGTCCCTTATGTATCTCCATGAGCTCGCTTTTTGCTCATTTAGTCACCTTGATTTTTTTTCATTCTGGGATCTCTCTCCCCTGTTTAGAGTTTTTGACACCACATGTCGGCAGTGTTGTTATGGGACATACGTATCAAATACCGTTATTGCGATTCTCAAATAGCGATTTTTAGAGAATCGCTATTTGAGAATCGCAAAATGGGTTGTAATAAAGAATTGGCAAATATTTGGCGATTTCTTGGCATTCCTTAAATGCAATTCGCAAATTGCTAATCGCAATTAAGGAATACCTTCCCATTCATTCCTATTTGCTAGGAGGCCCATAGGAATGAATGAGAAGACATTCTCAATTTGCGATTCGCAATTAGAGAATCGCAAATTGAGAATGCAATTTCAAGGGTGCCAGGGTGTCAAAAGGACACCCTGTTGCACTCCGAAATATGTATGTGTGCACATGTGGCGCACATGGCACTTTGAAAAATGCAAAAAAGTGCATTTTTCAAATAAATCGCAAATTACCACCAACTTGAAGTTGGTGGTAATTTACGATTCCTTAAGGCCAAATTACACTTTTTCTGTGCTTCATACAATGCATTGAAGGAATCTCTATTTGCGATTCCTTAAATGCAATCGCAAAATAGAGAATCGCAAATTTTGCGATTCTCTAATTTGCGATGCCCTTTTGGGATGGTACACCCCAAAAGGCCTTTTCCCGTTTGCAAACGGGCCAATTCTGAGAATGGGCCAGTTTGCGAATGGGAAAAGGGCTTGATAGATATGCCCCATTATCATCCCTCGTCCTTACAGTTCCTTAAGATTTTCCAGCGGGTTCCTCTCTCTTTTAAACTCGAAGATTTACTAGGGATCTTTTTCTACCATCTCCGCCTATATTGCCTGTACTCACAAGAACCCCTGTTTGTTTTCCAGATGGTATTGGCCAGTTGTGACTCTTCAATGTCTTGCTGCTTGCCAGAGTTATATCAAATCTCTCCCTTTACCCCCGGCTGTGGACAGTCCTGGACTTCATTATCCGTTCTTTGTTTCTGACCTAGCTTCCTTTATTTATCCCTCGAGGTATCATCAGTTTTTTGCTATACTCTCAATTGGGTTTTCCATCCAGTTCTGCCTGTGGCACAGGTTGCTCTAACTTAGTGCTCCCCCATTCTTATCAGGTCAGCATCACCAGTACTCTGAGAAAGATGAGGTTTCTTCCTCCCCTAAGCTTCAATTTCGCACCTACCCAGGAATTCTCTACTCCTGCACTAGTCTCTCCAGATTGCCAATGTAGTTTATTGGGGAGTTTCTGGCTTTCTCTATTTACACTACTTTATTCTCAATCTCTTCTTGGCTGGTGTTTCTTGTTTATCACTTGTGTAAGGATATAAGGTTCTTGATTCACTCTCCATGCACGGCTCTGCTTCTTATGCTATCAGGGTTGAATTGTAGCCCCTCTCCACCTCAGCATCAGTGTGCAACTTCTTTTTAAGTTATTGAAGTATTTGTACTTAGGTATGCCCTTTATTATTGTTTCAGGCTCCAGGTGTCTGCTGCTTTTGCTCCCAAGGTTTTAAGCGCCCTGAAGAAGGAGTGACCAACACCTGTGGTCTTTCACCGAAACGCGTGTTGGCCCGTGTCCCCATCTGACTGGAACAACCTTTCTACAAAATCGATGTTACTCCATGTCTCAGTCTTGTCTATATAAATAATATATAACACAAATTGCTCAACAATTAATTGAACAGAAATTACCAAACTGTTGAAATTGCCATAAGACACAGCAAAAGGAAACGTTCTTGTACGAATTCATTTATGTGGCATGTTGGACCATTTCTGGTTGAGGTTATTGTGTCCGATAGCGTGTGGTTTTGCCTTGTCTAAGTAGTTGGATGAGTGGATTTATGAGAGCGGTGTGGATCGGAATTCATGGTTTAGTTGGGTGCATGGCGCATCATATTCCTGTTGCCTTCGCCTGGGCATCTAGCAGTTGTGTAATTGTTTATTTATACTCATTATCTGTATCTATTTTAATATCTATTCATGTATTTTGACATTTCAGTATATTATTGATATGTATAATAAACTTAGTGTATATACGCCCAAAAATTGTTACATTACATACATTTGATTTTTCTTTTTTGCACCCTTTGTCATGCTTGGTGGTGATGAGGTAACTAATTTTCTCCTTTTTTATCTTTGACGTTCAGCTGACACTATAAGTTTCAGGCAGTGGGTTGTACTTGATTGACAGTGAACCCCTCATCATAGACTGAAGAAGGACTCTCCACACCACAATCTCCCGGAGGTAAGTGACAAAAATAATGGAAAAAACTTTCCAGACTGGGGAGGGGGGTCAAAAAAAAAAACGTAAATACTCAAAGAAGTTCATTAATATTTTGCTACCATTGCTTCTCTAGGAAAAGTCACACATTCTAAATTATTCCGGGCACGTTGTACGCAGAACTTGTTAGCAAAAAGTTAGCATATTCAGAGCTAAAGATGCCCGTAAATTTGGTTCATAAAGTTTTTGTGAACGTCTAAGATTTTGGCAGTTCATACAAAACTTTTAAAGTCGGTTTCAAGTTCTATAGGGATCAGTTCCAGGAAGATAGGTTCGGCTGTAGATTTATTGTGCAAACCAACTATAATTAAGTTGTTAATAATTAATGTGTTTGAAGAGTAGAGCGGTTACTGCATCTCAAATTCTAACACACGAAGTGTTCTTTCCAGACATCGTTATGGGCCAATAAACGATAGAATGAAGTAGGAGAGAAAGTTATTTAACATTATTAAGAGTTTATCCTCCTAGAATTACGAAAATTATGCTGGTGTCAGTGATGAGTGCGTTAAATGTGTAAGTGTTATTTAAAACTAGCCTTTTTTAGAGCTGTGGAAACTAGAAAGGGGCTACAGTGGTTTCTCAAGACGTTGGGATATTAAGTTGCTTCCTTTGAAGGACAAAGGGGCATATTATCAAGTAATGGCGTTACATTATCGCCGCTTTTATCGGCAGGAAACTGCCGATAATGCGGCGATAATGGGCTTGATAATATGCTCTATGAATTCCAATCGTAGCCCATGTTAGATGTGAAGACATCTAACATGGGCTATGATTGGAATTCATAGAGCATATTATCAAGCCCATTATCGCCGCTTTATCCTCAGTTTCCTGCCGATAAAAGCGGCGATAATGTAACGCTCTTACTTGATAATATGCCCCCAAGACTCGTGATTTAGTATTTCTGAAGTTAGCCAAGTCCCTTTTTTTAAAAATAAAAATAATTATAGAATGACCTGCTTGTATGTGCTCCCAGTTAGTCCTCTTCATTCATATTTGCAAGTAGTGTCATTCAATTCTGTCCATCATAGTACACGGCATGCAGGAAGTGTCAGTCTACTTAAGCCATTGGCTACTTAACATGAGTGATAGCATCCTGCAAAAGGCACTCCTTCCCAAAAAGTAGTCTCTTTCACTGACCGAGAATTGTTTTTTTAAAAAGAAATATTAATTTGTTTTTAAACTTTGAAAGGGCCTGGCAGCTCACCAGATTGTACTACCATGCCATTGCCCCTGCTTGCCGTTGGTCACATTACACAAAGGCAACGCAAGTGGCACTAGTTAAAAATGGGATTTTTGGTTGGCTAGGGCTTGTGCCTAAGCCAGGCAGAAACGACCACTCTAGTCAGGGCAAGGGAGTTACACACTGAAGATAACCCCTGCTCACTCCCTTTGGTAGTTTGGCACGAGCAGTCTGGTTTATCCCAGAGGCAATGTGTAAAGCGTTTGCGCAACACACACACAGCAGCAACACACTAAGCACACCACAAAAGAGACTCCGCACAAGGTTATATAAAAATAGTCTTTGTATTATACAAAACACAATAGAATCATAATCACACATAAACACTGTGCCAACTGGCACCAGGTCATAATTTATTGGGGATTATATACATGACAGGACCAATCGGGCCACTGTCAGAACCATCACAAAGTACAAGGAGTAAGAATAACACCACCAGTAACTATTGGTAGAATACTGCACTCTGGAACATATTATGCATAAACATAATAGCATAACAATAGGCATCGAAACATGATGCATAAATCACATTTAGAAACAGTCATAATAGTCATACACACATTATGCAATATCTGCAGGGCCTGACGCTCTACCCACACTGACCCCTGGCCAACTGGCTTTCTGTGGGGCTCAAATGCCCTTTGTCCCAAATGTCAGGGCTCTACTGTGGGGCCTTTCACTGGCCCTCTGGCTGAGTTGCAGTAAAAGCAATATCCGTCATGCACTGGGGCCGGGGGGGGGGGGGGGGTGCATCTCACCCCTTTCTCCTCACGAAACAAACATGCCCCCTCGTTGCAGCTGCCCACACTCTTGCGTGGGCAGCTGTAGAAAATACACTTGGCACTGCAGTGCTCTGAGAGCCCTGTTTACTGGGCTCCGTCTGGTGCACTTACGCAGCACCAATACTGCTTCACGGCACCAGCCCCACTCACTGGGACAGGTCGTTGCCGGCTCCAGGCTGCGACAATGTGCCTCGGTAGGTCCCCACTCACTGGGACTACTCTCTTCCAATTTTGGAGTAAGGCTGCACAAACAGGGTGCCCAATGAGCCTCACTCACTGCTTGTTTGGCTGCTGTTGCAGGTCGGGAGCAGCCATACGCTGCAATTGGTGACCTGTAGTCACCTGGTTTACACCCTCTTCTCCTTGGGCACACACAGAGGCGTCACTGGAGCCCTCCAGTCTCCGGCTCCTTCTGGCCACACATGGGGCTCAGCAACACCTCAGGATTCCCTTGGGGATGAGGTCACTGCGCCTCCTCTTGACTCGTCTCTACTTCGGTGGGGCTTCCTCTGGAATAGGCCCCGCCCTCAGTCAGGCAAAGTCACTGTCTGACTTCCGTTCTCGTCGCTCCTTCCATTTTTTAGCACAGAAGTGCAGGGTAGGCTCCCGCCATTAAAGGTGCACAAAAATGCGGGGTGGGCTCCTGTGAACAAATGAAGGCACCAGCATGCGGGTTGGGAACCCGCTTCCTATCCAGCAGCATGGGGGAATACCTACGCCGGTATTCCCTCCAAATCCTTCGCAGCCCAGCACTGCACGGCCCCAGCACTCCTCCTGTCCTGGAACAAGGAGAGAGCACTCACAAGACATTTAGGCAAAGTTTCAGGGGCACAAGGCTGGGCCCAGGTAGGCCAGCTCACAGGGCCCTCCAGCAGGGAGGCAGACCACTGTGGCTGTACCTCCTATAGCCCAGCAGCAGCAAGTCCCCAAAAGCACAAGCAAGCACCCAAACATGGGGTCACAGCCCCAATATATATACATAATTTTCCTTTGTGTGCATTGGCACAGGGCTTGGGGAGCCAGCCTCAACAGGTTCTGGAGGGTATTGGAGCACTTTGTTTACAGGGCTCCTCATCCCCTTTGTTAGGTGGGGGCTCGGGCATCAGACCACCACAGGGGGTAGAGCAAGCATTCACCCAGGCAGGCACAGACCTATTCAGGATTAGGGGACTGCTCCTCCCACTACTCCAAATGCAGATCCCCTAACCAGCCTAGCGCTGACTCACCCTGCCCTCCCTGGAGCCACACACACCTCACCAGCCCCTGTCACTCCAGAGCCAGACATGCAATACACATCAAGAAAGGCAGAAAGGCAGATACATAGCACACAGAAATGCCAACTTCTAAAAGTGGCATTTCTAAATTAGTGATAATACATCTGTGCACACCATTGTGCAGCATATATGATTACTATTCCAATCATACCAAACTTGAACATGCTGCTCCTCTCATATTAAAAATTCCCACTGAAACACTTATCAGGGAATCCCCAATGCATTCCTATGAGAGGGCAGCCTCACAGAAGTGAGAAACCAAAATGGCTGTTTGTCACTCGCAGGACATGTCACGCATTTAAGGTAAATGTCCTACTTTTTACCTACAATGCACCCTGCCCATAGGGCTAGCTAGGGCCGACCTTAGGGGTGACTGACATGCAGTAAAAGGGGGTCACAGACATGGCACACCTTTTGGGTGCCACATCACAGCTGCAGTAACACTGTGCGCACAGGCCCTGCAATGGCAGAGGCCTGAGACGGGTTTGAAGGTCTACTTTGGTGGGATGAGCAATCAGCACTGCAAGCCCACCAGTAGCATTTAATTTACTGGCCCTCGGTATCAGAGATACCACCTTACCCGGGACTGACAGGTAAATTAAATACGCCAAACAGGTGTAGACCAATCTTACCATGTATACCACAGAGAGCACGTACACTTTACACTGGACAGCAGTGCTAAAGTGCCCATAGTCCTAAAGCCACCAACACCATGTCAGAAAAAAGGCTAGGTGGAAGGCAAAACGTTCAGGGATGACCCTGCAAAAAGGGCCAAGTCCAACAGCACTCATTAAAAAAGGAATTTTTATTTCATTCAAAATGGTCCTGCATGTGCACATGTGGCCCATCTATGAATGTTTTCATAGAAAATTGGCCCATATTCTGAACACTGTCAAGCAACACAGAGCAGCCGCCTAGGAGAAATGGAACTCTCCTCTCCCTAGCACCAGCGCTGATTTTAGCTGCCATGCACCAGGCACACACCTAAGTGCCAATGCACTAGGGTGTTTGCCTGTTTCTCGCATAGGTTTTGTACAGGAAGGGTACTACCTGTGCAAAATACCATGCCTAGACATGACCAAATGCTTTGTATGTGTGCTGCACAGTGCAGCACGCGTGCAAAGTCGGAAAGGGATGAAGAACTGTAAAAATGTCTCTGTTTCACTCCTGCTTTTCAGCAGTGTTCATTTGATGTGCTTTTTTCACAAATGTTAGTGAATCAGGTTTAGGGTAAAAAAGCATGGGTGGTTGCATGGGCCCACCCATGTAACTCCCCCTTAACGCTAAGTAATGCAAAGCATCATTATTTTATTTGCTTTGTGAATCCCAAAACAGGTTTAGCATCGGGTTAGCACTAAAAAAGTAATGTTAGCCTGACAGCAAATCTTTTAGAATCTGGACCTTTACGTCTAAACTATAAAAGACAACAGCCTGTGCATGCATACAGATCTGACACAGAAGCACCAGATGTTTGTTGGTTTTTTTACCCACTGTACAGTTGGCACGATTTGTCAAAGATATATTGCATAATATGTGCATGTCTGCCACTTTGAAGAAGAAGAAGGAAAGTGGAGGACTCCTTCTATAAATATAAGATACACAGACTTCCATTTATGTCCTGGTTTGGCATTGCTTTGAAAAAGGTTAAATGCTAAAGAGACCACCAAAATTAATAGCATCAGAAGAAAGTGATTGTAAAAGGGAATATTGAATCCTGACTATCCACTGATCACAATTTCATGAGTGCAATATTGACTACAATATTGACTGGGGAAATATTGACAAGAAAGTGCAGAAAGGGAGATAAGGATTTACTAATCTTTACTGCACATGTATGTACCTTGAAGATATACATATTGCAATGGTATGTATATCTGGAGTTAGGTATAGAAAATGTATAGCAACTGAGGGCCTAATTTATGGAATTTTGGTTTCGGCAGCACAGCAAGGCACCCTGCTATACCACCCTGCGCCAAAGTGAAAGGGCAGGAATGCACTGTATTTAAGCAATACTGTGCATTCCTCTACTTTCTGCCTGTGCTGACACCACTTTAGTAGCCTAGTGCCACTGTAGGCACCATTGCACCATGGTGCAAGCGTGTCTCCATTACCGGCAGGATTGTTTTTGGGCAGGAAGGGCATATTCCTGCACAAAAACAATACTATGAGGCATTATCCTCTATGTATGCTGCAGAATGATGCAAATATTTCTCCTTGTTACGTTTCACCTCAGGAGGTGTACGGATTTGACGCTTCTGCAGATTTGCATCACTTTGTAAATCGGGGGCAGCGGCAAATTTCATGGGTGTTGCATGGGGAAACCCACTGCAATGCCCATGGGATGCCTCCCGGGTACAGAGTAAGGCAATGCAGTGATTTCTGCTGTGTCACCTAACTCATGCTTTTTGAGGCCACTCAAAGCCATGCAGGGTGGCTTTGCATGGCTTCATAATTCTTTATGAGAGTTGTGCATCACACTTGCACCACTTTACGTGGTGCAAAAGTGACGAGGGCCGAACTGGGAACGGAAACCGGCCCTGGCAATTGAGTCAGGCCGCCCGTGGGGGGTGAACGTGAAAAACACTGCTGCTGCTTTTGGTACAGGGGGACGATATTGCAGCATTACTGCAAAACCTGCCCCCTGTATAAAAAATGCCCCCTCATTGGCAGACGCGCAATGCCCATTGGACTGAAAGGGCTTCAGCCCCCCCCCCCCATCGTTTGTGGCAGTCCAGGATGAGACAGCTTCCCAAACGCACACACAGCCGCACCCGAGCACTTCACTGGTCTTTTAAAGGCCTTTTGATTGTTAAAGAGGCTTTGATGTCCTCCCCCCCTGCTTAGAGCCCCTGCAGCTCCACTCTGTCTTTTGCTTGAAGAATCAGCCCCCCCCTGAAATTTTACTCTAGTTGCGCCTCTGCCCACTGGTCCAAAGCCGGCCCACCGGGAAAACACCTGCTGCTTGCTACGGCCAGTCCGGCCCTGCTCAGGGCCCTCAAAAATAAGCCCCTTAGCTTTCCTATTTTGTCCCTCGAATTGCTGGTCATGATACCGTGACCAATCAATATTTTGGATTTGAAATTCCTAGCCTACACCAAAGCATGTCTTTATTTCTTGACACTGAATTTGAAAAGGCGTATGCAGCAAACAAGTTCCCGATATTGAAATCTCCATGCACAAGGCACAACACAAATGGGACTTACAAAGCTCCAGCTAAGGGGAGGTAGCTGTCACTCTGTAAAAAAAGAGAAGTTAGGATGGACGACATTTGAGCAGTGGTACTGCACAGTTAACCAAAATATCCCCAAAAACCATGAGCACAAATGGTTGGTTTCAAGAACAGCGACACAAAATATGCAAGAACATTGGTTTGCAGTAGTGACTTAAGAGATACACAGCATTTAATAATATCTAACGAATTGGGGGGAAGTTGTACATTTAACCTCAAGCTAGATTCTTTTTTCATCAGAATAGTCAATCAGTACTAAAAGAAGCTGCTTTTAATGGTCATCGTTCATTTTTAAATACTTTCATTTTTATTTGATTTTTTTTAAACTCTTATAGTGTGTTTTCTAAAGGATTACCAGAAAATCTGCACCTGGCAACATTGCTTTGCGACATGACAGGCTGTGTGACTTCATGGTTTGACAGTGAAAAAAAATGGTGCCAGTACCGTTTGCACAAACCGTGGTTTTCTACAATTTGAAGATGAAAATGTCACAACATTGTTGCTTTTCTTTGTTTACATTCCTCGTGGATTTGCCAGTGGACAATGTACGAGGAAGGGGTGGGCAGAGAAGAGGGTAACCGCCAGGACAATGCAAGCTTTACAGGCTACTGGGAACCCCAGTCTGGTTCCAAACATCTCTTTCACCCAAGTTGAGATGAACACATTTCCTTTAACGAAGGTCTAAAATGTGTCAGGGTTTGAGGAAAACTAGCTTTGTCTGTTCCTCATCACATAAGGGTCAGCACAAAGGTGAGTAGCCGTGCTTTACAAGCATTTGATTGATTGATTAACACATGGTGAGCAGAGGATTTTTCATGCAAAATTGGCTAATAGCGGTGACTGCATCAAATTATGTCTCAGCCAGTGTGTCCAGTAGCAAGTTTACACTTCAGAGAAGGGACCAGTTCACAGATTTTTTCGAACACTCTGGTTCACACTAGTTGTGCAAAGAAACATCTTTAAGTGCATTTGCAGCGAATCACGAGCTTCTGACGTCACAACTGAAGATGTAGCTTCCATCTCAAGAACATCCAGAATTATGGTTCATGGTCTGTTCTCAGAAATGTTGTGTTGGCAGCAGTCGAGGAAATGCACAGGATTAGCCAAGCAAAATTGTCTGAAACACCAGAATTCTTTTAAGTTTATGTCTAGTCATGCTTTGATTACTGGGGGTAATCCCCATTACTCTTAGTCCTACTAGTCCTCGACCCAGTCATCACACATGAAGTATTCCACACGACAGGAAACAAAACAGGAAACGCTTTCTGACTCCACCCACCCTCCTGTCAGGTGCTATAATACACCTCACCACCAGAAGCAAATCCTGATGTACCAAGCACCAAAGGCCTGGAAAGGAAGGGTGGGCGGGATGTATGACTGGGTCGAGGACGAGTAGGACTAAGAGTAATGGGGATTACCCCCAGTAATCAAAGCATTACCTCTACGTCCCTCGTCCTCGACCCAGTCATCACACATGAGGCATACCAAAGCAACCCCACAAAGGCCTTTGGCACACCACAAACAAAACAGAACAGACACCAAGGAGTGCAGCAAGACAGATGTTTATTAACAAAAAGGCAAAAACAAATCAGACAGGGGGGGAACCCCCACAGCTCGCAACACACCAGAACCAAAATTAGGGCGGCCAGACAGAGCACAATTCAAGCGATAATGCCGCACAAAGGTAGACTCGGACGCCCAGGTCCTAGCCCTACAAATCTCCTCAAGGGGAACACCATGGAAAGCGGCCCAAGAAGCAGACACACCCCTGGTCGATCTCGCCTGAACCCCAGACGGACAAGGCAAACCAGAGCCCTGGTATGCCAAAGAGATCACAGCCTTGATCCAGCGACCCAAAGTAAGGATGGAGGCAGCCTTACCTCTACCAGCCAAACCAAAGGTCACAAAGAGGGAGTCAGAAGACCGAAACCCAGCAGAACGGGCCACATAGACAGACAGGGCCCGACGAACATCCAAAGAATGGAGCAAGACGTCAGAAGGTGAGGAAGGAGAAGGACATAGAGAAGGAAGAATCAACTCCTGGGAGGAATGGAAATGGGAACGAATTTTAGGCAAAAACCCAGGGTCCAAAGAAAGGACCACCGCATCGTCCAGAAACCTCAAAAAGGGAGGAGAACAACGCAATGCTGTAAGCTCCCCCAACCGCCGAGCAGAAGTAACCGCCACCAAAAAGGCAACCTTGAAACACAGGAACTTCAACTCCACGGAGTCCAAAGGCTCAAAGGGGGGGGACTGCAAGGCACCCAAAACCAAAGACAGATCCCAAGGAGGAACCGGAGAGCGCACAGAAGGAGCAGAAAGAGAAAAACTCCGAAACAGACGGGAAACCAACAACCCGTTCGAAGGAAGAAGAGAAGCCGGATCCCGAAAGGCCCGGATAGCAGCCCACTGACCCTTCAAAGTAGACAGCGCATAACTCTTCTGAAAGCCCTCCAAAAAAACCTGCAGAATAGAGGAAACAGCACAGGAGGCAGGGGACAGGCCCAGGGCAACACACCAAGCAGAAAAAGAAGCCCAGTGCTTGGAATAGGAGGCCAGAGTGGACTTCCTACGAGAAGCATGCATCACAATGATGAGGTGATCCGGCAGACCCCGGACTCCAAGAGACAGCCATTCAACCTCCAGACCGCCAAGGTGAGAGGAACCAACAGGGAGGGAGACGGGGAACCCAGAGGAGACGGGTAGCAGGGCAGGATCCACGGAGGGCCCACCGCCAGACCCAGCAGCAGAGGAAACCGGGAGCGGCGAGGCCAGTAAGGGAGAACAGCCACCACCTGAGCCCCCACCCGCTGAACCTTCAGCAAGAAAGCAGGGATCAGAGGAAAGGGGGGGAATGCATAGAGGAGACAAGGGGGCCAAAGGACAGACAGGGCATCCACCCCCCAAGCCCCCAACTCCGGAGACCTGGAGCAGAACAGGGGAAGCAGGGCATCGGTCCGAGAGGAAAACAGGTCCAGCACTGGAGTCCCGAACCTCCGGCAGAGCATCCTGAAAATCCGCGGGGCCAGACACAGGGAGAGAGACGACGGGAACCTCCGACTAAAGGAATCTGCAACCACGTTGTCCACACCACGAATGTGCAAGGCAGAGATGGCCACCAGATGACGCTCGGCCCAACTCGCAATTGCACAAGCCACCAAGTTCCGGGAAAGGCAGCGGGTACTGCCCTGGTGGTTGATGTAGGCCACGGTCACAGTGTTGTCCGACCTCACCAACAAGTTGCACCCCAGAAGGCGATCCTTGAAAAGGCGAAGCGCCCTCTCCACAGCAGACAGCTCCCTCCAATTCGAGGACCGGCGTGACGCCGAGGGGAGCCAACGCGCCTGCACCGCCCAAGGACCCAAAGTCGCACCCCAGCCGGAAGCGCTGGCATCCGTCGTCAACACCAATGGGGGCGGGGGATGGAACCACAGATCCTTCGACAGATTCGAAGAATCCAGCCACCACTGCAGAGCAGCCACCAACTCCGGAGACACCGGCACAGGAATCGGGAAGTCCTGGACAGGAAAGGGCACCCAACGCTGAACATGCCACAACAGAGGCCGAAGATGAACCCTGGCCCAGGGCACCGTGAACACAGTGGCAGACATGTGTCCCTGAACCACCAGCCACTGCAGGAGAGGAGCTGAATCCCGGGCAAGCAAAGCCCTCAGCAAAAACTGAAGACGCAGAATCCTCGACTCCGGGAGAAAGACCTTGCCCAGAACAGAGTCGAACACAGCCCCAATGAAGGTCCTCCAAGTGGCATGCTCCAGGTGACTCTTCGGCAGATTGACCAGGAAACCATGATCCCCTAGCGTACGCATGGTCAAGGAAAGGTGGCGAGACATGACCTCCGGAGAAGGAGCCTGCAGCAACCAGTCGTCCAGGTATGGAAAAACGGACACCCCCAGGAGATGGAGATGAGCCCCCAAGGGAGCCACCACCTTGGTGAACACCATGGGGGCGGACAGGAGACCAAAAGGAAGGACGCAGAACTGCCAGTGATGACCCCCAGGCAGAAGCGCAGGAACCGCTGATCCTCCAACGCCATCGGAACATGGAGGTACGCATCCTGGAGATCCAGCGAGGAGAACACCCAGCCCTCCTGAATCAAGGGGATCACCCTCTCCAGAGTCTCCATCTTGAACGTGATCTTGCGCACAAACAAGTTCAGGGCCCGAAAATTGATGACAACGCGGAAACCCCCCGTGATCTTCGGGACCACAAATACAATGGAATAAGTCCCCAGCCCACGCTCCCGCGGGGGGACCGGCACAATCGCCAGCTTGCTGAACAGAACCTGGACACCCTCCAGCAACGCCAGGTTGCGGGTCAGATCCGAAGGCAAGGGGGTCACCACAACACCCGAGGGAGGCGGGGGAGACAGGAACTCCATCCGGTAACCCTTGGACACAACATCCAGCACCCACTGGTCGGAGGTCGTCAGCAGCCAAGCAGGGAGGAACAACCTCAGCCTCCCACCAACCGCAGGCCGACCACCAGCGAGATCGGGCACCGGAATGGCATAGTCAGGAACGAGGAGCGCCCGAACCACCATCCGGCTGGGGCTTCTTCTGGAACCGCCTAGAAAAGGACCCTCGTGCACCACGCTGGCCTCTAAACGACGACTGCTGGAACCTGGAAGGCTGGCGAAAAGACCTGGCATTCGAGAAGGAGGACCCCTTAAGAGCAGGAGTATGACGGAAAGACAACGAATGCTTCCTCTCCCTGAAGACCTTATGGAGCTTGACCTCCAGGGCGTCCCCAAAAAGATGAGTACCAGAAAACGTCAACTGCAAGGCCATAGAACGCTGCGCAGCATCCGTCTTCCAACCCCGCAGCAGCAAGTTCCGACGGGCAGCAATAGAGGAACCACAAGAAAGAGCCGAAGCCCTGACGGAGTCAAAGGCAATGTCTGAAAGGAACTCCGTTTGACATTCCATAGACTCCAGTAAATCAGGACAAGAGCCCCCCTCCTGCATAGTAGAAAATAGAGTCTTGAAGTCCACCAACAAGGACTGCGCAACATACGCGCCATACACCCCAGACCACAGAGCCAGGTGAGAGCCAGCATAAGATTTCTTCAGAGCAGAGTCAATCTTTTTATCAACGCCATCCTTCAGGATATTATCATCCGCCATGGAAGGTCTACCAACCAGAGAAGCAACCACAGAATCCACCTACACCGAATCAGGCAGGGCAACCTCCATATCTTGCAAGGGATACAGTTTAGACATGAACCTGGGCATAGTAATATGGTCCGGGTCCTTCCACTCCTTAAGGAGGACATCCATGACAAAGGGGTGGATGGGCATAGAAGAAGACACAGGCTTCCGAAACTGCGGCAGAACAGTGTCCTGGGAGGTACTGGGTACAGAGTCCACAGGGAAACCCATATTCTCCCGAACATGGCAAAGAAGATCAGGCATCAGGTCCCTCGAAATGTACTTGCCCTGCAGATCCACCGCACCCAAAGTGGACTCATCCGAGGAAGCAGAGGAAGAAATATCCGAATACAGGGGAGCAGCAGACTCAGAGCGACCCCCAGCACCCTTCCGGGAAGTCTTGAGATCGGACAGCGTCTCCAAAATCAGGCGCGTCAGCCTCTTAGAGCCACCCAGACCAGCACCCCGAACAGCAGGGGCACAATCACTACTGTCGGAAGAGGAGGAGGACGACCAAACAGGAGAGACATGCTTTCTCTTCCTGTGGTGCTTCCCCATTGCAAACAGCACCACGAGACACAGCAAACGAGCAAAAGGAAAAGGCACACGGAACGCACAGCAACTCCACAAGAACGTCACAGGAATCGAAAGAACAGCGGATTCCCGCCATAAATAGGAGGAAAACACTCACCCCACAGCTGCAGCCCCACGGAAACGAGGAGGAAGAAGGAGGGGCAGAAGACGAGCCTCCCAGGAGCAGCCGGCGAAGGAAACATCCAAAGTCACCCAGGCCAAAAGAAGAGGATGACGTCATCGCCCCGGGCCGTCCATCCAATCAGAAGAGGAAGGCAGGGAACCCGGAGCCCACCCGGGCGCCCGCACAGGCAAAAATGAGGAGGCGAAGGCGGGAACAGCAACCAGCCGACGTCCGACATCCAGCCCCCGGGAAGAACAAAGAAAACGGCCCCTCGCAATCCAGGGGCAACCACAACCGAAGGGAGGACGTGCCAGGAGCCACGGAGGTGAGCGCACCCTGCCAACCAGAACCGGCAAGGGCAGGACGCGTGGGGAAGCAGCGCGTCCGTCCAACAGCAGCCAGCCCGCCTGAGCAATCCGCCAACCAGGGACAGAAAGCCCCGGGGCGCCCCACCAATGCACGAACCAGCAAAGAGGTCCAGGATCCAGGAGCACGAAGAAAACCACGGGGACCCGAGAAGCCCCGCAACCCAGGGCCCCCGCCACGAGGAAAGCACAGGAAGCCCAGCAGCCCGTCTTTCAAGGTCCCACGGAGGTCCATGAGCACCCCGAAGGCCCAGCAAAGGAGGACACCACAGGACAGTCGTAGCAGGTAAGTGCCCGGCACTCACCCAAGCGACACCCATCAGAAGTCCAACCGACAGGAAACAAAACAGGATTTGCTTCTGGTGGTGAGGTGTATTATAGCACCTGACAGGAGGGTGGGTGGAGTCAGAAAGCGTTTCCTGTTTTGTTTCTGTCGTGTGGAATACCTCATGTGTGATGACTGAGTCGAGGACGAGGGACGTAGAGGTAATAACTAATCTGCATAATCAGTCACATGCTGCAAACACTCTGAAATGTACTAAAACATTTAAATCAAACGATTGCCAGAGTACGGAAGCGAAGGCTTTTCACCATAATTAATTAAGGATCATGGGTATGGATTTATCCATCTGTGAATATATATTTCCCCTCTCAGGAAAAATGAAGCAAAGTGAATTGCTCCAGTGCGCATATCCACAAAATGTTCTCTTGCTGATTATTCAACCCAGTGACAATCCTCAGGAGTGTGGCATATAAAATTATATTCACATGAGACTCTACAACTTATAATAAAGCAATGGAATAGTAGTTTTCTGACTTCTTACAGAAGTGTTTTGACTTGACCCCCAATGGGCTTAAAGAACACAGTGAGGCATATAATAAGTCAGAGAGATGACGCCCAAGGTGGACAGGGACAATAGAATACAATTTTACCTGTTTTGATGGTACAATATTATAGACTTTCTAAGATAATGTTGTATTAAAAAGTTTAATTGTGCTGGTGGCAGTTCAACACATACTCAAAAGAGTTTTTCAAATTGGCAAGTAGTTTCCAGGCTGCTCCTAGAAACCCTTGTCAGTCGCCCTAAACTAGAAGAGTGAATTCATTTTACTCATGCTGAAATCTGCATGTGTATTTTCGCTTTAGAAAAAAGTGGGAAGTGCAAAGGTGTTTGCATTTCTTTTCTTTGTTTTTATCGCTAGAGAGAAAATATTTAACCCTATAGAAGAACATTTTCCCTAAATCACCCCTAATTTTGGTGTTGTTCACCTTCCCATCCCTTCCCTTCCTGTAAACGCACAAAATCCTGTCTTTGACAGGAGTATGGGGCACATGCATCAACCTATTTAGGAAGTGCAAACGGTGCAAATCGGTAAATTCGGCCGTTTGCGCTTCCTAAATACGTTTTTGGGATGCATCAAACACTTTTTCAGAATTCACATTTTTTTGCATTTCTTAAAAATACGAATGCATTTAAGGAATCGCATTTGTGCGATTCCTTAAATGCAATGCATCATTAAAAAAAAAAATGCGAATTATGAAATAGGAAGTGCAAATTAACACGAGGTTGACCCTCGTGTTAATTTGCGAAAATCTGTCAAAAAGCAAAAAAATTCATTTTTTAAACTGTCATGTTACAGACACATATGTCCTTAGGACATGTGTGTGTGAAACATGCACTTTCAAATGCATTTTAGGGGTGCAGGGGGGGGTCCTTTGGACCCCCCCTGCACCCTTGGAATGCATCAACAAATTGCGAATTTGTAAATGCCTTCCCATTGACTCCTATGGGCCTTTTGGCCCATAGGAATCAATGGGATTTGCGAAAATGCACTTAGGAATTCGCTATTTATTTGCGATTCGGTAAAAATTGCGATTTTTACCGAATCCCAAATAAATAGCCAAAAAAATGATGCATAGCATTTTGCGATTCTTAATTTGCGATTCGATAATTTTCGCAAATTAAGAATCGCAAAATCTATGAAGGATGCATGTGCCCCTATATCTCTGACCCTTTCAAGAGTCGCAAATAGCCAGGTAAGTTTGTGATGGTCACCAAAGTACACATGTAGCTATAAACTTACTTCCATGGGAGATTTACTAACACTGCCTGAGTAAACCCATTTACAAAAGTAAAAAACATTTTTTTGAATTGGAAATGTCGGTAAATCAACTCTTTGTATGTTTCTGTCAAACTTATATGCGTAATAACTTTCTGTTTAAGGTATAAGGGGCAGATTTACGACTCTTGGCGCATCTCTGCTAATCAGCAGAGAATGGCTAGAAGAGTTGCGACACATCTGCCCACCCGTGCGCCACCAGTGATGCGCCGCATTTACAATGCCGCGCACCTTGGCACTTGGGTGGGCAGATGCATGACGCATCCCCAGCGGAAATGCGGCGCATTGCTAGACACAGCTCCAGCAAGGCTCGAGGTGCCCTAGCTCTAACATGCTTCCTCAATCCTTACGCCTGCTTCAAGCAGGCACGGGGTTTTGACGCAGCATGGCCCTAAAAGTGACTGAATGAAATCTTGTAGATTTCACTCAGCCACTTTTAGGAGGTGTTCCTGCACCGGAACCCCCCCCCCCCGCGCAGTAACGCCTTCTTGTCGCTCAGGGCTTTACAACGTGATGCATCTCTCAGATGTGTCACGTTGTAAGTACCCGACACCATAGCACTGGATTTGCGCCGCCGCTGCATCACAAAAGTGGCACAACGGCGGCGTAAAAGAGGCGCAAGGGGCTTGTAAATCTTCCCCTAAGTCCTTTAGCTACCAATCCGGCTGCCTCCAGGGGACTCCCAGGGGCAAATGGGTGTGGAGTTAATGCTGTGTTTTTGTAGCTTACCTACCCTCATTGAGCCGGGAAGTCAAAGCATTGCAGTGTAAACTGCACTCAGCAGCATCTCTGTGGTAAGCAAATCAAAGGAGTCGTTCATTTAAAGTGCAAATGTACCTCAGCAGTTACATTTGTGTTCTCGCCTTCATCTGGGATAACTTGCATGATTTGTACATAGGAACGATGACGCCGAAGCAATTGTCGAGATCAGTGAATCCTGTAAACCATGAAGAGGACGGACACCAGCAGCTGCGGCAGAATTTAATTCCTTCACATCCATCATAAAATCAATACTTGGACCATGCACTTCTTCCTCGCCCTCGATTGACCCCGGAATGCCATTGTCTTCCTTCTTGTCATTTTGTTTAATTCCTCCACATGCTTGTCTGCTTCACCTTTCATCATGAGTGAAGTCCAGTAAATCCTTTGATGGATTGACAAAGCTTCCTTTGTTCTGATCCTTTGTTTGACCAATGTTTCCTGACCATAATCTCCAGGGTTAACACTCCAAGCAGAAGATGATTGAATCAAAAAAATCTCAATTCGATTCAGCGGTCAAGGTTCAGATTAGGGCGGACACCCCTCTGCTGCTTCCATGGTTTACTAAACAAGGATTTATGATGAAAGTGCGACAGTATTCTAAAAGGAGTCTCGGGGAAGAAACATTTTACTCTTTCAGTTCAAGAAGTTTTGAGTCTGACTGGAGAAAACATTTTGGCGTTTGGCTAGACAGTGTACCCCCCAATATCGAAACATGTGTAGGATTACACAGTCATTGATAGATGGCTAATAAGGTTTAATAAGGTACAGAATTAGTAATTGCATCAGATTTCATTCTAAACTTTTACTGATTTTCTTTGTCTTTGCAGATGGGTTGGTGGTCTGAATTATTACCCATGGCACCTTTTGCATAGACTGCGAGTGACCCCGGGCTTCAATTAATGGCTAATTTTGTCTCACGTGCAGCCAAACACGATAATTGCCACTATCAAATATCTTCCTTTAATGCTCGGTGTTTGTGCGCTTCGTAAAGGGTACATGCACATACATGTGCTTTTATGCGTGCTTTGTGTTGGGTGGGATGACTGCATTTAGTTAACTTCATCAAACACCAAGGTAAAGCTCGCTCCTCCCCTCATTTTCACGTGAGGCAATCAAAGAAGAGAGAACAGGACTTAAGTGAAGACACAGAAACATTGTGAATCATTGTGTAGCCTTTCGTAGCCGAAAATGTAATGACATGAAGACGTTGATTGTCACATCAGTGTAACAGGACGCACAGTTAGTCGGAACAGGGATTGGGGAGGAGTAGGCTAAACCGGAATATTCAGACACTGTAGGGAACAGTGGCAACTGAGCAAGGATACAGGGACAGGAGGAAGAGCACGCGCATTCATGTAAACTGCAAGAAAAGGACAACATACCACGGAACTGGCTTAACAACCTAGGAGCCACAACATGAGACGGAAGGGCCCGCTCAAGACAGCTGAGAGAACAAGGGCACCAGGCAAAGACAGACTGAGGCAAACACTTCAAGCCACACCCAGTGTTGAATTGGCCCTAACTTGAAGCAGCTCAGCTTGCGTCACAGCTGATCCCTTCACCAGCTCAGAGGCACATGGAAGACATGTGTTAGTCTGTATGCCTATGCACTGATTCAGACAGCGATAACCCAGACGACAAATAGCAACACTATCAATTGCGAACAACTTTGAGGTTGTTTACAAGCCAACATGCAACTTGAGGCCACGGAGTGAAGAATGTGTGCGTTTACGCTTTATTTAAATCGAATAAAGCTTGATTGACTGACTGAGTAAGCAATGGCATGGCACATGGAATTTGTTAGATTACTATTGAACAGAAAACAAATGTGAAAGCAGGAAAGAGCAGGCTACACATTCAAATAAAGAGGCATAGTAAGGTTCTCTGAAACTACATAACCAGGGCAGCCTTGAAGTAGGCAGTGAAACTCCTACTTGTCTGCTGTAGCGTCTCAAGCACCAACATGGAGGGTACTTGTGGGTCCAAAGTAAACAGGTGCGTTGGAGGGACAGCCTCTTGAAGTTAGGGACCTCCATACACCTCAGTCCTTTAACCGGATACACCTATGCTCAACGGTATGTTCATATTGTCACCTGCCTACGGAATTCTTCAAGATATGAGAGGTACTTCATATGCAAAACCACAACATAACGCTACAATAAATGAAATTAAATGGACACTCCTCTCAACAGCTTGACTACCAACTATGGCTTTCGAAATTCTCTATATCACATTCAAGACCACCGACATGCAATAACTGGTTTACCTGTATGAAACACTGATCACAGTGAAGGCATATGGTTGACAAGGAGTAAATCATGCATATTAATGCATATTAATGGAACTTCCAAAGGCCTCTGTAAGGACATCATTCCAATTGAGATGTAAGTACTAGCTGTCCCATCCCCTCACTTCTATGTTTGTACTTACATTTCTCCTTTTCTTGCTTCTTTTTTTACTCTGTTTTATGGTATCCTGATCTAACAAATCCACAACCTGCAACTCAATGACTCCCAGGTGCACCACGGGTGATCATTGAAGTAGGAGACACCTTAACCAGTTCTCCCCACTGCACATCTCTTGAATTGGTAACCCTCCTCAACACTTCACTTCAGATCCTGGTTAGGTCCAAAGACACCAACATGATGCACAAAATATTGATATGCAAAAAATATAAAAAATTATATATCAATAACACAAATATTGCCTTCGTATACTACACTCAGCAAACCACAAATATCGCTGTTAAAAATAGTTTATTTGACTCATATCGAAAACTAAAATATCCGAACCAGAAATATCATTTCCTTTCACACAATCAACTACAATAATATTGCCAAAATACTTACATTATTATTAATAAACATGAAATAACTACTTTACATGTTAAGCAAAGTATTAAAATAAACTTTAAACACCATGAAACCAATTCGCCCAGGCGACTCCCATCCCTGCCCCCCCTTTATGTGCGGTAAAAGTGTACATAACTAAGCGCGACTACTATGGCCCTGCGGGTCTGTAGGTGGGCTCTCTTGTCTCCCAATCTAGCTACAAGCAAAACAGTGGTGTGGTGGCTTTCTCAAGCTTTGATAGGGCTCACAAAACGGACCCTTTCTTGTGTCCTCCCTTCACCCCTTTCTCTCCTCTTTTTCTTTTTCTTTCTATCACCCTTTTTCTTGTTCTCACTAAATCACGCCAGGTGGGGTTAGTTAAGGGTATATTTCGAAGTACATGTAAACAATGTTGTACAAACTACGAATGGCTAACCTTGTAACAGAAATGCTAATGTCTCTGCCTATAAAATGAATAATAATAAATACTTTGAAATAAAAATAAATAAATACATGAATAAATAACATAAACTTTAGACAACATATACACTTTTTACCCACAAAAATATTCCACCAACTCAATTATAGATCTCCTCAAATAAAAATATGAATGAATACTTAAAAATGGTTAAAAATAATTTACAAAAACTAGATTTATACAATGCACATTTTAAAAGAAATGATACCTCAACTGTGTGGCTAGGCATCGTGCCAGCTACACAAAGCATACCAAAACGCGACTTGAAGACATCATATTTCACCTAGTGGAATCCACATTTTTTTTTTACAATGTGAGTATTTGTGGAATTTGCGATCTAGCTCATCTCCACTCTGGGAAACTTACCATATCCAGTCATTTTTGGAATCTAGACACCTGGAGATGGCCATGTTGGTGATACCTGTATGGAATTTGCAAGCTATTTGTATTGGATAACTGACAGAATATCGACAATCAAAATATCGAGCTGCCAGAATATCGCTGACAAAATATCGGCTCCCAGAATATCGAATTCCTATCTACAAACAGGTAAGTAAAAAAAAATTGAATCCTAAATATTGTTGTGTATAATATAGTTTACTAAAATATCGACTTTTTTTAAATCTCTTAAAAGTAATGTAAAATTAATGAAATAATTAACTATAATTAAGTAAAAAATATTAAAAAATATTTAAATAACCTTAAAATTAATAAATAATAAATGTAAGTAAAAAAATAAACATGCATTTTCTATTTTTATTACATATATATTAAATTATTATTATTAAAAAGTAATTAATATTTTTATGAATTAAATGTTAAAAGCATAATTTTAAATATAATTATATTATATATATATATATATATATATATATGTGTGTGTGTGTGTATATATATATGAATAAACCTATCATATAAATATAAAAATTATTGATATATAATAAGTTAAAACATTAAAATTAATAAAAAAACAAAATATATATATATATATATTTTACACTACATTAAATATAACAATACTGAAAAAAATGCATCGCGTGAAAGATAACATTTCTATTTGCACTCCAACAAGTGGTACAGTAGGGAAAATGTTGGGTAGCGTGTACATAAAAATTTCTATTCCCACTCCAGCGAGTGGAACAGTAGGGAAAGCGTTGGATAGTGGGAGGGTAACATTTACTATTCCCACTCCAGTGAGTGGAATAGTAGGGAAAGAGTTGGATAGCAGGAGGTTAAAATTTACTATTCCCACTCCAGTGAGTGCAACAATAGGGAAAGTGTTAGATAGCGGGTAGGGCTGGACTGACTACTGGGCATTTTGGTGTGCTGCCGTGCTGGGGGCTAATTTCACTGCAGTGGGGCTGATTTTGTTGATGGGGACCTGCGTGTGCTTCGAAATAAACAAAGCATAACAAATGTTTTTCAGCACACGCAGGTCCCCATCAACGAAATCAACCCCTAGCTCGGCGGCACACCAAAACGCCCAGTACCCAGTCCGGCCCTGATAGCGGGACGGTAAAAATTACTATTACCACTCTAGTGAGTGCAACAGTAGGGAAAGCATTGGATAGCAGGAGGGTAAAAATTACTATTCCCACTCCAGTGAGTGCAACAGTAGAGAAAGCGTTGGAAAGCTGGAGGGTAAAAATTACTATTCCCACTCCAGGGAGTGCAACAGTAGAGAAAGCATTAGATAGCGAGAGGGTAAACATTACTATTCCCACCCCAGTGAGTGCAACAGTAGGGTAAGCGGTGGATAACTGGAGAGTAAAAATTACCATTCCCACTCCAATGAGTGGAACAGTAGGGAAAGCGGTGGATAGCGGGAGGGTAAAAATTACTATTCCCACTCCAGGGAGTGCAACAGTAGAGAAAGCATTAGATAGCGAGAGGGTAAAAATTACTATTCCCACTCCAGGGAGTGCAACAGTAGAGAAAGCATTAGATAGCGAGAGGGTAAACATTACTATTCCCACCCCAGTGAGTGCAACAGTAGGGTAAGCGGTGGATAACTGGAGAGTAAAAATTACCATTCCCACTCCAATGAGTGGAACAGTAGGGAAAGCGGTGGATAGCGGGAGAGTAAAATTTACGATTCTCACTCTAGCGAGTTCAACAGTTGGGAAAGCGTTGACTAGCAGGAGGGTAAAAATTATTATTCCCACTCGAGGGAGAGCAAGAGTAGGGAATGCATTGGATAGAGGGAGGGTAAAAATTACTGTTCCACTCCAGTGAGTGCAGCAGTAGGGAAAGCTTTGGATAGCGGGAGGGTAAAAATTACTATTCCCACTCCAGTCAGTGCAACAGTAGGGAAAGCGCTGGATAGCGGAAGGGTAAAAATTACTATTCTCAGTCCAGTGAGTGCAACAGTAAGGAAAGTGTTGGATAGCATAGGAGAATAATTTATCATACCCACTCCTGAAATATAATTAATATTAATTAAAATTAAATATTTTGTAAAAATTAATTTACCTCCCACCATTTTCCCTTAAGAGCATCCCCTACAATATTTTAACGTATTTATAAATAACCTAATTAATTAACAATTAAATAATTAACGAATTACAATGGACTATATAATTAATTAACATATTTACAAATGAATTGTTCATAATTATTATCAAAGCAATTACTAATTAATACAAAAGATTACACCATTAACATAAGCACCAATTAAGTATTATTGATAAAATAATAATTAATTAATAATACAAATAATTAACTTAATTAATAATTTAAAATATGTAATATTGAATTATTAAGTAATAAAATAATACATTCATTTATTTCAATTAAATTAATTCCCACCCTTTTTACCTATAAACCCACAAACCGCAACAGAATTAAATTATGCAAATTGCTTTAACATATAATTAATTAATTCTAAATAATGCTAAAAATATATATTATAATTAAATTACTTCCCACCCTATTCCCCTATAAACCCACAACCCGCTACGGAATTAAATGACAGAAAATTTAATTAACATAAAATTCATTACTTTTACAAAATTAAAGCATACATTACAAAAATAATACATACTTTTAACACATAAAGTAACACTTAAAGCACATAAAAAAAATCGATATTACTAACTTCGATATTCTGGAACTCGATATTTCTTACCTGCATTTTGATATTTTGCACAACTATATTTTTGCGATTCGATATTCTGTCCATTCAATAGCAAAAACTCAATATTCTTTCCAGTCAATATTTTTGTTTCGATATTGTGAGTAGTTGCCATTTTTATTCAGAAGCCCTTGCAAATGCAAACATTGCCTTAAAAATACGCATATACCTCAAATTTCTGTCAAGGAAACTTCTGGAATCTGCAGAGACCCACACATCTCCTACCACCCGGAGTTTCCCCAAGTCTCTTGATTAAAATTGTGCCTCACTTGTGTTGCTGAGCCTAGCACCTGCAACATGACAGGGGCATCACATTTTTCTGCTTAAAACTGATCTTTCTGGGGGACGTGGCTAGCAGCCGAAGGCGATCGCTGCAGCTTAGTGGAGCTCTCTCCTGCCCACGGCATTAAGGTGATGCCGTAGCCTGTACATCCAGCAAAAAAGCGGGCGATGCACCACCTGGCCACGATCTTGTGAAGGACTCCTCAGTTCACGAGGCGGCGGAGTCCCACGGAGGCGATCCCGGGGTTGAAATTTGACAAATGGCGGCGCCGGGCCGAGGAACGGGCCGCGGTGAAGGGTGGGCCCTCTATGGCGATTGAGGCTCGGCGGCGCCTCTGAGGTTGCTGGGCTGGCGGGCGCTACAGAGAGAAGGAGGCGAGTGCAGAGTCGGGGTCGGTGAGGGCGGCCTTCCCCCTCCGGCTGCAGCGCGATTGACGGCAGAGTCCCCGGACCGGGTGCCTCAAAAATCCAGGCCCCAGCTTTTGGGCCCATAGACTGGCTGCACCCTCCCCCCCCCCGAGAGCGGAGCAAGTGCGGCGAGAGCACCGCTGGACTGGTGAGCCCCCGCTGCTGCGGCAGGGGGCTGGTTGGGAGTGCCCCCCTCTTTTTATTTTTTTTTAGTGTAGAGATAATTGCTGGCTGAGGGCCTTGCTGCCGGCGGGTACGGAGACATCGGACAAAGGAAAACGAAGTAGGAGGGAGGGGACAGAAGGCCAGAGCACCAGGGAAGAAGGGAAAAGGAAGGGGACTGCATTGGCGGCACAGTTTCCCGGTCCCCCCCAAGACCTGGCTGTTCGAACAGTAACGGACCCCCTCCCCCAAGGGCCTTGAGACCCTTCCGGGTGAGTAGTGCGCTATACAAGTGTTATGATTGATTGATTGATTGATTGAACTGTTCCACTATTGATTGGGGTGATCTCTGTTACCGGGCAGCCATAGTACCTCCGGGGCTATCGTGAAGTGCCACTACAGGGACAGACCGTGACCCCTTCCTGTCCACGACTGGGCTGAGGAGGAGCTGGACAGAGCCAACACCATTGTGGATTTTGGGTCTTGGTGCAGGGCCCCGTGGGCCTGTTGGAGGGCCCTCCTGATTGCTTTGTACCCCTCCTTGCGCAACAGTGCTTAGGGGGCACGCTGCTTTGGCCTCTACCCCCCTCCCCGGCCTGCTGCCCCAACTGCTCTGCCAGGCTTGGTGGCACTGAAGGAGGGTCCGGGCCCTGAGGATCGTATTGTAGGCTGCCACCTGGACGGCTTCACTTGGGGTCGCGGAGTGTTGGAGAGCCGGGGCTGCCCAGTGTATTTGTCCTTCGAGGGTGATGAATTGGCAGCGGACGGCCTTGAGAATGGCGACAGGGGGCAGGAGCCCCAGAGGCACGGCTGTCTAAATTCGCATGGTCCAAGGGAGGATATAAAGGCGACTCGCCGAGATCGGAGAAGGGTGCGCCTGAGGAAACCCAGCCAGCCGAACAGGAGCCGACGCTTCGTGATGTTTTGGCAGCCATGGGGGGAATGCGTACCTCCATGGACTCAGTCACGGTGGAGGTTTCCCTGCTTAGAGCGGATTTCAAACAGATGAACGAGAGAGTGCAGGAGCTGAAGATAATGACGATGGCCCTACGAGATGACACCTCAGAGCTGCAACGTCAAATGGCGGACATGGAGAAACGACAAGTCAGAATGGCGCAACAACTGGACGATTATGAAGGGAGGGCCCGCCGCAACATCAGGATCTTGGGTGTTCCCAAAAAAACTGAGGAGCCCGCGGCTGATCTCTATGCGGAAGACCTAATCACTAAACATCTAAAGCCTAAGGCGCTGTCCAGTTATTTTTCCATTGAGCGGGCACACAGGGTACCAGGCGGTCGGCCCAAGCCTGGGTCCCCGCCGTGGCCGATCATAGCCAGGGTATTTAACTTCAGAGACAGGGACAGTATTTTGCAATGTTCCATATCCGGCCCTCCACTCAAAATTGACAACTGTGAGGTGTCTTTTTCCCTGACTTTACGGCCAGAGTCCAAGCGCAGAGGAGAAGTTTTCAGGCGGTCAAGCAGGAACTGCATAACAAGGACATGGAATATGTGATGCTCTTCCCGGCCAGGTTGAGAGTGGAATGGGATGGCAAACCCTGGTTCTTTGACTCACCAGACGCAGCATGGGAGTGGCTGGAGGGTTGGACTACCATTTATTTATTTATTTATTCAGAGTTTTATATAGCGCGAACAGGATCTTTACAGATATCAGAGCGCTTCACAGAAAACAGGGGGTGACGGTAGCATGAGGGCGACATAATATTGGGTGCAATATAAACTTCAGTAGCATGATGGGATAGCAGTCGTGTTCTAAATAGAATGTCAGTAAACAATCCGATAAGCGAAAATAAAAAACGATACTGAGTCTTACATACAACGATAAAAACCAGGAGAACTTATGCTATGAGTATCTAAAAGTTACAGGGAGCAAGGGGAAGGGGCCTCGATATACAGTAGGCTAATCTGAATAGTCTAATAATAGATATTTAGTGAGTAGCATAAAAGGATCGACTGACCATCATATAGTTGTGTCAACCAAAAGGAATAAACAAATCTAGATCATGCAGAATATGACATTATATGACATTAGACAAACATGAAACCAGTACTACCCAAGCGGCACGAAAGTCATTGTTGAACAGACATTAAAGTTCAGGTGAGCTTAGCCATGAGGATGGCTTTCACCTCTTTCTTAAAGAAGGCCGTGAAGGAGATAAGCCTGGTTTCGGGAGGGAGTGCGTTCCAGATCCTCGGCGCCATTCCTGAGAAGGAGCGTTTGTATGTTTTTTCCTTCCGGAATCTGCGAGGTTTCAAGAGTAAGTTTTTTGAACTTCTATTGGATCTCGACCCTCCTGATATAGTTAGCTTTTGAGTGAGGTAGTTAGGTGCATTGTGGTGTACAGCTGCGTGTGTCATCAAAGCAATTTTCAGTTGTATCCTGGCTTCAAGGGGCAGCCATTTCAGAGATTTCAAGTCAGGGGTTATATGAGAGTGTTTTCTTGAGCCCGTAATGAGTCTCGCGGCCGCGTTCAAGGAGGCTCTTAGGGGTGCAGTTGTTGCTAAAGGGAGACCACTGAGGGTCGCAATTCCATATTCAATGCGGGGGATGACTAGGGCATGAACTGCATTTTGGAAGTCTTTGGCTGGGAGGAAGGGTTTCAACTTTCTCAATGTGTTGATTTGGAAATTAGCTCCTTTCGTAGCTCTGCTAATGTGCTGTTGCATGTTGAGCTTTGCGTCAAGTGTGATACCTAAGGATTTCGCAGAGTCCACGATGGTGGGCCGGACATTGAAAGCTGTTAAGTGGTTGAGCCAAAGTTGGATGGTGGTAGATTTCGCAGGGGGTGCTATCAATACGAACTCAGTTTTCAGAGCATTTAGTTTGAGGTGGTTGTCGGCCAACCACGATTGGGTCTTTGTGAGAGTGTAGTTCAGGAGTTTGATATCGTCCGGGGATTGTACCTTTAGGTAGAGTTGGGTGTCATCGGCATACATATGGAAGTGTACATTGGATGCTTGGAGCAAGGAGGCAAGTGGTTCCATGATAAGGTTGAACAGTGTGGGTGAAAGGGAGGATCCTTGTGGAACGCCTAAGACGACTGGCACAGGCGAGGACAACATATTGTTGATCTTGAACTTCTGAGACCGGTTATGTAGGAAGGAAGTGAACCATTTGAGAACAGTCCCGGATAAACCCATTCTAGTGTTTAGCAGCTCAAGGAGGTTCTCATGTTTGACCGTGTCAAAAGCTGAGGAAAGGTCGAGGAGGATGAGGAGGCATGAATCATTGCGATCAAGGATTTGGAGGGCGTCATCAATTATGTGAGTCATGGCCGTTTCCGTGCTGTGTTTCGCTCGGAAGCCTCATTGATGGGTGTTGAGGAGATCAAACGTGTCAATGTGTTTTGTTAGTTGAAGCTGTACACATTTTTCCAGCAGTTTGGCCAAGGTGGGGATGTTTGTGATGGGACGGTAATTGTTTAGGTCAGACGGGTCAGCTGTGGGTTTCTTGAGTATGGGAGTGACTTGCCCCACCTTGAGTGAGTCAGGGATAAGACCTTGTTGAAGGGAGCTGTTAATGATTTTAGTCCAGAGTGGGAGGAGCATGGTGGTGAAGTCTTTTACCGCGTTAGCAGGCAGGGGGTCTGTGAGGTGATTAGAGGGCTTCAGGGTACCGAGCAGTTTGAGTATTGCATCTTCTGAGTAGATGTCAAAGGAAGCCCACAATGCGCTGTTTTTTGGCTGAGCGTTAGACATTCTGATGTGCACAGGGTGTTGGCTTACATCATTGAGGAGATCATTTCTTATGTTGTCGGTCTTTAGCTTGAAGAAGGTGGAAAAGTCTTCACTGTGTGGGATATCGCTTGTTGGGTTGTTTGGTTGTAAGGGTTGCGGCTTTGTTTGACTTTTGACCAGTTCGAACAATTTTCTTGGTCGGTTTTTCGCTTGGTCAAGCTGGAGGCGAAAGAAGACAGATTTTGCACGCTTAATTTTCCTAGAGTAGGCATTTCTCTTGTTCTTAAGCTTTTTGCGATGTAGTGATGAGGGATCAGATCTCCAAGTGCGCTCTGCCGATCGCATAGCTCGCCTGTCTTCGTTGAGTCTGCCGTCATACCAGGGGTTCGAACTCTTGGTGGAGACTCTCTTTAGTTGCAGTGGGGCGGCTTCGTTGATTATAGAGGTCATGGAGTCGAGGTAGAGGTCTGTCAAAGTTTGAACATCAGAGACGCCAGCAGGGGGAAGGAGGAGCCTGTACGTGTGGGGCGGTAGGGAGTTAGGGTTGAGATTCTTCATGTCCCTTTTCCAGATCTTGCATTTGGTGGGTTGAGCCGGTGAGGGTTTGATTTTTTCATTGATAAAGAAGGTGATGATGTGGTGATCTGACCAATCACAGGGTTGGATTGACCCCAGTTGGGTAGAGTCCTCTTTGGCGATGATAAGATCGAGTATCGAACCTTTATCATGTGTTGGGCTGTTGCATATTTGGGTGAGGTCAAGCGCATTAAGGAAAGATTTAAGACTATTCACCACTGTGTCTTTCTGATCGTTCTAGTGGAGATTAAAGTCACCTAGATAGATTTGAGTGATCTACCGCCCGGCATTGGAAGTAATAGTGTCCATGAGTTGTTGAGAGAAGATGAGGTTATCCCCCGGCGGGTGATAGATGAGGTGTAGAGCACATGCTGGTTTGCCCTCACTGGAGATGTCGAGGCAGAAGAGTTCACAGGAGGTGAGGGAGGGGGAGGTGACTTTGGTGATGGTTAGATTGCTCCTGAAAATTCATGCTATTCCCCCGCCCGTCTTGACGGTCCTGTCGAGTCTGATGATGTGGTAATTGGGGGAAACTAGTATATCCATAATGGGCGTGGAGGCTTCAGTTAGCCAGGTTTCCGTTAATATGGCTAGGTCAAGATCCATTGATGTGACAAGATCTGCAATGTCGGAGGAGTGTCTCTGGGCCGATCTGCAGTTGAGAAGGATGCATTTGAGTCTGGGGGTGAGAAGGGAGGTCGTGTGTTCTAGCGATAGGGGGACTCTTCTGAGGTTGTTTGGGACAGATCTTCTGATGTTTAGTGTTGGGTGCCTAAGGGGGTTCGAGAGAATAGTAGGTATGGGGAGGTGAGTGGGGGTTATGTGTTTTACCGGTCCTGGGCCAAAAGAGCGGAGGAGGGTGCGTAAGTCGTGGTCCGACAGGGAGTTAAGGGCACGCCAGGGACGGTGGGTGTTGTTGCGGACGGGGATAGAGGGCCAGTGTAGAGAGCGTTGCGTGCGAGGGACTGTGGGGAGAGTGCGTCGTTTGTAGGATACGGTGGTGTTCGTTGTGGGTCTATGTTGTTTGGAAGGTGTGTGAAGAAACTCTTTGATGGTGCGGAGCTCGTCTTTGAGTTGTAGGAGGGTGGATAGAATCAGGTCGAGAGGTGTCTTGGTGTTAATGTTCGTGATGTGGGCCATGGACGAGGCGTTGGGAGGAGAGTTAGTGGGTGAATTTGGGGCGGGAGGTGGGGTATGCTAGCATTAGTGGAGGGCTCTGCTGTTAAAGAGGGTGGGGTGGTATTCGGTGTGTGCGATGAGTTGTAGGTGTGGGGTGTGGGTGAAGTAGGGGGAGGGTGGGAAGTAGTGATGGGGCGTCGGTGGGGGGTGGTGCCGGTGAGTTGAGGGATGAGTGAAGGTCGAAGATAATAGGGGTGGTAAGAAGGAAGCGGGGGCTCAGTAATGGGGGGGAGAGGTGGGGGGGTGTTATTGTGAGGGAGGAAGCACGTTCTGGGGTGCTAGTTGGGAGTGTGGGGGAGTGAGGGGTGAGAAAGGGGGGGGGGTTGAGAGGGAAGAAGATCTGCCACGGGGGGGGGAGATATACTCTGGGTGATGTTGGATTTATCGAGATTCGTGTGAGGTGTGGGATGGGGGGAAGGGTGGGCGGGGGTAAGTTGGATGTGCAGGGGGGAATGAACTACGTCTGTGGGTGAGGGGAGTGGGGGGGTAACGTCAGGTGTGCTCCTAACTATAACACTGGGGGGATGGGAGGGGTGTATGTCATTCCGACGTTGCAGTGGGCAAGGCGGGTTATTTTGAATATTGGTGCTGGGGGGAGTTGTGTAGCTTGATGTGTGCGGGATGGAGGTCCACCGTCTGGCGATGTGTTCTAAGAAGGTAGGGAATAAGTTGTCTAGACGGTCAAGGTTCCTATCATTGGCTTGGAGTAGAATGGTTCCATTGTTGTAGATGGTGATTGTAGCTCTGCCTGGGAAGACTAGGGATGGTATGATAGAAAGCTTTAGACCATGAGCGGTTTTATTGGTGGTGTGAATAGTGAGAGTGGAGAGGAACGCTTTCCTCCATTGTGCTCTCTGTGTAGTGTAGAAGATGATGTCGTTGTTTGTGTCTCCGTTGGTCGGCGAGAAGTAAGTGTCCACACACGGTAATTCGGGGTGTGCCTTTAGAAAATTATGTTTGTAGCGTTTAGCGTTTTTTTTGTTGAGCTCAGGTGGGTATATGATTTTGTAGGTGTGCTCGCCCAAGCGTTCCATGGCTGCGGAGGCGTGGGTAGAAGAGGTGGGGGAGCTTGTGTGGTTGCGGTGCATTAAGTCTAAGTGGTATAGTGTGGACAGTAGGTATGGGAGACTAGTCTAAGATGGCCTCTCCGGTGGTGAACTATTCCAAGATGGCCACCAAGGAGGCGTAAAGGGAGCCAGAGGTAGTCCTTTCTCTACTGTTGATGTGCCTTAGAGAGATAGTTTCCCTTTCTGGGGCAGGTCGAGCTAGTCCATTCTCTATGTTGTTAGGAGGGGAGGGGAGAGATTATATTTCAAACTGTTCAGGAGGTGCAGGAGGGAGCCTTATCTCTGTTATGGTGACCTGTGACCACGTTGGTATGCAGCTTCACGGTCATTCGGTGGGCAGTGGAGGCGATTTATGGCTCCGGAATATGGCCCCCGCCATTTTAGGTAAAGGAGAGTGAGATAATTAAGGGGGTCGCCATGCCGCGGGAATAGCTTGTAAGCAGACCCCAGTTTTGTATCTTTTAGGGCAGGGAGTGTAGCGCCGGCATGCTCAAGATATAGGTTAAATAATGTGCAAGTAAATACCTTCAGGATAGTCGGTCTGCAGTGAGGCTGTCCACATCAGACTCACTATAACCAAATTGTATTAAGGCAAATCCTTTTTTCCAGGTTGTTGTTTAATTAAAGCGATGAAAACTCCAGTGAATGGTGGTTGTTTGTCTTTTTCATTTCACGCGTATGGGGGGGGGACGGGGCTAGTAAACTCTTTCCTCCTAGCGCCGCCACAGCGCGATCGTTCAGGGGCCACCAGCCGACCCTCCGCCCTTCTTCACCCTCAAGTTTATTTACGCGGTGTGAACTCCAGTAATGGGTAGTTATTTGTCTTTTTTATATATTTCGAGCGTATGGGGGGGCGGGACACTCCGCCCTTCTTCGCCCTCAAGCCCCGAGGCTCCCGGTAGCTCCGTTATCACCTAGCCAACCGGCTCTTTGCGAGAAGGGGAAGCCAGCTGCGGCACCGACTGAAGCCGCCTCGACCCAGCTCAGGAACTCAGGGGCTGGGTCAGCTGTTCCCAGCCGCTCCGCTCAGCCGCGTCTCGCAGAGCCGACCGTCGTCGTCAGACCAGCCGGCAGCGCCCCATCATGAATCCAATGCTGCACGATCGCACTCTCAGACCCCTCAGATGCCGGTCTCGAGGCGCCCGCCCCGCGGTGTGCCTGGGCAAAGGAAGTCCGCGTCTCTCCCTGCACCCTGGGCTGCACGACGGCAGCTGCAGTCCTAGCCGGCAGTCGAAAACTCAGGCGGTCACGTCGAGCAGCTAAGCCCGCATCCTCAGCAGGCTCCCACCCACCGTCCAGGGCTCCGCTTCAGCTCCGGCCGCAGACCGCCGGTGTCCCACTGACCAGGGCTCCGCCGCTGCTCCTGTTGAAGGCTGTTGGTGTCCCACTGACCAGGGCTCCGCCGCTGCTCCCGTTGAAGGCTGTTGGTGTCCCACTGACCAGGGCTCCGCCGCTGCTCCCGTTGAAGGCTGTTGGTGTCCCACTGACCAGGGCTCCGCCACTGCTCCCGTTGAAGGCTGTTGGTGTCCCACTGTCCAGGGCTCCGCCACCGCTCCGATGAAGACCATAGGTGTCCAGTCGGCGGTGCTTGCCAACAGTTCAGGTACGTGAGAACTCCATTCCAGATCACAATCCAGTTACTTTTTGTTAAAACCAGTTACTCTTCAATCCAGTTACTCTGTTTCTCCCGATGGCGATGCCTGCTGTCTGGGATAGTTCTTACAGCGTTCCCCAGCACTGGGAGCTCCGGTGTAGGGCTCCTATAGGGCGGCCATCTTGGTTGCACTTGAAGGCCGAAGGGGTAATCGTCGTGAGAGAGCAGGGCGACGGAACAGTGATGGTCCCGACCAGGCGGCGGAAGGAGCTACAGTGGAGCCGAGTGGTCTTGATGAGCAAGAATGAAACAGCTTCCTGATTGACTGCGGAACATGATAACCTGGCAGGCCGCAAGTAGAGTGGGGGGGAGGGTCAGTGGAAGAACTTGTCCGTGTGAGATCCCTAGGTGGGGGCTAGCTTGGCAGTATTAATGGGGTGTAATGTGTTTGATTTATTGATTGCCTAGACGTGTTATGAGGATTATTAGGAGCGTCTCCTTGATTTTTGAGCTGTGTTGTATTGTCAACAGTATTGATCGCCAGTGGACGGGGGGCTCGGTTCCCCCCATTTGCGCTTAAGCATGGTTGAGACGGGTGGAGGCACTCTGCCATTTTGGGGGGTGGGTTATTCTACATCCACAGGCAGGGGAGCAGGGACGGGGGTGAGTGGGAGAGGGTGGGATGCTCTTTGGCGGTTGTGGGAGGGGTATTCAATAAGGTCTAGGATTGTGGGGAGGGGTTGTGGGTTTTTTTGGGGTTTTGTTTCAAGTTTTAGTTTTGGGCTGCAACCATTTGCTATGATAGACGGGATGTGTGATGACGAGAATGGTTTTGAACACTGTAATGGTGGTAATGGAGGACCAGGAATTGCTGTGCGCTGATGTTTTTGCTAATGCCCCCTCTTTGACCCCTGTGCACCCGATGACCTTTGTTACTTGGAATGTACATGGGCTGGGAGATAAGATTAAACGGGGATTGGTATTGCAGTTCTTGAGGTGTGCAGCACCGGCTATAGCATTGCTTCAGGAAACACACTTGGTGGGCTCAACTTGCAAGGCCTTGGACCGCTGGGGGTATAAAATGGTAGCTCACTCAGAATTCTCCACGGGCTCCAGAGGGGTTGGTATCCTAGTACGGAAACAATTTCCTCTAATTATACATCAGGTAAGGGAGGAATCCCTTGGGAGGTTTGCTGCCATAACGTGTCAGTGGGAGGGGAAATGATTCAATATTGTTTCAGTGTACGCTCCTCCAGCCCTCCACTCGGTGACCCTTCCAGCTCTTAGTGCATTTTTATTGATTCTTCCTGAAGGTGAACTTATTGTGAGGGGAGATTTCAATGCAGTCATGGATGGAGCACTGGACCGCCACCCAAGTAGAATGACAGGGGCGAGTGACTCCCGGATAAGTGGGTTTTTGGACGCATTGGGGCTGGTAGACTGATGGAGACACAGACACCCTGGGAAACGTGGTTATACTTTCAATCGGGGGCACATAATAGTCTCTCACGTATTGACTATTTTTTTGTTTCCGCGGACATTCTCCCTTATTTGACAGACATAGAAATACGGCTGAGGGGTATTTCAGATCACTCACCGGTCAATCTAACCTACACCTGCCACACAAAAGTGCATAAACATATTTTTCCTAATTCCCCTGGCTATTTGCAGGTTCCTTCGATCATAAAGGATATTGTGGCAGGCACAAAGCATTATTTTCAGGATAACCTGGGCTCAGTGCAGTCACCTGGTGTCTTGTGGGAGGCCTACAAGACGGTGCTTCGTGGGCAGGCAATTTCTTCCATCACAGGGCACAGACGGGCGATGAAGAGCGTGCTGGAAGCGGAACTTATAGCGCTCCAGAACCTACATGATACCGACCCCACTGTGGAGACGGCCCATAGTCTACGCCTCAAACAATGCGAGGTTACCGAATTTCAAAAGGCACAGGTCAAGCTGCGACTTCAGACCACTAGGCATACTATTTACGAGCAGGGTGATAAGACGGGCAGACTTCTGGCATGGCTAGATAAGAAAGAAAGGGCGCAAAGGACGATTGCACAACTTCATACACCGACAAATGAAATAGTCACATCTCCATCAGACATTACAGATACTTTAGCTGACTATTTTGAACAGAGTTATACATCGACCTCACATATAACAACGGAGGGGGCCCAGACTTACATTAAGGACATACGAATGCCCTCTTTATTGGGTGAGGAAGCCTTGCTCCTAGACTCTGACTTCACAAAAGACGAGTTCTTGGCGGCAGTCCACTCGCTGCAATCGGGAAAGGCTATGGGACCCAACGGGATCCCTATTGAATTGTATAAACGGGTCTCTGATGTAACTGTTCTGTACTTCCATGCAATGTTCCGTGACAGCCTGGATAAGGGGAAGCTGCAAATGGATCAACGAATAGCTACTATAATTACTATTCCTAAGCCGGGCAAACCGAATGTACGTCATATCGCCCGATATCCCTACCTAACGCTGAAGCCAAAATTCTGGCTAAGATGATAGCAAATCGATTGACTCCACACCTCGAGACATTGATACACCCGGATCAATCTGGGTTTATGCCCAACAGGAGCACCGCTCTTAATTTACGCAGAGTACATGCAGTATTGGCACAAATGCCGAGTCTCCCGGAGCCCGCAGTTATTCTGTCATTGGACGCACGGATGACGTTTGACATGGTGGAATGGCCATATTTATTTGCGGTCCTCCGACATCTCGGCTTTGGGCTTAAATTCTGTGCATGGGTGGCACTACTCTACGCTGAGCCTTTAGCGCACGTAGTGGCAAACGGTCATATCTCCAGGAATGTTCCGCTGAGCCGTGGAACACACCAGGGATACCTGTTGTCGCCCTTGCTTTTCACGCTGGTTTTAGAGCCCTTGGCTGCTTGGGTCCGGTGGGACCCTATGGTGAGGGGCCTCAACTGAACTGCTATATGGGAAGACCGCATATCATTATATGCGGACTATATTCTTCTCTATTTGACCCTCCCAAGGTGCTCTATTATAATGCTCCTTAATATTTTTGAAATTTTCAGGCGGGTTTCGGGATACAATATTAATTGGTCCAAGTCGGTTCTGTTTATTCTCAAGGGTCCCCCGCCTCAGCTTCCAGTGGACTGTCCCTTGAAGATTACTGATGAACCCTTTAAGTATTTAGGGATCTGGATCACACCTAATCGTGATGTTTTTTTCCGCCATAATTTAGAGCCCCCGCTTGATCGTTTTCGGGCAGATGTTAGACATTGGTGCTCTTTGCCCTTGACCCTTCTGGGTAAAGCGGCTTTGTACAAAATGATGACTTTGCCCCGATTATTGTATGCTCTCGAAAACACCCCATACCCTGTTGCTCCTAAATATTTTAAATCAATAGAGGCGTTGATTTTGGGCATCCTCTGGGGCAATAAACCGGCACGTATATCTCGACAGAAATTGGTCAGGTGCTGGTACGCCGGGGGGATCGCCCTCCCAGATATCCAGTTGATTATTGGGCGGCCCAGATAAAGATTATAAATCATTGGCTGCATGCCCCTCAGGAAGAACCGGCATTTAAGGCGGATAGGTATGATCTAGGTGAGGCAGGTGTGCTTGTAAATGTAAATGTGGGATACTTGTAAAGCGCACTGTTACTCTACCCGAGTGTCCTGGCGCTGTAGACCGCTGGGGAACCCGTCCTGGTTTTCCCTGTGAGATGGTCCCTTTCCGGGTATCTCCAGGGTGAAACCAGGCATCCCCGGCGTCTGTGGGGGGCCGTTGTAGAGATGAGGCAAGCTTAATGCCCACATTTGAGCAACTTCGGATTCAGTACGACTTAGCCCTCACAGAGAGATTTCGCTATTTGCAGATATGCCACGCCCTGGGATCAATTATCCTGCCTGGTGATGTTATGCCCAAAAAAGCGACATCCTTTGTATACCGTAAGATATTAATAATCTTCCTGACCCCACCTTGAAACTAAAAGACTCATGGGCCCGTGAAGTGGGAGAGTTTGATGAAGCGGACTGGCAGACTGCGCTTTCCTCCCAAAGGGAGGTGGCTATACCCTCTAGACTTAGACTTGTACAACTGAAAATATTGCATCGGGTCTATTACACTAGGACCACTTTGTATGCGATTGGGAGAGCCACACATACATTTTGTTTAAGGGGATGTGGGGAGCAGGGATCATTTTTTCACACTATTTGGGATTGTCCTCTAGTGACTTCGTATTGGGCCAAGGTCATGAGGACCATGTCACAAGTGGTAAAGGTATTAGTGACTCCGGATCCTAGGTGTTGTCTGCTGAATATTTGGGAACCAAACGACTTGACACACTCTACACAGGTTTGGATGAAACTGGGCATCATGTATGCTAAAAGGAACATAACTAAATTCTGGGGATCCCCAGCGGTACCGGCGCTCAAGGATTGGTGTAATGATTTAGATTTTGCAATGATGGCGGAACGAGCTGTGTATTTGCACCGGAAGTGCCCAAGGAAATGGGTCTGACTGTGGGGTGCATGGAATGAATACCGGGGTTATTTGTGTGAGCCACCAGTGTTGGATAGTGAGGATGGTTCGGAGTAAGGGTGGCAAGAAACATTGTCTCCTGAATATTATGCTGGGTATTTCTGTCCTTCTGATTAAATGTATATTTATCAGCTATTTTTTCCATTTGCACATCCCGACTTCTAAACGCTGTAATTGTATTGTATGATTAATGTATGCCCTTTGTTTTTCTTTATAAAATAATTTAAAAAATAGTTAAAAAAAAACCTCATCTTTTTTTTGCCATTTAGATAGCTGTTGATGTTAGGCCCTAGTTCAACAGGCACATACAGAATCAGATCTGTGACTGGGGGTGAGAGTCTGAAAAGTTTCATCACTTCATCCATCATCTCCTTGTGTTTGCTTTGTTCGCCCTAAGTTGGCTGGGTATGCTCAGACGTGGTTCCCTTGCTCACTTCGCCACTGGATTCAAGCTAGACTGGCTGATGAAGAGTGTTACCCAGAAACGGGTCCCAGGATGCTTGTTTCCTGTTCAGGGAAGACCTGGCTTGGCAGTTCGGGCTGGACTGTTCCCATGATTTGCATATAAATGAGCTCAGAGAACGCTGCAATTTATCCCTTCCGCTGCCTGCAAACATGAAGAACGTTCACGACCTCACTGGGCACTATAACAATGCCATGCTATCTGCCTTGAATGCTACGGCCCCCCTTCAAATAAAAAGAATACCCATCAAAGACTCCAAACCGTGGTTCAATGACAGACTAATTGAACACACCTGGAGATCCACTCCCTCCAAGGATCTTCTAAAAACTGTAAGATTCAAAAGAAGTAGATACAACAAACGCATTAGAATGGCGAAAGCTACCTTCTTCAAAGACCAACTTGACAAAGCCAAAAGTTGTCAGAAACGCCTTTTTGAGCTGATTAAATCACAATCCTACAACACCTCTACCCAATCTCATCACCTCTCTCGCCGGCAACCAAACTCTGATCCGGTTGCTGACTTCTTCCTTAAAAAGACAAATAAAATCGAATCAGATCTAAGGTCTGCTGCACTTAATCTCTCGCCCTCTCTTGGCTCCTCTGTCCCCACACCCCTGCCCTCGCCACATGATCTATGCCTCAAAATAAATGCTTCATGGAGTCAATTTACTCCCCTCAATAACATTACCATCCTCAATATTCTCTCAACCCCTCAAATCACTTCAATGACCCTGTCCCCCCAACGTCTTTAAAGAAATTATTGGATCACTAGCACCGCTCTGGTCCAAGATCATCAATGCCTCACTTCTTCAAGGTGAGATCCCAAACTGCCTGAAGGCTGGCCTAGCGCTCCTTATTCTCAAAAAAACCTTGCCTGTCTCTGCTGACCTGAACAACTACCGACCAATCACTAACATACCCACCGTGGCAAAACTACTGGAGAAATGTGTTCATGAACAACTACGCAAACACATTAAGCTATTCCAGCTACTCAACCTATTCCACTCGGGCTTCTGCACTGGCCACCGCACCAAAATGGCCATCACTCACATAGTGGACGACGCTCTCACTTTACTTGACCAAAATTAAGCCTGCATTTTAATTCTTCTCGATCTCTCGTCTGCATTTGACACTGTCAAACATGACAATCTCCTCTACCTCTTGCAACGCAGGATAGAGCTCTCAAGCACGGTCCTTAAATGGTTTTTCTCTTTCCTCAACAACAGAACAAAAAGGGGTCTATTGGGATGTCGGGCGGATCGCCAACGCCAGCATGGCGGTGGCAATCCACCCGACATTTCACTCCCCCGCATCCTATTTCCCCCAAGGTGCATACACAGCATTATGGCAGGCGGTGCTGTGAGCACCGTCTGCCACAATGCTGGGAATAGGGAATGCACTTCTGGATCCCCTATTCCCGGCCAGTCCCAGCACTGCTAGGGTGGGTTGCAGACGTAAGTCCGCCCACCATCCTAATAGGCCCCAAAGAGTCAAATCCAACCAGTCTCTATCCAACCATAGTCCCTGCACAATGGGTGTCCCCTAAGGATCCTCACTCTCCCCCACACTCTTTAATCTTTTCCTGGAACCATTAAAGACTCCAACATCCAATATCACATGTATGCGGATGACCCCGAACTCTACATGCAAATTTCCACCCCCAAAGACATCAAATCTCTCAACAGAAACCTTCTCAAAACTCTAAACTAGCTAACCTCCATCCATTTCAAACTAAACTCCCTCAAGACGGAATTCTTCCTCATTGCACCAGCTAGGCAAGCACCTACTGTTGTGAAATATCGCTGTAACCTCTCCTTCCTCATCTGCACACGACAAGTCATTGCTTCCACTAAATCACTCGGAGTTGTGCTAGACAAAAACCTAAACATGCAAGATCACATCAGATCAGCGACCAAAGGAGCAAACTTCCAACTTTGCATCCTAAGAAAACTCAAACCTTACCTTCCCCAAGATGACTTTAAATCAGGGGTGCAAGCACTTGTTATCTCTAGACTAGAATACAGCAGTGCTACTGTATGCGGACTACTGAAAGTCAGTTTAGCCCCCATCAGAGCATGTCTAAATGCTACTACGAGACTCATCACAGGTTCTAAGAAGACCATGCACATTTCGCCGGACCTGAAATCGCTCAATTGGCTTCCTTTTGAGGCAAGGATCCAACTAAAGATCGCTTGTATGACCCATAGAGCACTACACTTCAACACACACTCTACTTGACAAACAGGTTGCAATTATCTGGTGGCTCAAGGTCCACAAGGAGCTCCGACACTCTGGTGCTCAAGCCAAAGAAATTTAATAAGCTTAAAACCTACAAGCAAACATTCTCTGGCATCACCCCGAGAATCTGGAACTTCCTGCCAGTGGAAACAAAACTGATTCACTCTACACTGGCCTTCAAAAGGGAAGTCAATTCTCTACTAATGAACAATGCTTTGAACGAGATGCTTTTCAACTATTACCTCTAGCCTACTGAATACATATCATGTGTTGTGACCCATTGTCGCTTGCCATATTGTCTTGTTTGCTCTTGATGTATATTGCCCCACTTTTTGTTCCCACCCAGCCTGCTTCCTATGTCTACCTTAATATCATCCTGCTCCTGTTCTATATTGTCCCACTTTTATGTTGATTTTCGTCCCCTAGCTGTTTTCCTATGTCTTCCTCAACCGTATGTAAAGCGCTCTGATACCCACTTGGGTCATGTTCGCGCTATACAAAACTTCAGCTCAATAAATAAATATAGCTGGGTCTGAACTGAGGTGGCGAAATGAGCTAAAGAATGATGATGGATTCAATCCAGGTCTGTGACTCAGGGTGAGTGTTTGAAAAGTTTCAGCGCTCCGTCCATCATCTCCTTGTGTTTGCTTTGTTTGCCCTAAGTTGGCACGGTATGCCCAGATGTCGGTCCCTTGCTCACTTTGCTACTGGATTCAAGCTAGCCTGGCTGATGAAAGGTGTTACCTAGAAACTGGTCCAAGAATGGTTGTTTCTGGTTCTGGGAAGGCCTGGCTTGGCAGTTTGGGCTGGACTGTTCCCATGAGGCACAGGGTCAAGACTGATTTGCATATAGCTAGGTTTGAACTGAGGTAGAGAAGTGAACTAAAGAATGATGATGGATTCAACCCAGATCTGTGACTTGGGGTGAGTGTCTGAAAAGATTCAGCGCTCCTTGCATCATCTCCTTGTGTTTGCTTTCTCTGCACAGATGTAGGTCCCTTGCTCACGTTGCCACTGGAATAAAGCTAGCATGGTTGTTGAAGGGTGTTACCCAGAAACCGGTCCCAGGATGCTTGTTTCCGGTTCAGGAAAGAACTGGCGTGGCAGCTCGGGCTGGACTGTTCCCATGAGGCATAGGGTCAAAACTGATTTGCATATAGATGGGTCTCAACTGAGGTGGCAAAGTGAGCTAAAGAATGATGAGGGATTCAACCCAGATCTGTGACTGAGTGTCTGAAAAGTTTCATCGCTCCGTCCATCTTCTCCTTGTGTTTACATACAGAAATCAGCCAAACCCATACATTTCCGAAAAACAACATCAGGGGAATTTAGGATGACATGACTTGTGTGGCTTTTACCGATTTTTTCTTAGCCAGAAGCCTAGCAAACCTCAAATCATGGCTAAAAACACACATTTCCTCACATTTCTGTCAAACATCTGGAATCTGCAAGGTGCCATAACTATCCTATCACTCATCATTTCCCACATCTCCCAATATAAATGGTACCTCACCTGTTTGTGTGGGCCAATCACCTTATGCAGGAAAGTGGCCAAAGCACAATGAGGGAACATCAACAAAAGGAGTACCTGCAGCTTTGGAGCCTGTAATTGGCAGCCATCCAGGGAAACCTACCAAACCCAGACATTTATGAAAACTGTACCTGGAGGGGACTTCACTGTGGAGTGTTTCACACGTATCTCACATGTATCCCACAATATTTTCTTACCCACAATTTCTTGTAACCCTTAATCTTGTCCTAAAATCATATATTTTGAAATAAACTGCTGGGATCCAAAAACCTCTGACTATCCAGAATTCCCCCACTTGATCCAGTGCCTGCAGGAGGAACAGAACAAACCAGGGTCAGTGATATTTCTCGTGCGGGGACAAATGGCAGAACACTGGGTGGTCAGACGTCTGTATATCCCTGCATATTCTAGAAGTTTATGTCAAAGAAACTAAAGGAAAAAACACAATTTTAAGGAGAGCATGAGGTTTGCACAGCATGGATATGAAACAATGTAGGATTCATGCTAAGCACACACCCTGAACTCCCCTTGGTGTCTAGAAATCACTGGGTTTAGCATGTTTCCTTGGAAGGCCCTTGAGCCCAAATACAGCAGCTACCTACTTTGGCAAATCAGGTCATGTTTTGATAGTAAATGTCTACAATGGGAACAACCTATCTAGTTTCTACAGTGGTGATTACTCAAACTGGCCATTTCCCTATTGGAACAAAGTCTCAATACATAAAATATTTTTGATAAATAAACAAAATAAGAAAGAAAAACAAGCAATTTGTATTGAGACTTTGTGCCATGGGGATATGTCCAGTTTGTGTAATCACCACTGTAGAAACTAGATAGGCCAAGTAAGAGGTTGTTCCCATTGTATTTATTTCCTTCCCCCTCCTCTTAGGCCTTAAAGCAACTGGGGGATACCTTTGCGTATACAGGTTGATAGTAAATGTCTCCACATTGTGTTTTGGGGCCTTCACTGTTGCAGGTGTTATGCCCTCCCACAGAAGTGATGTACCATTTTTATTGGGAAACATGTAGGTGGGAAATGTGTGACTCTCCACAGATTCCAGAAGTTTACCCCACAGAAATGTTTAAAGCATGTAGGTTTTTAGGCAGTGTTTGAGGTTTGCAATGTCTTCTGGTTAAGGAAACTTTGTGGGATCCACGTGAGGCACATCACCCTAGAACCTGATGTGTATAGTTCACAAAAATATCTCAGGTTGGTAAGTTTTCCTTCAAGAAAATGAACACCCTGGAAGTGGAAGTCATAAATTACAAATATTACAGCACACCCATCCACTTCTCAAGTACACTCAAATTCTGGTTCCATTTGACAAGAAGATGAGTAATACATTCACTCCCATTACAATAATTGAAATGACAGAATACTGAAGATAGAACTCACAGGTTGTGTACTATAAAGCCATGACAAGGCACCAACCCCTTTACAGGCCATTCAGGTGCCTTTGCTGTATCAGACATAGAAAACCATTCAAACCGCCAGCTGTGGTGTGAATTACATTACAGATTACAAAGCTCACATCAACAAATGGCACCATTGTGTTGTGTAGTTCCTATAAATCTCTATAGGATCTGCACGTATATGGTATCCAGACTAATTCTAGATACCCCCACAGGGTAAGTTAGTCTGTAGTCATGCTTGCTCACAGTGCCCCTATGCACCCCTCTTACCAAGGAGTGAATAGTTTCTGGCAGCTATCAAACATGACAGCCGTGATCCCTCAGAATCGTGGAAACAGTACAGTACTTTTCGCTCAATCACCCGTGCTCACTTAGTCTTAGAGGAATACACAGCATAAACGGTGAGCACATTTTTCAATAAGCATTTATTGAACCAGCCTCACTCTAGTGTAAAATAGGTGTGCTGAAACAACCATAAGACAGAAACAGATATAAATGATCATAAGCACAAACAGAGTAAAAGAATAGTAGATTCCTACCATAGTGCTAAAACAATTAATACAGGCAGGTATATAAAGACATCACAGTAATAATGCATACTCCTACGATTCAACCCAAGCTATATGTACCTAAGTGTACCTAGCATGTATGTACGTTGAAAGCCAAGAATCATCCTAGGATATTGCCAACCCCATTACCTTAAGTGAGAGACTGTGGGACCTCGTCTTGATCTTGAGATAGACAACTCCGCAAAGGACGTCAGACCACTGCGAGCTGGAGTGTCCGCGTGCAGGACCCTCAGTGTCTTGCGTCAGTGTGTCAGCATGGAAGTCCTTTTTCTCCTCTCCCTGCCTAAGCAGAAATATGGTGTTTATATACCCAAAGTGGTACCCTTAGGGGATCTACCTTGCTGTGACATGTCGGACTAGGATGATGGAAGGAATGACCTTTTACATAGCTATAATGCAGGAGATGGTAGTCCGCTGAGATTACAAGGATCCTCATGCATAATGACGGAGGCTAGTTTTCAGAGAAAACCCCATGTCATTTAAGCAGTATAACTAGGTAAAAGGTCAGTACCAAGAATTGTTATGTAGTATAATGACAGGGGAAATATAGGTGAAAGGTTTAGTTACTATATGGGTCTATATCAGAGTCCTTGTATGAAACAAAACACCCACTCCTCATCTACCTGGATGGCATACGAAAATGACTAAATGTACTTCTTAAAATAAGAAAACCTCACAGATGAGGTCAATCAAGCACAGATGGTCTTCTGCAGTGCCCACAGCCAATGCTGAGGAAGCTTGTATAGTATCCAAGGCCTGAATGCTTGTAGAAGAGCCGTTCTCCATTCCAACAGGAGCTGAAGCCTCCTGTGAAAGCTCTAAGAATGCAGACATCAACATGGGAATACGCTGAGGACACAGCAGTACACGGGCCTGATGGAAGTGTTAGACAGAGATCCAACATGCATTCTTGTCTGCAGAACAGACAGCAGATACAGTCAATCCAGCCTGGCTAGAATAATAGGAACCAAGACTTGCTTAGTGCTCGAAGGCGAGGTGTGCCCAGATGGAATACCATGCGATCCTGGTACCAGTGCTCCAAGAGTTTTTTCTCCATCTCCTTGGTGACTGGGAAGTCCATTGCGTAGCAGAAAAATTACAATCAGGATCCCTGCTTTTAGTAACAGAATTAGCAGAAGTCCTCTGAAAAAGGTTCCGAATACAGAGTTTATGAGGGCTGGAATCACTCCAAAGACAGTCTGAAAGGTGCTTAACAGTCCAGAATCTATGGTCTTAAATATGTGCACTTTTCCTTTGTTATTAGACATGTTAAAGATACATTGTGCCATTTCTCTGAAATGGAAAGGGCAATTAGTCTGTACCAGTGCCTATAGCTCAGCTGAGGACCTTGGGACCTGAAGATCAAAAGTCTCTCGGGCAGAGGATAAGGGCACGGTTTTCTGTAAAAGCATTGCTTTCATTCGGCTCAGAGTACCAAACCGTGTAAAGGAAATATTTAAAGAAGGCCATAACGGCACCTTCCTGACTGTGTGGGTCAGTGGGAACAATACTTGCATGCAACAAGTAACCCTAGAGCTTACATTGACAAGATATGCGATGCCCAGATGCATCCCACACCAACCTTGATCATTAAACATTAAGTACCTTCCATTCGAGAGCAATCTGAACACTGGATTATTCACAGCAGCAGGGGACCCTTTCAAATGACATGATACGTCTGCAACTGAACCATTACAGGCCTGTGAAGCAGGATATCCTGGCAGATGAAAGATCATCTTAAAGAGTTCTCACAGTCTGTACCCTGAAATACTTCCATGTCCCCACACCTGCATCGAAATCTATACGGCAATTCCCAAGATTCTGTGATGAATTCCCGACCCATACCCTCATATCTGCCTGCCTATTGTTCTAGGCAATACTGAAAGTTGTGACCGGTATTGTTATATGACCATGAATTAATCATTCTGTGGATAGCCTCTCTGCCACAGTGAAAGGTAATTGTTCCAGTTTTTCAATATGCAGCATTGTATATTTTGCTCTTCTTTGTGCCATTATTATCTTTTTTTGTGTTAGATTGTATGCAGAAAACAGGGACCTACTCTTGATAAATCACCAAGGCACATAACTAGAGAGCAATGATTGTAGCGTCCAGTCTAACAACATATTAGAACGTAACTGAGATTGCCCTTGCAGTAGTATGGACAGATCCTGTCCCACTATATCTATTGCAGAAGATACAATGTTTTTTTGGTTTTTTTTTAAGACCTTTATTGAAGTCACGCAATCAGTACACAGCTTCGACGCCTACAACCTGAGGAAGCAGGCCGGCAGCAGTAGTATGTAGTTTCATCATACCTCATAACCATATGAAAGAAGTAATAAGTTAACACAGCATGCCGCCTACTACCCATCTGGGCCGGCCGCGATGTAAAGCGCCTAGTGCTGTAAAAGGAGGTGTAATTCCGCAGGCAACTAATCAGGTAATGTCAATTCTTAAACACTTGAGGTCTCATTTTCTCTTTTTTGTTGAACTCTAACCTTTACTATAACAAACTACGAGAACCAAGGCTGTCAGTCCCTTTCCCTGTATAATCCCCAGTCGAGGGATGTGGTTAATAGGATCCCTTAGTGCAGAGTAAGGTGCGATGCCTCCTCCAACACGGGTCTAGGTGTGCTAGAGGCGTGTGTACTCTGCGGTTCAAGGGACCGGCGTGAATGTCTCGTGGGGGTGGATGGGGGGGGGGGTGTAGGCTGTACACGTCTCTGTGTACTGGAGAGATAGTCCATTGTGAAATGCCATGTTGTGCGCAATGCTCCGGAGGGGGGGCGCAGAGCGCTGATGCCGAGAAGGTCAGATGTCCGTCTTACGGTCAGTCAGGGAGAAGGTGGAACGTGCTATTATATATCTGCATGAAGGCGCCTGGGACCGCAGGTGGAGTTGTGTTGGTATCAATATCTCCTATCCCGTAGTGCACCTAGAGGGTGGGGGGGAGGTACAGCAGTGTCTGTCGGCAGTGGAGAGGACGCACCTAGAAGCTCGGAGGGTTGCACAGCTTGTCCTGCATCTTCTCGATCATCACGTCCAGCTTCGTCATTAGTTTGGGCCCGAAGCAGATAAGCGGAGAGTGGGCCCCATAGGTCTTTGGGGGCGCGATTTATGGGGCAGTAATTCAGCGTAATTATGGAGTTGATCCTGCCAAGTTGACATTGTAGTCAGCCATAATTTGAATTTGGGGGTGCGACCACGGCCCCACCTACATGCCACATGGCGTTTCGCAAGCAGGAAACCCAGTGCGAAGAACTTCCGGTGATGTTTATTCGCCGGGATGGAGTGGCCTAGTAGGGCAATTTTGGGACATATTTCGACCTCCGTCCCTATCATTTCAGACATGGCCTCGAACACCCGCGCCCAGTATAGGGCAACAGCTGGGCACGACCATGCCAAGTGTATAAAGTCTGCCCCTGCCTGTTTGCATCTGAGGCATCGATCATTGTCACTCAGTCCGAAGCGGCACAGCTTGATGGGAGTGTAGTAGAGGCGGTGTAAAAACTTATAGTGGACCAGTCGGAGGCGGGCATTTCCCGTCACTGAAGTCGTGTGTGAGCAGCTGTCTTCCCATTGTTCGTCTGAGAGAGAGGAGTCTAGGTCCACGTCCCAATCACGCCTCGCTCGCAAGTCTGGGGGTGTGGAGGCCGCATACGTGTGTTTGTAGAGCAAGGAGACTACGTGTTTCGGGGTGTCATTTTGAAGCAGTGCATGCAAGGGCGCCAAGACTTCCGGCTCGTCCGGAAACCCGAGTGTAATGGTTTTGATATTCTGTCGCAATCGCGCGTAAAGAAACGTGTCCATAACAGAGGGTGCGTGCTCCCCAAAAAATTGGTCCGCTGTACGAAACTGTCCCTGTACGTACAAATCTCCTCATGTATGAAGGGCTAGTTTGGAGAGCAGTTTGCGTCCTATTTCTTCGCGTGTGATACTTAATCTAGGGTCATCCGCTAGGGTCATGCGTGGGGAATACAGAAGGGCCACATCCATACGTTCCGCAATCCTACGCCAGGCACGTACTGTGCAGTCTACTGTGGAGGGGTCTCGGTCAGTCATACAGGCATCCGTGTAAAGATAGCCCGACGGTCTTTCAGGTCTCATGTACCTATCTTCCACGGTCAAGTGTGCCATAAAGGGTCGTGGATGAAGCCAGTAGGCAGCAAAGTGGCCTTGTGCACAGTCGTAATACAGCCGAAAGTTTGGTACATCAAATCCGCCCTGGTGGTAGGGCAACATGAGCGTCCCAAGTTTTAGCCTAGCCTGTTTCCCCCCCCACACAAGCCTCGACAACTGGGAATCCAGGGCACGGAAGAAGTGCGAACCTGGACTATATGGAATGTTAGTGAAGAGGTACAGCAGCTTAGGAAGGATAACCATCTTGATCATGGATATGCGTCCAGCCATGGACAGTGGAAGGTGAATCCACTTAGTAATGCTGTCTGTCAATTTGTCAAGGACAGTACCGTAGTTTGCCCTGATTAGGGCTTCACGGTTCCTGGTCACGTTGATTCCTAAGTACTTTATCTCGTCATTTTCCCATAACAGTGGGTAGTCGAGAGGGAACTGGGGAGTGTTGTCTGTTAGTGGGAAAAGGGCTGATTTAGACCAGTTGATCTGTACCCCCGCTATGGATCCAAATTTGGTAATTTCGAGCAGTAGGGGGTTCAGATTATTTTGCGGTTTATGGACATATAAAGTCATGTCGTCGGCATATAATGAAATGAGCAGCTGTCTCTCCGGATAAATCAGTGACCTGTGATTATGATGTTGGCGAAGCTTGGCTGCGAGGGGCTCAATAGCTATGGCAAATAATACTGGGGATAGCGGACACCCCTGCCGAGTTCCTCTATATATCTCGAAGGGGGCCAAATGGGTCCCATTCAGTAGGACCGAAACGTGTGGTTTAGTGTACAATAGTTTGATCCAATCTAGAAAGCTAAATGGAGTTCCCATCCGTTCCAGCAACGACAGTAGGTAGTCCCATTCCAGGGAATCGAACGCCTTGGTGGCATCGAGTAAAACCGCAGCTGCCTCACACTTAGGATCAATATCCTGTATTACAGCCTGTAAGGTGCGGAGGTTGTGTGAAGTCGCACGATTTGGGACAAAGCCCGCCTGGTCCGGGAGGACCAGCCGTTCCATCAGAAGATTCAGGCGTGTCGCCAGTACTTTCGCCAGTATTTTAACGTCAGTGTTTAATAACGACAGGGGTCGGTAGGAGTCACAAAGCTCAGACGGCTTACCCGGCTTTAGCAGTGATGCTATCAGTGCCTCCCGCATACTAGTTGGCAAAATGCCCTCCTCAAGAGCTGAGTAGTACACCCGTTTCAGTATGGGGGCAAGCAAATGAATGTAGGTTTTATAGAAATCTATCGGCAGACCGTCTGACCCAGGAGACTTGCCAGATTTCATGGACATAATGGCGTCTTTTATTTCATCCAGCTCGAGCTCGAGGTGTAAGAACTTCTGCTGTGTCGGGCCCAACCATGCAATCGCAGTGTCGTCAAGGTATGCACACAGGTCCAGTGGCAACTGCCTCTGGGAGGCATACAGTGTCTTGTAATGGTCAGTGAGTACGCGAAGCTGTCCAGGGAGGTCTCTCTGTGGCACCTGCTGGTCATCGAGCAGAGAGGTGACATAATTGCGATGCCTAGGGGGACTAACAGCCGAGGCCAGTGCCCTGCCCGACCTGTCTCCCTCACCATATACGCGTGCCATGTAGGGTTTCCCTAGGAATTTACCTTCCTTATCCGCAGCCTCTGTATATACATTAATTTTGTCTCTGAGCTGAGCGCGCACTTCATGTCCCTTTGTCCCGCGAGAAATCTCTCTCTCAAGCGCGTGAATTTCAGATTCTAACTTACGTAGCTCCCCACGGAGGGATTTGAGGACTCCCCCTCCCTTGGAGATACACCATCCTCTCACGGTGACCTTGAAGGCCTCCCATACGGTAGTAAGGCTATCGACTGAGTCAATGTTACGGTCAAAGAATTCGTGTATGTCTTGCTCTAGCTCCGCCTGAAAGGCCGAGTCTGTGAGGTGCGCAGGGTTGAGGCGCTAGTTTAAATAAGGGGAGACATCGTGGGGGACGCGCAAGGAGAGGAGGACTGGTGAGTGATCCGAAAATGTACGAGCAAGGTGTAGAGTTTTAACCGCCCAGGGTGTGAGGCCTGCGGTCAGGAATATGTAATCAATGCGAGCCCAGGTGGAGTGGACTGCCGAGTAATGTGTGCCTTGATGCAAGGAGGGGTGCGAATGCCTCCAGGCATCTGTCAAATGGTGGTCCTCCATGATGCCTAATAAGGAGCATTGGGAGTGTGTGTGATGTACCGATTGTGGGTGTGACCTGTCAAGAACAGGCTGTACAGCAGTATTAAAGTCTCCCCCAAGTATTACATGAGCTATGCCCAATGTCTGAATTTTGCCCCACATGGTAAGGAGTGCAGACGGGTCATCTGTGTTGGGGCCGTAATAGCATGCAAAGAGTACCGTACGAGAGTGTAGCCTCCCCCAGACCATGCAGTATCTCCCCCCAGAATCAGCGTCCGTGCCTGCTGGGGTAAATCCCACCCCCCTCCGTATCAGGATTGTGACGCCTCTAGCGTAGTTTGAGTAGGATGAAAAGACCCTGCACGAAGCCCATCTGGATGCGAACAGAGGGGACCCAGTCGGCACCAAGTGAGTCTCCTGCAGTAGAGCTACAGACACTCCATGTCGGTCCAGGTACCCCAGTATTTGCCGCTTTTTTCTAGGGTTATTCAGCCCTCGCACGTTCCATGACATCACCTGGACTTGGAGCGCTGGCAGCGCATCTGTTACGTCACCCATCCCCACAGTGGAAAATATGGGTGGCATGCATATGTGGCATGTATCATCAGACAGGCATCAGTGAATTTACTAAGTTGGACATTTCCCAGCCCCGTTCCATAGTTCCCTCCTGCCCCAGGAAGTACCGCAACAGTGTAGTCAACAGAGGAAAACCCGGTTAAACACCCCCCCATTCCGGCATCCCCAACTGGCCGGAGCATCGCTCGTCCCGCAACCCAGAAGCGCCCAGACAGTCCCAATATATCAGGCATATTAAGGATCGCAGAGTCAGAGCATAGTATCCACCCACCCACACCGGCAACCCCAACCTGCCGGGCAATTAGCACCCACCCACCCTCCCTAAACCCAAATAGAATCAAAAACAAAATAGTCACTGCATTCGCTCTTGCCCCTGAAGGGGAAGAGGTGCTGTGGGGATCGCCCATTGGAGACGGAACCTAGGGGCGCCAGACCTGCCCTCCACCTCCTTACTTGCACCCACAGGCTGCCAGGACAGGGCCCAGTCTGCGTATGTGGAACGGAGGTGGGCGATCCGGCACTCGTTTATGTCTTAGATCGGTGAGAGAGTAAATCAGAAGTGGTAATTCACCGGGATGTGTTTCGTCCAGCCCAGGTGGGGCCTGGGCCCAGCACCTTTGCGACAAGGAATACAGCTTCAGTTGTTAGTCTTGCTGGGATAACGGAGAGTGTGATCTGGACCGACGTCCCTCCCTTTCATCTCGGAGTCGTTCCTTCCTGTGCTGTTTAAGAAAGTCCTCCACCTGTTGCGGGTTATGGAAAAAGTGTTGTGTGCCACGGTGAGTGATTTTTAACTTCGCAGGATAGAGCATGGCATAGGGGATTTCTTGGGCTTGGAGTTTCTTTTTCACACCTGCAAATTTGCGCCTGGCATCCTGAACTGAGGGGGTAAAATCAGGAAAGAAGGATAGCGTCGTGTTGCCGTAAGCTACAGTTCCGAGTTCTCTCGCACGACGCAGCACTGCATCCCTGTCCCTGTAGTTCAGGAAGCGGGCGATGACGGGACGTGGGGGGGGCCCCAGGAGGAGGTTGTGCAGCAAGAGATCTATGGGCCCTCTCCACGATAAGGTGGGAGGAGAAGGATTCTATCCCAAACAATTCCACCACAAGTTTTTCCATGAAAACCTCCATTCTCCCTGTGTTGGTGGACTCCGCAAGGCCCAGGACGCGGATGTTGTTGCGACGGGACCTCACTTCCAAATCTTCGTTTTTATCCGCAATTATTTTGAGCAGTTTGTCCATTTGTGTGACTTGCTTGGTGGTCGAGGAGGCCCCGTCTTCCAGTACTGAGATCCTATCCTCGGTCTCTTTGATGCGAGTGTCATGATGCTCCAGCTTTGCCACAACACTATCCATGCGTGTGTTAATGGTGTCGATTTTGGAATCAATTGTTAATAGGCTTTGCCTCATGCCAAGCAGGAGTGTTTTCCAATCCTCCTCTTGAGGGGTTGGGGCGGTGGGGGACTCCTCCGTCTCCGGTGTCGCCTTGGAAGTTTTTTTGGACTCAAATGGTATTTTGGACTGTCTAGCATCATTGCGCCCCATGTCGCGCCGTGGAGTCCGAGCCGTAGCAAGTGAAAAGGACGCCGGAACGTCGACCAGTGGAGACCCGACGGTGATGAACGTGAGTGGATACGCTGGTTAGGAGCTTCAAGTGTCAGGTGTCGTCCTCTGGTTTTCAGCATCCGCCGGGAAGAATTTCGAGGCGCTGGCCGTGTTGTGGGGATGTGTCCTCAGTTAGTTCAGGCCCTCGGAGGCAAGAGCAAAAGTCCGGGGCAGTTGGCCCAGTAGTGGCCGCCACCAGGCAGGGGGGGGAGGGGAGGGACAGCCAGGGCCACAGTCCAGTCGGTATGAGCAAGTTCCGCAGATTTTTTTCAAGGCTAAGAGGTCACCGCTATCAAGACTTGAAAATTGGGCGGCGGAGATCGTGGCAGCCGGCAGGCACCTTCAGAGTAGGTCTCCCGGCCGTTGTATGGTGCCTCTGCTGCGTCTGTCGATGAGGCGTCCCTCCACTGCCGCGCTACGGTGCCCACCAGGCCAGAGAGTCAAGCGCCCTAGCGGCCCAGCACCCGGCCCGGATCATGCAAGCCTCAGCTTCAGGCTTGCGCGTGGCCACTGGGTCAGGGGGGCCGCGCCTATACAGGAGTCTGCGTATGGTGAGGCAGAAGCAGGTCAGTGCGATAGCGGAGAGTGGCCCCCAGACGTCTAGTGCTTTGGTGAGTTCAAGCTGTACGGGGCGGCTCGTGTCTCCCCAGCACCACAACTCGCAGTGGGCAGGGCGGCAGTTGAGTCCCCGTGCAGGCTCCGGCTAGAGTGTCCGACCAGGCCTGTGTAGGCCGCACAGCCTCGTGGTCGCGTAATGCGCCGCTCCGACGAGCGAGGAGTGCCAGGCGGGCAGGGGGCGTCACCGAATACCTCCGTTAAGGGCCAAACCAAGGGAGGTGGTGCAGCGCGCAGCAAGCAGCAAGGCAGTGCTTAATGTCTCGTCCTCCGTGTGAGCAGCCGGGTTGTCAGTGCCCCCCGGAGTGCGCGCGGTGCCCAGCGCACCCCTCGGTGGGGAAATTCGCAGGATTCAGGCGGCACTCACCGTTCCTGTGTTGTGTTGGGGGTCTCGCGGCAGTAGCTTCCCGGGCTGAGCACGGGGGCAGTTTGTTCTTCGGGTCGATGTCCGTCGGCAGCGTCGCGCAGGCCACAGATCCCCGGTCTTTCCTGGCGGGCGAGTCCGGCTCACAGCAGCCCTCGCTCCGTCCCCTCTGCCCGCTCCAGAAGCACCGGCGATCCACAAGGCAGCCGGAGGTGCAAACTCGACAAAATTTTTACCGCTGCGTGCAGGTCACCGCAATGGAGCCAGTGGTGTGGGTTTTGGACCGATATCACCGATCAGGATATTACAGGATAGAAAAGAGTGCCCGGTCTGGCGGGAGCCTCACTCCAGTGCGGCCATCTTGGTTTGGCGCCACCTAGCGCCCTGCAGAAGATACAATGTTGCCCATAGAATACATTCTATGTAAAAGTGGTCATACCATTGTCAACCACAGCCAAATCCTTTTCTAAGTTAATTCTGTCAATTTCACAAAGTTTCTCCGCAGCTTCCTGTTGAGAGACTTTCCAAATTTCATTATATACCGCATATGAGAAGAGTTTCTGACGTGGCTTCCAGGGACCCATCATAAAGTCCCTTAAATTCATGTCTTCTGATAGTAAGGATAAGTGTTGTTTCTCTTGGGACAGTATCGAGGTTCTTAGCCATTTGAGGCATAACTTCCCAACACTGTATGATGTCACCACCCCTGTATAATCTCGTTGTACATAGCGTTGGTCCAGCCTATAGATACTATACCTTTAGTGTAACCATTGAATCTTGTTTGACACTTATTTGTGTCTGTAGGCCAAACTAACCATTCCATCCATTTGGGGTCTGATAAATTGTTTGAGTCTATATGTATGATGTCATCTACTGTATTCTCACCACAAGTTGTGAAGTTTTGCCACCCCTTAAAGTGTATAGGCGAGGGAATCTCAGGTGTGTTCAAATCTATGTTCTTGATTAATCCACGACAGGAAGTCTGTTGCATCGTGTTGTTCAGAAATATTATCTTTTGTGGAATGAGGCACGCTCAAAATAGTGCTTCTGTTCCCTTAACTTACCATTCCTGTTGGAACTGGGGATCTCTAGTTGGCAGAGGCAGGTACCACTGTTCAAATAGGGACCCTTGCTTCTAGTCAGGGTAAGAAGGATGCACTTTTAGATAACCCCTGCTCACCCCATTGGTAGCTTGGCACGAGCAGTCAGGCTTTTCAAAGGCATGTGCTAAGTTTGTACCAACACTCACAGTAACAAAGTAAAAACACCACAAACTGACTCCACAACAGTTTAGAAAAATAAAGGTATTTTAAACTAAACTACACAAGACCCAAAACGACAAAAATCCAACATACACAGTTCAAGAATAGGGTTTCAAAAGAGTTCTTAAGGTTACATTAAAATAATCCACACTTGTGTCACGTTTTAGCCAACAGTACGATGCAACGATCTTCGGGGTGGCGACGATCTCCGATGCGGCGACGATGCGTGGCTCAGCAGCGATCTTCTCCTCTTGTGGCCCCTAAATGTGATGGCTCTGCTATGACTCTTGCAGCGAGGTGATGCAGTCAGCAATGATCTCACCCAGTGACGACAGGCTCTGCGACGATACTCGCAGCGATTGTAATCTTCCTGCACCGGACTGGTGCGTTACGCAAGCAAAGGATGCGACTACTCTGGCAGCGGCAACAGGCGCTGCTGCGGTCTTGGCCTTCGTAGCAGTGGGAATTTCCTCGCACTGACGGGGATGCGCTCTGCAAGCGAGCGATGCGTTAAAACTTGCAGAAACTCTTTGAAATCTTGGTTTCCAGTTTCCCAACACAGGTACAACTTACAGAGGCACCACAAATGGCCCAAGCACTCTAGGAAGGACAGATCTCTCTCAGCAGAGTTCAGGGAAGCTGGGGGTGAAGTCCTTTTGTTCCTGGGACTTCTTAACAGGCCTTTGGAGATTCCTTCAAGCAAGGGGACAAAGAACAAAGCAAAGTACTCCCTCTCCTTGGCAGCAAAGCAACTGCAGGTCAGTCCAGCAAAGCAACAGCAGTACAGTCTTCCTTCTTCAGTCTTCCAGCTTTCACCTTGGCAGAGGTTCCTTCTTGATTCCAGGATGATCTAATTTTCTGTAGTCTGGGGTCCTGTACTTATACCCCTAAAAGTCTTTGTTCCCTTTGTGCAGGAGCGCTCTGAGCCCAGTCTGAACCAGTTCTGGGTATTCCTTGAGCACTTTTGTTTTCCTGGCCTCTCCTTTCCTTTCAGAGAGAGGGGCAGGGTCATCAGCCACTCAGCAGGAGGTGGAGCCAGCATTGTGGAAGGCAGGTACAGCCCCATTCAGGCCCAGGTGCTACTCCCTCTCACCACTCTAGGTGCAGATGGAGCTATTCAGCCCCTGGATGGCCCACTCAGCCTCTGGGAGCTACCCAGCTTCTGCCACTCACAAACCAGGCAGTCAATTCATAAACAGGGCAAGGCACACAGAAAGGTCAGACAAGACAACAGCCACTTTCTAAAAGTGCTGTTCTCAAACACGGGATTTAAAAACCACCATTCCTAAAAGATGTGTTATTAAATTCTGAGTTCAGGGATTCCAGACTTTTATGTCCTATCTTGCTCCTATGGGAAGATATGCAGGTATCCACTGTAGCCACATTCCCCGTGATAGCGTATGGGTAAGATAGCCTTACAATAGTAAAAAAATGAAAATGGCTGTAATTCACTACCAGAGCATGTCACCTGCACTAGTACATGCTCTAACTTTACAACCACTGCACCCTGCCCAGGGGGGTACCTTGGGCCTTCCATAGGGATGACCACTGTGTACAGAAAGGAAAGGGTTAGGCCTGGTCAGTGGGGACACTGACCAGGAGGACATGGAAGTTGGCAGATTGCACACAGGCACTGCAGTGGCAGGCCTGAGATACCATTTTAGGGCTACTCATGTGGGTGGCACAATCAGTGCTGCAGGCACACTAGGAGCAGTTGTATCACCAGCCCTGTCACACTCAGTGCACTTTACTAGGGACTTCTTGTTGATACAGACATGCCAATCATGGATAACCAATTACAATAACAATGTACACAGGGAGCACTTGCACTTTGACACTGATCAGCAGTGGCAAAGTGCCCAAAGCATCTAAACCATAAAAAACAAAATCCAGCACAACGTCAAAAATACAGGAGGCAGAGGCAAAAAGACAGGGGAAACCACGCCAAAGATGCCAGGTGTAACAATTCCTCTGAACCCCAGACGGATTTTATGTTGATAGTGTCCTTCCATAAGCGAAACCCTGTTCAGACAGTTGGGAAATAAAGGAAGCAGAGAAAATCTGTTTGGTTGTTGTTAGCATATTTTTTTGTGCAGTTGTAGATGCAACCTTATAGTAATATGAGGTAGGGTCAGATGTGTTAAACCCTGAAGAATAAGAACATTTTTGAGCGAACATTTGTTAACTACCTTTTGGTGGTGTAGGGCAATGTTCTCATCGGTGGTATATTAAAACATTACGTGGGATACTAGATTTATGTAAAAAATGATGACCAGAATGTTGGTAACAGTACGTCTCATAATCAGTTGTGTCTTCTAACATGTCAATGCTTAAAAATGCAGCAGATTGTTCTAAATACGACTACATATTATTTACAGTTTCTAAATCCCAATTGTCAGAAAATGTACTGGAGGTAATGTTATCGTTTAAAGAGATTTTAAATACATGAGGTATTTTCAAAAGTTTAGTGGGACCATATACACCATATGAAACTCTGTCCCAACTATACCATCAGGAATTGGAACAGCTGTAATGTTCATGAAGGACAGGTCTCAGGTTTCAGAACCAAGTTCACTTGAGATACTGCAGAGCATACTGGGAGATAGTTTCCATTCATGAGTAAGCAAAAGACATTCAAGAGGGCCATTATAGAATAGAAAAAAAAAAGAATTCCAGTTGTTATCCAGAGCTGTAGCTCTGGTGAGACTAGGTCTTTTTCATAAAAATGTAGAAGTCATGAAGTTGTTGTTTCCGGGAAACTGGAGCTGCCGTTGTTTCAGGTTCACTGGGATCAACAGAGAAGGTATAAAAATCAATGAAGTAACCAGATGCCATTTGATCTATCTTTGTTAGTTCAGATGGCTCTATTGTACTGGTAGACTTCTCATGTAGATATCGGTGGTAGGCCGAATTGATATTTGTCTTTCATTTGGGTTTTGATGTTCGTTTCAATAGGAACAAATTCTAGTTCATTGTTGGTAAGTCTGTTGCTTGGTATTAGTGACTCTTCAAATGTTATCAGTCTTTCTGTCTGAACTTTCTGTATGGGAGCAAGAGGAGAGTGTTGGCTACCCAGGGGACCACGAGGCCTACTATTCAGTATCAGCCACATAGTGTGGTTTGATCAGATCTATGAAGACAAATTTATTTTCTTTTTTGCCGGCAAGAGGCGGAAGAAGTACTGTTCTTGTTTCTTTGACAGCCAGGACAAGTACAGGCATTTTGTATGATGGTTCAAATTCTTTCTTGTCCAAAATCTTTTCTCTGACCAGATCTCTGACTCATGGGGTCCAGGCAGGTCTTGCTGTGACTGATTTGTCTTCCCGAGGGGCGGTGTGTTTTACTTGCATGTTGCTTTGTAGTCCCCGCAATTCATTAAAATCCTGTAAAACAGTCAAATGTTTATTGATGTCATAAGGTTTTTCATCTGCCACTGTGCTTTCATAATCGACATCAGGTATCCCCATTCTCATCCCAAATAGGACTTTGTAAGGAGTGACACCTCCTAGGGAACTTCTTGGCATATTTTTCAGTGCCCTCTGGACCCCATATAGGTGATTGACTCAGCTACTACCCAAACCTAATACCGTTGCTGTTAAAGATAGCTTTATGTCCCTGTTTTTCCTCTCCACAACCAAATTTCCCTTGGGATGGTATGGGGAGGAGTACCACAGTACAACACCCAAGCCTCCCAAGGCTTCCTTGTAAGCCCGAGAGCTGAACGCAGGGCCATGGTCAGAATGTAATGTGTCACTGCGTATGTCCAGTTTGAGCGTCAGACAAGCGCTGAGGCCAAACACACAGGAATCTAGAGCATAAATCCACTGCCACCAAGATGTACTTGTAAGCCCCATCTGATTGTGGGGGGCCTCAAAGGTCCAATAGACACAAGCAAGTGGTCTGCGTAAATCAGTGATCTAGCTTGTGCTAGATAGAGTGATTAAAGCTACGGCAGCAATTCTTACTGGCCCTTTTGCGGCTTCATCAGCCGATGAATTCCATTCAAGTTGTACACCATCATGTTGATGACATAGTGTGTGTATCACTTGAGGTCTTGGTAGTTTTTTTGTTCAACTCAACTACCTTTTCCCTAAGTAATTTATGCTTAATTGTGCAACCTTTGAGTTTTTAAATCCATTCTGACCCCAGTAGTGAAGATATTTATTGTATTACTGGACACAGTAAAATAAATTGCACACAATTCTTGAGCCATATTTATTAGTGCCATTAAAAGGGCTTTTAAATCTGCTAGATGTGCTGTGCAGTCTCCTAGAGACTGTGTCTCCATACTGCTAGGATGGAATTTGCCTTCCAGCATGCGACCCTTCACAATCCCACATGTGGCGCTGTATTATTGTTTACTTCCTATGGCCGGCTGAGCAGAGCTGTCAGAGTAAATAATATATTCATACTGATCTAGAGGCTTCATTTGATTTGGTAGAGGGTATTCTTGTTCAAATTGCATGAATGCTTACATTTTAAGTGTAGACTAGAGTCAATTTTGTAATCTACATCTGTTGCAGTGAGAGAATTAGCTCATTGTATCCTTCTTGGATGTAAAGCTTTAACATTTGGAATGCTTTCCTTTGTGACTGCCTCTAAGGCCAGTACTGGAGTCACGAAAATGTTCTGTTTCCCCTGAGCCAACGCTCTTTCTCTCACTACAGCAGTCTGTACGGCTGTCCGAATTGTTTTCTGCTGGAGCAAAACACATTTCTGCGTTAATGTACAAGTGTGATTTAAATGCTGTTTTGCCTTCACCGAAGCTTACGTAAGTGTACCCAAATTGACCTGCTATAACTTGGATCACCAAATTTGTGCTGTTTATACGTGTGTGTACGTGTTTGGAAGCTATCATGTTAGCTTGTTAGGAACGAAGGAAATCTGTATGTTCCTGTGTCCAATGTCTCACTGAATTATCAGGTCTTATTAGGTCGTAAAAAGGTTTCACTTTTCCGCGTAATCTAAAATGTAAGTACTTCAGATGGAAGTAGTTTATTCACAGGAGAAACAGCTTGAACAACCACCAACATCCAATGTTCAACTCCCAATGCCAAACTCCCAAGATACAGAACATTCCTAACATCATGTATCATAACAATTCTACAAGAACATTCCAAATGGAATACTACACACCTTCCCCCCTAAAAAAACAGAAAAAAACAAACAAAAAAACAAGAAAGAAAATTAATTAAAAACAAAATTAATGAACAAAATCATGCAATAATATACACGAGAACTCTTCCTTAAAATAACGCCATCAGACTGCACAACATTATTGCCCATACTTCCTTTATCAAAAGAAACAGTAGGAACAGAAACACACACAGCACCATTACTTGTGGAGATAGAAGTATCAACATTCGCATCTTGAGAACCAACTACATCATGTGAATTACTACTAAAAGTATCTAACATAGCCGGGGAAATTTCATCATTGGACATAGGAGAACCCAATTGCAAATCTACCTTAGAATTCACATTTTTACAAATAGAAACCCTTCTAAAATTCCAGATTTTGCCACCTTCAACTCTCACAGCCTTGCTGGAAACCTCTAAGACTCTACAAGGATCAGACCATTTATTCCATCTCAAACCACAAGTTCTACCAAACTTGACCCTTACAAAATCACCAACTTTAATCCTTGAGCTCTTACCACAAGACACAGGATTACCTTTCATTTTTTCCTGATATCTCAAGACTTTGTCCCTAACAACAGAAAAATCAAAAGAAGATTGAAAGGGAATTTTTGTCTTCAGCCACCAAGGTAAGAGTTTCAAACCAGGTTTCCTACCTCTCAGCAACTCAAATGGAGATATGCCCATAACAGAATTGGGAGAGGTACGGTAGGATAATAAAGACGTTCAAAGTACTTTCCTCCAATCCAAGTTACTTTTGATAGCCAGTTGAATGGATTCTTTGATAACCCTATTAAAACGTTCCGTCTGACCATTACCCTGGGGATCATAGTTGGACACTCTTTTATGTATTATTCCGCACCTGTTAAGAAACGAAATAAACTCGTTGCTAATAAACTGTGGACCATTGTCAGACACAATTTCGGCAGGAATGCCTTCTCTACAAAATATTTAATCCATAAACTCGACTACTTGAGTCGAACCAATCTTATCAACTACTTTCAACTCGGGCCATTTTGAGAAGTAATCAATTAACACTAATACAAAAACCACCTTATTGTTAGCTAAATCAAGAGGACCGATGATATCTATCCCAAGTTTCTTCCAAGGACATGTAACAAATTCAATAGGAGAAACATCCATTTTCCCTGCCAAAGGTTTAACAGACTTTTCACTATTGGCACAAGTAGAACATGAACTAACCCATTTGTCCACCATTCTATCGATACCAGGCCACCAATAATATTCGCGAATACGCCTTTTAGTGCTTGACATACCCAAATGACCTTCATGAGCCATCAAAATGATTTTCTTTCTCAATTCACAAGGAGGAGCTTTTTTATCACCCCTTGTTATAAAACCATGGTCAAACATAAGTTCTTCTTTGAGTTTACAAAAAGACAAAACATCACCTGATAATTTTCTTTCTTCAGGCCACCCTGTTAGCATACAATTCACTACATTGGACAAATCTTCATCTTTGCACATTGCTTCTCTCCATTCACTTTCTGAAATAACACCAGACAGAAAATTGCATTCACTACGGTTGACATCATTAATGGTAAATCCAAAATCAAAATCAGGACAAATATTCGCAATTCCACCAGAATCAACAGACTGCAATCTAGACATGCAATCCGCATGTACATTTAAACGGCCAGGCACATATTCAACAACACACTGGAATTCTTGCAATTTTGCAGCAAGACGTGCCAAGCGTGCTGTCAATGTTCTACCACCACCAGCTGCCAACATATTAATCAAAGGCTTATGATCAGTTCGCAACCGAAATTTCGTGCCCCAAAGAAATTGTCTAAAGTGCTCAACAGCCCAAGTGCATGCTAATAACTCCTTCTCGATGGTAGAATAGTTAAATTCTGCACCACGAAGAGTTCTGGATGCGTAATAGACTACATATTCTTCACCACTGTTCTTTTGCATCAACACCGAACCCAGGCAAACATTACTTGCATCCACACATACTATACATTCTTTACCCAAATCAAAAGGTCTTAAAAAGGAGCGTTTATTATTTCTTTCTTCAGAGATTCAAAGGCAAACTGTTGCTCACTGTTCCAAACAAATTTGATGTCTTTCTTTAACAACAACCTTAGAGGAAAAACCTTTGAGGAATAGTCTTGCACGAATGTACTATAAAATTCAGTTAGCCCCAAGAATGATACAAGTTGTTCTTTGTTAATTGGTGGTGGGGCCTTAATTATACTCTGGATGTGATTACACTTGGGTTTAATGCCGTGAGCAGAAATCTCATGGCCCAAATATTCCACTTTACTCTGTCTGAATTTGCATTTTGAGAATTTCAATGTTAAGCCTTTTTCTTGTACAGACTTCAATACTTTTTCTAAATTCTTGTCATGATCCTCAAAATTTCTCCCAAAAATCAATATATCATCCTAGAAAGCAATGGCATTGTCGCAACCATCCAACACTTCGTTCATGAGTCTCTGAGAAACAGACGCCGCACTGGCTAAACCAAATGGCATGCATCGAAACTGGAACATACCTTCAGGTGTTATAAAGGTAGTAAGGAACTTGGATTCCTCTTGTAGCACCACCTGGTGATAAGCGCTAGCAAAATCTAAGGTTGAAAAGACGCAAGCACCAGAGAGCGTAGAGATTAGCTCATTAATGTGAGGTAGAGGATGCCTATCGACCCAGATCTCTTTATTTAAACTACGGAGATCTACACATAGACGAAGTTCGCCATTACTCTTAAGGGATAAAACCACTGTAGAAAACCAAGGAGAAGATTCTGTTGGTTCAATAATACCTCTGGCAACTAAATCTGATAGAATCAGTTTTAACTTATCTCTATAAGCCAAAGGTACATTCCTGACTCTGTGTCGAACAGGAGTAGCACCATCCTTGAGGATAATTTTACGTTTAAAATTTACAAACTCACCCAAATTATCACTGAAAATGGAGGGAAATTTACTTTTCATTTGTGTTGTGAATTCATCACCCTCAGAAGACACAATATACACAGGTGGAGAAGCATTAGGATCCAATTTGATTCCTAATTCGTGTTGGTGCGACCAACTAAGAATAGATGCACCTTTAGTTGCAATGTAAACCTTACCTTTTATGTTCCTATCCTTAAATTTAATGTCAGTCCACATAAAACCATCTAGGTCAATTTTTTTCCTGAATATCCACCTGGCTGTACATCAGGTGGTAATAAATTTGTTGACTTCCAAAATTTATCGAAAATGTCCCTGCCAATTATACTATACCAGGCACAGGAATCTATAAGCATAGAGATTTCTACTCCATTAATCAAGATTTTATCAATAGGAAAACCCTTAGATTTAGTATCACCAACACATAGTAAACTGTTGATCTCCTGAACTTCTTCTGAATTTTCATAGTCAAGCTGAGTCAACAAATTTACGTTTTGTGGAGAACTACACATTTTGCTGAAATGACCAGACTTCTTGCATTTTATACAAATCTTATTCCATGCTGGACAACCTTTGTAGTTTCCCACATGGTCATTACCACTGCACCTTTAACAAATCACTTGGGTTCTTTTTGCCATAAACCTATTGTCCTTTCCTATATGCTCTTTTTTTGTTTGTATAAAAGGAAATTTCTTATGATTGTAAGCTTCTTTTACCAATGCCACTTCAGGAATAGATACTTTGTTCTTGACGTCTTGACCTCTGATCTGACTCACAAATAGTTCAGATTGTTCTATTCCTTTAGCGATGTTTAACACAGCATTAAGACTAGATTCTGTACCCATCTACAGATGCTCTTGAATCTTTTTGCTCTTCGTCTTCATCATAATTTGATCCCTCAATACCTGTTCAAAATTGATAGTTTCAAAAGCACAAGAACCAGCAAGGGTGCGCAATGCAGCTACATAGTTTTCAATGGATTCGTCTTCTTTTTGCGCCCGTGAATAAAACGTAAACCTTTCCATTATAGTATTGATTTTTCTGCCAAATCTTAAGCTCATTTGTTTAACGACCACTTCAAATATATTAAAATCACCTGCCCCTTCAATTGGAGGTACATTTTCTAATTCTTTAAGTCCTGCACCACCTAAACAGTTTTTTAACAGTGCTAATTTCCTTTTAGGAGAGCATCCATCTTCCTCTACAACATCTACATAAGCTAAGAAGGTTGGATACCACAGATCCCATTCTACCTTGGGATCACCAGCTACAGGAAGAAAATGTGCAGGAGAAATAATACTGTTTGACATCTTGAGCGATGTTGAACATTAAATAAATGTATAACATTCCAAAATTAGGACTACAGCAATTTAACAGTAAACAGAAATTAATAAGTAAAAAAAAATAAAAACGTAGTCACCGTTGTCTATAGCGCTTCGGATGATGACAAGCAAAGGAAATTGTGTCCATCGAGAGAAACAGTCAGCTCGCTGTGAAACGATCGCTGTGAAAAAATAAAAAAAAATAAAACAAAATGGTCTCCAGACGTGAAGCGTCACACTTTGACCTTTGCGCAGCGTAAAGACGTGACTTCCCGGAACTCCAGTGAAGAGATTCACGAAGCATCACATTCTAACCTTTACAGAACGTGAAGACGCGATTTCCAGGAACACTGGTGAAAGAATTCGAAGCTCGGTCCCAGCAAGAAGACGTTCGCAATCTGCAGTCGAATCAAGGTCAGATTTCCAAAGATGCACTCCGCAGCCGTTATACTATTTAATCAAAATGAAATAGGTACGCTTTGAAAAACGTCCGAAACATCACAGCACAAGAAGAGATGTTTTTAAACTGGAAATAGCCTCATTAAAAACTGCAATACTTCCACTCGAAAGTTTTTTTTTTAAATGCGCACGTATTAAAGGAATGCGAGTAAGGTAACTCTATAGGAGTTTTAAATTCACACACAATAAATTCCTTTTTTGTTTAATTCCGCCGCTGGTGCAATCAAAACACACACTCCAAAACTGCCGCTGTTGCAATCAATATACACAAAACATAGGAGTACCTTAAATAAGTGAACGCTGTCTCCAAAGTTCGTAGGAAAGAAAAAAAAAGAATGTACTTCCTGAGATGAGTTCTTTGAAAATATCCCAAATGTCGCCAAATTGTGAAGTAATCAGGTAACACGATCTTCAGATGGAAGTAGTTTATTTACAGGAGAAACAGCTTGAACAACCACCAACATCCAATGTTCAACTCCCAATGCCAAACTCCCAAGATACAGAACATTCCTAACATCATGTATCATAACAATTCTACAAGAACATTCCAAATGGAATACTACACCAGGCTTTTCCCTTCGCTTGAAAGGTCATACCCAAAAATAGGACATTTAGGTGGGCTATTTCTGATTTTTTTAAATTGAATTTGTAGCCCTCTGAGACAAATCCCAAAATGATGTTGCTCACCTTGGTCAAATGATCCATTAAATCATCATCAGTCAGAGAAATATCATCTACACAGGACAAAACACTCTTCATCCAAATTCTGAAGTAACTCTGTTACCCTAGCTGAGAACAACCCAGGGCTATTCATATACACTTTGGGGAGTCGACAGAATTGACCTGATAACCGAGCGCGGAGAATGCTGACAAATATCTGCTTTTAGGTACTATATTCTGGCCGAAAAATCCATTTGAGATATCTAATGTTGTTTTGTATTTCTTCCGCACAATGTTATTCATTAATACAGCACTGTGTGCATTCTGTACTACAAATGTTTTAGTGCATGTGTTCAGATTTCTGTAGTCTAAACCTGGAAGGCATGAATTATCGGGTTTCCTTAACAGGAAATAAAGGATTATTCATTGATTGAAGAGGTGCAAGTTTCAATTACACCCTGTTTTTTTAATTGATCTAAGATCTCCCTGACCTGATTTTTTGCTTCTTGTTTAATAGGATATTGTCTCTGTGGAGTTGGAGTAGTTTTTACTGGTATTACATGGTAAGGTAACTCAGCATCCCACCCTACATGGTTGTGAGATAAAGCAGGAGCAAGTGGTATCACCCACTCCTACGCGTATGAATGTTTTAAGTATACTGGAACGAGGTCAGAAAAGGCCGGTAAAATTACTGTTTCTTCCTTTGGGCATTCCATAACAATTTCAGGCCGCCAATCTTTTTCACCCAAAAGCATTTCTTAACCACAAGGCAGGTTTTCCCAAAAGGGACCTTTAATTTTTCTAGGTTTGTCCCCTTCGATTTGAAGTGTTATTTCATGTAACCTATGCGGGACACTTACCATACTATCAGGTGTCTCCAACATGAAATGTTCATTCAACTCCACTGTCACCAGAAATGATATAAAGTTCTGGTGAGCTATTGTTACTTCTGCTGCACTGTCTAGCATAGCCAGAGCCTATTTCCTGTTCATAAATTGAGTCCTCAGAATTATGGGTATGTCTAACTTTAAGACCTGCTACTTTCTTCTTTTTGAATCGAGGCTTTGTTGTTTTGGTTGATCTTCTTCTTTGAAAGGATAGTCTGAAGCATGTTGTATGTTTCTGGACTTTTTACACTCTTCTTGTCTATGTTCTGACCATCCTTCCCTCTCTGAGTTTATTGGTGAACCCTAAAGGAATGAGAGGATAGCATATCAGTATTCTGATACCTGTCAGGTTTTTTAATATTCTCTTTATTCCTAAGGCTGTTCCTCTTTTCGGAGGTTCCTGTTTAGAAGACCCACTCCCGGATTGTGACCTATTTTCTCTATTATTTTGTTTTTTATTATCCCATTTCTTTTTTGAAGATTCAGGTGCTTGCTTGGTGTTGTCTTTTTTAGGACCACCCATGAGTTGAGGCTTCGTTGCTCTAGCTGACAAACTATCCCTACCTAATTCGGCATAGATATCTTCGATGATTTTAGGTAATACACGCAGGGAAATCACGCAGGCGTTGGCGTATTGGCACTGCTGCTGCCTCCCCTTTTATGTTTGCTAATATAATAGTTGATACCTGGGAAAAAATGCCTAACTATTTCATCCCCAAGTTCAGAGCAGGTTTTGTTCCATACACATTCTGTATTTGTCTTAAGACATCTGAAATTGCTGCTATTGAAGGGATACCATATATGGCAGCAAAATCCTACCCCAAGAGATACAATCCTCTATCGGGGAGCAATCCCCATTGGTAAGGATATTGTTAGCATTCTGTGTTTTTCTTGGGGGCTTGTGTGTGGAAACACTGCCTCTGTGTTATTTTCTGAGCTATCAAGAATTGCATTTGCTCATGTCTAGTGGGCATTTTACTTGTAACTGCGTGTAGAGTTTGTGGAGTGATTTTAGCTGTAGATCCCTGAATTTGTCCTGTAGGTGTAGCCCTTGGTGGCTGAAGTGTGAGTGTTCTTGTCACAAACTGTGTCAGGTTTCTGTTAAGTTTTATTGTTTCGTTATGAAGTGGACGGATGTCTGCTACTGGCATTGTGTCAATGTCTGGATGTGGTGTGTAAGCCGCTAGGACTGGCCAAGATGCTCCATCTCTTCCAAGGGGACCGAGTCTCACTTTTTCTTTTGTATGTGGGACGGCACCTTTAAAACAGTTTATGTGCTCCTGGTAGGTGAGCTGAACTTCAATATCCTCGTATGGACAATATTCCTCTGGTATTTCATCTTCAGTGTAAGAATGAAATGTATTTAGGTGTGCATCAGCTGGTGGGAATTTAACCCATGAATAGAACACCTCTGTTCTGTATTATTTGTGTGCTTCAACCATGAAAGTTACTGTACCACCCCTAGCTGTAACTCCATAGTCTGCTATTTTTAAGGTAAAGGCAGCTCTGATATTTTCTGAAATGTTTATTGTGCCTTCTTGTTCTCTTTCCTCTACTACATTTGCACGTTGTGCTGTTGCAGCGGCAGCTTGGTCAGCCATTATTGAAAAAGTTTCAAGGAAACTGAGATAAGGTTTTATGCACACCAGGGATCTATGTGTTCCTCAAACCTGAATAAACCTACAGCCAATACATAGGATATGCCTACTCGGCTGTGGCGGATTGTTCCCTTCCCACTCCAGACGTCTCTGGATAAAATGAGTAGGGGTCTCCGAGAACAGTACGACTGACCTACTCAGATTTGACTGTTAAATAAGCACCAAACAAATGTCGGCTTTGTCGTTGTGTAGTTCCTATAAATCTTTATAGTCCCCCGAATTAGCCAGATGTTTACCCACAGGTAAAGTGAGTGAAAGGCCAGCAGGTTAGAAAGTTAAGACACACCCAACTTCATGTACAGCTAGAGTTGAGGCTCCCTGAAGTACACTTAAAAGACGTCTCAAAAAGCTATTTTTAAATACTTGTAATTCCTAATGGGCTATGTATCCCCATATTTCACTGCCATAGGACACCTTGGCAATGCACTTTGCCCGGTATATGTGTAAGAGAGCCTAGATTTTAGTCTATCCAGGATTTCCAGCATTACCATATAATTTTCTTGAAAATTAGTTCCATGTGAACACTTGTCTTAAGTTATGCTCTTTATATCCATGTTTTAGCCCCTGCGATGCTTGTGACGGAACGGTTCCGTCATCAGTCACGGCTGAGCTGTGCTGATGACGGAACGGTTCCGTCACGACCGCACCCTGTTCTGGAATGTCCAGCACAGGGGCGGAATCGGCGCCGCACGGAAGCGGTTAAAAGGCTACTAAAATGGGTGACACAAGAAGTGCTGCAGGCCCACTAGGAGTATTTAATTTACAGGCCTTCGGTACATATAGTACCACTTCTCTTGGGACTTATAAGTAAATGAAATGTGCAAATAGAGATTAAGACTATTTTATCTTGTTTAAAGGTAGCCAGCAAGAACAAGTTCAAAAAACAGGAGTGGCAAAGGCAAAAAGTCCAACAAGTTGCTTTAAATTTTCATGTGGTTTCCAACATCTTCATAAAATCAGTGCAGATGTGGCGGCTGTGTAAATATGCTCGATTTGTACATGTTTAATGGTGACAGAAATGTGTGATGCGTTTGGTGCCTCATGTGCATCTCTTAGGCCTTGATTACAATTTGCTTGTTAATTCTGGAGAAATTATGAATTGTGGTATCTGACACAGAGATTTTGGCTTCTAAATCTCAGGGTGAAACATCAGGAGAAAACATGTGGGAATGAGCATGGAAATGCGTATCACCACGTCATGCCCCCAAAGTAAGTAATCCCTGCCACGCACCCCCTGAATAGTTACCCTGGAACACAGAATAATGAGGCCTATTATAAGGCATTTGTAATCAAGGCATTTGATGCGTTCTGAGATAAATATTGCCTTTTGTATGACTTTTAGCTACGTGCCACTTATTAAATTCTGAAAATCCAGGCACATGTCCTTGGGTTGGTGTACTCGTAACCACTGTGATCCTCAACAATTGTGTCATCTTTCTCAAAGCAACAATAAACTGTGCTTTATCTCTGCTATTGTGTACATTCTGATCTGCATTGGACATTTTTTTTGTTGGACATTTGTGCTGTTCTTAGAGTTATCACATGAGATTGAAGGTTTCTGGACTGTCAAGAAGATGCTAAATATCTGCTGACTTTTTGTCCAAAGCATTACAATGCACATTGACGCAAATGTGTACCTTTATATGGGACACATTACAAATACAAGTAATGACCTCAAGTAACTCAGGGCCAAAGTCAAGAGATACATGATCAACATTCACAAGACTGCTTTTCTCCTTACTGTTGTTATGGTATATGCTGCTGCTCCTTCTGGTATTCCTGCGCCTATCTTTTTCTTGGTGTCTGCTAAGTTGCTTTACATTTGTGGTATAGCTGCTTTCAAGATTCTACGTTGACTAGCCATGTCTGCATCCTAGCAATTGACGCTCACCAAAATAGGGCATGTGACACCATTTGCCAATCAACGTCATAATTTATTTGATCATTATACAACCATTAGCCAATTTCCAGTTTACTTTTTGCTACAAACGTATGAGAGAAAAGTGCAAGAAGTACATACTACATAATGTAAGCAGGGCTTCTACATACTTTTTATTCTCTGGTTTTCTTTGCATCCCTTGAGAGCAGGGTTAGAGAGAGTATTGACGGGGGCACCAGGGCACAATAGAGGCAGCTGTTAATATCCCTGGTACTCTACTGAAAAGCCATGGCAATGAGCCTGAGATCTGAAATAGAGGCCTATGACACTGGCTGGCTTTTGTTAATCTGTCCTGCAGACTGCAAAAGGTTAATCATGCTATTCGAAAAAAATGTTCTCCAAAATATTTGCCCTCATTCCTGTTCACATTTTAGAAAAATGTGCTGCCTTGTGTCATGTTGTTTTAGGGCTATCTATATTTTTACTTTGAACATAGTAAAGCATAACTGGTGTGGTCATGTGAGACATCCCAAATATAAATACAAACATATAGTATAATGTGTGTGAAATGATCTTCCCAGTAGCCAGTATCGTGGACGAAGGTAAGAAGTTTATTGAAAGGATGTCAAAGGGAGAGAGCTGCCATCCAACTGTACTTGCTAGTCGGATTCCATGATCCATAGAACCAGAGTCGTAGAGTTGCATTCCTTGAGCCGCCACAAGCTAAAGATGTAATATATGTCGCTCCTCAAACAATTACAAATAAAATAAACATAATGATATTTGTTAACAAGCAAATAGTGAAGATTTTAGAGTAACCAATAAGCACTGATAACAAGCATGTCCTTGAATCGCTTTGTACCAGGAAATCCAAAACAACATTACTTGGCATAAATTGCCCATATTATTACAACTCACAGTCTTTAACCCATCTAGGTGCCATTGTGACCCTTCTTTGATGCAGAGTTTAAGAACTAGGAAAGCCAATTCACTTGATCTTAGCATCCTTCACATCTTCAACAATGCATACTGGTATTTTAACCACTTTCTTGTAATTCCATATATTTGCATCCGAAAAGAGAACATTGTAGGGATTGACTTTTACCACAGGCAGTGGACCGGAACACTTGGGGAAAAAAGGGCATGTTGCCCGTGACACGGTTAGGAGTGCGGGCGATATGCCATTATCAACTTGTCTATAGCACTTCTCTATTGACTTTCTTGGTGCACAGCCAATGATAAACCCTCTTTTAAAGTATGGTTCTCCCTCTCAACAATTCAGTTGCTTTGGGGATTTTGAGAACTCGGATTTCTGGTTGGCTAAGGCTTGCGCCAAAGCCAGGCAGAAACCACCACTCTAGTCAGGGCAAGGGAGTTACACGCAAAGATAACCCCTGTTCACCTCCTTGGTATCTTGGCAATAGGAGTCAGGCTTATCCCGGAGGCAATGTGTAAAGCGTTTGCCCAACACACACACAGCAGGAACACACTTGGCACACCACAAAAAGGAACTCCACACAAGGTTATATATAAAAATATCCTTTGTAATACCATAAACACATTAGATCATAATCACACAGATACACTGTGCCAACTGGCACTGGGCAGTATTTACAGAGGGTTATTTACACATGACAGGGCAATGTGGGCCACTGTCAGAGTCAGCACTTAGTAGAAATAGCACAAAATAATACTTGTAGCACAAAATAACAATTGTAGAACACAACCAGTAATCACTGGTAAAAGGTAGGTACACACTACCCAATACTAATCACCATAGACATAGATCACACAGGAAAACATAAACTGACTAGTATAAACTATACTAGGCAAAACAACCTCCTAATCATGAAAACACAGTTAGAGGTATCACAGGCAGAAAGGCATTGCACATTAAGCATAAATCACATTTGGCATTAGGTAATCGCCATCACAAACACAGTATACCATCACCTTGAGTAGAATCACATTAGATACTGACCCCAGTCCAACTGGCCTTCCACAGGGGCTCAAACGCCCTTTGTTCATCAGTTAGGGCTAGCTGCACAAAGCAGCGACAGCAAAGGTGCGCAAGAGTTTTGCCTAAACATGGCAGCTGCCCACTAATTGCTAGGCAGCTGAAAAATTAGCCCTGGCACCACTGTGCCCTCTGAACCCCTCTCTGGAACCCTGGCAGAAGATAAACGGTCCCCAACGGTTGCAGCTGTCTGTGCTCGCACAGGGCAGCTGAAAGTGGAATTTCAAACTCAGGCACCACTGTGCCCCGGACCCCTCACTGGGGCCCTATGAACAAATTATGGGCACCCTTGAAGCTGCCCTCTGTCAGGGGGGGGCAGCTGGTAGAAGTAGCGCTGGTTCTGCGGGTTGTTAGAGCCCCTCCAGGGGACTCGAAAGTAAACAAAAGGAAGTGCCAGAACATTGCAGCAGCCCGCAACTGGGGTGCTGCTGTGAAGCCCCCCTCCTCTGAGACTTCTCAACTATGCAGCTTCCCAATTGGCCCCACTCACCAGGTCTGTCTGCGGCCTCGTCTCCGCTCTCTCCGCGGCTTGGGTAGGACGGTTGGACTTCGGCAAGGAGCCTACAAGGCTCTGGGTGTCCTGGACTGCTCGTGGTGCTCCTCCCAACTATGCGGGAGGGGCGCTCGGGCTGACAGCGACCTCAAGCTCTTCCTTGGCACTGGAGCTCGAGGTAGGCTCCCATCCACTCCTTCTCTCTGTACTGCGGGAAATCGGTGAGACTCCGGGCACGGTCTTCCGGGGGTGGGGTGGGCTCCCATCCTCCTCCATGGACGCAGTCACCCTCAGCAGCAGGCGGGGCTCCCCCTGAGCCTCGGAGCCCCGCTAGCATGTACACTCGCTTCCCTTTTGTGTGCAGGAGTGCGGGGTGGGCTCCCGTCCGATTCCTGTTTTCTTCCAAACACTTCCGGTTCGCCGCAGGCAGCACAGGTGGCCTCAAGGTTGCCGACAACTTCCGGCTGTAGTACGGGGAAGGCACCGGTTTAAATCCAAAGTCCCTGGTGGGGTGGGCACCCGCTAGGAATATAAGCACGGCAGATATGCGTGGAAGGCACCCGCTAGGCACGTAATGCAGGGTGGGCACCTGCTTTAGGAAATTAGCGGCATCCCGGGGGAAATCTCCACAGTGAAGTTCCTCGAGTTGCAGCTTCGCGCTGCGGCCACCAGTGCTCTGTCCTCTTGGGCAAAAATAGACACAGCGCTTCGAACACCAAGGTCAAGCACTTCTTCAAAATGACAAATAAAGCGCTCCCCCAGCAACAAAGATATAGCGCTTCCCAGGCGATTTAGTACCCAGTCCAGGGAAAGTCTTAGAATGAAGGAGGGGGGCAAGGGCTGGGCCCAGGGGACAGCTCACAGGGCCCTCCGGCAGGGAGACAGTCCTCAGTGGCGGTACCTCCTGGCGCACAGCAGCAGCAGCAGGCCCCCCTCAAGTTAAGAACAGAGAGAACATTTTTCATGGGGTCACAGCCCCTTTTTATACACCATTTCCCTTTGTCTCCTAACACAGTGTTAAGGGAAAACTAGATGCAACTGGTTTTGGAGCACTTTGTTGTGCTCAGCCCCTCTCCCTATTCACAGGGCAGGCTAGGGACATCAGATGCACCACAGGGGGCAGAGCCACCATTGTGGAGGGAAGGCACAGCCCTATTCATGTCCCAGGTGCAACTCCTGCCTCCCATCTACATGCAGATCTCCCCACTCACCACCGGGCAGACCCATCCTGACACCTGGAGCCAGGCCCACCAGCCAGCACCTGTCATTCAAAACCCAGATAGGCAATCCACATTCACTGCACACAGACATGCCAACTTCCAGAAGTGGCACTTCTACACTAGCCATATTAGATTTGCACACACCGTCGCGCAGCATTTAATCTCATGAGTTCGCACATACCAAACTCGCCCCTGCACTCCCCACACATCAGGAACTACCATGGTCACACATATCCCCTATGCATTCCTATGGGAGGGCAGGCCAATCTCACCACATGCACACTCAGCGTGCGCAGCCACTTTACACTGGGACACAGTGTTAAAGTGCGCAGAAGCCAAAAAAAACTAACACCTGGTCACATTTAATAGGTCCTTCATTGCATAACCTCTCCAGTTCCTTATCTAACTTTGTACCCATTACCAAAGGCACAGAATGATGTTTGTGTGCTTTAGACATCTCCCTCTCCTTTAACACTATTTTATGTAAGAATCACTTCTGTAAGTCTAACCCACTCTTAAAACCTTCAGAAAAGTTGTCTTCCCAAGCATCAAAACTCAACTTGATCTGCCCGCAACAAATGGTAAGGATGATTGGGATTTAGACTGATACATACGTCTCTCTGTTGAGGCCACCCTATACAGCAAGACCCATCTTTTGCTCTGTATACCTTTGGCACTCCCTTAATCCCCTGAAACTCCAATGTACCCTCAAAGTATCTTAGTAAATCAAGTGGCGTGTTACCATAAGCCACCAAATTTATGTCAGGAGGTTTTAATTCACAATCTTGAAATTTTAAAAGGTGTTCTTCCCAAATAAAGGTGTGACTGGCACCATAAACCACCATTACTTGTATCCCCACACCATCTATTAAGATGGTACAAAAGCGATGCTGCTTGTCTATGACGATTCCCATCTCACTTATTTGTAGCACAAATTCCTCTGTAGTGCCATCAACTTGATCTTCACTAATGCCTCCCACAGAACGTATTGGCCTGACTGCAAAATTTCTACTCCTTGCCTTGTTCATCTGTGCGAAATGCCCCTTTATCTTGCATTTCATGCTATTCTAACCTATATCAGGGCAATTCCTTTCAGTTGCCAGATAACCCATCAAACCACTTTTATAAAGTGTCACATCTTCACCATTCATAGGACCACACGCTCTCTAACCATAATAAGGCTTTTCCTTATCAACATTGAATTTAGAGACTGCTCTTAGGACAGCTTCCACCTTTCCAGTGCTATTAGATATAATTTCCTTCAGTACTTCCTCTGTGTTTTCTGCTGGTTTTTAATGTCAATGGCCTTTTGCAAAGTTAAATTATCTGTGTTCAATAATTTCTCTTGCACCTTTTATACAAACTGATCTCACAGCATATCATCTAAAAATCTTTTATAATTGCACCTAGAAGCTAGCAACCTTAAGGCTGCCATGAAATTGCCCAGGCATCTGGCTTTTTTGAAGAAACTTAAATCTCTCCACAACTTCATTTTGCGTCTTGCCATAGTTCAATCTAGTCTTTGTAATGCTGTATCACATCCGTCATATTCCATTTCATCCACTTCCAATCCAATATGTATTAAATCTCCATCCTTCTGCACCCACGCAATGCTTAAGTATGGCTAATTGCGAGACGCTGTAAATATTTCTCCAACAACGACCTCAACGTATGCTTTGAATGATCCTCTCCAGTCATCCTATGTTATTGTAGGTTCCCCTGCAATGTTTAGAAAAGGTATGGCGCACTTGTTTCTTTCATAATTTGGTAGTGTTTGGAAACACACTTGGTAACCCTTGTATTTACCATTATTATGGTATTATTATTGCCATCCATTTCGCTACGTTTAAATTGTTCACTTTAGAAACAGTTGCCACATATTTATACTATTTTCTTTAAATGTACTTTGCCTCATAGTTTGACCTGCTTGCAAAAGCTATGCGGAGATTGCATTTCTAAGCAACCAAAATACCAAATGTTCACATAAATGCTGAATAGCTAGTGTTGCCCAATCCTACCACTCACAGGTAGCCCAAATCAAACTGCTTGTAGTTGAGTAGTTAGTGTAGCCCTATCCCACCACTCGCACATAGCTAAAGTCTTAACTGCTCGGTAGAATAGCCCAAATCCTACTACCACAATAGCTCAAACTCACCAGATCCCACACTCAAGTCTTCTGCCTGGGCAACATGTCGAACTTGCTGACCCAGAAAAATGCTCTCCTCCCTGTGGAATAGCGTTCTACTGCTTGTCACCAGTGAAATAATCTTCCTACGAGCTGATATCGTGGAAGAAGGTAAGATGGTTATTGAAAGGGTGACGCACGTGGGAGCTGCCAGTCCACTGTCTTTGCCAGTCTAACTTCACAATCCATAAAACCGGAATCTTGTCATTGCATTCATGAGCCCTCACAAGATATAACAATCTGTCCAGGGAACAACAAGTGCAGTGTGAGAAATAAAAACTGGTTTAGGGAACTGGATCTTGTCAAAAAATATGTCAATCTCTTTCAAGAATAATGTGCATTTCCCTTTCATAAATTTACATCTAAAGATATAACATTGAGTTTTGTTCTCAATGCAGATTTCACTTTTAACTTGAAAAATCTGCAGGCTTGCTAGACTTTATGTAATTATAAGTATGAACACCAGCGAGAGGGAGGTACATTGAGATCCAGGAGCGAGTGAGAACAACCTTAAAACCTCTGCGTAGTCACTGGCATTTTACATTGTTTCTCCCACTGGACACAAAAAAGATCCTCCTGTTCAGGTTATTATTAAGAATAAATCCATGTGGGGACATGATTCGCAACATGCCCATACATTATTTTATTATATTTTTGCACTTTTTTTTAGGTGCAGAATAAAAAAGCTGTTATATGTCCTCGTACACATCTTCACAATCCACTTGCCTAAGGGCACAAGGAAAAATGTTCTGGATTAGGCATATTACTTTAAGAGGAAAAAAGGAAATCGGCAGACACATTATCAACACTTTGTGCCAGAACAAAATCATACAAAATGGAATACATTAGCACAAAAGTTGATTTTGGATTTGCTCTCCAGTGCAAAACTTTGCCCCTGCCTAAATTAAGTTTACGTTTTTTGGTGCAAACCCCTATCTACAAATGCTAGTCAATAAGTCATTGAGTAAAAAACAGTGGGTCTCATTTATGGGGATTTTATGTAGGCCAGGGCAGCAAACAACCTTGCCGCGCTACCTTACGTCAAAGTGACAGGACAGGAATGCACAGTATTTATTTAATACAGTGCATTTCTGTCCTTTCCAGCAACGCTGGCACCATTTCGGCAGCCTACCGCCAATGCAGGCACCCATGCACCATGGTGCAAGAGTGCTTGTGTTGTCAGCAGGATTGTTTTTGTGCAGCGAGGGTCATATGCCTGCACAAACAAATCCTGAAGTCCAGAATTTCAGTACACATGGCAAGAGGAATGAACAAAGAGAAATAAAGGTATTTCACCTCGTTATGCCTCACCTCGGGAGGCGAAAGCTTTTGGCACTTCCCCATGTTTACATGGTCCTGTAACTCTGGGGCAGCGTCAAAATCCATGGGTGTTGTGTGGGAACACCCCCCACAATGCCTATGTAATGCCCCCCAAGCGCAGAGTAAAACAATTTGCGTTCCCTTGCCTTACTTCATATGAATGAGTATATTCAAAGCCATGCAAAGTGGCTTTGCGTGACCTCACAGATATGATTTTGCAGTTTGTGCCAACAGAGCAAAAAGTGATGCTCTGGTGGGACAAGTGGCTCATAAATATGAGCCTATGAGTGGTTACGTGGTAATGCCCGTTTAGGTCCCATGGAACACCCCCTTGACACAGAGTTACTCAGTAGTACTTTGCACAAAAATTGTATGCCTCCTTGTGACAGGCACAAAGTTAGAGAAAGGTTTTGTTTTCTCCAAACTTATCTGACTTTGTTTGTGTGCTGTATGCAAAACATGAAAAGTTTAAACTTTAAGCATCATATTTTGTACTGATAGGTACTCTCCCAGCCCAAAAAACTACGGGGCATATTCTCAAGGACTTATCTCCGAGTTAGCAGCACTTTATCACAGCCAAAGTGGCGATAGATATATCGCCCTGTTCACAAGCTGATGCTAACAGCCGATATCGGCAATTTTCCTGCGATAGCAGCCGCAAAAAACATCGGCATGGATGACACCGGCAACTAACGCTAATCAGATGCAGAGTAGGCATTCCCGTGCAAAAAGTCATGACAACACCACTTCACAACATTCTCAACGACCAGACAGAACTGCGATAAGATCACAAAAACATACAATGAGACGCGTTAGCAGCAGGGAATTGATGCCTGTTCTTTCCTGGTATTAAGTCAGATGATAACCTGCACCAGAAATGGGAGCCCAACCCACAGCCACACCAGAAGAACAACAGATGCCAAGGAGCGACTGATCATGCAGCTCGGAGCCCCAAGAGGGTCACAACACCCACCGCCACACACCCAGGCCCGCCCCGCCCCCCGGATCCCACTCCTGGACTACCACAGAGTTAGCGCGGACAAAGACAGTGGACCTTAAGAAAACACACCAGCCTAACAGACTAAACACCAAAGGATGTCATTGCCCACTACAGGCTCAAAAGGACAACCATCCTCCGCATCTTGACCATCATTGCCCTCAGGATGACAGTACCAAGACAGCGTACAACCAACATCCCCCCACAGACAAAGCTGCGGGCTGTGCTGCACCTGTTGGCCTCTAGCACCTTTCAGCCAACAACTGGCAGAGTCGGAGGAGTCTCACAGCCAGCCCTTTCCAAGTTCCTCCCACCTGTCTTGGATGCCATCATCAGCTTGGTACCCCAGCACCTATACTTTCCACACATTGCGCACAAACAGCTGGAGACCAAGCAAGGCTTCTATGCCATAACTGGATTCCCACATGTGTTGGTGGCAATCGACTTCACACATGTACTCCTCGTGCCCCCTGCCACCACTGCACACAATTACCTCAACAGGAAGCACACGCATTTCATCAATGTGCAGGCAATAGTGGACAACCTGGGACTCTTCACCAATGTCGTCGCCAAATACCCAGGCAGTGGGGATGATTCCTTCATCTTCTGACAGTCCATCATCAACCAGCGCTTTGAGGCTGGCACCTATGGGAATCCAGCGCTCGTTGGTAAGTACCAAATGAACACACCAAACACCTCAACTCCACAATCATGAAACCTACAACTTTGGGAATGCACATGTTACAAACTCACATACAAGAAGCCAAATAACATGCCCACCTACCAGACACGACAGCACAACGTACTGTGGTAACCTGGGCTAGCCATGTACACAAGCCATCAACAGCATGGCACCTCAGCCACACAATAGCAGAATGTGGGGAGATGGGGAAACCAGGTATGTATGAAGGAGGCAAGTGACCTATGAATGAGATTGTACACAGTGCCAAGTGTGGCGTGGATGTGCTGGCCAGAATTCAATATGCAGACCACAGATATGTCCATGTCGACATATACTGCTGATGATTGGAGTGTAGTGGACGGTGGACAGTGGACAGTGGATGCAACCATGTTACCCCAGGCAGTTAGCGTGAGCAGAGTGTGCTGGCCCGGCGTGCGGCAGGCCAGCCTAGGGGTGTGCATAAAAAGGCCATTGCTTTGGATGTGGTTCATCCAAAAGGAATTTCGGAATGGCCAACATGTCTGCCAAGGCCGCGCCTCTCAGCCCGCCATGAGGCCGACGCCGTGAGCGGCGGTGCCTGCGATGCTGTGTGCCTGCTGCACCCCAGGCCTCTGGTCCCCAGACCTATCTTGGCTGCCCCTGCGCAACTAAGCTTCACTGCTAACCTACCGACTCCGGTGTGTGTCAAAGAAGGCCCACCACATGCCGGTGCAAGCTCCAAGCCCAAAGCCCGCGACCTCTGCAGCCTCTTCAGACCATCACAGCCTCTGTGACACAGGCCCCCACCACTCCTTTCTTTCTGACGTACTCCACCGCTGCCTCCGGCCTACACTGCAGTCCAGTAGTTCACACATTTGGAACTGAGTCTTGATTCCATGATGGCCGAGTTCATATGTCAATGGCAGCATTTATATCACTGTACTCCCTTCGATCTGGTGCCACCGACTCAGTGCATTGCAAGCCAACAACACATGTCTGTGTCTGTGACTACTGCCTTTGGCCTACACTACGGTCAAGTAGGTCACACATTTGGAACGTAGTCTTGATTTTTTAATGGCAGCCATTATACCATTGTACACACCTCATCACAGACTGCATTCACTTTCAGCTCAGGTGCCACTAACTCTGTGCACCGAAATGCATGGACAATCTCTGGTTAAACTTTGGTGGCGTCTGAGTCTATGGCCTGGGGGTTGTCTTCATCATCATGTGGCTGGTACTGACTTGGTGTTAAACATGAGTCTGTAGCATTCATGTCCTCGATATTGCCTGTTTCAGCTTGGTTCTGCCATCTGCATCATGCCCTGGAAGAACATCTTATACTGACCCACGAAACACTCCGTGACATTCAGCTTCGTCATCGACGAGGACCAACTAAACTCTCGTGGCCCCACCTCAGTGCACCGCAAGTCACCATCCCGTGGCGGCGCGCCTGTGCCAGCTGCAGTGCATCCGGGGTCACTCTGTTTGAACTTTGAACTTCTGATTGTCTGATCACTGTTGTAGTTGTTGCCAGCACCAACCACTCCCTAAGGACTGGCTTACACTCACCCCACACCCATCCAGCACAGGTTTCACTGGACATGTGACCCTGGCATTAAAAGGGGCTGGGCGCACGTGCATGTAGCCGGTTCCACAAACAATCTAAGTGTGTCTGTGTGGTCATTATGCCCTACTACATTACATTGTGCCGTGTACAGTGGACGCAACCATGTCACCTCAGGCAGTGGGGAAGACCTGGGACATGTAGTTTTGTCGTACCCCCTGTAAGCAAGCTGAGTGGGCTGGAGTACGACAGTCCAGCATAGGGGTGTGGATGATCACCTTGGGGCTCTGGGCATGATTAAATTTTGAAGCCTTGCCAAGGAGGTAGCTAATGCGTGTGTCTCTTTTGGAGTGTTGGCGCCACCCGTCCCGCAATGGACAATGTTGCAATGTAGCTTGCCCCCGGAGTGTGAGCTTGGCCGAAGGTATGAATGAAGGATCATACATGCCAACTGCTGTGTGTGTCACTATTACTGCAGCATAATCCAAAGGCTACCCTCAACCGCATCGCGAGTTCAGCCAGCCATGAACTCTACATCTGTGTCCGCCCTATTATTACCATAGGTCTACACACAAGTGGTGGCCCACCTTCAACGCACAACATCCCAGTGTCGTTGTCAGGCTTGTGGACATGCGCTGACAAGCATGACAATGGTGTGCCGTAGGAGTGCAAGTGATGCAACAGCGCTGCGCACACTAGTAAATAGGCTCGGGAGGAGGGAGGAGCAGCAGTGAGGCTACGTAATACACATTAATACCGCACATTTGCTTCAAGCGGAAATGTCAAACAGGAATCACTAAGTCACACATATCACACACCAATGAACTAGTGAGCCAGCCAACACATCATGTAGAACCAACTCTTGACTCATGTCTCTGTTCACTGTCACAGGTGATCAAGGATATGCACTCTGCCCTTGGATGATGACACCCTCCGAGATCCAAACACACCGCCCAGAGGCAGTACAATGCGGCCCACATACGTACCAGGGGCATCGTTGAATGCAGATTTGGCATGTTTCAGGTGCCTGGACAGCATGGGGGGAAAACTCCTGTAGAGCCCGGAGATTGCATGCAAGATGACCTTTGCATGTTGTGTTTTGCACAAAATCTGTGTACACACCAATGCCCCATGGATCCCAGTTCTAGAAGTCCCGGACGATGATGGGGACGATGGGGTAGGTGGCTCACATCCCACTGCAGCTGCGGCAGGAATGGCCCGTAGGAACACCATAATTGACAATTACTTCTCATGAGCACGTGACATTGTGGCCGTCCCTGGCACTCATTAAACAGTACAAAATGTCAAAAAATACAGCATGTTTGAATAAAACATATTTGCAGGTTACAGGTTGTACTAGTACATTGTGTGATATCACAGTTCCCTCTTGGGCCAGATGTGATTTGCCATGTGGTGCACTTTTGCGGCACCAGTTGTGGCCTGTGTTCTGTTGTGGAGGTGTTGCTGTTTGTACCGGGATTTTGTCAATGTTGAGGTGCGCTCATACTTATGTGGTATTCTGCTTGGTGGGTGATTCGCATCTGCAGCTCTGATTTGTCTGCCACAGGTCCCTTCCATGCGGTGTACCTGTCAGTTCAGTACTTCCATGGTGCTGAGATGTTGCAGACTTGGGTAACTTGTGCTCTTTGTCAAGTTGCGACTCTTGGTCATGGTTTGTCCACAGATGTTTCGTTGACGTCAAGGGTTGTTTGTGCAGGTGGTTTTGTCAGAGTGTGACCTGTTTCATTCCGGTTGTGGACCGCACTCAGCCACCTCAGTGTCGTGCCGTGTACATTGTCATGGTGATTGTACAGCAGCCATGCTACTCATCATGTGGTGTCTCTTGCATTGTCAGTGTGGCTGACGTATATGCCTGTTTGCTGTGTTTCTCACATGTGCACGTGTTGGTTGTGTGCTTGTTGTTGTGTTGTGTAGGTGCCCCTTTGGGCACATGGTGTACATGGGACTACTTGGTGTTTGTGTGTGTGCCGAGGTGTTCCCATGAGATCAGGGACATCATCCTGAGTCATTGTGGATGTGCAAAGTGCACTGCTTAGTTGTGCATGTGTGCCATTGGACCCGTCTCCCCGTCCACCCAATCCCTGGCCGGTGCGCACCCTGTTGATGTGGTCTCGGTCATGTTGGCCAGTGTCCAGATCCATGTCTCTTGCCACCGTCTCCCACCTGATGACTGTGGCCACCATCGTCTCCATGTAATTCAGCTCCTGGTGTTCTGCTGGCCCCCCTCCTCCGGGTTGCATAGTCGCTTTCGTGTTTGCAGAGAGTTTTGACTTGCTTTTGCCATTCACATCAGGCCAGGGCCTCTTGTGCTCTTCCATTGGCCTCCACTGCCACGGTTCGCGGTGGTTATGTCATCGGCTGTGATTTCGGCAGACTATGGCATGCTACCGCCGTGTTGTGAATTCCATGTTAACACAGGGTTGTTTTACTGCGATCCGCTGCGATGTGTAACGGTGCTTAGCATTTTTTGGTGATGTTTAGCACACGTTCCGGTGAATATACCCCTGGGTCTGTTCTGCTTGCTCCCTTTTCCACAATAGAGCACAGCACAAAACATGTGTTTGCTGCACTGGATTTTGGGTCAAATTAGTAAATAAACCCCTTGGTGCTTTTGCAAACTAATTTGGAGATCTAGGAAAATCTTAAGAGGAAACTAGCAGTGCATAAATACTTGAAGTTTTTCCAACTATCTTCACAGAAAACAATTTTTTTACACTTTTGTGTACGGTAGGGGCAGTAACGACGGTTGCAATATGGGACAGTAGTCTGCCTGTCTTTAAAATTCAAGAACGTCTGCCACTAACGGCTTCTGTATAGGGTCCTGGCTTCTTAAAGTCTGTGAATGATCTTAATGAATGCATACACATAAGCTTGATTTAATTTGAATACGAATATTACTTACACGTTCTTAGGCTAAAAACTGCGAAAGATGGAAAAATATGAGGCATGTAGCAAAATTATGAATTGTGTGTAGCTGACTAAAATGTATATATTTCACCTCTACAGAAATACATTCTACTCGATGGCTTACAATAATAGAAAGAAAATAAACTTACCTTTAGAAAAAATGAGCATCTCCATCGTCCATATTTGTTTGACCAAAATGCATCAATATCTGAATGTGTATTCACATGCGTGGGGCCTCTTGCTGAGAAACTAGGATACTTGATATGAGTCCTACTGGGCGCACTAAATGATCCAGTGGTCTGCAGAACATTTTTATGCATCTAACTTACTTTTCATGAATAATTAATTTGTTGGCTGATCGGAGCCGCTATATGAAATCTTGGAAGAGAGTGCTGTGTCCCCTTAAATAAAATATGGTAGCATTATTATTTATGATAACCTTATGATACATAATGAAGTGTGGTTGTTTTGTAAATATATCCATAACACTGTCTACCTGACAATGCTCTGAATAACTCCCTGCCCAATTACGAGTATGCTGACAGAGTTGTGTCGGATTTAGGATGTGGTGGCAGCCAGGGAGAGCCAGTCCTGACTGCATAATGACTTCATTTCTGTTTTCTGACCTACCCTACAGAAATTTCAAACGGTAGTGAATAGAACGTTTTCTAAAAAAATACTGCACATCATCAAATTTGGCTTTTTTGGGTCACGTTGCACAAGTAAAGTCAAAATTCGCAATGCAGAAATAGTGGTCCTTGATTAATAGTATGAAACTAATGCATACATTGCAAACAATTGGGAGTTTTGGGGTAAATAGAGTGGCCAAGGGGGGTTGCTGCCCGGATGCACTTAAGTACGTTTCTGCAGAATTCAGACGCTTATTTATTTTGCTTGAGATTCTTCCCAGGTGAAATTATATAATTCTTTAATGTATAGATGATTGCTTTAAAGCTATCAGTTGATAATGGTTGGTGGTTTACTAAAGTGATCTTGTATAAGTGCTCTATCTCTTACATCACACCAGTGTGAGGGGTTTTGAGCATGACAATCCACTCCTTTGGTCTCCAATATTCCTCGGTCCTCCAATAACCCTCTCTAAAGTTCCTCTTGCTATAGTGGTTAAATTATAATTTTGTAATACTCCTATAGTAGATGTAGTAATATCTACATACTTGCTGGGTCAGCAGCCATTATTTATTGCAATTAAGCTCCTGTTGATGTTACTGCAGAATTACTTGCCACAAAATGAAATTTCCAGCTAGCCGTCTGTCATTGAGGCCTGTGGACAATACTCTTTTTTTTCAAACTCATAAAGTGTTGGAATTCTTTAATTAAAGCTAGACATCGCATGACCTAAAGTTTAGAACGTTATTTCTCTGTCTGTAGAGTTTTTGGAAGTGTCATCAATTGCATGGTATTCCCTCCTAGGTTTGCCTTTTTTAACTGAATTCAGTTTTGTTGGCCATTGGAAATTGAACACTTTACTCCTGCTAACCAGTGGTAAAGTGCCTGTGTTCTCCCTCTTGAACAGTGTAAAATTAGCATATTTAATTTACTCATACACTCCTAGAGGAGGGCACTAAGGCCTGTAAATTAAATGAATGCTTCAGGTGGGCTGCAGCACTCTTTGTGCTTCCCACTAAAGTAGCACTGTAAAACACATTCCCAGGTTCATCCTTGCTGCATGTATGTGCTGTTTTGAAATACCATTTTGAAATGGCAAAATAAACCTTTTACCTGGCTTAAAACAAGGTTTAGTACTTATAAGTCACACTAAGGTTGGCTCTAAATGCTTATAGGCCATTTCCTTCCCGACAAAACCTACAAAGTCAGTTTTCACTGTGTCAAGGATGTCCCTCCTATAGAAAAAACATTGGTAACATTACATCCAATTTTAGTGCTTATTTCAGTCCCGGAGCTGCTAGAAAGGTGCTTCAAGCAATCCTTTTTACTAGAAATTTTAAATCCAACTTAATGGTAAAGTCAGGTTGTATATTACTCTTTTGAAACTGACAATTTTAGAAAGCTGTCATTTTCCTGCCTAAGACACATGTGCCTTTCTGCTAGTGTACATTGTCACCCAACTGGCTCCCTTGTGATGTGATGTGAATTGCTCCCAGACAGTGGACAAAAGGCATGGGTGTGAGGAGGTGGTTTCCTCCTTGAGCAGGATGTCCTGGTGGGCTAAGTCCACCCCTTTTTTAGCTTCAAAGGGTGCCTACCCTTTCACTGGCAGATGTAGCTCACACCTAGGCATGCCTTCCTTTGTCTTCTTAGTCAGCTTAGCTCCAAATCCAGTGGGAGGTGGGAGCGGTCAGAGAACTGGTTTTAAGTTACCAACAGGGAGGTTTTGCCCATTATCCTAGCGACACCCCTGCGTGGGCACAGGGAGCTCTGATCAAGAGAAGAAGAGATCTGCCATGTTGGATTTAGGTAGAGAGGGATTTTCCCGCTTCTTCAACGAGGAAAGTGGGACCCTGCTTTCCGGCAACCCGTTGTCATCGAGCTTTGCGCCACTGACACTTCATCGACGACTGTTCTCCAGAAACATTTCTACGTCTAAAGGTAAATTTACAACTTGGATGAACCTAGTACCTGTATCAGACCACCTGGGCTCCTCCACAGTTGACCTTAACCTTTGACTTTGACCCGACCTAGTGCTACCATATAAATGTGGTTGGAACTTTATGATTTTTGAAGCTATTTTTAATACAAACTTTCATATCTTCAGTGCTATTGATTACCTGTTGGTGTATTTCATTATTGAAAATGTACTTTATTTCTATACATTTGTTTGTGTTATTTTTTGTGTTTGTTTTCACATCATTACTGCAGAAATACTTTAATCATTGCTTCGGAGTTAACCCTGACTGCTTGGTGCCAAACTACCATAGTGTTGAGCACGGGTTTATTTACTCACTTTAGTTGTTCACCCTGACAAGGATTGTGATTATTATTTGAGGTGGGTTCTCTCTTCCCTAAACTAATACTGCAATTTCTTAATTTTTTTCTGGGGAGTGACCGCCATGCCTTCTAGGAGTCACATACAAGAAAAGGAATAATGGAAGGCCTAACCTTAGTAGGACAGGTCTTCTGGTGATCTGAAGCTGACACCCCTGTGGTGGATGGGCTTCTGCTGAGAGCAGTCCATGGTGGACCTGTCTGAGGCTTCAGTTTCAGAAAATGTGCAATTACCCCATCTCTAAACAAGTTGAGAGAAATAAGGGTTTGACAAATGGGAGACTGCTGATGTGCACTATTTATACCATACATGTTTTACGATCCTCACCTTTGCTATAATTACAGGCCCACCTGTCTCCAGTAACACACACACAACCACCAGACAAGCATGTCCATAATTGTCATAGCACATGTGATAAAATAAAATGTGATGTTGTATCACCCATTGAGTAGCAAACAATACCATAAGAAGAGTGTAGTGGTTTCCACACAGCTGAGTCCTTCTGCTGCAATATTGATAGCTAAGTGTCCATCTTTGCAATGAAAGAAAAACTAACAGTGTGTTTAAGACACTACAATCAACATGAAAGTGAAATTAACAATTTAAGTTCATTAATCTAATTACCATGCCTTGGACCATTGAAAATTATTTAGATGCAAGGGAAATCTTTAAAGTTCTTGCAAAGCAGAACAAGAATCTTCATTGCTTGCGGCAGTCAGAGATTCACTGTTCTAGACTATGGATAACTGCACAAAAGATTTGATCCGCAACAGTAAAAAAAAGGGGGGAAACAGTTCCACCAAGATATTGTAGTTAACATGTTCCTTTATTCTTTGAATTAAAATTTCTTTCTTCACAGTAGCCAACGTGTTTCATCTTGTTTAAGGTCTTCAGGGCTACAAAACACAGACAACATAAAATATTAAAAATGTTTTGTTAAAACCAACTTGTATGTTAGACTGACTCGTTTACACAATTTATATAACCATTCAATAAGATTCTATTTACATGATTACATACTCGTACCTCTGAGGCCATGTTCACACTAAGCATATAGCTTTGACTCTTATTTACAATGTTAAATCGTATTCCATCAGAGACCACAAGGTATGACAGAATGGGATACTCATATGACATGAGTACTGTCAAACACTTATACGATACATATGTGCTTTTACAATATTATATTCACAAATAAAATAATTTTGTTGTGTTATCATACATACTTACAAGCTGAACAGAAAAATATCCCAAGTCAGGGATTGCATTGGAGAAAACTCCTATAACTGTATATAGTGGTATAGGGAGATCATTTATTTCCTCAATCATCCTTTCAAGGCATGACCCAATGAGTAGAACTACTGAAGAAAAAACATAGAAGAGAACACTAAACATTCTTTATCGAGATTGGGTATTATGATATCCCAGTGATACAGGTATATTGTCATTTAAACTTAATTCGCTGGTTAATTACATAAGAACAATAAGAATATACCACTAGGGGCTGTAATATCCCTCACTCCTTATATGTATTTCAGAAAGGATGATACGAGGTGGATGGCACCTAAGTAAGAAGAAAACGTACACTATACCACTATACAGTTACAGGAGTTTTCTCTAATGCAATCTCTGACTTGGGATGTTTTTTTGCTAAGCTTGTAAATATGTATGATAACACAACATTCTTTTATTTTTAAATATAATATTTTAAAAGCACAGATTTATGGTATAAGTTTTTGACAGTACTCATGTCATATGAGTTTCCCATACTGGCATACCTTGTGGTGTCTCATGGAATATGATTTAACATTGTGAATAAGAGTCAAGGCTATGTGCTTAGTGTGAACATGGCCTCATAGGTACGACTATGTAATCATGTAAACAGAATCTTATTGAATGGTTATAACAATTATGCAAATGAGTCAGTCTATACATACACGTTGGTTTTTAAAAGATTTTTGATATTGAATGTTGTCTGTGTTTTCTAACTCTGAAAAAGTCCTTAAACAGGACGAAACGTGTTTCCTTACTTTTTTTGTATTGTGTGCGGATCAAATCTTTTGTGCAGTTGCTTGTTGTGAAAGTTTCTTTCACTCATTTAGGAAACTAAGGGGTCTTGTTTCCTTTGATTTTCACACCATAAGCCAGCAATATTCCCAAGACATAAATGAGTGCGGTATTGTATCTTAGACCTCTTTTGTGAATCCTAGACTATAGACAATTTAACAACTTCCTCTTTAAATTCCATCACTACACACGCTGATCTACAAGGTGAACATACGTAAACATATCCAAAGAAAAACCGAACTATACTGATACAAGATAGTAGACTGTTAGCAAGTTAAGCCCAGTGCAGGTATCTCAAGTTTCAGACAGATCGGCCAAAGGAGACAAAGTGAAAGTGGCGTTGAAAAATAATTTAATTTGGTAATATATTTGATGTCATATCTTGGACCAGTATTAAACTTGCCAGAAACTAAGTGTGCTTTGCTTAACCTTTGAATATGGAGTTTTATTCAAATCCATTAACATTTCTGGGGAAGGGAGAAAAGGAGTTCATTTGCTAATAATTTGCTAACCAGCAGAAGACTACTATCCTTACCCTTCAAACATGCATAGCATGGGTTGTTTATGGGCCCTGTAGCATGGATGGGAATTTCATTTGTGGACCCTGTTTTAACAGGTTTGCCGAGCAACCTTTGGTATTGCAGACTGAAAATGGGCACCTGGGGGCTTGTGAAAAAGGGACTTTTTTTTCCATGTACATCTATGGACTGTTTGAAAACCTTTGTTTAAGGACTCTTCACACAATAATGACCCAGATATCTCTAACGTTTATTCCTTCCAAACCCGCTGGCACATTATAGTAATGCTGCATTCTTGAAAAATGCTGAATAGATTTAATCAAACCAATAACACTTTCTAAATCAAAGTTTTAGTTTCATACCAAGTTCTCCATTATTCCTTTAAGGATTTCAATCTATAGCAGAAAGAAAAAGATTCATATAGGAGTTAGAAGGGGATATGCTTCTTCACTGACCACTCCTTTAAGTGTCCATGGAACTCAAGGTGGCACAAGTAAGTTCAACATGGTATCAGCCAAATGTTGTTCAGAGGTGTAAAGCTGCACCAGAGTTATTATTGAACAAATATTTATTTTCACACTGTCATTAAACATTGCCTCCTTTCTCAGATCTATAAGAAATCTGACAATTCTGCACTGGGTTTAACATGATAAGAAACTGCCAAATTTACTCAGATTCACTATAAGGCACCAAACATATTAGCAGATTGTAACAAATCGGGATACTGGTTGGCAGAGTTATGGACCATCTCCAAGCAGGAACTAAAATTCTAGTCAGGGTAAGTTACCGAAACACCCTAAATTATTCTGTGCTCCCCCTCTGGTGGCTTTGTTACAAACACAGTGGTCCCTCACAAGAAGAATAATTGAGAAGCAATGATTTTAGATATAAAGGAGATGTATATTGCATCGTCCATCGGGACAGGAATATTTTGTGAATTTAGAGAAAAACAATAAAGTGGAAACACAAACTCTGCAACAATAAGAACATGAAAAAGAACAAAGGCTCGGGCATATCTTAATGCTTGGAAAAGGAATCATCAAATTTGCAAGCATAAATGAAGGCAAACACCATAGCACAATTCAATGATACATATGATAGTGTCAAGTTGTCGAGGAGTCAACGGTGTTTCGATCCCATACATTGAATATCGGGATCATCTTCAGGACATTGAGTTACATGCCTGAGATGGATGCCAGTAGATTTAAAGGAATGAGTGGAGACACGAAAGAGGAAAAAAGCTGGTGAATAAAAGGATATGGATTTGAAGCATTAGAGAAGTTAACCTTAGGGTTTGGAGAAGTTTGGAGAACAAGGCAAACATGTAGAAATGAAATGGTGGGTTTCAATCTCTCTAGTTAGCCAGTTCCATTTTGGACTACACTTTCGCCAGTCTGGCACTATTTCCATACATCCGGGAATTCAGAATGGGGGATCAGGGGGAAAGTGACCACCGCCCTCAGGAAAGCCAGCTGACAGCAAGGACGCAAATGGTAATTAGGCCAGACAACATACTGGGGGAGATTTATACAATCAATCTAAGGAAAATCAAATGTTCGCCAACTAACACAACCACCTTGGCTGAAACTGCCCTCCAACTGTAGAATACACACACATCAGATGCAGCTGGGCTCATTTCCCACTGGGAGCAATATACAGACTCACTAGTAAACAAACTGGCAAGAAAGACAGCTCCTAAAGGCTACCATAATACAGAGCACAGTAGAACCACCCTAAATAAGGGACAAAGAACCCAACTACGCTCACAAAAAAGAGCTGTAAATCTATCCTTACGGAGGTTAAGAGCAGCGCCCCAAAATGAACAACTCCGACTCACACTTGAAAAACAAAGGGCTCAGCTCAAATACACAAAATGGGAAATAAAAAAAGACGCAGAAAACGAAGGCTGGGCAAAACTCTTATATGACTCCAAAAGCAACAATAGTGCCCGTTTTTGGCAATCAGTAAATAAGATCCTACGTGCAGATCACAAGGACCTCGGTTCACATATTGGGGAAGAACAGTGGATTAACTACCTCGGCAGTCACTTCAACGATCCCTTGGGACAGACAGGGGTACAAAGATGTACCAACGCAGAGCAAGCACTCGCAACGATCATGTCAACCCCAACAAACTTGGAAGACCAACTCCAACCCAGTGTTACTCTGGCACCATCAGCAGCCCAGCAAATAGTCCTAGTAAAAAAACAGATTAGTAGGGCAGGAAAGAAGGCGCTCCAGGCCCTAATGGCATCCCGCCAGCCGTGTTCAAGGAGAAAGACACAGAATGGGCCACCATACTTCAACCTTTATTCACAGAAGACAGACTCCTAAACAGAATCCCAGACTCTTGGAGAGGGTCGACGATAGTCCCCATACACAAAAAGGGAGTCAAAACGGTCCCAAATAACTATCGCTTAATAGCCCTCATTGACAACGAGGCCAAATACTTTGCTGGAATAATCTTAGAGGAGATTGTGACATGGGCGGACTCAAAGCAGATTATACCATGGAACCAGACGGGTTTCCGGAAAGAAACCGGAACAACAACCAACATCCTGGCAATCTCGCTGATTATTGACGGAGCTAAAACAAAAAAACTGCCGCTGCATTTGTGTTACATCGATTTCACCGCAGCCTTTGATAACATCAAGAGAGGCATGCTGTGGCAGAAACTTGCACAATGGGGAATACCTCAATCGCTTCTTAATATGCTGAAGTTACTTCACTATGATACCTGGGTGCAGGTGAAGCTGGGAAATGGGACCCATCTTTCTTCCAAAGTTTGTACGACCAAAGGGCTAAAACAAGGGTGCGTGTTGGCCCCGACTTTGTTCAATTTGTTTATGGCAGATTTATCAGGCCGACTCGACACATGTAACTCCCACTCTCCTAGGCTGGGAGGAAAAACCCTAAGTAATCTATTATACGCGGATGACATGGTACTTCTTAGCCACACAAATATTGGCCTCCAGAATTTGCTGATCGAAATGCACAGTTACGCAACAGAAAATAACCTAAAAATCAATCTAAGCAAAACGCGTACGATGTCGATCAATACCAGGAATAAACACCACAAGTCCTGGACTCTGGGCGGCCAAAAAATAGAGTCTTCACGCGAATATAAATACTTGGGACTTATTTTTGACACCGAAGGCTCATTCGTCCGGCAGATGAAGGAAACCAAAAGAAGAGGTGCCTCAATCGCGATCACACTGAAAAATTTAGCAAACCAACTATTGGGGCCAACCCTGACGCCATATTTAAAAGTCATCCAGGCCAAATTGCTCCCCTCAATTTCCTACGGCAGCGAGGCACTATGAGGAAGAGACTCCAGGAACCTAGATAACATCCAGGTAAAAGCATACAGAACTCTGTTCTCACTTCCGCCTGCCCAAATAAGGCTTGAGTTTGGCCTAACAAAACAAGACCTTGCAAGACAAGGAGCTTTCATTATCTGCTGCCACAAACTCCGCTCTGCCTCCAAAGACACCTTAAATGCGATGCTGTGGCAAGACATACAAAGCAGGGATGAATCTCAGGCACGCTCCTACTTGAAGGCAGCTATGGGGGCTGTCAAGGCAACTGCACTTTGGGACATGCAACTGGGGCACAACCCTTTTAAAAAAGTGGTTTGGAAAAACGTAAAAACTCTTTCTCTAATAGAGGACAAGGCCGCTTTTGCAAAAAGAAACCATGCGTGGATGACATTAAACACGTATAAATCCCTGACATCACAACTTTACTTCAGCCAGGGCTATCCAAAAATCACAAAACTGAAGTTTTTGAAATATAGATTAGGGATCCTGCCCAGCAGAGAGCATCAACCACCATGGCTCAGGAGCAATGGCCATGAAGTCTGTCCGCTCTGCAATCTAGCAACCGGAGACATACTCCACATGACCTGTCTCTGTGAAGAGCTCCGACAAGTCCGCCGACAGTTATTAAGGGACCAGTTCAAGCAGATAGGGACCAGCACGCGAAGGCAGGCTGTGCTTGCATGCTTGAACCCTGTAAATATAAAACTGAACTGTAGATACGTCAAGTTTCTGACTACGAAAGAGCAAAGACTGCAAAACCTACAACCGGCGGCAACTTTTGGCTCTGGCACCAAATGGACGAACTTTGGGCTACAAAAGCCTAGCCCGCCCCGGCTCAGGGATTACTGCTGGACAACTACCCTCGGTCCCTCACCGCATGGTCTTTGAGAAGGACGATTATACAGACTACATTCTTTTATCACATTCTAAGAAATTGTTTTAAATGCAGTGATTGTACTGGTTTTAATTAACTATACATAATAAAAAATGTACTTACTTACTTACTTACTCTAGTTACTAATACGTCCAATTGCTGAAAATGATACAGAGGAAGGGGCTTATCATCAACAAATATTGTAGAGGTGAATATTTGAACCACTGGTGATTCAATGTGAACGTATTGTCGTGCCCGGGAAACAGCGGAAAGATATCCTCATGAAGGTGAGCATGTGGGTGAAGTAAAACAGTCCTTGTGGACGTGACAATTGTGGCAAGGGTAAACTTCCCAGCTACAGGGAACAGTTAATCCAGCAGTAGATCTGAAAAACTGGGAGGCTACCCACAAAACCTGTAAAGTGAATAATTAAGGTCACGGACGTTGTGGGTGTGACAACAGCCTAAGGGATTAATTAGAATTAAGGCCTTACAACACCCTCTGGTAGCTTGGTAAAGAGCAGTCAGGCTTAACTAGGCATTGTGTAACGTATTTATGCAACACTCCAAAAGGTAACTGATATAATCGATGAAATATAGTCATGGAAGCAATATAGTTGATTAAGAGGTTTAATGCAGATACAGTTCCCAGTAAAGGCTCAGGAGCAACTGGCAAACAGAGAATGCACAGACCACAAGTAGCATCATGACATCAGCAAAGATAGAATGTTCTCAATTAAAGTGAAATAATTGATACAAGCAGAAATAAAATAAGAGAATACAACATAGCTTGGGTCCTTCTAATCAAAAGTGAACAAATAAAACAAAGAAGATTAAGAAAAAGCAAAAAAAACAACTAGAACATATGCACATACTTTCCATACACAAACTTAATGGCACACAAAATCTTGAAGATAACTGGGTTGCCTTCTGATCCTTTTTGGAAGAACATTGGTATCACCACAAATGGTAGTATCATTTCCATTTTGTTGATCATGAAAAGAATGAGAGTGAAGATCACCACCATTGTCACCATTCGCTTTCTTGTAGAGGGCAACCCTCCTGAAATTCCAGTGTTCACCATTGTAAAGTGTCACAAATTTGTCATGGACCGACTTTACTTTGAATGGGCCTCTAAACTTGGTTAAACCAGAACAAACACGACCAGGTTTAACCTTTACCCAATCATTCACTGCCAATCTTTCCGCACACAACCTATCACGAACTTTAGATCCATTACCACCCAAATCTGTCTTAGATGCATCCCCACCCAAATATGCCAGTCCAATGCACTCTTTCATCCAAGCTGGAATAAGTTTAGTACCAGCCAAATGACCCCTCATCAAGTCGAAAGGAACTTTACTGGTGACGCCATTCACCGTAGTCCTATATGCCCAAAGTAAGTTGTTAACCATTTTTCTCACACACCCACTTGAAGTAAGAGCCATCTGAATAGCCCCCTTCACCATTATATTAGCCCTCTCGACGATACCATTGCCCTGTGGATTGTATAACGAGGTCCTGGTGTGAACAATACCACAAGCATCCAAAAATTTTACCATGTCCTCTGAAACAAGCTGTGTCCCATTGTCAGTAAGCAGCCTAACAGGGTAATCCTCCTCTCTGAAAATTTCAGACAGCAAGTTGATCGTCGATTTAGTCGTTATCTCTTTCGTAAATTTCACTATCAACCACTTTGAAGTTACATCAACCATAACAAAACCAAATCTCATGTCCTGACTCAAAGAGTAAAAAGGGCCAATAAAGTCACAACACACAGTGTGCCAGGGCAAATTAGGGTTATCAATTTTCCCAAAATCATTCTGACATCCAACTCTCAATCTCTTTTCACTCTCGAAACACTCTGCACACTTCTCAACCCACTCAGAGACCTGCTGGTCCATTCCTGGCCACCAGAAGAACTCCCTAATTCTCCTTTTTGTAAGAGATTGCCCTAGGTGTCCCTCGTGTGACAACCTAAACAGGACAAACCTTAATTCCAGAGGCGGGATGAACTTATCATCCTTCATAATAACGTTCCCCTCAACATCTAGGATTGACAAATCTTCTAGAATCTTCAGATAGGGACGTACAGCAAAAGGTAGGGTACTCTCTCTCCTAGAACCCTTCACAATTAAATCCCTCACACACCTTAACACCTCATCATTAGCCATACAAGAGTTCCATCCACTCTTGTCAATAGCACCAGTGCAGATATCCACTAATTCATCAATAGCCGCCACAGATCCTTCCGATTGCATAGCTTCAACACCCAATTTGTCAACAACCTCCCAAGGCAAAGGAAGCCTAGACAAGCCATCCGTTTGACCATTCTGCCACCCAGGAATGTACTCCACCCTATATAAAAACTCCTGAAGTCTAGCAGCTAATCTTGCCAACCTTGCTGACCCTTTTCCTGCACCACCCGGAGACAACAATTTGATCAATGGTTTATGATCTGTCAACATCCTAAACTCAAATCCCCATAAGTACATTCTAAAGTACTCACAGCCCCAAGCGGCCGCCAATGCTTCACGCTCAATGATGGAATAATTCCTTTCAGAACTGGTAAGTGTCCGTGACGCAAAAGCAACTGTTCTCAACCCAGAACTATGTTCTTGCGCTAACACAGCACCAATACCAACTGCGCTGGCATCAACCGTCAATACCGACTTGCGTTTGGTATCATATGGGTTAGGATTTTAGCTTCACATATTGCCTTCTTGATGTTAACAAAACACTCCTCTTGCTCAACACCCCACACAAACTTGCACCCCTTCCTCAATAACAGTTTAATCATTTCAGTCCTTGCTACAAAATTCTCCACAAACTTCGCATAGTATTCGATAAGACCAAGGAATGATCTTAATTGATCCTTGTCATAGGGTGCCGATGCCTTCCTTATTGATTCCAAAAGATCCCTCTTAGGTCTCACACCACTTGCAGAAAGCGTGTAACCCAAATACTCTACCTCCTCTACCGCAAATTTACACTTCTCCTTCCTTAAAGTTAACTCTGACTGCTCCATTCTGCTCAAAACTTCCTTCAAAATCTGATTGTGTCTCTCAATTGTCTCACCAAACAACAAAACATCGTCCTGAAAATATACAACGTTACTTATCCCCTTCAAAACTGAGCTCATCATCCTCTGAAAAACCCCTGCCGCCGACGCGAGACCAAAGGGTATACGAGTAAACTGGTAAACTCCTTCAGTAGTGATAAAAGCGGTCAAGGCCTTAGAATCTCTGTGCAGCTTTATTTGATGGTACGCACTCCTTAAATCAAGTTTCGAAAAAAACTTACCACCCTTTAATGACAAAATCAATTCATTGATATTTGGTAGTGGAAAGTTGTCCACGACAATATTCTGATTGAGTGTGCGAAGATCCACACAGAATCTAAATTTGCCATCAGATTTGGTCGTGATCACTACTGGCGAAACCCAACGAGAAATTTCAATCTGCTCAATCAAGCCATTACCAAGCATATCATCTAACAACTTTCTCACCTCCTGTCTAGCGATGAATGGCACTTTCCTCACTTTGTGCTGCATCGGAACTGCATCTTCTTTGAGCACAATTTTATGGACATACCCTTTCAATTCACCAATGCGTTCGGCAAATAAGTCCGGCATACTTTCAACTATCACTTCAGCAGTCATCGCATCCACGACCATCACCTGTTGAATCGCTCTAGGATCAATGACAATATGAAGGTCATACTGGTGACCCCAGCCTAATATTGCAGGTCCAGAACTTGCAACGTAGACTTTCCCATGAATAGATTGTCCCTGAAACCCAATCAGAGCTTCCATGTACCCCAACAAATCAATACACTCTCTTTGGTATCCACAGGGATTGATATCCTTAGGGAGCAAAACGGTACCCTCCCAATTCTCCCTAAATAAGGATTCTGGAACTATTGTCCAAAACGAACCAGGATCCACCATCAATTCAACCACCTTATTATTTATGTTGAAGGTTGCTTTAGGTCTATTCTTCCTTCCAAGTTCCGTCTGCAATGCATTCACTTCATCTAAACATAACATTTTATCAGCACCTTCCATATTGTCTTGCACACTAACCTCTCGCTTCACATCAACAATCGCGACTTGATCACTATTTGACATTTTGCACATCCTTGAGAAGTGACCTCACTTCCCACACTTCCTACATTCCTTATCGATGGCAAAACAACGTTTATAATCTGCACCATGATAGGTGCTGCCACACCTGCTACACATCCTAACTTGAAATCTCCCTTTCTCTCCACCATTGTATCCTCCTGGACCTCTCTTTTCCGTTTTTTCATTAGCTTCCGATCCCTTCTTGTTCATTACTGCAACTTCACTCTGAGCAACAGATGACACACTTAACCCACTCCCACTCTCCCTCACAGTCTCTTTCTTCTCCATTTCTTTCATACAAGCAGTGGACACCTCGACAACCTTTGCAATATCTATAGCAGCTTGCAGAGTGGGATTTTTCGCCGCCCAAAGCTTTTCCTGCATTTTCTTGTTTTTACATTGAACGATCATTTGATCCCTGATCATTTCGTTCTCATCTCACCAAAATTGCACTTTAAGCAAAGTTCACGTAGTCTAGTCACAAATTGGTCAACAGACTCTTCAGCCTTCTGTGGCTGCGTATAAAACTTATGTCTCGCCATGACAATATTCCCTTCCTTCGAATATTGCTTCTTCATTCTTGCTTTAGCTTCAGTGTAAACATTGTTAATTGGTCTACCATCCTGGTTTACTCCTAAAGGTAAGTACTTGAAGGAATGTTGACCCTCTTTTCCAAGAACACTCAATAACAAAGCTTTTTTTCTTGTTGCGCTGAAGTCTTTACCGTCCAGTGCCTCTATATAATTTTCAAAAATGTCTATCCACTCATCCCACTCTATGGGAGGTTCTCCACTTGACTGTAAAAACATGGGAGGTGCAATGACACTTGGTCTCTCCATGTTCTCCTAAATTAAAAAGATGCTTTATTTATTATTATTTTTTTTTTGCTTTGTGATATTCCTCCTCCCTAACAAGAGATACCTTAAGTACTTCCTCCTCCTATTCTCCTCCTTCTCTCATATCACAAATGCGGTGAAAACATAGAACACATTTTGAAAAATTACTCACTCTTCCCCTCTTCGAATTAATTCTTCTGAGTGTAAGGGGTAGCGCTATTTCGGAAACTGAACATTAGTTCAAACTCTCGTAAAACGCTGGTTTAAGCACTCGTATAAGGAAGGAAACACTCTTCGTTCCGTTGCTAGGATACAAATCAAAGGAGTCAAAATGGCCGCCACCTTATTTCACGCACTACGCATGCGTGCCGTACTGCTTACGTGGACGTACTGCTTACGTTGACGTGCTCCATCAGCTAGGAATCCGACGTCAGAAAGAATGAAGGGAACGAGGCATCAATGCATGACAGAGTCGCGTGTGAGTAACTTTTGAATGACGCTAAGCTTGAGAACGGCAGTTCAAACATGCATGATCATATTAAATCTTGATGATTTACAGAGTTAACTTTCTTATTTAAAGAAATATGTGCTCACCGTTGTGGTAGTCAGATGTTCGTGCTCACCGTTGTTTCGTTCTTACAATTCAATTCTGTTTTTTCAAAATCAGAAATGTAGCGCCGCGCACACTGCCTAGCAGTTCAATGGTTTGTGTTCTTTTTTTTTTGTTTTGAGGTGAGAACTCACCAAGCTATTTCTCCTTCAGCTGTCGATTCTTCACTTCTTTTCTTTTTTTTTTAAGTTCTTGGAAGTTCAATTACCATTCAGTTTTACCGCATGGGTTCTTTTCCACCAGTCGAGTTTCACTAAATAAACTCACTCTGTACTCTACTTGCTCCAGAAGCCAATCGTCGCCATCTGATATAATCGATGATATATAGTCATGGAAGCAATATAGTTGATTAAGAGGTTTAATGCAGATACAGAGTAGAAGCTGGTGTTCCCAGTAAAGGCTCAGGAGCAACTGGCAAACAGAGAATGCACAGACCACAAGTAGCATCATGACATCAGCAAGATGGCCGACGCTGGATTGCTGTGAGCAGTCGCACTCCTTCCCCTCTCCAGCCTCTAGGACTTAGAAGCATGATTTGAGATGCTGAAATACACGGACATCCTGCATTTCTCTGAATGGCACCTGAATGGACAGTATATGGTGATTCCAAGCTACCCGGAGTGGTGTACCCAAGGTCTGCTCTGATTCATATTCAAAACTACTGTCGAGTCATTGCCTGGCCTAAGAAAGGTGCTAGGAGCCTGATGAGTGCGATTGGGCTTGGCCTTAAAAGGAAAATACTGGCGCAGCAGGCACAAGGGACTAAAATGCCAGCAAGGGCGTCAAAACAAGATAAGCAAGAAAAAGAGAAAAATAAGACGCCGGGGGGAGTAGCTGTGAATACAGAGGATAGGAGTAAACCTACACGCAATCCCGGTGCCATCCCTAAAGTAGGAAACACTATCGGAGGGAAAAAGAAAGCAGAGCAAAAAGCTAAAAACCCCTCTGAGGTGCAAGCAAGCACAGCAGCACATCGATCGGTAAACCCCAGCAAAGCGGGCAGAACCGAAGAGAAGCAGAAGAGCAAAGAGACAATATTGCGGCAACCTACCGTCACGGAGGCCTTTTCATCGAGACTACCTCTCGACATTTGGAGGATACAGCAAGCGTCAGAGGCAGACGCGACGGCGGCAGCATCGACATCAGCGGCACCAACTGCCCCGGGAAAGGCGGCGGAGAACCGGATGTTCAGGAGAGCGTCCTCGAGGACGCCGACGACGCCGAAGGGGAGGTTGCTAGGCAACGCCGCAAGCTCGATACAGACAGCAATCTGGAGCGCGACTCAACTGATGACACTCACCCGCTGGATTTCTCAGTGCAACCAGCGCAAGCGGAGCAAGCAGAGCGAGGAGAGCAAGGAGATCCGTCGCGATGCCCAGAAGGTAATGGCACTGATCCTGGGAATGGGAAAAGAGCTAAAATTGGTGAGAGCCCAGGGCAGGCCACATGTGAGTTTGGCAATACGGACATGCTGGGGGCTATAATTTTAGTTGAAAAGGAGATGAATTTAGCAATGGGGGAGTCTCCCAACACATGGGGGAGCACCCTTAGCCTTACAAGCAAAGATGGAGCGTGCGAGAGAATTGAAAAGACTGAAGGCGGCTCTGCTGAGGGTGACTGTTTTTTTTCCCTAAATGAGGATTCAGAATTAGAACAGACAAGCGCTGAGAGTGCAGAGGAGTGTTCAGGCTCTGGCTCCGACTCCAGTATAGATAAAGACACCACCCTGAAAAAGAAATCTCTGAAGCTAGCCAGGCAGCTGACAGAGGGGGTTGAGGGGGCCCAAAAGAAACTGCTATGGGACTATTCAGCGACTTCGCAATCATATCAGGAATTGGAAGAGAATAATTCTGAAATCCCCCCTGGCAGCACATCGCAACAGATTCCCGTTGAGTTATTATTTAACACTCTTAAACAGATGCAAGCGGAGGCCAGGACGGAAAGTCGTAGGGCAAGACAGGACACTAAAAAAATCCAGAACACAATGAGGAAAATGAATAAACTATATGATGAATTAGCGGAAAGAGTAACGGAAGCAGAAGAACGAACAGGCAAGCTGGAAGATGACATGGGAGATTTCAAGACATTTAAGACGGATCAAGAAAAACTTTCGGAGGATTTCCAATGGAAGTTGGAAGATTTTGAGAATCGCCAGAGAAGAAATAACATTAGACTTTTGGGTGTGGCAGAAGGGATTGAAGGGCAGGACACTAGACGCTTCGTGGTGAATATGCTGAAAGGGGCTTTTCCAGAGTCAGATTGGCAGTGGGACAAGGAGGTCCAACGGGCGCATAGATATCCTTTCATACTGAAACAGGGAGCAAGAAAAGATGGTCAGGGCGCCTTTCCCAGAGCAATTTTGGTAAATGTGGGGAATTTCTTGCTGAGGGAGGAACTCATCGCCAAATCCAGACCCGATAGCAAGAGGACATTTGAAGGTACTTCATTCTTCGCTAGGCCTGATTTCTGCCATGTAACGGTAGAGAGAAGGTGGAGGCTTAGGCAGCTGATTGCACCACTACAGGCATTAGGGTCAGAAGCATACCTCCTCTTTCCTGCTAAATTGAAAGTGGTAACAAAATGGAAGATAAGAATGTTCAGTTCAGAAATTAAAGCGAAGCAGTTTATTGAAGAGCTGAAAAACAGGAAAGGGGGTTAAGCTGTTTGGTATTGATATATCAGGCGGATGTGTATAAAGGTATAGTAGTGTACGACGAGAAAGGATGATTCATGGATTCAGCTTGTGATTAAAACAGGCTGAGGGGGAAGCGACTGACGCAATTCAAAAGCGGCCACATATAGGTCATTCTTGACCTATTTGCCCGTAAAGGGGGGAGGGCGGTGGAGGGAGGGGAGGGAGTTGAGGGATGGGGTAGCGGGGGGGGGGTAAATGCACAAACGTTTGGTATTCACTATTTGATTCAGCACAGTTGCACACTGTATATGTTTAGAAGTATATGGTACACAAAAATAACAGGTCTTCATATAAGGAAAATGTGGTATTACGATGACATGTAAGATCGCTTCTATTAATATCTGCGGACTCAATTGTGCTATTAAGAGAACGAGGGTGGCAGCCTTGTTAAAATCTTTGAAATTGGACTTGGTATGTCTACAAGAGACACATATTGAAGGTACAAGAGGATACCTATTGGAACAACTTGGGTTTAGATTATTAGCAAACACTAAACAGGGGACAAAAACAAGGGGGGTAGCAGTCTTGGGTAGAAATAGGGAGATTGTAGTAAGAAGAAAGAAGGAGGATCTATGGGGCAGGTGGGTCATTCTTGAAATCTGCTTTAAAGGGGCGACCTTAACGTTGGTTACAGTTTATGGCTCTACTGAGGATGATCCTGACGTCTTGCAATATTTAGATACTGAATTAGCTCAATGGCCAGAGCCTATTGTATGCTGTGGGGACTTAAATATTCATGTACCAGATAGCTCCTTTTTGCAGGCTGGAGGGAAGTATGGCGGGAGGAAGAAGAAAGTATATAAGGCTTTGGCAGACATGGTCACACACAATTCACTGTTAGACCCTTGGGTTAAGTTACACCCCCATGCAGATGGCAGCACATTTTTTTCTGCACCACATAGGATTTTGGTCAGGTTGGATTATTTTTTAATTTCTAGAACATTACTTCAGGTAGCCCAAATTGAGAAGCAGCCCCGGATAGTGTCAGACCATAGGCGACTAATACTAAGTTTGAAAATGGGGCAGGTACAAAATATTAGAACACAATGGACTTTTGAAAGAGCTTTACTAACAGATGCCGCATATAGAGGACATATGGAGAAATGGATAAAATTTTATTGGGAAATTAATAGAGAATCCGCTTCACCAGGGGTTGTGTGGGATGCTTTTAAGGCTGAGATAAGGGGAGAGACTATAAGTTTTGTTCTAGTAAAACAGAAGAAAGAAAGGGCAAGATTAGAAAATGTAAGACTGAGGTTGATAAAGGAGGAAGAAGATTTAGCCCTGGCTATAACACACAATCTTCCAGTAGAAAGACACTTATTTAGAATGATAGCTCTGAAATCAGAAGCAATAGACGGTATCGCTGAGAAAGAAGCAAAGAATTACCTGACCAAAAAGGAGAATGCATATGAACTAAGTGAGAGGGTAGGGCATATCCTGGCCGTGCGCACTAGACATAGATTGGCTACTTCAGATATTAAAGAGATTAAGGACCATCAGGGGAATATGGTATGTGAGACTGAACAGGTCAGAGAAGTATTTAGGAATTACTACACTACTCTCTACACTCCTGAGAAGGAAGAAAGAATTACTGATATAACAAGCTATCTTAGGGAAATTGACTCCCCTAAATTGTCTGAAGAGGGAAGAGAAGAACTAGAAATGGCATTACATATAGATGAGTTTAATGCTGCATTAAATAGTCTGCCAACAGGTGAAGCTGCGGGGCTGGACCAAATACCGGTGGGGTTTTATAAAGTATTTAAAGACTCACTGATAAATGACATGTTTAATATCATGGCTATGGCGCAAAAGGGAGAGTCGGTCCCTCAATCATGGGGGGGAGCGGACATCATCGTAATTTTAAAAAAGGGGAAGGATCCAAAAATTACAGGGTCCTATAGACCGATAACACTGATGAACGCTGATGTTAAAGTATATTCTAAAATCCTAGCCACATGGTTGTCAGGGATCATTGAGAGTTTGGTAAGTTCTACCCAACATGGATTTATCCCTGGTAAAGGGACAACGCAGCATATTAGGACGGTAATAACTATGTTCGATGCGGCAGGTAACCTGGGAGACCCTATGGCAGTGCTTTTTTTAGATGCCGAAAAGGCATTTGATAGGGTCTCCTGGGAGTACCTATGTCAAACTATGAGGTGGTCTGGGATAGGAGAAGGATTCATCAGGGCTATCCAGGCGTTGTATAAGGAGCCTATGGCTAAAATAAGAGTTAATAGAGGGTACTCGGCAGATGTTAAAATTGGCAGGGGGACGAGACAAGGCTGTGGAAAAGTAAATTTTGCCATGTTCTGTGTCCCTACGCCTCATCCATCATATGTTATGTGTGCATGACCAATATGCATATGTTATTCCCCATGTCCGATTAATGACGCAATTCCAGTTGTGTCCACCTCTGATATGTCATTTTCCAGTCCTCGTGAATACTACGAATATCAGGCCTATGTAAAGTAATGTTGCCACGTTTCTCAGTGTGCACGTTATTCCATTATAAAGTCCCCGTTTCTAGGCCTCAAAAGGGCCCGGACATCAGATTCAGCTCCTGTCTCCTGAAAGCCTCGCTAAGGAGCGATACAGCCCCCACCTGTATCCTCGACCCTTCACTTACTTCCTGCCTCGCAGTGCCCGGTGCAGCTTGGCTCTGCCTCTGAGTCTGCCAAGAGTATGTTATGATTCCAGCTATCAGTTTAGTCCTCCTTCTCTGCATTCCTAAGCTACTGAACTGCATCAATAGTTTCGTCATTGTCTAGCCTATTCGGCTCCACGTTAGAGAAATACTGTATTAATGGTCATTTAATATTCCTCATCACGCACTACATGTAGAATAATGCATGGTCCAGTCTTAGAATCAAGTTAGCTTTTCCCCTCATGACTTCTAGTTTATATCAACATGTTCCCTAAACATTAGATACCAGATAGGGTTTAGGTACATGTCGCTCCGACTCCAGACTCAAGTCTCTGCTCCTAGCACAGAGTTCGTAGCCCCCAGCTTCTCCTAGTGACACGTCATTGCCAGTTTTCGCGCACCATTAGGTTAGAGGTCCCGGCTCTTTAGGTAGCCCCCTCCTATGTTTCCACCCATTCATGACATATTCCGTTACGTTTGCATCACATGTCTATGTATACTCCCAGTTACACCTACTTTTACTGTTATCTCTCGCGACTGCTACGCGTCACGCCTTCTGCTCCACCCACTGCTACGCCTACTGCAATGTAATGCTATGTGTTTGCGCTATGTATATAAGTCAATGTATTGTTATTAAAAGTTAGCGCGCTCATCCCAGATCAAGCCCCGGCAGCTGCTGGGCCCCAGTTGTCCTGCTGGGCCCTGTCACCTCTGTTCCTATGCAGGTTGTCCTGATCCTGTCCTTATGCTGTAATAAACCTGCAGAAACTCCTACTACCTCGAATCTTGACTCTTATTTTATTGAGCTATCTGTTATTCATCCATTCATCCAAAAATAGATCCGGTATTATTTATTTATATACCACATAATGGCGCCCGAACAGGGACTTGCCCTTTCCCCACGCGTCGGTGAAGCCACGCCGACCCCCTGACCCTCTGCAGTCGTGACGGAACTCTTCTGCGCAGTGGCAGATATTTCTGCTCAAGTATCCCTCAGGCCCACGGAGGAGACGGAGGAGGCGGTCCAGCATCCGAACGAGACGGTGGAGGAACGCGGCGAGTCCCGACCAGAGCCCAAGCCAAGAGTCCAAGGTCCGAGGTATCCGGAGGCCCACCCGTAACTGAAGTCCGAAGTCCGAAGTTCGTCGTCATAGCAGTCCAGTCCCGTCCGAGGCCTTCCGTTCCGTGCTGCCCGGTGAGTACCATTGCTGGGGTAGTATCTAGACAGGACCAATCTAAATTGACTCCTGGTCCGTGGGTTGGTGGTGCCCAGACTCACAAACGAAGTGTTCACCTAGGTGGATACGGGTCTTGATGCGTCCCTTTATGGGACCGGTATGTTCCGTACTGTTACAGCAGTGCATCCAGTAACTCTAGTCTGTTCTGTTCTCGAGAAAATCTGTTCTGTTTCTGTTTTCAGTATTTTCAGGTAGTATTCTGCCCGAACTGTTATGTTATGATGTTGTTCAATGTATTTCCAATATCGTGGTATGCCTGAATTGTTTTCCCAATTGTTATTGTTCTTTGTGTATTGTATTGTGTTCCGATTCAAGTTTACAATGCCGCTCTTTTCAAGATTACGTCAGCTAAAAACTAGAAAGGGTTTATTAGAAGAAGCAGTTCCTGTCCCGCCCAGGGACAGTCCAGGTCATTTTATGTATCAGAAACATGGCATAAGCGCCATAATGTATCTAGATTTATGGGTAGAGTATACCAAACAGTTAGAAGAAAAGTATAGATGGCCCGTATCGGGTACATGGGATGCCGAATGTATCATGCGAGTAGAAGAAGCATTATGGAAAAAGAAAGCCAGACAGTCACAGAAAGATGCCATCGAGTTATGGCGTAAAGAAGCTCATAGAAGAACCGAGAAAGAAGTCAGAAAGTCAGAGTTAAGTAGAGAATCCCAGGAACGAGCCCAAGAAAGAGAATTAATCGAGATAGGTGAACAAGTCAAAGCCGAACAGTCAGACAGACAGAGGCATGCCCTCATTAAGGGTATGTATCCTCTTCTTGCCGAAGGTGTGCCGAAAGCGACCCCAGAGGCATCCAGTAATTTCCCGCCACCATTAGTTCCGACTAAGCTACGTCACAAACCGACCGCAGCTGATATTTTTATTTCGTCCTATTTGGACGACACAGTCCCCGAATATGCAAATCCTGTTCGCGCTCCGCCAGTCCCTGTAAATCAGGCACTTCCTGCTCCTTCAGACACCGGGGTGCCCTTAACAGCTCCCCCGGTCCAGTCCGCCATACAAGTCCAGCCCACGTTACAATTACCGACCCTGCCAGGACGAAGAATGTCAGTCGACGATTCTAGTCTAGGGGCCGCAGGAGGAGGTCTTCCTCAAACCCCGCCGCCACACAAGCGTTTAACATTACTCGAATTACATGCTCAAGCGTTACAGCGCACGCCCAAACATCAGTCTGTTACAGAAATCAGGCAAACCCTTAACGAATGTGTCTATGATCCAGTTCCAGGTGAATATAATATGGTTTTATATTCCTTACGTGTAAGGAGAGTGACCGAGTATCTAGTCACCTTACCGAATATGAAAGAAGATCTAGACAGAATATATCGTTTCATCCGTACAGGGGATGATCCAGAAAGTATTGGCGAGATTATGTCTCAAAGGAAAGCCGAGATTCAGCTCATGATATTAAAGTTCCTGATCAATTGTCTAATAAGAGAACAAGATTACCCGTCTAAAGATCCCGCCGAAATGAGAATCCTGACAAGGTGGAGTGATAATATAGCCGAGGGTAAGCACAAGACCGTCGGTGCCATGGAGAGTATGTACAAGAAAATTCGTAAAGAAATAATAAGGTTACACGACCAGCGTAAAGCAGCACAAGTAAGCGAGAAAGAAAGTATCTCTGATCCTGAAGAGGAAGAAGACGAGAATTCCGCCAGAATAGCGTATGTAGGAAAATCTAGATTTCCAGATCGTCATTTACGTCTAGAACACAAGTCTGTTTTTCATCATCCAGCACCAGAACTAGGTTCTCTAGAACAAGTATTTCAAGCTACCGATCACATTCTGAAATCACGAATCGGTTATAGCGAATTAAGTACTATGCATGAACAAGAATTAGTCCGATCAGCAGTCCGATGGATTACTGATTCTACCACTTTTCCAGACGAAATAGTGGCACAAATGTTTCTGAAATTGCCCCCAGCCGAGCAACGACTGGTGGGTATGTATATGATCCAGCACCTCATCACTCTGTATGAGGGTCAACATTCTGATCCAGGTCTGTTGCATGATATCCTGAACGAGTTACTCCAGTATAGATGGAGAGGTCTAGGTACCGATTTAATGAGTGTCATTCTAGAACAGCGCCACAAATATAGAACGTTCCTGAACCCACATTTTGTTCATGTCTCACCCCCAGAAAGTATATCATTCTACATAGACAGACAGAATCCGTTACGAGAAGTCCACCCAGTCAGAGGGACGGGTGGCGAAATGCAACGAGTGTTTGTATACACTCCGATTTCAAAGATGGAACTTCTTGAAATGAAGAAATTAATTCCCTGTCATGACAAAGATCCAGCGGGGTTCCATAGAGAATTGAAAGACATGCTCCGTATGGGAGAATACACTTACCCAGACATTATTAAAATGTTAAAGGTCCTGTTACCCGCAGGGGTGTATGAAAAGTTAAAAGAAAAAGAATGGGAGGTGGGAGAGAAAAAGATCGATTGGACAGCTCTAGAAGCAGAAGACAAGGCACGAGTACCAGGTACCGGTCTTGGAGATAAATGTAAAGAATTACCAGAATTATTGATTCAAGTTTTACCTAGATTATTGACAACTAGGAAGGAAGACTGGGATGCAATCTCAGCCTGTAAACAGAAACAAGATGAAGATATTAGTGATTTTTATTCTAGATTTGAGAAATGTTTCAGTATCAATAGTGGTCTCAAGACAAGTAGTGAGTCATACCCTCACCTTTTCGTTACTAAATTAGTCGAGAATTCAAGTCCACAAATTAAAAACCGAGTTTTGAAAGTCGAAAGCACCTGGCAAGCAAATACTCCGTCCCAGATGCTCCAGATGCTCCAGTATCACCAGAATAGAATCAGGGAAGAGCAAGAACACGAGAGAAAACGTATGAAAGACACGAAAATGAAAGTACTAGTTGCACAATCTGTTCCTCAAGACAGTCAGAAGAGGGGTCCGAATCAAGCCAGTCATCCTGCAGCTCCCGTTAAAGGGACATGCAATTATTGTAAACAGCCAGGTCATTTTATAAACGAGTGTGCAGTTCTGAAACATAATATAGCTACTGGTAAGACTAAAGAAAGACCACGTCCGCCGAGACAAGAACAAGTTTCACAGATTCCTCAGTCACAGAATGCACAACAGACAGTTACAGTACCGCAGCCTATTGCTGCAACACAGCACGTTACATCACAGATGTACCAGTATGCACAGTCTGAGTATCCAGAGTACCAGCCATATTCATGAAACAGCCTAGAGAGGGAGGTAGGCTTGCCTCTCATCGAGATACCTGTAGATCAAGAAGGTCCCTATGTTCACAGTCAAGTATTAGGGAAAGACAGAAAGTTTTTGATCGATACAGGGGCAAGTAGGACCACAATTAGTCATGCCGAAGTTCCAGGGGCTCCACTCTCAGGCTCAAGAAATGTTTCCCTTGGATTTTCAGGAAAGCCAATAGTTAATGAGATATCTAAGCCAGTTACTCTAGAAGTAGGTCCATTGTCCCGTACTACTGATCTGTTACTTACTAAGTCATGTCCAGAAAACCTATTAGGTATTAAGACACTGAAAGAATTAGGTGCAGTTATTTGCTGTTCCCCAGAAGGAATACGTCTGTTCCTACGTGACTTTAAGGGTCACTATGTATTACGAGATTTTGATTCAAGATTGTCTAATGTTCCACAGCATTTATGGGCGCAAGGTCCAACTGATGTAGGTTACATGCAAATCACACCCCATCGTGTGACTCTCAAACCAGGTGTAGTGTTACCCCGAATCAGACAGTACAGATTGCCACCTGAGGCTGTAGCAGCCTTATCCAAAATTATTGACGAGCTCATGGCTCAAGGAGTAGTTGTAGAAACTGACTCCAATGTATGCAATTCTCCGATCATTCCAGTCATGAAACGTACTGATCCGAATGCACCCCCAGTATATCGATTAGTGATTGATTTACGAGAGCTTAATAAATGTATTATTCCTCAGTACCCAGTTGTCCCAGATATCTCTTCCCTATTAACAGCCATTGATTCCGAAGCAACGTTTTTCACTGTCATAGACCTCAAGAATGCATTTTTTAGTGTTCCAATTCATCCAGACAGCCAGTTTCTTTTCGGATTTTGTTTAAATGGAAGGAGCTATATGTTCACACGCGCTCCTCAAGGTTTCACAGAAAGCCCTAGTATTTACAGTCAAGCACTCAAGAGACAACTAGACAACATTCACATGCCAACTGACACTGCCCTGCTCCAGTATGTCGATGATCTACTGATCACAGCCCGTTCTGAACGTGACTGCGAGCGAGCATCCCTTACAGTCTTGTATTTTCTAGCCGAGATGGGGCACAAGGTGTCACCTTCGAAGCTTCAATTCTGTGTCCAGCAAGTGGTATACTTAGGACACTTACTGTCCAAGAGGGGTAGGCAGTTGACACCCGACCGTATCCAGTTAATAGCGAGTCTTCCCCAGCCCAGAACCCAGAAGGAGGTACGTGCCTTTATCGGCCTTACTTCTTATTGTAGACAATGGATTCCCCAGTATGCATTTCTAGCCAAGCCACTGATACAGTTAACGACACAGGAGGCAGCCGTATCGACTGTCCTCCCTTGGACATCTGAACATACACTTAGTTTCAACGAGTTAAAGAAAGCCCTATGCCAAGCTCCAGTTCTAGCTACACCGAACTACAGTAAGCCTTTTACACTTTTTGTTACTGAACGCGAAGGTACAGCATTATCTGTTCTCACACAAGATCAAGCAGGACAATACAAGCCCTGTGCTTATTTTTCGAGCACATTAGATCCAGTCGCCCAGGCGTTGCCTGCGTGCCTCAAGTCAGTTGCAGCCACAGCACTAGCTATCAGACAAAGTGATTCCATAGTTTTAGGACATTCCCTGACAGTACAAGTTCCACACTCCGTAGAAGTTCTTTTGAACCGAACACAAACACAGCACTTGACAATTGCACGTTTAACAGGTTATGAATTGACACTGTTCCAGCCACACATAGAAATCAGACGCTGCAACGTCCTGAATCCTGCTACACTGTTACCATCAGTTAATTCAAATCCAGACCCACATGACTGTGTGGAAGTAGTTAATATTACGACAAAGCCAAGACAAGACCTGACAGATATTCCGTTACCAGATCCCGACCTGACACTTTATGTGGATGGTTCATGTATGAGAACTAGTACAGGAGAACTAGTCGCCGCGTATGCAGTGACTACTGACACTGAGGTTATTGAAACACACCGTATTAATACCCTGCCTGCTCAAGCAGCAGAGCTAGTCGCTCTGACACAAGCTTGTATACACGCCAAGAACCTGAAAGTTAATGTTTACACAGATTCACGTTACGCATTCGGAGTTGTACACGACTTCGGAGTGCTCTGGCAGGAGAGAGGTTTCATGACTTCTCATGGAACCAAGATTCAGCATGGTCTCCTTATTCAAGCCCTGTTAGATGCCATACATTTACCGACATCTATTGCTATCATGAAATGCAAAGCACATACGAAAGTTACAGACATTATTTCCCAAGGTAATGATCTAGCAGACCGCACAGCCAAGCTTACAGCACAGACTCCAGACATTCCAGTTAACATGACACATACTCCAGATCCGATTACATGCATGACAGTTAAGGACCCTACTCAGGATGTCACAGATATCCAGTTACATGCTACCCCCGATGAAATCAAGAAATGGTCTGAACAAGGAGGGGTCCAGACAGATCAAGGATGGTTAACGAAGGGTAGAGCCACATGGTTTCTCCCCGACTCTATGGTTCAAGTCATTATCAACACCGCACATAGTCCAGCACATTTAGGAGAAAAAGCAATGTTAGATAGTATCCAGAACATTTGGTTCAACAAGCATTTACGAGCTGCAGCCAAGCAGAAAGTCCGCACCTGTATGATATGTTGTCAGTTTAATCCAGGTAAAAGTGTCCCGGTGGAACAAGGTGGTTTCCAGCCCCCTGACCACCCTTTTGAGGTCCTCCAGATGGATTATATTCAGATGGAGCGATGTCGAGGTTTCAAGTATGTCCTTGTAGTTGTATGCGCTTTGTCCAGGTGGACAGAAGCATATCCAGTTCCAGATTACACAGCCGCGACCACTGCCAAGCAGTTGGTTCGTGAATTCTTCCCTAGATATGGACTCCCTAGAGTCGTATATTCTGATAACGGTCAGCCATTCTCCTCAGAGTTAATGAAGCACGTTTCCCTGTTGTTAGGGTACCAGTGGAAGTTCCATTGTGTACGCCATCCTGAAGCAGCCGGTCTCGTAGAGAGACATAATCAGACCCTGAAAATCCGTATTGCAAAAGTCTGTAAAGAAAAAGGTGTGGACTGGCTAGTAGCTCTGCCAGTCGCTTTGTTTTATATGCGCATGGTCGCACATTCCAGATCAGGTCTGTCCCCGTATGAGGTCGTATTCGGCCGCCCCCCTAATATGTGGGGTACTCCTAGACCCCGAAGTATTACTGATGTTTCATGTAATATGCTGACAGATTACCTAGCTTCCTTGATGTCTGCCCTCAACTCATGTCGTTCACAGGTTGCTGCCGCCTTTCCAGACAATACCGAGGTGGCACCACATGAAATCGTTCCAGGCTCCCTAGTGATGGTCCGGAATTTCGACAGATCAAGTCCGCTGGAACCACGTTGGAAGGAGCCACGTCAGGTCCTCTTGACCACCCGTACTGCCGTCAAGTTGGAAGGCAGAAAAGGATGGATCCACCTGTCTCATGTTAAACTTTTTAAAGGACTGAAATCCGTCTCTAAAAACATTTCCCAGGATTTGAAGGACTGCCAGAATATTGCTCTTAAGGACTGTCCCGCACAAGACATTATTACAACCCCTCCCTTGTTAGAGAAAACTCCGCAACAGGAGTATAAGTTAAAGCTCAGGTCTAGTAAAATAAGTCAGTCAGTTTGATTGTATAAGTCCTCCCCTAGGTGAAACGGTTAGACTGTTTCTGACATGTATAAAATAGACCCCCATAGTGAGAGAGTCAGTCAAAGTTCAATCAGATGTATCGTTTTTCTGAGTTTCATATTATTCATCAGCATTTTGATTTCCTGCACCAGCTATGCGTTCTATCTGTATTTTCCAGTTCCTCATGTAAATATGTCTGCTAATGCTACAGTAGAGCACACGTTTAGTGATCTGCCTCCTCACGAATATTCTTACCGCCTCGCTATGCGCAACAACACATTTATCCGTATGTTACATTACTCACACCAGACCAGCAATGCCACTAATTGTTGGGTGTGTGGTCGACTCCCCCCTTTTCAGACACCGAAGGGAGTTCTGCCACTCTTTCCTTATCCATTCTCACACAATGGTTCGTGTGGAGCATGGTCCACGTTAACGTCCTCCGCAACAGATATGTCTTTTCTTAACAGTACATGTTTTCCAGACAAGCAAGGTTTCCCCCACAGAACAGGTTTAGATCTAGAAAATGAAGTATATAATTTAGGTAATTATTCGTCGAATTTCATGGTCCTGAATGTTCAGTCTGATACTACTCCAGACTTACCTGCTATTTCAGTACTACCAGTCAAAGGCGAATTATGTGTCCGTAGTTATGGTTCCGTACACGTAGGACATAGTGAATGTACTACTGTTATCCAGTATAGTGACAGTGGGAAATCTGTTTTCAAAGCTTCACGTCATTCTTATTTTATTTGTGGTCAAACTGCATATGTCCGTCTGCCCCTCGATTGGGAGGGAACCTGTTACATTGCCTTCCTACTGCCACCTGTTTTCCTAGCCCCATCTGATTATCACAGAAACACACATCTAGTACACATTAGACATAGAAGGGAGTCCCCAATTGTCGATTATACTGAAACTACTCTAGAACAATATACAGATTTCAATAAAGGTTTCTTCTTCTTTGTAGGACCTGTCCAGAATAGTAAACTGATCCGTAGGTTAACAAGAACCCTTGAAGCTGTAGTAAATGAGACTGCCTCTGCTCTAGGTAACTTAACCGAAGAACAATCTGCTATGAGATTTGTCGTTTTGCAAAATCGTCTCGTCCTTGACGTCATACTGGCCGATAGGGGCGGGGCCTGTAGAGTCATCGGATCTAGTTGCTGTATTTTCATTCCAAATAACGCGCCGTCTGTTTATTCAGCTATAACCAGACTCCATAAAATTGCCCATCTGTTACACCAAGATCCAGGCACCTGGACATGGTCCGGTTGGTTCTGGAATATAATTTCCGCCTGGGGATGGAAAGTCCTGTCCTTTCTAGGTATTGCAGTAGCGATCATATTTAGCTGCTGCCTCTGTATACAATGTGGCCCTGCGATTTGCAGCATGTGTGCTACCTCTTGTATTCCTAGTCCCAAGCCCCGTTCTAAATCCCGTTCCAAGACAATTCGAGACGAGCAAATGGTACTGTATGAAATGATAGATGGTATCATGAAAATTGATGTTTCCTGATGGAAACGTAGTGACAAGGAGGGAATGTGGAAAAGTAAATTTTGCCATGTTCTGTGTCCCTACGCCTCATCCATCATATGTTATGTGTGCATGACCAATATGCATATGTTATTCCCCATGTCCGATTAATGACGCAATTCCAGTTGTGTCCACCTCTGATATGTCATTTTCCAGTCCTCGTGAATACTACGAATATCAGGCCTATGTAAAGTAATGTTGCCACGTTTCTCAGTGTGCACGTTATTCCATTATAAAGTCCCCGTTTCTAGGCCTCAAAAGGGCCCGGACATCAGATTCAGCTCCTGTCTCCTGAAAGCCTCGCTAAGGAGCGATACAGCCCCCACCTGTATCCTCGACCCTTCACTTACTTCCTGCCTCGCAGTGCCCGGTGCAGCTTGGCTCTGCCTCTGAGTCTGCCAAGAGTATGTTATGATTCCAGCTATCAGTTTAGTCCTCCTTCTCTGCATTCCTAAGCTACTGAACTGCATCAATAGTTTCGTCATTGTCTAGCCTATTCGGCTCCACGTTAGAGAAATACTGTATTAATGGTCATTTAATATTCCTCATCACGCACTACATGTAGAATAATGCATGGTCCAGTCTTAGAATCAAGTTAGCTTTTCCCCTCATGACTTCTAGTTTATATCAACATGTTCCCTAAACATTAGATACCAGATAGGGTTTAGGTACATGTCGCTCCGACTCCAGACTCAAGTCTCTGCTCCTAGCACAGAGTTCGTAGCCCCCAGCTTCTCCTAGTGACACGTCATTGCCAGTTTTCGCGCACCATTAGGTTAGAGGTCCCGGCTCTTTAGGTAGCCCCCTCCTATGTTTCCACCCATTCATGACATATTCCGTTACGTTTGCATCACATGTCTATGTATACTCCCAGTTACACCTACTTTTACTGTTATCTCTCGCGACTGCTACGCGTCACGCCTTCTGCTCCACCCACTGCTACGCCTACTGCAATGTAATGCTATGTGTTTGCGCTATGTATATAAGTCAATGTATTGTTATTAAAAGTTAGCGCGCTCATCCCAGATCAAGCCCCGGCAGCTGCTGGGCCCCAGTTGTCCTGCTGGGCCCTGTCACCTCTGTTCCTATGCAGGTTGTCCTGATCCTGTCCTTATGCTGTAATAAACCTGCAGAAACTCCTACTACCTCGAATCTTGACTCTTATTTTATTGAGCTATCTGTTATTCATCCATTCATCCAAAAATAGATCCGGTATTATTTATTTATATACCACACCTTCATCCCCACTGTTATTTGCACTTTATTTAGAACCATTGCTTCGTAGACTCGAAGGTAACCAACTGATCCCTCCTGTGAGTGTGAATGGATGCCTGGTCAAATCATTGGCCTACGCCGATGATGTGGCAATACTTACTCCAGATCCTCATTTGTCAATTAGCGAAGTCGAAGGCGAAGCTGAGCTGTTCGGACAAATCTCTGGATATAGCCTTAATAAAGCAAAGACGCAGATTGTAGAGAATGCATACTCTAGCTGTAATGACCCACGGGTGGTTACCTCGGCAGTTTATTTAGGGGTGGCTATCTCATCAGATTTAGATAACGTGGTTGGAAACAATATTGCCCCCCTATTATCAAATGTCAAAACTGATTTGGATAGGCTTAACAATTTGCACTTGTCCCTGGTAGGCACTACTAACGTTATCAAAATGCAAATTCTCCCCAAGTTTCTCTATTTATTTAGAGCTATCCCCCTTTTTTTTTTAACTAAATGGTTTAATTCATTAGAGATTATTTTGAATAGATTCATCTGGGCACAGGGCAAGACCAGAAGGGCTTATAGATTTATGACTCTACCGCGAGAGAGAGGGGGTTGGGGAGCACCTGACTTTAGAATGTATTACTTTGCAGCTGCCCTGCAATATATGCAGGGGTTAATAGGGGGGGTGGTAATGAGCAAAAAGTGACAACCATGTCTACAGAAATTTATTCGGCCGTTTTAGGAGAGGAAGAAGAAAATTGCTTCTTAAACTGCACGGATTATGGGTATTATAAAAGGACCAGATTTAAAACACTTAATGCAGCAGTCAGAATCTGGAATGCTTTTTTAAAAAAGACAGGCCTTGGAAGATTTAATAGATACACTAGGCTATATAAGAATAGGTCATTTCCTGCGGCAATTTTCGCGGATAGTACAATGGCTAGCTGGGTTGAACAAGGAATTGTACAGGTCGGAGATTTGAGGGACACGGAGGAGATAGTACAGTTTACAGATCTTATGGCGAAATACAATATTGATAGGAGGTCATTTTTTAAATACCTCCAGATTAGAAGCTTTTTAAGTAATAAACAAGGAGGACCCGCAGGGTACCAAAGAAATGAAATTATGGAGAAAATACAAATCTCTGCAGAATGTACAATTAGGAGTTTGTATGCATGTTTGGTGAAAGGGAAAGTAGATGATATGGAAAAGTACTGTAACAAATGGGTAGATAAATTGAGCATTCCAAATGAAATATTTCAGGAGTCACTTGAACTTGCTCGAATGGTATTGTGTTCGGCTCCCCTTCAATCCCAGCTTTACAAAACTCTGTACTTTTTATACTTTACTCCAGCGAGAATAGCTAAATGGGGAGGCACTTCTGGTATTACCTGCCCGAGGTGTAACTCTCTCGAGGCAGATATAGTTCATGTTTTTGCTACCTGCCCACAATTGTATACCCTGATTAGAAATATAGAATGTTTCTTAAATAGATCACTAGATTTACAAATAACCCTTACCCCCTCACTGTTATTGTTGGGGATAGACCATGATTGGGGAAATGCACAGAGAGAATTTATTTTTGTGGCTGCCGCAGTCTACAGACTGACTATAGCTAGAGCATGGCTCGATAAAAATCCGCCTGTCATGCAAAACTGGCTGGCTAACTTATTAGCGGCTCATAATTTGGAAAAACCTATATATGCTCGGAAAGGGGTAAGGGGTAAAATGAGAGGATTGAGAATCTGGGAACCAATATCTAGATGGAAAGAGAATATGGGTTTGCAGTAAGATCAAGATTGCTTTTCTTTTTTATATGCTAATGAAGAAGTTAAAAGATGTACTGTATATATATAATAGAATTATTTTCTTTGTTTTTCTTATTTTTTTGCTATATATGTGACTAATATAAATTGTATAACTGTACAATGTGCAATGTGCAAAGCTTTGAAATAATAAAATATATAAAAAAAAAAAAAGCATCATGACATCAGCAAAGATAGAATGTTCTCAATTAAAGTGAAATACAAGCAGAAATAAAATAAGAGAATACAACAGTAACGTACAGGCTGACTGCGATTTTAGCACGGATCAGACACAGTGACCGGCATTGGCAAGCTACAAAGTACCTTCTTTGCATCAACAATGAGGGAGATGTGAGGATCAGGAGAGGCGATGCATCATCATCGATCTTTTGGAATGGAGGCGACACGTCAGATGGGTCGGAGAAGGAGGTAATTTGCTGTGCAGGTAATAATGTGAGGCATTCGATCCTTGCAGCAGCATCGATGCTTTGTCGTTGATAAAGATGTGCAGGTTCCGAGTGGTACAATAGCATTGATGCATGGATGTTTAATAGAGCAACACTGTATACACACTTTCAAAAGGTCCAGAACCTAGATTGGCACCACTTGTATAAGGCAGGTCTCACAAATGGCAGAGTCCATATGCAGCAGCAGGTGAGATTAAAGCCTTTTATGTCCCTGGGACTCCAATCAGGAGGCATGCTAGCAAGCCCTTGGAGTCACTCTGGTCCTGGGTTCAAGTAATGTGAGTCTATTCCTTCTCACCCAGACAAAGAGGTCAGCAGGTTAGCACAGCAAGAAATCAGTTATTCCAGAGCAGTAGACCAAGTGGCAGTCCTTCAGCACCACTGCAGTTCGTCCTCCTGGCCTCTTATCCACAGACGTGTATTGAAGTGGTAGGGTCAGAACTCTAGTTCATATTCCCACTGGTGCTTTTGAAGTAGGGCAAGCCCACTGGCAGCATTTATTTTACAGTTCCGGGGTATACGGATTTACCACTCTACAAGGGATTTACAAGTAAACCTAATATGCAAAACAGGTGTAAACTAATTATACTATGTTTTAGGCAGAGAGCGCATACACATCAGCATTGGTTAGCAGTGTTATAGCGTCCAGAGTCCTAACGCACACAAAAATTAATTGAGAAAAAAGGAAGGAGCAAGGCCAAAGGTTAGGGGGTGACCCTGCAGACAGGGCCATTACCAACACATCCCCCTCCAGCCTAAAGCCAGCATAGTCAAATCAATGCCTTGATAGGCTTCCCTGCTTAGGCAATAGAACATGGACAGTGGACAGTGGCCCTTTACTGCGGGGGACTTCAGTTCTAAGCCTCTCTGAACTCAGTTGCATACCTCTGCCTATACTCTCCTGAACCACTGAACTGACCCATGGGGAACACTTCTCATCACCATTGACCCATCTGTGCAGCGCCTAACCTTAATTTTCGTGCAGATGCAGCCAGTAGGCAGATAGTACCACCATTGCCAACAAAATGTTGTGGCCCATTTCACCCCTGGGTTCAATCATCTGTCTCCAACACAAGGACAACTCTGTCAACAAGGAAGCCTTTTTCCACCCTACCTCCCGCTAATTCAGGGGTGTTATCCTGAAACTGGTCACACAGCCCAGCACCATGAGGTACTTGGGTCATGGGTGAGACCTCCTTCACCTTGCCCCTACACCTGGGCTTCTATACCCTCCGCTTCGGAGTGATACTCTCAGAAAACTGAACTGCCAGGGTGCCCTGAGTGACTGCCCCTCTCAGATCCCCTGACACCTGGGGTAATTCATTCCCCAGAATGCAGTAAATGAGTAGAAATATGTTCCTAAAGTTCACTTAATAGAGAAAAGCACATCCATTTTCAGTGGCAACCACACAAGTGCAAAAGAGGAAAACCTGGGTAACCCTGTATCCTAGAAAGAAGAAGGCTATGCTGTGGTCCCTGATAAATACTTTGCATACCGCTTGAGTACACATGCAGAGGTAGCAGAAACACATCCAGTGAAATAAATTATAAAAGATATGTAATAATAGTGAGACTTTACCGGCATGTTGTGTGTTTTTAGTCCATGGCCAAATTAAAAGTTATCTGAAAAACTAATTTGGAATTGTTCGATAGGAATGTTAAAGTTAACCTCCACACCCCATCATGGCCGATGTGTGCTCACATTTTGTGTGACACACACATTTCTTGCTTTATTCATTGGCCCAAAAGAGAGTCACATTGATATTCAAAATAAGCTGTAGTTGTGATTGTAGGTATAAATATGTAGGAAGTGTCTTTGCCGAGGACTTGAGCTGTTCCTCTGCCCTCCATGGTGCAGTATCTGAATATTTATGCATTCCTGAAATGTGCTCATAAATTATTTGTAGAAAATTCTGAATTCGCTCTATTTTGCGTCTACAAAGAGACAGTGGTAATTATATTTAGCAATTGTTGCTTGTTGTGGCTGATTGCTCAATGCAGATGCTCACAAACTCTTTGTGTTGTTCATACTGGCTCAAGTGCTCTAAAGAAGTTTATTACCATAATGTGACTGCTAATGTTACTATTCTAAAAAACAATGTTAAAATCAACATTTTGGTTCCAATTCCATAGCACCTTTCTACGTGCAAGTTTTTTGTGTTTGCTTTTCAACAGGCATGTCTGGCACAGGTAAGAATGGTGATGCAGCGAGTGCAAGGTAAGTGTTTTATTTATATATTTATTTAATTTTACCTATCACGTCTTCTGTCGAATCCCCCCCACCCTGCCCGCCCCATTGCTCTTACCTGTGCTGCCCATGCCTGCTTTGCAGTGTATCCTGGACATTACCACTGTGACATTTTACAGATGCATTGGTGCATACATTTGCACCTCCTAACAGTTTGTCAGTTTGGAATTTTGTGCATAGCTATCAGCTCCTGCGACCCTTTTTATTCAAGGGAATGGTCTGGTTATATAGCACTACATGTATATTATTTGAGACACCGAACAACAAAACAATTTTTGCTTTATTGTCATAAATTTAGGCATGCCTAAATCCATTATAAGTGCAAACATATATTTATTTCCGTGTGCAAGATCCTTTTTCTGAGTGACACTGGAGGAATTTGCATTGCACATGTGATTTCCTCACAAGAAATAAAAGCAATATTATTAGAGTGTGTTTGTGGACATTCCAGTTTGAATCCACCAGCATCAGATAGAGAATGCCCACAAGCTTTCAACACTCTGGGTAGTCAATACAAATTTGCAGGCAATTTCCCACCATAATAATGATTGTAAAATTACCCCAGTCAAGGCAAAAAACAAGGAGTATTCCTTAAGGTAAAGACAAACAGGGGAGGAGATAAATAAATGGGAAACTACAAGTGCAAATTATCTTGTTCTCCCTATTTTAGCATACAGAAATGTTCACCTGTTTAAGTTTAAAATGAGGGAATAATTATGCATATGAGTACTTCTGAGACTCTTCAACAGTTGCGGAATCCTTGAATCGTTTTTGAAATATTAAAAAGTCGGAAATATTCTTTGTGTTGAAGAAACCTACTTTCTATTGCAGTTGGAGAGCGTATTCTTGATACTGTTGAAATGTCATCATAGAATAGTTTTTATTGTTTCCAATTATTTTATGTCCCTTCTTTCCATTTCCGACATTTTCATTTCTATAGCTACACATAACATATTCTGATGTATACGCATTATGTGAGAATTACAGTTGTAGGAAATGTTGATCTTTTTGAGGATTCCCCAATTGCTTTGCCCCTTTTGAACTTTGTGCCTGTTGCCTCTCCTACACAGAAATAAAATGCTTGTGTTTCCCCTTAAAACAAGGTTAAATTGTCTTACCCCTAAATAACATATTTAACTTGCCTACACTCTCTTAGTATGTAGTGTAGTAAATGCACCGAGAGCCTTTAGTTAAATGCTACCTGTGGACTGCAGTAGCACTCATTGTGGCGTAAACAGAGAGGCGCTTGAAAGCTTAGCCTTAGGTCCAACATGTGCAGTCTGACTGCAAGACCCTAAACATCTAGTGTGAAACCTGTCTATTAACCGTTTTGACAGGCAGGAATCACTCCTTTTAAATATTAATATGTCTGCCCTAATTACGCATTGAAGCACCCACAGTAGGGTGCCTGAAATTTAAAAATGGAACATGTGCAATATTAAAATTGACATGATTTGTCAGTAAGTAGGTCAAAAATCTGTTTTCACTGGTAAGGCTTTCATCTTAAACATTTGACAGGAAACAACTGCAAACATTGCTCCAGGCTATTTTTCAGATTGATTAAAAATCCAATTTAATGATAAATTCAGGTTTTCAATAAATATTTAGGAAAAATATATTTTTGAAAGTTACCTTTTACCTGCCTGATCATCCAGTAATCTGCATTCGCCTACGGACAGCTGGTCTGCGCGGTGCTTGGTCTTACTTCCAGAGAAGAGAAAATGGCCGGGTGAAAGTGTTTTTCTTCCCTTTGCAAGAAGACCAATTAGTGTAGTCCCAGGAACTTCATTAAGTTGTAAGATTTCATGACTTTTCACAACTGACTCTAAGGGGAGGGGAGCAAACCCCAGAACTTGTTTTGAGTTATCGCAGAGGAGAGGACGGCTAATTACTCCAGCCACACCTCTCGGTGGGCATACACACTCTGCACAAGGGTAGAAGTGTTTCTCCATCCGAAGTGGAGGAGTAAGGTGCAATATAGGAATATTTGTAGTAGGGAATATAATAAGTGATGACAAATTGGGTACAGTTGCCCTTGCTAGCTTTTAACCCATTGCTTTAGTAGGAGCCAAGAATCTCTTCCACCCACTAGATGGTGCCAATCATAAACGTGAGGCCCCCTCTGCTAAACACATTCTGAGCCTACAAAAGATCAGAATAGGAATTGACCTGCTGTCTGTGACCTGAGTTAACCCCTGAAGAACTGAACCTGCTTCCACTTCTACTCAGGACAACAACATCATCAAGGCTCAGTTGGTTGGCCTATGTGGCTACAGGGACACAACAGGATGCAAAATCCTAATTGACCAGGTAACCAGTGCCAACCGGCCCAGTGTTGAACCTTTCTGATGGCTTCTGCAGGAGTGAGTCCTAGCCCAGAAGTACTGTCCCTGAGATCCTGAGAGCCTTAGAGGTGAACCAGAAACCACAAAAGGTTGTAAATAAAACAATTGTTGGAATTGCAAGACCTTCATAACCATTAGGGGGACTTCACGGCAAAGGTACAAGACTTCAAATTCCAAAGCACCTTCCATGGATGCAGTTCCAGGCTTTCCCCATTGGGGGATTCTGAGCTCTATGAAAAGCCTGTGTCAGAAGTTAAAATCTTTGACAAGAGGAAACGGCTCTTGAGGGTGTTTGGAACAAATATTGAATAAAAAATATTGTGATACAAAAATATTGTGTCAAAAATATTGTCTACAGGAATATCGAAGTCAACGCTATTGTTTTAAGTGTTGTTTTTTATATCGTAAAACATATTGATTTAGAAAATACTGCTGTAAGTAATATTTGTAAATGTTGTTTTATATGCAATTTATTATAATTAGTTTGATTATATATGTTTAATAATTTTTTATTTCAGCTTTTAGTGAGAGAATGTATCAGTTATTCAATTGGTGAAATTTGTCTTTTTATTTGCATTAATGTCTAAAAATAATGGATTTATAATTTATTTTTGCAGCCTGATATTGGATTTTGGAAGGGAGACTTCAAAATTGAATAATGTAATGTAAATGTGATGTTCATTATTTTAATGATATGCGAATGAATATTGTAAAATGTGTAATTGTATCTTGTTGCAATAATATTGTTTACATTTTTTTAACTAATCAGAATTCAAATGTAAATCACAAAACATTTAAAAAAAAAATTAAAAGCATAGAAAAATAACTTAATAAAGTACAATAGTTGTAAAACAACAATAACATCTTTTAAATATATAGGGGCAGATTTATGATGACTGGCGCATCCCCAGGGATGCGCCAGTCCTCCTGCGCCGCTGCTCCGCCACCCGTGGTGCGCCGCATTTACAAAGTGGCGCACCATGGGGCAAAAACGGCACAGATGCGTGACGCATCTGTGCCGTAAAGGTGTCGCATTGCTGGAGTTGCGTCGCAAGCGCGACGCAGCTCCAGCAAGGCTCGGGGGTGCCCCATCTCCACAATGCTGCGTCAAGACCTACGCCTGCTTCAAGCAGGCGCAGGGTTTTGACGCAGCATTGGCCTGAAAGTGACTGAGTGAAATCTTATAGATTTCACTCAGCCACTTTTGCGAGGCGCACCTGCCCCGGAACGCCCACCCTGCGCCGGAACGCCCACAAGCGGCGCAGGGCTTTACAACGTGACGCATCTGCCTAGATGCGTCACGTTGTAAATTGGTCGTAGGGATGCGCCACGTTTACGCCGCAGTTGCGTGACGCAAACGTGGCGCATTCCCAACATAAATCTGCCCCATAGTCTGTGCTAAAAATGATAATGTAAAAATATTTTTAAATAATTTTTTTGTTTTTATCTATTTAATGTGTAAGTAAATTATGCTAATATGTATATATATTATATAAAATAACACACACACATATATATATATATCTATGTAGATATATATATATATATATATATATATATATATATCTATATAGATATACTTGCTCCAAACATCACCAGCCTAATGCACACTCGAGCGGGTGCTTTCCAGAGCGGGGGTGGACCCGCTGAAATATAATTGCTACCAGATTTCTCAATGTTCATAGAGAACCAGAAAAAAGCACTCTCAGGGGGGGTAAAGATACCAACAAAACTTTTATTGGTTACCCAAGCACGGACAAGACGCGTTTCGGCACTTCGACTTTGTCAATTGCGAGGCACGAACGCGCCGCCATTACTTTTAAATCATGTTGTATTTCGTCATCATGTGCATGGCAAGAAAATAAAGAAAGGACAACACTAAGTAGCACTATTTAAAATATTATATATGTTGGAAAATGTTTTCCAGTGTACCTAGACTACCAAGGGGGAGAAACCGAAACCTGAAGGAGCAGACCAGCCAAATAATTCCTCCGTACTCAGAGTAAAATACAATCATCCACTCAAAAAGGTGCAAACTAAGTCTCCATGTTTATTCACAAAACAAACATGACACATTTCAACCCAGAGGACTTGATCACATGATCATGTAAAAAATGAGACACGCTCCCTTTCACAGCCAATTAACCTTAGTACACATTCTCTATCTCAACTTCCCCACCGCCCACACAGGGCCTCTGTACGTTTTTATTTGAGTATGTAGGATTTATGTCCAACACATAGCCAGGTTATATCATTTACGTCACCTCCGTTATTGGTGCTTCCTTTACCTCTTCAACATAATCAAGATGTAGACAGTGGGAACCTTAACGTCGTCAAAATATATTTATGAATACTTTGATGTACTGTTACTACGATCTAATGCATCATGAATATCATGATATGCATAACCTAGAGTAGGCAATTGGTGTTTGCAAACACCAAATGTCAACATGGCATCTATGTACTTAATTCAAATCCTACAGAGTCTTCTCTTCCCCCCTCTCTGTATCCCTACTCAAGAGTGCTGCTGCGTTCTATCTGTATATTTATTTATTTTACCACTGTATCTCTATGCATATGTACTGGTTATCATGTGTTTCAAAAAGGTTTAAATTAAAAAGAAGTGACAAGAAAGAAATGAGCAAAGCATAATGGAAAAGTGCTGGTGCCATGTTGGAAGTCCTAAAAGAAATGCAAAATATATACAAATCGAGAACAAAACATGTCAACCGAATGTAATTTACAATATCTCATCCAAATATTAGATGACAATCTGAGTACTACTAATGAGTGGAGTCATAATAAATATTAAGGGCCTCATTATGATCTTTGTCGGATCAACAGGACATCCATTGCGGTCTGACTGACATCTGCTGTGCTGTCTGACTGCCACAATAAGCTGTGAAATAGTCGAGGGCAGGGTGGACGGACAGACTGTGCTTCAAAGCCTGTCCGACCATCGGTTGGAATGCAAATCCCTACAATAAGGGCGGAGTCTACACAGGCACCACCGTAGGGATTACGATGTCTATTTCAAACAGTCTTTCAATGGCGGGCCAACCATTTAAATACCTTCATTTTTCCAAAGCGGCTTGTGCTGCAGCCCTTTTCCGACTGCAGATCAAGCTGCACTGGGATAAAGAATGGATTACTAGTCAGGCAGTTTCCATTCTGACATGATGCCGGTCAGACGCGTGTCTGACCAGCATCATAATAAGCCCCTAAATGTCCAACATAAAAGTATCGAAACATCAGGCCCACATGCACATATACCTCTGAAGAACATTATGACAGTAAGATGGCCCTAATAGGACACGCAGTCCTTTCAACAAGTAAATCAATGTGTGCCATAACAGTGTGACCTTTGCCCTGCTTTGCACATATTATCCCAGCATGGCACTAACAGTAAAGGGAACCCTAACACAGTCAAAATATACTATCGCTCATAGTTTATACTGTATGGCACATTTAACTCATGTATACCAAAAACAATGAATAGAAAATATATGTCAAAGGGAACGGGTACCAGCTCATCACACTCCAAATACTGCCACTAGTATAACAAACTTTGCAAACATACTTCAATTCAAATCAATCAATGAAGTGATAAGTTGAACAGTATATGGGATTACATTTTCATTACACATTAGTCACACCAAAGAATGAGACATTTTGGGATACATCAGTCCTACCATGGTTTTACCACAAAATACAAATATAAAGAAATCTTAAAAGGTATGGGGGAACGCATCAGTATAGCAAGACATGAAATCATAAAATAAATTAAGTCAACATCTTATCTGTGAAATCCTTGTCACCATAGGGTGTGCTGGAAGAAGAGGATAGGAGGCACCTGCAAACTGGCTGGACTACTTTTCAGAAAGATTCCCCTCCTTTTCTCCTGGGGAACAAATATGATAGACTAGTTAAAACAAAACAACACACTGACAGAAGAAAGTATGTAAGACAAAGAGCTGCATTATTTATCGCTTAGGTGAACATTCAATCCTGCTTCTACATTCAAACTAGTGGACCCCTTGTTTCTAAGTAAATTACATATCTTGACGTAACTCTTATAAGGGCCAAATCTATGTCCCCCCCATTCTCTTTCGGGTTTGGTTGTTGACATATTAGATCAATGTATTTCTATCTCTGAAATACTTGTCACCGAAACATCTATCCAAAATATATTGACAATCTCTTTTGGCAATAGATGCATGTTCTCGAGAATCCTCTTTTTGGCATGATGTACTGTACTGTCTCTTTTTTGCAGCGGCATTCTAATTCATAAACAACAAATGGTGATGTAGAAGTAAGGGATTTAGTTATTTTCTTGGTTCCTTGCCTATATGGTAATACATATTCAATTTTCCCTGCTCTTAATTTTTAAAAACTGTCAAGACCCCTATAATGGTATTCACTCGCGGGATAATGTCACTTTAGACTAGCAGACCCCTCAGATTTCCGCTATGTGAAGCCGGTGGTTTGTGCTAGAATAGGGCTAATGGTGGACTCCTCAGAGAAACTTTTAAATGTGCTTCTGTTTATTAAAGGTTGTTATTAAGGTTGTTGGTGTCCGTCCTGACGCTCTCAGAAACGGTCGCTCCCTGCTCCCTGCTCCTGCTGGTATCGTTAATATTCTCGCTGCTTTGCCTGCAATACTTTTATTTACATCTTGCTACTTGCCTTGTCATTGCATCCACTGAAGCCACAAGCCTGTGCATATTATTTAATTTAAAGCGCTCTGCCGATTGTAGCCACGAGCGTGTGCTTTGTATTAAATTAATAGCGCTCTGCAGATTGAAGCCACGAACGTGCGCTTTGTATTCTATTTATAGCGCTCTGCCGAGTAAAGCCATAAGCGTGGGTATATTAACCCATTCATAGCGCTCTCCCGATTTCTGCATTTCCCCTGACTCAGACGCGCATACCCAGCTGTTGTGTGCGCCAGCTGCTACTTAACGTAGCGCCTGTGTAAACATTACATTGCCGAGTGCTCCTCATTAATTTTAAAAAAGCATTGGAACCACCATTCACTCGGTGTGCCCCTTCCTGTTGCAATTTGGACTCGGATTCCATTTTGTTTGTTGTTTGTGCCTCAGAGCCCGTCCTGTCCGCTCGATCCCGCCTCCCTGCTGACCCTCCCTCCCACGAACTACATAGCCTAACCCCCTCCCCCAGAAGCGCCGTGTCCGTCCTGACGCTCTCAGAAACGGTCGCTCCCTGCTCCCTGCTCCTGCTGGTATCGTTAATATTCTCGCTGCTTTGCCTGCAATACTTTTATTTACATCTTGCTACTTGCCTTGTCATTGCATCCACTGAAGCCACAAGCCTGTGCATATTATTTAATTTAAAGCGCTCTGCCGATTGTAGCCACGAGCGTGTGCTTTGTATTCAATTAATAGCACTCTGCAGATTGAAGCCACGAACGTGCGCTTTGTATTCTATTTATAGCGCTCTGCCGAGTAAAGCCATAAGCGTGGGTATATTAACCCATTCATAGCGCTCTCCCGATTTCTGCATTTCCCCTGACTCAGACGCGCATACCCAGCTGTTGTGTGCGCCAGCTGCTACTTAACGTAGCGCCTGTGTAAACATTACATTGCCGAGTGCTCCTCATTAATTTTAAAAAAGCATTGGAACCACCATTCACTCGGTGTGCCCCTTCCTGTTGCAATTTGGACTCGGATTCCATTTTGTTTGTTGTTTGTGCCTCAGAGCCCGTCCTGTCCGCTCGATCCCGCCTCCCTGTTGACCCTCCCCCCCACCAACCATTTATGACAGATGCTTTCTCGCGCAGCGTTCACGCGCAGCGTTCGCGCCCAATCCGCGCCGAAGGTGCGCCAAAGGTAAGCCCGTCTACGCCCGTCCGCGCCTGGACCGCGCCCAGCGCCAGACCCCCTGCCCCTCGCGTTGCCCATCCCCCCCGCATTACCTACGATGCCGCCGCCCTCCTAGCCCTTAACCCCGGTCGCGCCCCCAACTGCGTTCAAACCGCTCCTGGACGCACCCATGGACCTTTCTCATGCTACTCCTGCAAATTCAGCGGCACCGACAACATCTCCGCTACAACCACACATCAGACTCCCGACCCCAACCACTTACAATGCATCCTCCTCAACACCCGATCGGTCCACAGACACGCCATTGATCTATGGAATCTACTAGACACCATCTCTCCAGACGTCGCCTTCCTAACAGAAACATGGATGAACGCTTCCTCCGCCCCAGACATCACCATTGCCATCCCTGAAGATTATAAGATCACACGCAAGGACCGTACCGGCCACACTGGAGGAGGAATCGCTATCGTCCATAAGAAATCCATCCGCATCTCATCCAGCTCTGACGCCAACCTCGCCAACTCCGAACACCTTCACTTCCAGATCCACATCGACCCCAAAACCACACTCCGAGGCACTCTCCTCTACAGACCACCAGGACCTCGCGCAAAATTCAGTGAAGACATCACGGACTTCATCAATCCACACGCGCTCCCCTCCAAAGAATACATCCTTCTGGGAGACCTCAACTTTCACCTTGAAAATATCAACGACCGCAACACCGCCACCCTCGTGGACAACCTCGCCAACCTCGGACTTAAACAACTAGTCACTTCCCCCACCCACATCGCAGGTCACACACTCGACCCCATCTTCACATCCAGCAATCATGTCTCCTTCGGCCACACCACGGACCTCCTCTGGACCGACCACAGCTGCGTTCACTTCACCTACAACAAACCAAAACCCAACATCCACCTCCAACCTACCCTGCAAAGAAACTGGAACAAAATCACCACGGACCAAATCTCCGCATCGCTCCTTCAAAACTCCCCAGCCCCCTCTTCTAACGCCAACGAAGCCGCCGCTAACCTCACCCTATGGTTATCCAACACCGCCGACACCTTAGCACCACTGAAAAAACGGCAAAGCAAACCTGGCAGCAAGAAGGCCGCATGGTTCAACGATGATCTCAAGAAGTCCAAGAAACTCTGCCGCTCCCTTGAAAAGGCCTGGAAAAAAAACCCAACCACCAGCACCAAGGACGCCTTCAAAAACGCCACCCGCACTCACCACCAACTGATCCGAAAAGCCAAGAAAACAGCATTCAAGGATCGACTTGACAACAACGCCCACAACAGCAAGGAACTTTTCAACATCGTCAAGGAATTTTCCAATCCCTCGGCCAACTCCAACGACATCACCCCCTCTCAAACCCTCTGCGACTCCCTAGCATCATTTTTCCACAACAAGATTGCAGACATCCACAACAGCTTTGACAACCAACCCGGAAATCAACCCACCCTACCATTTGCTGATCATCTTCCCCCGTGAACATTCTCAACGACTGGAACCCAATCTCCACTGAGGACACCATCCGCCTGATGAATTCAATCCACTCAGGATCCCCCACAGACCCATGCCCTCACCACATCTTCAACAAAGCAGACTCCGTCATAGCTCCGCACCTCAGAGACGTCATCAACTGCTCCTTCAACTCCGCCACCTTCCCGGAAGACTGGAAACACGCTGAACTCACCGCCCTTCTGAAAAAACCAACAGCGGACCCCACCGAACTCAAAAATTACCGCCCCATCTCGCTTCTCCCATTCCCGGCCAAAGTCATCGAGAAAGCTGTCAACAACCAGCTCGCCACCTTCCTCGAAGCCAACAAATCCCTCGACCCCTCACAATCTGGCTTCCGAGCAAAACACAGCACTGAGACCGCCCTCATCGCAGCAACAGACGACATTCGAACGCTACTAGACAATGGAGACACAGTCGCCCTCATCCTCCTCGACCTCTCCGCAGCCTTTGACACAGTCTGCCACAGCACCCTCCTACAACGCCTCTATAACATCGGAATCCAAGGAAAAGCACTTGAATGGATCACCTCGTTCCTCACCAAAAGAACCCAGAGAGTCCGCCTTCCTCCATTCAAGTCCGAGGCCTCTGAAGTCATCTGCGGCGTACCACAAGGATCCTCACTCAGTCCCACCCTCTTCAACGTATACATGAGCCCCCTCGCGGCCATCGCACGCCAACACAACCTCAACATCATCTCTTACGCGGACGACACTCAACTGATCCTCTCTCTCACCAATGACCCCAGCACCGCCAAAACTAACCTACACGAAGGAATGAAAGAAGTTGCCGAATGGATGAAACAAAGCCGTCTGAAACTGAACTCAGACAAAACAGAAGTCCTCATCTTAGGTACATCCCCCTCTGCATGGGACGACTCCTGGTGGCCGGAAGCCCTCGGAAAAGCACCCATCCCGACAGACCACGCACGGAACCTAGGCGTCATCCTGGATTCTTCACTCTCAATGAACAGACAAGTCAGCGCCGTATCCTCTTCCTGCTTCAACATTCTTCGCATGCTCAGAAAAACATTTCGCTGGATCCCCTCCGATACAAGGAAAACAGTAACCCACGCTCTGGTCACGAGCGGTCTGGACTACGGAAACACCCTCTACGCGGGTACTACCGCAAAACTCCAGAAGAAACTCCAACGAATCCAAAACGCCTCAGCCAGGCTCATATTAGACCTCCCACGCAACGAACACATCTCTGATCACCTTAAAGACCTCCACTGGCTACCCGTCAATAAGAGGATCACTTTCCGACTGCTTACCCACGCACACAAATCACTCTACGACATCGGACCAGACTGCCTCAACTCACGACTGTCCTTCTACACCCCCTCCCGCCAACTACGTTCTTCCAACCAAGCCCTCGCCACTGTACCTCGCATCAACAAGACCACCATGGGAGGCAGATCCTTTTCTTACCTGGCTGCTAAAACATGGAACTCACTCCCCGCTTACCTTCGCCTTACCCAGAACCACCTAGCGTTCAGAAAGCAACTTAAAACGTGGATATTTGACAAGTAATCCTCCTCCCCTTCCTAAGCGCCTTGAAACCCTCTGGGTATGTAGTGCGCTATACAAATCCTATGACTTGACTTGACTTGACTTATCATTCTAGGTATTTCTTCACCCGTCTGACCCTGTTTAAATGTGGGTTGCTATAAGATGTTTTATCTATTTTTATCCTTGACCCTGTTAACTGCTCTTTCAAGTACCACTTTGAAGGTAACCTCACGCCTGGAATCTGATGAGCATAGTCTCCTGCTCATCTAGGAAAGCTGAGTTAGAAATACAGTTCCTCTTGGCTTCTCCGCAGGGGGTGCTCCATTTCAAAGTATCTGGGTGACAGCTTAAGACATTTAGATAACTGTTACCAGCTGTGGGTTTACAGAAAAGTTCAGCAATAAACCTGCCATCATGCACTTTCAAAAGTACAATCAGGAAATCTATCCTGTCTTTGCTGATGTCACAAGTAAAGTCCAGGTTGATCTCATTGTCTTTTAACTTGTGAAAAAAAACTTCTGGCGGAATCTTTTGATCACTTCCAAATTATAAATAGGTCGCCAATATAACGTAAACCAGAGAATGGCCCTTTCCATCTCACTAGCTGTGTACTCTGCAATGGATACCTGTTCGTCCCACCACCCCAGGAAATTATTGGCGTAGCTGGGAGCAAAACAAGTGCCCTTCGCAGTTCCTGAGTTGGTGAGAGATAAGCTCATTAATCATAAAGATGTTATTTATTATCAAACATTCAATCATCTCTAGGATCATCTCTGTGTGGAACAGGAAATGTATTGGTCTTGTTCGTAAGTAGTGTCTCCATTCTAATAGACCCTAATCATACGGTAAATTAGTGTAAAGAGAGCAGAGATTGAAAGCCATGAGGATAAAATCATTCTCCCATTCAGTACCCTGAAGAAAGTCTTTAGTGTCACGAACATGTGAAGGTAAAGGAAATACAAAGTTTCTCAAGAAGAAATCTACATATCTAGGAAGTGGGTAAAATACAGACATTTGGGGGAAATCTTTCCTAAGAGAGCTTCCTTGATGTACTTATCTCTAGGGATAATAACAATGTTTCCCTTTTTATCAGCAGGACGGAAAAATATAGTATGATCTTGCGTAAGGTTCTTACCAGCCCTTTTCTGCTTTCTGGTGATATTGTGTACTTTGTATGGTTGTCTATATTTCAATTCCAGTGTGGACTGCTCATGAAATGTATCAATGTTGTCTTTTGGCATCTGTGACATAAATGGAGATGAGCATTTAAAATTACTTGTTATGTGTAATTCCTAATTCATCTAAAAGACTTGTAGGGTCAGAAACATATTCAGTGTTATCTTATTTTGGTTCTTATTCGTGAAGATTCAATATCATATACACATCACAAAATAAATGAATAAATCTAGTATTTGTAAAGTGCAAACCAAAATTGGCAGTAGGGCAAAAGGAATGGCTCGGACTCAACACAGAGACTTCACTTTGGGTTAATTGTCTTTGAGAGATATTTACCCACAGTGCTATTTACCCACTCTTCATCCATTAATGATTCTGTTTTGTTGCCCTCTTGTTTCTTCCCACAAGGCTTCTGTAATATCCTCAATTTCCTTTATTATTCTGCTGTGTCCTCCTTTTCCTCTTCCTCCTGCACCACATATCTTATTCCTCTGTCTCTGTCTCTGTTCCCACCTCTGCTTTTGACACTTGGCTATAACATTACGCACTCCTTCCTTAAAAGGCAGTATACCTCTAAAAACCTGTGGGTTTCATTTGCCTACACTTTTGGAAGTGCTAGTTTCCCCTGTTTTGGATATGTTTGTATCCTCAGAATCTAATCCCTTTTCTGAAATCGTGCTTTTTATATGTATTCTGTTCTGTTTGCATTGTGCCATGCATGTTACCATACTTTCTTCTAAATGTATAGTAGTACATTCTTTATTGTGTGATTAATAAAAATAATTGCAATCAAAGCAACTTGACAATCACATAATGTATATAAACAGAGAAACTTTGAACAGAAATATTATTAATAATTGTACCAATACATCCATAAATATGTCATAAAATCAAACATGCATAAGATCATGAAATAAAAATGAATTCCAAAAAGAAACAAATACATTTTTTGGATACATCAATCATTATTATAGCAAGATATTGCACATATTACATATTAAAGTACCAACCTGCATAATATGCTAATCCATATCTCAATGACAATGATAAAGTGCATCAATAAGGTCTGACCCATGGTTGTTTTTAAAAGAAAAAATCAACAATTACTATAGGAAGGTTTTGCACCTAATTTGTGTTAACATGCCAACATGCCAAAAGTTGTAATTTCATAATTCCAGGAAGATAGTAAACTGCAACAAGTATATCGGTTCCAAAATAGATACAATAAGTTGAGTTTGTACTACTAGGTATCTAGCAATACCAAACATTTTTCAACTTCATCAAATTAGCTGGCATGCTGATCTAACTCCAATCTTCAAATTAAACAAAAACACTGACTTGTTATCAATTTAGGACACACACATACTATATGAACTAATGTATATATTCGGCCACATCCAGAATCTTCACAGTATCTTCTATATTTGTGTTACTTGTGTAGTTTAATGTCATTTTCCAATTTTTCCAACCTGACTTATGTTTCTTTGCCAAATGTTTCTACAGCATCCTTGTCACTCCTAGCTTTCAGTTCTTCTTGTAGTTACACTATTTGCTTTATTAGTTTCACCTGGTCTAACAAGGCATATCTTATTAGTATACTCCTGGATCTCTATGTGGAATCTTCTGCCTATTATCAAAGCATTTTTGGGTTTGGTCATTCATACGCTAGCATGGAATATAGGGGTAAACCTCTTGGAATTTTGTTGGTATCTAGATAGTTTTGTAGGGAAGTTCTCTCCCACCATTTTGATTTTTCTGTTCTAGAAATGTTTTCAAGTATTTAACATTTGTCTCTTGATCCTTATCATGTGTAGGCATTAGAAATGCATTCCCACTTCCATAGCTCTTCTTCCTTCTCTCTGCTCTACCATGATAACTAAATTTGTTTAATTCAAAATGTGTCTCAGATATTTAGAATGTACTTTTCCCCTGTTCTATAACAGGTTCTTCAATCTTCCAAATAGCGATAAAAGGACATAAAGCACAGACCACCACTTTTGATATGGTAACAAAATTGCTATACCTCGGCACACCCCAAAAATTATAACATTATTATAAATAGTGTAGCAAAATGTCATCCCTAAACAAAGTGATTGCTCACAGGATATCAGTCCAGTCTAATAGACTTCTGTAATTCAATTTAATATCAAGTGACAATGTTTCCTACGGTTAGTAAAAACCCAATAATCAAACACAGATATATATTCTTTCACAGAGATCTTGATGTCATTAGTTGATCCAATGAGGTTATGTTGGTATAGCCTCCCTACTGGCAATGATGGATACAGCTGTATGTATTTATAATAGTGTCATAATTTTTGGAGAGTGCCGAGGTATAGCGATGTTGTTAAATTGTGCACAGGAGTTCTTTTGAGCCTCTGTGTGGTGACATCCATGGTAGTGGGGTGATTTAGCTTTGTTACCTTGAGGGGCACCAATACTGTTACTCATATACTGACTAGCTTAAATAAGAGATTGTTTGGAACTTATGAGCTATCCTGAAAACTGTCACTACCTTTCTTGTTTTTGTTGAGTTTACTTTTGATATGTTAGACAGGATAGAGTCACTCTGCCATCAATGCCACCACAGAGACATGAGAAGCAGTTCTAGTGGATAAACCACTGCTGTGTCCACTTTTCCATCTCCAAACCCACTGTTACTCTGGTAGAAGCTGGACCAAGTTCAACAATGAACAGCTCACCACCGCCCTAAGCGAAACCCCTCCACCGACATCCACAGACACCAACACTGCAGCGCGCAACCTCTACCGATGGATTTCCAACTGGGCAGACACTTCGGCTCTACTGAAGAAAGCCCCAAGCAAGCAACAATCCAAGAGAGCTGGTTCTTTCCCACCCTTCATGAGTATAGACACACCTGTAGATGGTTCGAGAAGAGATGAAGGAGCAGCAAAACCCCAGATGATCACTCAGTCTTCAAGACTGCTGTCACGGCATACAAAGACCTCATCAGAACAATGAAGAAAGTGACCCTACCAGAAAGGATTAATGCCAACGCACTCAACAGCAAGGAACATTTTACTGTGGTTAGAGAATTTACCAGGCATAGCACAGAGAAAGCGGACATCCCCCCTCCCAAGACCTCCGCAACAACCTCAGTACCTACTTCCACTGCAGGATCAGGGAGATATGTGATAGGTTTGACAGCCTCAATAGCCAAGACCCTCCCACCCAACCTGCAAACACCACACCCTACAACACCGGACACCAACAGACCCTACTCAGCTTGACCTCCCTCAGAGTGGATGCCACCATGAGGATCATACGCTGTGGAGCACTGTAGGACCCCTGCCGGCATCACATCTTCAACAGAGCAGGTACCACCATCGCCCCCAAACTCTGCCTCATCATCAACTCTGTCCCCTTCCTGTAAGACTGAAAACATGCTGAGATCAACCCCTTATTGAAGAAACCCTCTATCGACCCGAAGGACCTCAAAAACTTCAGACCCATCTCACTTTTCCACTTCCCAGCCAAGGTCACCATGAGGTCATCAATGTCCAACTCTATGAGTTCAGCAAAAAGAACAACATCTTGCATCTCCCCCAATCTGGCTTCCGAAGCAACCACAGCATTGAGACCGCCCTACTCGCTGCTACAGATGATAACCACGGCCTCCTCAACCAAGGGTAAACTGCAGCCCTCATCCTCCTGGACCTCATCCTCGTGGACAGTATTGAAGATGCCTTCAATACTGTCTCTCACCACACCCTGCGCTCAAGACTTCACAACGCCGCCATCCACATCAAAGCTCTGGAATGGATTCACGCCTTCCTAACCGGCTTTCAGTAATATCTGTCTGGAGGCAAGCAGGAAAAAATATGTCCGCAGTAGAAAAGGCAGAAAGTGAGTCAGACGAATAGATATAAATACTAAAAAAAGAGATCCCAGAGTACCCGAACTGGTGGCCGGGTGGGGCAGGAGTGGAGGAGCACAACAGCTGAATATTCTATCCACACGCAAAATCAAATACAAGCACCCACTCAGGAAGAAACATACGAAACCTTCATGTTTATTCTCAAAAAACGCATGATGGACTTTAGCCCAGAGGCCTTGATAACATGATCACCAAAAAACTTGGCAATCATATATATAGATAAGATATGAACAAAGAACAAGTGAAAAGTGTAAAGTGTAGGCTCCATGTTGGAAGTCCTAAAATTAACACAAAATTCAAAATAAATTAGAAGAAAACATATGAACTACACATAATTGACAATATTTTATCTTTATAATAGATGACAATCTGTGCACTACTCGAGAAAGAAATCAGAAAAAATGTTAGGTGTTGTTGCAGGGATTCTGCTCAGACACAGAATTGTGCACAGAGACTCCGGACCTCAGTGAATTAGGATGTGCCAAAAACTCACCTTAGTACCCAAAATCCCCTACCAGACTAGCATCAGTGTCTCATTAGCTCTTCGTCCTGTAGCAAAGTTACCAATGATTAGACAACCCAAAACATGCAACTTAGGATACCTGAGGTAAGATGGGAAACATGAGCCCTCTTTCGTTATACTCTCATACCAGTCCAGAACAGGGAGTAAAGGGAGACACGAACAAGTTTAAAATGTTTATTTTGAAGCCGTGATCTCAGGTGCAGCATCTTAGCTAATACAAGCAGACATATGATAAGAAATAAGATTGTCAGCATAGGTACTATTCCATAAAATACAAAGGGAGAAAGCATGTTATAATGCTAAATGGAAACAGGTTAAATATATACCTATATTTCACCCTCCCTTGCTAGTAGGCTATTTTATAACTAAAGAAGGTCTCTTAGGCTTGCATAGGCGACCCCATACCTCAAAGATTAGCAGGAGTGAATCACATAGAGTTCTCCACAAGTTCTCAGCATACGAATGTTCTCCAAGTGTGTTCAATCATGCCTACACAGTGTATTATTAAAGGTGCCACTTTCTGAGTTGGCCACAGCGGCATATATGTTATGGCTAGAACGTGCCCTGATCAGTTCGAACAACAGCAACAGTGTTTATATAACCTAGAAGGCCTCGGCACTCACTGTTCGGTCTAAGCTTACGAAGCAAGTCTAGCAATGTAGAAAAAAACAAGTTATTCTCATGTGAAACAAAACACACAGCCTAACTCTAAACAATAGCTAACGTGTGTGCCGTGTGCAAAAGAAAGCCAAAGGTACATTGGCAATTAAACTTCTAATAAGCTCATGCTGACTTAACACTGTATGAATGCACAGCTCAGCCCCACTACAGTGTCCAACATATAAGGATCAAAACATCAGGCGCACGAAGAGATAGATCTCTGAAGAACATTATAACAGTAAGATGGTCCTAATAGGACATGGAATCCGTTCAACAAGTAAATCAATGTGTGCCATAGCAGGGTAACCCTTATCCTGGTAAGCAAACTGAATCCCATCATGACGTAAACACTGTAATACATTAAACCCAAACCCAGCAGTTGTCATTTCTGAATTATTTTGTTGATGGAATTTGCGTGCCTTTTACATTTTTGATTTAATCAATCAGCATTTGCAGAGCATGGAACTGTCATCCTGGGCGTATTTGGGCACTGAGTTGTGAGGTCGCTGTCAAAAAGCCAGGTCTTGAGAAAATGGGAGGACGAGGGAAGTAATTAGCAGAAAAAGGCAGAACATAGGACAGAAAAATGAGCAAGCAGAAAAGGCAAAACAGAGGGCAGAGAAACAAGCAGAAAAGTTAAAACAGAGGGCGGAAAAACAAGCAAAAAGGCAAAATGGAGGGCCAAAAAATGAGAAAAAAAGGTAAAACAAGGCAGAAAACAAGCAGAAAAGGCAGAACAGAGAAAGAAAAGAGCAGAGGAGGCACAAACAGAGGTCAGCAGGTAGACAAGCAGCAGAGTGTAGTGGAATGTGGGCATGCTGGGCAGGAGAATTGTCACAGTGGGAGATGGCACGAGGACCTGCTCTTTAACTGTTAGTCTAAGTTCACTTGCTAAGTTTACTTATATCTTGATTTTATTGGTTGTTTTACTTTTAGTTTGAATTGTTTTTTCAGTTATGGCCTTGTATGGTAAACACTAATTTAGATTTTAGTTATAATATTGGCTATGTAGTTTGAATGTAGTTTGATAGTTTTGGTATATGTATACTGTATATCTATATATCTGTATATATATATACATATATAGCGCTCAAGGATTCCTCTCACATAAGGAAAGGAGACAGCACTCCGGCAGGTACAGTATCACAGCAGTTTATTGTGACAGCAAAACAAAAGTTTCGGCGAAAGCCTGCATCAGTGTTTGTTACCAAAACCTGAAAGTTCAGATTTAAATACAGATCAGGTAGACAGAGGTAGACATCAACAAGGGACTAGCCCTACAGACGCCAACATGGGCGCCATCTTTGAACATTGTTTCCATAATAGAAAATAGTACAAAGTATCAACGTGAATCCAGATATTCACAAGACAAAAAAAGGGGGCTTTAAACATAATAGCGCCGTGGATCGGCGTGTGTCCCTGTACAGATGCATACCATATAATCCATATCTACAAGTAGTATAGTATTTGGAACTACAAAAAAAGATTGTTCAAATTATTACATATCCAACAAATTATTACAGATAACGGTATAGCCATCATGTTGCAGAAACTACCAAGTCTCTCACAATGGGAGGTAGGGGGCAACCCAGAGGGCAGCAGGTAGACAAGCAGCAGAGTGTAGTGGAATGTGGGCATGCTGGGCAGGAGAATTGTCACAGTGGGAGATGGCACGAGGACCTGCTCTTTAACTGTTAGTCTAAGTTCACTTACTAAGTTTGCTTATATCTTGATTTTATTGGTTGTTTTACTTTTAGTTTGAATTGTTTTTTCAGTTATGCCCTTGTATGGTAAACACTAATTTAGATTTTAGTTATAATATTGGCTATGTAGTTTGAATGTAGTTTGATAGTTTTGGTATATGTATACTGTATATCTATATATCTGTATATATATATATACATATATATATATATATATATATATATATATATATATATAATCTATATATATATATTTGTATGCTGAGGTTACGAAGAGTATGTAGCACTGAGCTAGAGCTAGTGGAGGCGCAAGCCTCAAGCAAGAACAGATTCTTGCAGCGTGGGTATTCTGAAGCAGTGATTGACAACGCCATTACAAAGTCACGATTGTGGAAGAGACAGGATCTACTGGCCAAATATGATCATTCTATCACTAGTAATCCGGTGTCCCATGAAGTCCTGGAAGCAAAAAATGAGTTTAGAATCATCACAGGCTTCAACAAACAACACTGAGATCTGTATAGTATTTTCAATCGCAATTGGCCTATTTTGAAGAGTAATCCAATCATAGGCCCATCACTGCCACGCAGAGCCACTCTTACCTTTAACAGAGCACCCTCCATGAGGGATTGCCTTGTTGATACAAGTCCTGAAATCATGCAAAAGGCAACCTGGTTACAAAATAATGGAGGATTTTTCAAATGTAAAGTTTGTAAATCCTGCACACATGGGGTCAATACGAAAACATACAAAGATGGTTTCAGTGAAAGAAAGTATAAAATTGACAAGGTCTTAACGTGCAAATCAGAGTATGCTATTTATGTACTTCAGTGTCCTTGTGGGCAGTACCAAGTTGGAGGTGCATAAACGCATTCTGCAACACCTGAGGGCAATCTCTAATCAGGATAATACCTACCCGGTGGCGCGCCACTTGAAGGAGGTACACCAGAGCAATAACAGACAACTAACATTCTTTGTTATTGATGCTGTTCCAGCAAGCAGGCGTGGAGGCAACAGGGAGGTTGCGCTACATAGACTAGAAACCAAGTACATACTCCGCCTAGACTCCAAGGCCCCGGATGGTCTCAATGTCACTGAAGACTTGCATACTGTATTAGGATAAAGATTTGATATTATGCTCGTATTTACATTATTATTCTTAATAAACATCAGATGGATACTGTATATTCCTGTATATTTATGAAGTTGGTTTTTTCAATGATTTTTAGATGTTTTTTTATCATTTAGAAGTTATGGTTTTAATCATCTTATGTACTATTTATTATCTTAGGAAGCTTTAAGCAATATTATCAAGTTTTTATAGCTGTGTAATACAATGATTTGAACTTTCATTTTGATTATTATGTGACCCATAAATAATTGCTGCTATTTTAACTTAGGCACAGTTGCACTTTATTCACATTGCACTTTAGCTTGCTCTATTCTAAAGAATGTACTTTATCAGTGGACCCCATGAACACAGTGAATTCCGTAGGAAATCTCACATTTGATGGCCACAAATGAAAATTGGTATACAGTTTTGGGTTTAAGGCGTAACTGGGCTCTGTCCGCCTACCCAATGCTGAAAATGTATAGAGTACTGCTGCCTACTAGCTACATTTTAAACAATTACAATGTTTTTGCACTATTCTAGCACTTTGCACTTTTTTGGCACTTCTTGCACTCCCTTTTGTTTGCACAGCTGCTGGGATCTGCAGTGGATATTTGGTACTGTATGTTGAGATTATGACCTTTGGGGATTTATCCCAAAATTTTCCATCTGAGCAGGCACATACTCATATGTTTTTTACAGGCTATACATTCAGACAGCACTCAATATTTGTTTACACGGTACAGAACAAACATCGATGATTGTTACATACGCAGTGGCGGTATTTGCACATTAAAGTGAATGATTTTATTCTACTTGTTTAGCCACTTACAGGTACCTTGATTTTCTATAAATGATAGGGAACTTTTGATAGATACAAAGTTTTCGGCATACATACCGGATGTATACTATCAGCAGCGCAAAGTAAAACGATGTGATTATGTTCTGTACCACTGTGTAAATTTACGAAATGTTCGTGTCAAAAATTGTATGTCATTAAATTTTTTCAATATTATCTTGGTGCCATGTAGTCTGTTATCTGTGCCTCTGCTATTTCCAGCATCACATGCAAGGGGTACTGTGACGTACAAAAGGGTGTGTTTTACAGTTTCACATTGTCATGTGAACAAGGCTCCGGGCAGAGCCGAAACGTTATGGCGACTAGCACACAACTTTACAAATAAAGACAATCACTGAAATAAAGGTCCGTGTCTGGGCTGTTTGGGCGGGCGCTGGAAGCGAGCAAGCCTCGATGCAGAAACAGAATCTGTGAATATTTGTATACTATATATATATTTATATCTATATATATATTCACAAAAAAACCATAGGTTTCATACACGTTATAGTTAGGAATTAGCTTTTAAAAACCTTCGAAATTCACAAAAAAAACCCATAGGTTTCACACACGTTATAGTTAGGAATTAGCATTTAAAAAACCTTGCTAATTCACTGAAAACAACATAGGTTTCACATCAGTTATAGTTAGCTGGACAATTTACTCATACAAAACCATTGAAATTCCCACGTTATAGTTAGTTGTACTCACTATAACTCGCGCGCCAGCAATGCACTGCTGATGACGTCACATATTACATCACTCATGACATGGTCAGTGACATTACTCATGACATCACTGATGACATCTCAAATGACATCACTGATGACATCACTAATGACATCATCCAGTGAATGTGTGACTTTCTTTAAAATAAATATGTGTTATATATGTGTACCTAAACATCGATGGAAGAACATACTGTTAAATGAGTGTTTAAATGTTTTTTTTTTTTTTATCGATTGTATAACTGACTTATTAAGTATATCTTACTGAACACATGTATTAGCAAGTTATTTTAAAATTTGTAAATATCTGTATCACTGTCTCCCTTTATCTATATGCAGCTGCATGGCTTTCTGAGTAGCTACATGAGTGTCTATATGGGTTATTACTTAGTTTTTTGAGTATTAGTATGAGTGTCTGTATTGTTTGTTGGGGAGTATTACTTAGTGCATAGATGAATGAATGAGTGGCTAACTGTATATGTTTTGAAGACAGCATGTGTGCAGGACTGTATGGGTGGATGAGTGTGTGTATGTGTGTGTTAGTGAGTGAATAACTGTCTCTATCATATCTTAATGAGTAAATACATGTGTTTTAAAATAGTTAATGTTAGAATTGATGTAGGTAAGTAAGTATATGTGAGAGATTGTAAGTGTTCCTGAATAAATACGTTTTTGTTCCTATAAATGTTTGTTTTATATTATAAGTATGTGTACGTTTCTGTAAAAGTAAGAGTAGTGGTGTATGTATAGGTGTATAAGCAAGTGAATGGATGTTTTATAGTTTATTTGCATGTGTGAGTATGTGTGTGAGTAACTCTAAGGATGAGTGTCGGTGTGTAACAGGATGTGTAGGTGTATGAGTATATTTGATGATTGAGTAAATGTATGAGTAAATGTATGTAAATGTTGCTGAATGAGTGGTTGTGTTTGTAGATTTTGCAATTACTGAATAGGCTGTTGTAACTGGAATTGCCATTTCCATTGTTTTAACATTTATAGTTTCTATTGTTCAATGTGTGTATGAAAAGTTATATTACGCTGAGATAGGGTCTGGCACTCTCACAAGGATGATCACACATTCACTGGATGATGTCCTCAGAGATGTCATCAGTGATGTCATTTGAGATGTCATCAGTGATGTCATGAGTGATGTCACTGACCATGTCATGAGTGATGTAATATGTGATGTCATCAGCAGTGCATTGCTGGCGCGCGAGTTATAGTGAGTACAACTAACTATTACGTGGGAATTTCAATGGTTTTGTATCAGTAAATTGTCCAGCTAACTATAACTGATGTGAAACCTATGTTTTTTTCAGTGAATTTGCCAGGTTGTTTGAATGCTAATTCCTAACTATAACGTGTGTGAAACCTATGTTTTTTTTTGTGAATTTCAAAGGTTTTTTAAAAGCTAATTCCTAACTATAACGTGTGTGAAACCTATGGTTTTTTTCTGTGAATTTCAAAGGTTTTTTAAAAGCTAATTCCTAACTATAACGTGTGTGAAACCGCTGGTTTTTTTCTGTGAATTTCAAAGGTTTTTTTAAAGCTAATTCCTAACTATAACGTGTGTGAAACCTATGTTTTTTTTCTGTGAATTTCAAAGGTTTTTTAAAAGCTAATTCCTAACTATAACGTGTGTGAAACCTATGGTTTTTTCAGTGAATTTGCAACTTTTTAAAAAGCTAATTTGTAACTTTAACGAGTTTGAAAACTACAATTTTTTAGTGAAACATTGTTTTTTAATGTTAGGTAAATATTATATCTATTAATTTTTTTATTTTTTTCTAATTATTTCCTAATTCTATATTTGTAAAAAAACTATTTTTTACATGTTTTTCATAGGTATGTTTTTTTAATTATTTGTGCACCAGAGCGCTCACGGTACGCGTACCGGCGCGCACACTGGTACGCGCAGCGAGAGCACCCCATCGCGATCGAAAAAATGTATGTATTAAAAGTAAATATTAATATGTAAAAGTAATATTTAAAATATTTAAGAACCGTATTTGAACTTTAAACGCATTCCCGAAAAACGAGCAAAACGTCACTGCTACGCGCCGCATAAGCACCCCCGGAAGCGCTCCAGGAAGCGCCCATGACGTGCCGCGTAAGTGCCCCGGAAGCGCCCTGGAGCGCGTAGCGTAAGCGCGTCAAGCCATGTGACCTTAAAATAACACTTTTCATTGGTTCAGAACATTTCTTTTTCCAAATATTGAGAAACCCACCCATTTCTCTCACTATTGCTTTGTACTTGGAGAGAGCAAGAGGTGTTCTGTGCATTATCTGCTTCTCAAAGTTTTCTGATCTACAGCAATGGCTGCAAGGGAGTCATCCAGCAATGATTCTGATGTTTTTTTGCCTGAGGACCCTCCTCACCACAAAACAAAGGACCACTTCATTTGGAATTTTTTTTCATCCCTGAAGGGAAAAAAAAGGTTAATGCTGCTAAGGTAACCTGCAAGATATGTGGCACTACTTTATCCAGAGGCAATCCTAATAGGAAATATAGCTTTGGAAATGCCACTTTAATTAGGCATGTCCACAGAAGACACCCAAATAACTTTGCCAGGGAGAGTGTCAGGGACCTGGCACGGAATTTACCAAGAGATGGCGGCAGCACCTCCACTGGTGGAGCAACACCTTCGGGAACAGCACGTGGGAGAATGGTCCCTAACGTGCAGCCGGTCTTTGCAGGCATAAAATTTCTATGCGTGGACTGTGATGAACTGCTCTGTTATGGGGAGCAGAGCGTTGAACTCATTGCTATGTAGAGACAGGAACACCGCTGCCCTCCCCGCCCCTAATTTTTAACATTTTTTTTGCTCCTGTTGAGCAGTTTTGGAATCCCTGTTTTTCTTTTTCCCCTGAAAAAAATACAAAAAAATATAAAATCGTTATAAAAAAGTATAAAAAAATATTTTAAAATAAAGAAGAAAAAAAATATATTTTCAGAACTACCTCTAATACTCAAACAAAGAGCTGTATTTTCACTCTAATTTTTTACACTGTTTACTCCGCGAAATAAAAAAAAAAACTAAAACGTTTTTTGCCCTTCGGAGTCCTCCTAGGCCCCCCTGATAAAACATAAGGGGGGCAGGGTGTCTCTACACTGCCCCCATCAACGTTTTCTACTTTTATTTTTTCACCTCTTGTGTCTCTGTTCTTCAGAGTCACAAGATGGCGGACTATGCAGACCATTTAGAATGTTTACAGACACCCAAGAGCCAATTAGCTTTTGAAATTTAGAACCAATTAAAATGTTTCTTTGGTTTTGAATTTGTGTGTGATGAAGCTTCATTGGTTTTCTACATGAATATACATGAAAAATGAGAGGGAAACACAGCCATTTTGTGATAGTACTCTTTGAGGTACATTTGTGAGGAATTTTTGGTGTTCTATTTCTGGTGTGAAATTTACACAGTACTAACTCTTCTACTGCTTTCTAAAAGGTGAGTTGTTAATTTGTAAGGGGAATTTAATACTTGATAAAACTAGTTTTATATTATCTATTACTAAAAAAGATAAATTAAAGTGATTTTTTTTCTGCAATTTACAGCAAGAAATTTGAAAAGAATATGGATCTCAATGAGGACACCGTTGATATTAATGTTGAAATTTCTGCGACTTTTGTTGAGACGAGTTTTATTGAGGTCTTGAATGATCCTGTTGATAACACTATCCATGAAGAAGACCTTTTTTTGAGAGGAGATGGAATGCGGGATTTTAATGATGAGACTTTGGATGCTGATTTAATCGAATGTTTGGACTATATTGAGTTCCAGGACTCATGTATGGAGACTTCTGATGAGGAGATTCCTGATCAGTTAATGTTAGAAGTTCTTCTAAATTATAAAAATTCTGAAGAATAAATTTATATTTAGAAATTATAAATAGTTTGAGACATTTTTTATTATTCTATTTGTAATTTATGAGATAGTATTGAAATGATTGTGGTATAAAGTGAGACTTATAGTATAGAGTGCAACATTTCTGTGTTACATAGTAAGTTTACTCACAGTTACTTCTCCCACTATATTTTCTCCAATGTGCATTTCACATCTCTTCTTCATCTCATGCCTTCTTTCTCTCACTGTCTCTCTCTAATGTACAGTATTGCCGCTTTTTTGTGTACTTTCAGAAGACAGTGAAATGTAATGCTCCAAAGGTGGAGTGCAAGATCTGCCATACTGTACTTTCTAGAGGAGACCCCAGAAGGAAGTACAGTATTGGTAATTCAACTATGATTCGGCACGTCCAGAGGAGGCACCCCCAGAACTATGCCCAGGAGAGTGTCAGTGCTCTGGCACGAGAGGCTCCAAGGGATGGTGCCTCTACTTCAACTGGAGGAACAACTGCATCGGTGAGGGGGCGACCAGAGCAGCTGATCCCAAATATTCAGCCTGTTTTTAATGAGGCCTCCATCAAATGCAAACATTGTGATGCCCTACTTTGTTACGGGGAACAAAGTATTATGATCATTGCTCGAGCATTAGAGAACCACCGCTGCCGTCCCCAGTCCTAATTTTAGTGAGAGAGGAAAGAAAAATGAGTGAGGGAGCAAAAAAAGGGACGAGAGTGGAAGGGAAGTGAAGTAGGGGGATTGAAAGAAGGTGAGTGTGTGAGTATAACTAAGTTATAGGGAGTGAGCATGACAGAAGAGGAGTGCGAGACTAAAGAGACGGAGAGAATGAGGCTAACAGAGAGAGAATGAGGTAAGGGGAGTATAGAAGTAAGAGGATAGAGGGAGTAAGACAAGGAATTAGTGAAGTGGATTAAGGAGAGTAAGGGAAGGGAAAACAGTGAAAGAGCGAAGGATGGGAAGAGAGAGGAAGGAAAGTAAAGGAGAAGGTCTGAAAGCAGATGAGTGTGGGAGTATGGCTCAGTAATAGGGAGTGAGCATGATAGAAGAGGAGTGAGAGACTAAGAGGACGGAGAGAATGGGGGTAACACAGAGAGAGTGAGAAAAGGGGAGTGAGTAAGTTAGAGGACAAAGGGATTGACAGAAGCAGTTACTGAACTGCAGAAGGAGGAGTAAGGGAAGGGAAAAGAGGGAAGGAGTGAAGGATGGGAAAAGAGAGGAAGGAAAGTAAAGGAGAAGGTCTGAAAGAAGGTGAGTGTAGGAGTATGGCTGAGTTATAGGGAGTGAGCATGATAGAAAAGGAGTGAGAGACTAAGAGGACAGAGAGAATGAGGCTAACAGAGAGAGAATGAGGGAAGGGGAGTGTACAAATAAGAGGACAGAAGGAGTAAGAGAAGGAATTAGTACAGTGAAATAAGAAAGTAAGGGAAGAGAAAAGAGTGAAGGAGCAAAGGAAGGAAAGAGAGAGGAAGCAAACTAAAGGAGAAGGTCTGACAGAAGGTGAGTGTGGGAGTATAGCTGAGTTATAGGCAGTGAGCGTGACAGAAGAGAAGTGAGAGACTAAGGGGATGGAGAGAATGAGGCTAACAGAAAGATTGAGGGAAGGGGAGTGTAGAAGTAAGAAGACAGAGAAAGAAAGAGAAGAAGTAAGTGAAGTGGATTAAGGAGAGTAAAAGAAGGGAAACAAATAAAACATTGAAGTAAGAGAAGAGAGAGGAAAGAAAATAAGGGAGAAGGACTGAAAGAAGTTGAGTGTAAGAGAAAAATGTGAAAAAAGAGAGTAAACGTAGGGATTCAGAATAAGTGAGGCAAGCGCAATAAGGGAACAGAGGTGTGGGAGTATCAAAGAAGAGTAGTGAGGTTATGGAAAACAGTATAGTGAAAATAAATATTGTACATGAAACTTACCTTATAAGTAATATAAATTTAATATCATATTTCCATTAAAATTTATATCTGTGAAAGACAAAAAATAGATTATTTATAATATATATTTTAGAATACAAGAGACAAAGTAAGATAAGTATGGGAGTGTGGGTGATGGAAGAGGAGTGAGAGAGTAACAGGATCGAAAGACTGAAGCTGAAGCTAAGAGACAGGGAGTGAGGGAAAGGGAGTGAGGATGTGAGAGGACAGGAAGTGAGAGAAGGAGTGAGTAAAGTGTAATAAGGTGAGTGAGAGAAGGGGAATTATTGAGGAAACAAAGAAAGAAAACAAAGGGAAGGGGAGTGAAGTAGAGTGACTGACAGCTGGAAAGTAGTGAATGGGAGAGAGGGAAAGGGCAGTGAAGGAGTGGTTAATACGAATAAGTGAGGAAAGTGGAATATGGGAATATGGGAAGGGAGGTGAGGGAGAGTGAAAAAAGGCCAGTGAGGGTGAGTTAAGCGGAGGGATAGACGGTGGAAATAGGTGAGTGAGCATAAGAGAATGGGAAAGTAATATATATTTAATAATAATTTCAACATCATGTTAAATGGTTTATTTTTGCTGTTCTCAGAATATACTGAATTTCACTTAAAACAGTGACTTCAATAGTACTCATCATATAACAGCGGGCAAAAAAAAACACAATCAAAATGATTGTGTTTAAAAGACCCATTGAATAATTTCTTAAATAATGTAAACTTTTTAAAAACCATATCTAAACTCACTTTTGATCCATCCACTTTTCCACGAGGCCAAATAGTATATGGAAAGTCCTTTTCTATGGAAATTAGTCCAGAGTATTCTTAATGTCTCATTTACCCGACGTTCTGAAAGAAAAGCTCCAACATCTTTTACATTATGAAACAAGAGTTTTACTTCCACCTCTAGCTTACTTTTCTATAAAACTCACAGCACACACTATATGATAAACATATACTATCTCTATGAGAACTACATGTTTTTATTATCTTCATCACTCTCAGAAAGTAATTTTGAAGAGCAAACTAAGTTATATTAACTTCTGCAATCTTCATAGGCTAATTACCTTCCCTAAAATTTCGGTTGTAAGAACACTCGGTAAGAATTTAGTAAGTCAGAAGGCAAACGTTGTTTGAAAGTCAATTGAGTATCATTACAGAGCTTCCAACCTTTTTGACATTTTAAATAACATGTGTAATGTCCTGATGTTGTTGAAGGACCATCATGGTAAATAATTGCTGCAGTTGTAAAGGTTCTTCCTGAAATTGATAATTGAGAAGCCACAACATTTGTAATTAATGTTGTCAATTTAGTTCCATCAGGTCTACATCGTTGGAACATTAAAATAACATACTGTCCATATCTTATTAAAAATAAAGTTGATAGCGTTTCAGATTTACATTGACTACAGACCATGTTTTGATTTGCTACTCTAACTAGATTATTTAAAGACACTGATTGCAGTCTGGTAAAGTCAAATATATAAATCTTTCAGTGTCTACTGTAGTACTACTTCAAAAGGAGCAATTGTCACAGTCATGTTGCCATTTATAGGAAAGGCCAAAAAGATTTTCTACATCTACTCCTTCATCTTGCAAAACAACAAGCATATACATTAGAAATTCCTGACAATCTTGCTGAATATTCTGTGAAAATTGATTTAGACCAGAACATATGTATAAAACCTTTCAAATTTCAGAAACACTTTGTATTTTTGTTCTATCACTGCTACTTTTCACTAATACAGAATTTAATAAACAACAAAGTGTTTGATCATGATTTTCAGCAATCTGTTCTTTTACAGTTTGGAGAAAAAAAAACATTAACCACTACATTAGCATAGCAGTTGACACCAGAACTATTTTCAAATTGAAATTCAACAACATCTTTAACTGAATCCATTTCCTTTCTGCTTAAGATTACTGTTTCATCTACTTTTTTTCTTTTTGCTACAACTTCACAACAACTTATTTCTTCTTTTTCGGCCTACCACACGCTTTTCAAACAGAGGATATTGAGGTAAATTTGTAGCATACTCTCTTCTTAGCCTATTATATTCTTTTACACAATTTAGATCTGCATTAATCTTTGTCTCATCAAAATCAATCAAGTACAATCCAGATAAAGTTCTGACTCGAGATAAAGCAACATATGTCATACCCTCCTTGAACACAGCATTTCCAATATTCACCAAAGCACTATCAACACTTAAACCTTGAGATTTGTGAATAGTTACTGCATATGCCAAAGAAACAGGAAACTGTTTTCTGCGCACATATAAATCTTTCATTAGCAAAAAACAAGCAGAACAACGACTGATTTGTTGTACTTCTTCAATACCATCAAATTTAATTTTTATAATTTCAATTCCATCTCTATTTCGGTAATTCACAAAATCCACAACATGACCCATTGCTCCATTTACTAAACCTCTTTCCACATGTAAATTACGTTTTAAAATTATAAGACAATTTAAAGATGCATACAGAGTCTTTTCCATACCAGCAGCTTTAGATATTGTCTTCTCTAAAGAATCTAATTTTGATTTCAACTTTTCTGACAAAATAATAGTTGCTCCTTCATGTTCTATTTATCAATAGCTTCCAGCTTCACAATTTCTTGATTTTCCAACTTTAACATTTTGGTGTTGAAGATTGAACATTCTTGCAGAGTTGGCATCAAGCATATGACAGATTTGTTTTCAGGAATTTTCTTAAAAATATTCTCTGGGAGAATATTTTCCTTTGGAAACAAATTTGAAATTAATCGTCCATGTAAAGCTTCTTTGCCATGCTCAGTTAGTTTCCCAATTCTTACATCTTGTAGAATATTTTTATAATCTTCATCCTTTGCCTGTCGCATATTTTGAAGTAGTTCTGCATATTTGAAATGTAGCCATATGTTAACATTTGCAATGCTTCCTAAGCACTTCCTGGTATCTTCATGCGTAAGCATTTTAAACACTGGCTGTCCTTTCACTGGAGTTAGTTGCAGTAGATCTCGAAAAACAATGATGTGTTTGCCTCCAAATAACACATCATAGTCTGTTTTAAGAGTTTCTTGCATTCTTAAATGCACAAAAGCAAGCATTACATTTGATACCATGCTTACTTCATCAATGATAAGAAGTTTCATTTTCTTTAGGACTCTTGAAACTTCACAAATAGCTTCTCCAGATAGCTTGTGGTATTGTAATTTGTTATCATGCTCCACTGGCAGCATCAATAAGCGATGTAAAGTAATCCCTTTAATGTTGTGTGCTGCCAACCCAGTTGGAGCAGTAACAACACAAGAGAGCGATGACTCCGTTGTTTTCTGCAAATACGTTGCAATCGCTTTAATTAGGAAACTTTTCCCAGTTCCTGCTTCTCCACTCACATACAGTCGGATAGGTACAAATGATGTACATGAGCACTCTTTTTTCTCATGAGATAAACCATGCTCAATTTGTTGTGTGACTTGATCACATATTTGTCTCTGCTCAACGTTTAGTTCTTTACCCAAATCTTCTAAGTCAACTCCATCCTCCTGAGCTTGTTCCATGGCTCTTTCAACTTCATCCATGGCAGTGGCAGCTTCATTTTGTATAATTGGTCCTCCTAGTGGATCCTGACTCAATGAAGCAGAACTCTGACTATCTTGAGAACTGTCTCTAGCAATCTCTGCTGCAATTGTAGCTTCTTGCTGTATTTCCTCGTTCAACATTTGCAGATAATTTGAAAAAACAGGACATTCTATGGTATCCTTGGTTGCATTGAATGAATCTTCATAAGTAAGAAAATCTCCAAGTAATTCAATATTTTCAATGTTTTATTTGCCTCTGGTAGAAATTCAAGTAAGTCATCCCAAGCATACTCAGCACAGCTAAGAGTGAGGAATCATGTAGGAGTTCCTAAGTTTCTTAGCATACATTTCAGTTCCCCATGACGACGGTACCAATACTCGTTAGTTACCACGCTGACATACCATGAGATTAATTAGCTGAGATTCCAAAACACTGTCTTGCAGTTTGACTTTATCCATAAAATCCCTTGCCAAAACATTTTGTAGATGTGCTCCACTTTTCAGTATATGGTTTACTGCATAGGAAAGTCCAGACAAGTCACTCTCAAACAGTAGATGGAACAAATATGGAATGCATTGACGAAACCTTGGATCTTCTGCAAATAATCTTGAAGTCCGGTATTCAGATGCAGGAATTTGAACAGGTCGGTCGTCATATCGTCCACCTTCACCTGTTGGAAATAACTGTGGAAAACAACGAGCTTCTAAACTTTCTTCCCATACACTAATGGGACTTCCTTCGGCTTTTTTCATCTGAAACAAGTCAATAGCAATCCCCATTACTTCTTTGGAATGCAATGGATGAACACTATAATGTTCGTAAATTTCTTCACTTCTAGAGACATCAACTTTTTCTGTTTGTCCGGCAGAGACATCAGTGTCGTCTTGTACAGTTGTTTGCTCATCTCCCACATACACATTTGTATAGTACTGATTATTTTTTACCAGATACAACGTTGCCTTTTTGACTTTCCTAACATCCACTAATTCTTGCCAGATTTTCTTACTTTTTTTCGGAACACCATTAACTAGAATAACCAGAGGTTCCTCTTCTACTTTTTCAACACCAATTGTATCAATATTTTTCTTAAAATCTAGAGGCAAATAAACAACTCTTTCCTTTAATCCTCTCTGTAAATCTGAAGGAGGCAATTTCCCTGTCTTAGGCTCCATGCGAACAATAGCCTCAAAAGGATACACACATTGAATCAGAATAGACTCATAGGTATTTAAATCCATCAATTCAGAAGGAATGTCTACCAACTCCAGATTATTATGAACAGCTCTAGCAGGCATTTTGTTTTCATTTAATTTATTATAGCAATATGTACAAATACGTTGATCAGAGCCCAAATCAAAACAATTTTCAACCAACAAATAAGTTGCAAAATCCTTCCACTCATTATTATTTATCTTTTCGCTTTTTACATATAAATCAACTAATCTAGTCTGATGCTTATAATGAGTCCGTCGACAACATACACAAGAAAAATTAGGCCTTTCACTTGAATTGACTTTAAACTTTATAATTTCATTTTCAAATTTTTCTGTACTTAAAATCTCTACATTCTCTTCTACATTACCTTCTATTACTGTATCAATTTCTGAAATAACCTCTTTTTCACCAAAGTAACAAAACTCAATTTCATCACAAATGTTTTTGACATCTAATTCAGTTCCATGCAAAAGAGCATTGTTTAACTGTTTTAGTTTAAGTGCTGGACTTTTTGCATAGTACAACCTTCTCACTAATTTCCTCACTTTATTATGATGCACTGCTTACATCCTAAAATGGTGAAAAACACTCTGACATACTTTTCTTGAAAGACAAGCCAGTGAATGCTGTTGCAAACCTGTTTTTTCTCTCACTCTACAAGGATCTAACTCTTGTAAAATTTTCATTTTTTGTTTCACACTTTTCTTAGTATATGTCCGTAAGAAAGTGCGAAACAAATCAATTGATTCCTGTCGGACACTACAAATACTACTACAATTCCATGTATATACTGGAGCCTTAGGACATCTCCCTAAAACTTCACCAGCTAACACCTCTTCTGTATTTCTAGGCACACTCTCTTCTTTTTCTACTGGACAACCGTCCTTCACCTCATATGCTCGACCACTGGTGTCAACTGCATGCACCAAATCATTATCCTGAAAGTAACTTTCTTCATTAAAAAATGGCTCAGAACTTGAACTGTGCTTCCATTCTCCAGAAAAAACATCACAGAAATGAGTTCGATTATTTACTCTCCTCCACTTACATTTTGATTTGAACAAATTGATTACTTTATCAAGTGCACGAATTCTATTCATTACTAAACTAAACAATTTATTTTTCACTTTAAATGCTTCATCCACAATCTTAACTATGTTTTTTTTTCTTGTAAAAAGCTGTCTTTTTTTATATCGTTTTACATTTTTTAATAAATTGCATACTATTCTGTTGTAAAACATTCGTCTACGTATTTCAGAAAACTGCTTGCTTCTTTGTTTGGTATGCAAAATATCATCTCCTTGTACAGATCTAACATTTTTAGAAGGACAGCCTGTTTTCTTTGAAATTACAGGTATTTCATTGTTCTTTCTAAAAAAAAAAAAAAATTCTTGGCATTTCAATAACTTCCTGAGAACATTTTTAGTTTGCTTACCAGGAGCATTTTTCTTTTTCTCAGAAGATTTTATTTTGGTTAGTTGTTGATTTTCTTTTTTCTTAGTCCTTAATTTTCTTTTATGAATTTTTTCTCTTCTTTCATTAGAAGGCATCTTTTAGTTTGTTTGTATAGATGATTATAATCTGTAGTAAAGAAAAAATAACATATTATAGACCACTACAAACATATTACACATCAATTACAATAAGTAAACAATATAAACACTAGTATACAACAAAAGGCTCATTTACATTACATGTGCTTTCCTTTCTGTCAAAAACGATTAACTAATACATTTTTATGTCCTGTTTATATATAGGTGGTCTGTTTTTGGCCTCTACATACTTTGAAATAATATGAGCAGAGACACACATACTGCTTGCAGAGAAAGAGATGGTAGATTACATGTAATATGGTGGACATGTGCCTAACATCACACCAAATGTATTGCATTTTCAATGCTTGTTTACTTTGGCTCCATCAAGAAGGCATTCAGATGTGTCACACATCTGCCATAAAATGTAAATGTTAGCACTCTAGTTGCTCAATATATCAATCTTCAGTCACAGTGTGATCTTAGGCACATTAATAGGATTTTAAATATAATGTACCATGTGTGTCTCTGCCAACAGTATGTGTGACTCTGCCTAAGATTACAATGATGGGTGAATCAAGCTTCACTTACAGTGTGATCTTAGGCAGATTAATAGGATTTTAGATATAATGTACCATGTCTGTCTCTGCCAACAGTATGTGTGACACCGAGGGCGAGATCTATTGCATTTTCAGTGCTTGTTTACTTTAGTTGCATCAATAAGGCATTCAGATGTGTCACACATTTGCCATAAATTCTGAATGTTAGCACTCTAGTTGCTCATTATATCAAGCTGCACTCACAGTGTGATCTTAGGCAGATTCATAAGATTTTAGATATAATGTACCATGTCTGTCCCTGCCGACAGTATGTGTGACTCTGCCTAAGATCACAGTGATGGGTGAATCAAGCTTCAATCACAGTGTGATCTTAGGCACATGATCAGAATGTTAGATATAATGTACCATGTGTGTCTCTACCAACAGTATGTGTGACTCTGTCTGAGATTACAATGATGGGTGAATCAAGCTTCACTTACAGTGTGATCTTAGGCAGATTAATAGGATTTTAGATATAATGTACCATGTCTGTCTCTGCCAACAGTATGTGTGACACCGAGGACGAGATCTATTGCATTTTTTATCTTTTTTAATTTTTTAATTTATAAATTTACGATTAAAAGAAACCTTTAAACATACCTCTGGACCAGCATTACAAGCTGCGTGCACAATCTTTGACATAGCTGTGTGTTTATAAGCTAGACTTTTTTATAAATTGCGCAAGAGTCCTGTAAATATGCCCCTCTTTATCTTATATTCCATCTCAATTGATACCATTACTGAAATACTTAATGCATCTCCCACACCATTTCATATGGTTTTCTATCTGCTATTCCTATCCCTCTCCATACATTCACTGCTTCCACCCATACTAAAGGTTGCACAAGGCGCTTCAAAAAAAGGAGCATATTTACAAGTCCAATGAAACCATTACACAATTTCTAAACCAACATTGAATCCAAACATAAAAAACAATGTATAAAGAAGTCTACTTTATAAACACACAGCTATGTCAAAGATTGCGCACGCAGCTTGTAAATATGCCTCTCTTTTTTTGTATATTCTATCTCAATTTATGCCATTAAAAGAAACCTTTAAACATCTCTCACGGCATTTCTTATTCTTGTCTGGGTGCCATTTTTATTATTCTGCATGCATTTTCTGCTTGCACCTATGTCAAACATTGTGCAAGAGTCTTGTAAATATGCCCCTCTTTATCTTATATTCCATCTCAATTGATACCATTACTGAAATACTTTATGCATCTCCCACACCATTTCATATGGTTTTCTATCTGCTATTCCTATCCCTCTCCATACATTCACTGCTTGCACCCATACTAAAGGTTGCACAAGGCGCTTCAAAAAAAGGAGCATATTTACAAGTCCAATGAAACCATTACACAATTTCTAAACCAACATTGAATCCAAACATAAAAAACAATTTATAAAGAAGTCTACCTTATCAACACACAGCTATGTCAAAGATTGCGCACGCAGCTTGTAAATATGCCTCTCTTTTTTTGTATATTCTATCTCAATTTATGCCATTAAAAGAAACCTTTAAACATCTCTCACAGCATTTCATATTCTTGTCTGGGTGCCAATTTTATTATTCTGCATGCATTTTCTGCTTGCACCTATGTCAAACATTGCGCAAGAGTCTTGTAAACATGTCCCTCTTTATCTTGTATTCCATCTCAATTGATACCATTACTGAAATACTTTATGCATCTCCCACACCATTTCATATGGTTTTCTATCTGCTATTCCTATCCCTCTCAAAACATTCACTGCTTCCTCCCATACTAAAGGTTGCATAGGGCGCTTCAAAAAAAGGAGCATATTTACAAGTCCAATGAAACCATTACACAATTTCTAAACCAACATTGAATCCAAACATAAAAAACAATTTATAAAGAAGTCTACCTTATCAACACACAGCTAACATTATGGAAAAAGGTAAAAATATAATTCCTTAATTCAAACAGACAATCACTGTGATACTTGTCAAAAATCTTTAAGCTCTCTTTTTTTTTTAAAGAATCATTACTCACCTTTAAAAATGCTTTGAAAGATGTAAAACAGTGTCAGTCACACTCAACAGATTTTCTTAAGCTGAATCTCTGAACAATGCTTCCTTCACTGGAGCCTTTCAATAATGGCACAGATTCTTACTCATTTCAGACCCATATTCTTGTACATAGCCAATAAAAAGTGTTCCCACACAAATTCAAAACCAAACTGCACATTTTAATTGGTTGTACATTTCAAGACTTTGAAACTCACATAACATTCACCCATCCCCCCGGTGCCCATTTATCCTGTAACCATGGTAACTCCCTCTTAAGCCAGCACACAGTTCACAAGTTCATCATACTATGTTGCAAAACAATCCTTCAAGGCTGTATGACCTCTCAATCTACTAGCTAATGAAATGCAATGTTTCTTTAAATGACTTTTTCTCAACCATTGAAATGACTTCTTACAAAAAAAAAACATGCACCCTAATTTTTAGTGGAGATTTTTAACAAAGCTCCAATCAATTATGGTTATTCAACTGCACTGATTCACAACCATTTTTTTCATAATCAAACTGCCATTTCATTTCCACAACTCATCTAACTAGAAGCACATCTACCTTCAAAATGACAAAAGTCTGGTTTGTGGGTCATAGCTATGTCCACTGGAGTCAAAAATACGCAGCTAACAGAGGTATTTACAATCTTGATTTACCAAATGTGGACATTGTATGGATTGGACAGAGAGGATTGAGGAGTCACCAATTGATACCATTGGGAAAATCCTTTATGCGTTTACCACACCCTGACCTTATAATTGTGCACTGTGGTGGAAATGACTTAGGCACTTTGACTGGGGTAGGTCTGAAAATGCTTTGTCGCTTTGTCACTTTTTCCAAAAACTGCCTTGATATTTTCTAATATATGCCAAAGGCAAAAATGGAACTGGTCCAACCAATTTTGTCCACAGATTGAGAAAGCAAGGAAACATGTAAATAAATCTGTTTCTGCTTTCCTCCGAGACTATTGTATGGGTTCCATTTACCACAACAACTTGCCTTACAACATGCAAGACATCTATAGGAGAGATGGTGTGCATTTTACAAATGAGGGGAATGGAGTTTTCCTCTTGAATATAAGACTCTGCATTGGTACCTACTTGTAGGTACAAAAAACACCCACTTAACACAACAGCTCTTTTCAGAGCTAACTTATCTCTAAACACTCTACATTATTTTTTTACTCTATTTTTTTACACAGTTTTTCCCCGTGGTGCGCTCAGGGTGCACGTACCGGAGAGCATACCCGGGAGCGCAGCCAGCGCTTACCCCTTCAAGGTCCTTCTAGGCCCCCCTCAGAAAACCTAGGGGGCCAGGGGGTCTCTACTCTGCCCCCTTTTAATTATTTCCCCCTTTCTTTTTCACCTCTTGTGACTCGATTCTACCGAGACACAAGAAGGCGGACTCTCCGAACTGTTTAGAATGTTGACAGACACCCGACAGCCAATCAGCTTTCCGCTCGCGCACTCCCGTAGCGCGCCGGGTGCGCTCCCCGGTACGCGTACCTGTAAGCGCTCAAAGCGCGCATATAGGTATATATGTGTTTTTGAAGTTAATTTTCGAACAAACCACTGGAGCAATTTTCAGCAAATATAGCAAAGGCACATCTACGTACCAGTCCCTACAATTTTGCCAAGTTTGGCGTAATTCCGTTCAGCGGTTCGGGCGGTAGACTTGGCAGACCGTCCTATGGAAATTAACATGGGGAAAACACGTTTTGGGACCCCCCTTTTTTCTCGGCCCCCACTTCAACAATCCCCCCGAAACTTTTAGGGAAGGATCGCAGCGGAGCTGGCCAGAATTTTGGCAAATTACACAAAATTTCTCAACCGGCGCCAGAGTTATTCCCAATAGAATGTTGCGGATTTCCGATGATAGCCAATCCTAATTATAACTACCTACTGGCGACCGCCAGTAGGTAATATATATATATATATATTGAACACGTATATCAAATGATTGTTTTGAGTTATGTATACTCTATATATGTACATATATATAGTGTACATATATCAAAATTGCAGAGCTCCGATTGGCTGACAACACTTGAGCCAGGAAGAACTACTAACACACCCATTTACCCCCATAGGACCTCTCATACACCCACTCCCACACTATCCCCTCAGAGACCAATTCACAGACCGGTACCACTACTCATACAACCAATCACGCATTCATAGAGCCACTCACACATCCACTCACTCATACTGCCACTCACACACCCACTCAAATACCCAATTGTAACTTACACAGCCACTCATTCACTCATACAGGAACTCACACCCACACACTCACCCATACAGCCACTCACTCACCAATACAGCTAGTCATGCATCCAGTCATCACACATACAGACACGTACAAACCCACTCATACACCTTATAGCTACTCACACACCCACACAGTCACCCATTTTGCCACTCACCTCACAATGCCACTTACTCACCTTTACAGCTAGTCACACACCCTTACACTCAGTTATACAACCACTGACACAACCACTTACATACCCATTCACACATCCATACAACCACTCACACAAACTCATTCATTAGTATTTTGATATACGTAAAAATCATCATTTTTACCCACAATATTTATGTTGCTGATGTTTGTAGCTTTATTAGTTAAGTATAGGAAGGCAATATTTTTGGTAACAATAATTTTATCTGAAATTTTTGTTCTTTGATATTAAATGCATTCATATTACGTCAGTGAACCAGCTTGAGGTAGGCAATCAGTGGTTCACCGTGGTGGGCCTACAATTGAGCGTAGGTCCTATTCCGCTCCTTCAATATACTATGATTGGTACTTAGTGATTTCTGGCATTATTTTCACTTTATTTTTGAAGCTTTAAAAATTCATATTTTCTGTTCCCCTTATTGCGGTTTTTGCTCTTATTTTGTCTATCTATGCGTCTAATTCCATTTAGGTTATTTTTTGGTGTTTTGACTTTATTACTTTTTTGGGACTGCATAAATACTTTACATATTGCCCTAAGTTAAACCTCCCTCCACTATGCTAAAGCTACCAGAGGGCTGAGATCAGGTTAATTTAGTGACTTTTATTGTTCACACTGATGAGATAGTGTTTTTATTCTTTGAGGTATGCGACTGCTCACCCCAAATAATAATCCAATTGCATACAACAACAACTAATTATGAATTATCATTCAATTGACTCTGTTGGCACAGTGGACTAATGTATCCACTCCAGGGAACTGAATTTCAGAAGAAAAAAGTAAAAATATGTATATAAAACATCCATTCGTGAACTGCCCAGAAGGACAAAAGGCAAAATATATGATGATACAGTCAGACAGGGACCTGTGGATGCGACGCACAGTTACCAGAATTCAACTTTTTGAACCCATGGTCTCATTAGGTGAGGAATCCACAGCTGTAGAGCCATATTCAGACTACTACATATATATTCTGACTCTATTAGATCCTGCTTGTAATGCTTACCCACTTTAGTGTCATAAGCAAAAAAAAAATTCAAACCCAACCATGATATTTTTCAGCCCTATACTCTCCCTTAATGCATAGCATGAGTTGTGCCTTTGAGTTTCAGACCTCTTCCACTATCCCAGCTTCTCAATGCAATTCACCAGTAAAATCATATCCCATCTTAGAAATTTTTGCTGGATCTTGCTTCTCATGAAATGCAGGGAACATATTGTGCACCTTAGCAGTAATGCTTGCCTTGCAAGCTTCATTGAAAAATCAGGTACCTTGCCTTTTGAACTGACACCACATGCTCCTTTGCTGTGTTGGGTTCTCACCCTGGTGAGTGTTCACTGCCTTGTTGTCTAAAGCGGGCCACCTCGATCCTACTAAGAGAAGAAATAGAAAGTGTAGTTAGTGCTGCCGTGGTCCTAAAAATACAGTACAATTAGGATACTGTGCATTGATACCATGAGTTCCTTTTACATCAATCACAAATTGCACCACTAAAGCTGACGAGAGGAATATATTCAGATGTTAGCAGCATCCCTCTATAGATTTAAGAAACCTCTCCTACTTGGAAAATGATTATGCAAATCTGCGAGATATATGAGGGCATAGAAGTGAATAATAATGTGTTACATCTATGCACAATATTATTACTGACATCTGTTTGTTTTTTTTGTTTTTTTTTTTCTGTTTTGTTTTTTGTTTTTTAGATCCTCATTTACGTTCATGGTTTCCAACTGCCAAACAACCAAATAAGGAAGAAAGGTATAAAAGAGTTCAATTGTGCTGCCTCAGTCTGGGCTGGCAGGAATGGTGGTTAGGGAGTGGCAACACATTCCCAATAGCAACGACTGGCTCACACCAATCAAGACGCCTTGTTACCCAGATGGCAGATGACAACCATTGAGCCAGTTGCCACCATTGCTAGTGCCTGTCAGAGTACCAGAAGAAAAGGAAGAGACTGGCATAGCAGGGAGAACGTAATCATCAGACCTGGGGGTAAAAAAAAAAAAAAACCCAGGCTCAATGGGACCAATCAAGCAAATGCCAGAAAGCTCTCTTATTTTGTTTCCCAGCGCTGGCGAGGTCTAGTTTCGAAATTTGGAGAATTGAAGAGCACCAGTCATGAAAGGAAGGGATGGAAGCATCCTTCCAATGCTTACAGATTTCTCTGCGAGCCGCCCGGATGGAATGTCCTTCGCTGGACTACGAGTCTGGTCCACAACTCCAAAGATGACAATGCGAAGATCAATCCCTACTGTGAATCTCAGAGAGGATGAAAGTTTGCTGCTGATTGAGTCCCAAAAAGGTGCTAGGTGAGGACAATCAAAGAACATATGCGTGTCCGGGGCCTCTTTTAAGCCACACCGTGCACAAGCCACTGGACCCCCCAGGGAAAACTTGGACAACCTCTGCGGGGAGTAATAGGCCCTGTGTAGGGTGAAAAGATGTTTTCTGCGAAGCCAGGCTGGTTTGACTAAGTCCCACAATACTTTGCAGGACATTAACCACAGATCTTTCACATTCAGGCCCTGCATCGATTCTCCCCACAACAGCTCAGGAAGGTGAAAATTGCCATCAGTTTCTTCCAGTATTATATTGTACCATAAAGAGATCTCTTTTTTTGCTGGCGGTTTATCTAGTAAAAGAGATTCAATTTCACTGCCTCCCCCTAATGCAGAGTTCTTCAAACCTTTGGATGCCGAGACCCTCCCAGTCAAAATTTTCAGGCGTAAGGACCCCTCCTGACAAACAATTCTAAACCTATAGGCAGAGCTACTGGAATTATGAGGCAGGTGATGACCAAATTATGCGGCAGGCTCGACTAAATTGTATGGTAAGAAAAAATAAATAACCTTATGTGATATTTTGGGATAGTATTGCTTCATTATTTTGACATTTTTACACACAGTAACACTGAGGAAAGATTTCATCTCATCAGTACTAGTTTATAATGAAAATAAAGCAATAAACAACAGAAAGATGTCTAGTCAACCTTTGTGAAGGGCCTTCCACTCCTCAGGAATAAGTGCTGCCACATTAGAAGCTCACCTGGCACTGGCCGGGAGCAGCAAGGGTCCCTTAAAACCCTGGCAGCCTTATGCAGAGTTAAGCAGCTACCCATGCCACTTTCCTCTCACCCCCTCCCTTCCATCCCTCTCTCCTCTTCCAACCCTGGATCCCTGTCTTTCTTTGCAAGCCATTTTCTTTCACCCCTTTTTACAACTTCTGAACTCTCCCCATTCAACCTCTCATTTCATGTTTAATCACCTCTTGCCATTCTGTCTTTTCACTGCCCTCCTCTCTCGTATTTATCTCATGGCCTCTCTGTACACATCACCTCTCACTCCCCTCAGCACCTTTCATTCACCTCAAGTCTCTTCCTTCAAATGTCTGTCTATTTGTATCTTACACCTGTCCAGTCCACCATTCATCTTTCACATCTCCCCTTTGTTCTTCCACACCTTCTTGTACCAACGTCCCTCTCCCCTATTACCTCAGCACCCACCTCAGTACTCCGTCTCTGCCCTCATCGCTGTTATCCCTCACCCACGTCGAACCAAATTCTCTTTTTATGTCACAGATCATCACTCAGCTATCTTCTCTCACCGTTTAACAGTATCCACCCTCTGTGCCCTCACCTTTTGCTCACACTCACTTCTCCTCTTGCGTTTCTGCACTTCTTCGGTACTTCATATTTCTCCTCATCCCTGACCGCATAAATCTAATTCTCTTCCTCCCATGCTGTCCTCTCTCATCCCATCTACTCTCACCCTCTCATCCCTCCTCACTGGGCATACCTGTATGCTCCTCTCAGCCTGTGCCATTCTTCTTATTGTTCCCTACTGCAAAAAAACTTGAATATTCTGCCTCACTGTTTTGGTGCGGGCCGCACAGTTCTGGAACTTTCACCTACCTTTTGTTTCGCTCCACCATTGATCTATTATCCTTTAGGCAGCTATAAAAACCTGGCCCTATACCCTGTAGGTTACCTCATTTGGCTGGTTCTCCTTCCCCTTCTGTGTCTTTCTTATTTGCCATTTCAGCCAGCAGATAGTTATTAGCCCCAGGACACCTTTTTGGAAATATTAATAATAGACAGAAGTGTGACCTGGAAGATGGGACCCACTTTCTATCACTCCACGACCCCCCTGGGGGTCTGGCCCCACAGTTTGAAGACCCCTGCCCTAATGGCATGTTGTTCCAGCGTGCAGTTTGGGTGGTTACTGCTTGGGCCCAACTCGATATTTGCAAATATTTAAATCTAGAAAGATTGGGCCCCACCTTGCTTACTAGATATTCCCAAGGAAGCAGGGTCCCTTCCAAAAACAGATCTCCCCAAACTGTTATTCCAGCCTCTCTAAGCGGGAGTGCAAGAGTGTCGCCCACCCAGCCTGGAGGCAAAGGAGGATGCCATATTGGAGATCTGCTAGAGTAGTACCCCAATTTTATTGAAGTTCTCACCTTGGCCCAAGTTCTTGCCAGACCCTGCAGCACCTTTAGTTTAACTTTTTTACAGAATTTGGGGTCACCAAATTTAAACAAGTAGCCAGACTGCCCAACTCCTTCACACTTCAATATAGCCAGAAACATACTCCCAATACCCTCATCTGTTGGCATTTTTAGGAGCATACGTGCGTGTGATAATTGAAAAGCCCACGCGTAAATCTGCAAATCTGGGCCCGCCAGCCCCCCCTTCTCCCTGCGGCGCCTGATTTTCTTCCAAGCTATCCTTGGATTTTTTATATTCCAAATAAATGAAGTAATTTCAGTCTGTAACTTAGCCAACAAAGAGGGGTAAAAAAAAATGGAATTGTGTTAAATAAAAAAGAAACCTTCGGTAGGATAGACATTTTCACCAGATTTACTCTGCCTAATGAAGACAGGGGGAGGTGCTGCCAAGCTCTCATTAGCTTCCGCCATTCTTTTGGAACTACAGCAAAGTTCGAGGGGGCGATCAGACTGATATCTTTGACGATGTTTAGCTCTAAATAATGCATACTTGTGCTTAGTAGCTCGTTAAATCCGCTCGCGTCATCATTCCACACCATTATCTCAGTCTTTGAGGCATTTACCTCGTAGCCTGAGACTTCCCCGAATTCCAAGGCTAACTTAATGGCTGCAGGAAACGCGGTGCTAATCTTTGATGTCATTATGATGACATCATCCGCATAGAGGGCCAACCTCTTTTCCCAATCTCTATAAATAAAAGGCTTGATGGTATCATCCTCTCTTAATTTCTGAGCAAAAGGCTCAATATAGAGATCAAATAGCAAAGGGGATAGAGGGCAGCCCTGCCATGTTCCTAATGTAACTGCAAAGGGTTCAGACAGGCCCCCATTTACCTATACACAAGCAGTTGGACTATGGTACAACAATTTTACCGCTCTGCGAAAACTCTCGCCCACATTGAATTTTGCCAAGGCCCCCGACAGGTATGTCCAATTGACCCTGTCGAAGGCCTTGGTGGCATCCAACGTGAGAATAGAGAGTGGAATAGAGTCCTTGGTCGCAATATCTATAGTGCCTATTAGATCGTAGGTTAATTCATAAAGTTGGCGACCCCTGACAAAACCCTTCTGGTTAGGATGTAAAATATCGGGGGCAACATGGGCCAACCTGCTTGCCAAAAGGGATGCAAAGATTTTATAATCTGCGTTCAAGATTGATATAGGACGATATGAACCACAGTTGGTAGCAGGTTTACCAGGTTTTAAAATAAGCGTAATAGATGCACTATTCCAAGATGTTGGTGGAAGCGCCCCCTCCTGCAGTATTTGATCAAACAGGACAGCAAGGAAGGGAGATATTTCTACCACCAGATTTTTATAGATCTCAGCTGGCAGGCCATCAATCAGGGCCTGCAGCCTTGCCCCCTTTGCTGCCCTCTACAGCCAACACAACCTCTTCCTCTGTAATCACTTTATCCAAGAAGGCACTTTGTTCAGAGGATAATGATGGTAAGGGGATACCATCCAGCCATTTCTCTATACTATCCGAGGTGACGTTCCTATCTTCCTGATATATATACTTTGAAATAAATCTTTAAAGGCTGTTCTAATATCTGTATCCGAAAAAAAGGTACCTTGACTCGTTATAACAGAGTCTATGATGTTGCGTGCCTGGTCGATTTTAGACTTCCAGGCCAATAGTTTGCCAGCCCCTTCCCCGTATTCGAAGTGGGCTAACAAGGGGTCGAGCACGATATTAAAATCCCCTGCTATGATAATTGGCTCAGGGAAGTGCAAAAGGTGAGAAAATAGGAGTTCCAGAGCTGTGGGATCATCTCGATTAGGCCCATAATAACCTACTAAAGTCAAACGTGCTCCACCTATATCTACAGTGACAATTGCCCACCTGCCTCCAGAATCCACCTTCTGTGAAATAACTCTTATATTTATGGATTATTTAAAGAGGATAGTCACGCCCCTTATGTTTAATGTTTGGGAAGTAGATACTGAAGCATCTATCCACCTGTTCTTTTTGACCAACTCGAGCATCTTAGCCTCAATTAAGTGTGTCTCCTGGAGTATAATGACCTGCGCATCCGAATCTCGCAGATATTGTACGATCCTATTTGCTCTTGGTTTGGTGCGCAGGCCATTAACATTCCAGGAGAGGATCTTAAGATTGATCATGAGTCATAAATCATGCCTTGCCCACCAAGTCCACAAAGTCCACAAAGTCCACAAAATCCACTAAGTCTAGCTGAAAGGAGAAAGTCACCTCGACCTACTAAAGATAAATCGACTACCCATGTTTTATCAAAAAAATTGTCAGAAACCAATCCGGAAATGAGGAAAATGTTATGCTTTTTTACCCAACCCTCTTCACCCCAATGCCCCAACCTACCCCCCCTCCCGTGAGAAACCCTTGTACTCTCTAACCGGATCGGGACCGGTTGATGGTACCCCCTACCCTGCCCAAGCCCCCACAGATTGAGTATTAGAACTAGTTTTTTTTTTCATGTCTTCTAATTATTCTTTTTTTTTTCCCAATCGTCTTTTTTCCTTTAGTTGGATTTACCCTTATTTGTAAAGGCCCTTATTGCTTCCTATTACTATTAGTTACCCCTTTTTCTTTAGCCCCCTGTTTAACCTGACCTAATCATAATGTGCCACACTAGAAGATTGACAACAACTAAATAGCTAATTAGCTAAAAAGCTGAAAAGCTAGAAAGGGGGGAACAGAGCAGAGAACTAAAAGTAATGCAGGACCTTAGACTGTTGAATTCAGATCTCTACCTTTTAACCAGAGGCCCCCTTTTTCCCCCAAAGGACATCAATAGCTCATCCGCTGCCTGAACAGAGCGGATATTAAACATCTTGTTGTTAAACATGATCTTTAAGGCGGCGGTAAAGCCCATCTGGATTGTTGCGCCTAGTTTCCGGAACGCATCCATCCTCCTTCCCAGTTCCCATTGCCTCTCCAGGGTAGCCCTGGATAGATCGGATTGGATCTGGAAGGTGAACCCTTTACCCGTTAAGGGTTTCTGCCTTAGGGCAAAGTTAAGAATTTGCTCCTTAAGAGCGTACGTATGGAAGTTTACTAAGATCTTTCTTGGCTTAGTCCTTTGAGGGGTACGCCTGAAAGGGTCTCTATGTATCCGTTGGATGTCTTTAGCTAACTCCTCTTCAGTTTGATCCAGGTTGAGGGACTGCTTTAAAAGCGGAATAATGAAGCTTTTAATATCTGAACCCTCGCTGCCCTCTGGTACGTTCAGGATTCGGATAGTACAGCGCCTTGCATTGTTTTCCAATATTTCCATTCTTTCCGCTATTGCCAGGTCCTCCTTTTTGAGTTTCAATATATCCTCTTTTGCATTATCAAGGTGCAGAGATAGCCCACCAACAGTCTCTTCCAAAGCTTCTGTTCTTGAGGTGAGACCATCTATATTGCTATCTAGGGATTCACAGTAGATACTGATCTCTCCCTGATTCGATGCAGACTCTTCGAACCCCCTTTTGATGTCAGCCGATAAGGTAGAAAACATGAGCTGCAAGGAAGCTACTGAAATGCAAGTAGTGGAATTAGACGTGGAAATAGTATCACTACTGTCTTCTGTTATGAGAGGGGTGTCTGAGATTGCTTGTAGTGAACTACCAAGGTTTAACTGCACCTCCGGAAATTTTCCCCCCCCTGACCTACTAGGTCTTGTTCTATGCCTGCCCTGCTGCATGGATCGATAACGAAAACAGCAGGTAGTGGGCTGAGGGAACCCGGGTTGATGTTACAAGCTACATCACCCCCCTCCTTAGTCGTCTTAGTTAGGGGACCCAACGGTACCTCTGCCATAGAAACACTTAATCCAGTTGAAGGTACTGGTAGTATAGTACAGTTATCCTGCTCAGTCCTGCTTGGGGTTACACACGACACCTCAACCGAGGGTACCATCAGGGCACCCTCCATGCTTAAAGTTGGAAAGATAGCTGGTGCAGAGTCTGGTATGGTGTCTAAAACAGCTGCTGATGAAGTATGTGCATCAGGGACTGACGAGAAATCAGGTGGAGATAAGGCACAGAATACTTCTAAGAGGCCTGATTGTAAAGGAGTACCTGATGGACCAGGGGTGACCGGGAGAGCAGAAGAGTCGCACGCACGGGGGGGATGGTCTTGACCCAAGTCCAATACCTGCGGAACAACTTTAAAGAATGAATGCAATGAAGGCCTTATCCTAGAGCTAGAAGCGAGCACGGGCTTAACAGCCTTGTTACCCCTTTTTGAACGTTTGGCCTTCACCTCAGTTGAAAGGAATGATGAGGTTTTGATCGGTGTGCAGCCTCCTGAAAGTGTGGCGCTGCCTTGGGGTGAACCCCCTGACTCCAGCTCAGAAAAAGATTGAGAAACCTGAACAGCAGATAAACCCCTTCTCCCCCCCTTCTTCTTTCGGGTATATTTCCCTCTACCGGTACCTCTGCTCTGTAACCCCTGGCACACAGATGGTACCGCAATAGGGGGGATCAAAGGAGCTGCTGCAACTGAAGTTTGAGACCCTACCGTCTGCCCCCCTTCCTCTTTCCCCTTCACCTCTGCCGTGAGGGCAACTCCTCCGGTTATCACTCCTCTCTCCGTTATCACTACTTCTGCTGGCGTCGCCGCCATCGATGCCGCTGTGTTGGTAGAGACAGCAGAGCCACCAGCGCTGGCTCGAGAGTCTCTCCAGAGACTCCGCAGTCGCCTTCCTCGACAGAGCTCCAGGGCGGCCCGATTCCAAGGCCACAAGCCCGTCTGCATCTGCCTCAGCTAGATCACAGCATCAACATCAGGAGCCACCGGGTCGGTAAGCACCACGCCCCCCTGAGGTAAAGCACATCGACACGGAAGCACAGCGCCGCCGCCCAAACAATGCGCGAGAAGGGACAGCTGTAAGGAAAACTACTCAGTCAGAGTACACCAGAACAACTCCACAGGTAAAACGTTTGTGCCTCTCGAAGCGTTTTAAACAATTTTTAATTATCCCGCATGATTCTGCATGATTAATGCTCTCCTGTGACCGCTATGTACAACACTCTGCCGGGGCTTGGAGCGGAGTACGGCGGCAGCTAGCCTGCTGCCGCCATGTTTCTCCTCCAATATTATTACAGACATTTGTGATTTTTGTAAAATCGGATAGCCTGGCCGACATCACTCAACTGCCCTAAATCACCTGTTCCACCTCTCCCTTATGCAGACTATCACAGAAAATCCAACAGGAATGTGCATTTTTCCTAACAGCTCCGGCGTATGGCAGATGCAAAAATAGGGCCCGATTCACAGAACTACCATAAGACAAAATCCTAAACTTACTACCATTTTGGTATTCACAGAAGGCACTTACTCATTTGGTATTCACAGAAGGCACTTACTCAAAGAGTAAGTGCCTTCTGTGAATACCAAATGAGTAAGTGCCTTCTGTGAATACCAAAATGAGTAAGTGACTTCTGTGAATACCAACATGGTAGTAAGTTCAGGATTTTGTCTTAAGTTAGTTCTGTGAATCGGGCCCAGAGTTTATTTGTACGGGTCACAATGTAAACAAAGGCCATTACAGAACTTTAGGATCGAAAAACTATTTTGAGGAAAATAGCCATTTAGCCCATTCCTATTGAACAGTCAATCACAAATCTTCTCAACAAAAGCATTAAAAAATGTAATTCCATTACCAATGGCAACTCAAACAAATGAGGAAACAACGCGACCAGAGCTTTCAAAATCTAACCTCAAATTTTTCAGCAGTAATCATGTTAGTGCATGAACAATGATCCCTAATGGAGTAGGACAAGCAAACTATAATCAAAGCCAAATTGTAATTTAATGTACAACTATAGTGCACAAAAGTAAAAAGCAGAAATGAAATAAAGGACGGAGGGAGTGTTAGAGACAAACATACTCAGTGCTCTTAAAAATATGATACACATGTAATAAAAGTGTATATCAAATCAGTAAAGACCAGCATGACCCTTGATATACAATGGAATCATCTGGACTTGGTCAAATATGAACTCAGAAGAATGTTCTCTCGGTCTCGATATTTGACCAAATCCACTTGATGATTCTGTATTTACAAACCGATTGAAACGTCGTCGACTTTCACACAGCCACATTCCATTTTATGTCAATTTATACGCATTGACCAAATACACTCCAGGTCCTTAGTTACTTCCTTTTAGTAATCGCATTTTGGAAACTGAAGCTATTAAACCAAATGTTGCAGGTGAACTTGAACCCTACCACCCTCTCAGTTTTTAGTTCACCATTTCATTCTCCTTTGCAGCCTATTTCAGTGAATTTTGGGCCATATGTATCAAGCCTTTTTGGATTCGCAAAGGCCGGAATTCGGCTAATTCCGGCCTTTGCAAATCGCAAAAGGCTGTTTAGCATTTTTTGCTATGTATGTACAAATCGCATCATAAGGAATCGCAAAAATGTGTGATTCCTTAAATGCTATGTATGATGCAATTTTCAATAGCAATTTTAGCTTCAGAAATCGCAATTTACCACCAACTTTCAATTGGTGGTAAATAGCGATTTCTCATAAACATGCACAAATTGACATTTTTAAATGTGGCATGTGACGCACATACATGCCCATAGGGCATGTATGTGCGCCATATGCACACACATCCTGATTTCAGCGATTCGCAAAATGAAATGCATTTCACATGCATTCCTATGGGTAATTATTCCTTATTTGCGAATTCGCAAATTGCGAATTCGCAAATAACGAATAATTGGAAATCGCTAAAATATAGCGATTTTCTACATACATACCATTTTGCGATTTCTAAATAGCGATTCCTTAAATAATAATAATAATAATAAACAATAGACATAAGCTTATTTACTACTCCCAATTATCAACTAAGGTGTAAGTAATATATATTAAACAGCGAAAACATCTTGAAGCTGTTTAAAAGGGACATGGATCTCATCTTCAGAAAAAAACCAGACATTGTATCAAATTTGTAGCCGAAAGTAGTTTGCAGTACATGAAATCCACAATAGTATCTTTCACTTTCCAGAAGTGGCAGAACTGATTTATTCAATAAGAAATAATTTCCGAGAGTGGGACATGAATGTCTCACTATACTGCGAGAATTTATACCCAATGATTCTAGTTCTATTAAGTCCCTACCTCCAAGACTGGGCCTAATCTTCAACAGATCAAAAGGGTCACTCAATATATGCCTTCCGATGGACAACACCAGAACCACATATTACATATGAAAAACTATATAGTCACCCCTTACACATTTCGCCCCAGTGCTGATGGTTATGACTGATAGCAAACTACAGTCTGCTGCCCCCCAGACCCCAGTGCTCTCTCCTTAAAACTGTTATGTGTATATTGACATACCCAATTAATAAGGACTTTACCCCCCCTTATAAGTCCCTAGAATAAGTATTTCTTACCAGGGGTACCGAGGACATGGGTGACAAAGAGGTCCCTAAGGCCTGCAGCACTTTTGTGTCACCCTGAGTGACCCATGTAAACTACTGACCGCAGACTGCAGGAGCAGTGCAACTGCTCGAACTTGACTCTGCCCTCACCATGTGAGGAAGAGTCAAAGCACTGCCTGTAATATATATCAGTCCCCCCCTTAAGGAATGCTTCATAAAGCCCAGGAGGCAGGGTCAATATATTTGAGGTGTGGACACTAAAGAGCAAGCTCCTATGTATGTCGTTAGAAAGTGGGTTATTAGTAGTGGTAAATATATGTCTACCCCTTGCAATGAGGCCACTAGCACAGAGTAGGGCTCAGAATAGGTCTCAGGAAATTATTCCCATGCTCAACCCTTGGCGGCTTGGCTGTGAGCAAGCAGGCTCAACTTTCATGTATGTAAAGCATTTAAAATAAACAATTCAGTAAACAAGGAACACAAAATATAAATGTAACACCATTTTATTAAAATAGGACATATTTATATCTTTACAATGACCCCAAAATAAAAACAATGCAATGTAGGGAACCAAAGATATGAATTTTTAAAGATTTAGCACTACATAACACATAGAAACCTATAGCGTTAGGACATCTGGTCGCGCTAGACTGGACATAATCAAAGTTTCAAGGTGACAGCAATAGACCCCTGCTCTGACAGCCCTCACGGTAGGCCTCGGTCAAAGTTTTTACCTTCTGACTTAGAAACATTCCTGGAGCTTTTTCTGCTTGGGTCTCTCGATGCTCTCCACCAGTCCGGGTTCGGTGAGGGTTCACACTGGAAGTTGGACCTCAGGAGCTTTTCTGCTGGATGAACCTGGAGGGCTGGCCTGCTCGCGATTGAGGTCTCCAGCTTAGCGGGCTAAGTCGAGTAAGTCCACTGAGGAAGCTTTTTTCCGAAGTTGCGCCAAACTTTTACAAACTTCTGTAACTTCTTCCTAAAGTTTCTTTTGGGGTCTCGAAGTGTCTAAAACACAATCCAATGGTCTAGCATCTCTAAGATGGTCCTTGAAAGTTTGGGACTTCAGTTCCTGCAATCCACTTGGACAAAACCCTTACAAATCCACTGGAAGCCTTCCATGCTGGGGATTCTTGGTGGTGATGGTCCAGGTGAGCTCTGTTAATCTGTAGCTTCCAGGGAGTTCAATCTGTATTTCTCTTGAAGCAGGATAGGTCCGCAGGGCTGTAGTTGCAGATTGTGCAGCTGGCGTAGTCAGTCAGAGTGCAGGGCCTGGTTGGAGCAAATCAAACTTCCAGCATGGACACTTCTTCTTCTCTTGTTTCATGCAACAGATCTTAGAGGCTATGCCCCTCTCAGATACTCATTTAGTGTTCTATGTGGTCAAACTGGAGGACACTACTGTCCAATGAGGTACAGGGCATTATCCCAGAACTTGATCATTTCCTCAAAAGGGCGGCGCAATGGTCTGCCAGAAAGCACTATTCTTCTAAAATGCTATATGGCTGACGTCTTAGCAGAGAAGCAAGAGCTAGCTAAACCACCTTCCAGTATGGCTCATTTCCATAGCTCCCCCCTCCCCCCAGAACATCTGCAAATTCCTTCCTTAAGCCTGCCAGCTTGATGTGTTCAGAGTGGAAGGGGATAGATGGAGCTCACTGTCTCTGTCTGTCCCCTTCCACGTTTGAAGCTGATGCCATACAACCACTCCCCCGCTCTGCTGTTCCTATTGCAAAAAGAACAATTGCTCGGCAGAATGCAGAACAATGTCATACATTCACCCCAGTACAGAGATCTTGGCCTAAATCCATCGTTTTTGTGCTCACCATGCCATTCCAGTTAGGACCCAGCCATATGCAAATCAGTCTTGATCCTGCTCCCAATGGGAACAGTTCAGCCCAAACTGCCAGGCCACGTCCTCCCTGGACTGGAAACAAGCATCCTAGGACCGGTTTCGTGTAGACCATTCCTGTAGAGTAGGGTCCTCTTACAAGAGCTAGTCTTTCTCCCTAGGTGCCACTTATCACTTCATCAAAGCAGCTAGGCCTGACCAATCAGGGCAGACCACAGGAAGGCTGAATTTTAGACTACAGACAAGAAATATGTATAACTTCTTGTCTGTACATTTTAGGATAAATTCAACAGCAGTATATTGTTGGATTTATCAATACCATTCTCCTAATTTTATTTTTTGGTTGTTCCTTGAGGTAGTTATGAATGCATAACTATGGCATTGTTAACTTATGCGGAAGGGTATCTACAAGGGGGAAAATGAAATGTTGAATTTCTCCAACACCAGGGCCTATAAACCTGCTTTGACCCCACCACCCCTCAGACACCTAGGGGAGACTCAGGGGCCCTGCATATGAAAAAATACTGTAGATCCTCAATCTACAGTGCTCCTAGTACAAAAGTCGATTTTAGGAAGCACCTTACTACAATGAGGGAAGTGAAATATGCAATTTTTCTATCCCTGGGCATACAAAACTACTTTGATAAGGGTCCTGCTTATAAGAGCCTGACCCTCCACCCCTGGGACACCTTGGAGAGAATTTGACGGCACCTAATATGCCAACATATTGTAGTTTATCAAAGTGTAAGTGCCAAAGTAGAGTTTGTCACAATTTACATTTAAAAGCAGTTCTGCAACACCGGGCTGTTTTTAAAATGAAATCAGGCTCTCAGCACTGAACACATGCAAGTGCAGAAAGGGCTGCCATGCCCTATTATATACACTCAGGACTTAAAGGTAGTTTTTAATCATCCTGCCCTATTATGTAATAGGGACTTATAGGGTAGGTCATGCCAATCATAGGGGTACCCTAAAATATAGTGTAATCTAGTATTCTGAGTGTTTTCAGCATAGAACTGACCTTGGGCCTGGCTAGGTAGAGCCCAGGGACAGTTAGTGTCAGTTACCACCAGTTACCACCTTTACCAGTCGCCAATAAATGAGGGGTGCCCAGGGCACAGGATGCCTTTGCAACATAGCCCCCCACAAATGAAATGTGATGGGTTACTAACCTACATCCTTGTAGCCCTCATCAGCTAAGTGGAATAACCTGGCTAGTCCATAAGCATTGGCATGGGCAACCCCAGGTCTGTGTTCTACGGTAAAGACAATTCCCTGTAGGGAAATGGACCACCCCAATAGCTGGGGAATCTCCGCTCTCATCCACATGACCCACCTGAGAGACCTGTAGTCGGTTGAACATGAAAGTGAGTCCAAACTAAGCCTGGGCAAAGCACTAACCTACATTTGCATAGTTTGCGCTACTTTGCACTACGCAAATTGCATGTAGCACCATGTAAAAACGCGTAGCATAGTGCAGGGGTAATTTTTTGCTTGCTCGCGGTCCTCAATGTCAAGTTGGCGACAGAGAGCAAGCAAAATGACATCCCTCGATACTTTTTCCTCGTTTGTGATCAGCAACATCAAGTTGCCGATCGGCGAGCTTCTCAACACGGGGAGGTCAGGTTTCTCATTGCGAGTTGTCGCGTATGCTCACGACTGCTCGCGATCAATCAATCAATCAATCAATCAATCAATCAATCAGGTCATTTGTAGAGCGCACTACTCACCCGTAGGGTCTCAAGGCACTGGGTTGGGGGGGGGTGCCGTTACTGCTCGAACAGCCAGGTCTTGAGCTTCTTCCTGAAGGAGAGGTGGTCTTGGGTCAGGCGTAGGTCGGTCGGGAGTGAGTTCCAGGTCTTGGCGGCCAGGTAGGAGAAGGACCTTCCTCCTGTTGTCGCTCTTCGGATGCGGGGGACGGCGGCGAGGGCGTGGCTGGTTGATCGGAGGAGGCGCTTGGGAGTGTAGAAGTTGATCCGGTTGTTGAGGTAGCTCGGGCCTTGGTCGTGTATGGCTTTGTGCGCGTGGGTGAGGAGACGGAAGGTGATTCTCTTGTTGACCGGGAGCCAATGCAGGTCTCTCAGGTGTCCGGAGATGTGGCTGCGTCGGGGGATGTCGAGGATGAGTCTGGCCGAGGCGTTCTGGATCCGCTGGAGTCTCTTCTGGAGCTTGGCGGTGGTTCCGGCGTAAAGGGCGTTGCCGTAGTCCAGTCGGCTGGTGACGAGGGCCTGTGTGACCGTCTTTCTCGTCTCGGTGGGGATCCACCGGAAGATCTTGCGTAGCATGCGCAGGATGTTGAAGCAAGACGAGGAGACGGCGTTTACTTGTCTGGTCATGGAGAGGGAGGAGTCCAGGATGAAGCCCAGGTTGCGTGCGTGGTCCGTCAGTTTGGGTGCGGTGCCCAGGGTGGGGGGCCACCAGGAGTCGTCCCAGGCGGAGGGCGAGGAGCCCAGGATGAGGACCTCCGTCTTGTCCGTGTTCAGTTTCAGGCGGCTGGTCGTCATCCATTCGGCTACCTCTCTCATCCCTTCGTGCAGGTTGGCTCTGGCGGTGGCGGGGTCGTTGGTCAGGGAGAGGATCAGCTGGGTGTCGTCGGCGTAGGAGATTATGTTGAGGTTGTGTTGGCGTGCGATGGCCGCGAGGGGGCTCATGTAGACGTTGAAGAGGGTGGGGCTCAGGGAGGACCCTTGAGGGACGCCGCAGATGACTTTGGTGGCCTCTGACTTGTACGGTGGTAGGCGGACTCTCTGTGTTCTTCCGTCGAGGAAGGAGGTGATCCATTCCAGTGCCTTGTCCTGGATTCCGATGTTGCCAAGGCGCTGTACCAGGGTGCGGTGGCAGACAGTGTCGAAGGCCGCGGAGAGGTCCAGGAGGATGAGGGCCGCTGTTTCTCCGTTGTCCATCAGAGTTCGTATGTCATCGGTGGCGGCGATGAGGGCGGTCTCGGTGCTGTGGTTCGCTCGGAAGCCAGACTGTGAGGGGTCGAGGGATCCATTCGTCTCGAGGAAGGCAGCCAGCTGTTTGTTGACGGTCTTCTCGATGACTTTGGCCGGGAACGGGAGGAGCGAGATGGGACGGTAGTTCTTGAGGTCGGTGGGGTCTGCTGTGGGTTTCTTGAGAAGAGCGCTGAGTTCGGCGTGCTTCCAGCTCTCAGGGAAGGTGGCGGTGTCGAAGGAAGTGTTGATGATGTCCCGCAGGTGGGGTGCGATGACAGCGTCGGCCTTGTTGAAGACGTGGTGAGGGCAGGGGTCAGTCGGAGATCCGGAATGGATGGAGTTCATTGTTTGGATGGTGTCTTCGGTGCTGATCGGAGTCCAGGTGCGGAGGGTGGTGGCGGGTGGCGTTGTTGTGGTTGTGGCTTGCGTTGGTTGGTTGCTGAAGCTGTTGTGTATGTCCGCGATCTTGTTGTGGAAGTAGGAGGCGAGGGAGTTGCAGAGGTCTTGCGACGGGGTGATGTCATTGTTTCCGGCGTTGGGGTTGGAGAGCTCTTTCACGATGTTGAAGAGTTCCTTGGAGTTGTGTGCGTTGTTGTCCAGCCGGTCCTTATATGTATTTTTCTTGGTGGCGCGGATCAGTTGGTGGTGTTTACGGGTGGCGATCTTGAGGGTGGTCATGTTGTCCGTGGTTGGCTCCCTTCTCCAGACTTTCTCGAGGGCTCGACAGTTCTTCTTGGAGCTCTTGAGTTTGTCGGTGAACCATGGTGTTTTTCTGCTGCAGGGTCTGCTGGGTGGCGTTCTCAGAGGGGCGAGTTCGTCCGCGCAGTTGTTGATCCACTTCGTGAGGTTGTCGGCGGCCTGGCTGGGGTTCGCTGAGCTGGCGGGAGGGTGCTGGCTCAGGGAAGCGGTGAGCTGGTCGGCTGTGATCTTGTTCCAGCTTCTTCGGGCAACCTGTTGCTGGTGGTGGTGGATCGTTGATCTTTTGAAGGTGAAGTAGACGCAGCTGTGGTCCGTCCAGTGGAGTCCTGTTGCGTGGCTGAAGGTGACGTCTTTGCTGGATGAGAAGACGGCGTCGAGTGTGTGTCCGGCGAGGTGGGTGGGGGTGGTCACCAGTTGCTTGAGTCCGAGGTTGGCGAGGTTGTCGACCAGGCTGATGGTGTTCCGGTCGTTGTTGTTCTCCAGGTGGAAGTTGAGGTCCCCCAGGAGGATGTAGTCGGCGGAGGGGAGGGCGTGCGGGCTGATGAAGTCGGCGATGTCCTCGCTGAATCGTGTGCGTGGACCCGGGGGTCGGTAGATCAGGGTGCCTCTGAGGGTGGTCTTCGGGTTGGTGTGGATCTGGAAGTGCAGGTGTTCGGCGGTGGTTAGGGTGTCGTCGGTGTTGGTCGTGATGCGGATGGTGTCTCTGTGGATGATGGCGATGATGAGAAACTACCAGTCCGCATTGAGAAAACTGCAGCTCGAGTAGAAATCTACTTGAGCGGCAGAAAACGACCGCTTGCACTGTGCAAGATGCATTTTGCACTGATTGAACAGGGTGCACAAGCATGCGGTACTGTACAATCAGAGCAAACAGCATTTTGCACAGTGCACTACGCAGTTCGAGTAGCTACACATAGCTCGTGTAGTGCGAAGTGCACTTTGCGTAGCTACGCGTAACGCTACTTCGCAAACTATGCCCAGGGTTAGTCCAAACTAATATGGTCTCAGCTTTTTAAGCGACCAAACCACAGCAAAAGCCTCTCTTTTAATGGCACTCCACCTCTGCTCTCTGGGAAGAAGTCGCCTGCTAAAGGAGGAAACTGGCTGATCAAGGCCCTCCTCCTTTAACTGTGACAGCACTGTCCCAATCCCTTGTTCTGAAGAATCTGTCTGAGCCACACCTTCCTTTGTGTAGTCAGCTGGTCCTGAACACATAACAGCTTTCAGGGTGTCAAAAGCTTTCAGACATCTCTGGGGTCAAGTCCTTCTTCTTGGGCATCTTCTTAGAAGTCAGTTCTGTTAAGGGAGCCACAATGGTCTCATCATTTTGAGCAAATCTTCTATAGTACTTGGACAGCAAAAAAAAGACACGGGTGGAATTTACTAATTATAAATCTATATATCCACCCAGACAAGACCACAAAAGGGGAGAAAACACAATTAGAATATCTGACAGCATTTCCGGAAATATATAAACTGAAGAAAATTAAAAGCAAGGGCCCAGTAACAAAGGAGATAATGAACGCAGTATTAGAATACGGAAAATCTATGATGGCCTTTGAAAATCAATCACCCATAACTAAATGGGAGAATTTGCACAAATTTGTGCTGGGAAAATTTGCGATAAACACATCAGTAACCCATGGCCACAACACAAATACTGAGCCATGGTATAACACTAACCTAAGAGACAGGAAAAGGGAAATTGCGAAAAAACTAAGAAAAAAGGCCGCAGAAAAAAGGTTAGGAAAAAAAGTAGACAACAATGACATACAAAAAATGAGGAAAGAATACAAAGAGGAGTGTAGAAAAGCCAAAAAATCCCACACAGAGGAAATCTGGGAAGAGCTGTTAAGGACTAGTAAATTACCAAATAGTGGAGAATTCTGGAATGTAATAAATAAACTTTCGAGAGGAGCAGGTGGTCAACTCAATATAGGAATAAGTGAAACAACATGGGCCACTTATATTGATAATCTGTATAACATCCAGAGTTACCCAATCAACAGAGAAGCATTAAAAAACCCCAAAAACGGTATAGAACAAAAAGAATCAGTTCTTGGACAAAGAAAAAATGACCGGCAGGACAACACAGACAAAGATGAACAAATGCCGCTGACAACTACCAAACAGCTAACTGACCTAATAAAGAAAATGAAAGCGGAAGGAGCAGCAGGGCCGAATGGAATGCCAAATGCCTTATTCAAATACGACGCCGACTTCTGGGCAATATACCTAACACCTTTATTTAATTACATTCATAAAGAAAAAAAGATCCCACTTTCCTGGCAAGAAAACATCTTCCATCCAATATACAAAAGTGGATGCAGAATGGAACCCGGGAACTATAGATTAATAGCTTTAATCGACATGGAGGCAAAGCTCTTTTCATCTTGTATATTGTCTCTTCTACGAAAATGGGTAAAGGACAATAAAATAATACCCAAATTCCAAACCGGTTTCAGAGAAGGCATGGGCTGTTTAACCAATCTGTCTGCTCTGTCATTACTAATCGAAGGTGCAGTGAAAAGGAAGACCGGATTAATAGCCTGCTACATAGACCTGAAATCCGCCTTCGACCGAGTGCCCAGAAGACGCCTATGGAAAAAACTGGACCAGTGGGGTCTTCCAAAAACATTAATGGAAACATTAATGGCACTATATAGCGGAACATGGGCAAAAGTAAAACTGGGAGACGGAAGAAGAGTATTTTGAGAGAGAAGGCCTGGAACTAAACATCAAAAAAACAAAAGTGGTGAGATTGGCGGGCACCAGTAAAAGATCTTTTAAGTGGTTCACAAATGGCAGACAGATTGAGGAAGTAACGGCTTACAAATACCTAGGGGTCTCAATAAGCAAAAACATGTCCCTTTCAACTCAAAAAAGAACAATCGCTGCAAAAGCACAATCACTGAGCTTTGCGTACAAAGTTCTCCAAAAGAAACTGCAATGTCCATCACACGACCATCTGCTAAAAGTAATGGCAGCCCAAGTTCTACCCTCTCTCTCATACGGACTGGAAATATGGCATGGGAAAGAAGCAGCCGTTTTAAATACCCTCCAGACAAAAATATACAAATCCGTGTTTCACCTACATAAAGGATCGGCCCTGGCCCAAATTAGGCTGGAATTTGGTTTACAAAATCAAATATACCAAAGGAAAGCTGCCCTAGCGAAATGGTGCTGGAAATTGAGAACGGCGGAAACAGGATCCTTAAACAATTTATGTTGGCAAGAAATTAAAAAACAATACGACCAACAGGAATCTAACTCATGGGGCAATGATCTGCGAGCATCTTTGGAAACCCTCAAAATGGAGGAGATCTGGAAGAATCCACCAGAAGAAGCTGCCTTTAAAAAGATTTGCAAGCTAAATGCAAAAGCCTTATCTCTGGTTGAAGATAAAAAGACTCTGGCCAAACGGCGACATGCATGGACCATTTTAAACTCGTATAAATGTTTAAAACCTCAACCCTACCTCGTGGCGCACTTCAGGCTATCCTTAAAAAGAAAATGTATGGCCCTCAGAATGGGTGACCATTTCTCTAAAGATTTGATTCCATCATGGAAGGTCACACATTAGGGACCAAGATGTAGATTATGCGATTATCACAGTGAGACTCTGTGCCATCTCCTGTGTACATGTGTGCCCTTAAAAGAAAAGAGGAAAATGTTATTGAAACCTATTTTTAACATGCTACAGATTCGTACCTGCAGGCAAGCTGTGATCAGCTGGATGGGAGGAGGCTCAAACATCCTATCATGCCGCGGGGTAAAATTTATGAATTTTGTAGAGTCTCAGCTTCAAAAAGTAGAAATAGACCACAGATAAGGCCTGAGACAAAGTGTGTAATTAATGAACGAGAAAATACATTTTAACTAAATGAATTTTTAACTTGCTGCTATTTTATATGGAATTCTTTTTTGTATATGCATGCTTAATGGTTATGACTAACCAAATAAAGTAAACTTTGACTGACTATAGTACTCGGACGGACCAAGGAATGCCCTGACGACGTGTGTCTAGGTAACAGGAGCTGTCTAATTCAAAATAGTTTGAATCTTGGTTTGGAGAGGCTGTACATGGCCTCACTAAACCTGGGCGCGGTTGGCGTAGTAGCGCTATACCTAGTTACGCAAAGTGCACTTCGCACTACGCCAGCTATTCGAACTGCATAGTGCACTGTGCAAAATGCTGTTCGCACTGATTGCACAGTGCCGAATGCTTGTCCGCACTGTGCAATCAGTTCAAACCGCATCTTGCACAGTGCAAGGAGTTGTTTTCTGCTGCTCGAGTAGTTTTTACTCAAGCTGCAGCTTTCTCAATGCGGACTGGTAGTTTCTCATTGCGAGCGGTCGCGAGCATACGCGACTACTCTCAATGAGAAACCTGACCTCCCCGCGTTGAGAATCTCGCCGGGAGGTTGATTTTCCACGCTCGCGATCGGCAACTTGATGTTGCTGATCGCAAACAAGGAAAAAGTCTAGCCAGGAAGACATTTTGCTCGCTCGCTGTCGTCAACCGCGAGCAAGCTGAAAATGAGCACTACACGTGTTTGCTCTGTGTTACTTGGAATTTGTGTAGTGTGAAGTGCCGCAAACTTTGCAAAGTACCCAAACGTAGCGCAGTACTTTGCCCAGGGTTAGCCTCCACCTACAGGGTGGTCCAGATATACCACAGAAATATGCCCTATTTCGCACTTATTTGCCTTAATAGTCATGCATACCTGCTGCATGGCCTGACGTATTTCCCTCAGGTGGCTTAAGGTATGCCCCCAGGTAGAACTTTATACAGCTATATCACCCAGATACACTGCACTGTACTGCTTCAATCTAGACAAAATACTGTTCACCAAGCTCTAGTAAGTGACGTTGCATTCATTAAGCCACAGGGCATTACCTTGAACTGAAAATGTCCCACTGGTGCAGTGAATGCTGACCTCTCCTTTGCTGTTTCTGCAAGGGCAATCTGCCAGTAGCCTGAATTCGGGTCAAATGTACTCAGGTACTTAGCAGCCCCTAACCTCTCAATGAGCTCATCAGCTCAAGGGTGAGCATCAGTCTTGGTGACTGCATTAAGTCCTCTGTAGTCCACACAGAGTCTTAACACTTTTGTTCCCCCTGGTGATTAGGGTTTGGGCAAACGTACCACTGGGGGTGCCCACTGACTGTCAGAAGGATTAATTACCCCAAATCCAGCATCCTTGGCAAACTGAGCCTTAATGCTGTTTCTATCGTGGTCAGACAACCTGTACCAGTGTCAATATGGTGCACACACCACTCAGTGATGCCTTCGGTCAAAGAGAACAGGCCAGCAAACGGCTCAAGCACCTGCTTGCACTCTCTGTGTAACTGGTCTATCAGTGCGGGAGAGAGTACGACTCCTTCCACTGACCTATCTTGCACATTGTTGGAGAGGAGGTAGGGCACTAGCTCAGTTTCCTCCTCCTCTCCCTCCTACATGACCAGTAGCATGGTCATGTCTGCCCTGTCATGGTGGGGTATCAATCTGTTCACATGCAGGACCCTATGAGGGCTCCTGAGGGTAACAAGTTTAACTAGATAGGTATCCTCACCCTTATTTTAAATATTGGATAATGCCCACTCCACTTGTCATGGAGGGCCCCGGGTGCCACAGGGTCCAACACCCTCAACAACTGTCCTGGAGTAAACTCAGGCATAGTGCCTTCTGATCATACCAGTGCTTCATGAGCTCCTGGATAGCCTCCAGTTTCCTGCTTGTCTTGTACATGCACTCTGCCATTCTAGATCTCAGGCCAAACACAAAGTCCAGCACACCCTTTCTGTGGGACCTCCCTGAATGAAAACAGTAGGCATACGAGGAGAACATTCCATCTCCTCCTGTGTTTCTCAGACAAACCATTGATCATGCCCTCCAGGGTCTTGTTGAACTTCTCCACCAGATCAGAAAAACCATTCTGGTGATCACACCAAGCAGTGCCCATCACCACTTCAAGAGCATATATGGCTTTAAGAGGTAATGCCTCAGGTTACTTGGTGGCATGGTCCATTACCACCAAGAAATACCTATTCCTTGATGCAATAGGTGGGTCAAGTCAACCAGCAATGCCCACCCCCAACCTTTCACAGGGAACTCCATCTACTGGTATCAAGGGAGCCTCTGTCTTGCCCCCTGCCTTGGCACTGGCCTGACAGGTGACACAGGAGCTGCAAAACTCCTAAACCTTTTCAGACATATGGGGCCATTTGAAATAGTTCAGGGACCAATTCCAAGTCTTAGTCTGTACCGAATGACCTGCAATGGGGATATCATGATCCAATGTCAGGATGAACTCTCTGCACGTCTGGGGTATCAATAACCTCCTGGTGCCCCCCTCCCTGCAGTTTTTGGCCTCAGTATAAGGCAGTCAATCTTCCCATTAGATTCTGTGAAACCCACTGTCATCCCGCTCATCTTTCTTAGAGGCAATCTACTTCAAGTTCACATGCTTTAGACAGTCTCTCTGTCCCTTACAAAACTCCTCTCTGGAGGGTCCACCTGCTCCTGTCAGTTATGCCAAAGCTGAGCTCTGGCAGAGATGAAATCCCTACCTCAGAGGCCAGAGCCTCCCCATCAGGGTCAGATTCCTCCTGCACCCCTGGAGTCCCCTGGCTTGGCTCAACAGGCCCCATGCCCTTGTCCTGGGGTGCTTGCCCATTGTTCTAGGATCCAGGCACCCAGCCTTTCCCTTCTGAATAGTCTGTGACCTAGTAACCACACATACCCATTCAAGGAGCTCCAACATTTTCATATGGAGACCTCTCTCCCCCTCTCACCACTCAGATGCTTTAAGATTATTGCCCAGTAAACACCGAACTGGGAGCACAGGTGACACAGTTATCTTCCTTGAGACTGTCTCACCTCCCCATTCCAAATCCACCATAACCATAGGATGGAGTATGGTACTGCTTCTCTGCATAGGTCATCTGGTGAAACTCACTTAGGCATCAACTTATCCAGTTACACTAGCCCCTGTGTCTCTAATAGCATCAACCTCAGTACCATTAACAATAGGTACTTATCCATGTTTGGAAGTGAGGCAGCCAGGGTTGCAATATTAATTCCACCCAGGTACACTAAGGTTCCTTCTACCTCCTGTATAATGCTCTCTAGGGCACACTTCACTCCACACTCCATGCCTACACTGGCAATCCAGGTTTTTGTGGGTCTTTGGAGGACTCCTTCGGCTTTAGACCTTCTTTCCCCATGGCTTTCCCCTGGGGAGGGACTTATCCTCCTTTCTTCTGGTCACCCTTCTGGTGCTGTAGTGTAGTTCCTATTTTCCCAATAGGCTCTACGCATTTGAATAATATATCCTATAGATTTGATGTAGGACTGAGGTCTACTAGGTCTCTATGGAATATACTAGACTTAATTGTGAGTGCCAGCTAGCTCAGAGGTCACTAGAAACTTTCTCGAATACACAAGAAGGGATTCGTTTCTGACAACCGCTTAAAACATGACAACTTTGTTTCCCCAGCATAAGAAATATATCTCTAGAGTCACGGAAACAATATATAGTTATTTCACTCAGTCAATCGTGAATGCTTCGTTTCACCAGAGGTGCAGAGAAAATAGAGAGACGGGCGTTTTCAATAAAAAGGATTTATTGAACAGTCTTCTTTCTCATGCAGAGGAAATGACTAAGCCTGGGAGTAATTTGCGCAGCAGCACTACACGTAGCTTCACGTAGTATACTTTAAACTTCGCGTGGTACACGTACTCTGCGTAGCGTAGCTGATGACACTGTGTACTTGTCTGTACTGTGCAAAAATTGTAAAATAATTGCAAAAAGCTTCCTGTACATGACCAGATATGATAAAATAAGTATTTCTATCTTTATATGCTAAAGTGCATACAATGGTGAAAATGAAAAATTAGCCAGCAATGGGAAATGTGATGATTTTGGGATCCTCCCAAACCTAGGGAGAGTAACAAACAGATGCCTTGAAAACAAAAAGCACATCTTATTGAACAATTTAGTTGTGGTCCCATCCTCTTAGGACAAACCCAAACACAGTTATTGGCAAAAAAACATTCCCAACCAAAGGCCCTGCAAAGTATTTTGGGATGAGATTAGCAGTGGGCAGTGAATATTATATAGTATACAATATCAAAAGAATTCTACAAAGAGCTGCAGTTCAACTGGTGGTTACTAGATGTCCCTCACAAGTCAAATGCAAATGCTTGATGAAAGGGTTTCAATGGTTTTGCATTTGACTCGTGAGGGACATCTAGGGACGGCCAGCGTACAGCTTGATGTAAGAATAATTTCAATGCTTTGCATTTGACTCGTGAGGGACATCTAGTAACAACTAGGTGAACTGCAGCTCTTTGTAGAATTATTTTGATATTGGATACTATAATATTCACTGCCCACAGCTAATCTCGTCCCATAATGCTTTGCAGGGCCCTTGGTTGGGATTGTTTTTTTGCCAAATACTGTGCTTGGGGTGGTCCTAAAATGATGGGATCACCACTGAAGTTCAACAAAATGTGCTTTTTGTTTATGCTCTTTGTGTTCAAGGCATCTGCTTGGTGCTCCCCCTCAGCTCTCTCATTACCTAATGTTTTCATTGTAAAAGTTCATTTTTGTGAATTGGTTATATGCTGTCAAGCATGTAAAATTGCTTTTTCAAAGCATCTGAGAATATTGTAGATTTAAATGCTACGCTACGTGATTAAGCACAGTTTTGGTACTGTACTACGTTCAATTTGCAAAGTGCGAATTAGTAAAAACTTTGCATGCTCCGTCAGCGTAGCGTAGTTTTAAGCCCGGGGTTAGAAATGACTTGCTACAATCGTAATACTGGTTGCAAAGTACAATGCGTACAGTACGAAGAGTATTATAAAATAATAATGTAAAAGTATGATATAGTTTCTAAGCCATAAAATACATACAATACATGCATTAATAAGTAATGACTGAAAGTACCCAACTGGTGCTTCTAAAATACGCCTACCCCGGTGTACCTAACCTAGGTCTAGTACAAAGGAAGGAGTAAGTGAGGTGTAGCTTAGTTTCAGTATTCTTTGCCAAGAATCCAATCCAAGAATTCTCTTAGGGTCTAATCAGCTCCGTACATTGGTTTTTAGAATGTAGGAGGTCTGGTATCTCTCTCTCAGGACTCGATTTCCCAGCAACCCGCAAGGGTAGCCTGGAAACACTGGAGCTGGATTTCTAGGTTGGAAAAAGTACAGCGTCTCTCAGTGCGTCAGCTGGAGGGCCGGCTTCCTTCGGCACTTGCTGCAGCAGGGCGCGTCGGGCAAGTAGATAGTCGAACTGCTTGAAACCACCGTGTGTTTGTTTTGACAAGTGTGGGCATATTTATACCTTGAAGGTGCCGAGTTTGACATAAGATTGGAAATAATACGTCATTAGAGACTTAATTCTCTGAAAATTCCATGAGTTCTTGGATAAATCAATATTCGTGCAGTGGGAGGTCCCTGACTGCTGAAGGCGGGGTTTTCCAAGAAATCGTTGTAGATTTTTAGAACTAGTGGAAGTAGCCAAGCCGTATTTGGACTACTTAAGTAATGTCTTAATATGGTTATGATTTTAATGTCTATATAAGGATACAGACTTTTATACCTATATAAGGGCATGAATCGGGAAAATTACACTAGGGGCCTAACAAGCTATACAACAGTGCTGATTGGAATCCCAGTTTCTCACCCATTCATCAGCTGCTTGCCCTAGGTCTCTGGGGTCTGTCAGCTTAGAATCCACTAGTAGATACTAGCGTAACTTCTCTTCAGCACAATGAGTCATCCTCACCCTCCTGGATGTGGCTGGGAGAGTCGTACTTCCCCTCCCCTTCAATCTCTTCAGCTGCCCTAGTTCAGGATTTCAGGGACTTAACCGACTCTGTCTTCCTAATCTTGTTCAATACAGGCAGTCCCCTACACCTACACAGTATCCTAAACTCAGCCATCTTGAGTTTAGTCTGTTTAGCGAGGTCAAACTCAATTCCATCCCTTGTTTTGGATCACAACACCTATCAATCATAGTAAGAACAATTTATAAATATTAAAAGAAGAGTTTAGTCCAAATTCCCAAATTCCAAAAACTTCAAAACTTAAAAGATTTAATCTATGACAATTTAGACGATTTTAAAATGTTTTATTCACTTGACTGACCGGTGAACTATTAAATACAAGTCCGAATCCACACTAATGAAAACCAAATGTTGGAAAGTGGGTTATTATCAGTGGTAAATATGCATCTACCACTGGCAATAAGGCCACTAACACAGTGTAGGGCTCAGTACAGGTTTCAATAAATTATTCCTATGGTCAATCCTGGGAAGCTTGGATGCGAACAGACAGGCTTAACTTAAGAGACAGGTATGTAAAGTATTTAAAAACACCAATTCAGTAAATATGTAAGACACAACACACAGTAAAAATCCAACACCAGTTTATAAAAAAAGATAGTTTTATATTTAAAATGATACCAAAATGACAAAAATCCATTACAGGGAACAGGAGATATGAATTTTCAAATAATAAACAGTTTCTAGCACTTAGAAACCTATATCGCCACTCTGGGATAACTGGTCACACTTGACCGGGACAAAGTCTAAGTTTAAGGCTGACTAAGTTGGAGACATATGCTGATACACTGAGTGGGAGACCCAGTATCGCCACTCTGGGATAACTGGTCACACTTGACCGGGACAAAGTCTAAGTTTAAGGCTGACTAAGTTGGAGACCTATGCTGATACACTGAGTGAGAGACCCAGATCGAAATTTTACCATTGGACTTAGAAATATTTCTGGAGCTTTTTCTGCCAGCGTCCCTCAATGCTCTTCACCCATCCAGATTTAGTGAGGGTTTGCTGGCTTGACTTTCAGAGAGCTCCTGGTAAAACTCTGGATGTCAGACTTACATAACGCTTCAGCTGGATGAACCTGGAATCTGGACCTGGTTGCAAGTGGGGGTGGGCGGCTTGGGTTTCATAGTTGAGTCAGTTACCTTATGAAGCTTTTTTCCAAAGTTGGTCTAAACTTCTCCAAATTTCATTCCTGAAGTTCTTCTTGAGGGTCCAACGGGTCCAAAACACAGTTCAAGGGTCTGCAAGCTCCAAATGATCCTTGAAAGTTTGGGACCACAATTCCCACAATGCACCTGGCAAAACCCTTAAAAGTCCATGGGAAGCACTCCAGATAGGGGCCTCTTTGTGGTTGTGATGCAGGTGACCTCTGTTAGCATGTAGCGTGCAGGGAGTCCACTCTTTAATCCTTTAGAAACAGGTACATCCACAGGACTGTAGTCCCAGATTGTGCAGCAGGTGCAGTCTCTCCAAAGGCATGGTCTGATGGTGCAAATCATGTTTCCAGCATAGCAATCCTTTTGAGAGTGTTTGCACCTCTCCCATATTTATTCAGTGTTCTCTGGGGTCAAGCAGATGAGCACTCCTGTCCAATGAGGTGCAAGGCAACTCACCAGAGCATGACAACTTCCCCCAAAGTGGGGCATAAACGCACTATTCCTCCAAAATTCAACCTGGCTGAAATCTCAGCAGAGGAGTAAGAACTAATTAAACCAACCTCCAGAGGCTCATTTCTATAGCCCCCACCCTCTCACATCTGCAGATTCCTGCCTTAAACTGGATATCTGGCTGGGTCAGAGGATATGTTGTTAAATAGACCAAGCACTCCCTAACTGTCCTATTCCTCCTTTGAACTAAGACCCCTGACCCCTGCTCTGGCATTCCTGTGTAGCAGAGCTATCTCCAAGAGATAGCCTCTCCCCTGGTGTGACCCTTATCACTTCATCAAAGAAGCCTGGCTAAGCCTGCTAACTCTGAACAATCATGAAAGACTGCGAGATGGCTGAATTTTTGCTTACAGTAACATTCTCTTAAGTCTTTAATTGATAATGTAATTAATTTCTAGCAATATGTATGCTTTCATAAACTATTTCAATGTTAATCTATTGGGTTAGAAATCTACAATAGGGAAACTGCAATGTGCAATTTCACCCATCATCAGGGCATATTAAACATCTTTTATTAGATCCCTGCTTATAATCACATGATCCCCGACCCACCACTGGGACACCTATTAGAGACCTTATGTGTCGTGAATATGCACCAATAGTGTAGATCCTCACTCCACAGCCCTCATAGCACCAAAGTCGATTTTGGGAAGCACTGTTCTACAATGGGGAAGTGAAATGTGAAATGTCTCTATCCCCAGGGCCTATAAAACATCTTGTATACGAATCCTGCTCATAATTACATGACTCCCACCCTGGGAGACCTAGGGGAGTTCCTGGGGGTACAAAATATGCAAACATATTGTAGATTATAACTTCTAAGTGCCCCTACCCCGAAGTCAAGTTTGCAGTGAATTTACTCTTAAAAGCAGTGCTGAAAGGCAGGGTTGCTTTTAAAATGACCTCTGAAGTTCAGCAGTGCCCACATGTAAGTGCAGAAAGCGCTGCTGGCCTCTAAACTGCCATGCCCTATGATATACTAGGGAGTTAAAGGTAGGTGTAATCCCCTTGCCCTATTATCTACTAGATATTGATAGGGTAGGTTATGCTATCAGAAGTGTACTCTAATATATAGCGTACCCTAATGCATATCTGTGTTTCCACTTGTGTTTGCAACATTACACTGGCCAGGGGCCTGGTAAGACAGAGCCTAGGGACAGTCAGTGTCAGTTACCACCAGTACCAGTCAGCACAAAAATGGGGTGCACAGGGCACACAGGATGAATTTGCTACAAGTTGCTGATATTTAGATGCAACAATCACCATCGACTGCAATTTAAGTCTGTTTGTCCAGAGCACATAACAGAACTTTTGTGTTATGTGGTCCAGCTGCTTTTCCTGTTTCATAATTAAAAAACTACAAGTTTCCCATTTCTGGCATTCAATTATCTTTACCATATGTTCACACCTTCTCTTTTTGAGGCTTTTACAGCCATAATTCTTCAATCACTGCATTAGCTTGGTTCTTCTGCTGCGAATGAATAAGGCACATGTGCATCTTGTGGATGCTCTCCTCTCTGTAAGCTCTTTCAGGTGCAAGTGCAGCATTGGCTGAATTCCCCGATTGCAAGTCTGAAAAAGGAAGGCTAAAGGATTCTGTGAACACGGCAGGCTTATGTCAGTAAAGGCTCTGGCCCGTGGTGGGAGTGCTGCCAGGCGCTGAGATGGGGTGAGGGAGGGGCAGGGTGGGGGGTAGTAAACACCGGAATATGGCCACACAGACGTTAGTACACAAACAAATAGCCAAATGATACTGGCTCTAAGTGAGAATTATAAATGCAGGTTTGTGACCTTTGCCCTTTGAGGCCAAAGTTATCGAGGCTTAGTGATGGTGAAGTGCCACAAAAATTATGCAAACAGACACAACCTTGAATTGGGATTTAGCTTATAGTGCAAATGTTGATTTGCACTAGAAAGTAGCCCTTCCGTAACACAAAGTAGAGATGTGTGCTACAGAGAATTGTGGTAAAAATATATTCCTTCTTGAGACAGTTGTTACCTTGGAGAAAACCTTTCACTTCTCCAAACCTTTTTAATATTGCAATTTGTATAATGTACAACACACACACTCTATCAGTGCAGAACCATATGATGGACATCACACAGATTATTTTGCACTATATGTACAAGGATGTGCATGGTGAAAGGGCAGACCAAAGTGCACCAGTGCATGGGATGACAGCAGTATGGCTAAATCTTAGTAGATGTTTGTGCTGTGCTTCTTTCTACTTTTCATGCAATACTGCACAGAAACTTTGGGGCATATTACCAACAACTAGCGATAATTATCGTTGTGTTGTCTTAGCGGCAATATTGCTATCGCCGCCCTTCACCTGTTTTTATCACTGAGATACCTTGCTATTAGCAAGGTTTATCTCAGGAGTGATAAATAACAGGCAAAATGCGTGAATATCGCTGTCAATACAGCGATATTCAGGCATTACCATGACAATGCTCTTAGCCATGTTATCCACCTCTCATTGGATAACATGGCTAAGAACTGGTCAGGGCAGCCGTTAGCTTTTGGAGATATTCGCGCTTAGCGCGAATATTTCCAAAACTACGCCTGTGTTGATCATAGGCGATAGCGATTGCAGTGACTGTTTTCAGTCGCTGACATTTTGGCACGCCCACTTTGCATGTCATCAGGGATAATTATCGCTGACATGCAAAGTGGGCCCCAAAATGCCCGCTATCGCCTACAAGCTGTCGCTAACTGGTGTTAGCGACAGCTTGGCAATAGGGTGATAAAATTATCGCTGCTTCAGCGGCAAAAAGTCCCACTAAAGCGGCGATAATGGACCTTGGTAATATGCCCCTTTGTTCTATGAGCTGCTTGGTGTGACCTGTACCTATATCTGGCCATTAGTGTTTATGTTCTAGTAACCTAATATAAGCATTCTCATATTTCTTCATTTAATGCAAGCTTTTTTATTTGTGATATTTTCGTGTGATTCTATCCGTTTTTCTTAAACATGGTTATCCTTGTTTTGTTCTATGTAAGGATTTGTTTCTGATGTGCCTAATGTACTGCTGTGCCTAATAGATGAATTATTCTCACGTTATTCAACCCAACATCCCAAGAAGTGAGTACTGCCTGATCGCACACTGTTTAGCCAGTGTAATACAATCAAAATCACATATGTTTAAAATTGCAACTGAAGACAAGTATTGTGCTGGGGCTCAGTGAGACCTCGGTCCTTTTTAGGTCGAGCAGACGTACTCTCAATGCGTGAGCATTGAGGTGTCTGCTTCAGACCTATTGCTACCCGTATCTAGTTTTGAGGACACCAATCTGACACGAGCTTTTCTTTTCCAGTTTTGACCGTGTGAGCGCGCGTCTGAGGCGCGCATGCGCAGAGTAACTTGCTCACACACAGACAGCCCCCACCCCTCCCACCCCACCCCGGGACACATGCACACGCAGACAGGAAGGCACAGACACGCACGCGCGTGCCCCCCCGTGCCGCATCCACACACACGCACGCACGCACACACACACACACACACATACAGAGACCCCCCCCCCCCGCCGCATACATAGAAGGGCCCCCGGCCGCCGCATACATTCGGGACTCACCGGGTCGGCTGGCGCTGTGCCTAATGTACTGCTGTGCCTAATAGATGAATTATTCTCACGTTATTCAACCCAACATCCCAAGAAGTGAGTACTGCCTGATCGCACACTGTTTTAGCCAGTGTAATACAATCAAAATCACATATGTTTAAAATTGCAACTGAAGACAAGTATTGTGCTGGGGCTCAGTGAGACCTCGGTCCTTTTTAGGTCGAGCAGACGTACTCTCAATGCGTGAGCATTGAGGTGTCTGCTTCAGACCTATTGCTACCCGTATCTAGTTTTGAGGACACCAATCTGACACGAGCTTTTCTTTTCCAGTTTTGACCGCGTGAGCGCGCGTCTGAGGCGCGCATGCGCGGAGTAACTTGCTCACACACAGACAGCCCCCACCCCTCCCACCCCACCCCGGGACACATGCACACGCAGACAGGAAGGCACAGACACGCACGCGCGTGCCCCCCCGCGCCGCATCCACACACACGGACGCACGCACACACACACACACACACATACAGAGACACCACCCCCCCGCCGCGTACATAGAAGGGCCCCCGGCCACCGCATACATTCGGGACTCACCGGGTCGGCTGGCGCTCGGCGGCGGGCCGGTCTCTCCTTCTCCAGCGGGGGCTCCATCTTCTGCACGGGGCGCCATGGCTGGCACGGCATCTCCGGTCACAACAGGCAAAGCTTCCGCAAGGCAGTGGGGGTGGACACACCTCTTCCCGGCCCCGCCCACAACCAGGCGGCGGGCCGGACATCTGCTTCCGGTGTTTTCCTCCGGGCTGCGGCGGTGATTGTTCTCTCGTCTCCTCCTGTAATGCACCGTTCGCTCCTCTTGTATTTTGTTTGCTCACGATGATCACTTTTGCCTCATGTAATGTAACATTTGCTTTTGTAATTTGTTCACTTGTATTTATGTTGATTGTAAGGCTCGCTGATGGAGCATCTTCATTTTTAACATGGCCTTCGGGTCCAATTTCAGTTACATTTAGCATTTACATGTTTTTTTCAAGCGCGGTGCATTTGCTGGTAGACAGGTTTTCTGTCTCAGGCACGATGTGCTAATAAATGATAGGCGTGGGACTAAGGAACAGCACTATCGCTTTAGGATATGTGCTTGTTTGCCGACGTTGCAAGAAAGTTTAGTTCATAAAAAGAAAAAGGCCAATCTAAAATGTGTAGGTGCAGCAGAATATAAAGCGGACATAAAATGTGTTTCTTTAGAGTTGTCCCTGATATGAGCAATTAGAAGGCGTCTGACATTGATTCAGCTTGCTATAATTTTACAATTATTTCAGTAATGTTTCATCTAGCTTTACCCTATAAAAACCTCCAAGGTACCCTTGACAAATTGTGCTGATAGTCCTCAGAGAAGAAAAGAGACCGCAGTTCAAAACCCAACCAGCAGAATAGAGACAGCAATAGAGGCTGCCACTGCAGCCATGCACAATCATAGGATGGTGCTTGCATTGCTGCAGCTCATTTGTTGCATTCCTCCCAAGGCATGTTATTTACAAAAGTTTAAGCTATTGCCATTATAAATTACAATAACTGTTATTTAAGTATTAATTATTTAAAAAAATTAAAAGCTATTGTTATTTGTAATATCAATACATCTAAGTCACGTAAATACAAAACATGTTGCATTACAAATGCTATAGGTGTCACATTTGCAAAAGTTAAAAGGATTGGCATTGTAAATGACAAAGCTATTAATTTAGCTATTTTCAAAACCAACACAAATAAAAAATGTCATTACAAGACCAATAGCTCAAACTTTCCTAATGCGAGACCTATTGCATTGCAAATGCTTGTTCTCCTTCCTGCAGATTTCTATGCTATGTATACAAGCATTGTAGCCAAGAGGAATATACCAGAATGGAATGACTGAAATGTCTAGCTCATATCATGATCCTGAGGAGGTGTGGGGTCAAAATCAGGCTAAAAGTCAACATTAGCTAATAAAATAAGCTTCCTCTTTCTCTACCTCTTGAATGAATTCAGAGCTTCTTTACACCTGTGTCTTGCTATCTCAGCTTTACTGAAGTTTTGCTTATATTTTTTCTAGTTTATTTTGTATTTGTTAATTAATTATTTATTTGATTGATTTTTGCAGTTTTTAACAGTTGAAGGGAAAAGAGGTGGGGCACTGGGGCAGGGTGGTGGGGAGGGACAGTGGGGGAGTCAATAGATGACAAGAAAAAAAAAATAATAGTTACCTTGCACTCGCCGCATCGCCGAGTTGGCGATGCGGCGAGCACAAGGTGACTGTTTTGTTTACATTTTATTTTCCCCCGTCATCTGTCGAGTCCAACCCCATCCCACTGCTCCTATCTGCACCGGCCGCCACTGGTTTCAAAAGCTTGAACATGGCCCAAGTGTTTTAGAGCTTTTTACAGTTGAAGGACAGATTAACTGAAGTACAGGAATGGGATGTCAAAAGATCTATTTAATATATTTATACTAAAAACAAAAAGGAATATGTTCAAATGAGAGCGGGAACCTGAAAAACATCATTGCAAATTTGAATTACATATGACTTTTTGACTACCAAATTTTTGACCTTCAGTGTGAGTGAGTCTCAAAATCTGAGTCTCAGTCACAGGAAAGTCTTGGCAATTAGACTGAGCTTGCTAACTGTCAGTGTTTGCCTTTTAATATAAGGCCTCTACTGCACAATTGAGGAAAAACCAAAGCTATGTTTAAATTTGCAGTTTCCAACACACTGCATCCTCATCTTATATGGCTTCAAGATTTTTCATTATTACGTGGCTCAGCTCATAATCAGATTCATGTCTTTTGTCCTCTTGGCTGGGTCATGGTAATTAATCTGCTCGCCATTAGAGAAAAAAAACTGAACAAAAGAACAATTGTCAGTGATTGACTCAACTGCTGGATAAGGAAAGGGTGGTGAGGAAATCAGCATCTGGTAATTAGCTTGTCACACTGCACCTGGGACAGGACACCCTGAGCCCTCTAGAACAAAGCGGGATGGGTCAAACCTCTGGTGCTAACACAGTAGGGGCTTGCCTTTGAAGTTTGGTAGGAAGGGATAGGGCAGTGAAGTCAGGGGCGGAGTTGAGTCCCTCAGAGGAACTCTTTCCACAGAAAAATTAAAGCTGACATGTTGGATTGTCTCAGAAAACTGTGAATTGTGGTTAGGACAGTGGTAGAGGTATGACTGGATGGATGAGAAGATTGGTCTAGTGTACCTGGCATGTAGAGATTTCCACCCCCATTTAAAATGGTATGCATAAGGGAGAGTCAGTTGAGAAGTCCCGCACCAGGGAGATGATGAAAATAGGCAGGGTGCCCAGCTGGAAAGAGAAGCTACTTAATGCCCTACAAAGATGAACTAGGGACTTTGTCACAAGCTTACCCCCACTCCAATGCTCAGATGGGAGTCTTCAGGGCCAGTGGTACTACACTCCTTATTGCCCCATGAGCAACAGTTGGTGGAAAGAACTGCACTCCACTGTCCCACCACAGGATGTTTTGCAACACAGCCTGGAGGCTCTGAGGCATGGGAGCAGTGGCAGGAGGGTGACCTGCTGGTTGGTTGTGAATGGGTTGCAGGACCAGTAGGAACAGGGAGATTAGAAGACTTGCAAAATGTTCCCATTTAGACAGCAGGAAGCTTGAAAAAATGCAGCTAGGGCTGGCTACGAGGAGCATACATCACATGTTGAAGAAAATTGATCCAGCAAGACCTGAATTTTGCTGTTTATTTGAAGAAGACAAGGGAATAGGCACAAAGCTCTTTGCAGTCATTACCAATAGCATGCCTAGGGTGGACTAGGGCCAAGAGGTCATCCCAACTTTATTTATTAATCTTCTGGGGAGAAAGGCATGCCTGGGGTGGTCCTTTTTTGGGCCTCGAGACCCATCTCTCAGGGCCTGCTGCAACACAGGGTGCCTCAGGAAGGCATCTTACTTGGACAAAGAAGGAGGCCACTCCCTCGTGACTATTACAAATCTTGTCCGGAGTTTCAGAGGGCATTTCCATTAAAAACACCCAGGACAAGTCAGCATTAACTTAAGCATTCTTAGAGCTAGGGCTTTGGCTCTTGGGTTTTGGAGTGTGAGAATGCCTTATGGTTGGTCTTATACCTGCATTATGTGGTCTGAAAGAAGACTCTGATGCATATGATTGTGGTTGTTTTGAATAATAACACTTTATTATTTTATTATCAACATTGCTCATGCACATTTCAATGCTTATACTTATAATGATTGCTTTTGGGTATTGCTATTGTCCCCATCCATTTCAATTATGAGGTACTGATGAATCATAACACGTGCTTATTGTTGATAAGGTTGTCACACTCTCACAAAGTTAGTAGGCATGTCTCATACATATTAGAACATTGGAATGTTGGGAGCTCCATTGAAAACAATGGAGTGCTCTGGGCTTATAATGGCTGATATAAGCCTGGAGCTCCAACATTCCAATGTTACTTTGTTCACAGCTCTGGCTGTGAACAAAGGCTTCAAGGAACCTGAGGGGATTCCAATCCCCTCACGCTCCCAAAAGGCTTTGGTTTTTTTGTTAGAACATTCTGTCCTCTAGTGACAGAATGTTCTAATAGCCTTATAGCCCTTCGTAGATGGGCTATACCGCTATTAAAGTCCCTCTTCCTTGTTAAAGGCCCTCGCCTTCGGCTCGGGGCCTTTAACGCTGGAGAGGGCCTTTAATAGCCGGTATAGCCCTCTACGGCGGGCTATAAGGCTATATTAATGTGATGAGCTCTTTACATCTCCAATAGGCCTGCACTGTATATAATGACAATACCTTATAGTATGATGCTACCTCTGGTACAGATGGGTAGTATTGTGATTATGAGGGTAAGGACTCACTTGTATGAAGTGTGATATGAGGGTGTCACCAACGGTTTTCCACTTACCAGATGTATATGTCTTTGTTAGACTGGCATCCATTGCATGGTATTCGATGATACTTTTTGTCTTTACCCCTTCTGTTTTGCTGAATTTGTTTGTGTTGGCCTTAGGACTCTATGCACTTTACCACTGCTAAAGAGTGTAAAAATGCTTGTGCTCTCTCCTTTAAACTTGGTAAAATTGGCCTACATCTAATTAGCTCATTTTACTTACTTGTACATCCCTGGTAAATGGTACCACCAGAACCCATGGCATGTTCATTAAATCCAATGAGTGGATCTGGAGCACTCATTGTGCCACCCTCTGAAGTGGCACTTTAAAAATATGTCTCAGGGCTGCCACTGCAGCCTGTAATCCAGTTTTAAACTGATGTTTTTACTTGGAAAAATATTTTTTTTTGTGCCAGGCCTAAATCTTCCTTTTTAATACTTAAAAGTCATCCCTAGGCTAAGCCCTAAAGACTCACAGGGCATGGTGCATTTTGTTAAACAAGTAGGACATGTGTAGCTATGTTTTACATTACCTGGTAGTAAATAGCCTCCTAAAGTTATTTTTCACTGTTTTAAGGCAAATCTCCCCCATTCATTACCTGTGGGTTATCTTAATATATTTAAAAGGGCTACATTTATATTGGAAGCAGATAGGGATATAATGTGTACACTCATAATTTGTAATTTTAAATCCGCTTTAATTGTAAAGTCGGATTGTAAGTCACAATTCTGAAAATGCCACTTTTAGAAACTTGGCATTTTCCCATCTCAAAGTGACCACACTAGCCCCAGACTTTACTGGGCATGGGAACTAAAGGCAGAAAGGGCGCCAGGAGCAGGCCAGCCTCCCAACTGTAATACACAAATGAGGCCGCTCCCGGTATTATGATCTAAAGGGTGCTCAAGGTTGTTTTGCGTGTGTTAGTATAGACTTCTTACAAAAAGTTTAGGACTGGCCTAACACACCGCCTGGTGTCATACTTCGTCATCGGCCATCCTCGCCCTCTTAAAACTTGGTTTGATAGAGGGCGGCCATTCACCGGGCAACAATGATGCACTTCTAAACTAAGTGGGGGCCCGAAGGGAGTGAGTGGGATTTAAAAAACATTACAGTTGCCAGCGCGAATATTTCCAAAACTACGCCTGTGTTGATCATAGGCGATAGCGATTGCAGTGACTGTTTTCAGTCGCTGACATTTTGGCACGCCCACTTTGCATGTCATCAGGGATAATTATCGCTGACATGCAAAGTGGGCCCCAAAATGCCCGCTATCGCCTACAAGCTGTCGCTAACTGGTGTTAGCGACAGCTTGGCAATAGGGTGATAAAATTATCGCTGCTTCAGCGGCAAAAAGTCCCACTAAAGCGGCGATAATGGACCTTGGTAATATGCCCCTTTGTTCTATGAGCTGCTTGGTGTGACCTGTACCTATATCTGGCCATTAGTGTTTATGTTCTAGTAACCTAATATAAGCATTCTCATATTTCTTCATTTAATGCAAGCTTTTTTATTTGTGATATTTTCGTGTGATTCTATCCGTTTTTCTTAAACATGGTTATCCTTGTTTTGTTCTATGTAAGGATTTGTTTCTGATGTGCCTAATGTACTGCTGTGCCTAATAGATGAATTATTCTCACGTTATTCAACCCAACATCCCAAGAAGTGAGTACTGCCTGATCGCACACTGTTTTAGCCAGTGTAATACAATCAAAATCACATATGTTTAAAATTGCAACTGAAGACAAGTATTGTGCTGGGGCTCAGTGAGACCTCGGTCCTTTTTAGGTCGAGCAGACGTACTCTCAATGCGTGAGCATTGAGGTGTCTGCTTCAGACCTATTGCTACCCGTATCTAGTTTTGAGGACACCAATCTGACACGAGCTTTTCTTTTCCAGTTTTGACCGCGTGAGCGCGCGTCTGAGGCGCGCATGCGCAGAGTAACTTGCTCACACCCAGACAGCCCCCACCCCTCCCACCCCACCCCGGGACACATGCACACGCAGACAGGAAGGCACAGACACGCACGCGCGTGCCCCCCCGCGCCGCATCCACACACACGCACGCACGCACACACACACACACACACATACAGAGACACCACCCCCCCCCGCCGCATACATAGAAGGGCCCCCGGCCGCCGCATACATTCGGGACTCACCGGGTCGGCTGGCGCTCGGCGGCGGGCCGGTCTCTCCTTCTCCAGCGGGGGCTCCATCTTCTGCACGGGGCGCCATGGCTGGCACGGCATCTCCGGTCACAACAGGCAAAGCTTCCGCAAGGCAGTGGGAGTGGACACACCTCTTCCCGGCCCCGCCCACAACCAGGCGGCGGGCCGGACATCTGCTTCCGGTGTTTTCCTCCGGGCTGCGGCGGTGATTGTTCTCTCGTCTCCTCCTGTAATGCACCGTTCGCTCCTCTTGTATTTTGTTTGCTCACGATGATCACTTTTGCCTCATGTAATGTAACATTTGCTTTTGTAATTTGTTCACTTGTATTTATGTTGATTGTAAGGCTCGCTGATGGAGCATCTTCATTTTTAACATGGCCTTCGGGTCCAATTTCAGTTACATTTAGCATTTACATGTTTTTTTCAAGCGCGGTGCATTTGCTGGTAGACAGGTTTTCTGTCTCAGGCACGATGTGTTAATAAATGATAGGCGTGGGACTAAGGAACAGCACTATCGCTTTAGGATATGTGCTTGTTTGCCGACGTTGCAAGAAAGTTTAGTTCATAAAAAGAAAAAGGCCAATCTAAAATGTGTAGGTGCAGCAGAATATAAAGCGGACATAAAATGTGTTTCTTTAGAGTTGTCCCTGATATGAGCAATTAGAAGGCGTCTGACATTGATTCAGCTTGCTATAATTTAACAATTATTTCAGTAATGTTTCATCTAGCTTTACCCTATAAAAACCTCCAAGGTACCCTTGACAAATTGTGCTGATAGTCCTCAGAGAAGAAAAGAGACCGCAGTTCAAAACCCAACCAGCAGAATAGAGACAGCAATAGAGGCTGCCACTGCAGCCATGCACAATCATAGGATGGTGCTTGCATTGCTGCAGCTCATTTGTTGCATTCCTCCCAAGGCATGTTATTTACAAAAGTTTAAGCTATTGCCATTATAAATTACAATAACTGTTATTTAAGTATTAATTATTTAAAAAAATTAAAAGCTATTGTTATTTGTAATATCAATACATCTAAGTCACGTAAATACAAAACATGTTGCATTACAAATGCTATAGGTGTCACATTTGCAAAAGTTAAAAGGATTGGCATTGTAAATGACAAAGCTATTAATTTAGCTATTTTCAAAACCAACACAAATAAAAAATGTCATTACAAGACCAATAGCTCAAACTTTCCTAATGCGAGACCTATTGCATTGCAAATGCTTGTTCTCCTTCCTGCAGATTTCTATGCTATGTATACAAGCATTGTAGCCAAGAGGAATATACCAGAATGGAATGACTGAAATGTCTAGCTCATATCATGATCCTGAGGAGGTGTGGGGTCAAAATCAGGCTAAAAGTCAACATTAGCTAATAAAATAAGCTTCCTCTTTCTCTACCTCTTGAATGAATTCAGAGCTTCTTTACACCTGTGTCTTGCTATCTCAGCTTTACTGAAGTTTTGCTTATATTTTTTCTAGTTTATTTTGTATTTGTTAATTAATTATTTATTTGATTGATTTTTGCAGTTTTTAACAGTTGAAGGGAAAAGAGGTGGGGCACTGGGGCAGGGTGGTGGGGAGGGACAGTGGGGGAGTCAATAGATGACAAGAAAAAAATAATAATAGTTACCTTGCACTCGCCGCATCGCCGAGTTGGCGATGCGGCGAGCACAAGGTGACTGTTTTGTTTACATTTTATTTTCCCCCGTCATCTGTCGAGTCCAACCCCATCCCACTGCTCCTATCTGCACCGGCCGCCACTGGTTTCAAAAGCTTGAACATGGCCCAAGTGTTTTAGAGCTTTTTACAGTTGAAGGACAGATTAACTGAAGTACAGGAATGGGATGTCAAAAGATCTATTTAATATATTTATACTAAAAACAAAAAGGAATATGTTCAAATGAGAGCGGGAACCTGAAAAAAATCATTGCAAATTTGAATTACATATGACTTTTTGACTACCAAATTTTTGACCTTCAGTGTGAGTGAGTCTCAAAATCTGAGTCTCAGTCACAGAAAAGTCTTGGCAATTAGACTGAGCTTGCTAACTGTCAGTGTTTGCCTTTTAAAATAAGGCCTCTACTGCACAATTGAGGAAAAACCAAAGCTATGTTTAAATTTGCAGTTTCCAACACACTGCATCCTCATCTTATATGGCTTCAAGATTTTTCATTATTACGTGGCTCAGCTCATAATCAGATTCATGTCTTTTGTCCTCTTGGCTGGGTCATGGTAATTAATCTGCTCGCCATTAGAGAAAAAAAACTGAACAAAAGAACAATTGTCAGTGATTGACTCAACTGCTGGATAAGGAAAGGGTGGTGAGGAAATCAGCATCTGGTAATTAGCTTGTCACACTGCACCTGGGACAGGACACCCTGAGCCCTCTAGAACAAAGCGGGATGGGTCAAACCTCTGGTGCTAACACAGTAGGGGCTTGCCTTTGAAGTTTGGTAGGAAGGGATAGGGCAGTGAAGTCAGGGGCGGAGTTGAGTCCCTCAGAGGAACTCTTTCCACAGAAAAATTAAAGCTGACATGTTGGATTGTCTCAGAAAACTGTGAATTGTGGTTAGGACAGTGGTAGAGGTATGACTGGATGGATGAGAAGATTGGTCTAGTGTACCTGGCATGTAGAGATTTCCACCCCCATTTAAAATGGTATGCATAAGGGAGAGTCAGTTGAGAAGTCCCGCACCAGGGAGATGATGAAAGTAGGCATGGTGCCCAGCTGGAAAGAGAAGCTACTTAATGCCCTACAAAGATGAACTAGGGACTTTGTCACAAGCTTACCCCCACTCCAATGCTCAGATGGGAGTCTTCAGGGCCAGTGGTACTACACTCCTTATTGCCCCATGAGCAACAGTTGGTGGAAAGAACTGCACTCCACTGTCCCACCACAGGATGTTTTGCAACACAGCCTGGAGGCTCTGAGGCATGGGAGCAGTGGCAGGAGGGTGACCTGCTGGTTGGTTGTGAATGGGTTGCAGGACCAGTAGGAACAGGGAGATTAGAAGACTTGCAAAATGTTCCCATTTAGACAGCAGGAAGCTTGAGAAAATGCAGCTAGGGCTGGCTACGAGGAGCATACATCACATGTTGAAGAGCATTGATCCAGCAAGACCTGAATTTTGCTGTTTATTTGAAGAAGACAAGGGAATAGGCACAAAGCTCTTTGCAGTCATTACCAATAGCATGCCTAGGGTGGACTAGGGCCAAGAGGTCATCCCAACTTTATTTATTAATCTTCTGGGGAGAAAGGCATGCCTGGGGTGGTCCTTTTTTGGGCCTCGAGACCCATCTCTCAGAGCCTGCTGCAACACAGGGTGCCTCAGGAAGGCATCTTACTTGGACAAAGAAGGAGGCCACTCCCTCGTGACTATTACAAATCTCGTCCGGAGTTTCAGAGGGCATTTCCATTAAAAACACCCAGGACAAGTCAGCATTAACTTAAGCATTCTTAGAGCTAGGGCTTTGGCTCTTGGGTTTTGGAGTGTGAGAATGCCTTATGGTTGGTCTTATACCTGCATTATGTGGTCTGAAAGAAGACTCTGATGCATATGATTGTGGTTGTTTTGAATAATAACACTTTATTATTTTATTATCAACATTGCTCATGCACATTTCAATGCTTATACTTATAATGATTGCTTTTGGGTATTGCTATTGTCCCCATCCATTTCAATTATGAGGTACTGATGAATCATAACACGTGCTTATTGTTGATAAGGTTGTCACACTCTCACAAAGTTAGTAGGCATGTCTCATACATATTAGAACATTGGAATGTTGGGAGCTCCATTGAAAACAATGGAGTGCTCTGGGCTTATAATGGCTGATATAAGCCTGGAGCTCCAACATTCCAATGTTACTTTGTTCACAGCTCTGGCTGTGAACAAAGGCTTCAAGGAACCTGAGGGGATTCCAATCCCCTCACGTTCCCAAAAGGCTTTGGTTTTTTTGTTAGAACATTCTGTCCTCTAGTGACAGAATGTTCTAATAGCCTTATAGCCCTTCGTAGATGGGCTATACCGCTAGTAAAGTCCCTCTTCCTTGTTAAAGGCCCTCGCCTTCGGCTCGGGGCCTTTAACGCTGGAGAGGGCCTTTAATAGCCGGTATAGCCCTCTACGGCGGGCTATAAGGCTATATTAATGTGATGAGCTCTTTACATCTCCAATAGGCCTGCACTGTATATAATGACAATACCTTATAGTATGATGCTACCTCTGGTACAGATGGGTAGTATTGTGATTATGAGGGTAAGGACTCACTTGTATGAAGTGTGATATGAGGGTGTCACCAACGGTTTTCCACTTACCAGATGTATATGTCTTTGTTAGACTGGCATCCATTGCATGGTATTCGATGATACTTTTTGTCTTTACCCCTTCTGTTTTGCTGAATTTGTTTGTGTTGGCCTTAGGACTCTATGCACTTTACCACTGCTAAAGAGTGTAAAAATGCTTGTGCTCTCTCCTTTAAACTTGGTAAAATTGGCCTACATCTAATTAGCTCATTTTACTTACTTGTACATCCCTGGTAAATGGTACCACCAGAACCCATGGCATGTTCATTAAATCCAATGAGTGGATCTGGAGCACTCATTGTGCCACCCTCTGAAGTAGCACTTTAAAAATATGTCTCAGGGCTGCCACTGCAGCCTGTAATCCAGTTTTAAACTGATGTTTTTACTTGGAATTTTTTTTTTTTTGTGCCAGGCCTAAATCTTCATTTTTAATACTTAAAAGTCATCCCTAGGCTAAGCCCTAAAGACTCACAGGGCATGGTGCATTTTGTTAAACAAGTAGGACATGTGTAGCTATGTTTTACATTACCTGGTAGTAAATAGCCTCCTAAAGTTATTTTTCACTGTTTTAAGGCAAATCTCTCCCATTCATTACCTGTGGGTTATCTTAATATATTTAAAAGGGCTACATTTATATTGGAAGCAGATAGGGATATAATGTGTACACTCATAATTTGTAATTTTAAATCCGCTTTAATTGTAAAGTCGGATTGTAAGTCACAATTCTGAAAATGCCACTTTTAGAAACTTGGCATTTTCCCATCTCAAAGTGACCACACTAGCCCCAGACTTTACTGGGCATGGGAACTAAAGGCAGAAAGGGCGCCAGGAGCAGGCCAGCCTCCCAACTGTAATACACAAATGAGGCCGCTCCCGGTATTATGATCTAAAGGGTGCTCAAGGTTGTTTTGCGTGTGTTAGTATAGACTTCTTACAAAAAGTTTAGGACTGGCCTCACACACCGCCTGGTGTCATACTTTGTCATCGGCCATCCTCGCCCTCTTAAAACTTGGTTTGATAGAGGGCGGCCATTCACCGGGCAACAATGATGCACTTCTAAACTAAGTGGGGGCCCGAAGTGAGTGAGTGGGATTTAAAAACATTACAGTTGCCAAACTAAATTTTAATGGAACAGGTAGCTGTATGGTATTAAAAAAAAGTGAACGGTGATAAGAAAGATCGCTTCAAGATTTTTCGTCGAGACACCTGGTAGTGGTAGGAGACAACCTGTCTCTGGCCACTACATTTCTGACAACACAGAAGTGCGTTCCCAAAGATCAAGCATTAAGTTTCAACCAGTTCTCTTTCATCCAGACGTTGATTCAGCCATACAACCTTTGAACTTTTTTGTATTCTGCATAGGACAACACTTGGAAATATGCAATTTAAAACAAAAGAGTCAAAGCAGTATGTATCAGCCCTATTTAGCGCAGTCTTTTCACCAAGCGGGAAGGAGATACCATATCAAAGGATTGTAGCAGGTCCAACATTACCAAAATGGCTGAACCTCTTTGATCCACCTGGCAATGAATGGAATCTAAAGCAACGTACTATTACCACTCTGAAAACGATTCCTGAGAGGGGTCCAAAAGGTCATAGGTGATGATGAAATTGGCCAATTCCTGGTTGGTGTATTAAACAAAATCTTAGCTGACACAGACAAGAGACAGGTCGGACAAAGATTTGTTAAGTCATCAGAATCTCCATTGGTTTCTTTTTGGAGAGGATACCAATTGTCTGCTTCCAGAGTTGGGGAAATACTTCCTTTATTAGTATCTGATTATATATCTTTTCAAAGAAAGGCAGCAATCTGGTCCAGTACAAGTTGTAAGATTCTGGACAGATATGGATCATCAGGTGAACCTGATGTCATGTGCATGAGAAGATTTGTAACATTTAGGTGAGATATGGGGGAAGTGAACAACATAGCAGCAGATACCCTGTCAATCAAATCCTCATCTTACCCTTTAAAGGAGTGACTATCCTCATTCACATTGAAATCAGAAAAGATCTTCAAGTTCTTAGCCCTAAAATAAGCAGCGCAGCTGTTACAAAAGCCTTGTGATTTTTCCACAGATTGCTGTACCAGAGGAGTGAAAGGATTTTTAACCACTTAAAAGAGTTAATTGGTAGTATTGGTGGCTTATCTTATTTTAGTAAAACAGTAGAGAGACTTGGCAGCCCAAAAAGCAGGTTTGTACATAACTCTGTACTTATGTTTCTCAAGTTAAGATTGCCCTCCACCTCCGTTCTTGCCTCCGACTCTTTCTTCTGAGGTCTTGTAATTCCTCTGTGAACCAAAGAGCAGATGCCCTAGTTCTGTTAACAGTCTTATATAGAATGGGGGTGAGCTGATCGATTGTGTTCATCACCCAAACATTGAAATCCTCTGCTGTTGGTTCTAAAAAACCATGATTTCTTACTATTGACTCGTTAAGTGCAGATTCCATGTCTTTGGAGGAGTTTTTGCTCCAACTTCTGGGTGAAATGGGTTTGCACTGCTTCTGTTCTATTTCTCATGCAGAGTGATTTTAAAAGTTACCGCTTGATAATCTGTCCAACTTAACGGGAGAAGATCTCTCATCACCAGAGCCAAGAGATTGACAAAAACACCTTCTAATATATGGCCTGCTACATGGATAGAGGAGTTAACCAATTGAGAAAATCCAAACTCCTTCATGAGATTTAAGAACATAGCAGAATCTTTGCACTCTGTGTCTTCCTAATGGAAATTAGAATTACCCAAATAGCAAAATTGGGGTTTGCAATTTGGGGTTCCAGTGCTTGGTTCCGTGCCTCAATTAACTGAATATGATAGCCAGGGGGGTAGTAGACCAAAAGCCCTGAGAAAGTAGATTTATTATTGGCTTTGATTCTAAACCACGCCACCTCATGGTTGGCATGAGAAATCAAGCTAGTTGTAGGCTTTTCTGTTGCGTCCTGACAGCAAGATGTGGACAGTTTTGGTCATCCTGACAGGATGACTGGGGAGGGCCTGTAAGCAGACACGCTTGCACTTTAAAGGGCTTTGCCTCCTGAACACCCAGAAAAAAACCTGACACCAGTGTATTGAGGCCTTCATGGGCTCACATTGGTTCTCCATTTTAGTTTTTATATTTTATACATTTTAGGCTGACATCATTTTAGCATGTTAATGTTATATGTTTTGCTTGCACAATTTTATTCTGAGAAGATGCTGTACATTCTGCTTATTTTTAGAAAGTCTTTCCTGCTACATAAGGCTAAGCCTAGGAACAACAGAACAAGATATCCTAGTGCTTGCATTGGGCGTCAGGAGACAGCTTCCAACACCCAGTCACATTATTAAAGCAGAGCTGTACCTCTTACAGTGGTTTTATTGAATAAACATTGCACAGTCCCTTAAAGACTCAGAGGGGCATTCCAGCCACGACAGTCCTGGAACGAATGCTGTGTTCGACATGCAACTATAATTATGCTGCTCTTCTATCCTACTAAGGTGAAGTGCCAATTTGACATCAGGCTGATTCTTTGGTCCAGTTATCCATGTATGGAGACTCAGGTTAACCTAAGAGATCAGGCAGAGGGTGCATCAACCATGCCCTCAGAGGAGGAACAGAAATCAGTTTGCCATGTTTGGACTGTTTATTCTTTTCATTATGTTCCTCAACCTCGGTATGTTGCTTTGTTTTATCTGCCTAATAATTGCAGATCATTCTTTCTATTGAAGATTACGATTTTTCAATAAACATTTTGAAACCTCAATTTGCATCTTTCCTCGTGTTTACCATGGGCATTTATAAGTAAACAACAAAGTTGGTAAGATCTGTTTCCACTATTCCCTTGTAGCAGGGTTTCTGTTCTCCCACAGAACTGTGCACAGAGGATTGGAACCTCAGCGAATTAGGGTGACCCAAAACTCACCTTAGTACCCAACAAACCCCTTACCGAGCTAGCTACAGTGTCTCATTGGTCATAACAAACTCCCAATGTTTAGACAAACCAGAACATGAACTTACAAAACCTCAGGTTACGTGGAACACATGAGCACTCTTTCGTTATACAATCATTTCAAACCAGAACATGGAGTAAATGAGGACACGTGCACATTTGAAATATTTATTTACTAATGCCGTTTCCTCAGACGCAGTATCTTAGATAATACAAGGAAACATATTATCAGAAGCAAAGTTATCAACATAGTTACTAGACCATAGAAAGCAAATGGTGACAGCATGTTAACATGCTGTAATGAATAAGGGTTAACAACACTTATTTCTCACCCTCCCTAACTCACATATTATATTAATAGCTAAGAAGGTCTCTTTGGGTTTTAGCAGGGCGGGCCCATACCTCAAGATCCTAGAATGAAGGGATCACATCAGCATACACCAGCTCTCTCTGCATGCGAACAGCTTCAAGTGTGTTTGTGTGCTTCAAGCAAAGCAATATAAAACCCGCCTAAAGCCCAAAGTTGGCAGAAGCTGCACTTATGTTATGTCTATGAAGGCGCGAAGATCAGACCTCATAACAATTCTATATCGTGTTATTCCTGAAGCTTCAGCACTCTCTGTACAGACATAGTTTATTAAGCAAAGCTGATATCAGAGTAATAACATATTATTCTCCTGTAAACCACAACGAACTACTAGGTTGAAAGCTAAATCAACAATTAAGTGTCGTGTGCAGAAGCAGCAAAAGGAAAAATGGCGTTTAAACATGTAATGAGCCTATGCTATCTTAACACATTATAAAGATATACAGTAGCTATATGACACCCCCCCATGATCCGAGGACGGATAAGATAAGATAAGATAAGGGCAACTTCATGAAAGCAGAGTTCAAGAACGATGAACAACGTTACAATCTTATAAAGTGACGGAAAAGACTACAAAACCAAAAAGTCAAAATGTCATTATTTAGTGACAAATAGCACTCAAGTCAATAGGTCCGGGAGGTGAATAGTGGCAAATAGCACTCAAGTCAATAGGTCCGGGAGGTCAATAGTGGCAAATAGCACTCAAGTCAATAGGACTGGGAGGTTAAAAAAAAAAAAAGGAAATGAAATAGGTGGCATCATCATAAATCAAGAAAGAAAGTTAAGGCAAGACTGAATACGAAAAATATGCAGCAAGAGCCTCCAACAAGAAATCCCCGTCTTCATCTGAAAACAGTTCAGCCATCCAATTCAAAAGAGGAAAGGTCAAACGTGTTCTCCCAGTACCGGAGCCTCTATTACCATCAGAGGACAACTCGGTGGGTTTTCAAGAAAGCTCAGTGCCAAGAAATCTTGCGCTGCTGTAAGAATGTTACAAGGACCCATTAGTCCATGCATCGCTGCTAAGGCCATAATCCTGTCGCCAGCACAAACCAACTCGTGAGTAATGATGGGACTCATCAGCTGATTAAAGTCGACTTCAGGAGAAACCGGTCCGCAGAGACACAAATCAATGGCCCAGTCAAAATCACAGCTTAGGCAATGAAACACAGGCTGGGCACAGGTGAAGTAGGAAAATCGAAACGATAATCCATATGCCGTGCTTAAAATCGCAAGCGGCAGCGTGCCATAATATTCAAGCATCCGGTTGCGAAACAGCGCCAGGAGGGGCTGGGCGGCTCCTTCCACATGTGGGGCATCCATATTTAAGGAAGCAAACAATCACTAGAACGGCTGCCGCAAGTGCCAGTAAAACCGGGAATCCACCAAACAAACTCGAAAAAATGGAATGAAAGAAAGCAGGGATGACTCCAAAGATTTTTTCAAATGAAGTTACAAGACCACTGCTAACAGTTTTAAAAAAATGCGCCAGCCCAGTTGTGGAGGACGCGTTAAAGATAGAATGTACCATCTCGCTGAAATGCAACGGTAAATTAGTATTTAAAAGGGCCTGAACCTCAGTCCGGGTATTAGCTATGTGAAGAACGAAAGTTTCCCTAGCCGAACTCAAGGCCACTTCTTTCTGGGACAATAGAGCCCTTATCCTGCTCATGCCGTTGAACTCTGCTGTCAAGGTTGGGATGCGTGGCCAGATGGAAACATCCCTATTTTCATGTGTGGGTGGGTACAGAACATTTCTGCAGCATACTACACACTCAGTTACGGTCACCACATAAGCAACACCACTAATTAACCCGCAACAATCTTCATTATTTAAAAGCAAATAACTTCCATTTCCCAGCAAGGTAAAAGTCGGGGTGATTGCAGGAACTGGAGTCCCTTTTAAAACACAGGCTAAGTTTGGCCGGGCTTGGTTACAAGAACCGTGCAATTGTATATGCCTACACATTAGCGAATGGTCTGGTGTTTCTGTACACTCCTCTCCATTTAGATAAACCTCCTGTCCGTCTTTCAAACATCTATAAGTGAAAGGAAGGGACCAGACTTCATGGAGAAATGCACTACCTAAGGGCTCATAGCGACCTATGGCAACATATCTCATACAATTTGTAAATTTATACAAAGCAAAAGGTAAAGTTATTAAACCGTGGATAAGCCACGTTGCAGCGTTGGCCTCTGCCACAGAAAAAGGCAAGGACTCCAATCTCTCAATATGTAACATAGAAAATGAAGCATCTCGCATGGAAAGCAAGCGCTGCTTGTCAGTCAAATTAAAGGGGGCAAAGAGAGAAGAAACATTCATGTAGGCCCATGGCACCTAGCCAGATTTAAGTGTTTGAAGGGTCCATGCAAACTGCATGATAGAACGCAATTGATTCTGACCATGGTACAACATAGACACTTCATCATGTACAATATCTACTACAGAAGACACAATACTATCTAAGGTGTAAATGCGGGAAGAAAGCATGTTAATACTATTATCTACCACAGCAAGCACTTTTTCTAGATTGGCTTGATCTATAGCTCTAAGGCGTGTCGCAGCCTCAATCTGTGATGTCTTCCAGATTTCATTGTAAACAGCATATATCAATCTTTTTGATCTACCACTAGCCGGGCCCTTTATGAAATCATTTAAATCTACATCATCATTCAGCTTTGCAAGATGTAATTTAACTGCAGACAATGTTGAATGTTTCAGCCAATTCTGACACAATTTGCCCACCGAGTAAGTTGTGACAGAATGCTCAGTTTCAAAACGTGGATCAGGTCTGACCTGTGTAAGCTATCAGATAAACCTAGAAAACGGTGCTGGCATGAATCAGCACTCCTGTGCCACATCAGCCAACCTTTCGGATCCATACTGGATATGTTAAAGGATGAATTCAGCAATAGGGTTTGCAAGTCCCTAATCGAAAAATTAGTATAATTACACCAGCCAGAATATTCTTCTAACTCTGGGATGGTCGGAGAATTTAATTTTTTAGAAGTAGCCAATCCAAAGCACGTCGTTTGTGAAATAGAGGAATTCAAAAACAACATTTGATTCGGGATGAGACAAGCACGGTGCAAAGCTTCAGAGCCTTGTACCTGCCAGCTTTTAGAACCCCAAACAGATTTTAAGTCAATAGTTTCCTTCCATAATTCATAGCCGCCAACAGCTAGCTGATCAAGAAAGGACTTCGAATGCAATAATTTGGTATCGGTAAGTCTAACCTTGGACATAGGTTTCTGTGTCATTTTGAAATAAAAGGACTCGGGATTAGACTGATTGAAGTCAGTAAAATAAGTGTACTTTTTCAAAAAAGTACTCGAACTGCCTTGTTTAGGAGCTGGGCAATGCTCCCATTGTGTATAATTTACAGTATTCCTTCTGGATGCTGTTTTATGTAAGAAGTGATTGCCAAAATGTTGAAAGCAAAACAAATCACCATAATGAGCAGATTTTAAGGTACAAATCTTCCGCATCAAAGGCAGCATAGTATTTCAAATCAGAAAACAAAGACTCTACGGCCTGAACATCCCAATCATCAGAACATATGTTTTGTTTCACTACATCCCCCATGTTAACTCTAAGCACATTGGGGACATTAACAACCTCGGTAGGGCCATGAATTTGAAACCTAACGGCATCCCACACTATCCCATCAAGGACAGGCCAAGCAGTGATGTTAACAAATGTCAAGTCTCTTTTCAATCTGTGCGCAGAATGCGATGAGGACATAGTGTCCGTTCATAATTCGGAAAAAATAAAACACAAACCCAATTGACATAAAAAGGTAAATTGAAAAAAGCACCAGCCAAATATATGTCCAAGGGGGAATTAAAAAATGTTTTTTAAATAAGTTGGCATAAACTGCAAAACGTGAGGGTACTTTCGAGGCATTGGAAACAGTGTCAAAATGAAAATCTGGATTCTGTGGCCAAACGGGCTTGCAGGTCAGGCATGGACAAGTCAGTGGGGTAAGTATAGTCTATTTCATCCAGGTCTGTACCGGGCAAAGTACTTAATAAAGGACTGGAAATTGCAGGTAATTCGATGGTCACTTCAGTATCACGATTAGAAGCAGTGGGCAAAACTGAATTTCTCACAATGGAAGGACAGGAAACAGCCGGTGTCATGCTAAGAAGAATCGGCCACTCTGTGTTCTTGACATTGTCAATTGAGATAAACCTGTTTTCCTTACGACCAGCAAGTGGTGGTAAAATGACTGTTCTTGTGCCCTTCACTCCAAGGACCGGAACCGGGGCTCAATAGGAAGGACCAAATTCTTTCTTGTTATCGATCTTCTATCGAACCAGTTCTCCAACTTGGGGTAGCCAGCCGACTACCGGGATCTGCAACGCAACATCCGATGTGGAGGGCAAATGTTCCTTAGCAAGACTGTCTCCGGTCTTTTGTAGATCCTGTAAAACATTACAATGTTCATCTACGTCAAAGGTTGTGGCGCAAGCCACGCAGTCTAGACCGTCAAGGTCAGGGACGTACATCTTGATGCCAAAGAGCATTTCGTATGGGGTCCGCCCACCCAGAGACCTTCTAGGGAGATTATTAAGAGCACGCTGCACGCCATTGAGGTGGGTCAGCCAGTTTCTGCCAGTGCCTATAACTCGAGCTGTCAAAGATTGCTTTAAATCACGGTTCATTCGCTCCACTACACTATTACCCTCAGGTCTGTAGGGAGACGAAAACTTGACTTGGACCCCCATCGAAGTCATGGCATCCTTATACGCCTTAGAGGCGAAAGCCGGACCCTGATCCGAATGGAAGGTACCACAGGCTAAAATCCCTACAAAGATGCGCAAATCTCTAATGACAGTCCGTGAATCAGCGCTGCGATGGGGCCAGACCCACACAAAACGTGTGCATGAATCAACTGCTACTAAGATGTACTTATACGCAGTATCAGAGGAAAAAGGACCGCAGTGATCTAAATAAATACAACCTAGCAGTTTATTAGAAATGTACAACTGTGTCTGTGGCGGACGCGTAGCAGTCAAAGGTTTAATCTGCTGACAAATGTCACAAAGAAGAACATAATCACGCGTCTGTTTGTACAGTCCCCGCCACCAGAAACGTTGTTGTAATCGAGTTACAGTGGCCGAGACGCCCGAATGTGCAGATGCCACACCTTCATGAGCCGCTGTAATCAAGTCAGCCCTGCGATCCGTGTTGGGAATCAAACGTTCCCCAACATCAGGAGTTTTCACAAAAGGAACCTTATTGGGACTTAAGTGGTATGTGCACTTCGAAGGGAACCCCGTAGGATGTTTACCTCCCTTCTCAGTGGCAGCAACAGCCGCCAAGATGTCACTATCAATCTTACTTTTGGACCGAGTAACTGCTGCAACTAAGTATGTAGACACCGCTGATTTCGCTGCTTCATCAGCAAGCGAGTTACCGACAGCGTGGACTCCAACACGCTGGTGGCCAAGAGTATGAATTACAAAAACGAGCGGCAACGTAGCCTTAAGCTCCGCCACTCGAACCCAGATCATCTAATATTTTATTGTGCTACCCTTGGAATCACGAACAAGTTTTCATTGTAAGACTGGACACAGTAGTAAGAATCACTCACAATAAGAGTAGTAACACCAGGATCAGCGTACTCCAACGCTAGTGAGAGAGCACGAAGCTCTGCCAATTGTGCGGTGCAATCTCCCAGAATCAGCGTGTGCACCTCCCTGGATATGAACTCATTGTTCAACATGGCACCGACCACAATGGCGCACGCGGAAACGTAGGCATGTTTAGAGCCATGCGCAACCTGCGCCGAACCATCAGTGTAAATGATGCAATGGAAGTCCTCCAAAGGTCGCATAGCTAGAGGAGCAGGATGAACAAACTCATACTGCAAGTACTCTTGCGACCGCAACGAGGCGTCAAAAATAAACGTGACATCCGTGGACGTCAAGGACGCAGCCCACTGAATCCACCGAGGGTGCAAAGCTTTTGAATTTGGTACACTGGCTTTCGTGACTGCCTCCAAATGAGGACAGGGTGTAACAACCAACATGCGTTTCCCCTGTGACAGAGCTCGTTCCTTAAGAATCGCCATCTGAACAGCTGTTCAAACCTTTTCCACAGTGGGAAACCGCATCTCAGCCGAAGTGTACAAGTGTGACTTGTAAGCAATAGGTACAGTGTCTCCTTCATTAAAAGTGAGGTACGTGAAACCCACTGTCCCTGGTATTATTCTTATCACCAGGTTGGTATGGTTATCACGAGTCAGTAAGAACTTAGAAGCGAGCAGATCAGCCTGCAAGGACTGCAAGATGGCTGAGTCATCAGGCAGCCAGCATGATTTAGAAAAGGTTGGTTGTATCAATGCATACAAAGGCTTGATACGCTGGGCATATTCCGGAATGTATGTCCTCCCGAAATTTAAAAAGCCCAGTAAAGACTGTAATTTTTTCAGTGTTGTAGGAGCGCGCAACTGTGCGCATTTCTCCAAGAAGTGAGGTGCCAAACCTCTACCTTCATTGTTGAGCTCATAGCCCAGGAACAACACTGTGTACTCAGCAATGTGCGATTTTGCAAAGTTAAATTTGTAACCCATGTCTGCAAAGTTACAAATAATTGAATTTACACGACACAGATGCTCCCAAATTTCGTCGTCTGTGAGATATATGTCATCCACATACGAACAAGCATCTGGGTCGATTCTCTCCAAAAGAGAGACTATGCGTGCGGTAAATATACCAGGACTATTCTTATAGCCCATTGGGAGACGCCGGAATTGTTTTTGGACCCCAGCGCATGTAAAACTGGTCCATTGGGAGCTAAAGCTGTCCAATCTGTGGGCATAGAAACCGTTGGATATGTCAAGCGTTGTTTTAAAACGCTTGCGCACTAGACTATCCACTAGGGCAGAGCCGTGAGTATTCTGTACTGCACAGTTACGGCAATGCGAGTTCAAATGCCGGTAATCCAATACCAAACGATACGATCAGTCAGGCTTGGTCACAGTAAAAAGAGGATTATTCATCGGTGACACACACGTTTCAATAACTCCCTGATATTCCAATTGTTCAAGGATTTCCGCGACGGAAGCCTTGGCTTCACGCCGAATGGGATATTGAGGTTGAGGCAAGGGGATAATTTGTCCCAACCACATTGGTTACAGTACAGAGCCGGTGCGAGAGCCCGAGCCCACTCTTCTGCAAAATGCTGCGCATGCTCTTTCGAGACAGTGTTCGCGAAACTGGGGAGGATCACCTCCTCCCCTCGCGGCGCCGCGAGCACAAAAGGTGGGGGCCAGTCAGCCTCCGAAAGTAAGATATCATACGTAGAAGAAAGATTTTCCCAAAATACCCCTTTGATGGTACGCTTTATGTCACCTTCAATTAAAAGGACAATTTCATAAAGTCTTTCAGGGGGAGCAAGTCTTGTATTGGCTGTTTCTATTACAACGTAGACATCAGTCGCTGTCACCCTCAGTAGTGGACGCAGCGCCTCTCTCACTATGGTAATCTCCGCCGCGCTGTCCAGCAAGGTCAGAGCCCACGTCAAATTCCGAAGCCGCGTTCTCACTATCTGTGGCATATCGATGCGCTGTCAAGGCTGCGACTTTCTTTTTCGCAAACTGCGGTCTCTTTGGTGTAGAATCCTCCTGCTTCGCTGCGCCGTCTGTCTGGCGGGACTGGCCACGTCCTTGTTGGCCACCACGTCCCCTACCGCCTCCTCCTCCACCGGTCTTCGGGGCCGATGAGTCCTGAAAGGAACGAGGAGAGCGTTGATCAGAAACCTGAAATCGATCAGGTGATTTAATCATTGCGCGATCGCGCAAGTCATAAACTCTCTCTGTCGGCGCAGAAACTTGTGGCACAGGGGGATTCTGAGTCTGCTGTTGTTGCATCCCCTGTTTCTGTTTTTTAGGCCAATTTTGTTTTTTGGACTTGGGCTGGACATCTGCCTCAGCAGACTGCCCTTGTGGTTGTTTTTTCTCCTTGATAGCAAAAAACTTCAGACCTTTACTTGTGCGACCAATAGTTTTATATGCGGCCACAACAATCTTCGCTAACTATCGGGGTTTATCGGCATCGGGCAGAGCAGCCAAAGCATTCGACACCTGAAAGTTTACTGCATCTCCTTTTATATTGGAGAGTATGAGATCGCTAACAATCTCAAAAGAACCACACAGGCGCATACCCAATTCAACTGCTGCTTCCGGTCTGTGATCATCCTGAACACGCTTAACGATCATAGGCAGTACGGACATAGACGGGGTGCCGAAACACCTCGTATAAACGGCCGCAAAAGTTTTCCCCCAACTTTCACAGTCAACGAGTTCAGGAGTTAAATCCTTAGGCAAAGTAATTGTCAACATTCTATGTTTATCAGTAGGAGTAGAATTCGGAAACACAGCCTCCAGTTGGTCAAATTTCTCGGCAAGCCAGAAAGGGAATTCATCTTTATCATCGGGGCGCTTACCAAAAACCGAATTGACCATAACTGGATTGAGCCTTAAACCGCCATGTTCCGTTTGAACGGCCGGACCCCCCGGGGGACCACCCGGGAGATGAAGACCTATGTATTGCACTAATGCACGAATCACGGCAATCGAGACAACATGCAGTCTGCGAATATCCGCAAGGGGACAAGCGCCGTGATTCGGGTGCGGGGTGAATCCACCCAATGCAGGCCAATTTGTGCCTGGAATGGACAAAGGACCCAACCTCGCAGCGGATAAAGAGTGGGGTAGGGCGCCATCAAACCAAACGCGATGCTGCCAATGATCAATAGGTACTTCCAGTGCCCTGTACGGCGTATACTCAGCCGGTACAGGTGAGGGTGTATAGGTGTGGAACACACCAGAATTTGCGTCCACTCCCGGAAACGTTACCCACGAATAAAACAGTTCGAAAGGGTACGCCGGATCTACTGAAAAACAAAGGAAACTTTGTAGCACAACTGGGTAGTAATTCAAAGAAACCGTTTTAGATAGATTCAAGCTTGAAAAGACCTATTTCGAAAAATAGGTAGGTTTCTATGACACCACCGTTTTCCGGAAACGACAATGAAGGGGTTAAGGTTTGAATGATATACTACTCGAGTGTCATGATATAAGACCACCAACGTTGGGCGCCATGTAGCAGGGTTTCTGTTCTCCCACAGAACTGTGCACAGAGGATTGGAACCTCAGCGAATTAGGGTGACCCAAAACTCACCTTAGTACCCAACAAACCCCTTTCCGAGCTAGCTACAGTGTCTCATTGGTCATAACAAACTCCCAATGTTTAGACAAACCAGAACATGAACTTACAATACCTCAGGTTATGTGGAACACATGAGCACTCTTTCGTTATACAATCATTTCAAACCAGAACATGGAGTAAATGAGGACACGTGCACATTTGAAATATTTATTTACTAATGCCGTTTCCTCAGACGCAGTATCTTAGATAATACAAGGAAACATATTATCAGAAGCAAAGTTATCAACATAGTTACTAGTCCATAGAAAGCAAATGGTGACAGCATGTTAACATGCTGTAATGAATAAGGGTTAACAACACTTATTTCTCACCCTCCCTAACTCACATATTATATTAATAGCTAAGAAGGTCTCTTTGGGTTTTAGCAGGGCGGGCCCATACCTCAAGATCCTAGAATGAAGGGATCACATCAGCATACACCAGCTCTCTCTGCATGCGACCAGCATCAAGTGTGTTTGTGTGCTTCAAGCAAAGCAATATAAAACCCGCCTAAAGCCCAAAGTTGGCAGAAGCTGCACTTATGTTATGTCTATGAAGGCGCGAAGATCAGACCTCATAACAATTCTATATCGTGTTATTCCTGAAGCTTCAGCACTCTCTGTACAGACATAGTTTATTAAGCAAAGCTGATATCAGAGTAATAACATATTATTCTCCTGTAAACCACAACGAACTACTAGGTTGAAAGCTAAATCAACAATTAAGTGTCGTGTGCAGAAGCAGCAAAAGGAAAAATGGCGTTTAAACATGTAATGAGCCTATGCTAACTTAACACATTATAAAGATATACAGTAGCTATATGACACCGTTGGGGATCAGAGTGTCATGTTCGAGGTTGCAAAATCGCCTGTCACCCAGTAAGGTAAGGGGTTTGGGTGAGGTACTATGAGCTAGACAGGAATTAGGCCAACAGGCCCTAATGGTCTAGCAGGTCTTAGTCTCTGCATTCTGAAGTCCTCTTGCCCCAAGAAGCAGTCCTACCTTTTCTCTTGGGAACTGCATAACATCAGATCTTCCCTGTTTTTGCCACCCTCAGACAGTTTGGAGCCTTGACAGTGGAAGGGGAAGAACTTTACAGAACCATATGTGGGTGTATAAAAGGGAGTTCCCCAACACATAGGCTTGCACCAGGTATACATATTGCACCTCAAGAGCCCTTCTTCAGAACACTCCTAGACCTGTTGAAGTTACAGAATAAGGATTGCTTAGCTTCCTGGAGACTGCCCTGCTGCTTAATACTGAGAAGAGAGATTGGCCATGCTTGCCTTCATTCAAGGTTAACCACAGTTACTCCAAGGATCAGTTGGCTGACCTCATGTGTGAGATTAAGACACTCACCAAGCATCAGAGGCTTCCTTTCAACTTCCCAGCTGACCTGCAGCAACTGAATCTACCTGGATCTGTCTGAGCCCTGCGGGCCTCTGCTGGGGTGAGTGCCTGATCCGCAAGATGTGCCTCCTCAGGCCCTGAATCCTTGGCTGGCATCAGAATGTTTTCTTCTATATACCAGGTGAAAGTCCTGAAATTTGAGCTCCTTGCAACCACAAACAGGACCATTCACACCAACACTCTGCCTCTCACGATGACCGCAAACATGAAGCACCAGTAAGACCTGCTCTTTGTGTCAACAGAGACCACCATCAATGACAGGCAATGCGAGACCTGCACAATGGGATACAACAACAACAGCCCATGGTGAGTGACAACTCAAAGCTCTAGCAACGACCATCTGCAACCCCCAACTGGCTGTTCCTATTCCAGGAACGATTGTCAGCAACACCCAGCCTGCTCTCCATGCTAAAGTGCTGACCATCCACAACACTCAGACTCCTTCTCGCGGCCTCCCCCAAACCAAAGACCAGACTCATGATCTATTGCGGTCAGCCTGAACTTATGACTTCTGGACAAGCATGACCAGATAACCACAGTGCGCCTTGTGCTTTTAGGTGCTGTTTCCACATAAAAAGTTTGATTTTGCATACGTGCCTATATTCGGTACTACTGATTGAATGTTTTGCATTCTGGTGTTGTTATATTAATTAAAATCTACTCTAGTCATCTCATTTGGTTGGAGATTTTTCTACTGTTGTATTTATTACCTTACTACTGTTTGTGTACTACATACATAATTTACACATACCTCCAAGTAATGCCTGACTGCTTTTGTGGGTAACTACCTGAGTTTAAGCACAGGTACATTTAGTGACTTTTGTGGTTCATCCTGGCAAGAACTGTGGTTCTTATCTGAGTGGGGCTTCCACCCCCCTGAACCAATAACCCAATGTCTTAAAGTTTGTAATTTAATATGCAGTATTTATGAGTGTGTGCATATTAAATGTATTTTTCTTTTTGAAAGAAAAGGCGCTGACTGAACCAAAATTTACTGAGTCCAAATGTGGTGCACCAGTAAGTATGGATATCTAGCCCACAACACATACCCTAAGTAGGCTTTGGTACCTGGTTCTCAGTAATAAGACAATTGCAGACCAATTAATTGTGAAGGTTTCACACCATTCTATCCAATAATTAACCAATTTCTTACATAGCACATAGAGATTTATGCTGCAACAGCCATTGATCTCATGCAGAGCTCTTTCACCAGCATACATGTATGAACATGGTAAGAAGATCCGGTTACATTAAAGCTTTATCAAAGCCAGGCAATTTCTTATATGTTGCCAGTTTTGTTATTTCTCAGGTACTATGCCAGCATCTGTTATTTCTCAGGTACTTTGTGATACACATAACTAGTATTAGCGACAGTTCATTGTTTTGCAATCCTTTGAAATGCTGTTCTTAGTTTCTAAGAGTAGCACTGGTTTAGAATTGTTCTCTTTGTCTAGAGTTTTATCCCTAAACTCATGTATCTTTCTGTACCCCAGGCATTGGTGTTCATCAAACTCATCACCACTCTTCTCCTGATGTTACTAGCCTCTGCAGGGTCTACACAAGTACTTATTAGTAAAACACCCCAAGTTGGAATACTTTTACTCCATTAAGAGGTGGTACAAACAACACTGTTACCTCAAAAATATCGATATGTAACTATATAGGCACCCAAATTCTGACTTGACAATATTGGCAAGGTTGTGCTTATGTAGGGGTTTCATATGTTTACTGTTCTAACTCAATATCAACCTAACTTGATAAGGATGAGTTTATATGGTTGAAAGACAACATCACAAAATCGATATTTTAGTGCCACAACATATAGACAGGTAGCTAACGTAATGGAATGCACTCAGAGGTAACACTTGTGTAGAGGTCTACTCAGTACCCCCTCAAGTTGCACATGGTTATGTGCCTTTGGCATTACTCAACTTAGCTACTTTCAAATTATGTTTCTATTTACAAGGTATTGCGGTTTGCTTGTGTTACAGCTCACATACTTTATAAAGGTTTGTGAATATTGCCGAACTATAGCCGTACATACAGCTCTTATACCACTTAATGTTTAAAAAAATGATTTACTAAATATTATTTCTAACAACTAGATTTAATTTCAGCACAACTTCTGTATGCAGCGCTGTGTGTTCCTTTACTAACAGTCTGTTAATATAATAAGTTGACAGGAAGTGTCACTCCTGTTTTAAGCATTTAAAATTACTTGACCGTCTCCTTGTTCACTAATGATTTATTATGACAGTTATGATCATACCTACCTCTTTTGCATACATATAATTAGCCTTTATTTCAGTAGTCTCCTTAGCTCAATGTGATTTAGTCAAAACAGGCGATCAATCTTCCACTTCTAAGGTGTATATTGCATGCATACTCGGATGGTCAGAGTGGCAGATATTTGACAAGGTCAATAAACTGGGATTGAATATTGTAAATATATACTGCAATTTAAAAAAGAATTCAGTGTTATTGTCGTTTAGATTTCTAATTTATGTCCTTAAGTGTTAATATTTTATATAAGAGTTTATAAAAACATGAAGGCCAAGCATAATGTGACATCTTCCTTTTAATGTAATTCTGCAATTCCAGGAGCTCATTGTGCACCCAGTAAATACTGAGAATGTGATAAGAGCAGTACATGATTCAAAACACTGAGTCAACCTTCACTTTCTTATCCCCAGGTCTCAAATGTTTCCTCTTGATACAAATATGAGGCAAAATCAATTGGTGTCACCTTTCAAATCTCAAGTTAATATCTACAAAATGGTATATATATATATACATTATGCTGCACAACTTATGGTGAATAAAGGGCTTCTACAAGTATCCCCGCTGTGTCCTTGGGCACTTTTTCTGAGTGGTCTTTCCTGTCACACACACATATATATATATGTATATGTATATATTACCTACTGGCGGTCGCCAGTAGGTATATATAGTTAGGATTTTTTCTCTATGGGATTTTTGAAAATTCTATGTCTAATAACTTTGGCGTTTGTGGACGGAATTGGCTGAAATTTTCAGGAAAATGGAACATTTTGTTTCTGAGCAGCCACTGGAAATTTGGGGCGTGTTTGTCAAGGGGGGGCCGAGAAAAAAGGGGGGTCCCAAAACACGTTTTTCCCATGTTAATTTCCATAGGGCGGTTGGCCTCACTTTTAGGCCGAACGGCTGAATGGATTTGCACAAAACTTGGCAAAATTGTAGGGACTGTTAGCCCGATGTGCCTTTGCTAGGTCTCAATATATGTGCTCCAGTGGATTTTGAGAAATTAACGTTCAAAAAAAGATATATATCTGTAAGCGCGCTCCGGGCAGCGCTCCGGTTCGCGTACTTGACGCGTAACGGAACTTCGCGAAGCGAAGCTGATTGGCTCTTCGGTGTCTGTCAACATTCTAAACAGTCCGGAGCGGCCGCCATCTTGTCTCTCGGTAGGATCGAGAGACAAGAGGAGGCCAAAACAAAGGGGGAAATGACCATAAGGGGGCATAGTAGATCCTCCCTGACCCCCTAGGTTTGATGTGGAGGCTTTAAAAGGGCCCCGCAGGGCAAAAAAAAAAAAGATTTTTTTTTTTTTTTTTTCGTGGGGAGCGCCCGGTCCGCGAACCGGGAAGCGTTCTGGGGAGCGTACTATAAGGAAAAAAGAATGATAGACTTTTCAAATACTGTATGTTAATTGATTGTTGGTTTTGTTGATTATTTTTTAATTTCTTTATTTTTTAAGCAATTATTTATTATTGTGATTGTGTTTCAAAATTTAATAAACGTTCTAAAATTTCACTGTCTGAAATGTCGTTATTTTCATTGAACATAGCTTGTAATCTCTGAGTGTGTAAAATGTCCTCATTTTGAAGGAGGTCATCTACTGCTTGCACACATTGCAGTAGTTCTTGGTCCCAAGTTTCATCCATAAATTCTATATAATTTGGATCAATTATTTCTTGGCTGCTCTCTTGCAGGACAATTTGAAATGAAACTTTGTGTTCGCCTTCCATTTGGCCTGAAATTTGGATTAAAAAAAAATATATTAGTAGAGATAGGGCACTGTTGGGATTAATTTTAGATAGGCAGTTTTTATCAGTGAATTTATCTTTGGGCAGTGTATAGTATCAGAGTGGAAGTAGGAATATAAAAAAGTGTATGTGATTTAACGTAAGTAAATTCATAATTATACAAGAGAAACCTAACTCCATCCATAACTATAACAGAGAAGTCTATATAAATCTATAACTACTACAGAGGGATAGTATATAACTATCAGAAAAAGTTTACCATATTAACTTATAGTGCACAATATACTTCAGTTTTTAAAATAACAACTTACCTTTACAAAGAAGTTGAAGTGATTAGTGAAAATCCAATTGAAATGTACACCAGGAAGTAGTAGTCAAAATGGCTGTGTTCCCTTCTCTTCCTTTAAATATATTCAGGTATATAACGAATCAAATGTCAGGTAAAAAAAGTAGAAAATGACAGTAACATTTTCATTGGTTGTCAATTCCAACACTTCAGATGTGTTCTGTGAAGTAATTTACCTCACGGTATTTAGAAAGGTCTACAGGCTAAATGGCTAAATGGAATTTCAATCAAATTTGTGAAAATGGTAGGGATTGGTATGTAGTATGAGCTAATCTATATTTGGTGAAAGTGTCTCCAGTCGTTTTTCTGTAAATTACTTTCCCACCTTTTTTTGATGGAGCGCTTCCCGGGGAACGCCCCGGTAAGCGAACTGGCGAGCGCCCCGGTACGCGAACCTGAAGCGTTACGGGAGTCCACCATTTTGTGTTTCGGTCGAATTAAGATACAAGATGGAGGGCAAATAATGTTCAGAATGGGTAGAAGGGGGCACGGTAGACTTATCTTGACCCCCTAGGTTTTCTGAGGGTGGCTGAGGAGGCCCATATGTGCGAAAAAAAACCATTTTTTAAAAACAATTTGCGAGGTTAGCTTCCGGTTCGCGTACCGGGTAGCGCCCCGGGGAGCGTACTTTGTTGAAAATTAGTGAAAAAAGTTAGAGTAAAATAATAATTGTGAGTGATCAGATGTAGGGTAGCTCTGAGAAGAGCTTTTGGGTTTATGGTACATTTAGGTACTTATAAGTAGGTACCAATGCACAGTCTTAAATTCAGAATGAAAATTCTGTTGCCCTCATCTGAGAAGTGAACTCCATCTCCTCTGTAGATATCTTGCATGTAGTAACGCAAGTTATTGTTGTACATGGAGCCCATTCCATGGTCTCTCATGTAAGCTGAAACAGATTTGTTTACATGCTTCCTCGACTTCTCAATTTGTGGACAAAATTGGTTCGACCACCTCCATTTCGGTCTTTGGCATATATTTGAATATACCAAGGCAGTTTGAGGAAAAAGTGCCATCAATTGCTCAAAGGTGTCCTTTAAAAGCATTTCCAGACCTACCCCAGTCAAAGTGCCCAAATCATTACCTCCACAGTGCACAATTAACAGGTCAGGTTTTGGCAAATGCATAAAGGTTTTCACCAATGGTATCAATTGGTGACATTTTAATCCTCTGTGGCCAAACCACTTAATTTCCACATCTTGTAAATTGAGGTTAGGTAAATTTCTGTTCTCAGCATACCTCTGAGCCCAATAGATGTAACTATGTCCAACAATCCAGACAGAAAACATGGTGAGAGAAGGTTCTGCTGCAGTCAGATGAAGTGTGGCAATGAAATGGCAGTTGAAAAAATAAGAGTTTAAAATGAAAAAAACTGTGGAGTTTCTGTGTTAATGAAGCAGTAACAGTGATTGGTGGATTTTGATTGCTGAAAACAGAAAGTTATTGTGCATGGATGAGTTCTTTGAAAGATGTAATTTGAATGGTCAAGCAAAAATCATTTAATGAAAGATTGCACTGGATTTGCAGGTGCACTGAGAGTTCAGAGTTCAATTGAAACATTGTTGTGTGAACTTGCAAACACCAGAGGTCTTCCAAGAGGTGGTTGCTATGCAAAAAAGGCAGAGAGGGCAGAGGGGGGAAGGGTTTTGATTTGAAAAAAGTGAGGGAAGAGTTTTGATTGGGTGACATGAGAGATATGTGTGATGAATTACAGCCTTTCTGTGCCATTGTTGGTTCCAGCCTCTGGTGTGCATACCTTTTGCTCTGCTAAAGACAAATTGGTGTGTTTCTGAGACTGTTTTGAAACTCATAAAGTATTTGCCAAGGTGAGAAAAGATTTATTTAATTTAGATAGAGAATAGTGTGCTTTAAGGAGAAAATTATGAAGAAAGTTGTGTTTTTAAAATGTTGCTTTGTCTCAAGTGTTTTACAAATAGATTTTGTTTCTTTGAGAAATTGTAATTGGAGAAAATGTGAAGTATTAGTACTGACAGGGTTTTTTTGTGCATAGGAGCTGTGCAGTGTTTTCAAATCATGACTTCCGTTTTTGAGGAAAAGGAATGCTTTCAAAATTTATGACAAGGACATAATGGTGTCTGCTTCTTTATAAGGCATTTGAGTGTAGTTACATAGCCATGTTAAAAGTGACCCAAAAATGCTGCAAAGGCAATCAAAAAACGCTTTCATGTGTCTTAAGGACATTTTAAGTCATTTCCCCATGTGCAGTGTTTTCAAATTAGGACTTGAAAATCGTTTTTGAGGAAAAGGAATGCTTTTAAAATTTATGACAAGGACATAATGGTGTATGCTTCTTTATAAGGCATTTGAGTGTCTCTGGTGTTATTTTTCCCATTTTAATGTAAGACCTTTCCCCGTGGTGCAAATTCCTTGTAAATATGCTCGCACCTGTGCTTGGAAAATTTAGATTTTGATTGTTTGAGTTACATAGCCATGTTAAAAGTGACCGAAAAATGCTGCAAAGGCAATCAAAAAACGCTTTCATGTGTCTTAAGGACATTTTCAGTCATTTCCCCATGTGCAGTGTTTTCAAATTAAGACTTGAAAATCGTTTTTGAGGAAAAGGAATGCTTTTAAAATTTATGACAAGGACATAATGGTGTATGCTTCTTTATAAGGCATTTGAGTGTCTCTGGTGTTATTTTTCCCATTTTAATGTAAGACCTTTCCCCGTGGTGCAAATTCCTTGTAAATATGCTCGCACCTGTGCTTGGAAAATTTAGATTTTGATTGTTTGAGTTACATGGCCATGTTAAAAGTGACCCAAAAATGCTGCAAAGGCAATCAAAAAACGCTTTCATGTGTCTTAAGGACATTTTCAGTCATTTCCCGATGTGCAGTGTTTTCAAATTATGACTTGAAAATCGTTTTTGAGGTAAAGGAATGCTTTTAAAATTTATGACAAGGACATAATGGTGTCTGCTTCTTTATAAGGCATTTGAGTGTCTCTGATATTATTTTTCCCATTTTAAATTAAAAGACCTTTCCCTGTGGTGCAAATTCCTTGTAAATATGCTCCCACCTGTGCTTGGCAAATTTAGATTTTGATTGTTTGAGTTACATAGCCATGTTAAAAGTGACCCAAAAATGCTGCAAAGGCTTTAAAAAATACGCTTTCATGTGTCTTAAGGACATTTTAAGTCATTTCCCCATGAATGTAGGTAGGCCTCACCTTAAACAAACCTCTGGATAGGCCACACCTTATCGTCATCCTGAATTAATCATTTAAAATGCTAGGGACAGATTTATGATAGGTGTATGCCTCTTTTGCGCCACTGTGCGTCACTTTTGTGACGCAGTGGTGGTGCAAAAGATTTGCTATGTGGCGACAAAATTACAAATTGATGCATCTAGGAAGATGTGTCATGCTGTAAAAAAAACATGCCACATGAAACCGATGCAGCAGTGATGCAAAAGATGCACCATGTTGCAAGACAGGCCTCACTTCATCTCCAACAAGATAAGAAGCTTAGGGATAGATTTATGATGACTGGTGCATCCCCAGGGGTGTGCCAGTCATCCTGCGCCGCTGTTCCGCCACCCATGGTGCGCTGCATTTACAATGCGGCGCACAATGGGGCAAAAACGGCACAGATGCGTGACGCATCTGTGCCGTAAAGGTGGCGCATTTGCTGGAGCTGCATCGCAAGTATGATGCAGCTCCAGCAAGGCTCAGGGGTGCCCCATCTCCATTTAATCTGCAACCCTGAGTAGGCCTCACCTTAAACAAACCTCTGGATAGGCCACACCTTATCGTCATCCTGAATCAATCATTTAACATGTTAGGGACAGATTTATGATAGCCGTGTGCCTCTTTTGTGCCGCTGTGCGTCACTTTTGTGATGCAGCGGCGGTGCAAAAGATTGGCTATGTGGCGACATATTTAAAAATTGATGCATCTAGGCAGATGTGTCATGCTGTAAAGTCCTGTGCCACATGAAACCTGCGTCAATTTTCATATAGGTGTTTTGTTGCAAGGTATGCATTAATTTGCAAGAAAGCCCTGTAAAACTAACACAGTGAAATTTAGAAGATTTCACTGACTCAGCTTTATAGCATTGCTGAATCAAATCATTACGCCTGTTTGAAACAGGCATAAGGAGTGATGCACCATGCAATGTGTGGCTTGCTCCTGTGCATTGCAGTAGACATGTTGCGCTTATGACGTGATTCCTGCAATGTGCTGCTTTTGCGGCACAGATGCGTGACGCATCTGTGCTGTTTTCACTCAATGGTGCTCCACATTGTAAATGCGGCACACCATGGGTGGCAGAGCAGCGGTGCACATTAACTGGTGCATCCCTGGGAATGCGTCAGTTAACATAAATCTGCCCCTTTACATTTAAGTATGAGCAGGGGACACAGAGTTGGTGAGGCTTATCCAAGGTTAAGAAGAGATGAGTCCTGTTCACTGAAAACTTGGACATAGGCCTTACCTCCTCAGCATCGCTGGTCATGGCTAAATAATAGCTGCAAAATGTTACTCTTGTTAAACAATTTTACTATTATAATCTCTGAGATTTGTCTCTTACTCTGCAACATCTCATTGTTGTTCTCTTTCTTTAAAGATAACGACAACATCAACCATGAGTGACAATCAGCAATCAGTTGATTATGACATTATCATTGAACTTGTAATTGAAACGTCAGTGGAAGTAGATCCATTGGATGATTTAAATTCTCAGGATGATGAAGAACATGATGAGGATGCCGATTTGTCAGAATGGTATGACATAGGTTGGGAAGCTGACGTGCTTGAGCCTATGGAACTATAAACATTTATTTTTAAAATTTATAATAAATGAAAAGTAAAAATGTAAACCGTTTGATTTATAATTAAAAACACCTTTAAAAACAGGTTATGTCTAGTGTCTTCAATAAAATATTAAAATATGCTCATAAAATTAGATCAGAATCACATATAAATAGTAGAGGTAAAATGAAGAAGAATTCTATTTCATTTCTGCTATTTGTGTATTATATATTTGCCAAAGCACTAAAAAAATTTCTATGTAAAAATGTCAAGTAGTGTGTTAAGTTTTTGATGACTGTTATTGATTTACTGTTTGGTAATAGTGGTTAATACATTTTTTAATTATATTTCACCACAGATTCAACTGCATATCATTTCAAGATTTCAGCATGCCAACCAAGGATAGACTTAAAAAGGCTGCAAAACGTCAAAGACAGCAGGTACATGAAATAATGCAGCAGTCCTCTACCAAAAAAACTTGTCAAGTCACCAAGAAAGCACCGGGTAAGAGCACAAAAACATTCATAAGAAATATTTGTAGTAAAAAAAATATTACTACAGAAAATGTTTCAGTCCAGAAAAAGAGAAGCATTTTAAACGGAAAGGAAAGGCCAATCAAAAATGTTACTGCTAGAGCAAGAGATAACTCTGTGCATGATAGTAGAAGGAAACAACAGTTTAGGGACATTCGTAAACGAATGTTCAGCAACAGGATAATTGGCAATTTGTTAAAAAATATTAAGAAAGGTCAACAGAAAGTGGTTTTTTATAAGAGAAAAAAAAAAGTTGAGAAAGTTATTGATCAGGCATTTGAAATTAAACATAAGTTATTTATTTTGATAATCAATAGAATTAGGAAGCTAAACAAGGCAATTTATGATTTCAAAAGAAATAGTAGATGGAAGAGAATAGTTATTCGTAGTAATTTTTGTGAAGTTTTTTCCGGAGAATGGATGCATAGTTCAAGTTGTGAGGCATTTTTTAATGAGGAGAGGTATTTCCAGGATAATGATTTGGTGCATGCAGTTGACACCAGTGGTCGAGCTTATGAAGTGAAAGATGGTTGTCCAGTTGAAAAAGAAAAACTTGTGACAACAGAGACAGAAGAGGTGTTAGGTAATGAGGTTTTAGGAAGACGTCCTAAGGGTCCTGTGTACACCTGGAAGTGTAGTAGTATTTGCAGTGTGCGACAGGATTCCATCAATTTGCTTTGTGATTTTGTACGGACATTTAATAAGAAAATGTTTGAAGCAGAAAATGAAGTTGTTGCAAGAATTAGATCCTTGCAGAGTGAGAGAAGTGACAGGTTTGCATGGTCATTCACTGGCTTGTCTTTCCAGGAGAGTATGCCAGAGTGTTTTTCATCATTTCAGGATGCTAGCAGTGCATCATAATAAAGTGAGGAAATTAGTTAGAATGTTGTATTATGCTAAGAGTCCAGCAATTATGCTTAAACAATTATGCGCTGCCCTTTTGCATGGTTCTGAAATAGATGTGAAGAATATTTGTGAAGAAATTGAGTTTTGTTACTTTGGAAGTAAAGAGGAGAATGTTGAAATTGACCAAGAAGAAGAAGGTAATGTGGAAGATAGTGTACAGGTTTCCAGTACAGATAATTTTCAGAGGGAAATTGCGACGTTTCAGGTGAAATCAAGTGAGAGGCCTAATTTCACTTGTGTGTGTTGTCGACGCACTTATTATAAGAATCAGACTAAGTTAGTGGATTTATATGCAAAAAGTGTAAGGGAAAATAATAGTGAATGGAATGATTTCACAACATACTTGATGGTAGAAAATTGTTTTGATTTGGGATCGGATCAACGTGTGTGTACTTATTGTTATAACAAATTAAATCAAAACCAGATGCCTGCTAAAGCAGTTCATAATAATCTGGAATTGGTTGAGATTCCTTCTGAATTGAAGGATTTAAATACTTATGAATCTATTTTGATTCAAAGTATCCATCCCTTTCAGGCTATTGTAAGAATGGAGCCAAAGACAGGGAAATTGCCTCCATCAGATTTACAGAGAGGATTAAAGGGAAGAGTTGTTTATTTGCCTCTAGATTTGAAGAAAAACATTAACACAATTGGAGTAGAAAAAGTGGAAGAGGACCCTCTGGTTATCTTAGTTAATGGGGTTCCGACAAAGAATAAGAAAATATGGCAAGATTTAGTGGATGTTAGGAAAGTCAAAAAGGCAACATTGTATTTGAAAAAAAATAATAAGTACTATAAGAATATATATGTTGCAGAAGAGGAAGTAAGTGAGGAAGAGGATAGCGATTTGTGTGCTGGTCAAATTGAGAAATTAGAACCCTCTACTAGTGAAGAAATATATGAACATTATAGTGTTCATCCTTTGCATTCCAAGGAAGTCATGGGGAATGCTATTGAGTTGTTTCAAATGAAACAAGCCAAAGGGAGTCCCATTAGTGTTTGGGAGGAAAGTTTGGAAGCTCGGTGTTTCCCACAGCTTTTTCCAACAGGTCAGGGAGGAAGATATGATGAGCGACCTCATCAAATTCCTGCTTCTGAATACCGGACTTTGCGATTGTATGCAGGAGATGCTAGGTTTCGACAATGTATTCCCTATTTGTTTCATCTCCTGTTTGAAAGCGATCTGTCTGGACTGTCATATGCAGTGAACCACATCTTGAAAAGTGGTATACACATGCAAAACATCTCGGCAAGTGACTTTATGGATAAAGTCAATGTCCAAGACAGTATTTTGGATTCTCACCTGATTAATCTCATGGCGTGTCAGCGTGGTACTAATGAGTACTGGTACCGTCGTCATGGTGATTTAAAATGTATGCTGAGGAACTTAGGAACTCCCACATGGTTTCTCACTCTGAGCTGTGCTGAGTATGGCTGGGAAGACTTACTTGAATTTCTACAAGAGGCAAATGGAAACATCGAAAACATCGAATTCAAGACACCCGGAGAACTGTGCTCTTTGGATCCAGTCAATGTGTGCCGGTACTTCAATCATAGATTTGAAGCTATGATGTCTTTCATCATGAATAAGAAGAATCCACCTCTTGGAGAGGTGTTGGATTTCTTCTGGAGAAAGGAGTACCAAGCAAGAGGTGCTCCTCACATACATATGCTGTTGTGGATCAAGGATGCACCTAAATTTGGAACGGATCCAGAAGACTCAGTGATGAGTTTCATACAACAGTATTCTACGTGTGCTGTTCCAAACGCAAAGGAGAAGAAAAGCCTAAGAGAAAAAGTTCTACTTTTCCAAAGCCATCGTTGTGGAAAGTACTGTCGTCGTAAATTCCGAAACAAGGACAAGTTCTACACCAAATGTCGTTTCGGGTTTCCACGACCGGTGATTTCTAAAGGAAGAGTAAACAGTTTGATGTCTTCGCTGCGACATAATGTGATGAAGAAATCACCGAAAAACACATACAATTTGAAGAGGAACGAAGAGCCCAAGTACATCAACGACTACAACCCAGTGATTTTGTCCATGTGGAATGCTAACATGGATATACAGTTTGTGGCTGATAACTATATGGCTGTGGCTCGGTATGTGACATCTTACATCACCAAAAAAGAGAAGACAGAATTGAAGGATATGTGGGAGGACATTTCCCATGAAAAGAGCCTCAGTAAGAAGTTGTACAGTTTCAGTCTGAAGATGTTGTCGCATCGAGAAATCGGAGCTTACGAATGTTCTGACCGGTTGTCTTCAGCAAGTCTCTATGCCAAATCTAGGAGTATCGTTTGGGCGAGTCTTGGTCTTGCTGCAACGCGTAATCGAGTTCTGAAACATGTGCGGGAAATTGAGTATTTGGCGGAAAAGGAGCCAAACAGTACCGACATTTTGACGACCAACATGTTGGATACATATTATCCAAATCGAAGCAGTCACCTCGAGAATGTTTGTCTGTATGAGGTTCTTCAAAATTACATATTCAAGAGGAACATCAAAGAAGATACTGAGAAAGGAGTGTATGCTGTAATTGGAAGTGAGGGATGTCTGGTCAAGCAAAGAAAATGCCACTTGGTAAACCATCGAAAATTGAGTGGCGAATCTCCTGAAAAAAAGGAGTTTTTCTATTTAGCACTTTTGCAACTTTTCAAGCCTTGGCGTGCAGAAGAGGAACTGCTTGGAGATTTCCTCTGTTACGAAGACTCTTTCACTGCCGCCAAGCAGACCATAGAATGTCCTGCTTTTCCCAAATATGTAGAAATGTTGAATGCGGAAATCGAGCAGGAAGCAACGATTGCAGCCGAGATTGCCAGAGACAGTTCTCAGGACAGTCAGAGTTCTGCTTCATTGAGTCAGGATCCACTAGGAGGACCTGTTATCGAAAATGAAGCTGCCACTGCCATGAATGAAGTGGAAAGAGCCATGGCACATGCTCAGGAGGATGCGGTTAACTTAGAAGACTTGGAAAGACAACTCAACGTTGAGCAGAGGAAAATATATGACGAAGTTACCATGCAAATTGATCATGGATTAAGTCATGAGAAGAAAGAGTGCTCATGTACGTCGTTGAAGCCTGTCCGACTGTACGTGAGTGGAGAAGCGGGAACTGGAAAAAGTTTCCTCATTAAAGCAATTTCATGTTATTTGCAGGAAAGGACTGAGTCATCGCTGTCTTGTGTTGTTACCGCTCCAACTGGACTGGCAGCACATAACATTAAAGGGATTACTTTACATCGTTTACTGATGCTGCCAGTGGAGCATGACAACAAATTACAATATCACAAGCTATCTGGAGATGCTTGTTGTGAAGTTTCAAGAATCTTGAGGAAAATGAAACTTCTTATCATTGACGAAGTAAGCATGGTTTCCAATGTCATGCTTGCCTTCGTGCATTTGACAATGCAAGAAGTTCTCAAAACAGAGTATGATGAGTTATTTGGTGGCAAACACATCATTGTTTTCGGAGATCTTCTGCAGCTGACACCAGTGAAAGGGCAACCTGTGTTCAAAATGCTCACGCATGAAGATACCAGGAGGTGCCTAGGTAGCATTGGCAACGTCAATATATGGTTAAACTTCAATTATGCTGAACTGCATGAAAATATGCGTCAGGCGAAGGATGAAGTTTACAAGAATATTCTACAAGATGTTAGAATTGGAAAAATGACCGAGCATGGGAAAGAAGCTTTACATGCACGATTACTGTCAAATTTATATCCAGAACAAGATGTTGTGCCTGAGAATATTTTTCAGAAAATTACTGAGAAGAAATCTGGAATATGTTTGATGCCAACTCTTGCAGAATGTGCCATCTTCAACAACAAAATGTTGCATTTAGAAAAGCAAGAGATTGTGAAACTGGAAGCTATTGACAGAGTAGAGCATATGGGATCAACAATTATTTTGTCTGAGAATTTGAAATCCAAATTGGATTCATTAGAGAAGACTATATCTAAAACTGCAGGTTTTGAAAAGACTCTGAATGTGTGCTTAAACTGCCGTATAATTTTAAGAAGGAATTTACATGTTGAAAGAGGTCTGGTAAATGGATCAATGGGTTATGTGGTTGATTTTGTGAAATACAGAAATAGAGATGGAATTGAATTTTTAAAAATTAAATTTGATGGCATTGAGGAAGTACAGCTAATTGGTCATTGTTCTGCTAGATTTTTGCTTGTAAAAGACTTATATGTTCGCCGTAAGCAGTTTCCTGTTTGCTTGGCATATGCGGTGACAATCCATAAATCGCAAGGTTTAAGTGTAGACAGTGCATTGGTGAATATTGGCAGTTCTGTGCTCAAGGAGGGTATGGCATATGTGGCATTGTCACGAGTTAGAACTTTATCGGGATTGTACTTGATTGAGTGTGATGTCACAAACATTTGTACGGATCTAGATTGTGTTAAGGAATACAACAGGTTGAGAAGAGAGTATGCGCCACATTTGCCTCAATATCCTTTGTTTGAGAAACGTGTGGTAGGCCGGAAACGAAGAAATGTGACCAATACTAGGGAGGTTGTAGCAAAAAGACGAAAAGTCGATGAACCTGAAATTATAAGCAGAAACAAAAAGGATTCTGTTGAAGATGTTGTTGGTTTTCAATTTGAAAACAGTTCTGGTGTCAACTGCTATGCTAATGTAGTGGTTAATGTTTTGTTTTCTCTAGAAAATGTAAAAGAAGAGATTGTGGTCAATTCTGATCAAAGATTTTGCAGTTTGTTAAATTCTGTGTTAGAGAAATGTAGCACTGATAGAACAAAAATAGAAAGTGTGTCTGAAATTCGAAATCTGTTAGACAGATGTTCAGGCCAAACACAATTCTCTCAAAATATTCAGCAAGATTGTCAGGAGTTTTTAATGTATATGCTTGATGTATTGCATGCTAAAGGTGTAGATGTAGATCACCTGTTTGGGCTTTCTTATCAATGGCAGCATGACTGCGAGAACTGTAGGGTATCAAGTACTACTAGTGTAGACTCAGAACGATTTATATATTTAACTTTGCCAGACAGTAAATCAGTCTCCTTTAATAAGCTAGTAAAAGCAGCTGATCACAACATGGAGTGTAGCCAATGTAAATCTGAATTGATGTCAACATTATTTATACGAACATATGGCCAGTATGTCATTTTAATGTTCCAACGATGTAGGCCTGATGGAACAAAATTGACAACTTTAATTAATTAAAAATTTTGTGGCTTCACAGTTGTCAATATCAGGAAGGACTTTTGTAACTGTAGCAATTATATATCATGACGGTCCTTCAATAACATCAGGACATTACACAGCTTATTTAAAGTCTAGAAATGGCTGGTCATTCTGCAATGATTCTTTTTTAATTTAAAAAAAAAAAATTGCCGTATGACCTTAAAAATTGTTACCTGGTGTTTTTAAAACCAAAATTTTAGGGAAAGAATCTCGGGATGTGCTCTGAGGAATTTCAAGAAGTTCTAATGGCTCCTACACGATTTGGCCTTGAGGATAAGTGTAGTACAGAGACATAACTTCTTACCATAACACTGGACGTCATGGAAAAATAACTGCACTTTGAATGAGTTCAGAAAAACTATTTCTTTTTATAAGCTAATTTAAGCAGCCAATCAAAACATGGAGTAGAGGGAATGTAAGTCTGCAATGCTGTCTACTGTTTTATATTGCTTTGTGATTAAAAGTGATGTAGAGAATTAAATAATTGTAGTAGTCATAGAGGTAGTGTAAGTCTGCTTCGTAGTAAGCAGTATCAGTGTCATAGGAAATGTAGAACATGAGTGAGCAAGAAGGGTAAGATATTAGTAGTCCAGGATTGTGAAAATGATCTTCAAAATTTTAATTCTGAAAGTTGCGGAAATATAAAATGACGGAATTGGCTTACAAGAATTCCAAGAGTTATAAATGGCTCTTACAAGATTTGGCCTTGTGGAAACGTGTGGTAGAGAGCGAGAAGTCATTTATTGTATGTAACATATTTTTCAAAACGATGGAGGTTTTCTTTCAGAAAGTGGCGGGCTGAAAGTAATAACAGCACTAAGCATGGGCGTAAAATCCGCTCCGATCGCGGATTTTTCGGATTTTCGGCAAATTCGCAATCCGCGAACTCTCGCGAATTTGTCGAAAATCCGTGAATCCGCTAGCGGCGGATTTTTTGCTTGGTTGCGGCGCGCGGCGTGGTGCACGGCGTTCACTTTCCGTCATTTTAGCGTTTGCCGAGTTGTTTTTCTTTGCGAGTGACGCGCCATTTTAGATCTTGCTGCGTGTTCCCGCGGGAGTTTGTCGCCCGCGAATACGTACTCGCGGCTTGCCACCTTGCACAGCACACCTCGCGAGAGTTCGCAATTGCGAACACGTAGTTGCGGCGGAAAGGAACAATCTCGCACTTGCGAAATAGAGATTTTGCAATTTCGCACAAGAAAATCACCAGCAAACAGGATAAACCTTCAGAAAATTATGATTTTTATCAGAATCACTCCTCAGGTTGACATTTGCATGGCCTTTTTTTTTGCAAGGAGTCCATTTTGGGGGGGGGGAGGAAGGAAGTGCCCCACAGTCTCCAACTTCCTGTTCCTGTCCAGCAGGCTCCTCCCAGTGCTTTGTCCATCTCCTGGTCACTTTCATTTGGATCTGGAGCTGGAAGGATTACTTTTTGTGGGTGCTGCTGGATATTTGGATTTGAGGCCTTTTTGACTGTCTTTGGATCACTTTTGGATTAGAAATCAACTTTCACAAGTAAGTTTGTTTGGGGCATTACAGTTGCTGCAAGTACAATTTTGGAACTTTTTCAGAAAATTAAATAAATTATATTGTGGGTAGCCACAGTATCCAGTAGGACCAGGGTTGGTTATGGGTGCATGATACAACTGTTTTGTTGAATTTAAACACCATTGAGGCCATGGATGGGCTGGGATTGTGCAGATTTTATTGTTTTTTGTCGTTTTTTTGGGCCTGCTGGTGTGGCCCTTTGCCCAGGGGTGGTGAGTGTTGCATGGGCCTAGTCTTTCTGTGGGGTGTCTTCTTGAATTTAAACATAATTGAGGCCATGGATGGGCTGGGATTGTGCTTATTTTATTGTTTTTTGTCGTTTTTGGGGGGCTGCTGGTGTGGCCTTTTGCTTTCCCAGGGGTGGTGGTGGTGCATGGACTGAGTGTGCCTGTGGTGTGGTCTCACTCTCTTTGATGTAAACATCATGGATGGCATTGGATTGTGGTGATTTCTGGCTGTTTTTCTGTTTTTTGGGGGTGTACTGTTGATGTGGACTGGCCATGTGGGTGGTGGTGGTGGCCATCTTGAGTGCTGGCTGGTACAGGCAACATGTGCTTGGGGTGTAAGGGGGCCATTTTGAGGAGAGGCAGTGTCTGAGGCCTGCACTTATTTTGCCTACTTTTCATCCCTTATGCCCAGGGGTAGTGAGTGTTGCATGGGCCTAGTGTTTCTGAGGGGTGTCTTCTTGAATTTAAACACCATTGAGGCCATGGATGGGCTGGGATTGTGCAGATTTTATTGTTTTTAGTCGTTTTTCTGGGCCTGCTGGTGTGGCCCTTTGCCCAGGGGTGGTGAGTGTTGCATGGGCCTAGTCTTTCTGTGGGGTGTCTTCTTGAATTTAAACATAATTGAGGCCATGGATGGGTTGGGATTGTGCTTATTTTATTGTTTTTTGTCATTTTTGGGGGGCTGCTGGTGTGGCCTTTTGCTTGCCCAGGGGTGGGGTGCATGGACTGAGTGTGCCTGTGGTGTTGTCTCACTCTCTTTGATGTAAACATCATGGATGGCATTGGATTGTGGTGATTTCTGGCTGTTTTTCTGTTTTTTGGGGGTGTACTGTTGATGTGGACTGGCCATGTGGGTGGTGGTGGTGGCCATCTTGAGTGCTGGCTGGTACAGGCAACATGTGCTTGGGGTGTAAGGGGGCCATTTTGAGGAGAGGCAGTGTCTGAGGCCTGCACTTATTTTGCCTACTTTTCATCCCTTATGCCCAGGGGTAGTGAGTGTTGCATGGGCCTAGTGTTTCTGAGGGGTGTCTTCTTGAATTTAAACACCATTGAGGCCATGGATGGGCTGGGATTGTGCAGATTTTATTGTTTTTTGTCGTTTTTTTGGGCCTGCTGGTGTGGGCCTTTGCCCAGGGGTGGTGAGTGTTGCATGGGCCTGGTCTTTCTGTGGGGTGTCTTCTTGAATTTAAACACCATTGAGGCCATGGATGGGCTGGGATTGTGCAGATTTTATTGGTTTTTGTCGTTTGTTTGGGCCTGCTGGTGTGGCCCTTTGCCCAGGGGTGGTGAGTGTTGCATGGGCCTAGTCTTTCTGTGGGGTGTCTTCTTGAATTTAAACATAATTGAGGCCATGGATGGGCTGGGATTGTGCTTATTTTATTGTTTTTTGTCGTTTTTGGGGGGCTGCTGGTGTGGCCTTTTGCTTGCCCAGGGGTGGTGGTGGTGCATGGACTGAGTGTGCCTGTGGTGTTGTCTCACTCTCTTTGATGTAAACATCATGGATGGCATTGGATTGTGGTGATTTCTGCCTGTTTTTCAGTTTTTTGGGGGTGTACTGTTGATGTGGACTGGCCATGTGGGTGGTGGTGGTGGCCATCTTGAGTGCTGGCTGGTACAGGCAACATGTGCTTGGGGTGTAAGGGGGCCATTTTGAGGAGAGGCAGTGTCTGAGGCCTGCACTTATTTTGCCTACTTTTCATCCCTTATGCCCAGGGGTAGTGAGTGTTGCATGGGCCTAGTGTTTCTGAGGGGTGTCTTCTTGAATTTAAACACCATTGAGGCCATGGATGGGCTGGGATTGTGCAGATTTTATTGTTTTTTGTCGTTTTTTTGGGCCTGCTGGTGTGGGCCTTTGCCCAGGGGTGGTGAGTGTTGCATGGGCCTAGTCTTTCTGTGGGGTGTCTTCTTGAATTTAAACACCATTGAGGCCATGGATGGGCTGGGATTGTGCAGATTTTATTGGTTTTTGTCGTTTTTTTGGGCCTGCTGGTGTGGCCCTTTGCCCAGGGGTGGTGAGTGTTGCATGGGCCTAGTCTTTCTGTGGGGTGTCTTCTTGAATTTAAACATAATTGAGGCCATGGATGGGCTGGGATTGTGCTTATTTTATTGTTTTTTGTCGTTTTTGGGGGGCTGCTGGTGTGGCCTTTTGCTTGCCCAGGGGTGGTGGTGGTGCATGGACTGAGTGTGCCTGTGGTGTTGTCTCACTCTCTTTGATGTAAACATCATGGATGGCATTGGATTGTGGTGATTTCTGCCTGTTTTTCAGTTTTTTGGGGGTGTACTGTTGATGTGGACTGGCCATGTGGGTGGTGGTGGTGGCCATCTTGAGTGCTGGCTGGTACAGGCAACATGTGCTTGGGGTGTAAGGGGGCCATTTTGAGGAGAGGCAGTGTCTGAGGCCTGCACTTATTTTGCCTACTTTTCATCCCTTATGCCCAGGGGTAGTGAGTGTTGCATACTTGCATGTCCCTAGTCTTTCTGTGGGGTGTCTTCAATGTAAACATCATGGATGGCATGGGATTGTGCTCATTTTTCTGTGTTTTGTCGATTTTTTGGGGTGTATAACTGAACTGATGTTCCTCTGTCTTCCATTGCTTTTAGGTGCACAAGAAGACTCAATAGAACCACCAGTGCCAGGAAGAAGTCCTGCAGCGGTGTGTGCAGCATAACGTCACGCGACGTCATGTCTGGACACAGAACCCTCTGCAACTCGTGCAACTGCTGCCTGCTGACCTGCTCTGAAGAAGATGGCCCCAAAAAAAGTAACCCGTAGCTCCTCTAGCAAGAAAGGTGCCAGTAAGGAGCAGAAGAAGCAAGTTACCAAGGACACTGGTGTGCCGCCCGCCCCTTTTTTTGGGAGTAAAAAAAAAAGTATGCCTGCAGCAGCTGCAGCGGGATCTGCTGGGGACCAAGCTGGCAGCAGCACCCCCGCTCCATTGGGCTCAGTGCCACCACCACCACCACGCCAACTTAAGTCCAAGCCCTTGAGTGCTGCAGAGGCAGCCAGTATACTTCTTCAATCACCATCGACCAGTGATGTTGGCTCATCGCAAGAAAGCAGCAGCAATGTCCCTCAATCAACACAGGTTGTTGTAGCTCATCTGACGAGTGTTGAACAACCACAGCGGCAACAACAATCACATGTGCAAGTACAAGCCCAAGTACATGTGGAAGGAGAGGCAGCGCAAGGAGATGCGCAAGCAGAGGTGCATGGAGGGTCACAACAAGTGCCCACAATAGTTGTTCCTCCCGAAGTAGGGGCACATCAGGAAATCGACAATCAAGGCGAGGTATCATTTGAGGAAGCCACTCCTCCTGATGATCCTTCATTGTCTTCCACACCCCTAGCAAGGAAGAGATCAAGGGTGGTGTCTACATCCTCTTCAAGCACACCTCCTTCTGATGATACGGATCAAACTTGGGAACAAACAAAGGTAGTTAAGCGTAAAAGGAAGCTCGTCCAAAGTCTCAGAGTTATGGAGTGTGATGAGTCTCAACAAGAAGTGGCGGATACTGCTGCTGATGAAGACTCTGCCAACGACGACCCAGTCATCATAAAGGTCACTGCAGCCCCAGCGGGCATGCAGCAAACAGACATTTTGACCCTAGCCCGAAGAGCTGCTGAGCGTGATGATGATGTTGTCGATGAGGAGGCAGTGGAAACACCACAATCATTGGAGTTAAGTAGTACACCAACTCGTCTCGCTTCCATATTTCTTTCTGGCATGAAGAGACCTCCGTCAATCTCGACCTTAATTAGTGGCGGTGAAAGTGCAAAACGTACAAAAGTTGGGCAATCCACATCCTCCACTTCATCTGGCATTAGCTTCATGACCACCACCACCAGTATCGCCGCCTCCTCCATGTCCCACAGACACTTCAAGTCCCCAGTTTGGGACTTCTTTACTGTTTGTCCAAAAAATCCAAAGTTTGCCATTTGTACCATTTGTAAGCAAGCAGTTAGTCGTGGTAAGCCAGGTACCAACTATGGTACCGGAGGCCAGAGAGGTCATCTTAGGAGACAGCACACTGTCAAATGGTTTGCGCACCTAGATGCGATCAAGAAAGGCCAAATTCAAGGAAACGTTGATGTTTCATCTGATGATGACGAGCAGGAAGAAGACGTGTCAAACACTTCCCTTACACCCAGTACCCCTGTCAGCAGCACACCCAATGTGAGGCACACTAAGAGTGTTGGAGCGAGTGAGACACCAACGCACAAAAGTTCACCAGCGAGCAAAATTGGGTCAACGAAGTCATTATCAGCCCGTAAATGCTTGGTCCAGGGCAACATTAGAACAATGCTTACTTCAGACGTGCCATATGAACGCAACCACCCACTGACGCGTCTGTATAACACTAAGCTGGCTAAAATGCTAGCTGTGGACCTTCTACCTTTTTCTTTTGTAGAAGCGGTAGGTTTTCTTGAATTAGTGGCAACGCTCTGCCCTAAATGGAAGGTTCCGAGCCGGTTCTATTTTGCCAGAGTTGCGGTTCCAGCACTACATGAAGATGTGCTGCAGGCGATTGGGGCAGCTTTGCAGAAGAGTGCTGTTCACACAATACATCTGACAACAGACATGTGGACCAGTGGCCCAGGCGATGATTACATGTGCATCACTGCACACTGGGTCTCTTTTTCAGGTGTTATAGCAAAGCTAAACGCAGGTGTTGACCCGGACCAAGTTTTCAAAGCTGCTCGGAAACATGCAACACTAGCCATGTTTGGCTTGGAGAAAAGTCACACAGCAGAAAACCTTTTGGAAGAGTTTGACAAAAAGGTCTTGACAATGCTATCCCCCCTAAAACGCAAGATTGGTTATGTTTCCACGGATAATGGCGCCAATGTAGTTAAGGCCATGTTCCTTGGTGACCATGTTAGAGTGCCGTGTTTGGCGCACTGTATCAACCTGGTAGTTAAAAAATTCTTGAGTGATAAAGAGAGTCCAGCGTTCGAGGTAATGGCCACCTGCCGCAAAATGTGCAACCATTTCAGCCATTCTTTTAAGGCCCGGAAGCATCTGCGGAGACTGCTACTTCAACGTGGAATGCCAGTGAAAGCACTCATCCAGGAGGTGGCAACACGTTGGAACTCAACCTTCTACATGCTTGAGCGTCTGCATGAGCAGTATACGGTACTCGATCACTATTTCTTGACAGAGGCTACATCTCAGAAGGAGGACCTGCGGATGAGTAAGGCGCAATGGGACATAGTTAAAAGCCTGACAGACATGCTTCGTCCTTTTGAGTTCTTCACGCGTGCAGTCAGCCAGGAGGACTGTAATTTGGGAAAAGCTATCCCATTGTTGTGCATACTGGAGCACCAACTGATGGCGGTTTCTTCTGAGTTTGCAAAAGATGAAAAAAAAAAAAACCATTTCATTTTGTCTGAGAAATTATTACATCGCCTACGTGGTGATGAACGTCTTCAAAACATCAACTCAGATCAGCATTACATTTGTGCTACTATTCTGGATCCACGCTACAAAAAGGCGCTGGCAGACAACGCATTCTTTCCTTTCGCTGATGCAGATGTTCAAAAGTACAAACATTGGTTAGCCTGGTCAGCCAAGAGGTTTGAAAAAGAACGGCAGGTTATTGAAGGAGAAGCCAGTACATCAGCATCAGCATCAGCAGGCCATCCGCAGTCACAAGAATCCACTTCTGCACCTGTGGCTGGGGCACAAGTGACCTCTCAGCCGTTAAAGACACCGGCAACTGGATCATCTGCACCACACACAATGACAACACTAACAGTGGCTGGGGAGGAGGATTGGCTAAGTTTGATGGGGTATGGTTCTCGAAAAAATGTCACAGGCACAGCAAAAAGTAAGCAAAGTGGAGGAACAGTTGATGACCTTGAGTCGATGGTGCAGGACTATCTGAATGACTCAACAGTGGTCTTTCTTAATGAGGAGCCATTGCAGTATTGGCATGGCAAAAAACAATTGTGGCCACAGCTCTACAACCTGGCTATAAACTATTTGTCTTGCCCACTCGCAAGTGTGTCTTCTGAACGTGTTTTCAGTGCTGCTGGTGGCATTGTAACTCCCAAACGGAGCCGCCTCTCGCCCAAAAATGTGGAGCGGCTGACAATGATCAAGATGAATCAGCACCTCATACCACCAGATTACAAAGTACGAGAAAGCACGCCGCATGAAGACGAGGAGGACAGCAACGTAGATGAGGGGATTTTTTCTCTGTTCGGTGCCACTGACCTCATCCAGCCTGAATTCGCAGAGTATGATGACGAAATCTTGTTCTTATTCCCTGACACCGAGCCCTGAAAATGAGACAATCAATCAAGAACTTTCTTTTTCGTCCTTATTCACTTTTATTCCTGTGTGCTTTGTGTCTCTCTTTCTTTGTTTTGCACAGTTAATTTAATTCAAACTTTAATCACCTAATCCCAAAAACAAGACCATCATCAGAACTGTCTTCACTTGTTTGCTTATTGATTTGAAGGTGCCGCAGTCTACATTCCTCAGGTTCACAAGTTCTGAAGAACATGCTCCTCTATCCTCCTCCTCCAGACTGCGATTTCCCTCCAAGCAGAGTGCTGGATTACGCACAATGAAGAAAGACTCAGCACTTGTGGGGGTGTTGTACTTCTTTGCGGGTGAGTTGACGGTTTTGGGCCCATTGCTGTGAAGCTCTAATAATGGACAAAAGTGTTTTGGACCAAATATGAGGTGGTAATTTCTTGCCGTTTTTGCTGACTTGCTTGCCTTTGAGGTGCTCTTTGGCGGGGTTCCGGGGGTTTGTGTGTAATTTTTGGTGTCTGTCGAAGCACTGCTGCGACAGTCTAATCTTGATTGCATTTGCTTTTCAGGAAATCCGTGGTGGAAAACAGGAGTTATGATGATTGATGATGATGACGACCTAGCTGCACAGCGCCGCGTTTGGACCGAAGGCCGAGAGACATTGTAAGTATGAGATTTAGCTTTTCCGCTGTTTGGGGGTGTTGTGTCGGGTGTTTTTTTGCGGGTGGGTTGGCGGGTCTTGCCTGGGGCATTCCTGGGAAGGTCTAATACCGGATACAAGTGTTTTGGACAAAATCCATAAGGAACAGCCTTTTTTTTGCCATTTCTTCAGACATCTTGCTCAATGTAGCGTTTTGGGTGGCTTCCTGCTGTTTGTGGGTGGGTTGCGGCCGGGGTCTCTGTCGAAGCACTGCTGCGACAGTCTAATCTTGATTGCATTTGCTTTTCAGGAAATCCGTGGTGGAAAACAGGAGTTATGATGATTGATGATGATGACGACCTAGCTGCACAGCGCCGCGTTTGGACCGAAGGCCGAGAGACATTGTAAGTATGAGATTTAGCTTTTTCGCTGTTTGGTGGTGTTGTGTCGGGTGTTTTTTTGCGGGTGGGTTGGCGGGTCTTGCCTGGGGCATTCCTGGGAAGGTCTAATACCGGCTAGAAGTTTGTTGGACAAAATCCATAAGGAAACACCAGTTTTGGCACTTTTTGTAAGTTAGGGTTCGTTAGGGTTAGCCCTAGCAGCAGGATTGCATGTGTTTAGGGGGGTTCTATTGCAACGCGGTTCTGTTGTTGTAGAGCACTGTTGGAGCGATGCTGGCTATGGATACTTTTGCTTGCAGGCAAGTGGTTTGAATACAATCCACGGTCTGTATTTGGGTCTACTGTTACTTTCAAAGTACGTTTTGTAACCATTTTTCTGCTAGGCATCGTTTTTGGAGATATGATTGGGTTCTTCTACATTTTTGCGACTGGCTTTAGTAAGGGTCTTGGTGGGAGCATTGCTGGGAAGGTCAAATTTTGTTCTAAAACACAGTAGTACACCCACCTTGAGGGGAAAGATCCGCTATAATATTTTGGCCATACTTATTGATCCTTAAAAAGGTGACTCAGAGAGCACGCAATTTCAAAAATATTGTACTGTCTATTAGGGAAATCAAAGTGTCACTTTTTGAACCACACAGCGTACATACCTTTTATTTATTTATCAGTGGTATTGTAATAGCACTTCCTGTTTTCCGTTCAATAATTACAGGCCGGGTTTCAGTCAACATCCGCCAGGCAGGCAGTGGACAGGGTGTCTCTTCTGTCAGTGGTCACCACCACATTGATGGACGAAGCGTCAGCTGGAATGGAGGAGTGCCGCCAATAAGATGAATTGTTTGCTGCATGCAACTTACTTACCAATTTCAACAGGACAACTCCAACAACATACGCAATACAGATACAGTATCCATTGTTGTCTTTTATTCTATGAGTGTGACTGCATGTGCTTACCTTTAGTTTGTAACCAAAGATTGTCTGTAAACTCTGTATCTTCAATTATTGTTTGTCCATGCTCTGCTTTTTTTTTCTTCTCTCAACAAAACCTACCCAAAAAGAAACCCCCATTCCCATCCATTTTACAAACCCTAACCCTCTTCCCCCGGGCTGTGTTGTTTTGCTTGATGTCTGACTAAAATGACATCAATAATTCCACACACTTGCTGGGGAGGATAAGGTGATAGCAGCAACAGGCTGGTGAAGGAATACGAGGATATCTTCTAGACTTACTCAGCTTCAGTACTATATCTTCTAGTAGTAGTAGCCAATGTCAAATAAATTCAACGCAAGTACTAGTTATACTTGCAATACTTTACCATTTGTTAGGCTACATTATGGCACTGTTCTAGTGTACTGTCACCTGCTATTTTCTCGATCGTACCGTAACCGTTGTAATGCTACAGTAAGGAGTACAAACAAGGTTTCGTTTTCTTTTTTTCCATAGGCATGCAACTGCCACTGTGTCACACCACTAGTACCACCGCAATGAGGAAATGTCACCCGCCCAGGAATGACAACGTTAATCCCCATTTCACCTGGAGCCAGCCCTGGGCCTAGCCCTAATTTCTAACACAAATTACAGGTAAGATAAGCGTTTGGTGGGAGGTAGTATAATGGAGTATTATTTCGGAGTAGACAAGAGATTGACGGTTGTACTACTAAAGTCCTACGACTGTTCAGGAAAACAAAGTTACTGTTACACCCCCGCCCCCCACCCACCAGACTGAAAAGCAGTAAAAAACAGGTATGGTCAGATAAAGTTGAAAAATATATTTATTTATCCCTAACAAAATAATCTCCCTCACCCACCCTAACCCCAACGATTGTCTCTGAAACGTCCCAAAACGATCCCAACTCCCAAATCCCACCCCCCAAAAGTCTATAAAAAAAGGGCAAGGGACACTCCACTACTGGAGGGTGCTGGTGCTGGTGCATGATGCGGCATGGGCATCATACTCCTTGCGGAGGGTGGCAAGCTCGGAGCGGAGGCCCTTAACCAAGGTCTTATACCTCAGGACCTCCTGCTCCAGGTTGGACATGCGGACTCGTAGGCGGCGTTGGCGTTCCTTGCAGCTCCTGTGGGGGGCAGCTGGTATTTCGGTTGCTTGGCGGTGGCGGTCGGCTTTCTTAGCCCGGCTCGGTCCCGCTGGCTTAGTCACGGAGGAGGATGCAGTGGTCACAGTCGAAGATGTTGCCCCGCTCGACTGCGTGTCCTCCTCCTCCTCCAGGGCCACCAGCCGCCGATACTCGGCGACTGTGGCCTCCAGCCTCCGTTGCCGGGCCAATCTAGCCTGCTCCCTCCTTGTTGTTGATTTGGAAGGAGCAACTATATGAAGAAAGAAAGACATAGTCTGTAACCAATGCTCCTTATTAATAACACAAAGTGATTGAGCCGAAAGTTGGGTCACAGAGTACAAGTAGCAAATTGAAAGCACAGTACATAACTATTGAGGACAGTATCTATGTAACCTCCCACTTCTGCATCCTTGCTCTAACAGTAGTGGTAGTTTAATGAACTAATTCTACGACCACTATGGACTTCCATTACAGTCGACTATGACAGTACACCAGTCTTATTCTTCTTCTTCTCTCTTGTTTAGGGAAATGGGTACGTTATCTTATGCAAGCCGGCAGAATGACATGGACACAGCACAGTGAAGTTGCACCCGAGAAAAAAAGTTGCACACCATGATGATGGAGACAGACTTGCGTTACTGTACCGGTCCAGTACATGCAGGTGGTGAAGCTATTACTTTTCTATTACGGGTGGCACTGAGAATACTCTGTTACAAGGGCTACTGCTTAATTAATTTACCTTTCACCCTACAGTGCAAATGAGTACTAGAAAAGGAAACTGAAGAAGCTAACTAATTTGATTATCTATCACTTCACATGGGACGTATTTAATGACAGATGAGATGACTTTAGGTGCTTTGCTTAATATTGAGTGAACAGTGATACACCCACACATGAATGACGTACTACAAGTAAACTAAAGTTATTAAGAGAGGTACGGAGTGTCCACCGTAATAACCAGATATATGCTGTGAATGCAAACGCAATACAAAGTACTGCTACTATTCATGGTAGTATTGGACACATTTACAATTTCTTTTCCTTGCCTTCCCTGCACTGGGACGGACGTGCGGGTGCGGTGGTACATGCTCTTCAAGGTAACACTTACTTCACCTGGCGACCATCTACTCTCTCTAGATACACATGTGCTATGTAAGAGTCAGAGAATACCATGCTCCAGGCATCCATTCAGTCAAAGTATACGCACACATACAGTTTCTGTTTCACCCACCCAGGCTGCTGTCCTTCCACCCATCCTTGCTTCATCATTGACCCAGCCATGCACCATACCATATTCTTTCCTTCCCAGCCACCTCTGGGTCCAAGCAAACACATATCGTTCTTCTTTGCCAGCCATCATACAAGTTCGCGTCCCACTTACTTACACCCTTCTTTCGCTTTTCGTTCATCCCATCCATCACGTTCGTCTAAGAACTTATTGGGATTCTTCTCACCAAAAACTTCACAGCTAAGTCGAAGTACATTTCGAGGAGGCTACTACCTGGTTGATTTGTAATTGTAATACACCCGTGCAGAAAGCACACTATGCAGTCTTCAATCTCAATAAATAAGGAATATATAGCTTACCTGTTTCCGCCACCACCGTTTGATCCCCCACAGGAACGGCCACCAGCTCTTCTAACGCCGCCTCCTCCCCAGAGGCCTCCGAGTCCAAGTCCAACACAGCCACCTCCGCGCTGGCCCCGTCACCAGATGTTACACCTACAAAGTACATTTAAGAATGTTAGAATACACCACTCACTACTATATAATATTTGGTCTAGGAGAAATGTTAAAAAAACAGAATACAATGTAATAATTTGTGACTGTCTACTCCATAGTAAAAATGTCCCATTTTCCAGGGAAGGCTGTTGTCTTGCTGCACTTTTATGCACAACTGATGAATGCTTGCTTTTGATTTTTAACACGCACCACTTTTTCTCCTAACAGACAGAAGCTTGACTCCTGAGTCCTAAGAACACGACCAGGATCAAGTTCAAACTAGGTGAGAGTTCGGCTCGACCACAAGAAATGTGTCCAATTAATCGTCAGCACTAACCACTTTTCCGTTTACAGTTAAATAGTTTTATGACAAAGTACATTTTAATAAATGTGTTTACTTTTAATAAAGCTTTTACACTTAAATAGACTCTGTGGTTTTTGTTCCTCTAGACTAGAGTGGATGAGCTAAAGGTTTTGGAATTTTTGCAAGCATGAGTGCCTCTGACACTTCTTGACTGTGCTGTGACTCCGTACTACTCTCTTGTCCTGCGTACGATAATCTAGAGATCATTGGGGATCTATAATCGGTGACTTCGGGAGCTGAATGACTCTGCCACACTATCTAGTCAGTAAGGAGACAGTGCATAGAGGTATTGCTGAATATAATGGGAGTCCAATGGAATTGCCAAATGTCCAATCTTAGTTAGCTACACAGACAGACTAATAAGAATAGTCTAGTAATACCACAGGGAGTCATATTCGAGGCAGGATAAGAATTTATATCCAGTCTACAAGAAGATCAAAGACGATTTAGAAAAAATCGAATGAGGAACGCTAGGAAAAAAGTAGGTACTGTTTATTAAAATGTAAACTTACTGGGGCCAGCAAAGGAGCCCTCGCCTGCCCGATCCTGGCCTGCATCCTCAGCACCCTCCTCCTGTGTCCTCTTGCCCTTGGGGGGAGCTGATGTACAACATGAAAGAAAGAAAAACCAGAAAACATGGATGAGATTTTTCAACCAAATCAAACATTTCAAAAGAACAATAACAACATATTTTGGAAAAATAGCAAATAGATAGACAACTATTCCACGGGATCTATCTCATGTGGTATACTACGTTATTCGTATTGCCTGATTTGCGGAACGTTGACTTAGAAAGTTCCTATGTAACTCAATAAACAGACTACTAAAGAGGTTTGCCTAGGCCTGGCACTGCAGGCAGCAGTGCGCAACACGTGACAGACAAAGTCCATCCTGCTTGCAGATCAGTGAATACTCAAACTATCAATCCACCCGCCACCACCGCCACTATTTCTTCTGATAGCCATGTGACTGTCTAAAGGAAGGACTGGACTTCAGTCTGTTGGGGCTGATTTATAAGTCCCTTGCGGAAGTTGCGGCTGATTTTCCTCCATTGTTGCGTGCCTTTTCTGACGCAGCGGCAGAACAAAAGACTCGCCATGGTGTTGGTGCGGCGTATATATTAAAAAAAAAAACACATATGGGCATATGGGCGATGCATCACGTTGTAAAGCCCTGCGCCATCAGGGGGCGTTCCGGCGCAAGGGAGGGCGTACCTGCGCAGGAACGAATCCTAAAAGTGGCTGAGGGAAATCTACAAGATGTCAATCAGTCACTTTTAGGACAATGATGCATGACTCAAACCCTGCGCGCTTGAAGCCGACGTACGGCTTGATGCAGCATTGGGGAGATAGGGTACCCCAGAGCATTGCTGGAGCTGCGCCATCGTTGGCACGCAACTCCAGGAATGCGCTGCCTTTACGGCACAGATGCGTAAGGCTTCTGTGACGTTTTGGGCCAATGGGTGGTGGTGGCATGGCACACAATTACTGCCGCATCCCTGCTACTTTGCAGGGATGCGCCGGTAATTGAAAATATGACCCTTACTGTCTAGCATTACGCAGTTCTTTTCTTTACAGTACACTCATACATAATTTCTCAGGCCAATGAAATGCTTCTGAACACAACATACAAAACAAAGAAGCATAGTAGCAAGCAAGGCTACTGAGAAGGAGAGCAGTGCACCTGAAAATGAAATGCATAGAAGATTTTGAAATATAATTTACCTCAATGTAATCGGCAGCATTATTGCTCTTGGTAAAGAACAAAGATTTGCAAATAACAGAGCAGGATAAAACAGAGTAGTAAATGTACTACTACTACTACTCACCAAGCCCGGGGACCTCTACGCCGAGCGCGTCCAGCAAGTCCCGCTCCCGGTCCATGACATCGGTCCAGCGGTGGGTGGCCTGGTTATATGTGCGCCGGACCCCAGAGATCTTGTACATGGCCCGGCACACCTTCTCCCACCGCTGGCGGCGCTCCCGGATGCCATAGCCGGTCGCGATCTTGCCGCCTCCCAGGATCGTCTTGGGGAGGCGGCGCTGGACGTGGAAGATCAGTGCCGCCACTTCCTCCGCGCTGAAGATCTCCCTCGGGACCACTTGCTCCCCCCTTAAACGCCCGGACGGGAGCCGGGCACGGGGTGCGGGACCCTTCCCCTTCTCAGGGTGCTTCCCGGCTCCCTTTACCATGGTCTGGGCAGAAATAAACTTAAATGATAAAGAAGAAATAGAACTAGTGAAGAAGAAAAGAAAAGAGTTTAAAAAAGTAGTTTAAAAGTAAATAAAAGCTGCAGAAAACACAAAAATATAGAGCTAGAAAAATAGAGGGTTAGATAATAAGTAAAATTAGATCAAAAAAACTTCAAACAAGCAAAGGATGGCAGAGATTGAGAGAGGATACAGAAAGCATGCCCAGAACCATAGCAATGAATGAGAAACAAGATGGCCGCGCCCGTTCACGACCGCGTGGGTAAGTTCGCGCGAGATTTTCCTTGCGAGTACGCGCGAAATTGTACTAGCGAGCAGCACACTTTGCGAGATTACACATAGCGGGCGGAAACGGAATTACGTCACGCCAACAAGATGGCCGCGCCCGTGTACGACCGATAGGGTAACTTGGCAAACGAATAGCTAGAAGCGCCTCGCGAACACGCGCAAGATCACGCGAACATACACGTCGCAACAAAAACAATTTTGTATTCGCACGTATTCGCGGCTTCCGAAATCGATCTCGCACGGATTCGCGCCCCAAATAACGCGCGAAATTGCAAAAAAAACGATTTTAGCTAAAATGAAAGCAATGAGCAGGTGCAAAAGTTCAAACTTAACATTAGTAACATTCAAGGTAGTGCTTCCTGATGGGCCCCTCCAGAGTTTGCAACAATTCTATGACCCTGCTATGACCCAAACAGCAGGCTCATAGAATAGCACCATAAAGGTCCTGTAAAAAAAAAATTTCACTGCAACAAAAAGCAAATTACAGATAAGGAAGGAAGCAGGTGCCAGCCAGACTGGAACTTTCAAAATTACTGACACATTAATGAAACACAAATTAATTGATGGCAGTTGAAGAAGGGCAGGTGTGCTTGCTTTTTTCAACCACCATAATCTACAGTGATAAATAAACCTAATAGGTGCCAGTGAGGATGTACTAGAGGGTGGCATGGGTGTCCCAGAGGGTGGCAGTGGTGAAACAGAGGGTGCTGTGAACCTGTGATGATAAACCAGACGTAGAAACAACATAGTCGCGGCCGTTGCAAGCCAAAAAGTAAGTTCGCAATTGCGAACTTGTCCTAAAATCGGCGCGAACACGCGCCAACACAAAAAACGGAAAAATCCGCAAATCCGCTAGAGTTCGCGGATCTTCGCGGATTGCGAATCCGTAAATCCGCAATTTCGCGTACGCGAGATCCGCTAGATCCGCCCATGCTTAAACAGCACAACAGAGTGTAAGCTGTTCATAGGACATCCTTCGACGTCATGGAAAGTAAGTTAACTTTAAGGAGTTCTGAATTCTGATTTGTTATGATGTATGGGTTTTTTAAACACAATCATTTTGATTTTGTTTTTTTCCCCGCTGTTATATGATGAATACCTTCAAGTCACTGTTTTTAGTGAAATTTGATACATTCTGAGAACAGCAAAAATAAACCATTTAACATGTATAATTAATTCTGTACTGTTTGCATTTATGATGTACATTTAGAACTGTGTATGAGGCATGGAGAAGGAGAGGCTTCTGTAAGTGTCAAAGTTGTTGCATACAGTGTTCACATTCTACGTAGTCTTTCATATGATAGACTACATTCCCACAATGAGATACTTAAGCAAAGGAAACACAGGTGATATGATTGTGGAATGAGCAAAAAAAATTGCACGTTTTTCAATTATATTACCTGTGTTTCCTAACATTACACATCACATTGTGTAGATGAGGTTTAGGCCTGTTCCAGGAGACAGAGGAGGTCTGACATTTGTTCAAGAGTGCAGTGGACATGACTCACTTCGTTGGTAGGTCTGCACATGTATTATCTCCTCTGTATTCTTCAACAAACCTAAATTTCATCTGCAACCCTGAGTAGGACTTACCTGAAACAAATCTGTGGATAGGTTACACCTTATCAGCATCTTGAAACAATCATTTAAAATGTTAGGATCAGATTTATGATGGCCGTGCGCCTCTTTTGCGCCGCTGTGGGTCAGTTTTGTGTAAAAGATGCACCATGTTGCAAGATAGGTTTCAGTTCATCTCCAGCAAGATACCATCAGTTTGAAATGTATATAATTAGCACTGTGTAGGGGGCATGCAGAAGCTGAAGCTTTTGTAAATGTCAAAGTTGTTGCATGCAGTGTGCATTTCTGGGTACTGTTTCATATGCTGGACTACATCTGCACTATGAGATACCTAAGCAAAGGCAACACAGGTGATGTGATTGTGAAATTAGGAAAAGAAACTCCACATTTTTCAATTACATCACCTGTGTTTCCTAAGTTTACGAATGACATTGTGCAGATGAAGTTTAGGTCTGTCCACGGACACAGAAGAGGTCTGGCCTTTGTTCAAGAGTGAAGTGGACATGACTTACTTCATTGGTAGGCCTTTACATGTATTATCTCCTCTGTATTCTTCAACAAGCGTAAATTTGATCTTCAACCCTGAGTAGGCCTCACCTTAAACAAACCTCTGGAGAGGCCATACCTTATCGTCATCCTGAAGTAATCATTTAAAATGTTAGGGACAGATTTATGATAGGTGTATGCCTCTTTTGCGCCACTGTGCGTCACTTTTGTGACGCATTGGCGGTGGAAAAGATTTGCTATGAGGCGACAAAATTACAAATTGATGCATCTAGGCAGATGTGTCATGCTGTAAAAAACCCGTGCCACATGAAACCGATGCAGCAGTGATGCAAAAGATGCAGCATGTTGCAAGACAGGCCTCACTTCATCTCCAACAAGATAAGAAGCAGAGTCTTCTGTAAATGTCAAAATTGTTGTATACACTGCTCAACTTTTGTGTACTCTTTCATATGCTAGACTCCATCTGCACTATGAGATACCTAAGCAAAGGAAACACAGGTGATGTGATTGTGAAATGAGGAAAAGAAACTCCACATTTTTCAATTACATCACCTGTGTTTCCTAAGTTTACGAATGACATTGTGCAGATGAAGTTTAGGTCTGTCCACGGACACAGAAGAGGTCTGGCCTTTGTTCAAGAGTGAAGTGGACATGATTTACTTCATTGGTAGACCTTCACATGTATTATGTCCTCTGTTCTCTTCAACAACTCGAAATTTCATTTCGAACCCTGAGTAGGCCTCACCTCAAACAAACCTCTGAATAGGACACATCTTATTGGCATCTTGAAACAATCATTTAAAATGTTAGTGTCTTGCGACACTTTTGTGAGACGACAGCAGTGCAAAAAATGCACCATGTTCTAAGATAGGCCTCACTTCATCTGCATCAAGATACTGTTAGTTTAAAATGTAAATCTTTAGGACTGTGTAGGGGGCCTGGAGAAGCAGAAGCTTCTGTAACTGTCAAAGTTGTTGAAAAACTGTTTCTCCTTCAATGTTTTCCCTTGTCTTTTCTAATTTTTAAATACATGTTTTAATATTTTTCAAATGTTTGTTCTCTCTTTCACAGATTGAAAGTATAAAAATAAAAAGTGAGTAATTTAACGACAATTATAAGGTAAATGTTTTGTAGTCTTTTTGTTACATTTCTATCACATTCACCTACTATTAGTTCCACAGCTTCATTTCTTTAACCCTCAGTTTCCTGCCTTTGCTACTTCCCTCATTCCTTTCTCTATTACCTACTTACTCTACTCCTTCCACTCCTTTTCTCAGTCCCTCTCTTCTCATAGTTCCTCACTCTTGTTCACTCACTCCGTCTCTATTACTCTTAGTGTCTTTGACTGATCACTCTTTCACTGCTTGTTCATTATGCTTTTTCTGTGTAGTTGAAGCACACTAAGGGGCATATTATGAACACAGCCTATAAAATTATTGCTGTTTTTATCGGCAGAAAACTGCTGCAAAAGTGGTTTTAGCGGCAGTTTTCTGCCGCAAAAGCGGCTTAAGCGACACATTTCTGCCGATAAAAGCTGCAAAACTTTTATTGCCTATGTTGATAATATGGCCCTATGTTATTTACATTTCTTTGCTGTTTCAATTATTCTTTTTCTGTTACTTCTTCTTTTCTGCTTTCTGTTTTTTCTCTCTGTTATTCCACATGTTTAATCTTATTTTGAACATTCACTCATATTCTCTAAGAAACTCTTCTTTGTTATTCTTCTACTGTCCTTTTTTTCTTTCACTTCCTTATCTATTTTGTTTTTCACAATTATATCCTCTTCCCTCTTTTCTTAGGTAAATAAATCTATTAAACAGTATCTCTGGTTTAGACCCTATAGCTGTCTTTGTTTTAACATTACTCTCTGTTTACTTCCCTTATACTTACTCTTCTTTTTTTTTTTTAAACTTTTTTTGGTTCGCTCCCGGTTCGCGTACCGGTGAGCGAACCAGGAAGCGAACCAAAAGAAATACAGCTTGCCAGAGTGCTAAACATTCTAGCAATTTTTTTTGAAAGGGGAGGTAGTTCTGAAAAGAACTTTTTTTTTATTGTTTTTGTTGTTTTATATATTTTTTTTATTTTTCTGAACATTTTTTGTTTTTTTTGTATTTTTTGAACAGTTTTATGTTTTTTTTGTTTTTTTGGGAGGGTAACCAACAAAAAACAGGCATTGGAAAGGGCTCAACAGGAGCAAAAAAAACATTTACTTTCTGGGGCGTTTAGAGCACTTGTGATTTTCATAAGCTCGGTTGATTAAGGTAATGCTCATATTTCCACATGAAAGTAATGCACCGCAGTACAAACAGGTAAACTTCATATGGACAAAGTTGTCCTGAATGTTTGGCACGGTTTCCCGTGCCTCTGGTCCTGTCAAATATACCTGTGTTGATGTCGTGCCCACAGGAGTTGATGGGTTGTCCTGCAGGTCACGCATCTCTGCCCGGCTGTAGTTTAATGGATGCCACCTGATCATGTGACGATGCATGGTGTAGTTGCCGAAGCTATACTTTTTTAAGGTGCCTCTAGATAAGGCCTCTTTACATATGAGGCACGTCACATATCTAGCATTAACTTTCTTCTGCCCTTCAGGGATTGAAAAAAACTGCCAAATAAAACTGGTTTTACGATGAGAAACCCGGGGCTCCTCTTGTAAAAACTGTGGTCCTTCTGTCTCCTCTTCCTCTTGTTCATCCTCTTCCTCCTCTGTGTTGCTGATGAACTGTGGAGGTGGTCCTCTCTTCCCATGAGGAGGTGGTGGTGGTGGTGGGGGTCCACCAGCTGAAGCTACCAATGAAGCCATTGCTCAAATATCAAAAAAGGTCTTCCTCTCACAAAGATGAAAGTTAGAGTGAGGAAAGAAGGAGGGGTTTTCATCATTTGGGAAAAACAATAGTTCTAAACCAATGAAAAGTGTTATTTTTAGGTCACCTGACCTAGCCTTACATCATTAGGAAACCAAAAGTGAAATGAACCAATGAAAAGTTTTATTAACAAGTCACATGACCTGTTACGCTTATGTTACGCGCTGCGGAACGCGCCCCGGATCGCTTCCGGGCCGCTGCCCTTCGCGCCTCGGTTCGCGCTCCGGGGCACTTCCGGGTGCGCTAACGCGGCGCGTCATAAGACGCATTACGCGGCAACGCGATACGTCGCGCTTTCGCGACGCGCCCCGGATCGCTTCCGGGGAGCTGCGCTTCGCGTCTCAGTTCGCGTACCGGAGCACTTCCGGGTGCGCTAACGCGGTGCGTCATAAGACGCATTACGCGACAACGTGATACGTCGCGCTTCCGCGACGCGTCACGATGTTGATTTCTAACGCGGCAGTTGCGCAAACGGAACGTTTACCGGTTCGCGGACCGGGTCGCGGCATCAAATTGAGCTAACGGGAATCTTCCCGGTTCGCGAACCGGGAGCGAACAAAAACAATTATAAAAAAAAAAATTATTAATGAACATATAAAATATATTTTTGGATTTAAAGAAGAATACATTTTACAGCTACAGATATTAGCTTTTAAAAAACCAATGAAATTCACTGAAAAAACCATAGGTTATAGACCATATATAGTTAGGAATTAGCATTTACAAAACCTTGAAAATTCACTGAAAAAACCATAGGTTATAGACCATATATAGTTAGGAATTAGCATTTAAAAAACCTTATTTTACTCACACAAAACCATTGAAATTCCATATATAGTTAGTTGTACTAACTATATATCGCGCACCCGCAATCCACTGCTGATCATGTCACATATTACATCATTCATGACATGGTCAGTGACATCACTGATGACATCACTGATGACATCTCAAATGACATCACTGATGACATCACTGATGACATCTCAAATGACATCACTGATGACATCTCAAATGACATCACTGATGACATCTCAAATCACATCACTGATGACATCACTGATGACATCTCATTTGACATCAATGGTCACATCACTGATGATATCATTCATGTGACAATACAATGCATCTCCTCACACTTTAATATAACCTCTGTTACACCCAGTGTTAAATACAGAATATAATTTTTTAAACCATTGACACACCAATACTAGTAACTACATACGCACTCACTGATTACTACGTCTACACACACATTCACTCATTCACCCATACAATCATTCATACATACAATCACTCATCTTTACAACACTATCATATGCACTCATACACCTATACAGACACTCACACTCTGCCACTCATCCATGGAGTTACTCACACACCTAATCAGTCCTGTAAAGAATCAATCACACTTCCATTTTCTAATCTATACAGTTAAAGATTGAGTACCCTACATTTTCAAACATATACTAACACATACTTACTCTCTTATACAATCATTGATACAAGAACACATTGATCTGCACAGAGTCACACATCTCCCAGCCAGCCACACACACACTCAGTCTCCCATACAAATACTTGGACAATCAATCAATAACCCATATAGTTACTCATATAGCTACTGATCAACACATGCAGCAGTTTACAGAACAACCGACATAATGATGCACAAATTAAGACAGTTTAGTCACTAACCCATGCACTCAGTGACACACATTTATTCACTCACTCATACAGTCAGTCATGCACCTACTAAATCCTTCATCCAGCCACTTCTACATCCACTCATTCTTCAATATGTAAGACATATTTTAACTTTACAGAAACATACAGTCACTGGATGTTGTCATCAGTGATGTCATCAGTGATGTCATTTGAGATGTCATCAGTGATGTCATCAGTGATGTCATTTGAGATGTCATCAGTGATGTCATCAGTGATGTCATTTGAGATGTTATCAGTGATGTCATTTGAGATGTCATCAGTGATGTCATCAGTGATGTCATTTGAGATGTCATCAGTGATGTCATCAGTGATGTCATTTGAGATGTCATCAGTGATGTCATCAGTGATGTCACTGACCATGTCATGAATGATGTAATATGTGACATGATCAGCAGTGGATTGCGGGTGCGCGATATATAGTTAGTACAACTAACTATATATGGAATTTCAATGGTTTTGTGTGAGTAAAATAAGGTTTTTTAAATGCTAATTCCTAACTATATATGGTCTATAACCTATGGTTTTTTCAGTGAATTTTCAAGGTTTTGTAAATGCTAATTCCTAACTATATATGGTCTATAACCTATGGTTTTTTCAGTGAATATATATATATGTATATGTATATATATATATATTCACTGAAAAAACCATAGGTTATACACCATATATAGTTAGGAATTAGCATTTAAAAAACCTTATTTTACTCACACAAAACCAATGAAATTCCATATATAGTTAGTTGTACTAACTATATATCGCGCACCCGCAATCCACTGCTGATCATGTCACATATTACATCATTCATGACATGGTCAGTGACATCACTGATGACATCACTGATGACATCTCAAATGACATCACTGATGACATCACTGATGACATCTCAAATGACATCACTGATGACATCACTGATGACATCTAATTTGACATTACTGATCACATCACTGATGACATCATTCATGTGATAATACGATGAACCTCTTCAGACTCTAATATAACCTTAGATACACTCAGTGTAAACAGACACTCACAGACTGTCACTCATCCATGGAGTTACTTACACACCTAGTCAGTCATGCAAAGAATCAATCACACCTCCATTTTCACAACTATACAGTTATACACACCTTACTTATTCAAACATATACTAAAACATATTTACTCACTTATACAATCCTGGATACAAGTGCACAATGATCCATACAGCCACTCACACATTCACTGGCTCTTATGCACAGTTATTTATATATGTCAACTCTCACATGTACTGTATTTTACAAATGTACTTACTTTGACATGTAGCACTGAGATATCTATTCACTCACCAATACAGTCATGCACACAGTCAACCGCCCATACAGCTGTTTCCACATGCACTTTTGAACCCATACATCTATGCACAGAGTCATACACCTCCCAGCCACCCACACACACACTCAGTCTCCCATACAAATGCTTGGGCAACCAATCAATAACCCATATAGTTACTCATATAGCTACTGATCAACACATGCAGCAGTTTACAGAACAACAGACATATTGATGCACAAATTAAGACAGTTTAGTCACTAACCCATGCACTCAGTGAGACACATTTAACCACTCACTCATACAGTCAGTCATGCACCTACTAAATCCTTCATCCAGACACTTATTCATCCACTCATTCTTAAATATGTAAGACATATTTTAACTTTACAGAAAAATACAGTCACTGGATGTTGTCATCAGTGATGTCATCAGTGATGTCATTTGAGATGTCATCAGTGATGTCATCAGTGATGTCATTTGAGATGTCATCAGTGATGTCATCAGTGATGTCACTGACCATGTCATGAATGATGTAATATGTGACATGATCAGCAGTGGATTGCGGGTGCGCGATATATAGTTAGTACAACTAACTATATATGGAATTTCATTGGTTTTGTGTGAGTAAAATAAGGTTTTTTAAATGCTAATTCCTAACTATATATGGTGTATAACCTATGGTTTTTTCAGTGAATTTTCAAGGTTTTGTAAATGCTAATTCCTAACTATATATGGTCTATAACCTATGGTTTTTTCAGTGAATTTCATTGGTTTTTTAAAAGCTAATATCTATAGCTGTAAAATGTATTCTTCTTTAAATCCAAAAATATATTTTATATGTTTATTAATAATTTTTTTAAAATATTTTTTTTGTTTCGCTCCCGGTCCGCGAACCGGGAAGCTTTCCGTTAGCTCAAATTGATGCCGCGACCCGGTCCGCGAACCGGTAAGAAATCAACATAGTGACGGTATTGCGTTGCCGCGTAATGCGGCTTATGACGTACTGCGTTAGCGCACCCGGAAGTGCCCCGGGGCGCGGACCGAGGCGCGAAACGCAGCTCTCCGGAAGCGATCCGCGGCGCATCGCGAAAGCGCGATGTATCGCGTTGCCGCGTAATGCGTCTTGTGACGTACCGCGTTAGCGCACCCGGAAGTGTCCCGGGGCGCGGACCGAGGCGCGAAGCTCAGCGACCCGGAAGCTAACCGGGGCGCGTTCCGCAGCGCGTAACATGAGCATGAGAGGTCATGTGACTTGTTAATAAAACTTTTCATTGGTTCATTTCACTTTTGGTTTCATAATGATGTAAGGCTAGGTCAGGTGACCTAAAAATAACACTTTTCATTGGTTGAGAAGTATTGTTTTTCCCAAATGATGAAAACCCCTCCTTCTTTCCTCACTCTGACTTTCATCATTGTGAGAGGAAGACCTTTATTACTATATCAGAAATGGCTTCAGTAGTTGCTTCAGCTGGTGGACCCCCACCACCACCTCCACCTCCTCATGGGAAGAGAGGACCACCTCCCCAGGTAATGACCAACACTGAGGAGGAAGAGGAAGAAATGGATGAAGAGGAGGGAGAAGAACCACAGTTCTTAGAAGAAGTGCCCCGGGTTTCCCATAAGAAAGCCAGTTTCATCTGGCAGTTTTATTCGATCCCTCGTGGCCAAAAAAAAGTGAATGCGAGGTATGTCACCTGCCTCATCTGTAAAGAAAAATTATCCAGAGGGACGGATAAGAAATATAGTTATGGCAACCATACTATGCACAGGCACATGACAAGGAAGCATCCACTCAATTATAGCCGGGCGGAAATACGGGATTTGCAGGAAAATCCAAGATCAACTCCTGTGGCCAGATCAAGAATATCCATTTCATTGACACCAGCAGAGGCACGGGAAACTGTGCCAAACATACAAGAAAATTTTGGCCACATGATCCACACTTGTATGCACTGTCGTGCGTTGTTAGCATGTGGCAATATGAGCATAAATGCTATCAACCTGGCGTATGAACACCATAATTGCCCTAACCGCCCCCAGTAATTTTTTTTTGCTCCTGTTGAGCCCTTTTCAATGCCTGTTTTTTGTTGTTTCCCCCCCCCCAAAAAAAAACAAAAAAAATATAAAATCGTTCAAAAAATACAAAAAAAACAAAAAATAAAAAAAAATAAAAAAAAAAATATAAAACAACAAAAATATACAAAAAAGTTATTTTCAGAACTACCTTCCCTTTCAAAAAAAATTGCTAGAATGTTTAGCACTCTGGCAAGCTCTATTTCTTTTGGTTCGCTTCCCGGTTAGCTTCCCGGTACACGGACCGGGAGCTAACCAAAAACATTTTTTTTTGAAAAAAGAGTAAGTATAAGGAAAGTAAACAGAGAGTGATGTTAAAAGAAAGACAGCTATAGGGAGTAAAGAAGAGATACTGTTTAATAGATCTATTTACCGAAGAAAAGACGGAAGAGGGTATAATTGTGAAAAACAAAATAGATAACGAAGTGAAAGAAAAAAAAAGAGAGTATAACATTAACAAAGAAGAGTTTCTTGGAGAATGTGAGTGAATGTTCAAAATAAGATTAAAACATGAGGAATAACAGAGAGAAAAAATAGAAAACAGAAAACAAAAAATAACAGAAAAAGATTAATTGAAATAGCAAAGAAATGTAAGTAACATAGAGCCATATCATCAACATAGGCAATAAAAGTTTTGCAGCTTTTATTGGCAGAAATGTGTCGCTAAAGCTGCTTTTGCGGCAGAAAACTGCCGCTAAAACCACTTTTGCACCAATTTTCTGCCAATAAAAAGAGCAATAATTTTATTGGCTGTGTTCATAATATGCCCCTTAGTGTGCTTCAACTACACAGAGAAAGCATTATGAACAAATAGTGATAGAGTGATCAGTCAAAGACACTAAGAGTAATAGAGACGGAGTGAGTGAACAAGAGTGAGGAACTATGAGAAGAGAGGGACTGAGAAAAAGAGTGGAAGGAGTTGAGTAAGTAGGTAATAGAGAAAGGAATGAGGGAAGTAGCAAAGGCAGGAAACTGAGGGTTAAAGAAATGAAGCAGTGGAACTAATAGAAGTTAAATGTGATAGAAATGTAACGAAAAGAGTACAAAACATTTACCTTATAATTGTCGTTAAATTACTCACTTTTTGTTTTTATACTTTCAATCTGTGAAAGAGAGAACAAACATTTGAAAAATATTAAAACATGTATTTAAAAATTACAAAAGACAAGGGAAAAGATTGAAGGACAAACAGTTTTTCAACAACTTTGACACTTACAGAAGCTTCTGCTTCTCCAGGCCCCCTACACAGTCCTAAAGGTATACATTTTAAACTAACAGTATCTTGATGCAGATGAAGTGAGGCCTATCTTAAAACATGGTGCATCTTTTGCATTGCTGTTGTCTCAGAAAAGTGTCGCAAGACACTAACATTTTAAATAATTGCTTCAGGATGCCAATAAGATGTCTCCTATCCAGAGGTTTGTTTGAGGTGAGGCCTACTCAGGGTTGCAGATGAAATTTCGAGTTGTTAAAGAGAATAGAGGACATAATATATGTGAAGGTCTACCAATGAAGTGAGTCATGTCCACTGCACTCTTGAACAAAGTCCAAACCTCCTATGTTTCCCTGGACAGACCTAAACTTGATCTACACAATGTGCTTCGTAATGATAGGAAACACAGGTGATGTAAATGAAATACGTGCAATTTATTTTGCTCATTTCACAATCACATCACTTGTGTTTCCTTTGCTTAGGTATCTCATTGTGCAGATGTAGTCTAGCATATGAAAGAATACGCAGAAGCGCAGCACTGCATGCAACAACTTTGACACTTACAGAAGCCTCACCTTCTCCATGCCTCCTACACAGTTCTACATATACATCATAAATGCAAACAGTACAGAATTAATTATACATGTTAAATGGTTTATTTTTGCTGTTCTCAGAATGTATCAAAATTCACTAAAAACAGTGACTTGAAGGTATTCATCATATAACAGCGGGGAAAAAAAAACACAATCAAAATGATTGTGTTTAAAAAACCCATACAACATAACAAATCAGAATTCAGAACTCCTTAAAGTTAACTTACTTTCCATGACGTCAAAGGATGTCCTATGAACAGCTTACACTCTGTTGTGCTGTTATTACTTTCAGCCCGCCACTTTCTGAAAGAAAATCTCCATCGTTTTTAACCACTTGGCTGCTAAGGGTGTGCGAGGGGTTCCATTGACTTTCCATTGAAATCAATGGAAAGTCCATGACGAGTTACCCTTGTCATTAGCGCTGAAGTGGTTAAAAACATGTTACATGCAATAAATGAATTCTTGCTCTCTACCACAAGTTTCCACAAGGCCAAATCTTGTCAGAGCCATTTATAACTCTTGGATTTCTTGTAAGCCAATCCTGTCATTTGGCATTTCTGCAACTTTCAGAATTAAAATGTTGAAGATCATTTTCACAATCCAGGAATAGTAATATCTTCCTCTTCTTGCTCAGTCATGTTCTACATTTCCTATGACACTGATACTGCTTACTATGAAGCAGACTTACACTAACTCTATGACTAGTACAATTATTTAATTCTCTACATCACTTTCAATCACAAAGCAATGTAAAACAGTAGACAGCATTGCAGACTTACATTCCCTCTACTCTATGTTTTGATTGGCTGCTTCAATTAGCTTATAAAAAGAAATAGTTTTTCTGAACTCATTCAAAGTGCACTTATTTCTCCATGACGTCCAGTCTTATGGTTAGAAGTTATGTCTCTGAACTACACTTATCCTCAAGGCCAAATTGTGTAGGAGCCATTAGAACTTCTTGAAATTCCACAGAGCACATCCCGAGATTATTTCCCTAAAATTTTGGTTTTAAAAACACCAGGTAAGAGTTTTTATGGTCATACGGCAATTTTTTTTTTGAAAATTAAAACAGAATCGTTGCAGAATGACCAGCCATTTCTAGACTTTAAATAAGCTGTGTAATGTCCTGATGTTATTGAAGGGCCGTCATGATATATAATTGCTGCAGTTACAAAAGTCCTTCCTGATATTGACAACTGCGAAGCTACAAAATTTTTAATTAAAGTTGTCAATTTTGTTCCATCAGGCCTACATCGTTGGAACATTAAAATGACATACTGGCCATATGTTCGTATAAATAATGTGGACATCATTTCAGATTTACATTGGCTACACTCCATGTTGTGATCAGCTGCTTTTACTAGCTTATTAAAGGAGACTGATTTACTGTCTGGCAAAGTTAAATATATAAATCTTTCTGAGTCTACACTAGTAGTACTTGATACCCTACAGTTCTCGCAGTCATGCTGCCATTGATAAGAAAGCCCAAACAGGTGATCTACATCTACACCTTTAGCATGCAATACATCAAGCATATACATTAAAAACTCCTGACAATCTTGCTGAATATTTTGAGAGAATTGTGTTTGGCCTGAACATCTGTCTAACAGATTTCGAATTTCAGACACACTTTCTATTTTTGTTCTATCAGTGCTACATTTCTCTAACACAGAATTTAACAAACTGCAAAATCTTTGATCAGAATTGACCACAATCTCTTCTTTTACATTTTCTAGAGAAAACAAAACATTAACCACTACATTAGCATAGCAGTTGACACCAGAACTGTTTTCAAATTGAAAACCAACAACATCTTCAACAGAATCCTTTTTGTTTCTGCTTGTAATTTTAGGTTCATCGACTTTTCAGCTTTTTGCTACAACCTCCCCAGTATTGGTCACATTTCTTCGTTTCCGGCCTACCACACGTTTCTCAAACAAAGGATACTGAGGCAAATGTGGCGCATACTCTCTTCTTAACCTATTGTATTCCTTAACACAATCTAGATCCGCACAAATGTTTGTGACATCACACTCAATCAAGTACAATCCCGATAAAGTTCTAACTCGTGACAATGCCACATATGCCATACCCTCCTTGAACACAGAACTGCCAATATTCACCAATGCACAGTCTACACTTAAACCTTGCGATTTATGGATTGTCACCGCATATGCCAAGCAAACAGGAAACTGCTTACGGCGAACATATAAGTCTTTTACAAGCAAAAATCTAGCAGAGCAACGACCAATTAGCTGTACTTCCTCAATGCCATCAAATTTAATTTTTAAAAATTCAATTCCATCTCTATTTCTGTATTTTACAAAATCAACAACATTACCCATTGATCCATTTACCAGACCTCTTTCAACATGTAAATTCCTTCTTAAAATTATACGGCAGTTCAAGCACACATTCAGAGTCTTTTGAAAACCTGCAGTTTTAGATATACTCTTCTCTAATGAATCCAATTTTGTTTTCAGATTCTCAGACAAAATAATTGTTGATCCCATATGCTCTACTCTGTCAATAGCTTCCAGTTTCACAATCTCTTGCTTTTCTAAATGCAACATTTTGTTGTTGAATTTGGCACATTCTGCAAGAGTTGGCATCAAACATATTCCAGATTTCTTATCAGTAATTTTCTGAAAAATATTCTCAGGCACAACATCTTGTTCTGGATATAAATTTGACAGTAATCGTGCATGTAAAGCTTCTTTCCCATGCTCGGTCACTTTTCCAATTCTAACATCTTGTAGAATAGTCTTGTAAACTTCATCCTTCGCCTGACGCATATTTTCATGCAGTTCAGCATAATTGAAGTTTAACCATATATTGACGTTGCCAATGCTGCCTAGGCACTTCCTGGTATCTTCATGCGTGAGCATTTTGAACACAGGTTGCCCTTTCACTGGTGTCAGCTGCAAAAGATCTCCGAAAACAATGATGTGTTTGCCACCAAATAACACATCATACTCTGTTTTGAGAACTTCTTGCATTCTCAAATGCACAAAGGCAAGCATGACATTGGAAACCATGCTTACTTCGTCAATGATAAGAAGTTTCATTTTCCTCAAGATTCTTGAAACTTCAAAACAAGCATCTCCAGATAGCTTGTGATATTGTAATTTGTTGTCATGCTCCACTGGCAGCATCAGTAAACGATGTAAAGTAATCCCTTTAATGTTATGTGCTGCCAGTCCAGTTGGAGCGGTGACAACACAAGACAGCGATGACTCTGTCCTTTCCTGCAAATAGCATGAAATTGCTTTAATGAGGAAACTTTTTCCAGTTCACGCTTCTCCACTCACGTACAGTCGGACAGGCTTCAACGACGTACATGAGCACTCTTTCTTGTCATGACTTAATCCATGATCAATTTGCATGGTAACTTCGTCATATATTTTCCTCTGCTCAACGTTGAGTTGTCTTTCCAACTCTTCTAAGTTAACCGCATCCTCCTGAGCATGTGCCATGGCTCTTTCCACTTCATTCATGGCAGTGGCAGCTTCATTTTCGATAACAGGTCCTCCTAGTGGATCCTGACTCAATGAAGCAGAACTCTGACTGTCCTGAGAACTGTCTCTGGCAATCTCGGCTGCAATCGTTGCTTCCTGCTCAATTTCCGCATTCAACATTTCTACATATTTGGGAAAAGCAGGACATTCTATGGTCTCCTTGGCGGCATTGAAAGAGTCTTCTTAACAGAGGAAATCTCCAAGCAGTTCCTCTTCTGCACGCCAAGGCTTGAAAAGTTGCAAAAGTGCTAAATAGAAAAACTCCTTTTTTTCAGGAGATTCGCCACTCAATTTTCGATGGTTTACCAAGTGGCATTTTCTTTGCTTGACCAGACATCCCTCACTTCCTATTACAGCATACACTCCTTTCTCAGTATCTTCTTTGATGTTCCTCTTGAATATGTAATTTTGAAGAACCTCATACAGACAAATATTGTCGAGGTGACTGCTTCTATTTGGATAATATGTATCCAACATGTTGGTCTTCAAAATGTCGGTACTGTTTGGCTCCTTTTCCGCCAAATACTCAATTTCCCGCACAGGTTTCAGAACTCGATTACGCGTTGCAGCAAGACCAAGACTCGCCCAAATGATACTCCTGGACTTGGCATAGAGACTTGCTGAAGACAACCGGTCAGAGCATTCGTAAGCTCCAATTTCTCGATGCGACAACATCTTCAGACTGAAACTGTACAACTTCTTGCTGAGGCTCTTTTCATGGGAAATGTCCTCCCACATATCCTTCAATTCTGTCTTCTCTTTTTTGGTGATGTAAGACGTCACATACCGAGCCACAGCCATACAGTTATCAGCCACAAACTGTATATCCATGTTAACATTCCACATGGACAAAATCACCGGGTTGTAGTCGTTGATGTACTTGGACTCTTCGTTCCTCTTCAAATTGTATGTGTTTTTAGGTGATTTCTTCATGACATTATGTCGCAGCGAAGACATCAAACTGTTTACTCTTCCTTTAGAAATCACCGGTCGTGGAAAGCCGAAACGACATTTGGTGTAGAACTTGTCCTTGTTTCGGAATTTACGACGGCAGTACTTTCCACATCGATGGCTTTGGAAACGCAGAACTTTTTCTCTTAGGCTTTTCTTCTCCTTTGCGTTTGGAACAGCACACGTAGAATACTGTTGGATGAAACTCATCACTGAGTCTTCTGGATCCGTTCCAAATTTAGGTGCATCCTTGATCCACAGCAACATATGTATATGAGGAGCACCTCTTGCTTGGTACTCCTTTCTCCAGAAGAAATCCAACACCTCTCCAAGAGGTGGATTCTTCTTATTCATGATGAAAGACATCATAGCTTCAAATCTATGATTGAAGTACCTACATACATTGACTGGATCCAAAGAGCACAGTTCTCCGGGTGTCTTGAATTGGATGTTATCTACGTTAGCATTTGCCTCTCGTAGAAATTCAAGTAAGTCTTCCCAGCCATACTCGGCACAGCTCAGAGTGAGGAACCATGTGGGAGTACCTAAGTTCCTCAGCATACATTTTAAATCACCATGACGACGGTACCAGTAGTCATTAGTACCACGCTGACACGCCATGAGATTAATCAGGTGAGAATCCAAAATACTGTCTTGGACATTGACTTTATCCATAAAGTCACTTGCCGAGATGTTTTGCATGTGTATACCACTTTTCAAGATGTGGTTCACTGCATATGACAGTCCAGACAGATCGCTTTCAAACAGGAGATGAAACAAATAAGGAATGCATTGTCGAAACCTAGCATCTCCTGCATACAATCGCAAAGTCCGGTATTCAGAAGCAGGAATTTGATGAGGTCGCTCATCATATCTTCCTCCCTGACCTGTTGGAAAAAGCTGTGGGAAACACCGAGCTTCCAAACTTTCCTCCCAAACGCTAATGGGACTCCCTTTGGCTTGTTTCATTTGAAACAACTCAATAGCATTCCCCATGACTTCCTTGGAATGCAAAGGATGAACACTATAATGTTCATATATTTCTTCACTAGTAGAGGGTTCTACTTTCTCAATTTGACCAGCACACAAATCGCTATCCTCTTCCTCACTTACTTCCTCTTCTGCAACATATACATTCTTATAGTATTTATTATTTTTTTTCAAATACAATGTTGCCTTTTTAACTTTCCTAACATCTACTAAATCTTGCCATATTTTCTTATTCTTTGTCGGAACCCCATTAACTAAGATAACCAGAGGTTCCTCTTCCACTTTTTCTACTCCAATTGTGTTAATGTTTTTCTTCAAATCTAGAGGCAAATAAACAACTCTTCCCTTTAATCCTCTCTGTAAATCTGATGGAGGCAATTTCCCTGTCTTTGGCTCCATTCTTACAATAGCCTGAAAGGGATAGATACTTTGAATCAAAATAGATTCATAAGTATTTAAATCCTTCAATTCAGAAGGAATCTCAACCAATTCCAGATTATTATGAACTGCTCTAGCAGGCATCTGGTTTTGATTTAATTTGCAACAACAATAAGTACACACACGTTGATCCAATCCCAAATCAAAACAATTTTCTACCATCAAGTATGTTGCAAAATCCTTCCATTCACTATTATTTTCCCTTTCACTTTTTGCATATAAATCCACTAACTTAGTCTGATTCTTATAATAAGTGCGTCGACAACACACACAAGTGAAATTTGGCCTCTCACTTGATTTGACCTGAAATGTGACAATTTCCCTCTGGAAATTATCTGTACTGGAAACATGTACACTATCTTCCACATTACCCGCTTCTTCTTGGTCAATTTCAACATTCTCCTCTTTACTTCCAAAGTAACAAAACTCAATTTCTTCACATATATTCTTCACATCTATTTCAGAACCATGCAAAAGAGCAGTGCATAATTGTTTAAGCATAATTGCTGGACTCTTAGCATAATACAACATTCTAACTAATTTCCTCACTTTATTATGATGCACTGCTAGCATTCTGAAATGATGAAAAACACTCTGGCATACTCTCCTGGAAAGACAAGCCAGTGAATGACCATGCAAACCTGTCACTTCTCTCACTCTGCAAGGATCTAATTCTTGCAACAACCTTATTTTCTGCTTCAAACTTTTCTTATTAAATGACCGTACAAAATCACAAAGCAAATTGATGGAATCCTGTCGCACACTACAAATACTACTACACTTCCAGGTGTACACAGGACCCTTAGCACGTCTTCCTAAAACCTCATTACCTAACACCTCTTCTGCCTCTGTTGTCACAAGTTTTTCTTTTTCAACTGGACAACCATCTTTCACTTCATAAGCACGACCACTGGTGTCAACTGCATGCACCAAATCATTATCCTGGAAATAACTCTCCTCATTAAAAAATGCCTCACAGCTTGAACTATGAATCCATTCTCCAGAAAAAACTTCACAAAAATTACTATGATTAACTATTCTCTTCCATCTACTATTTCTTTTAAAATCATAAATTGCCTTGTTTAGCTTCCTAATTCTATTGATTATCAAAATAAATAACTTACGTTTAATTTCAAATGCCTGATCAATAACTTTCTCAACTTTTTTTTTCTCTTATAAAAAACCACTTTCTGTTGACCTTTCTTAATATTTTTTAACAAATTGCCAATTATCCTGTTGCGGAACATTCGTTTACGAATGTCCCTAAACTGTTGTTTCCTTCTACTATCATGCACAGAGTTATCTCTTGCTCTAGCAGTAACATTTTTGATTGGCCTTTCCTTTCCATTTGAATTGGTTCTCTTTTTATGGACTGAAACATTTTCTGTAGTAATATTTTTTTTACTACACATATTTCTTATGAATGTTTTTGTACTCTTACCCGGTGCTTTCTTCGTGACTTGACAAATCTTTTTGTTAGATGACTGCTGCTTCTTTTGATTCACCTGCTGTCTTTGACGTTTTGCAGCCTTTCTCTCTCTTTCTTTCGTTGGCATGGTGAAATGTTGAAATGATCTGCAGTTGAATCTGTGGTAAAATATATTAAAAAATGTTATTAACCACTATTACCAAACAGTAAATCAATAACAGTGATCAAAAACTTAACACACTACTTGACATTTTAAATAGAAGATTTTTTAGTCCTTGGCAAATTTACAATACAGAAATAGCAGAAAAGAAATGGAATTTATGTTCATGTTACCTGTGCTATTTTATATGTGAATCTGATCTAATTTTATGAGCATATTTTAATATTTTATTGAAGACACTACACATAACCTGTTTTTGAAGGGTCTTTATTTTTAAATTAAACGGTTTACACTTTTACTTTTTATTTATTATAAATTTTAAAAATAAATGTTTATAGTTCCATAGGCTCAAGCAGGTCAGCTTCCCACCCTATGTCATATAATTCGGACAAATCTGCATCCTCATCACGCTCTTCTTCATCCTCAGGATTTAAATCATCCAAGGGATCAACATCCACTGATGTTTCAATTACAAGTTCAATGATGAGGTCAAAATCAACTGATTGCAGATTGTCGCTCATGTTGATGTTGTCTTTATCTTTAAAGAAAGATAACAACAATGAGATGTTGCAGAGTAAGAGACAAATCTCAGAGATTATAATAGTAAAATTGTTTAACAAGAGTAACATTTTGCAGCTATTATTTAGCCATGTCCAGCGATGCTGAGCAGGTGAAGCCTATGTCTAATTTTTCAGTGAACATGACTCATCTCTTCTTAACCTTGGATAAGCCTCACCAACTCTGTGTCCCCTGCACATACTTAAATGTAAAGGGGCAGATTTATGTTAAATGGCACATCCCCAGGCATGCACCAGTTAACGTGCACCGCTGCTCTGCCACCCATGGTGTGCCGTATTTACAATCAGATAGGAGAAAGCTGCGTCAAAACCCTGCACCTGCTTTAAGCAGGCATAGGTCTTGACGCAACATTGTGGAGATGGGGCACCCCTGAGCCTTGCTTGAGCTGCATCGCACTTGCGATACAACTCCAGCAATCACTACCTTTACAGCACAGATACGTCACGCATCTGTGCCATTTTTGCCCCATGATGCCCCGCATTGTAAATGCAGCACACCATGGGTGGCGGAACAGCGGCGCAGGATGACTGGCACATCCCTGGTGTTGCGCCAGTCATCATAAATCTATCCCTAAGCTTCTTATCTTGTTACAGATGAACCGCCATATGTACCATCAAACTATTTTGCATTTCCTAAATAGCGAATTTTAAGGAATAAATAGCAATTCTTTCCCATTCCTAATTTGCAATGAGCAAATTGCTAATTGCAAATTACCCATTCATTTCCATGGGCTAGGAGGCTCATAGGAATGAAGGTACAATTTGCGATTAGCAATTAGCTCATCGCAAATTAGGAATTTTTTCAAGGGTGCAGGGGTATCTCAAGAACACCCTGCTGCACCCCTGAAAAAGAAATTTGGGGGCATATGGCGCACATGCATGCCCTAAGGACATGTATTGGCGTCATATGGCACCTTTTGTTTTTTGGAAAAAAATGCTTTTTGAAAAGAATTCGCAAATTACCACAAACTAGAAGTTGGTGGTAGTTTCCAAATCCTTAATGTCATTTTTTACATATTTTTTGTTTGATACATTGCATTTAAGTAATCGCAAAATTTGCAAATCCTTCAGTGCAATCGCAAAATAAGGAATAGCAAATTTAGCTATTCCTTATTTTGCATCAAACTTGTTTGATACATACCATTTGTCTAATTAGCATTCGCAAAGGCCGAAATTCGCAGAATTTTGATCTTTGCGAATGCTAATTAGCTTCATACATATGGCCCCAAGTGAGGCCTGTCTTGCAACATGGTGCATCTTTTGCATCACTGCTGCATCGGTTTCATGTGGCACGTTTTTTTTACACCATGACACATCTGCCTAAATGCATCAATTTGTAATTTTGTCGCCTCATAGCAAATCTTTTGCACCGCCGCTGCATCATAAAAGTGACGCACAGTGGCGCAAAAGAGGCATACACCTATCATAAATCTGTCCCTAGCATTTTAAATGATTAATCCAGGATGACGATAAGGTGTGGCCTATCCAGAGGTTTGTTTATGGTGAGGCCTACTCACAATTGCAGATTAAAGTTACGCTTGATAAAGAATACAGAGGAGATAATACATGTAAAGGCCTACCAATGAAGTAAGTAATGTCCACTTTATTGCGCCAGTCATCATAAATGTATCCCTAAGCTTCTTATCTTGTTACAGATGAACCGCCATATGTACCATCAAACTATTTTACATTTCCTAAATAGCGAATTTTAAGGAATAAATAGCAATTCTTTACCATTCCTAATTTGCAATGAGCAAATTGCTAATTGCAAATTACCCATTCATTTCCATGGGCTAGGAGGCTCATAGGAATGAAGGTTTAATTTGCGATTAGCAATTAGCTCATCACAAATTAGGTATTTTTCCAAGGGTGCAGGGGTGTCTCAAGAACACCCTGCTGCACCCCTGAAAAAGAAATTTGGGGGCATATGGCACACATACATGCCCTAAGGGCATGTATTGGCGTCATATGGCACCTTTTGTTTTTTGGAAAAAAAGCTTTTTGAAAAGAATTCACAAATTACCACCAACTAGAAGTTGGTGGTAGTTTCCAAATCCTTAATGTCATTTTTTACATATTTTTTGTTTGATACATTGCATTTAAGTAATCGCAAAATTTGCAAATCCTTCAGTGCAATCGCAAAATAAGGAATAGCAAATTTTGCTATTCCTTATTTTGCATCAAACTTGTTTGATACATACCATTTGTCTAATTAGCATTCGCAAAGGCCGAAATTCGCAGAATTTTGATCTTTGCGAATGCTAATTAGCTTGATACATATGGCCCCAAGTGAGGCCTGTCTTGCAACATGGTGCATCTTTTGCATCACTGCTGCATCGGTTTCATGTGGCACGTTTTTTTTACACCATGACACATCTGCCTAAATGCATCAATTTGTAATTTTGTCGCCTCATAGCAAATCTTTTGCACCGCCGCTGCATCATAAAAGTGACGCACAGTGGCGCAAAAGAGGCATACACCTATCATAAATCTGTCCCTAGCATTTTAAATGATTAATCCAGGATGACGATAAGGTGTGGCCTATCCAGAGGTTTGTTTAAGGTGAGGCCTACTCAGGATTGCAGATTAAAGTTACGCTTGATGAAGAATACAGAGGAGATAATACATGTAAAGGCCTACCAATGAAGTAAGTAATGTCCACTTTATTGCGCCAGTCATCATAAATGTATCCCTAAGCTTCTTATCTTGTTACAGATGAACCACCATATGTACCATCAAACTATTTTGCATTTCCTAAATAGCGAATTTTAAGGAATAAATAGCAATTCTTTACCATTCCTAATTTGCAATGAGCAAATTGCTAATTGCAAATTACCCATTCATTTCCATGGGCTAGGAGGCTCATAGGAATGAAGGTGCAATTTGCGATTAGCAATTAGCTCATCGCAAATTAGGAATTTTTTCAAGGGTGCAGGGGTATCTCAAGAACACCCTGCTGCACCCCTGAAAAAGAAATTTGGGGGCATATGGCGCACATACATGACCTAAGGACATGTATTGGCGTCATATGGCACCTTTTGTTTTTTGGAAAAAAATGCTTTTTGAAAAGAATTCGCAAATTACCACAAACTAGAAGTTGGTGGTAGTTTCCAAATCCTTAATGTTATTTTTTACATATTTTTTGTTTGATACATTGCATTTAAGGAATCGCAAAATTTGCAAATCCTTCAGTGCAATCGCAAAATAAAGAATAGCAAATTTTGAATTAAGGACATTTTAAGTCATTTCCACATGTGCAGTGTTTTCAAATTATGATTTGAAAATCGTTTTTGGGGAAAAGGAATGGTTTGCAAATTTATGACAAGGACATAATGGTGTATGCTTCTCTATAAGGCATTTCACTGTCTCTGATGTCATTTTTCCCATATTACATTATAAGACCTTTCCCCATGGAGCACATTCCTTGTAAATATGCTCCCACCTGTGCATGGTGAATTTAGATTTTGACTGTTTGAGTCACATAGCCATGTTAAAAGTGACCCCAAAAAATTGCAAACGCTTTAAAAAAACACATTCATGTGTCTTAAGGACATTTTAAGTCATTTCCCCGTGGACAGTGTTTTGTAAGTGGCGCAAAAGAGGCATACACCTATCATAAATCTGTCCCTAGCATTTTAAATGATTAATTCATGATGACGATAAGGTGTGGCCTATCCAGAGGTTTGTTTAAGGTGAGGCCTACTCAGGATTGCAGATTAAAGTTACGCTTGATGAAGAATACAGAGGAGATAATACATGTAAAGGCCTACCAATGAAGTAAGTGATGTGCACTTTATTGCGCCAGTCATCATAAATGTATCCCTAAGCTTCTTATCTTGTTACAGATGAACCACCATATGTACCATCAAACTATTTTACATTTCCTAAATAGCGAATTTTAAGGAATAAATAGCAATTCTTTACCATTCCTAATTTGCAATGAGCAAATTGCTAATTGCAAATTGCCCATTCATTTCCATGGGCTAGGAGGCCCATAGGAATGAAGGTGCAATTTGCGATTAGCAATTAGCTCATCGCAAATTAGGAATTTTTCCAAGGGTGCAGGGGTATCTCAAGAACACCCAGCTGCACCCCTGAAAAAGAAATTTGGGGGCATATGGCATACATACATGCCCTAAGGACATGTATTGGCGTCATATGGCACCTTTTGTTTTTTGTAAAAAAATGCTTTTTGAAAAGAATTCGCAAATTACCACAAACTAGAAGTTGGTGGTAGTTTCCAAATCCTTAATGTCATTTTTTACATATTTTTTGTTTGATACATTGCTTTTAAGGAATCGCAAAATTTGCAAATCCTTCAGTGCAATCGCAAAATAAGGAATAGCAAATTTTGATTTAAGGACATTTTAAGTCATTTCCACATGTGCAGTGTTTTCAAATTATGATTTGAAAATCGTTTTTGGGGAAAAGGAATGGTTTGCAAATTTATGACAAGGACATAATGGTGTATGCTTCTCTATAAGGCATTTCACTGTCTCTGATGTCATTTTTCCCATATTACATTATAAGACCTTTCCCCATGGAGCACATTCCTTGTAAATATGCTCCCACCTGTGCATGGTGAATTTAGATTTTGACTGTTTGAGTCACATAGCCATGTTAAAAGTGACCCAAAAAAATTGCAAACGCTTTAAAAAAACACATTCATGTGTCTTAAGGACATTTTAAGTCATTTCCCCGTGGACAGTGTTTTGTAAGTGGCGCAAAAGAGGCATACACCTATCATAAATGTGTCCCTAGCATTTTAAATGATTAATTCAGGATGACGATAAGGTGTGGCCTATCCAGAGGTTTGTTTAAGGTGAGGCCTACTCAGGATTGCAGAATAAAGTTACGCTTGATGAAGAATACAGAGGACATAATACATGTAAAGCTCTACCAATGAAGTAAGTAATGTCCACTTCATTGCGCCAGTCATCATAAATGTATCCCTAAGCTTCTTATCTTGTTAGACATCAACCGCCATATGTACCATCAAACTATTTTGCATTTCCTAAATAGCGAATTTTAAGGAATAAATAGCGATTCTTTACCATTCCAAATTTGCAATGAGCAAATTGCTAATTGCAAATTACCCATTCATTTCCATGGGCCAGGATGCCCATATGAATGAAGGTGCAATTTGCGATTAGCAATTAGCTCATCGCAAATTAGGAATTTTTGCAAAGGTGCAGGGTTGTCTCAAGAACACCCTGCTGCACCCCTGAAAAAGAAATTTGGGGGCATATGGCGCACATAAATTTTAACAACATTCCTTTACCTCAAAAACGTTTTTTAATTCATAATTTGAAAACACTGCCCACAGGGAAATTACTTAAAATGTCCTTAAGACACATGAAAGTGTTTTTTGATTGCCTTTACAGCATGGTTGGGTCACTTTTAACATGGCTATGTAACACAAACATTTAAAATCTAAATTTGCCATGCACAGGTGGGAGCATATTTACAAGCAATTTGCGCCACAGAGAAAGGTCTTACATTAAAATGGGAAAAATAACATCAGGGACAGTCAATTGCCTTATAAAGAAGCATACACCATTATGTCCTTGTCATAAATTTAAAAACAATTCCTTTTCCCCAAAAACGATTTTCAAATCATAATTTCAAAACACTGCACATGGGAAAATTACTTAAAATGTCCTTAAGACACATAAAAGCGTTTTTTGATTGCCTTTGCAGCATGTTTGTATCACTTTTAACATGGCTATGTAACACAAACATTCAAAATCTAAATTTTCCATGCACAGGTGGGAGCATATTTACAAGCAATTTGCGCCACATAATTCATAATTTTCTCCTTAAAGCACACTATTCTCTATCTAAATTAAAGAAATATTTTCTCACCTTAGCAAATACTTTGAGTTTGAAAACAGTCTCAGAAACACACCAATTTGTCTTCAGCAGAGCAAAAGGTATGCACTCCAGAGTCTGCAGCTATCAAAAGCACAGAAATGCTGTAATTCTTCACACATATCTCTCATGTCACCCAATCAAAACTCTTCCCTCACTTTTTTTCAAATGAAAACCCTTCCCCCCTCTGACATTTCATGCCTTTTCTGCATGGCAACCACCTCTTGGAAGACTTCTGGTGTTTGCAAGTTCACACAACAATGTTGCAATTGAACTCTGAACTCTCAGTGCACCTGCATATCCAGTGCATTCTTTCATTTAATGATTTTTTATTGACCATTCAAAATACATCTTTCAAATAACTCATCCATGCACCCTAACTTTCTGTTTTCAGCAATCAAAATCCACCAATCACTGTTACTGCTTCATGAACACAGAAACTCCACAGTTTTTTTCATTTTAAACTCTCATTTTTTCAACTGCCATTTCATTGCCACACTTCATCTGACTGCAGGAGAACCTTCTCTCACCATGTTTTCTGTCTGGATTGTTGGACATAGTTATATCCACTGGGCTCACAGGTATGCTGAGAACAGAAAATTACCTAACCTCAATTTACAAGATGTGGAAATTAAGTGGTTTGGCCACAGAGGATTAAAATGTCACCAATTGATACCATTGGTGAAAACCTTTATGCATTTGCCCAAACCTGACCTGTTAATTGTGCACTGTGGAGGTAATGATTTGGGCACTTTGACTGGGGTAGGTCTGGAAATGCTTTTAAAGGACACCTTTGAGCAATTAATGGCACTTTTTCCTCAGACTGCCTTGGTATATTCAAATATATTCCAAAGACAGAAATGGAGGTGGTCAAACCAATTTTGTCCACAAATTGAGAAGTCGAGGAAGCATGTAAACAAATCTGTTTCAGCTTACATGAGAGACCATGGAATGGGCTCCATGTACAACAATAACTTGCGTTACTACATGCAAGATATCTACAGAGGAGATGGAGTTCACTTCTCAGATGAGGGCAACAGAATTTTCACTCTGAATTTAAGACTGTGCATTGGTACCTACTTATAAGTACCTAAATGTACCATAAACCCAAAAGCTCTTCTCAGAGCTACCCTACATCTGATCACTCACAATTATTATTTTACTGTAACATTTTTCACTAATTTTCAACAAAGTACGCTCCCTGGGGCGCTACCCGGTACGCGAACCGGGAGCTAACTTCGCAAATTTTTTTTTAAAAATGGTTTTTTTCGCACATATAAGCCTCCTCAGCCACCCTCACAAAACCTAGGGGGTCAAGATAAGTCTACCGTGCCCCCTTCTACCCATTCTGAACATTATTTGCCCTCCATTTTGTATCTTAATTCGACCGAAACACAAAATGGTGGACTCCCGTAACGCTTAAGGTTCGCGAACCGGGGCGCTCAACGGTTCGCGTACCGGGTCGCTCCCTGGGAAGCGCACCATCAAAAAAGGTGGGAAAGTAGTTTACAGAAAAGCCACTGGAGACAATTTCACCAAATATAGATTAGCTCCTACTACATACCAATCCCTACCATTTTCACAAATTTGATTGGAATTCCATTTAGCCATTTAGCCTGTAGACCTCTCTAAATACCCTGAGGTAAATTACTTCTCAAAACACATCTGAAGTGTTGGAATTGACAACCAATTAAAATGTTACTTTCATTTTCTATTTTTTTTACCTGACATTTGATTGGTTATGTACCTGAATATATATAAAAGAAGAGAATGAAACACAGCCATTTTGACTACTACTTCCTGGTGTACATTTCAATTGGATTTTCACTAATCACTTCAACTTCTTTCTAAAGGTAAGTTGTTATTTTAAAAACTGAACTATATTGTGCACTATAAGTTAATATGGTAAACTTTTTCTGATAGTTATATACTATGCCTCTGTAGTAGTTATAGATTTAGATAGACTTCTCTGTTATAGTTATGGATGGAGTTAGGCTTCTCTTTTATAATTATGAATTTACTTACGTTAAATCACATACACTTTTTTATATTCCTACTTCCACTCTGATACTATACACTGCCCAAAGATAAATTCTCTGTTAAAAAATGCCTATCTAAAATTAATCCCAACAGTGCCCTATCTCTACTAATATATATTTTTTTTATCCAAATTTCAGGCAACATGGAAGGCGAACAGAAAGTTTCATTTCAAATTGTCCTGCAACAGAGCAGCCAAGAATTAATTGATCCAAATTATATAGAATTTATGGATGAAACTTGGGACCAAGAACTTCTGCAATGTGTGCAAGCAGTGGATGACCTCCTTCAAAATGAGGACATTTTACACCCTCATAGATTACAAGCTATGTTCAATGAAAATGACGACATTTCAGACAGTGAAATGTTAGAAATGTTATTAAATTTTGAAACACAATCACAATAATAAATAATTGCTTAAAAAATAAAAAAAATAAAAAATAATCAACAAAACCAACAATCAATTAACATACAGTATTTGAAAAGTCTATCATTCATTTTTCATTGCAGTACGCTGCCCAGAACGCTTCCCGGTTCGCGGACCGGGCGCTACCCACGCAAAAAAAACAAAAAAATGTTTTGTTTTTTTTGCCCCGCGGGGCCCTTTTAAAACCTCCACATTAAACCTAGGGGGTCAGGGAGGATCTAGTATGCCCCCTTATGGTTATTTCCCCCTTTGTTTTGGCCTCCTCTTGTCTCTCAATCCTACCGAGAGACAAGATGGCGGCCGCTCCGGACTGTTTAGAATGTTGACAGACACCGGAGAGCCAATCAGCTTCACTACGCGAAGTTCCGGTACGCTTAAGGTCCGCGGACCGGAGCGCTGCCCAGAGCGCGCTTACAGATATATATCTTTTTTTAAACGTTAATTTCTCAAAATCCACTGGAGCACATATATTGAGACCTACAAAAGGCACATCGGGCTACCAGTCCCTACAATTTTGCCAAGTTTCATGCAAATCCATTCAGCCGTTCGGGCTAAAAGTGAGGCCAACCGCCCTATGGAAAACTCAATGTTAAAAACACGTTTTGGGACCCCCCTTTTTTCTTGACCCCCCCTGGACGAACCCCCCCCAAATTTCCAGGGGCTGCTCAGAAACAAAATGTTCCATTTTCCAGAAAATTTCAGCCAATTCCGTCCACAAACGCCAAAGTTATTAGACATAGAATTTTCAAAAATCCCATAGGGAAAAAATCCTAACTATATATACCTACTGGCGACCGCCAGTAGGTAATGTTGAAAACAAAGTGCCCTTAAGCAGTGAGTGGTCACTCAACGTCGTGCTCTTCAGTGTAACCTCGCAGCTGCTCACCTCACTGTCCCCATTAATGATATTCCATGCCGAAGCGCTTCGAGGTCTTTGCGCCTCTTCTTCATGGGCTGACAAGTATGCACTGCAAGGCTCACCACTTGTTTTCAATTTATTGATTGGCATCATGAGTGGTGCTTCTTTGCCGCATTGGAATGCTGGGACATGTAGTCCTTAGTGGTGAGTATAACTTTATATCCTTAGTAGGTGCAGCGCAGAATTGTCACAATTACAGTTTATTTAAACTCCTATAGTAGGATGGGAGACGTCGCAAGGCGAGTTAGTTTCAAGCAGAGAGCGACGTGCAATGCGGAGCAGATTCGTTCTTCTCCACAGCCTTTCAAAGTCCTGAAATGGTGCTCCTCTCCACGGCAGGGGCCGCCGTGTAGTTATGTTGAAAACAAAGTGCCCTTAAGCAGCGAGTGGTCGCTCAACGTCGCGCTCTTCAGTGTAACGTCGCAGCTGCTCACCTCACTGCCCCCATTAATCATATTCCAGGCTGATGCGTTTCGAGGTCTATGCGCTTCTTCTTCATGGGCTGACAAGTATGCACTGCAAGGCTCACCACTTGTTTTCAATGTATTTATTTGCATCATGGGCGGTGCTTCTTTGCCGCAGTGGAATGCTGGGACATGTAGTCCTTAGTGGTGAGTATAACTTTATATCCTTAGTAGGTGCAGCGCAGAATTGTCACAATTACAGTTTATTTAAACTCCTATAGTAGGATGGGAGACGTAGCAAGGCGAGTTACTTTCAAGCAGAGAGCGACGTGCAATGCGGAGCAGATTCGTTCTTCTCCACAGCCTTTCAAAGTCCTGAAATGGTGCTCCTCTCCACGGCAGCGGCCGCCGTGTAGTTATGTAGAAAACAAAGTGCAACAGTGACGGATTTTAAACATCGAACTTACCAAAGAATTAATAAATACTCACCTCTAGGAACTACGATTCCCACAATGCTTCACTCTTCAATATATGAAGCCAAACCCACTGAGGTCTATAACCTATGGTTTTTTCAGTGAATTTTCAAGGATTTGTAAATGCTAATTCCTAACTATATATGGTCTATAACCTATGGTTTTTTCAGTGAATATATATATATATATATATATATATATATATATATATATATATATATATATATATATATATTAGGAAATCTGCAACATTCTATTGCCAATAACTTTGGCACCGATTGATGAATCTTCTTGTACCTTTTGTTGATATGGTGTCAATTTGTTCAGTAGTTTCTTAGAAAATTACATTTAAAGTCATTTATATATCTATGGGTGCTGTGAATTCGCGGATTGTGCGAGGATTGTCATCGTACCATAAGTGCACCGTCCCGCACGCGTTCAATGCTATTTGGCTGTCAAGCGGTTGTAAACATTCGAAATCAGGAACTTTTGCCAGCCATTTTGTGCCTCGGTAGAAGCGAGGCTGAGGAAGTCAGTGGAATATGTGTTCAAAACGGAGAAAGGGGGCAGGGTAGAAATCATTTTATCCTCTAGACCTGCTTGGGGGTTCCCAGAAGGACCCCCAGGGCTCACCTTTTTTTTTTTAAATGTAGGTGTGTGTAGGGTGCGTGGACTGTGCCGTAAAATAAATAAAATAAACAGATTTTTTTTTAATAATTCGTCTCCGGGGGAAAAATATCGGGGGAAAAATTATTACATTTTATGTGGGGTCAGAGGGGCCCCCAGCCTTGGGGATCGTCACCCCCCGAAGCTAAAAAGAAAAAAATGATGGAGGGAGGGGTTGAAGGTTCTGAAGCTGCAGGGATCATCACCCCTCGGGGGTTTATGTATTGTGGGAGGGGGGACTAGGTGGCTCCCCTCCTGGAGCACTCGAGGGCCCGTTACCTCCCTGGGCTACAAAAAAAATCATGGCTGGGGAGGAGGGGCTGTAAGGTATCTAAAGCCCCGGGGACCACCACTCCCCGGAGCTTTATGTATTGTGGGAGGGCCGGCTTTTGCAGTGTCCCGGGGTGCCCATCCCACCCTCTCATAGCAAGGAAATATGTTTTCTCTTTCAAAATCTAAATCAGATTGCTTTTCCACATGGGGAGCTGCATGTTAGTAACTCCTGCTGTGGAAAAGTAATGCCGGCTCCCAAACGCATAGAGGTTGTGCAGCAAAGGCGCTGGAGTCGCGCACCCTACAGATTATGAGTTGTGCTTCCAGTGTGTGCACAACAGGGGGCCACACTGAGCTGGGTGCACAACTTTTACTTTTTCCGCTAAAAAATAGCCCTTATAAGTACTTTCTAATATTTCCAGGTATCGTATCTCCGGGTCTTATACAAAATGTTGGGGCCCATGAGGCAAGCCACTATGCCCCCACTGTCCCGCTGGCTTTCTGCGTTCTTCGGGAGACGGCATTGCTTTTCCACATGGGGAGATGCTAACTTGCATGTGGAAATGCAATCTTGTTTCAGATTTCACTGCTCTGTCTTTCAAAATGCAAACTAAGTTTGCTGTGGGAGGGCGGGAGCCGCAAGACTCCCGCTTTCCCATTGCAAACAGCAGTGTCGCAGGGGTAGGCACCCTGGGACACTGCAGGAACCAGCCCTGGGGTGTGGCGGTCCCCAGGGCTCTCGAGGGCACTAGGTGGAGGGCTATGCAGCCTGACTCCCACAATACACAAATCCCCGTGGTTGGTGGTTCCCGGGGCTTCAGGTCATCGTTGAGGCCCACACACTACTAATTTTGTAGGGGGGCTTGGACGTGAAAGTGGTACATGGGGGTTGTAAATCTGGTATTGGGGACAGCTACCCCCTCCCAAAAAAAAGACGTATATACTTTTTATCTATTAACTTTTATTATTAAAAAAACAATAAATAACTGGAAATGTAACTTAAAGATAGCAGTACAATAAATACCTTGAAATATAACTTTAACAAAACAATATAAAAAATGTGATATGGACTCCAATAGAAGTACGGTAGGTAATCTGCAAAACAAATTAAATCGATGTGACTAAATGAGGTCAAACATAACACGTAAAGGTAACACTTGACAACATTTTCTTTTTTTTCCGTGTGCAGTGTGCCTGGCCCATTTCACTTGTCTTATAGGCCCGCGTTCAAGTGGTGTCTGTATGGAAGTACCTACTGCGTCTGGTTTACATTACAGATTAACAGATCATTAAAATGATTCAGAGACAATACAGAATTAGATGAGAGATTAAGTCATTATGCAGGAAAATATTCTTTAGAGCTTATTTACAAGACTCTTGCAACACTTTTGTGTTGCTTTTCTCATATTGAAAGTGACGCAAAAGTGGCGCAAGAGACTTGTAAATAAGCTCTTTAATTTCGAATGCATTTATTTGGAGGCATTGTATATCTAGGCCGCTCTGCTTACCTTGTGTAAACACTGTGACCAGCAGAACTCACAACTTGAATTCAGCTTTGGTTCTACACAGCAGCGTCCATAACTTTAAAAGAGAAAGAGAAACGATCTGAGAGAGAGTGAGAGAGAGAAAGAGAGAAAAACAACATTAAAACTGTGAGAGAGAGAAAGTTATAGATGGAGCAGTTAATACTGTAGAAAATAATCAGAGCTCACATTTTGCCTCCGTTGTATGTCCAAAGACGTGCTGCTTTTGGTGATCACCTGGACCTGATCCAGCACGGTCGCTCCCCCCACGCTCCCTGATCCCAGCTCCTGTTGACGATCTGGCTTGCTGGTGGTACCGTATCGAGACTGCAGATTTGTAACTGCATTTATTTATTTAATTTACCTTGCGCTGTGATTTACTTATTTAATTTACCTTGCGCTGTGATTTATTTATTTAATTTACCTCGCGCTGTGATTTATTTATTTAATTTACCTCGCGCTGTGATTTATTTATTAAATTTGGCTTGCGCTGTATTTATTTATTTAATTTGCATCACGCTGGGAACTGGTTTGTGCCCCCGGTGCCGTGGTGCATCTGCTGCCCCTGCCTTACTCTCCCTTTGACCCTCCATCTTGTTTGTGTGTTCCCTGGCCCGCCCCTCCTCCCTGCTACCGCCTCCCAGCTGCTGCCCCTCCCACCCACGAATAGAGTGCTCCCTACCTCCTCTGACGCGCTGTGATCACCTGGACCTGATCCAGCACGGTCGCTCCCCCCACGCTCACTGATCCCAGCTCCTGTTGACGATCTGGCTTGCTGGTGGTACCGTATCGAGACTGCAGATTTGTAACTGCATTTATTTATTTAATTTACCTTGCGCTGTGATTTATTTATTTAATTTACCTCGCGCTGTGATTTATTTATTTAATTTACCTCGCGCTGTGATTTATTTATTTAATTTACCTCGCGCTGTGATTTATTTATTAAATTTGGCTCGCGCTGTATTTATTTATTTAATTTGCATCACGCTGGGAACTGGTTTGTGCCCCCGGTGCCGTGGTGCATCTGTTGCCCCTGCCTTACTCTCCCTTTGACCCTCCATCTTGTTTGTGTGTTCCCTGGCCCGCCCCTCCTCCCTGCTACCGCCTCCCAGCTGCTGCCCCTCCCACGATCCGCCCCCTCCTCTCTCCATTTATGGCAGATGTCCGCACGCGCAGCGTCCATGCGCAGCGTCCACGCGCTACGGACGTGCCGAAGGTGCGCCTAAGGTAAGCCCGTCTACGCCCGTCCGCGCCTGGACTTCGCCCAGCGCCAGAGCCCCTGGTTCTCGTAAACTCCACCCCTCCCGCATTACTTACGATGCCAACACCCTCCTAGCCCTCAACCCCGGCCGTTCCCTCAACTGCGTCCAAGCTGCTCCTGGACACACCCATGGACCCTTTTCCTGCAACTCCTGCAAGTTCAACGGCACCAAGAACAACTCCTCATCTACGAACACACATCTGATATCCGACCCCAACCACCTACAATGCATCCTGCTCAACACCCGATCGGTCCACAGGCACGCCATTGACCTCTGGAATCTACTAGACACCATCTCTCCGGACGTCGCCTTCCTAACAGAAACATGGATGAACGCCACTTCAGCCCCAGACATCACCATTGCCATCCCGGAAGACTATAAAATCATACGCAAGGACCGTACCGGCCACACAGGAGGAGGTATCGCTATCATCCATAAGAAATCCATCCGCATCTCAACCAGCTCAGACGTCAATCTCGCCAACTCTGAACACCTTCACTTCCAGATCCACATCGACCCCAAGACCACACTCAGAGGCACCCTCCTTTACAGGCCACCAGGACCCCGCGCACAGTTTAGTGAAGACATCACGGACTTCATCACTCCACACGCGCTCCCCTCCAAGGATTACATCCTTTTGGGAGACCTCAACTTTCACCTTGAAAAGAACAACGACCGCAACACCACCACCCTTTTGGACAACCTGGCCAACCTCGGACTTAAACAACTTGTCACTACCCCCACCCACATCGCAGGTCACACCCTCGACCCTATCTTCACCTCCAGCAAACATATCTCCTTCAGCCACACCACAGCTCTCCTTTGGACTGACCACAGCTGCGTTCACTTTACCTACAACAAGCCCACTTCCAACAACCACCCCCAACCCACTCTGCAGAGAAACTGGAACAAAATCACCATCGACCAGATCTCCTCATCGCTTCTTCAAAACCCCCCCCGCCCACTCCTCAAACCCAGACCTAGCAGCCACCAACCTCACCCAATGGTTATCCAACAGTGCCGACATCCTAGCACCACTGAAAAAACGACAAATCAAACTAGGCAGCAAGAAGGCCTCCTGGTTCAACGATGATCTAAAGAAATCCAAGAAACTCTGCCGCTCCCTCGAGAAGGACTGGAAAAAAGACCCAACCACCAGCACCAAGGACGCCTTCAAAAACGCCACCCGCATACACCACCAACTGATCTGGAATGCCAAGAAAGCCGCTTTCAAGGACCGACTAGATAACAACGCCCACAACAGCAAGGAATTATTCAACATCTTCAAGAAATTTACCAACCCCTCGGCCAACTCCAACGACATCACCCCCTCTCAAGCCCTCTGCGACTCCCTAGCCTCATTCTTCCACAACAAAATTGCAGACATCCACAACAGCTTCGACAACCGACCCGAAGACCAACCCACCCAACCCCTTGCAGGACCCCCACTCCCCCTGAACATCCTCAATGACTGGAAGCCAATCTCCACTGATGACACCATCCGTCTGATGAACTCTATCCATTCAGGATCCCCCACAGACCCATGCCCTCACCACATCTTTAACAAAGCAGACTCCATTATAGCACCGCACCTCCGAGACGTCATCAACTGCTCCCTCAACTCCGCAACCTTCCCGGAAAGCTGGAAACATGCCGAACTCAGCGCCCTTCTGAAGAAACCCACAGCTGACCCCACCGAACTCAAAAACTACCGCCCTATCTCACTCCTTCCATTCCCGGCCAAAGTCATCGAGAAAGCGGTCAACAACCAGCTCGCCGCATTCCTCGAAACCAACAAATCCCTCGACTCCTCACAATCCGGCTTCCGAGCCAAGCACAGCACTGAAACCGCCCTCATCGCAGCAACAGACGTCATTCGAACTTTACTGGACAATGGAGACACAGTCGCCCTTATCCTCCTCGACCTCTCCGCAGCCTTCGACACGGTCTGTCATAGCACCCTTTTACAACGCCTCAGAAACGTCGGAATCCATGGAAAAGCACTGGAATGGATCACCTCGTTCCTCACCGGAAGAACCCAGAGAGTCCGCCTCCCACCATTCAAGTCAGAGGCCACTGAAGCCATCTGCGGCGTACCACAAGGATCTTCACTCAGCCCCACCCTCTTCAACATATACATGAGCCCCCTCGCGGTCATCGCACGCCAACACAACCTCAACATCATCTCCTACGCCGACGACACTCAACTGATCCTATCACTCACCAGAGACCCTAACACTGCCAAAACCAACCTGCATGAAGGAATGAAAGAAGTAGCCGAATGGATGAAGCACAGCCGTCTGAAACTGAACTCAGACAAAACAGAAGTCCTCATCCTAGGCACCTCCCCCTCCGCCTGGGATGGCTCTTGGTGGCCAGAGGCCCTTGGAAAAGCACCCATCCCGACGGATAACGCACGGAACCTGGGCGTCATCCTGGACTCCTCACTCTCGATGACCAGACAAGTCAACGCCGTTTCATCATCTTGCTTCAACATCCTTCGCATGCTCAAAAAAACATTTCGCTGGATCCCCACCGAAACTAGAAAAACGGTCACCCACGCACTGGTCACAAGCCGCCTTGACTACGGAAACACCCTATACGCCGGTACCACCGCAAAACTCCAGAAAAAACTCCACCGCATCCAGAACGCATCCGCCAGACTCATACTAGACATCCCGCGTAAAGAACACATCTCTGGTCACCTGAAAAACCTCCACTGGCTTCCCGTAAATAAGAGGATCACCTTCCACCTCCTAATCCACGCACACAAAGCACTTTACGAACTTGGACCCGAATGCCTCAACACACGACTGTCCTTCTACACTCCCTCCCGTCAGCTACGATCCTCCAACCAAGCCCTCGCCATTCTACCTCGCATCAACAAAACTACGATGGGTGGTAGATCCTTCTCCTACCTGGCAGCTAAAACCTGGAACTCACTCCCCACCCACCTTCTCCTTACTCAGAACCACCTAGCATTCAGAAAGCAACTCAAAACTTGGATATTCGACAAGTAATTCCCCACCCTTTCTCAAGCGCCTTGAGACCCTATGGGTATGTAGCGCGCTATATAAATCTTGACTTGACTTGACTTGACTTGGCAATGTGGGGTAACTTGGACTAAGTAAAGTCCCTAAGGTTCGCCCCCTCCTAAATGTGATCTGTGGTTATGCAAATGTTTAGTAAGACTTTTATGTAGTGTCGTACTCATCCCTGTGTATTCTGTGATCAACCTGATCTGTCCGGTTTCCTCTTTATTTTTTTGTTTAGACTTTAGTGTTGTGCTTCTCTTAATTCTCATGACTCTATCTTTAGCTGAGTCAATATCTCTATGATCATAATCTCTTGAAATAAAACATTTCTCCATATCCATAATACATGCACAAAAGTGTTTATCATCGCTACAGTTGCGTCTTGCTCTCAGCATCTCCCCATATGGAATAGCTCTGATCTGATGTTTATGATGTGCGCTTCGTGCATGTAGCAAGGAATTGCACACTGTTGGTTTGCGAAACATATTACTTAGTATGTGACCATCTGTAATATATAACTCCACATCCAAGAAAACTACTTTCTCAGTACTGGCATGCGTGGTAAACTTAATGATCATGTCGTTATGATTTAGATATTCTATGAAGTGATTAAGTAACTGTGTAGGTCCCGTCCATATCATCAGACAATCATCAATGATGCGTCCCAAATAGAGGATATGTTCATTCCATTCTCTTGCTGCTGTTCCCCAAATCATGAATTCCTCTACCCAACCCATAAAAATATTAGCACAGGCAGGAGAGAATTTAGAACCCATTGCGTTGCCCTGGGATTGTCTGAACCAATTGTCCTTATAAAGAAAGAAGTTTTTGTCAGGATCAGTTCCATCATGGCCAAAATCATCTGGGTATGTTCCCATTGATTGGCCGGTCGTTTTGATAGAGTATGCAGTAGTGCTTTCAGCCCCAATTCATTGCGAATATTAGTCTACAGACACACCACATCTAGGGTCACAAGGGTCATTCCTGGATCCCATGTGATGTCTCCGAAAATGTTTAGAATATGTGTTGTATATTTAATGTATGATGGTAAGTTTACCACTATAGGTTGTAAGAAAAGGTCCACACAGTGTGATAAACGGTCCGTCGGTCCCCCAATGCTGGCAATTATGGGCCTCCCGGTGGAAAAGGGAGTCCCTTGTGAATTTTAGGTAAAGTGTATAGGCATGGAAACCTAGGGCAGGTCACTTTAAGGTACAGAAATTCATCATCGTCCAGTAATCCCTTATCATGCCAAGTTTTAAGATATTCGTTAATGGTTGGCATAAGTGTAAACATGGGATTATGGGGTACCCTCTCGTAACATTGCAGGTCATTCAATTGTGAATAGATTTCATTGTCATAGAGCCTGATTCATCATTCTCCCGTTTTGCGAGCCCCTAATAGCTATTCATAAGGAATCGCTATTAAGGACTTGCAAAACGGGATTCATGTAGGAATTGCTAAATAAATAGCGATTCCTACACATTCCTTATTTGCAAGTAGCAAATTGCTAATCGCAAATAAGGAATAACTCCCCATTAATTCCTATGGGCCAAAAGGCCCATAGGAATGAATAGGGAGTATTCCTTATTTGCGATTAGCAATTAGCTATTCGCAAATAAGATAGCGATTTAAAGGGTGCCAGGGGTATCCAAAGGACACCCTGTAGCACCCCTTAAATGCAAATTGAAACAGGTGTTGCGCACACACATGTCCAAAGGACATGTGTGTGTGCAACATGCAACTTTGAAAAATGCTTTTAAAAGCATTTTTCTAACTTTTCGCTATTTACCACGAGGTTTGACCTCCCGGTAAATAGCGGGCCGAAATTGCGAATTCGCAATTTTTAAATGGATGATGAATTGCATTTAAGGAATCTCAAATAGAGGTTCCTTAAATTTAATTCCTCACAAAATAGCGAAATCGCTATTACCGATTTTTGCATTTGGCATGATGAATCCCAAATGCAAAAATAGCGCTCGCAAAGGCCCAGATTCTCAGAATCTGGCCCTTTGCGAGCCGATTTCGCTTGATGAATCAGGCTGATAGTCCCTAGCGTTCATAACCACAATGTTACCCCCATTGTCAGCTTTTCGAATTATAATATCGCGATTATCCATTAATACTTTTATAGCATTTCTTTCCTGTCCTGTTAGGTTGTCTTGTAATAGTGTCTCATTCCTGATCTCTTGTTGTTACTTCTCTCCATGTCATCAATCACTAATTTATGAAAAATGGCCACATTATTCCCACTGATAAGATTCGGGGACCAACGTGATTTATTCTTCAAACCGCTAGATATGGAAAGATCCGGTCTAATGTCTAGGTCCTCCATTACCCTCCCAATCGTAACCGGGTCCTTTTCCAGCTCCGTAATGGATAACAAATTAACAGTATCTTGGATGTTACTTAGAATCAAATCATTTGACACAGTACCCAATAGTGCTGGTGTCGTGACTTTATTCGATTCAGGATTTAGTGCAAAATATTTTTTGAGCTTGAGGCGTCATACACATTTAAACAAGTCAATTTTAGTAGTACATAAGTCACCAATTGATTCAAGACAAAAACCCAGATCTTTCTTAAGTAATGAGATCATTGATTCTGTCAAATTATAGTCTGAGAGATTCACTACTTTCACTTGCTTATCTTGTTCATTCATTACTGTTTCTTGTCCCAAGAACGGGTTTTCATTCTCCGGTTGCCTCCTACTCCTACCACCCCTCTTCCCACTCCTTATTTTCTTGTGTTGTCCACTTTTTTGGTCTGATCCCTGTTCCCCCGCTTGATTCGATTGACCTCTAGCATGAAGGAAGAGTTGCCTAAAGGGTGTCGCTGGTTGGGTAGTGTTCCTGATGCTCCCTCTACCTCAGTCTCGCTAGTTGGTATTGTACTTAGTGAGGTGTTACTTGAGCTAACAGATGATGGTGCAGGTACATGTTTAGTTTTATCTGTCTGCACCAAATAGTAATATTTGCTTGAGATTGTACACCCTCCCTTTCATGTAGTCCACCTCATATCGTTTTAATTTTCGGGCTTTTCTCTGTTTAATATCATTTTGATGATCCGATAAAACTTTCTTCAGAATCTCATAGTTTTTTGTTGTAGGCTCTGGCATATTAAGTGCTTGAATCTCAGATTCCAACTGTGCAATTTCTGCTTGGAATTTAGCTACTTTCCTCTCTGAGTTCTCTATCAATTTGGTCATTAATTTCATAGAACTAGATGTCAGTTCTTTTTCCCAGATGTTTAAAAGGTCTTCGTCCAAATCATCATAAGTTGGGATGATCTGGGAATGAAGGCCTCTGGGAATCCTATCCAGTTTCAATTATTGTTTGAGTGTTGTGCCGTCCCACCACCTGGACATTTCGGCATGTTTTAACTTTTCTAGTCTAATGAATTTCTCACGTAAACCTTCATTTTTTGATTGATTGCCACTGTGTACTGCTTCATTTACTGTGCTCCCCTTACTCAGATTATCAAACAGCTCAGCCGCCATCCTATCTCGGCCCAAATTGTCACTCATTGTTAATGTATTTTCAGATATATCAGTGTTTACAGAGCCCCTGCTCTTGTTTAATAGAGACTGAAAATTGGGTGTCTCAAGAGATTAAGGGCGCTCATGTAAAATTTACACACAGTTTGTTAAGAATCCAGAAAGGGAGCGTGAATACATAGGGGGCATATGGGATAGGGATGGTACCCTAGCGCATAAATACAACATCAAAGCACGCTATTTTGGTGTGCTCGAAAGGGATCGCTACACAGGTACACAGCCAGATGATACCTTGCAACAGTAATACTTAGATTCACTAGAGCTCGCCCAGATACTGCCAGCAGAGATTGATCAGTAAAATGGGCCAATCATTGAAGAGGAAGTGAGGAAAGCAATTTTAAAACTCAGACTACACAAATCACCAGGGCCTGATGGGCTTAAGGCTCAATTTTATAAAGTTTTTGCATCAGAACATACACCACACCACATCTCGTTAGTTAATGCAATAGCAGAATACTCAACAGTCTCAAATTCTATGGGTGTGGTCACTGTGATTTCCAGACCAGGGATAAATCCACATAACTGTGCGTCTTATCGACCCATTGCACTGTTAAACCTGGACGCCAGCATTTTCTCTGCCATATTAGCAGCGAGACTAGACACCTTAATGCCCTTAGTAATCCACTTTAATCAATCAGGCTTCATAAGAGGTAGACAAACACACAAAAACCTTACGACCCCAGAGGGAGAAGCCCAGCAGCTTCAGGGCCAGTCCACCTTTCAGTGGGCCAAACCCTCCATTCAGTACTTAGGTATTCAACTCACAGAGGGTAGAAGTTCTCTACAAGGCTAATTATCCCCCAATGTTGACCAAAATGCAACAGGATCTCAAACGGTGGAAGCCTCTATACATCTCCTGGTTAGGACGGATAAACGCCCTTAAAATGAATTCGCTCCCAAAATTGCACTATTTGTTCCAGGCACTCCCGGTTGATCTAGACCCCGATCTTGTACCCAAGTTACATTCTATAATCACTAAATTAATCTGACAAGGGGAAGAGCACGTTTAAATTCCATATGTTAAGACCCCCCAAAGAAGGAGGGGGGAGCGGCGTTACCAGATTTCTCGTTATATTTCAATTCGGCCCAATTGAGGGTGATAGTGGATTGGTCCATGAGAGAATCCGATAAGCATTGGTTACACATGGATAGAGCGATAATGGGAAGGACGATTTGGGATATTCCCTGGAGATCGAAAAAATGGAGACCGGCCAATGCATACATTAGCACCCCGACACGCACCACGCTTAGGGTCTGGAATGAAGTCATGAGGGAGGAGGGTTGACATCCTTTCCTTCACCATATAACCCCATCCATTTAAAACCCCGACTTCCCAACAGCTATGCGAGAAGGTCCATTCCATATATGGCAGGAGCAGGGATGCCTGATGCTTTCAGGCATGTTCCAGAACTTCAATGTCCTTACGTTTAAAAGTTGTCAAATAGAATTCCAAGTCCCAAGCAGTGAGAATTTTCATTACCTCCAACTCAAACATTGGGTATCCCAACCCTGGATGAATGAAACCACCACCAGAGAATGCACCCTGATAGAAATATGGGTTCAGAAGGCGAGTACCATGAAGCAAGTGATATACTTTCTCTACGGTCTATTGCTGTTGACAAAACGTGCACCACACGCTCGCTGCATGTCCTACTGGTAACAAATAATTGTGAGAGACATCTCAGAAGAGGAGCGGAAGCATTTGTGTTTGGATATAACCAAGAACAATCACTCAGAGAGTCTAAGAGAGGCCCACTACAAGACCCTTTATGATTGTTACCGCTGCCCCTCTAAACTCAAAAAGATTTTTCCTAGCTCTTCCGATCTCAGCATGCGTGGATGTGGCATTCTTGGGAACTTTCGCCTTGGTGGGATTGCCCAACTATTTGCCCTTTCTGGGAGGAAATTCTGACTCATATTAGGGAAATGCTAGGCTACCCCATACTGTCTATTGAGGAAGTTCTTCTAGGGGTTAGAGCATCAGACAAAAAAAATAGAGCAATATTGTGGGCCTGTCTAGGGGCGGCCAAAACAACAATAGCGGCAGCTTGAAAAAAGAGAGAGGCTCCAGCTTTGTCACAATGGCACTCACGACTCTGGAGAGTACTCACAATGGAAAGATAAGCAGACATTTTCAGAGATAATTATAAAAATTTCGAGTATCGATGGGGCCCTCTGGTTTCCTTTCTTTCAAGCGGCCTCCTATCAGCGGTATGCCCACCATCTATAAGAGCCTTATATCTTTTCCAGCTTTAAGATGGTTTCTCACCTTTGTCCAAACACTTCCAGATACACGTCTAGTCCCTCTTGGGCCTGCAAGGCTAAAAAAGGGCATGGCCCTCTGTTCTGACGCAAGTACAACTACCGAATGTTATGTTATGTTATGTTACGTTAAAAATTCTTATATAGCGCGCAGCTGCCCCAGCTAAGGGGCGTCCCGGCGCTTTACAGGCAGGAGAATCGGCTACCGCAGAGATGGACTTGCGGCCATAACATAACAGAGCAGTTTAGCAGAAAAGATAGGTTTTGATGGCCTTTCTAAATGTCAGAAGGTCGTTTAGGCCACGTACCTGGAGTGGTAAAGCGTTCCATAGTTTCGCCACAAGATAGCGGAAGGAGCGCCCTCCCATCCGCGCGCGCTTTTTTCGAGGAACCACCACCAGGTTCTGACCCTCTGAGCGCAGAGTTCGCCGAGGGATATAAGGGGTCAGGAGGGTACAAAGCATGGGTGGAGATGCAGATTTCAGTATTTTAAATGACAGACAAAGGGTCTTAAATTGAATCCTCTTCTCCACGGGTAGCCAGTGAAGTTTAGTCAGGGTACTAAGACCGAGTGGAAGCGGGGGAGCCCTATCAAGGCTCTGGCAGCCGCGTTTTGCACTCGTTGTAGTCTTCCCACCTCAGCCTGATTAGCCCCTAAAAGTAGACAGCTCGCATAATCCAGTCGAGATAGGATAGAAGACTGCACTATGAGCTGACGGGTGGGTGGGTCAAAGAATTTTAAAATCGGCTTAAGGTTCCGAAGAATCCCGAAACACATGGCGGCAACCTTTTTAGTGTGATGGATAAAATTAAGAGAGGAGTCTAGCCAGACTCCAAGGTTTTTTACCTCACTCTTAGGTTCGGGAGGGTTCCCGAGAATTTAAGGCCACCATTTATCTCCCCAGGCAGAGACATCCTTTCCTACGAGTAAGACCTCAGTCTTGTTGGTGTTGAGCTGTAGGTAGTTAAAATTGGACGCACTCAGCCCTGAGTCATCACTCAGCAACACCACTAACTGAGTGTCGTCCGCGTATGAGACTATAGATAGCTCCCACCATTTGACAACCTCAGCCAGTGGCTGGATGTAGAGATTAAATAGCGTCGGACTGAGTGCAGATCCCTGGGGTACTCCCAGCTCAATTAAACGTTCCTTTGATAGAAACGGGGGGGTGGAGACTCGGAAGGACCCTCCGGTCAGAAATGCCCTGAACCAGTCTAGCGCTTGTCCACAGATCCCTGCTGCCTCCAGTCGAAACAGCAATACCTTGTGTGAGACCGTGTCGAAGGCAGCGCTGAGATCTAATAGAATCAGCGATGCCATCTGGCCGGAATCCATGATGGTCCGAAGATGTTCAGTCACACTCAGGAGGGCTGTTTCGGTGCTGTGGCCCGCATGAAAGCCATGCTGGGAGGCGTCTAGAATGGTGTTAGAGCAGAGGAATTTCGTTAGAATATTATTCACGTGGGACTCGGCCACCTTGGCTGGCCAGGGAAGCAGTGAAATAGGCCTAAAATTTTCCAGTCTTGTAGGATCTAGCGTGGGCTTTTTAATATTGGGAGATACCCATGCCTGCTTCCATCTAGTGGGTATGGTGGCAGATTTAAAGGATGAATTAATGATTTCTCGAAGGGGGTTGAGTATGAGCGTGGAAGCTTCTCTAAAGTGGGCTAGCTTTAGAGGGTCTGCAGGGAAACCCGACTTGATTTTCCCACAGAGTCTGAGAAAATCATCCTGACTAAGGTCAGGTATAGTCGTAAGTTTGTTTGTTGGCCCGATACTGGAGGGGATTGGACCAGGAGTGGCTGTAAAGGAACTATAGATAGTTTCTACTTTATCTAAAAAGAAGGAAGGAGGCCAGTTTTCACAGTGCAAGTAAGAAGCAGTTTTCGCTACGACCGCTTTTTTGGCGCTAAGTTCTTTCAGAAATTTAAAATTAGTTTTCGAGGGGTTCTGACTAGCTCTGATCGCATTGGCGTAGTAGGGGGCTCGAGTCCTACAGATATTTCTGTGATAGTTCTTTTGTATGGCCAGGTATTGGGATTTTAATACCGGGTCGTACGCTTTCCTCCATCTACGTTCAGCAAGTTTACATTCTTTCCTAAGAGTGGTAAGCTCCTCATTGTACCACGGGCAAGACTCCTGAGAGCGGGCTCTGATCCAGTCAGCCGGGATCAATAAGTCTAAGGCTTGGGAAAGCCAGGTACAGAAGTTCTCGTAGCCCTACTCGGTGCCGCCTCCTACTTCCGGGGGCTCAGCTTTGAGCAGGGCATAGATATCTTCGAGACGTAGCTTCCGCCAAGGACGTTTGAGTACCCGCTGGGCATTGCTCATGTTAGACGGTTTGTGTATGGGAAATTACATATTCACCAACATGTGGTCAGACCAGGGAACTGGAATAGGCCCCTCTACCGTGACTTCATCTAGATTAGAAAAGATGGGGTCCAGAATATGACCTCCCCGATGCGTGGGGCTCATAACTAACTGACGAAGTTGAAATGCTGCGAGGTCGGCTAATAGGCTGCTAATCTTGTTATCTGTAATGAGATCGAAATGGAGGTTTAGGTTCCCAAAGATATTGAAGTTAGCAGTTGCTATTGCCAAAGAACATACTGTTTCTACAAGGGCTTTAGTAAAGCTGCTATCCTGTCCAGGAGGTCTATATATCAGGAGACCTACAGCATTAAATGGGGATTTATCTTAATGCTATAGCGGGCGCATTCGCTTCCCTCAATGTCCATCTTAGTGAATCGGCATAGGTATTGCGATTTAACTATAACCGGAATACCTTCACCCCTGGACTGTCTATTCAGGGAATAGGTAGCGTACCCCGATGGAGTGGCCAAATTGATGATAGTATTCATACCATCTTGGATCCAAGTCTCTGTGAGAAACAGGATATCTAGTGAATGTTCCTCAACTAAGTCATGCACTTCCATATAATGTTTAGCCAGTGATCTAATGTTAAGCTGCGCTATCAACAGTCGTTGTTGTGGGCTGGTGATAGCGAAAGAGGGGAGTGCAGTGGGCTTAGGGAGCGTATATCCACAAATACATTTTAGAGTGCCCCATATGTACTGGGGAAGTGTCTTGATACAAGATGTTGATAAAGTGTTGAGGCTTAAGAGTATATCCCTGGAATAGGTATATCCAGCCGGCTCGTCACAGCCAGGGTCCCTGGCGAGAGGCGACGTACTGGCGCGGACGGGCGCAGACGGGCTTGTCTTTGGCGCATCTTTGGAGCGCAATCGGCGCACCCGCTTCGTGCGTCCGCTGCGTGCTTGGATAGACATCCTTTTATATGCCAAGGGCCTGTCTGATTGGTGTGTGATGCACAGCCGAAGTCTAGTCACTTCGGGTGTGTTCCTCTAAACAACTTCCCTCCACAACAAACTGACCAGTCAGCGGTGGACCGGGGGAGTGACAGGGATTTTAAAAAGCAGCTAAGTGCACGAACAAATTAAAATACAACACAGCAGTGTCAGGCAATAGCTTTACACGCAGCGCGCGTCTCCTTACTCGTAATCAGCTGGGAGAGCGGGCTGTTGCTTCTTATGTAGCACTGCCCAGGCCCCTGACTGGTGTGTGATGCACAGCGGAAGTCTAGTCACTTCCGGTGTGGTCGACTAAACAACTTCCCTCCACAACAAACTGACAAGTCAGCGGTGGACCGGGGAAGCAACGGTGATTTTAAAAAGCAGCTAAGTGCAATTCTGAAAAATGATTCAACACCACCAGGGAAGGGGAGGGGGGCAAGGGGAGGGATCTTGTTTAAAACAATGTTGGGTCAGTTTTCTTTCTTTTCTGTTCAGGGTTGCTTTGCTAAAAAGGGTCATGACTCGAAGTGTGAGAGGGAGACAGAACTGCCTCGCATCCAAAGAAAATTAACACCGGTTAGATGTAAATGAGTGAATGATGTCCAATATGTGTTTCATACTCTCATCAAAATGTAATGTGTTGATTTCGAGTCATGCTGAATAAATAAAGCTTTGAGAAAAAATATTGAGACCCAAGGGATAAAAAACCAGCCTACTTGCTGTATCAAAACAGGGCTCCATTGAAAAATTCAAAACCCTATTGGCCAACATTATATAGTTTTTGCTTGTTTATTACATCACAATTATTCCATATATCCTCTCAACATTAAGTTAAGTGGGTGAGCATACAAAAGATTAACAATAAGAATAGCAGAATATCCTTGACAGTCGTGAATAAGCAAGCAATATTTCAAAATCCTAAATACTTTAATATTGTACTACTCTGATACTTATACGCTAATGTGTGCATATTTGTGCTTTCAGCTTCTTCTGGAGCTAGGCAGTCTTCTTGAGAGTACCAGGATAGCTGATGGTAATTTGAGGGTGTAGATACAGACACCACAGGACCCAGCAGCAGTGAGGGTGCAGGAAAAATAGTTCCTTGATCCGGGTCAAGGAAGGCAGCGCGTTCACAACGGACGCCAGGAATAGACGCAGCAGTCTACCTGAAGGCCTCCCCACCCGACTGGAGCGCGTCTCACATACGCGCGAGGCACAGTGTGACCTCACAAAAAACAAGATACAGGTTAATATACCTTCTCTTAATCACTATTTTTAGAGCACCTAGTTCGCACCCCCTTACCTCACGTTATTCACATAACGGTCCTGATGAAAGCCATTAAGTCCTATCAAGGCACAAAAGGCAGAAACATGTCGACCAATTTTCAATCCCCCTCCCTTCACAATGTCCCCTTCATACTCTGAGTGCATCCACTGCTCATAACAAGTATCTATAGATGCACTATCAATCAGAGCTTACTAGTCCCGAACCCAGACTTATTAAATTTGTACTCTGGTTTTCCCGGCCTTTTTAAACTATTCCCTATCACTGGCTCACTACTGCTTCAACCTTGGGTCAACGCCTCCTGGTGGAGGTTGCATAACCTGAACGACCCAATGATTATGCACACACGTGAAATAAAAGCGGAGAATCAAGATACACCGCTATAACATCGATATACCCATCACGTGCATGAGGGTTTTTATCTTTGGGACACACGCCTCCGCTCCTGCAAAATACCTAAGGTTGTGCAGGACCTGTGTACTGCAGCACATATTGTGTTATCCACAAGGGTGCCCTTAGCGCTCTACAGGTCATCCTCGCTTTGTTTACTTATTCTTGCCGGATAGTCATTAATTCTAGTCACTTAGAGATTACATCATTGCAATGTTATCTCTATAGATCTCCTAAATTATATGAGCCATTATCTTCATTTCCTTCAGAATTTGGATGGCCCTCTTGTTCTCAGTCGGACTTTTAGGAAAGAGTTTTGAAAGGCCTCCGTATTCTCCTCCCATTACCAATTCGGGAACATATTTGCTTTATACTTCATCCTAGGTCAACACAGGACTTACTGCTTTTGCTTATTCAAGATCTAATTATTCAAGACATTCTTTTCTGCTAGGCTCGTGGTCCTTCCCAGGATTAGATAGCTAGATTTGGCATGCAGTCATTCATTTTTCTTGCAGCCAAATGCTGGAACACTATTCCCGAGTCGGTTCCAAATATCTCTTGCAAAGCTTCGAAAAACACCTTAACTTCCCACTGATTGAGCGTCTAGCTTCCAATCTTGCTGTGCCATAAAACTTCACTGAAGTTGGAGATCACAATGACAATTTATGAAGCAGTTCCCTGGTTCCCTGGGCAGAGAACACATAATTAGTGAAAGCATGGGTAGGGTAGGGGTGGCATACAAAAATGAAGAAGAAAACAGGTATATAAAATTACACAACACATACCTGAATTGATATGTATGAAATCAATGAGAACTCACAAAGGTAATTTAAGAGGATGCATTGGAAACAGTGACGGCTCTTTGTGAACACTGTTGCAAACATTTTCAGCCCCACTACCCCATAAAAAATAGAAATCTGCACTCAAACCTCGGAGTAAAGCAATGAGTGCAGGCCTTCACATCTTGTTGGAAATCAGGGCCAATGTGTGTGGTGTAAATTGGTCGTGAAAATAGGTGCTTGTCATTGGTCAGTATGAAGAAATGAAGGCATTCAACTTTAAGGCCACAAGCACAATTCCATCACCGAGGCACAGGGGCCTGCATAGAGCATTGCGTTATTTCCAGCACAAGATCACTCCATAGATGGCAATGGTTAAATGTCCACAGAAACGGAAGCATTCCATTTTTTCAAATAAGGCCAAAGAACCATTATCATCGACTTCAGCCGTTGCTGTTTTGTAACATTATCCTTCTTTTCTGTACCTCAAATAGCATTCCAGTGGAGATTTACAAAAATGTTGCGCAGTGCATCGCAGCCCTCCGCGAGGCTTCGATGCGTTGCGCGACAGGGAGGGAGCAGGGGAGCGCCATATCTTCAAAGATATGGCTCTCTCCTCCCCTTTCCCTTGCACCAGCGCTTTAATCAGCTGCTGTGCGCCATGCATACACCTTAGCGCCACAGCGCTACGGTGTGTGCATGAGTGTTGATATAGGTTTTAAACAGGAAGGATACCCTTCCTGTACAAAGTACTATGCTAGACACGAGGGAAAGCTTTTCCCACTTTGTATGCATGCTGCACAGTGCAGCGTGCATGCAAAGTCGGAAAAGGAAAGAGAAATTAAAGCATTTCTCCTTTGTTGCGCCTAGTTAAAAAGGGTGCAGTTTTCTCCCGCTAATTGCATCCTACTGTTTTTAGTACATTGGGTTTAGCGTGAGAAAACATGGGTGGGTGAATGGGAATGTCAATGCACCACCCTCGGCACGCCCCCATGGTGCAAAGTAATGCGAAGCAGCGCACTGCTTTGATTTACTTTTATGTTATTTCCAGCGCTAACAGGTTTAGCACTGGAAAGTTCATTAGGTAAAAAAAACAGTTTTGCGTCACTTTTGTGATGTAAACACGGCGGAAAATCTTAGTAAATCTCCCCTTTCATCTGTAAAGATCATACACTTTAGAGGACCTTGAAACATGACGCACATATTTTCCCAACCTCTTTCTGACTGTGAAGACCTGGCAGCACTTGTGTCTGTATGCTTGATTTCTTCTTTTATTATCCTTAGTGTTTTTAACTTGCTTGCTCTGACCTGCCTAGACATCTCTCTATATTCTACCATTCCTAACGTTCTTTCCTCACACTATTTGTTCCCCCATATAGATTTATACATACTACAGTGCCCTACTTTTTCATTCACTTTCCTTGCTTTCCTGTGCTGAGTCCCCTTTGCCTATCCGAAGCTTACGGTTTGCTGCTGACTTCTGTTCTTTTTGGGGTAATTCATACCCACAAATGACCATAAAGCAGCATTACGTGCTCAATAAAAGAACAACAAAAAACCTCACTACGAGCCTCATTTATGAAAAGTGACGCAACGCTGCATGAAAATGACTATGCGTCACTGTTTATTGCGCCCTCCTTGCGACATGCTAGATGTGTCATATTTACAGTATGATGCATCATGTCGCAAGGAGTAATAGATACGTCAGTATTTCTGCCGTATCTGAAGGTGCAAAAATGACACATAGCTGGAGTGTGTCACAAAAGTGACACAGCCCCAGCAAGGTGTCCTTTCACATGGAGCAAGCCCCATGTGAAAGGGCCTGCGTCAGTCTTACGTCTGCTGTGAGGCAGGCGTAAGATAGTGACGCAATGGCGTCCTAGAAATGATGCAGTGAAATCTCATAGATTATATATATCTATAATAATATAATAAAGAGAGAGCCCAAACCTTTGAGGCGGGTAATCTCAGGAACCACAGCACCAATCACAACACCCAATACAGCATTGGAAAGGGCAGTTGCAGCAGAAGGACATAGGCTATGCAGTCACCCACCATATACATTTAAAAGGTAAAAGAACCCTGTCAGAAAAGTAGTCCCTTGTGGGCGTGTCTGCGTTGTGCTGTGGGCGTGTGCTGGGGCGTGACAAACGCTGGGAGCGTGTGGTACGTTCCGCCCTTCATGCCATGTCTCATATTGTGTGCTAATCCCACCCTGCTCCCTTTAAATACCCCTGCACCCCATAATCATAACCCACCCTTACTCCTTAAAATACCCCAACACCCTTAAACACTAACACATCTTAACCCTATAAATATACCCTGTACCCCAAAACCCAAACCTATCCCTAAACCCTAAAAATACCCCTGTACCCCAAAACCCAAACCTAGCCCTGAACCCTAAAAATACCACTGTACCCCAAAACCCAAACCTACCCCTGAACCCTAAAATACCCCTGTACCCCAAAACCCAAACCTGGCCCTGAACCCTCAAAATACCCCTGTACCCCAAAACCCAAACCTACCCCTGAACCCTAAAAATACCCCTGTACCCCAAACCACAAACCTAGCCCTGAACCCTAAAAATAACCCTGTACCCCAAAACCCACACCTAGCCCTGAACCCTTAAAATACCCCTGTACCCCAAAACCCAAACCTACCCCATAATCCTAAAAATACCCCTATACCCTAAACCCAAACCTAGCCCTGAACCCTAAAAATAACCATGTACCCCAAAACCCATACCTATCCCTAAACCCTAAAACTACCCCTGTACCCCATAACCAAAAACTATATCTGAACCCTTAAAATACCCAAACACCCTAAAACATAAACCTCAGTACCCCAAAACATATACCCCTATACCCATACTTACCTCATCCAAACATAAAAAAACATGCTTTTACCATTCATGCATTTACAGCGAATTTCGTTGTAAATGTATGCATGGTAAAAGCATATAAAATGTAATGCCATTCGTTATAATGGCATTGCGGAGTCATAGTACTTTCCTAATGAAAGTATGCAGAGTGATGGTATGTGGAAAGAAAGTTACGGAATAATGGGTTTTTACCCTCCCCCAGTAAGTACATTGGTGGCACGGCGGCCCACATCTCCAGCAACATACTCATATTTTTTCACCACCCATTTGAAAAATGCACAGGTCTCTCTCATTGATGGCTAGCACCGACATACACTTTTAGACACACCTCCCGCTACAAGTTCTAGAATTGCGAACTTTAGAGCTGGGGAGCTACGTTCGAATCTCGGCATCAGCTCAACATCCTGTGATTCCAGGCAAATCGATTTGACTCCCCTTGCCTACCACAAATGAATGTGTTCTTCAGAAATGTAAATTGTGCTCATGCCATGTTGTCGAGTTTGCACTATATAATATTACAAGGAAAAATAATGTAGGGAAACTCGAGTTCACACACTACTGAACACGCACTCTTAAGTGCATCAGCAGTGCACTGTGATTCGGAGCGTTTCACAGGCCTGTCACAGATAAGAAATGCTATCAAAACGAAATCCTACAAAACAATATACTACTGGCCGGCAGCTATTCATGCCCGGACAACGTCGGGACGGGCTGCTAGTATATATATATATATACTGCGCAGTTCTCGAATTCACTTGGCCATTTACTCACTCATCCACTTATGCGCATAACCAACACATGCATAGAATCGTCCATAAGTAATGGTGGCCCACACAGCCCAAAGCAAACTCCCCTCCAGAAACAATTAAAGTGTCTTTAATGATCACTATTAATTCCCTTGCTTTGGTACAAAACCACCATGCCCAAAGGAAAAGCCCACCCAGGCACATAATGCACAATTGTAGACCAAGAAATATCATGCAGAGTCATAATCAATCCACCCTAACTCCATCAGAGCCTTTTTGGAACAAATGCACTCACATGTGAATCCATAAGGAGCTGAAAACAGAATGTGTCTCATCCTGCAATGGGAACAGCATCTTCATGCAATCTATGAGAGGAGCCTTAACGTTATTAGCTCCCCAATAATTGTTTAGCAGTGACTACAAATCCAATACATTAAAATGGTTAGGATAGGAAGCGATACAAAGAGTAGGCTGCGCGGGACAAGCCTGCTCATTAAAGAAGAATTATTTTGGTTGTTAAAGTGAGTTAGGGCTCATGATTAAATAAGGTTTTGTCATCACCCTTAGAAGTGATTACATTTGCCCCGGTATCATTATAAAGTGAATTAGCAGCAATTCATTTGATGCTGGTAGCCCGAGGGGCTTTGAGTGGTGACACAGCTTTGATAAGATAGTTTGGGCATTAATAGGCATTATCACCCTTGACGCTGCTCTCAATATATCTTGCAAAAGAAAATCGCAGATTTTTAAGTATTGTGTTTGTTTCTAAGCACATGCCACATGTTGCACGAATTTCTCTATTGATTGTTGTTTTTTTGTGTGAAACCCATTAGTTGAGAGCATGAATACATCGTGCAAACCTGTTTAACATCAAATGATCACTGGAAAGAACATTCCAATATTCAGCATGACTTGCTCAGGTTTCCTTTGTATGGTGAATGACGGTGCATCTTCTATATATTGTAACTCTTCAAGGAATACTCACAGCAGTGCCTCACATATAACACATGAGAGAATCGTTGTGTGTATCACATCTAGTATGTATGTATTTTAAAATAGAGTTTTAACTGCATTTTCTTGTAGACCTATGATACTGCTCACAGAGTTTATACAGATTCGTATATTCAAATTCTTTGCACAAAACATCATACATAAATAGCAAATAAGTATGAGCATAGGCAAATAAGCTGGGTTAACATGTATGATACGGATGACAGACACAGCATGGGCACTGCTAACTGAAGGCATATGCTAAGAGAGTAGGGCACCAAATCAAAATTGGCTGCCATTAGTGTATCAAATGGCTACAAAAGTGGCCCACATTACAATTTAGGGCAGTTTTAAATGTGCAAAGACAGACAGTATATGTGTTTTGTAAGTGTATGCGTATGTGCTTCCAGCAGGCAATATTTATCAGAGAAACCAACAGTAAAAACGTGCCCACTGGAAAACAAACCCGACCTGCAAAGAGCCAAAAACTCAGGGGCATATTATCAACATCTAGCGATATTGATCACTAAATAAGCTAAGCGACATTTTTTTCATCACCACGCATCGTCGGATTTTATCGCAGAGGTAACCTGCTATTAGCAACTTTTATCTCCAAAGCTATAAAATATCCGGCGATAGCGGCAAAATGCGTAAATATCGCTGGAAATTCAGCAATATTCAGGCATTATGCGCTAATAGGGACTTAACCTGAATATCCACCTCCCATTGGATATACAGGCTAAGAAGTGGTCTGAGCAGGCGTTAGGATTTGGCGATATTCGAGCTTAGTGCGAATATTTTAATCGCTAGGCCTGCGTTGAAACAGGCGATAACGATATTAGCGACTGCTTTCAGTCTCTAACAGGTTGGGTACGCCCACTTTGCATGTCATTAGCGATAAATATCGCTGACATGCAAAGCGGGCCCCAAACCGCTCGCTATCACCTAAAAGCTGTCGCTAACAGATGTTAGCGACAGCTTGCTAATAGGGCGATGAAATTATCACTGAATTGCTGCCGAAAATGGCTGCAAAAGCGGCGATAATTTCATTTCGCCTGCCTTGGTAATATGCTCCTGAGTTCGTACACTAGCCTGCAAGAACATCACTATGGGCACTTCTGGATTGCCCTATAGGCCAGTCCGACCATCAGACCCGGACTGGCCGTTGCGGGCACCGGGCAATCCCCCGGTGGGCCGCACGGGTGGGGGCCGGTTTTGGGCCCTGGGGGCCGTTTTTGTTACAGAGCCGGTTTTGCAGGATAGCTGCAAAATCGGCCCTGTAACAAAATCGGCAGAAAAGCGGCCCTGGCAAAGCGCTCGGCCCCCCGAGGGGGGGCCGGCCGAGCACTTTGCCAGGGCCGGTTTTGGTTCCCAGTCCGGCCCTGCCGACCATGACTCTACATCATGGTTTTAGAATAAGATCCTCATCACAAGTGTCATGTAATCTTGATTCGGCTGAAAATTCTAGTTTGACCTGGTGTTAAACCTGTCAACCTTAGGGTGATCTTCCCCCAAAATTTTGCTTTACTCCTCCTGTCTATGCTGAATTTGTTTTTGTTGGCTCTTGGAGTCTGAGCACTCTACCACTGTTCAGTGCTCGAGTGCTTGTGCTCTCTCCTTTAATCATTGTGAAATTCTCTTATCCCCAAATGGCATATTTAATTTACTTGTGAGTCCCTAGTGAAGCGGTATTACATGTACCCTGGGGCCTGTAAATTTTTTATGCAACTAGTGGACTTGCAGAACTGATTCTGCCACCCACTTAAGTAGCCCTCTAATTATGTCTCATACCTGCCATAGAAGCCTGTGTGTGCAGGTTTAAACGGCCATTTTGAACTGGCAAAATAAACCTTTTCCCACACTGAAGCTTTCCTTTCATATGAACCCCTTGGGTAGGCCCTAAACAGTTCATAGGGCAGGATGAAGTATATTTCAAAAGTTGAACATGTACTTTTAACTATTATATGCTCTGGTATTTAAATGAAATTCTTAACTTCATTTTTCCTTATTGTGATGCCTGACACTCCCATTAGATGGTATTTAGTTAGTGCATTACATTTATTAAGTGATAGCCTTAAATTGGGAACAGGTGTGAATGTCACATTTTGCCTCTAAGGAACTGTAATTTAAACTCCTCTTTCTATAGAGAGCTCGCATCTTCCATTTTCCCCCTCTGGTCTAAGATTGTCCATGAATCTTTTGTGCAGGGCCGGATTCCAGAATGCCTCAAGATAGAACAAGTCACCCTCATCCATAAGAAACTAAATGCAGACCTATCTGACCATAACAACTTCTGACCTATTTCTAATACCATGACTCAAGACAAATTTTTTCTAGATAAATGCATACACACTCAACTCTGTAAGCACATTGAACAGTTTCAATCGGGATTCAGATCCAGACACAGCACGGAAACTGCTCTAACATATATTGTTGATGATGCACTAAAGCTACTCGACCAGAATGAACCTTGCCTGCTTATACTGCTTGATCTATCCTCTGCATTTGACACGGCCAAACATGGCATCATGATTGATCTGCTTGAAAAAGTGATGGAGTTATCAGGCCCAGTTTTACATTGGTTTGCTATGTTCCTTCAAAATAGAATGCAAAGAATCAAAGTCAACCATGACCTTTCCGACAGAAAGCCGGTCTCAACTGGAGTACCTCAAGGAATCTACACTCTCACTCACACTCTTCAACTTGTACACAGGAACCTCTCACCGAAATTCTGAACAGCATAAATATACACTACCACATGCATGCCGATGATCCTCAATTGAACATGAACATTTCTTTACCAAATGACATCAATACTCTTAACTATACACTTTTGAAAGCTCAACACTGGTTATCCCACCGCCACCTTATGGAAAGAAGGACTGCTCAGCTGCTCTTCTGCAGGAAGGAGTCCTACTCTGCTGCCTGCTAGCCTGCTGTGCTGCTACTCTGCTACCCTACTGCCTGAGGGTGAGGCACAGGTCCTGCTTCTTGAACCCAGGACCAGTAGAGTAACTCCAAAAGCTAGCTCGGGGGACTCCTGATCTGAGCCTCAGGGACAGAAAAGGATCCAACCATCTTGGAACCCTTCATCGGGGCCCTACCTGCTGTGAGCATTGCCCCCCAAGTGGTGGTGCCTTAATCCTGGACCCTCGGAAGGTAATCTGCAAGTTCAGCTGAGATCTTATGGGCAGAACGTATGCAGTATGATGCATCTCTTCGCAGCACGGCATCAGAAATGCCACTGAACGAGTAATTCACTGTGCAGAGCCGCGCAGAACCTCAGACACACTGATGCGCAATGGTTCCTTGATGCAGGACCCTGCATAGCAGCCTCGCAGCTCCACAGAACTTCTGCTGCGCAATGCATCCTTGATGCAGGACTTCACATCACGTGGTTGGTGCTTTAATATTTTAAGCATTTTTACCCAATCTTTAACATTGCATGTCTCCAGTTTTAATAACTGGAGTGTTGTAATTTTGGTGTCAAATAATGTATTACATGTTACTCTATTTTTCAAAATTGGTATGGGATTTTTCTTGTTTTGTGTTTTCACTTTATTACTGTTTATGTGCTGCATAAATACTTTACAAATTTCCTGACTGCACAGAACTAATAGTAAACCCCCTACCTACTATTACCAGATGTTTTCACAAGATGAAAAATTCAATTGTTTCAATACATATTTGAAAAAGAATCACAGATCCACCACATAAATAGTATATAAATAGCCGTCCAACATTTTGTGAACAGTGTGTCAACCACAGAGGTCACTGCTCACCATAGTGAGAACAGAAGCAGCTACCTCTGTGTGATTATTTCCACACCTCCAGTGCTTTTCAGAAATTCTCAAAGCAAAAAATGTGTCAGAACTCAAAAACAATCTTATTTTAGAGGCGCAAACAAAAAAACACAAATCTGTTAATAAAGTAAGTTTCTTATCTTCAAAAGAAGTAGAAATGTAATTCAAATTGGTTTGTGATGACCGCCTGGGGGCAGTTTTGCTATTCATATTCCGCCATGTTTCAACTCAGGGAAGCACCTGGACAGTAAATGAAGGGGCAGATTTATTATTTCAACTCTCACCTGTGCCAACTCAGGCAAGGTCTAGCCAGTGCAAACAGGGAAACATTTACTATTTCTAACCCAGATCTGTGACTGGGGGTGTGATTGAAAATGTTTAACACTCTGTCCATCATTTTATTTTGTGATGTTGCAAGTGCACGCTAAGTGACTGGGGGTATGCCCAGACGTGGGTCCTTTGCTCGCTCCACCACTGGATTCAAGCTAGCCTTGCTGATGAGGGGTGATACCCCGAACCCCATCCAAGGAGGCCAGGTCCAGTGAGGACCTGGCCTGGCAGTTCGGGCTGGACTGTTCCTATGGGGACCAGGGATAATTCTGATTTGCATATGGCTGGGTCAAAACGTAGGTAACATGGCCAGCAAAATAATGATGGAATAAAAGCAGATCTGTGACCGGGGGTGAGTGTTTGAAATGTTTCTTCACTCCGTCCATCATTTCTATTTTGTGATGTTGCTATTTCTTACTCTGCCAAGTGCCTACATGGGGAAGGTGCTGGGTAGTGGCTGGCGGGCTAATTTACCATTCCTAACTTTGGTCAGCTCGGAAGAGAGGATGCAGAGTGACTGGTGGGCATATTCACAATTGCTATCCCATCAGGTGCAACTTGGGTAAGGTTCTGGACAGTGGATGTTGATCAGATCTACTATTCCTAACTCTGCCAATTGCCAACTCAGGGAATGTGCTAGAAAGTGGCATCGGGTCAGACTCACTGTTCCTAACTCAGCCAAGTGCCAGTTAGAGGAAGATGCTGGACAGTTGCTGGAAGGGGTGGGGAGGCAGCTGTACTATTCCTATCCCCGCCAAGTGCGAACTCAAGGAAGGTGCTGGGCAGTGGTTGGGGGCAGATGTACTATTCCTAACTCTGCCAAGTGCAAACTTGATGAAGAGGCTGGAGAGTGGCTGGATGGCAGATATACTAATCCTGACTCCCTCAAGGGCCAACTTGGTGAAGGTTGCAAGACAGTAGTAAGGTGAGTATATTTACTAACAAATGTAAACAATTCTTTATGTTCAACGGTATTACAACCAAAAATGAAACGCTATCAAACCCAGTCTTGTCAAATATTCAACTTTCACATCCCAGAACAAGACACCAAACTATTTGGCAATGTACTCCACAAAAAATAAATCTGAACATACTAACCATGTTTATTTCAATAAAAAAAGTAAAATATTATGTAAATGTAAAGAACATTTTTTGTTTTCACAGGGTTATCTAGCATATTAAAAACCTCTATCATATTTGTTAACATTTATATTTCAATCATTTGCGAAAAACAACATCTAAATAAATTAAAAGAAAAAGCTGTTCCACTACAGATAAAGGAAGCCTTTCTAACAGCCTCTCAACTCAAGACCATACTCCAAATCAAGAGGTAATTCTCTTCACTTTTATTTTTAAATAAATACAAAATAATAACCTTTTACATATTTTCCAAAATAGGATTGGAGCATCCTAACACTTTTCTTTTTCACATTGGTGACATCAAAATTTACCATATTATTTTTTCTATCAACATGCGGTAAGCTGTATACGTCTGTTATATGTAGAGGGTTGATTTTTTTCCCATTTGAGCAAGTATCCATTGAACCTATCTAGATTCAAATTATCTTGTCTAAGTATCCTAGAGCTATCCTTCCTTTTGTGTGCATTAGGATTGGTTAAGTTTAAGCTATTTGGGAAATGGTTGCTAATGGCATCAATTTGAGTTTTAAAATTTAGAATGCGGGACACAGCATTTCTAGATACAAATATAAAATCAATTATAGTGCTTGCCCCCCTACCATTAAAGGTCTGGGTCAGCGGGACCTGCGGTACTACTAGATCATTTGCTAAAGTAAGTTCTAAAATAAAGAGACTTTCATTTAAGCAGTTTCCAATTGTTGTGTGGGGAAAATGAGTTAGATTGTTCCCGTCCTCATCAATCAGACCACAAGTTAGATTGTTAATATGCCCACACGGGGATAGATTCAAATCACCATCCCAGATTATGGACACATTTTTGGTGATCTTATATTTAAAATCCAACAAAGTGGACCGAATCTCTTTTAATACGGGGACCAATTTTAAATAAGGTACAAAAATGCAATGATTCCCTCCGTGACAGTCTATTGTAATCTCATAATCCAATTAAGGTAAATACTAAATCCTCCATCATTGAACCCCTAAAATGAAACATCCATAAAAACCAAGGAAACCCCCAAAAATGTATTCTTTTTATAAAAATTATCAGCCATAGCCAAAAATAAATAAAGAAATCTTTATCCGTTGCAGGTCTTTGCTGTCTTCATTGCTGAATGTACAGACTGGAAAAAAACATGACAACAAAAACTCATAAATAGCTGTTTTTTTCAATTATAATTTAAAAAAGGTTTTTTATTTATAAGATCCTACATTTTTAACAACCCCCGATGTGAGGATACAAACTCAACCTGTATTGGTATTTATTCCTTGTTCAAATTATCATGACATAATTCAAAACAGCATTTTACTATTAGCTACCTCCCTCCCTCTCTCCTTACCTAACCTATAACTTATTATTTAAAATGAAGTCAATCTTACCTGGTCGCAGCTCCGCCAAGCTTCTGATCTTGACTGGGATTCTCCACCAACTGTAGAAACAGATACACAAGCGGGAACATACCCCTGAAATTAAAAAGTAAAAAAGCAAACATTTTCCTATTGAAATGAATGGGGACGTGTGGGAAAATGTTATACAAATTTAATAAAATAAGAATTTTTTAATTTCATCATAGTTTCAAAAAATTAATAAATGTTTTTATAATATTGTTTTTTTTTATTGTACAATGTTCGTTCAGGTAAATTCTTTCTATAGCTTCAAAACTAATCTGTATTATGAATTTATTTTCAAATCAAAAATATATGTTATGGTTTGACATGCTATTCAATTTTTTTTTATTATAATAATAATAACAACAATCATGATAATAATAATACTAATAATACTAATAATACTAATAATAATAATAATAATAATAATATTTTTTGCCCTATTACGTTTTTCCTACAAATATTTTAACTACTTTTATGGATTACTTCTATTGAATAAATTGATACAGAGGTATTAAAAGTTGATACCTGAATATAATTCCAATCCTCCAAATGCCTATATCCCTTGGACCCCAAGCCTAAACTTATTAAACGTTTTATTAATTTTGTAATCACTAAATTTAAGTGTTTAATATATTTTTGAAAAAACACTCAAATACCCCACACAATAGCTCAATACACCATGCATCCAATGCCTAAAGCATATTATTTGTTTCATATTTATTTTTCACATCAATAAATGTGATTATACATTAATTTTAAATATTCATAATACCCAGGTAGTTATAGTTACTACCTCAGTGTTATTACACTCCTCCACCAAAAACCACTACATCGCTTTGATAGAGCGCGCGAGGTCACCCAGCCAATAATTTCGCCGTTTCCGGCTTCGGGCCCATATACTTTCAATTCACAATATTCATTGACAGGGCGACTTCACGGGCTTCTACCAATTTGTGTGAATTTCCTACTGATATTACTCAGTGTACCCGACTTACCATCCACCGACACGGGTACCTATGACCTCAATGGATCAGGGAGCTAGCTGTAAAAGGAAAGGCAGCAAAATACCAACTCAAATGACATTCAATACTGTTGCAAAATGACCACGGACAACTGGAAGTTTTAAAAGCTTTATCTAAAGTTCGTTTTCGTTGAGCATTAAGTTTACAAGAATGAGACAATCAATAATCAAAATAATGAAAAGTACATAACTATAAAGAAATAAAGTCAGGGTAATCATGGAAATACTAATATGAGATGCAACAGGAAACGCTATGCATTTTAGGGCAAAAGTTCTTTGGAAAATTTAAGTAAGGCCGTTCTAGACCATATCAGAAAATGACAAACTGCAATGCAAAATATGATTTCTAAAAGGTAGGGTAACATGGGAACACGTTATGAAAATATGCAATTACTTTACGTTTCAATAGTTGCGGCAAAAGCATGGAAAAATCAACATGTGCAAGATGTCTCTTTATTGAAGCAAAGACAGGAAATTAGAAAGGTGCAAGTTTAAAGAGTTTAGAGCAATATTTACCTAGACTGGTGTGAAAACCAAACCCTGGCCACGGGTCAGTTAAGGACAGGAAACCCTCAAGGAAGGATACCCCTCAAAGGACAGCAGGTGCAGAATGGACACCCCGGACAGGACAGGATACCCTCTGATTAGGAATCAGGACAGGACCCTCAGGACAGGACAGCAAACCCTCAGGACAGGACCGCTCAGGACAGGACCACACCCGCAGTTTGGAAGCAACGCCTGCGCTCCACCCTCTCTGCAGCTATCGATCAAGACCCCGATTGGATCAGCGAACTCCCAGCAAAGTGCTTCGCCAGCACTTTAAGGTTCAGTAAAACCTTAGTCTATGGTCAAATTTCAGACAGAGTGCTCCGCAGCGCTCTGTATCTTCAGTCACCTATTGAGTATGATGGGTCAGTGACAGGTCAGCTAAACCAGACAAGTCGGACAATTTCCCTAGGTGAACCCAGGGTAGATATACAGTTTGGGGACGGTGTACCACCCCCCAATGTTGCAAAGTGTCAGAATCCCTCAATTTGGATTGGTCCTAAGGTAGGATTTGGGTAACACACCAATCATAACACACTATTTGGATGCCTAATTTGCATCTCTGGGTACCGCCTAGCAAGATTGGGGTTCCCATGAGAAACTGCAGGGAAATACAATGACAATTTACATTGTTGCCGAGTAGGGACACATGGCTCCATTTTCCTGGGTTTTCAGGTCAGTTCTCAGGAGCATCTTGCCCATCCCTGCCAGCTGGCCAAGTTCCACCAGTCAAGGCTGTCAGTTCCCCAGATGGAGGAGCATGCGCAGAAAGGCCCTCCAAGATGGCATTCAGCTCAGTCAGACCCCCATTCCCCGAGGTACATGAAAAGTAAGCGAGAACAAATTAATATATGGAAATAACATTATGAAAACATATCACAAGGTTTATACTTTTAACTTATCACTAAGAAATATACTTATGCAACCTAAATGTTAGCTACATATAAACAGACACAAGAGCAGTGGCACGAGCAGTACCACGTTACTGGCAAAGCTATGTATTACGCATGCGCAACTATTTCCCTCCAAACCCGCGAACACATCAGGACACGTGAGTGTGACTGACGCATGCGCAGACACTTACTTCCAAGCAGCGGCCATTTTAAAATACTCGAGTTAATTATTTTAGTAAAACACATAGGCAAGCGTCGGGCAACCTCGTTTAAACATAGAATAAACGTTAGTAAGACGTACAACTTATTACTGGATTACACACGGGCGAGGTTCATGAATAAAGCACGTCGCGAATGCGAAGCTTTGCTTCATCAATCCCCTCTTTGATGATATTTACTATCATCACAAAATAAATGGAACCAGATGCCAACTTCTCACACCTTATACATCTCTATCTCTTCCAACAATTTGCTCAACTTTTCTTTCTCATCTTTAGTAGGGTGAGAATTCTTCACCCTTTTGTATATCTGATTATTCATTTCCTCTAATTCAAGCTCATCCACACTTCGTTTCACTCCTCTGGCATTCCCTTGATGCTTTCCGGTGTGTTTGCCACATTTGCAACAGGCAAATATGAAAAATAGGATAAGACCTATAATTCCAATTGGCATCAGTATCTTAAACAATAAGCTTTTACCTAAGCTAGCAAACCAATGACCTACATTTGAGAGACCATCTACCAGTCTCTTCCAGGCACTGTCAACCTCGAGTGGTTTGAGTTCCCTTTCCAAATTAGTAATGTTTTTCACATATCTTTTGAGCTGCACACTTTTGTCCGGAATATAAGTGCAACAATGTTGCGCCTTCAACATCCGGCAGACTCCGCCCTCTTTTGCTAATAAGGTATCAAGAGCAAGTCTGTTCTGCAAAACCATTGATCTGATCGCAACCATTTCGGTATTGACCAGCAGAAATCCATGAGCTGTGTCAGTAGACAACGCATCCACTATAGTGGACAATTTACAAATTCTGTGAGTGTTCAGAACCACTCCCACTCCAGGTATCAGTGCACTGAAAATACTACCCATTATTTCACCTATACTTTCTCTTTTACTACGCACTAAGCCATTAGTATTTTCACTGCTTCCAGCAACTCCATTCACATGGTATATTTTCTGGAAGACAATGCCAAAATAGCAACTTCCATACCAGTGATCCGGCAATTTGAAATAAGCCTTGTCCCCACAAATATAATAAATTCCAGGAAACACAGGCTCTGACCCATTTTTGAAACCCCAACCTCCAATTACCTTGTAATTATGTTCGCATTCACTGGAACCAATGAAAATGTTATTATAATAGCTAGTCTTCTCGCGGTGAAGACATAGCTTGCCTTTCTTTTCAAAATCCAGCAACAGAGCAGGACCCGCCCCACCAGTTGAGGTGCCTTCCATGTTCTCTGCCCACCTTGGTCTTTTCTGACTTTCGTCATTTGCTTTCTTTTGTATTTTAATTCTCCTTTTCTCTGCCATGTTCAGGAACATCTTTTCCTGCTCACGCAAAGAACAAGTCAAGTTATCTCTGTGTGCGTCACCTATGTCAATATCACCAATAGTCAGAAAGTAGTCTCCCATATATCGTATTACGTCGCTTTTTGTATGTACAGGATTCAAGTTCCCACGTATAGGAAGCTCAGAAAAGATCACGTCATTATTAGAGTAATAGTACTGTAACGGTCCTCTTTTGTAAAATAAACTAGCTAAAATGCTACAGGAGATTCCGTATGTCAGCGGCAAGTGATGGTATGTCACGCCTTCATCTACAGAGGTAGGTAGCTTCATGCAGACATAGCAATCTTCAATTTCCATAGTCTCTACATAGTGTATTAACAAGTTTGCGAAAACATTTAAGCGCGTCTTATTTTTAATTCCATGATAATGTACTTCTCCCTCATCTGATGCTTCTAAGTCTTGTTTTGTTTGTCTCAGTGCTCTCTCATGTCTGGCTACACTCTGTGTGGTCAGCTCCACACTGTCAGTATTTACAATTTCAGTAGGGACAATATTAGTATTTTTGCTCACCGCAAAAGGAATGAAAACTGTTAGTCCTATCCAGAGTAATATCAGTATAACTATACTACATACACATACCTTGCAGCATGTTTTGCAACGACTGCAACTAGGTCTACCATTCACGTTTGAATCAGACATTTTGGCTCAGAAGAAGTTTCTCGACCCCTCTTTGTGTCTTTACACCAGTAGCTTACTTTGTGCAAATTCACGGTGGCTCGTCTTCTTCTTCGGCAGAGTACTCATGGACTGGTTCTCCGTCGCTCTCGTCAGTTAGATCAAGATCTTCAAATTCTTCCAACACAAGTGTCCATTCAGGTGACTTGTTCTTTTTGTTTTGTCTTTTGATTCGATCACTCCTTCTCTTGGAAGTATCTTCTTGCTGTTCTGCTATGCGAGCACTTCTCCTTTCTTCTGCACGTTTTTCCTCTACTGTTTTTATTCTCAGTCTCAATTTCTTTATGTATCCAGGCTCAATGTGCTTTCTTTTCTTGAGTCTTTTAATTGGTACTTGGACTTCGTTTTCTTCTCTTGCCCTTTTGTTTTCATTAGTTTGTGGCAATTCTGTTTCAGTTTCTTCCTCTTCTATCTGACTATTTCCAGGGCTAGCATCTATTTCTTCTGCCTGGTTACTAATCTGGCCTTGTTCAGGAGAATTTTGTTTTTGCTTTTCAAATGTCTCTGTTTCTGTTTCCTGAACACGTTCTTCTAATCCTATCTGATCCTGTTCAAGCACTTCGATCTCTGGACTTTCTTCTGCTCGAACTATTACGCTATGTCTAGTCTGTCCCTTCCCGATATCAGGAGTCAGTGGAGGAGTATCAATCACTTGCTCTGTATCCTTCCCTTGTTCTGTATCAATCACTTGTTCTGTATCAATCACTTGTTCTGTCCCTGTCTGACCTTCTTCTTCCTCAGTTTTGATGTGAATCTCAAGATTCTGAGGTTCTTCGCCTGTGCCTTGCTTTTCCTCTCTAGTCCACTCTCTACCTTCCCAAAGTCTCTCACTCGTTCGAATGGGATCTTCAGTGAGATCAATCAATGGAATCCATTCCTCTGGCCATATGCTCGGCAGCTCGTCTTCAGCTACTTCTGGCTCAGCTTCTTGGACCCCTTCAGCAGGCTGGACTCTTGGTAGTTCGTTTTCAACTATTCTTGGGCCAACGTCTGCTGATTCTGCAGTTCGACTGGTACTGGGCTGTACGTCGTCAGCTACTTCTGGTCTGGCTCCTGCAGAGTCTTCTGCTGGACGCCCTTCTTCTTCAGGCTCCTCGTCTGGTAATACCTTCTGGGTGTGGCTGGCGTGTACCCAGCGTGGAACCCCTGCACACTTTACTGCTGTGGTAGTTACCAGGATCACCTGACGTTTCTCTCCCCACCTTGGCTCCAGGCAGCTCTTCCGAGTATGTTTCTTTATCTTCACCCAGTCCCCCGGGACCAGTTTGTGGAGGGGAGTCGTTGGATTGAGGATGGCGTCTTCTCCGATCTGGCGAGAGATAGAACGCACTTGGTCACCCAATCTCTTGCAGTATTCAAGCACCAAATCATCAGTAATACTCAACAGTTTGCTTCCTGGCACCCATGCTTGTCTCATCACTCTTCCCATAATGATTTCATGGGGACTTAGGCCTGTCTTGCGGTCAGGAACACTTCTGAGTCCCATCAGGACCAGGGGCAGGCCCTTCACCCAGGTCATTTTAGTTGCATCACACAGTTTTGCTAGTCTGTTTTTGATAGTTCCATTTACTTGTTCCACTATTCCAGAAGCCTCTGGACGGTATGCACAGTGAAGCTTTTGTGAGATTCCAAAGGCCTTACAGAGTTCGTTGATCACTTCATTCTGAAAATGTCGGCCTCTATCTGATTCAATAGTGACTGGAACCCCGAACCTAGGTATCAGTTCCTTCAGTAAACACTTAGCTACTGTCATTGCGTCATTTTGGGGAGTAGGGAAGGCTTCCACCCACTTTGAAAATAAACAGACCATGACAAGGACATATCGCTTCCCTTCACAACGGGGCATGGTGATGAAATCAACCTGTATTCTCACAAAGGGACCCCCGGACCTCCCAATTTTTCCCAGTTCCACCATAGTTTTCTTCCCTGCGTTCATCCTTTGACATGGCAGGCACCTCTGGCAGAGGGACTCTGCTACTTTCCTGAACTTTTTACTGTACCAAGTCTGTTGGAACACTAGAATCATGGCGTCCCTACCAATGTGTGATCCTTCATGTATCAATCTCGCCATTGTGCTAAGTAAGTGTCTAGGTAACACAGGCATACCAGTTGGACCTAAGATGACACCATCCACACGTCTTGGTCTACACCCATCTTCCTTCCACTTCTCTCTCTCTTGCCAAGGTGCCGCCTGCTGCCACTCTTTCACTTCATCCCATGTAGGCACTTCTTCAAACACCTGAAGTTGGCAGCTGGTTCCTGGCCCCCCTCGTTTTGGATTTACGATATACCGATCTCTGGCGCACCATTGGGCCACTCGATCAGCAAAATCATTTCCCAGTGATACAGTGTCCATACTCTTCTTATGAGCAACACACTTCACCACTGCCAGTTCCTTTGGTAACTGGATTGCCTCTAAAAGGTCTTGAACGACTTTTCCATTTCGAATTGGGGTACCTGAGGAAGTCAGGAACTCCCTCTGTAGCCACAACTGGCCAAAGTCATGCACAACCCCATAACAGTACTGACTGTCAGTATACACTGTTATGCGTAGGTTTTTCCCAATTTTGCAAGCTTTTATCATAGCAATCAATTCGGCTACTTGTGCAGACTTTATGTCAAATAGATAACCTGCTTCTTCAATTTTTGTTAAGGAGACTACCGCATAGGCAGCACTCAGGCCTCCTTGTTCATGTCTTAGACATGAACCATCCACAAATAATTCCTTGTCATGCACAGGCAATGGAGTTTCTTTAATGTCTGGACGTGGCTTGGTATTGAATTCTGTTAAATCAATGCAATCATGCTCATCATCCACCCCACCTTCCATATCCATTGGGTCGGGGAGTAAGGTGGCAGGGTTCAAAATACTGCACCTAACAATGTTTACATTTGCAGCACCCACAAGAATCCTCTCGTATTTAGTCAGCCGACTAGGGGTGAGATACTGAGTCTTTGTTCTGGTCAGTAAAATTACCACTCCATGTGGTACATACACAGTTACCGGATGTCCCATGACAATGGACTCACTCTGCTCTAAACTTGCGCAGGTAGCAGCTACTGCTTTCAGACAACCTGGTAATCCAGCAGCCACTGGATCCAGGGTGGCAGAGAAATATGCCACAGGCCTTCTCGTTGTGCCATGATCTTGTGTCAGGACTGACAATGCACAATTATCACGAGTGTCACAGAATAGGGCAAATTCTTTGGAATAGTCTGGCATTCCCAATGCAGGGGCTGTACACAGACAATCTCGCAGTTTGGTGAAGGCTGTTAAGCTTTCATCATCCCATTCTACAATATCTGGTGTTCCTCTCTTGGTCATTTTTATCAAGGGCCTAGCTAGGACTGCAAATCCCAGAATCCACTGTCTGCAGTATCCTATCACTCCCAGGAACATTCTGATCTCTTTCTGAGTACGGGGTAACTGCATCTTTTGAATTATTCTCACTCTTTCTGATGTTACTTTCCTGACCCCTTTCTCTATCTGGTGCCCCAGATATTTCACTGATTTTGCACAGAATTGTAATTTGTCAGGGGCCACTTTATGTCCCTTTTCACTCAGGTGATTCAGTAGGGCAATGGTGTCAATCACACAATCCCTATGACTTTTAGACGCCACCAAGAGGTCGTCTATGTATTGCACTAGGACAGAGTTTCCAGGTAAGACCAAAGTTTCCAAACATTTTTTCAAGATCTGATTAAAGATAGAGGGGCTCTCTGTGTACCCTTGAGGGACCCTGTTCCAGACATACACGTGACCATTGAAGGCAAATGAGAAAAGAAATTTGCTGTCTGGATGCAAGGGAATGGAAAAGAATGCATGACACAGGTCTATCACAGTGAACCACTCAGCATCCCAGGGAATCTGATACAGAATCACTGCTGGGTTCGGGACAATAGGGCAGCAGGGGACCACTATCTTGTTGACTTTTCGTAGGTCCTGCACTACTCTGTACTTGCCACTAGGCTTCTTGATGCCCATAATCGGTGAGTTGCATGGGCTACTCATTACTTCCTGTATGATGTTTCCTTCCAGCAATTTCAGTATTTCCAGGGTAACACCACCTCTCACTTCTGCATTCATTCTGTAGGGTTTAGTATTGGGGTATACCGCATTGTCCTTTATTGCTATCTGTATGGGGTCTACGTTTTTCATTAACCCTACATCTTTCCCAGTAAAGTCCCATACCTCTGGCTTCACTGCTTCTTGGAGTTCTTTGGGCAAATCCTGCATGGTCATTCGTTTAATTTCTGAGTCAGGTCTGATTAACATTAATTTATAAATGCCGTCTTCATCTGGGGTCTGAATTTCAACACCCTTTGGTGTGCAAAAGATGGTACAATTCATTTTGCACAGCAAATCACGTCCCAGTAAGTTCACTGGACTAGTGTCGCAAACGACAAATCTATGCATTTCCTTAAAGTTTCCAATTGATATCTCCATTGGTTTGGTAACAGGAGTACTAATCAATTGATTAGATACACCCACTACTTGGATGGCTTCTCCCGAGAGGGGTAGGTTTGGAACGTCCACTGTTCTCACAGTAGAACGGGTAGCGCCAGTGTCCAACAGAAAAGTGACATCATTTCCGTCAACCTTTCCTTCAATGTATGGTCCGGACTGGTCTACCGGCAAGGAGGCGCCAAGTACGCACTACTCGTCCTCCCCTCTCAGGCCCCGTCAGTATTGGTCATCCAAAAGGAAGGTATCGTTCAACAGATACTGCGAAGTTGCTGCATTTCTGTTCTCATTGCTTTCCCAGACTTCTATCTCATCACCCTCTGTCGCTTTTCCCCTATGTACTTGCTTTGGAGCTCGGGGCACCTGAACCGTTTTTACCTGTGGTTGAGTCTTTCTTGGTCTTTCTTTCTGCGTCTGTGGAGTTAAATCAGGTGTTTTGGGGTTATCGTCAGGCAAATAAGGACACTCGTTACGCCAGTGTCCAATTTCTCCGCACTGGTGACAGGGAAATTTCTTCATAGCCTCTTCCCTGCTCATTTTGGGCCGGGGCTTGCCTCCTCCCCCACCCCCAGGACCTTGGTTCTGAGTGTTTTTGACCATATTACTCAACTGTTTTTCCTGTTGTTCTGCGAGCTTCACCTGAGCCCACATGACCTTTTCCTTGAGTGCCTTTTTCTTTTCTGCCATCTCGTCCTCACAGTACTTTGCGTACCGCAGGACCTCGTCTATCTTTTTGGAGTGCCAACAAATTTTGTTATCCTTTATCCACTGACAAATTTCAGGCCTTAAACCGTTTACAAACCTGTAAATGAAATGCGTCATATCCTTCATCTCGATGTTATCTATACCACTGTATGTTTTAAACACCTGCAACAGCCTTTCATAATAGGAGTGCACTGTCTCGTCTCTCTCCTGCGTGGTTCTATCTATCCTGGTCCAATCTGTTTCCTTTGCCGGCACCTTATTTTTCAAATGCAGCATTACTTGTTCATATTTTTTCATCACTTCAATCGACGGCTCCCCTGTGTTAGAGTCCCTCGGGTACTCCTCACTAGGCCAGCCTATGGCAATTTTACACTCGGTCCATAGATCTACCGGGACCACAATGTCGAAAAATCCATCCAGGTCTTTCCACAGGCATTTCTGCACCTTTACGAACCTTTCCACCTGCCGGTACCAGTCAACTGGCTTTTCGCGCAGTTTCGGGAAATCGTTAGTAAAGGACACAATATCCTGTCTGGACCATGGAACGTGCACATACCTCCCACCTGGTACTTCACGCATGGGGCATAACGTTTCGGGCTTGTCTACCTCTCTCAAAGGGAACTCAGGGGTGGCTTGTCTGGATCGAGCCTCATCTTTCTTTCGTGCCCACCTGCTTCTCCATTTTTCCACGTCTCCCCATTTCTGCAAAACCGCAATCAACTCTTTAATCTGCAACTTTTTCCCTGACACATTCAAGTTCTCTATATCCTTGTCTGAGAATTCAGCTCTGTAAGGCTTTTGTAAGGGCTTGGATCTTGAAATATCTACCCCCATACTAGCTGCAGTGTCTGTCAGTTTTTCGTGAAGCACTCTGGTACTTCTGGTAAGGCTTTTACACATAAACAGCAACTCTTCTTCAGAGTAGGTATTTAATCTGTCTAATCCCACATTTCCTGCCTATAATTCCTCTATTTCTACCCTCAGTTTATAGAGGTCTAAAGGTTTCGTTTGCGGAGTCTGTTTCTCTAATTCACGGCTCCAATTTTCAATTTCTTCCGGAGTCACCAAGGAAACACTCATAGTACCTGACGTGGATTCTAATTTTATCTCTTTCGTATTAAAAGGATTATGCCTCTTCTGCACTCCCTTCCCGGTCTGTTTGTTTGGGAGGTCCAAAAACACTATTTCGGACTCGCACTCACTGGACTGATCATCTATCAGTAGGGGCTCCTGCCTCGGCGGGGCCATGATAGGGTTCATAACTGGAGGGTTTGGACCTCCTTGATTATTCCCATACAATGGAACCACTGGTCCGATTGTTACCGGAATAGTCAAAGCCTCAGGACTGGTATTTAACTGGGAGATTTTCTGAATTATTTCTGTCCTCTGTCTAGCTAGGGCCTCTTGCTCCCTTTCATCTAGTACTCTTCCTAATGTTCGGTCAGGTATCATCTGTGGGGTCAGGTGAGGGGTAAGACTCGGGGCAGTAGGATGCGTTTCACTTGGTCCCCCACCATAATTTGGTTTTGGGAACAAAGTTCCTGTGCCAAATGACCTGCGCTCTTCCCCATATGGAGGCTGCAAAAAGGGCACTCCTGAACTTAATGGCTTTTCTTCGTTTTCATAAAGAGGCCCGGGGAAAAAGGCTCTTTCACGGGAATATTTTTCCTCCGAGCTCACGGGCACTCTAGGATATATATCTCGTACCTCCGTGGGTCCAGGATTCTCAAAATAGGGCAGTACTTGACCACCTCCCCCCCTACTTAGGGATCTGTCCTCCTCCTTAATAGATGGACGCTGGGGATTCTCTCCTGCACTGGAAAGTCGGGCTCCCTCATTATAAGGGGGCGGGCTTCTCGTAAAAATGTCATCTAATAATTCATCGTCTGACTCCCCAAGCGCTCCCCAGTGCTTACTCTTTTCTGTCCTTTTCTCTCCCGCAGAAGGGTTACCTGCTGGCATCATGGGAAACAGACCCTCAACAATCATGCTCTGCCTCCACTGTTTCATCCTTTTATCCCTGGTCTCTTGTTTCAGCCTTGGGTACCAGTTGGTCAGACCTTTGTCCAACCGGGGTTTCTCTCTTTCAAAAGCCTCAATCTCCCATTCCTCTAATGCCTCATACTGCGTTAGTCTCGGTCTGGGATGCAATTCATTCATGCGGGTTCTCAAATTAAATAAAATCCTGCCATTGAAAGTACCGTCTAACGGAAAAGCCAATATTCCGTCATCTTTTGTGTACTTCACCCAATTTTCCAACCACACACAGGTATTGTACCCTCGATCAAACATCATGAAAGAGGCGGGAGTATTCGGTGGCGGGACAATAACGCCCTCTCTGGACTTAATTGGTTTGTCCGTTTTGAAATAATTCTTTACCCTATTTACAAGGGACATCTTTCTCTTAGCTCCGTACATAATATCGTATCTATTGGCTTTCCACTGATCCCTTTCAAACCCTTGGTTTCTTGATTCGGGTCTAGTCTCTGGACAATACGAGTGCCACATACGATTTCTACGCTTAACTCTGTTTACAAAGTCACCTCCAATCAGACTGCGCCTTGCAGTTCCGTGCGACCAATGAGGTGCACGCGTTCAAAGAATCTCGGCCAATGGGTGCGCGGCCCCTTCTTGAGACTGTCCTCACGCTCCGGCGCTTCACCCCTCCTTTACAATTCCAGCCCCGCTACCCGCCCGCTGCTTCTACCAATCCCAGCGCGGCACGGAGGGACGTCAGAGGCGCTTCGCGACTGACTCCCTCCCTTCACAAGGTAACGGAAACTTTCTTTCTTTTTAAAGTGCTAGTGCTTGGTTATTTAACAACGAATACACATTCGCCACAGTGCTCAAGTGTCTAGACAGGACAGCGTTGTTTTACTGCAAGTAAACTACTTCCATTTACTTTTCACACGCTGCGGGCAGATCTCTTCCGCCTACCCTTCACTCTAGCATCGGTGAACCTGTTATTCCCCTAAACTCATCCACTTCTCCGGGATATATCCGAGTCTAAGGTTTCCCAGCGGACCCCTCTGCTTTCACCCAAGCTCCGAGGAACCTGCTACTCTTCCGATGTGACCCTTACTAGGTTACGCCACTATGGGAATTTTGCCAATGAACCTCGTTTCTGACATTTATTCACACACGTATTCAGAAAAACCCTAGTTAGTGCTTCCCGGTTATCCTAACCTGCACCTAACTTTCCTTAAGCCTGTGACCTCAAGGCAATGGATTCTATTCACCACTTGCCTTTTCAATTCCCCGGGGAGTTCGGACAACACTGACTGACACGGTTTACAAATGCATGGATTAATACATATAACAAGATAAGAACAAGAATAACAATAATAAAACAATTCATGAATTTCAGCAGCGTATTCACAAGAGAGTGATCGGGTCCCTCGGAACAGCCGCTCTTATAGCAGCATTAATATACTAGCAGCTACCGACTTAGCTAGCCTAACTAATCCTGCCTAACCTTCAACTAGTCCCTAACCATCCTCTGCTAGCCAGAAAAACTGATAGAGCGCGCGAGGTCACCCAGCCAATAATTTCGCCGTTTCCGGCTTCGGGCCCATATACTTTCAATTCACAATATTCATTGACAGGGCGACTTCACGGGCTTCTACCAATTTGTGTGAATTTCCTACTGATATTACTCAGTGTACCCGACTTACCATCCACCGACACGGGTACCTATGACCTCAACGGATCAGGGAGCTAGCTGTAAAAGGAAAGGCAGCAAAATACCAACTCAAATGACATTCAATACTGTTGCAAAATGACCACGGACAACTGGAAGTTTTAAAAGCTTTATCTAAAGTTCGTTTTCGTTGAGCATTAAGTTTACAAGAATGAGACAATCAATAATCAAAATAATGAAAAGTACATAACTATAGAGAAATAAAGTCAGGGTAATCATGGAAATACTAATATGAGATGCAACAGGAAACGCTATGCATTTTAGGGCAAAAGTTCTTTGGAAAATTTAAGTAAGGCCGTTCTAGACCATATCAGAAAATGACAAACTGCAATGAAAAATATGATTTCTAAAAGGTAGGGTAACATGGGAACACGTTATGAAAATATGCAATTACTTTACGTTTCAATAGTTGCGGCAAAAGCATGGAAAAATCAACATGTGCAAGATGTCTCTTTATTGAAGCAAAGACAGGAAATTAGAAAGGTGCAAGTTTAAAGAGTTTAGAGCAATATTTACCTAGACTGGTGTGAAAACCAAACCCTGGCCACGGGTCAGTTAAGGACAGGAAACCCTCAAGGAAGGATACCCCTCAAAGGACAGCAGGTGCAGAATGGACACCCCGGACAGGACAGGATACCCTCAGATTAGGAATCAGGACAGGACCCTCAGGACAGGACAGCAAACCCTCAGGACAGGACCGCTCAGGACAGGACCACACCCGCAGTTTGGAAGCAACGCCTGCGCTCCACCCTCTCTGCAGCTATCGATCAAGGTCCCGATTGGATCAGCGAACTCCCAGCAAAGTGCTTCGCCAGCACTTTAAGGTTCAGTAAAACCTTAGTCTATGGTCAAATTTCAGACAGAGTGCTCCGCAGCGCTCTGTATCTTCAGTCACCTATTGAGTATGATGGGTCAGTGACAGGTCAGCTAAACCAGACAAGTCGGACAATTTCCCTAGGTGAACCCAGGGTAGATATACAGTTTGGGGACGGTGTACCACCCCCCAATGTTGCAAAGTGTCAGAATCCCTCAATTTGGATTGGTCCTAAGGTAGGATTTGGGTAACACACCAATCATAACACACTATTTGGATGCCTAATTTGCATCTCTGGGTACCGCCTAGCAAGATTGGGGTTCCCATGAGAAACTGCAGGGAAATACAATGACAATTTACATTGTTGCCGAGTAGGGACACATGGCTCCATTTTCCTGGGTTTTCAGGTCAGTTCTCAGGAGCATCTTGCCCATCCCTGCCAGCTGGCCAAGTTCCACCAGTCAAGGCTGTCAGTTCCCCAGATGGAGGAGCATGCGCAGAAAGGCCCTCCAAGATGGCATTCAGCTCAGTCAGACCCCCATTCCCCGCGGTACATGAAAAGTAAGCGAGAACAAATTAATATATGGAAATAACATTATGAAAACATATCACAAGGTTTATACTTTTAACTTATCACTAAGAAATATACTTATGCAACCTAAATGTTAGCTACATATAAACAGACACAAGAGCAGTGGCACGAGCAGTACCACGTTAATGGCAAAGCTATGTATTACGCATGCGCAACTATTTCCCTCCAAACCCGCGAACACATCAGGACACGTGAGTGTGACTGACGCATGTGCAGACACTTACTTCCAAGCAGCGGCCATTTTAAAATACTCGAGTTAATTATTTTAGTAAAACACATAGGCAAGCGTCGGGCAACCTCGTTTAAACATAGAATAAACGTTAGTAAGACGTACAACTTATTACTGGATTACACACGGGCGAGGTTCATGAATAAAGCACGTCGCGAATGCGAAGCTTTGCTTCATCAGCTTACACCCCATGCCTAAAACATATTAAACATTATAATTAAAAGCATTTCATCACTACATTTAATAGTACATTATTTTTGTGTGAATAATACTAAAGTATTAATATTTAATTCCAGTTTATTAATACACTCTCCCACTGTAAGAAATTGAGAGTTGGGGGATGAAACCCTACTCAAGCAGCAACCACAATCCTTGCCACGGCCAAGCCCAAGTACACACTAAATTAGCCTGTGCTCAACCCTATGGCAGCTTGGCACTGAGAAGTTAGGCTTAATGTAGAGGCACCGTGTTAGGTATTATGCAGCACTTACAACAGTAAAAAAGTAAAAACACAACACATTAATAATCCCATATGTATTTAAAAACATTGCCTTTTTTTAAATAAATAAATCAAGACCAAATGACTAAAAATCTAATCAGTAGAACTGCAGATATGCTGATTAAAGGTTTCTGTACAGATAGCCCATAGAAGCAAAGAGTGCCAACTTTGGATATCTGGTCTTCTTAGACTGGGACTAAGACACAAGTTCAGAATGGTTGTGATGGCTTGTGGGCTGGCTACAGGGACCAAGTTTGGACAGATGAACAAGAGTACCTTAAGTCCTAGTTGCAGAGCGTTGAAAGGTCCTGTGTTGAGGATCTGTCATGCAGCCGAGGAGATGCACCAGTTCAGAGGAGCTGCGAAGCAGTGAGGCAAGGTCCTGCATCATCATCAAGGATCCCATCAATGAGGGTTTGAAATATGAAGTCTGGCATCAAAAATCCATCGCGCAGCGTAGGCGATGCGTTGGTTCTGAGAATCTGCAAGGCTGCGATGCGAGACCCTTCATCTTAATTGAGGCTACTGTCAACAGGAGATTTGCGATGTGAGTACCTGCGCTGGGGAGAGCACATAAGCACTTTAGCAATGGTTAGCAGTGATAAAAAGAGCAGTGTCCTAAAGTCCAGAAAAAACAAAACGGGCTGATTAAGATGGTGGTCAGGTTTCGTATCAGGCATTGGACCGCCTGAGAAGCTGTCAGTGGTCCCGCACCAGAATTACAATGCGACCGCCTTCAAGGCAGTTGCAAAGTGTATTTTTTGTATTGTGGCATGCACTGCTGGCTGCAGCACATGCCGCAGTCCAAAAAACACACGTTGTGCATATGCCTGCAGTATGTGGCAGGCACCATCCGGTGCATGCCACATGGTACAGGATATGTACTGGGGCATCATAGGTGCCCCCCAAAACCCAACACAGATTGCTACGGGGAAAGGGGTTCACTACCGGCCCTCAATGCTCCTTTACGTCAGCCTTTTTTAATGTTGGCTAGCCCGCCATGAAACAGCTGGCAGGGAGGGACATCATGATAACTATGGTGGTGCCTGGCAGGCAGCGCCACCATTGTAGGGATCGGAGTGCCCTCCGACGGTCCGACGGGCTACTCCGTTGTCCTAATCATGCAAAAGTCAGGAAAACAGGAAGGTTGAATGTCAAAGTTAGGGAGAAAAGTACGCTGAGAATGCCAGGTCTAACAACCACCGAATACCCGGTCATTCCATGCCTCAAATGTATTATACAATTTATTTTCATTTTTAAAAATCAATAAATATAGCTATGCATTAACCCGTTGGCTGCTGCCGTCGGCCAACGGTCATCGCAAGCACTACCTCGGTAGTGCTGCGCACATGTCCATTGGCCGACGCGGCCCGACCCGTTTCTTTGAACGTTCAGCACTGGCGCAGAACATTCGAAGCAGCTAATGGGTAAATTAAAAAATAATAATATCCATGTATTAATAGGTAATGCCAATAGTACTAATAAACTTACACAATATCCATATATTCCTTGCATCCCATGCCCAAAACGTATCATATATATTTTTTTTGATTATATTATCATTAAATTTAATAATAAATTATTCAATAAATAAAAAATAACCCTTTTACTTATTACTTATAGCATGTTAAAGGCATGTGTGGTAAAGGCACATGTGGTAGAGGCATATATGGTAAAGGCACACGCATTATAAAGGCATTTGTGGTACTGACACATCCATTTTAAAGACTGCGTGGAAAAGGTAAGTTGTGGTAATGACTTGCTTGGCAAAGATTGTTTCCCTACAGAATAGTTCCATTCCAAAACCATCTGACAAGAATTACAGTATGAGAAGATTATCCTGGCATACTTGTCTACAAAAACCCCAATATTTCACTTATACAAGGAACCCATCTTTCCAGTCCTAAAGCTACCAAACTTAAAGAAAACTGGGTTTGACAGGTCTTATACAGATACAATATGATAAATGAAAATTGTTAACAAAGAACAACATCATTGAGTCACTCCCAAAAAACAGTGTAGGTTTTTTAACCCGTTCGGTGCTCAGGGCGGCCTGGAGCCGTCCTGAGTCACAGTGGGCGTGTCACGCAATGACTCTCTGTCGTCCTGGCACCCACCCTCGGGGGAAGCACTGGCCCTTCCCCCGTGGGACACCCTTTAATGTATCCCCACCGGGGAAGGCAGGGGAAGCGCTTCCCCTGTCCCTCCGCCTTGCCCAGCCTCCATGTCATCAAATGACGTCAGCGCGGCTTGCGCTCTGACGTCATTTGAGGATTCCGGATGCACTGCAAGCCATTTGCTTCCAGTGCATCGGTGTCAGAGGAGGTAAGTTTCTCCTCGGGGAGGGAGGGATACATTTTAAAAGGCATCGGAGGAAAGGAAGGGTTTTCCTTTCCTCCGATGTCTTTTAAAAAAACATTCCTGCTGCATGATTGTGCCTAGGGCGCGATCGTGCAGTAGGAATGCCCATTTGGTTTTATGCCTATTTTGTTTCTGGGAGTGGCCCCTTGGGCAAGGGTCGCTCCCCTTGGGGGTGACATTTATGTACTTCGATCTGTCCTCCTACTTGAAGGGGGGCAGATCAGAATAAAAACAATAGATATATATTTGTGCCCACTGGACCACCATTGATTTTTTTTATTCTCAAAGGCCATTTTGTTTCCGGCGGTGGCCCCTTGGGCAAGGGTCGCTCTCCTTGGGGGTGAAATGTATTTACTTTGATCTGCCCCCCTTGCGGGGATCAGATCCGAATTAAAAATTAAAAAAATATATATATATATGTGTGCCCACTGAACCACCAATGAATATTTTTTTTTATCAATGGCCATTTTGTTTTGGAGAGCGGCCCTTTGGGCAAGGGTCACTCCCCTTTGGGATGAAATGTATTTACTTTGATAGATCTGAGTTAAAAAATAAATAAATATGTATATATTTGTGCCCACTGGACCAACAAAGATTTTTTTTTCAATGGCCATTTTGTTTTGGGGAGCGGCCCCTTGGGCAAGGTTTTCTCCCCTTGGGGGAGAAGCGTGTTTAGTTGGTTCTTGGGTGGGGGGCAGATGCCTTGATTTTAAAAAGTAATAATTAGTAAGGGCCCACTGGGCCACCAGGGTTATTTTTTTAATACCCTTTGTCTGATGGTGAGCGACCCCTTAGGCAAGGGTTTCTCCCCTTGGGGAGGCAATGTGTGTAGGGGCAGATATGGTAATTTAAAAAAAAGTATGTGTCTGCCCACTGGGCCACTAGGGATTTGCTTTTTTAAATGTAATTTGGGTGTCAAGGAGCGGCCCCTTGGGCAAGGTTCGTTCCCTTTGTGGGAGCAATATGTTTTTGGGGAGAGGCCCGTTTGGCAAGGGTCGCTCTTCTTTGGGGATCATTTATTTCGCCTGTTTCTGGACCCCTTGGGGGCAGATTGGCCTTTTGAGTCTAGGCCAATCTGCCCTCAAGGAGGGGCAGAAGCCCTTAGACACCAGGGATTGTTTTAGTGTTGTGGGGGATCGGCCCCTTGACCAAAGGTCGCTTCCAATGGGGGATTATTATGTTTTTGTGGAGCAGCCCCTTCGGCAAGTGTTGCTCACCTTTGGGAAGCATTTATTTGAGCCTTTTCTGATTCCCCGGATGGGCAGATCGATCCAAATAAACAATTAATTTTTTTGTACGCCCACTAGGCCACCAGGGTTTGTTTTAGTGTTGTTGGTTACGGCCCCCTGAACAAGGGTCGCTCCTCTTTATGGGATGAATATTGTGGCTGTTTCTGCCACCTTTAGGGGCAGCTTGGCCATATGTTTTCAGGTCCATCTATCAGAAGCCACCAGACACCAGGGCTTTTTAAATGTTGATGTTGGGGAGTGAACCCTCGGGCAAGGGTCTCTCCCCCTTTATGATGGTGAATGTTTTGGCTGTTGCTGCCCCCCGTGAGGGCAGATCAGCCGTATGCTTTTAGGGCCACCTACCAACTTTGCTTGGATGGTGGATAGAGTGTGGACGAGAGCATTATTTCCATATGTGATTGTAATGTGTTTTTTCTCCTTTTTATTCTAGCGCAAAGTGTTGGATTCTTGTTTGTGGTTTCATCAGCGGTTGATCTGCAGTTTTGCTTAGTTGCATTTTTTTGGTAAGAAAAACTTTTTCATTGTGTTTACTCCAATTGACTATTAATTTCATGCATGAATGAAGTTTTTGTAAGTGGTGTCATAATAGCAGCATATTGTGATAGTGTTTTGTGCATGAAATTGTTTGCAATGTGTTTTGCGTTGTCTTAAGTCTATTTTTTTTTCTTTTTTAGTGAGATACTGTTGGTCCTTACTGTGCCTGTCCAGAGTAGGTGGTGGTGAGTGTAGCTGCTTCTGGCAAGTGAGTGGTATAGTGTTGGAGTATATTGGTCTTTGTGATGAAGCTACATTTTGTTTTTTTCTTTTTCTACATAGGCTTTCTTGTTGTAGACTTGTTTGACAAGTTACCTTCATTAGTAAGCATTATGGCTAGCCGTAGAATGACTGCTCAGCAGATGGTTGGTATGCTTCGTGAATCTTCCTCTGAGCAGGATTAAGACTGACAGTGCGTCTGAGGGAGAGGATGGAGGGGAAGATTCAAGCAGTGCGTTTTCTCTCCATATGGAATCATCCAATGATGCAGATACTCTCAGTGCGGATGAAGCTACTCTCAGTGCGGATGAAGGGCCTGTTTTAGGGGGGGACACTGATGTGCCTATGGTGCAGCAAGAGCCATCGGTATTCCTAATGGAAGTGCTGGACTCTGAGTTGATCCAAAAATGGTAGAGGCCCTGTTGCCTACCTTTAGTGTGGAAGCAGGGTGTAGAGTAGATTGTGATTTTTTTTGCCTATACAGTTTTTTCAGTTGTTTATGGATGATGTATTTTTGGCTGAGATTTCTGTGCAGACTAATTTGTATGCTGAACAGTTTTTGAGGGACAACAGTGCCACACTTAAGCCCAACTCTAGAGCTACCCAGTGGATTCCCACAAATCTGGAAAAGATGAAGACGTTTTTGGGTTTGACTTTTTTGATGAGCTTGATATGGAAGCGGTCCATGGCTTCATATTGGTCTACCAGTCCCTTGATGGCAATGGCCATATTTCATGTGATTATGACCCGTGATCGGTATTTACTTTTGCTATGGATGCTGCATTTTGTTGATAATACTTTGGCGTTGCCAAGAGCTCACCCTGACTGTGACCATCTTTTACAGATTGGGTCTTTTCTTGATCACTTGGTAGATCGATTTTCAGAGATCCATACTACAGGGAAAGATATATCTATTGACGAGTGTTTGGTCTTTTCAATTGCCATTTGGTTTTTAGGCAGTACATTCCTAGCAAGAGGATACATTATGGAATTAAGCTGTATATGTTGACTGAGAGTAGGACCTTATAAGTTTTTAATATCCGTGTGTACACTAGTAGGGATTCAATTATTGACCCCCCTGGTTGTCTGTCCACTTTTGGAGTTTCCGGGAAATTGTGTGGGATCTTTCTAGAAGACTGTTTAACAGAGGCCACCATTTGTACCTTGATAACTTCTACACTGTTGTGCAATTGTTTAAGGAATTGTTCAAAGTGGACACTTTTGCTTGTGGCACAATCCGCTGTAACCGTAAAGATTATCAAAAGAGCTTGTTTGCAAAAAACTTCAGAGGGGACAGTGCAGTTCCTTGCATAGTGATGAACTACTAGCTGTGCAATTTGTGGACAGGATGGATGTGTACATGCTGACTACCAGCCATGATGAGAGTCATTCACCTGTGGCTGTTTGGGGTCAGGTCGCTGAAGTAAGCAAACCTGTGTGCATTTTAGACGACAATAAGCACATGGGTGGTGTTGATAGAGTAGATCAGAGGTTGGATCCTTACACTGCTATTCGTAAGGCTTACGTTTGGTATACAAAGTTGGCCATCCATCTCTTCAATTTAGCAACTTTCAATGCTTTTGTTGTGTTCAATGAGTGTTCTCCTGAGTCAAAGTTGACTTTTGTTCAGTTTCAGCAGTCTGTGATAGACAGCGTTGTTGTTTGCATACAGCCAGGTTCTGAAACTGGGATGGTGCAATGAGCTAAAAAACGGTGTTGGATCTAGCCCTGATCTCTTGACTGGGTGAGAGTATTCTGCTTAATTCAGAGACTCTGTCCATCACCACCCCTTGTTGTAAATATTTTTGTCCACCCTAAGCGTGGAAGGGTATACTCAGATGTGAGTCCCTTGCTCATTGCACCATCAGGATTCAAGCAAGCCGGGCCGAAGACGGCTGAAATGCCAGAAACCGGTCCCCAGAAGCTTGTTTCCTTCCCAGTGTAAGAATTGGCTTCTGTAGTCTGGTCTGCCCTGTTCCCATGATGCACTGGGCCAGGGACAGACTAATTTGCATACAGCCAGGTTCTGAAACTGGGATGGTGCAATGAGCTAAAAAACGGTGTTGGATCTAGCCCTGATCTCTTGACTGGGTGAGAGTATTCTGCTTAATTCAGAGACTCTGTCCATCACCACCCCTTGTTGTAAATATTTTTGTCCACCCTAAGCGTGGAAGGGTATACTCAGATGTGAGTCCCTTGCTCATTGCACCATCAGGATTCAAGCAAGCCGGGCCGAAGACGGCTGAAATGCCAGAAACCGGTCCCCGGAAGCTTGTTTCCTTCCCAGTGTAAGAATTGGCTTTTGTAGTCTGGTCTGCCCTGTTCCCATGATGCACTGGGCCAGGGACAGACTAATTTGCATACAGCCAGGTTCTGAAACTGGGATGGTGCAATGAGCTAAAAAACGGTGTTGGATCTAGCCCTGATCTCTTGACTGGGTGAGAGTATTCTGCTTAATTCAGAGACTCTGTCCATCACCACCCCTTGTTGTAAATATTTTTGTCCACCCTAAGCGTGGAAGGGTATACTCAGATGTGAGTCCCTTGCTCATTGCACCATCAGGATTCAAGCAAGCCGGGCTGAAGACGGCTGAAATGCCAGAAACCGGTCCCCGGAAGCTTGTTTCCTTCCCAGTGTAAGAATTGGCTTTTGTAGTCTGGTCTGCCCTGTTCCCATGATGCACTGGGCCAGGGACAGACTAATTTGCATACAGCCAGGTTCTGAAACTGGGATGGTGCAATGAGCTAAAAAACGGTGTTGGATCTAGCCCTGATCTCTTTACTGGGTGAGAGTATTCTGCTTAATTCAGAGACTCTGTCCATCACCACCCCTTGTTGTAAATATTTTTGTCCACCCTAAGCGTGGAAGGGTATACTCAGATGTGAGTCCCTTGCTCATTGCACCATCAGGATTCAAGCAAGCCGGGCCGAAGACGGCTGAAATGCCAGAAACCGGTCCCCGGAAGCTTGTTTCCTTCCCAGTGTAAGAATTGGCTTTTGTAGTCTGGTCTGCCCTGTTCCCATGATGCACTGGGCCAGGGACAGACTCATTTGCATACAGCCAGGTTCTGAAACTGGGATGGTGCAATGAGCTAAAAAACGGTGTTGGATCTAGCCCTGATCTCTTGACTGGGTGAGAGTATTCTGCTTAATTCAGAGACTCTGTCCATCACCACCCCTTGTTGTAAATATTTTTGTCCACCCTAAGCGTGGAAGGGTATACTCAGATGTGAGTCCCTTGCTCATTGCACCATCAGGATTCAAGCAAGCCGGGCCGAAGACGGCTGAAATGCCAGAAACCGGTCCCCGGAAGCTTGTTTCCTTCCCAGTGTAAGAATTGGCTTTTGTAGTCTGGTCTGCCCTGTTCCCATGATGCACTGGGCCAGGGACAGACTAATTTGCATACAGCCAGGTTCTGAAACTGGGATGGTGCAATGAGCTAAAAAACGGTGTTGGATCTAGCCCTGATCTCTTGACTGGGTGAGAGTATTCTGCTTAATTCAGAGACTCTGTCCATCACCACCCCTTGTTGTAAATATTTTTGTCCACCCTAAGCGTGGAAGGGTATACTCAGATGTGAGTCCCTTGCTCATTGCACCATCAGGATTCAAGCAGGCCGGGCCGAAGACGGCTGAAATGCCAGAAACCGGTCTCCGGAAGCTTGTTTCCTTCCCAGTGTAAGAATTGGCTTTTGTAGTCTGGTCTGCCCTGTTCCCATGATGCACTGGGCCAGGGACAGACTAATTTGCATACAGCCAGGTTCTGAAACTGGGATGGTGCAATGAGCTAAAAAACGGTGTTGGATCTAGCCCTGATCTCTTGACTGGGTGAGAGTATTCTGCTTAATTCAGAGACTCTGTCCATCACCACCCCTTGTTGTAAATATTTTTGTCCACCCTAAGCGTGCAAGGGTATACTCAGATGTGAGTCCCTTGCTCATTGCACCATCAGGATTCAAGCAAGCCGGGCCGAAGACGGCTGAAATGCCAGAAACCGGTCCCCGGAAGCTTGTTTCCTTCCCAGTGTAAGAATTGGCTTTTGTAGTCTGGTCTGCCCTGTTCCCATGATGCACTGGGCCAGGGACAGACTAATTTGCATACAGCCAGGTTCTGAAACTGGGATGGTGCAATGAGCTAAAAAACGGTGTTGGATCTAGCCCTGATCTCTTGACTGGGTGAGAGTATTCTGCTTAATTCAGAGACTCTGTCCATCACCACCCCTTGTTGTAAATATTTTTGTCCACCCTAAGCGTGCAAGGGTATACTCAGATGTGAGTCCCTTGCTCATTGCACCATCAGGATTCAAGCAAGCCGGGCCGAAGACGGCTGAAATGCCAGAAACCGGTCCCCGGAAGCTTGTTTCCTTCCCAGTGTAAGAATTGGCTTTTGTAGTCTGGTCTGCCCTGTTCCCATGATGCACTGGGCCAGGGACAGACTAATTTGCATACAGCCAGGTTCTGAAACTGGGATGGTGCAATGAGCTAAAAAACGGTGTTGGATCTAGCCCTGATCTCTTGACTGGGTGAGAGTATTCTGCTTAATTCAGAGACTCTGTCCATCACCACCCCTTGTTGTAAATATTTTTGTCCACCCTAAGCGTGGAAGGGTATACTCAGATGTGAGTCCCTTGCTCATTGCACCATCAGGATTCAAGCAAGCCGGGCCGAAGACGGCTGAAATGCCAGAAACCGGTCCCCGGAAGCTTGTTTCCTTCCCAGTGTAAGAATTGGCTTTTGTAGTCTGGTCTGCCCTGTTCCCATGATGCACTGGGCCAGGGACAGACTAATTTGCATACAGCCAGGTTCTGAAACTGGGATGGTGCAATGAGCTAAAAAACGGTGTTGGATCTAGCCCTGATCTCTTGACTGGGTGAGAGTATTCTGCTTAATTCAGAGACTCTGTCCATCACCACCCCTTGTTGTAAATATTTTTGTCCACCCTAAGCGTGGAAGGGTATACTCAGATGTGAGTCCCTTGCTCATTGCACCATCAGGATTCAAGCAAGCCGGGCCGAAGACGGCTGAAATGCCAGAAACCGGTCCCCGGAAGCTTGTTTCCTTCCCAGTGTAAGAATTGGCTTTTGTAGTCTGGTCTGCCCTGTTCCCATGATGCACTGGGCCAGGGACAGACTAATTTGCATACAGCCAGGTTCTGAAACTGGGATGGTGCAATGAGCTAAAAAACGGTGTTGGATCTAGCCCTGATCTCTTGACTGGGTGAGAGTATTCTGCTTAATTCAGATACTCTGTCCATCACCACCCCTTGTTGTAAATATTTTTGTCCACCCTAAGCGTGGAAGGGTATACTCAGATGTGAGTCCCTTGCTCATTGCACCATCAGGATTCAAGCAAGCCGGGCCGAAGACGGCTGAAATGCCAGAAACCGGTCCCCGGAAGCTTGTTTCCTTCCCAGTGTAAGAATTGGCTTTTGTAGTCTGGTCTGCCCTGTTCCCATGATGCACTGGGCCAGGGACAGACTAATTTGCATACAGCCAGGTTCTGAAACTGGGATGGTGCAATGAGCTAAAAAACGGTGTTGGATCTAGCCCTGATCTCTTGACTGGGTGAGAGTATTCTGCTTAATTCAGACACTCTGTCCATCACCACCCCTTGTTGTAAATGTTGTTGTGGAACAGGCAAGTGTTCCTAGAGTTGGAGTGGTGGAGGATGTGACTAGATTAAAAGATCGCCACATTCCTCCTGTAATTCCTCCCATGCCCAAAAAAAACAATCCCTGTAAGAGATGTAGAGTCTGCTTGTGAAGAGGTGTGCGGAAGGAGAGTCTTATGCACTGTGCCGATTGTCCTTCTAATCCTGGGCTGTCTGTGCCCTCATGTTTCAGGTTGTATCACTCTAAAAAGAGTTTTTGGGAGCAACCGTGAGTCTAATAGTGTACTGCTTGGTTGTTTGGTTTTATATAGTTGTTCAGTTTCACGTTTGACAATAGAATGATGTCTTTAGTTACTGCTGTCATTTTAGTAGTTATAGTCTTGTATCTAGTTGCAGTTGGTTTGTGTTTTCCTTCTTGTTTAAAAGAAATTTATGACGGTGTACGTGGACTGGCGGTTGGCTGGCAGTGTGCGTGGACTGGCGCTTTGCTGGCAGTGTGTGTGGATTGGTGCTTGGCTGGCAGTGAGTGGACTGGCTCTTGGCTGGCAGTGTGCATGGATTGGCGCTTGGCTGGCATGTGCGTGGCTGCCGCTTGGCTGGCGGTGAGTGGACTGGAGCTTGGCTGGTGGTGAGTGAATGGGCTCTTTGCTGGCGGTGTGCATGGATTGGCACTTGGCTAATGGTGTGCGTGGATTGGCAGATGTAGTGACTTGCTGCTGGTCACTACACACACTGCTAGCTAACCGCCACTCCACGAAATCCGTGAGCTGGTGTGGTTGTGTGTCCGGAATGTGGGTGTGTGAAAGTGATGGGCCCTTGTATGGCGCTGTCTGCTAGTGTGAGTGTTGTAATGTGCTGGGCCCACTGCTGGCGGTGTGAATGGTTTTGTATGTGTCACACTTATGAAACGTGTATGAATGTCCTGTAAAGTAGGGCTGACATAACTTATACTATGTCAGTAGGTGCTACAATTGCCTTCAATCTTAGTGAGAAAGTGTGAGTCACATGTGCGAGAAAAACAAATTGATCACGAACTGGTCAACTCAATCCAAAGCAACTTGTTATGGATAACCATCAAACAAACCAAGTGATCAGTCATATCATTTGGTCGTCCACATTGTGACCAGGCCGGTCTTTAGATCATCTAGACCCCATGCCACACAGTCAGATGTTAGTGCTGGATATGGTCCACAGTGTGTTGTGAGCCATCGATTGTTGGCCGGTTAGTGATGGTTGAAAGTGGTGAAAAAACAGTGCAACAAACAACAAACATGGTGAGTCTAAAATAGGGTGATGTGTCAAAAAGCTAGTCTTTGTTAGGACCAAGGCACATCCCCTAATTAAAAGAATGGGAACAGTGCAAAGACAGTATGGAAAAAAGAACTGTCACTAATAGGGCCGACATATTTCTGCCTAGTGGGCTAAACGTCCCTTGGCTTCATCAGGGCCACTGCTCTTAAATGTTGCTACTGTAACAAATCTGTGATAAATAACTGAAAATGTTGCAATACCAAACTAATCAGTGAAAATATAGAACAAGAGAAAGTAGGAACGATACAGCCTGTACCTAAATTCATGTACTCATCCTCCTTGTCACATGGATACTCAACGTGATCCAGGATGACAGGGGACTGGACCTCACCTCACCTGGACCGTGCTCAGGTATATGAGGCCCCGCATTGTCCGTTGGTACCACCAACCTTTCCTGAGGCTTGGGGGAGGCTGTCAGACTCTACAAGTTTTGTTCTGTTTTTCAGTTTTTGGATGAGACAAGATGTGTTTGACTGCAGCAGTGACCAGATTTTGCTCTGTGAGGGCCATTCACAAAGCTCCTGAAGAGTCCAATTGCGTGTTGGCAGTAGAGACACACTAGCACGGTACAATGTGGAAATCAACCTCCCCCTCAGTATCTGCAATCTGTCATGTCAAAGGAGGGAACTCCTCGGGGGCCTAGGTATGAGAAAGGATCTGGGCATGCAGTGCACTGTGGACGAGTCACAGTACTAAGTGGTCCATGCATGTAGCATTTGAGGACCGGGCATCATCTGCTTGTGAGAGAATGTGACCATCTGGAAAGAGGTTTCATAATAAGTGAAAGGTATGGTGCATTGAAGTGCGCTGGGCCAGATTCAGTTGTGGACCAGCTTCAGTTGGGCTATGGGAAGCCAGTGTGTATTCGCTAAGGCTAGTGCATGAGGATAAAGAAGCCCTCCTCCCAGTAGTCAAATGAGTTTCCTCCATACTCAGCTGGTGGTGGAGAGGGTTTGGATATCAGTGGGGATCAGTGGGATACCTGCAGGGGTTGGCAATCTCAGGAGCATTGAAGATGATTATCCTGTTTCAGGCCTGGAATATGGAAGGTTCACATAAGCATTGTACTAATGATGAGCAAAGTGACACTGCATAGCTAGATAGTGTATTTGGAAATGCAGATTGCCAAATCCCCCTGATCATAGGGGACAACAAAGTTATCCGAAACAATCTGAAGACCATGGCCGGCCCAGATGAATCCTAATAAGAGACTCTGCAGGGTATCAAAAAAATCATTATTCAAGGGCATGGGGATGTTTAAGAAAAGATAAAAAAAAGAGGGAACACTACAATTTTTCTGATTGCGATACGACCCTCAATAGAGAGGGGGAGACAAATTTCACCACTCTATCTGAGTGGTCACTTTATCTCTGGATGGGACGTAGTTCAACCTGATTACTTGTTCCTTAACACGGTGCAAAGTGATGCCCAAATACTTAACTGGGTCTTCCCATCAGGCCAAGGCGTACTCGCACGGTCAAGTTGCGGTGGCATCTGTGAGGGGAAACAGTTCAGGCTTGTTGCAATTGATCTCAAGGACAGAGAAGCCACCAAATCTGACAACCGAAGGTAAGTTGCCTGTTGGATGACAAACAAATAGCAAAATATGATCCCCATATAGAGAGAGGAGCAGAGGTGTGGGTTCGAAGTGTAAACCATGATGCCGATGTTTTTTCTTGAAGATGCCGTTCCAGAAGGTCCATGGTAACTAATATAAGCAGCCGAGACAGGAGGAAACCCTGTTTGGTCCCTCTGGTAACAGCAAAATGAGTTATTAGGTAACCATTAGCTTGAACTTGGGCCACCGGTTGAGAATATAAAAGCATGATAAGTGAAATGAACCTGTGCAGCATTCCCAGTTTAAGAAGCATTGCATGTAAAAATGGCCACGCCAAAGAATCAAAGGTATTCTACGCATCCAGGAGGGCTACAGCTGCCAGGACACCTGGGGAGATTCTATTATGCACATCAAAAATGGTTTGCAAGTTCAGAGATGTGGAGTGATGAGCAACAAAACCCGACTGAATATGGGAGTTTATCTGGTCCACCAATAGCAATAGGTGGTTTACAAGGATCTTAGTTAGTACTTATTATTACAATTGAGCTGTGACAAAGGGTGGTAGGTGCTGCAGCACTGTGGGCCCTGGCCGGGCTTCAGGAGCAGAATAATCACTCCTTCCCACAGTGTCAGAGGGAGTACCCCAGTGTCAAGCACTTCCGCATACATCTCAAGCAAGCACAGGACGTTGATATGTTTGTTGGTCTTGTAAAAGACCCTGGTGAGCCCATCTAGCTCAAGGGCCTTGGGCCCTTGGTGATACTAGCTCATTGCTTGGTGCAGGCTTGCTGAGAAAATGCCACTTGAAATCTGTAATCCAGACCATCACTATTTCTGCAGGATAGTCTGTCAGAGCATTCATAATATCCTTCAGGTGAGAGGTGTACAGTTGCATGTAAAAGTCAGCCAGCCGCCCGTGTCCCGTCAGTTAATTATAACTCTGGGGCGTAAATGCTGCTTCTAGGAGGGAAAAACAACCTGCCTAATGTGCGACCCCGCTTCTCCCCCTCCCCATAACATCAGGCTCTGGCATACTTTGCCAGGTAGTTCACTTCACATTCAGCCAGATTGTGATACTCAGCCAGTAGAGTAACACAGCGTTGTAACTGTGGCCCCTGGCATTGTTTAGTAACTACTCAGTCACAATCAATCAGTTCAGCTTCCATACGGGTCCAGCTATTGCGTAGAACAGGCAGCATTCCTGTGTGCTTGGAGATACACACCCCAGGATGTAGGACTTTAAGGAATTACAAAGGGTGGCCTGCGAGGTGGCAGAAACATCATTTAGATCAAACTATTCCACAATGGCAGAGCGCAGCTCAGAGTGGAATAGCTCATTACGTAGAGAAGTGCATGGAAAGCACGACTGATGCTGCAAGCCCCTCTCCAAAAGGTAGCCTCAGTACTGTCTGAACCAGGAGTGTTCTGAAAGAGTGCGTGTAAGATGTGTAACTCTCACACTATGGGCTGACCATAGCGGAGATAAGCAAGTCTATTTGGGTCCATGTGTCATGCGGTGTAGATTAAAACGTTTATGCCAGGGTGGAGGCATGACGTAGATGTCAAGCATCTCAGAGGATACAGGTGTCACCAATGCCACAGAGCGTGACTTACCAGTCAGAGTGGCAGCAGTAGTATCCAGAAGGGGCTTTAGGAGCATTTTAAAATTGCCAACCATTATGATGTGATCAGCATCTATGCACCCCAGCAAGGACAGAAGTGTTTTAAAGAAATCTGGAAATTCTATATTTCGGGCATAAACATTAACCAATAGTATCGTCGTCCAGCCAGGGATCCCGCCACTATAACATAACAGCCATCCTGATCTAGAAAACTGGCACGGAGATGGAAGGGGAGGTTTATGTGCATTAGCATGCACACTCCATGTGAGTATGTACTATAGATGGAGAAATATCTGCGAGTGCCCCATGAGGAAGTAAAGGTGTGAGAAATTCCCAGGGGGTGGTGTATCTCATGTAGGAAGACTATCTGCATGTCTTGCTGGGTCAGATATTATAATACCGACTTTTCCTTGCAAGGGTTATTAGGCCTCTGAAGTTCCATGATAGTAACGTGAATTCTGACATTAATCTCCTAGTATTGCATGTTGCTATCATCTAGTAATGTGCCTAAAGTGCACCAGCATTGTGCATGTATAGTGGTACCTTGCAATGAAAATTTGCAAAAAGACAAAACCAATCAAAACAACAACCGCCCCACTCCTCCAACCCACACTAGGCAACAACAAGCCCAGTGGATCCCAATACTGATATCATCAATCATCTTAGTGCAGTCTCCTGCTAGTTTGGGGCATTCCCACAATAAGTGTAACACAGTGCCAGGCGAGCCGCAGAACCTCCAGCAGTCCAGGCTGCGTATCGGCTTCCCTCTATGGAGAAGTACCCGTGTAAGGCACCAGTTTGTGGCTTACTTTACACCGGTTTTCTATGCTAGCTCTATTGCGTGCTATGTGTTGTGCTCTATAATACATGTCCCTCCCTTCTTTTGGTGTCAATGGCCTCCCCAATTCTGTCTCCTACCGCCAGTGGTCAGCAATCAGGTGTGGCGGGAGCAGTGGGTGTAATATGCTGTAAAGTTCAGAAATGAGCCGTTTATTGGATGTTTTGGTCACTAATCACTTCTCAAAAGGTGTAAGGCATCTTTGGGCCTCTAGGTGATAGGGTGGGTTCATCAACCAGTGTCGCACCTGATGGAGCAAGTTTTCACTCGTAAAAAGACTTGCTTGGATTCAACCCTCTCGAAATAATATATAATATTTTAATTAACATGTTTTGTCTTACTAACAATGCACCACACGACATTTTTAGTATCCCGGGGAAGCTCTTCAATGTGCTTTCTACTAACCGAACCTCAAATGTCTTAAAATGGCCGCCGCAACGCGGGAACTTTTCTGCACATGCCACACTCACGTAATGTGACGTATTCTTTGCTTGGTGGGAAATCTTTGCTTCTGCGCACAAGAACTAAAGATGGCTGCTGAACGCTGTAGTTAAAATAAAATAATGGGAATAGAGTAGAGATAAGTGGTATACAGTGCATTCATTTATTCTTTGTTCTAAAACTATTCTTCTCTGACTTATTAGCTCATATTTGGACCAATCAAGTACAATGATGCTCCATATTGGGTCCTGCGACTGCGCATGTGTTGCGTTCTCAAGAGTCAACAAGCCATGGCATTGAATCCATGCCAACGACAGTCTTGCCTGAAGATTCGCCTGGGAAACTCACCCTGCGACCTCTCGAGAGGAAGAAACTTTAATAAATTGTTTAACATTGTATTTACTATTAGAACATTCATTGTTGGGTGGAATAAAATGCATGGAAAAATTAAAGTTATGGGCGGGAAGATAATTTGCATTATTGAATCAAGTGACCTCATAACTGGTATGGTGTGATGACCTCTCCTCATCTTTTGACCAATCAAATTGAGGGAATACACACATTCGCTACATTGGGGGTGGTACACTGCCCTGGAAAATGGTATAACTAAGGTAGGCTTAGCTAGTTAGTTTGTCCGACTTGTCTGAGTAGCTGACCTGTCACTGACCCAACGCACTCAATAGGCGATCGGGAGCCGAGGTGCTGGCGGAGAACTCTGTCAGAAGATTCGATAATCCAATCGGGGTTCCGGGAAGGAGTTCGATAACCCAATCGGGTGTCTGTGGAGAAGGTTCGATAACCCAATCAGGGTCTGACTGTTAGCTGCAGAGATGGGTGTGACGCTGGCCTTGCACTTTAGCTGTGGGTGCCGGTCTCGACCTGCGGTGGTCCTGTCCTGATCCAATCTGGTCCATATTTATCCTGATTCTGATCTGCACTTTTCCTGTTCTATTGCCACCTGCATTATTGGGGGTCCTGTCCTTTGTCCCAGCCCGTGGCCAGGGTTGGTCTTCTCACCATTCTAGGTAAATATAAAATTCATGTGGGTATGTTATTGTACTGTTTCCCTTTTCTTACCCTTCCTATGTTTCAATGCTTAAAGAAAGTCTCATAATATTTTTGCATCATCTTGCTTTGATTATATTCTTCCTAATTGAACAAGCTGTGACTGATTTAGTATGGACTCTGACATTTAAGAATCTACTTAGATAAAATGTTCAAATCTTTCCTGAGTCTGTGGTTATTTTAATGAGTACAAATGTTTATATACTGCCTATTATTCTAACTCCCTTGATCCCTCAGGGCTCTAGGTACCGGTGTCAAGGATTGGTAAGTCAAATGGTATAGGTCCTAAATGGTTAAATTAAAATTCTGATTAAGCGTAGGTTTACCTGTTCAAAGAGTGTATGTTTATATGGGCCCTGGTAAGTATAGGTAAAATGAGCAAGTTAGACCACGCTCTATCACACCTGCAAGTAGCGCAACCTCTCAGATTCTGTTAACATGTAATTACTACGCAGTTGTGCAAACAAGAATATCCCCTCGTCGTTGAACAAATGACACACTTAGTGACACTTCACACAATGCCATGGCACAAATGTCACCTGATCTATATCCGGAGGGAAGTCAGTATTACTGAAGATCGGTCATGGGTCATGTGAGCACAATGTAGGCAATGGCTGTTTTTAACCCAGGGCTCCAGACCGGTACCCCTTGTGTCCCCCTAGAGTGGTGATGAGCCCCTGTGAGAACATGGCAAGGTAGGTATGTGGTATCACATAAAATTAATACAGTTCCCTATAAACATTAACATAAATAAACAACAATAAAAAACATTATCATTAAGTTCAGTACTGCAAGGGAGAACCTGCAGTCTCCCCAGAGGGAAAAGAGAAGGGTCAAAAACTGGCTCAAGGCCTCCGACTCCCCACCCACACCCACCACCCCAGCAATTAAGGTAGTTGTTGGAAGCCCAGGAGCATTATGTATTGTCTATTCTGTCTGAGTCCCCAGAGATTGAATCCAGTACAGACCTTTTCTCCATTGCTATTGTCTCTGGATCATGTTTTAACCCACCAGCTGGTGTTTTTCATCACTACCACCATGAGTGCCTGCATGTATTTCAGCCACGAGAACTGGGCTGCTAGTCCCCCATCGCCGAGCCGTCTATACCAAGTATTCGGCAAGCCTCCGTCAGTGACCGTAATTGATGCAGCTTGTTGTCCAGGCAAAAAATATGCCTGGAACAGGTGACCCCTGAAGTTGGAGATGCCCATGGTCCACAGGTGAGGGGTCACGGGGTGGAAGTCACAGTGTTTCTGCAGGGTTATGGCCACCAGGTCTTTTATAACATAGGTGTATGTCCTTTGAAGTGAATCAGTTGCATATCTCTAGCTTTGCACAGGATAGTCTCCTTTAGTTGAAAGTCATGAATGCAGACTAGGATATCAGCTGGAGAAGCTGAGTTGAGTCTTGGCAAGCCCATTATATGTACTTGATTGAACGTAATCTTCTTGTCTGGTGGGTCTTCTAGTATATGAAGACAGAGCTCCCTAACATATCGGCTTAGTTCCATTCTCTCCACATTTGTCGATACTCCCCTGATGCAAATATTGTTGCACCTACAGCATATTTTCCAAGTCCTCATATGGGCTTGCAAGCTTATTTGTTGCTCTCTGAAGCGGATGACCTCTTGTAAATCAATTTTTTTATTGCAAATAGCTTCATGGTCTTCGATAGCCGAGACCAATTTACCAATGGCTTCATGGTAACGACGCACCTCTTTAAGGTCACTTGAAAAATCTGGCTTGAGTGATTGTAGGTCCCCACACAGATATACAAATAGAGCCTTCAGAAATGAGCGGGTTAATGGGCCCTCCATTGGGTTTAGTTAGCATATCTTTCTAGTTGTGATCTTTCTTGGCCCGGCGTGAGGCCATATTTGTCAGGATTTGAAGGTGGCCTGAGTCTCTGACCTGCTATCGTCTGTCTCTCTGTGTGTGCCAGGAGGATGAAGTCGGAGATCTGTCACTGTGTGATAAGCTAGGGAGCCCTAGAGTGGTGTGGATATGGAGGATTGCTGGTTACTTGGCCTTCACCGTCCATGGACGGTGCGAGTAGTCGCCATGAAGAAAGCCAGATTCCAGGGGACTAGGACCGAAGAGACTGTCCTATCTGTGTCCGCTTGATGTTTGTCAATGTTCACCAAAGAAACTGATGGGTGTCATAATGCCCTTTCAATGCCTGATTTAATTAGAACTCGCTGGTACATCTGCGTTGCAGGGACTCAACAATCTACGCACTTTAAAAGAGAGGCAGTTGCAAATGGGCATGTCCTTTAAAGTATGGCATGAAGTTGGTTTCATGGGTCTGATGGGGAGGACACAAGTATATCGTGCCTCTGCCTTCACTCTGTGGGGTTCTGAAAAGGGGTACAAAAGGGGATGTGGACGGAGCGTTTGAGCAAATGAACTGTCCAGCCCGAACTGCCAAGCCATGTCTTCCCTGGACTGGAAACAAGCATCCTGGGTCCTGGGAAGCTTGATTCCGGTCCAGGGAAGACATGGCTTGGCAGTTCGGGTGATGGATTAAACCCAGATCAGTTGACTGGGGGTGAGTGTTTGTATTGTCAACGCTCCGTCCATCACCACCTTTGGTTTTTCTTTGTTCTAAGTTGGCAGGGTATGCTCAGACCTGAGTCCCTTGCTCACTTTGCCCCTGGAGTCAAGCAAGCCCAGCTGAAGACGGCTGTAATGCCAGAAACCGGTCCTGGGAAGCTTGATTCCGGTCCAGGGAAGACATGGCTTGGCAGTTCGGGCTGGACTGTTCCCATGAGGCACAGGGTCAGACTGATTTGCATATGGCCATGTCTGAACTGGGGTGGCGGAGTGAGCTAAAGAACAGTGATGGATTAAACCCAGATCAGTTGACTGGGGTGAGTGTTTGTATTGTCAACGCTCCGTCCATCACCATATTTGGTTTTTCTTTGTTCTGAAAAGGGGAACAGACAGCAGCACAGAGGGTACTTTCAGCCGCTGAGATGCTAAATAGACCCAGCGCAGGTGAATCCAGCTGAGTAGGCCATCAAGAGTGTCTGCAGATTGCCACCAGATAAGACACCTAAGTGGCAATACTGGGCCCCCACCAAGATGGCCAGATGTAAGTGACGTAGGGCCGTGGGGCTAGCAGCTGATTCAATGCAGCTCGAGAATGGGGCTCAAAGGTGGCCGGCCGGCCCATGAGGCACCTCCTCTCCTCCCTTGCGGAGAACTTAGCTCCAGTCAATTAAGGCCCTCTGGTCTGAAAGCAGTCCTCAGACCTCCAAGAGCAGCAATAGGGCCGCACCAACAACATGACTGGGCAAAGGCAGTAACCCCCACACAGATCAGATTCACCCTGATGCCAGTTCCCCCCAGCAGACAATCATTGCCATGGGTAGAAGTGCAACCAGAAGTAGTGGAGAAGACAATACCCAGCCACTCGCCATCAGCTGCCATATTGTTTCTCTCTGCTCCCTCCAGCCGATAGGGACTACTTTGCGGTTAGGCGGCCCTGTCCAGGAGTGACGACTGGGAAACATAAAGGCACGTCCCACCACTTCACCATTTTGGCCCTAACTCTTGGTCTACGTTTAGACCCAACATCTAAGTTTAACTTTGTGAATCAGGCCCTGAATCTTTGGAGGGGCGCACATTTCTGCATCTCAGTAAATCTGGTTACTGGCGCTGCACAGCCCAGAAATAGCTTAGTTAGAAGGGTCATATCATATTAAGATGGCCCTAGAACAGGGGAAGAATGATGCTCTAATTTTGCTCAATCTTTTGGTGGCATCCAATTCCATATCTCACTTAATTCTCCTGCAATGCCTATGCAATCTGGGGGTTGGAGGTCAGGCCTGGGACTGGATCCAGTCTTTTTTTCTCCAGAGGATATCTGTATGGCTGACTCTCGTTTCATCTGCCATTATATCCCTCAAGCAGGGGGCTCCTTTATTCAATGTATATATATATATATATATATATATATATATATATATATATGGCTCCACTGGGCCCCCAGGTTAAATCATTCCGGTGCAAAATCATCTCCTAAATGGATGGTAGGCAGCTGCTTGTCTCTTTTGAGAAGGATCCAACAACTGTTGATATGACCTTTAAAGCTTGAGTGCACAAAGTGCTTGACTGCGTGCTGATCCCGAGTGACACACAGCCCGTAAAGCCGAGCTGCCCACTTTCAATCCACTTTGGAACTGAGGCTGAGTGATGCTAAGCCTCGCAAAGCAACACAGTGCAGAACTCACAGCAGGGACATAAGCTACAACTCCCAGCTGGCCAAACCTGGTTATGTGAAATTGCCTGCACTCCATCCCAGTTAGCAAGAAATTGTGACTTTGCCCCGGTCCAGGGCAACCAGATATTCACAGTTGGCGCTTTGGGCCTTTTGATGCTATTTGTATCTGAAAACAAACCTCAACAGGTGAACCATTCAACGTCATGTGACCCAAAATACTGCCAGAAAGCACAAATGGCTAGGACGAAAAAATGACAACCTGCTAAAAGTGTCATTTTCAGAATTGTGACTTAAAATTCGACAAGAAAAGTGATTTGAAATTGCAAATCATTGCAAAGTAAGCAGCATATTTCCCTCTGCTCTCAATCTAAAGTTATCTCTTAAGTCCAGATGCCCTATTTTGAAACGCAATGCACCCTGCCTATGAGCCTTTAGGCTTACTTTAGGGGTGACTTATACATTTTTAAAAAGGTTTATTTTGCCTCGTTGAAATGGCAGTTTAAACTTGCACTACAAGCTGCAGTGCCAGGTCTAATATATGTTTTAAAAGGCTACTTTAGTTGGTGTCAAAATAACATAACATAATAACATTTGATAACTTTATTTCGGGCAAGCAACCATAAAAGTGCAGATGAAATACATACAAAGCACAGATCAATAAAACAATAAATAGAGAACTAGTTATTTAAAAAAGAATTAAACTCAAGAGTTATCAATGAAGGAAGAGGTGTAAAATACATAGTTAATCAAGAGTTACATAAAATGGCTTTCCTTCTACGCCACATACCAAACAGGAAACGGGATACGGCAAAAACTATTGGGGGATGAGTATCATAGATTAAAACCCGACATCCCTGTGCAAAGTTTCTAAACACAAGGTTCCTACATAGCGGGGTAAGCCAACACTTCCTTATCAATGCATACGTTGGGCAAAAAAACATTACACAAGGGACATCTTCACGTTTATAGTTACATGCCAGACAAACCTCCTTATCCGGGTTGGCCCATTTACAAACAAAAGCCCTAAGCGGGAGGCTGCCATGTCTTAGCTGAGTGTATAATTTCCTCGCTAGTGGAGGTTGTATTACATCTAGGAATTCCTCTAAACGAGAGCCCATTTTTACTAAGAAGAATTCTACTGTCAGCCTACCCAGGGTTGTTGATCTATGAAGGGCAAGTGAGTTCTGCCACATCAGCAGGTTTTGCAAGTCTGATTTAGGTATCCCCGGGCAACATAGCGCTGTGGTCTCCCAGAGCTCTGGCATACCAATCTGCGTGCAGAGAGACCTGAGGTGGAGCAGCCATAGAATATTTTTATATTTAAGGAGAGTTCAAACCTCCAAAAATTCCGCTCTAAAAGAGGCCAATTCAGGTACTGACCAAAGCCTCTTCCAATAGAGCAAGTGCAGCGCAGCTGCCAGTTCTTCAATTGACTCCAGCCCCAAATCCAGGCGTAACGGAATGAGTGGTGTACTTTGTGGTAATCCAACCAAATTCCTCATAAAACTATGCTCCACCCTCGAGAGAACGGATATGTTTTTATGACCCCATAGTTCAGCACCATAGATTGTGGCCATTCTAGCTTGGAGTCTATATATTTCAAGGACCGGAGCTGCCGGCTTAACATCAGATGCTCTATGGAATTTGCTTATACCACCAATTACTTGAATTAGTTTGAGAGCTGATTTAGAGATTTGGAAGCCCCAATCGAAATTTTCTGTCAGAGTGATGCCCAGGTAGACAAAGGTCTTAACCCTCTCCAGCGGAATGCCATCGAGCTTGGGATTTGGGCGGGTCTGCTTTGGTGGATTGAAGATCATAAACTTGGTCTTGTCCAAGTTGATCTCCAATCCACGTGAAGCACAGAACGATGCAAAACCGTCCAAAATTCGCTGAATGCCAGATGATGTTTTGGATAACAGCAAGGTGTCATCCGCAAACATCAGAGCGGGCACTCTCCCAGTGGCCAGCCTGGGTGTGTCGTTGTCTATTACATCAGTTAAATGATCAATAAGACCATTGATGTAAAGACAAAATAGTGTTGGTGCCAGTACGCACCCCTGGCGAACTCCTTTCGAGACAGGGAAGCGTCCTGACAGATCAGCATGCCTCCCGCACCTTACTTGGGCATAATTGCCAGTGTGTAGTCTGATCAAAATAGACAATAAGTAGGGGGGGAGACCCAAGTCTGACAGGACCCTCCACAGCTTTGCCCGGGGACAAGATCAAAGGTCAACAAAGACAAGGTAGAGGCTGCCACCCTCTACACTAGCCGTTTCCCAAAATAAGACCTGCAGCCGAAAGATTTGATCCAATGTTGAGATACCGGCCCTAAATCCTGCCTGGAGTGTGGTCAAGATTTTGATTTCTTCCACCCACCACAGGATCCTATCCACGATGATCCTACCCATAAGTTTTTGTGTTGTGTTTATAAGACTATTGGGTCTATAGTTTGAAGGTGTTAGGGGGCATCCTTTCTTGTGGATTGGGACAATCTCGGCTCCGAGCCAAGTTGCAGGTGGGTCAGTGCCCGCCAGAATCTCATTAAATAAGACTGTCAGGTAAGGTGCCCATATTTTCGGTTGTGAGCGAAATCAATCCCCAGGTAGTTTATCCAAGCGGGGGCCTTGTTGTGATGTAGCCTGGCTATTGCTGATTCGACCTCCTTCAAAGAGATGGCCTCATGCCGATCGAGGTCAATCAAATCCCCGCCGCCAAATGGCACCTGCCTCCGCTGGTCCCACAGGGACCCCACCAATCAATGCTCATGATGGAACCACCAATCCAGCCTCCATAGGGAATTTACCACATAGGTGGGAACCAACCTCTGTCTCAGTATTGGCATATAGTGAGCCGAAGTGGGCCTCCCACACTGTGGATGCTATATTCGGAGCAAGAGCTGGGCCACCCCCATTCACACCCGTACTGACAATGGCCCAGAATGACTTAGAGTCCTTATTTTTAAGTGAAGATCTCAACTCTGCCCACAAATTCCCCTCCCAATCCCTCTTTCCCTGTGCAATTGCCTTTCTATAAAGCGATTCAGAATGCTTAATAACTGCCCTATCTTTAGACTCAATTGCTAAGAGCAGGTCTTTTTTTGCCTTCTTCCAAGATGCATCATACCAGGGATGTGTCCTTACCCGTGTTTTTTTTTTCCTGCCTAGCAAGCAGAACACATCCACTAGCTCAGCGGCCAGTTTATCATGGATTTCCACTGCTCTACCCAGGGTACCAACATCCCTCAGAGATTAGCGGTATGGCTATCTGATATATTTCAGCCAGTTTGGTGGGGGAGTCCTGAAGGTGTGGCCATTTTATCCTTCGCCTGTTATTGGATATCAGACGAGGGAGGGATTCAGGGATAGGATCAGGTGCCGAATTTGTCAACCCAAAGCTCCCAGGTTTCAATGATAGAACAAGGGCATTGTGATCGCTATCATGCCTTGGGTGAACTCTAAATTCCAGTAGCCTGTCCCAGTGCCTTGCTCCCATCATTATATAATCAATGATGGAAGTTTGGTCTGTCCTATTGAAGGTATTCTCTCCTGGTCTGTCAGGCATTAACCTCCCATTACAAGCCCGCAATGATGTCAAAAGGGAGAATAATTTTATTTGAAGGACCAATGGGGTCCATGCTCTGACAGGTGGGATCTGTGGGTCAGGGACATGCCAAAACTGTTCTTCATCGTCCTGGTCACCCAGTTCCGAGCTCAGAAGAGGCTCAAATTGACAATTGAAGTCTCCACCAAGCACTAGAACAGTGGTAGGATCCAGTGACTAGACGAGACTCTTCAATACGTCAATCGCTACAGATTCCCGCCCACTCTTGACTGGCCTAGAGTAAATATTAAATATAGCTACCTGAGGTATATTTTGTGGAGATAGGAGTACGCACTGAACATCAGGGGAATTTGTAGGTAAAACGGCAGCCTGGACCCTCAGGTGCATGCCCACCCATATGGTGAGCCCTCCTGACATACACCCTCTACCCCCAGTTGTTGCCAAGATGTCAAAAGTAGCAAAGCCAGGTCTTAAGTTATCCTCCAATGCCCATGTTTCCTGCATCAAGCAGATGTCATGCAGCGCCATGAAGGAACCCCACTCAGGCAAAGGCAATTTATTTTTTAAACCGGCTACAATCAAGGACAGAACTTTTATACTTCCATCACTAAGAAAGGAGCTAGGTGATGGTTTACCTCTATCTACAACAGAGCCAGACCCAGATGTTAGAATTCTAGGCTCAAATAACCTTTCACTTAACTGACCACTGAGCAGTGACTCAAATGGATCAAAGTCCCCAACCTGTTGGATGCAGTCCCCCGCTGCTGACCGATCCTCAGTGAACAGGTATTGATCTACTGATAAATTCACAGCGCTGATAGAATTATCCTTTCCCTCCAAGGTTGTGGATGGGGTACCTCCACTGTATTCTACTGATATATTAGGATTCTGTCCCCCTGCAAGTCAGTCCACCTGCTCCAGGCAACTGAACCTATTTCTCTGAGGAAATAGTAAAAGTAGAGAGGTATTGGAATGAAAGCCTTCCCAACTTGCAAGCCCCTGTTCATTTCTATATAAGTAATTATTATTGTGGGCCCCTTGGTGCTTAAAGCTTCTACTCTGTATAACTCTCGTCTGGGGTGTAGAGTAGAAGTACGACAGGTGGAGTGGTAGAATTTGTGTATTTGTCCAGATTGGTAACCCACTACAGATGTGTTCAACAGCACAAATGGTTGCCTAAAATTTATTATAACACAGTTTCCTGCTATAGTTTTAGCTCCAGACCCAATCCATTCAACTCTTCTTACAGATAAGATTTCACCGGAGGCATAAGGGGAGAAGGCCTGAATGTATTTAGCCATTGTATACATTTATTTTTAAGATCACTATGATCCTCACTCTTTCCCTGCCCAAGGGGGGGGACCCCAGCTAGGACAACTACATATGGCAGGGACTCAGGGGGAAGATCAATAGAGGACAAATCTCTGTTGAAGCCCCTGGCTACGTTGTTCCTATCAGTTTGGGATTGTGAATCTAAGTGACTGGTTCCCCCATCCGTCGCCCCCCCTTGGCACAGGATTGGCCACACTAGCTACCTTAGCTTTGTTATGCTCTAGTAGGGTTGCATCTCGGGTTGGATTTCCAGTTGACTGGGCAGAGGGAACCTGAGTAGTAATACTATTAGTTGACCCTCTAGCATCCATAATTAGCTTTGAGGTGTCAAGAGTCAACCCAATAGCGGGATTCCCAACTTGCCCATTATTCGCTCCAGTAGTTTTAGGGCAAGAGCTGGAGCTAGACTTGGCAAAGCTGGTAGTTGCTCTGCTTACATGATTTCCTAGTGGGCTCGCATGCTCGACTTGAACTTTCCCCAGACCTATATTATTTATTGTCGAGACCAATCTATCCAGTCTAGATACCAATGGTTTATTGTGTTTGCCAATAATCTGTTCGATATGAGCTTGAAAGTCAAGAAGTAGATGAGTGACCCAAACAGGGGTTCCTACGGGGGATGAAGGAGGACCAACAGCGTCCATTATCGAATCCTCAGCGGACGCTGATCTGCTAATTGGCTTTTTTTGAGATTTGGGATTCTTATTTTTAGTACGGGGTCTAGAAGCTTTTTTCCCTTTAACATGGATGGGAGATTTGACAACAGGCGAGCTGTCGACAACGTTGATGGTATCAGTAACAACCTGTGCGCAGGGCAGCTCAGCAAAAGAGGACGTGAGGGAAAAACTACACTCAAGAGGATTAACAGTAGCTACAGATAGGTCCCCAACTTGCGGTAGTAAAGGACAAGTAGGCGGGATTGATAATCTCCTTTCTGTGTTCTCTATGGCTGTAGCCACAACCACAATGGTTTTCTGGAGAATTTTGTCTATGGCTGTTAGACTCTGGAGGGGCTGGGTCGTAGCAGCCTGGTGTCTGGTCATGGGACGTGAAGCAGGAAACTTACAGCCTGATTCATCAAGCTAAATTGCACTTGCAAAGGGCAAGATTCTCAGAATCTTTTTTTTTGCGAGTGCAATTTTTGCATTTGGGATTCATCATCCCAAATGCAAAATTCGCTATTAAAGAATTCGCACATTTGCGAAGACTTGCATTTAAGGAATCTCTATTTGAGATTCCTTAAATGCAATTCATGAATCATTTTAAAATTGCAAAATTGCAATTTTGGGCCGCTATTTACCGAGAGGTCAGACCTCGTGGTAAATAGCAAAAACTTAGAAAAATGCATTTAAATGCATTTTTCTAAGTTGCATGTTACACACACACACATGTCCTTTGGACATGTGTGTGCACAACACCAATGTAGATTACATTTCAGGGGTGCTACAGGGTGTCCTTTGGACACCCCTGCACCCTTGAAATCGCATCCTTATTTGCGATTAGCTAATTGCTAATCGCAAATAAGGAACATGTAGGAATCACAATATTTTTTGCAATTCCTACATGAATCCCGTTTTGCAAGTCCTTAATAGCGATTCCTTATGAATCGCTATTAGGGGCTTGCAAAACGGGAGAATGATGAATCTGGCTGATGGTGTTTCTACCTTTATCAGACATTGATAGGAGCTTAATGGGCAGAGATCACTCCAAACAATATTCCCTCCCCACAAGGAAATAGATATTTATACAATAAGGCAAACAACCCAGACAAATTTGTCCGATGTAAATTTGTCTCTTTTTTTTTTTGCTCCTTATTAAACTTTCTTGGAGGCAAGAGTACCTTATGATGTTCATCAATGTCCGGAGGAAGTAAACGGATCCAAGAGTTAGGGAGATGGCCCAACCCAGCCTCTTCTGGCCTCGGACGGCCGCAGACGGCCCGCCCTTGTCCCGGGGTTCTCCCGGCGTCGCCCGATACGCGAGGGCTGGCCTCGTTTTTAAAGCACCTCCAGGCGGGCAAATCAGCGGCGGAGGCTCCTGCCGCAAGGCACCCTGGGGATTGGAGTCTCCCCCTCTCAGCGGCCGCTCCAAGATTGAAAAGGCGGCGGAGGCGCGGGGAGACTGGGACCAGGAGCTGCAACCGTCCCCCACGGCAGGCAAAGAAGACAGGGAAACCACGGGCAGCAACAGCGACACCTCTCAGGACCGGTAAGGTAGGAAACCCGCTCCCCCGGGGCTGGCCTCGTTTTTAAAGCGCCTCCAGGCACCCAAATCAGTGGCGGCGGCTCCTGCCGCAAGGCACCCTGGGGATTGGAGTCTCCCCCTCTCAACGGCCTTGCCAAGATAGGAAAGGGCGGAGGCGGCGGGGTGTGACAGGGACCAGGAGCTGCAACCGTCCCCCACGGCAGGCAAAGAAGACAGGGAAACCACGGGTAGCAACAGCGACACCTCTCAGGACCGGCAAGGTAGGAAACACCAAAATGAGTGCAGCAGGCCCACCAGTAGCATTTACCTAACAAGCCCTGGGTGCATGTAGTACAATTTACAAGGGACTTACAAGTAAATTAAATGTGCCAATTAGGTATATGACAATTGTTCCATGTTTTAGGGACGAAACACTAGTACTTTACTACTGTTTAGCAAAGAAAAGTGCACTGAATCCTAGGACCTCGTATCGCAGGCCTTGCTGCTCCTTATTGGAACGGACGCAATGCAATGCAACTTGACACCTGACTTCATATTGCAGCACTACATAGCTCCTGACCAACACTAATTAATGGAAAGCCTCACATCAAGGGCCTAAGGTAAAACTTTATGCAGAACTAACTAGGTCCCTGTATTCGCCTCACTCTCCATCATGATTGGTCTGAACCTATGACTTTGTCCCTATCCAGCTTCCTTATATAACCACAATTGGCACATTTGTGGTGCTATTTTCACTTACAAACTTCAAAATTGAATATCTCTGGTCCACTAATTTGATTTGCATCATTCTGGTATCATTTTACATTTAAAAAAATATCTAATTGCTCTAGATTGGTTTGGGATTTTTCCTGTGAGGTGGGGCTTCTTTACACAATGCCACAAGGTTGAGCCTGGCCGCTTTCTTCCCAGCAAAACGAGGGTTAAGCACAGGTTAATTTAGTGAATTTAATGGTTCACCCTTAAAAGGATTCTGGTTGTTGTTTGAGTGTGACTTCCACCCCCCTCAACTAATTACCCAATTTCCTACAGACATACAAACTAGATCCAACTGACATAAACATAGGCAGAAATAACAATGACCCCATACCCTCATATAGAATGTTACGGATGCCCATTTCCTTTAAGGTTAAGTCCACAGTATGGAAGGTGGATACAATAAAACAAGGATCCAAACTAAATGGGGTGGAAATATTGAGCCGAACAATGCAGAACAGGTGTTATTGGACCGATAGCTGGTATGAGTGTGTGATGAGTGCCCAGAAGTAATCTCTGAAAAGTTGGGGTTACTATGAAATTCAGTGTGTAAAATTAAATTGAAGTCTGGTGCTGTTCCAGTGGAGCATATAAAGCAGAGGGTAACCCTTGAAGAATTAGAGGACGCATTGCTGACATTGGCTGCTAATGCTATTTGGGTAGAAGTCTCACGAAGAATAGGGTTAGACCAGATTACCGGTTCCCCTTTATGGACTCCATTAAAGAATTCAAAGTGAGGGATTGTTATGCTGGACTAAGTGACAAAAGCACATGTTCTCACAGAAAATCACTTTCTCCTGTGGAAGTTCCCTACAAACAGTGGTACAAAATGGCTCTATACATTGTGGGTACTGTTAACTTGCCAGAGATTCATTGCAAATGTAAATCTTTATAAGTAGATTATCGTTCTCACTGGGTCACTACCAAATTAGAAAACAATATCAGTGCTAAATTCCTGATAGACTTCCTAACTCATACATTTTCCAATGCAGTTGTTCTGAACACCCTAGTAACTAGTAAGCAAAAATAGAGTGCAGTTTGCTACTGAGACGGTGAGAAAAAGAGACAATGAGAGAAATTGTGAAGAACTCACTTTATTGCCAACAGGCCAAAGGCCTTGTAGAAAGAACAATTAGAATGACAAGAGTTTACTTAATTAGCCTATTTTGCTTGCCTCTAACCTCATAGTCAAAACAATAAGAGATATGCTGTGGTCTTACCAAATCACACCCAACACAGCATTTGTCAATTTATGATTGGTATCGCTCAGTAATTTAAAATCATAAATGTGGCCACATCTGGAGCACAAAGCACTTTTCTTGGAATTACTCAGATATCTGATGTCTAAAAGAAAATATAAAAGAACTTGATTTGCTACTATTACACCAAGGGGGAGGGCTCTGCTGAATATAGCACTTGACATTCAGAAATGCAGTGATGTGAAGGTCAATAGTTTGACTTTTATCATGCGCATTTAGCCTTACCTCTTTCTGAACTTGTTTTATTGAGCACCATAAAGTGGATGACAATAAGATATGTTATTTCCAGTGGTTAGAAATAGCAGAAGAGTTCTTAGAAGAGCTATATGAAAAGTCAATATTGTTATAGAAACTAAGAAATCAATTTCTTATTGTATTTTATTATATGGCACGTACACTGTTATGTTCTAATAACTTGGAAAGGGGACAGTATTAAGCACATAGTGCAGAGACAGGCTATCAACGTGCTAATATCGAGAAGCCTGAATATCGAGGTAAGAATATTGTTGGTGTTAAATATCGAGGTAAGTAATGTAGATGTTAAAAATATCGATGTTTTTTGTATTTATATAGATTTTTTAAGTAATATCAATGGTATTTTTTTATTTTATTTTTACTGTTTTATTTTTTTATTATGTTTCAGGAGTGGGATGTTGGGTTTGTAGGGGAAAAGGGTGGGTAGTAATTTAAAAAAGTTGTTTACATTTTAAAATATTTTAATAATTTGTATATCTTTTAGGAGCGGGATGTTGGGTTTATAGGGGATAAGGGTGGGTAGTAATTTAAACATTTGTTTTATATATTTAAATATTTAAGTGAACATTTTTTTAAAAATTCAAGAATACAATTTCTGCAAAATTATAATGGTTAATTTAGTTAATTGAAAATTATTATTAATCATTTTTACATTTTATAACATTTCTAAGAAATTTAGACTTTTAAAATGTAATTTTGAAATTGATTAAAATATTCAATTAGCTAATAATGTATTCATATTTTGTTGAAAATTGTATGAATGATTATTAATTATAATGTAATAGTACATGTGAAAAATGTATAAAATGGAAACATTTTGGAAAGAAATATTACTTTTAATAATGTATATTTTATTTTATGTATACTTTATTTTCTATTTAGAGTTTATTTTAATTTGGAGTTAAAATACTAAATAATGATGGTTCACTATCCAGCATTTTCCCTGAGTTTTCTATGAGTTTAGTTGGATTTAGAGTTAGAATAGTAACTTATTATGGTTTACTATCCTGCGCTTTCCCTGAGTTTAGTAGGATTTGGAGGTAGACTAGTAAATTATTATGGTTTACTATCCAGCTCTTTCCCTGAGTTTAGTTGGGTTTAGAGGTAGAAAAGTAAAAATTATTATGATTTACTATCCAGCGCTTTCCCTGAGTTTTGTAGTTTTGGAGTTAGAATAGTAAATTATTATGGTTTACTATCCAGCGCTTTCCATGACTTTAGTTGGATTCGGAGTAAAAATATTAAAACATTATGGTTTACTATTCAGCACTTTCCATGAGTTTAGTTGGATTTGGAGTTATAATAGTAAATTATTATGGTTTACTATCCAGCACTTTCCCTGAGTTTAGTTGGATTTGGAGTTAAAATAGTAAATTATTATGGTTTACTATCCAGCGTTTTCTCCGAGCTTAGTTGGATTTGGAGTTAGAATAGTTAATTATTATGGTTTACTATCAAGCACTTTCCCTGAGTTTAGCTGGATTTGGAGTTAGAATAGTAAATTCAAATGGTTTACTACTCAGCGCTTACCCAGAGTTTAGTTGGGGTTGGAGTTAGAATAGTAAATTATTATGGTTCACTATCCAGCACTTTCCCAGAGTTTAGTTGGATTTTGAGTTAGAACAGTAAAATATTATGGTTTGTTATCCAGCACTATCACTGATTTCACATGGATTTGCGTCTGTAGTTGTAAATTATTGATGTTTAGTATTTAGTATTTTATACGTTTATTTGTAAATTGTAATAAGTTAATAGATGTTTGTTTTATTTTTAATGGTTTTTTAATGTAAACATATTTTTATTTTCATTCACAATTATATTTTTTACATTTTTTGGGGGTTAGAAAATATATTTTTACATTACAAATATAAACTAGACACATTCATGTTCTTCACATTTTATTAAAGTATTTAACATAATTATAATATTTATTATACAAAAAGGTGAAAACAATCATATATTTTTACATACATATTTTCTGGGGTACGGTGTTCAACATTTCTTGTAGCATAGTTATGTAATGGTAAAGTAAACCATTTCAATTATTTCAATAAAAAAGATTTTCATTTGTATTGTATTTGTATAGTTAATTTTTCGTACAAAAAGAAAAATGTGTATACATTTGTATTCACATTTTAACAATATTCTTTGTATGAATTTAATCAGTTCCAAAACATAAACAGTATAAATTTTTCAAGATTATATTTTATTATTTAGTACATTGAATATTATTTTTTATAAAATAATATTAAATATGTTTACAATATTTTATATGTTTAAAATAATTTATAAAAAATTGTGAATCATATATATATTCTTCAGCAAATTCTGCCTAATATATTTAGTTTAACAGTGTATGGAATAAACATTTATTTTAATATGCATTACATATTATTTTATATGTTTTAATATATAATATGTAATGTATGTTTTGTCAATGTTCTGTTTATTTTAAACATTGTGAGAAAAAAATGTAATATGTAAAATTACATATATATATGGCGTATGGCAGGCACCAAGAGAGAACTAACCATCAAGAAAAATCTAAATTGTAACACCATGTACTGCGTGTACGCCTTGCTATGTCCATGCAACAGGGCGTACATAGGTAGCACTATACACTGTGCGAAGAAAAGAGTTCTTGAACACTTAAGGGCGATTAGGCACAATAACAGGCAGTACCCGGTTGCCCGACATTTCTTCGAGCAACATTTTCAAGATGAAAAGTTGCTGCGGATGGTTGTGATTGACGATGTCCCCAACAATGTACGAGGGGAAAACCGCAAGCTTGCCCTACGCAAACTGGAATCAAAATACATCATAGACCTGGAGACTATGATGCCTCAGGGGTTAAATTCCAGTGAAGAATTAGCCATCCACCTATACTGATTTACCTGCTTATGCTCCAAGTACTAATCTGTATGATTATTCAATGAGATTCTATGGTTTTATCAGCTGCTGTTTTCTCTGTTTTTTAATAATGTGAAGGTACTATTTTGATATACGTTGATTATAGCACTATTCTGTTTCTTTTATTTTCAGGTGGTGGCACACGATTTTGGTTGAAATGTGGACTTTGCCTCATAAAGACATTTTGATACATTGACAATGTGCAACATTGTGCCCACTGGGGCTAAACTCTCTGCGTTGTGCACTGATATGTATCCACAGTCGCTCACTTGGGTACAATATTGAGTGTTTTTATAGTACACTATATGAATATTAATATATATGGCTTATGGTATGCACTCCAAGTGGATAAGTGTGGGACTTAGATGGTGTGCCCACTTGGGCTAAATTTCCTATGTCGTGCACTGTGATATGAATTATATGCCAAGGAATGGTAATTGCCCACTCGGGCTAAATTGTTGCGTGATCAGACTACATAATTTGCAACTTTAACGATTGGCATACAATATCAGTGGAGAATTGTGGACACATTGTGTTATATGAAATGATTTTCATTTGATTTTCATGGTCTATGTGACTAGTCTAAAATGGCGGGACCGCAATGAATTCCTTTTCACTTAGGTGTAAGTCCTTTTTTGATGTTTATTCACAAAAGTATATGTAAGTGTGCTTACTGGGTAGCTTCTTTAGCGTGATCAAGACGTTAAGTCGAAACGCGTTGCTGTGCAGTTGCATGAATAAACTTTCTGCAATCCATGTGAGGTGTCCGTGGTGATCTCTCCCGAGCGGGGAAGTGTTGGTGTGGCATTGTGCAGGGCTTCCGGTGCCCTGACCGCGGACCGCCCTGTAGACGGCCTCTTCCTTACCGGAGTTGGTTTGCTGATATATATATATATATATATATATATATATATATATATATATATATATATATATATATATATATATATATATATATATATATATGAATCAACAAGTGCCCTGAAGCTGCAAGGATGCACTCAGCAGGGAGCCCACCATCCGGCCTGAAGTTGACAAAGCGCCCACATACCTCGGTAAACATCACAGCCTGACGCGTTTCGAGGCATTGCGCCTCTTAATCATAGGCAACTGCATACAGGTGAGGTTTGGGTCACTTTCATTTTTATTTAAATCAGAGCATGATTGTCATTGGTTATTTCAACCCCTTGTTTGGCAGTGCTAAGTGCGTGACAGTATTTTTGCATGCTGGGATATGTAGTATCCAGAGGAAGGCATCGAATTATCCCTTAGCGGGTTCCGTTGTCATCTGTATTAATAAAGCATTATTAAAAAGTCCTTTGTAGGGTCCAAAGTGCTTCGGGCGCGTTCTTTAGTTTGGTAGTTTAGTGTTTTATGTCTTTGACTTAGTGTTGGATATAATTAGAATGTTATGTAGTTTTAGTTATGTGTTTATTATATGTGTTTTTGTGTATTTTATTTTAATATTTGTTGTTGTGGGTTTGTTTTTTGCTGTGGGTGGCTGTTGTTTAATTTTAATTAACAGGTCCTCGGTTTGGTGCACAGATGGAGTTGTTCACATGTTTTTTATTTTTTTAAATAAAGGACACTTTTGTTTCTTGTTTTAATACAAGTTACTATACATTTCCTTTTTTTGTTGAGTTGTTGGAGCATTTGTTCATACACTATTTTCGGGTTTTTAAGGGTTTCATTATTCAGAGATTTTTGGTGGGGTTTCCTTACTTAATGGATTGATTTTTCCTTACGCTTTCATGTGGATTTTATCGCTTTGTAGGACATTCTACAGCTACATAACTGTTAGTCCTTTTTTATTGTTATGGGTGGAAATGTTTTTTTTTCCTTCTATTCTTTTTTAATATTTATATTGTCATATAATTTTGTGTTATAGTTTACATTTTATTACATCAGTATATTTATTAATTTAAACAAAAAGAAAATCTTTGTTTCTATGTTTTCTATGTTTCAAAAGTTTGCTTTCTGGTTTAATTTAAAGAATTGATTTTGCAATTATATCTAGAGATTCAAGACCTTGGGTATTTGGATACATCCTAGTGCTATGTTGGAGTTGTTCATACAAGGTTTTGGTTTGTTTGCTAAGTTTAGGTCCTATTTTGCTGAGAGATAGCTCTAGTTTGAGCTCTTGGTAGCTTTGTTCCTTTTTATTAGCTTCAATAAGTTTATGGTATGGCTGTCCTCTTCCAATTGTGGCTTAGAAGGAATTATGCCAGACTTCCACTGTGTTGTTTGTTTTGGCTTTTTGAGCCAAAGAACTGGCATACACATTCCACCCGGGTATTTGACATTTAGGGTGTCTACGATGCCCTGGTCTATATAACCTTCCCACCCAGGTTTCTTCGAAGTAGTTGAACAAGGGACTTAAATTTGTTTCATTGGTCTGATAGAAAGTACTTTGTATTAGTAAGTTGTAGTTATTGGCTTTTTCAGTAGTAGGTACGTAGGCCAGGGTGATTATTTGTTTAATTTGGTAGACAAAGTTGCTTTTAGTTGAATATTCTATGCTTAAATTCGATGTTTGTAGGTGCCTCCATATGCTTTGGTTAAAATGGTAGTAGCACACTTGTATTGCAGTGGGTAAAGCTTGAGTATTGCCTGAATCATTGCCTGTTCAAAATCTATTATGATTCTTTGGTGATAGTAATTTTCTATGAATTGTTTTATTGTAGTTAGTACTTCTATACAGGAGGTGTTATTTTTATTAGGGAGCAATGTGTAAATGAAAGGTAGCTTTGTCTCTTCAAATTCCCCATGCATTGTATACAGTTGATAAAATGGTTTTGGACAAACTTTAAAGGTTCCATACATCATCCATGTTTTGCAGTTTTTAAGTTTTTGCAAATTAGTCTTAGTTGCAAAGATAATCATTCTTTTCTCGTGACTTTTATTGACATTGAATAGGAATGTTTCTTCTTTGTGGGTGATGGTGTATTCTGGGAGTATTTGGATTTCTCCAAATGTTTGGGGGGTGGGTGGAGTTGCATCTGAAGTTCTTTTAATTTTTGCATTTAATCTTTTTAAGTTGGGTATGGAAGGAAGTTGTCCTGTGTCATATTCTGGTACTGTGGTTAAACCATTTTTGGAATTTGAGTACTTGTCTGCTGGGAACTTTTGCTTACTTCCCTTATTGTCTCTAGGGCATCTCTTACTTCTACTTCAGTCACATTGGGGGGATGGTTGTGCTCTATAACATTCACAACATTTAAATCTATTGTAGTAGCTCTTCCATAACAGGCGTTGGCATAATATTTGCTACACTTCCAATGAGTTTTATTTTCTATACCTTTTTCTTGGGTGTAAGTGTAACCCATTTAGCAAAGCATTAGTTTCCCCTTTTGAGATGTGATAAACTGCACCTGTTCTGCCATTTTTGGGGTATATTCATGAAGATTTATAAATATGTGTTTAGTTAATATGCTATTTTGATTCATATTAGTGCTAGTATTATTACAAATATAGAAAAATACTTGCATTAGGGTTCTTTGACTTTTGTTGATGGGATTATTTGCTGCTTGTTGTTTTTTTTTTATTGTTTTTATTAGCAACATGAGATAATACCAAACAACAAACGATTCGGGAAAAAAAACAATCCGATGATTCGAATTTGTAGCCGTTTCCATACGAATCGGAGAAATCCATACAAATCGCGTAGTATGATCCGTTGCAAAAAAATTCGTCCGAATCCATGCGAACCGTACGAATATCAAGCGCGAATCCGTACGAGACTGACTCGGGAAATTAACCGTACAAATCGTATTCATGGCGTACGACTCGACAAGTACGATCCAGCCGTAGGACCGAGAACGCGAATCGTAGGTAAAAACGTTTTCGTGCATGAACCGCGATTCGTACGGAAAAAATCGCGTATGAGCGCGCCACACAAGCAAATACGATTCAAACCCCCTCAACGAAGCGTATGTGAACCCTGTATAAACGTCACCTATGAGCGCGCCACACAAGCAAATATGATTCGAACCCCCCTCAACGAAGCGCACACGAACCCCCGTATAAATGTCGCGTATGAGCGTGCCACACAACCAAATACGATTCGAACCTCCCTCAACGAAGCGCACGCGAACCCCGTATACACGTGGCGTATGAGCGAGCCACAAAAGCAAATACGATTCGAATCCCCCTCAACGAAGCGCACGCGCACACCGTATACACGTGGCGTATGAGCGAGCCACACAAGCAAATACGATTCGAACCCCCCCTCAACGATGCGCACGCGAACACCGTATACATGTGGCGTATGAGCGAGCCACACAAGCAAATACAAATCGAACCCCCCCTCAACGAAGCGCACGCGAACCCCGTATAAACATCGCGTATGAGCGCACCACACAAGCAAATACGATTCAAACGCCCCTCAACGAAGCACACGCGAACACCGTATACACATCGCGTATGAGTGAGCCACACAAGCAAATACGATTCGAACCCACCCTCAACGAAGCACACGTGAACCCATGAAAATAGCACAAGGAGGGTGCAAACGACTCGCACAACAACACAAAACATATCTCCTGTGTACATACCATTGGAAAATAATGTCCTGGCCAGATCCACACAGGCAAACAGACGGACTAACTCAGATCCACCCCTTATAACACACCCTCCAAAAATTCAAACTAAGCCCCACCCACACATGGACCAATAAAAAGGGCCCACTCACACAAACCATCATCCTTAGCAACATAGACATTTTGTTACAGACAATCAGACAACACACCAACAACTGCACACATCCACCTTCACACATAATCCAATCACATTCAGACCCACACCCCCATTCACCTTCATGCCCTCATACCCACATCCATACACACACTCAACCCCCCATCACTTTCACCCCACACAATGTCCACACACAAGAATCCAAAGTTCACAAAGGAGGAGATGGAGATCCTTGCATATGAAGTCATCAGAGTCGAGCCACAACTGTTTGGTGCATTGTTCAGACAGACCAGCATAGCTGACAAAACACGCCTGTGGCAGACGATCGTCCATAAGGTGAATGCTGTTGCACCCATCAGACGCACCAGGACAGAATGCCAGGCCAGGTGGTGCGATCTGCGGAGGATGGTCAAGAGGAAGATGGACACCGACTACCAACAGAGCCAGCACACCGGAGGTGGTGGTCTCCGCAGACCAGTACAGTAATATCCCTGGGAGGAGAAGGTCATGGCCCTGCTACCGCCGGTGGGAGTATATGGCATTGAATGAGTCGTAGAGCCTGGTGAGTATGCAAACAACTCATCTAACATGGCTGTAATGGCATCTACACTCCAAGTACAAACAATGCTCACAACAAGAGCAAAGCGCCAGCTGCCCATAACTACAGGCAAAAACAACGCTAATGCCACTAATATGTGTATGCCCCATTGACAAACCAAGCCCATGCCATGTCCCATGCTACAGGAAGCACAGACCCAAGAATAGACGTACAGTATTCTGGGAGGGTGGGTGTCATTAAATGCATTGTGGGATCCCAAATCAGACCCAATCCGCTGTGCGTCCGCAGGGGGGGGGCAGGGGGTCTCTTGGCCCCCACTGCATTGCCGTTGTTTCTGGTGTGGGCACAATCAAAGCCGGCGCTAGTATATCATGCTTTACATATGGTCCCATTGTCCCAGGTGTCACCACACTCCATTGGGTATGAAGGGTGCAAGGGGGTTGCTGAGGATTGTGCAAGGCGGAGGTAACGAGGGTGCAAGGCAGAGGGCCAGAAGGGTGCAAGGCGGAGGGGAGAGAGGGCAAGGCAGAGGGGAGGAGGGTGCAAGGGGGAGGGTGAGAAGGGTGCAAGGCTGAGGGGAGGAGCGTGCAAGGCAGAGGCCCAGAAGGGTGCAAGGGAGATGGTGATGAAGAAAACAATCTGCCCACCCCTACAAACATCTCTGTGGATGTCCATGTCTTATAGCACTCATCCCATATGGCCCAGGTACACACCCATGCCCCATGCTCAATTCACATGGAGTGTGAATGTACTGACAAGTTAGCGGACACTGGGTCCTGGTGTAGGCAGCACAAGGCCCTCCAGTGACCAGTGCAAATACAAACACCAAGACAACAAGGTCAGATATCTTGGGCAGGAACGCACAGCCACTGTCAAGGCAGCATGCTCCATGGGGGCACATCCACACCACGAGGGAGGCCCAGTGCCAAATCAGACTCCAACTACCACCACAGGCTGTCACACACACCCCTCACACAAACATACCCATCTGGGACAGGCAATGCAGTTCCCCACTGTCACAATGCTCATGTAACACAACTAAACCAATCCTGATCAGATGAAGCATCCAAGCAACAAATGCGTTGTGCACATTCACAAGCCACTTGTGCTTCATTCACGCTGCCATTGCATCACCCCTGTGACACACTGGCAGCACAAAAGAGGCGCCAAGGTGCTGGTAATTTACAAGCTGACACATCTGGGAGATGTGCCAGGTTTCAAAGCCCTGTGCCACAAGTAGGTGTACTGGTGCAGGGGGAGGGGGGTCTGTGTTACGGCGCTGGCACGCCTCCCAAAAGTGGCAATGTGAAATCTACAAGATTTCACTCTGTCACTTTTAAGCACATGCTGCGACAAAATCCTGTGCCTGGCTGATGCAGGCGTAAGGAATGAAGCAACATTGTGCATTGTGCAAATAGGGCCCCACAGCCCATTGCTGGAGCTGACTTGCGCTGGTGACGCTACTCCAGCAATGCGCCTACTCATACAGCACAGATGTGTGACACAGCTGTTCCATTTTTCCACCATGGTGCTCCACAATGTGAATGCGTAGCATCTGTTCAGGCATAGCTGTGGTGCACAATGACTGGTGAATCCCTGTTGATATGCAGGGCTGTGCCCGATATTGTAAATATGCCCCATCTCAAAAACTCAGGTGCACATATCAATCGGACCCCACAACAAACCCATCCACAAGTGAACATTGAGTACAATCCAAAGCATGGACAACTACAAGGTGGAACTGTCCCAACTACAATGTGTATGAGAAATGGATGTAGCATTAAATGGCATTAACATTCTCTGTCTCTCACACCCACAGGGCAACGTCCAGAATCCAACCCCAACGATGGGGATTTATGATTCTCAGTCCCAGGCTCTGCAGGGCCCTCATCCCACCGACAGCGACGCATCGCACCACTCCATGGATGACCCCGACCGACCTGGTACCTCTGGTGCCCCAAACCGTGCAGCAACTGGATCAGGCACACCTGCGCCAACCGCCACCACCATTCCTGGCACATCCCAGCAGATAGCTCGGAGCCCTGCCCACACTCAAGAACTGAGCCAGTCTGACAATGAGGGACAAGGTTTGATGGGCACCCAGGAGGGGGCAGACGTCAGCACCACTGCCATCACTCAGGTGTCCCGTCGAGCTGGTGTGCCCACAACGGCAGGCCAGGCTCGTGTGGGCAGGGGTGGCGGGAGTGGCAGCAGGTGGAGGCGAGAACCTGACCAGCCAGCTGCAGGTCCCGGTATGTCTGAGCTTCGCGACATCATGGAGGTATACCGGCGGGACACCAGGGAGTTCAGCCAGGTAGTGGGGGCCCTCACTGAGATAAAAAACACAGGCAAGACTGGCTGAGATCCTGGCAGTGCATAGGGGCATTAGCCAATCACTCCGTCGGATTGCTGACAACATGCAGCACCCTCCTTGTGTCACCAGGCAAGACACATCAAGGCAAAGACGGCCACCAGGCACAGGGAGGGAGGAGGAAGAGGAATCGTCTGACAGAGCATCCCGTGCATTGTCAAGGCCTGCATATGAGGGTCCCCCAAGGAAGGTGGGTCGTCCACGGAAGACACACTGAGAGGCAGCGGGCCATGCGCATCTCCTAGGACACCTGGTCTGGCCCCTAGAGTCTGTGTGCAACAGCATCACCTCATTGACTGTCCTACCCTCCCACATGGACTTGCTGGTTCCTGTCTGACCAATGATGCCAAGCACTGTGCTCTGGACTCTAGTGACTCCAACTGCAAGGCATCACATCTCCCTTTGTGAACATTGGATTCCCCACCCTTTTTGTACAGCACGCATCACTGACTCACGTTTCCCCCACAAGAACCATAAATAAACGAAAATAACCCTACTGCAATTGATGTTGCAGTCATTTACCATCATTCTACTGCATACGTGTGGGGATATGTGAAAGTATGCCACAGTGTGGAACAAACTCAACCCATCCAAACACTGGGATCTGAGTCCGGACGAGGATCACAATGTTTTATATAACACATACATGGACCGCTATACTCACCTGTGAGGGTCTCAATCTGCTGGGGGGGGGGGTTTACCATACTGCTCAGACAGACAGTTTTGGATTAGTGTAATTAAGGCGTGGAGGTTATGGGTCATGTGGAGGTGCCCAGGGAGGGAGTACTAGGTCTGTATGTTGATGTGGGTGAACTATCTTCCGCATGCAGTTGTACTGTGGATGCGAAGAATGGTGACCAGGGCAAGGTTGGCTGGATGGAGTTGGCTCAATGGTGTGTTGGATGGGAGACGTCCATGTTCGTCTCCGGGGCAGGGGTTCTGAAGTGCCTCCTGAGTGTGGCTGAGGAGTATGAAGTTGACCCTGCTGTTGACAGTGAGCCTATTGTAGGTTTCTCAGGTGGACGGTCATGTGACTTTGGCAGGGGAGGTTGAGGATGAGGTGTGCTGATGCACCCTGTATGTGTACAAGTCCTCATGGAGTCTTGCTGTTGTTCATGCCTAGAGTGCATTGCTGTAGTGGAGCTGCCTGGTATCGTGTACCTGGGTGACTGTCTGTCTTGACTAGGAGTGGATCTATCTGATGAACATTTGCTGCATGCGGAGGGACTTGCAGCATGAGGTAGAGATGACGTTGAGTTGCATGTCCAGTGTGAGCGAGGAGTGTACGATGAGCACCTACGTGCATGTGTGACCTATGTATGCCTGTGCACTGCTGAGGCCGCTGTGACACAAGGACTCGTCCCAGCCGTAAGGGGACATTCAGATGATGAGCCTAGTCTTGTCCAAGTCCAACCTCTTGTGGCTGATGTTCCTCCATATGTCAATGCACCTCATACCTTCTAGAATCTGGATCTGGGAGTGGCTGGGTCCTTGGTGAAGGTGAAGAGCAGCTGGCTGTCAAAGGCAGAGGACATGAGGATGAGGTCGTCTGCGCATGTGATGTTGGTGAGTGGGGTCAAGGAGACAATGTAGATAGTCACACTGAGAGATGAGGCCTGGGCCATATGACCCCAGTGTAGTATGTGCCAAAGAGGGGAGGGCGAATCCCTGGGCCTTGCTGGAGAGGTACTTGGGGCTTTCATCCTGGCCGCACTCTGGATCCCAGTGTTGGAGATGTGTGATCTGACACCGTGGTATCACATGGTGTTGAATGCTGGATGAGATGTCAAAGGGGTGAGGGTGGTGTACTCACCATTGTTGAGAAGGGTCCAAGATGTTGGTGCTGGTGGCAATGAGGGCTGTTGCAGTGGGGTGATTAGTGTTGAAGGCGGTCTGGTGCGGCTTGCCTGCAGATGTTTGCTTGGAGTGAGAAGCTCAGTAGTATGTTGACTGTCTTCTTGATGACACTTGCTGGGTAGGGAAGCAGGGTGATGTCCCATGATATCCTGCAGCAATGAAGTACGTCGTCAAAGTAGGGAATGTCTCCCTGCATGCTTACAGCTCACATTGAAAGTGTCACACTGAAAGTAGACATTCATGACGTCCCGGAGGTGGGCCTGAAGGATGGTGTATGCTGTGATGGAGATGGTGTGAGGGAAGGGTTCAGATGGTGAGCCGGAGTGGATGGTGTACTTGAGCCGGGTGGTGTCTTTGATACTGACGGGAGTCCTGGTCCAGAGGGGGGGTATGTCCTGTGGAAAATAATGCCTCTGTGTGGCAAAGATGCTATGAACGTCCACTAGTTTCCAGTGGTAGTAACTGCAAAGGGATCCCCTTGGCCTTGCAAGGGTTAAATGTCTCTTGGATAGAGAGCTGGGCTCTGATAATTGTCACACAATGCCGGTGAGGTCATTCATGTTGTGTGTGTTGGTGCCTAGACCATACCTGTAGCTTGTCCTCTTGTCCGTGCTGATGATATGGCGATGTCTGTGTTAAGTGGGCTGAAAGTTAACAGACGTATTTTACTTTCATACAAGGCTTGCACAAAAGGCTTGCACTAGACTCTGCATGCATCTGTATGAGTCCTGTCGGTCTGCCCTGTCCCGGGTGGCGCAACTGTGGTTGTGCATCACAGGAAAATCCGCAAATGTGGCGAGAGTGTTGGATCAGCTGCTGATCCAGTGTGGGGTTGCAGGTTTTGGTGGTGGTGGTGTTGGTAGGAGTTTCCTATGTGAGGGTACCACACAGCTTGTTTGTGTTGAGTTTGGTCTATCAGTTTAGGTGGCTCTGTAGTGGAGTGTGGTGCAGTGTGTTGGTTAATTGGGCAACTGGATGCCAATGTTGATGTGCAAATGCAGGATGGTTTCAGTGGTTGCTCTCCTGCCAGGAGTTGCTGTCTCCCTGACCCATGTAGTCTGTGTAGGTGAGGGCCTGCGTGCTGATGCACTCCTCCAATGTCTGAGGAGCAATCTGTAAAGCCGTTTGGTTGCACATCATAGACAATTTTTCCTATGAAGCCTCAATGCTGTAGTAGCACATGTGTAAATCCGGTTCACCTACTGAACCCTTGCCCACCAAGCTAAACAACATCCTTGTAAGAGTCCCAAACAACATTTAAGCTCCGACAGGAAGTTTTACCTCAATTTAGGCTATTTTTTCTGGAAGTGTGGAGACACGTGTTATTCCTGCCCATCTTCAGGAAAGCCAACGCAGATCCTGAATCTCCTTCCAATCATCTCCTAACAGCTCTGCCCAAGATGTACGTGAACAATCCCCCACCACCTGCGTCAAACATGGATATAGTACGGAGTTGGCCCTCATTGAAAGGTCAGAATCTATACGCTGGGGGGGTCAACGGAGGTTCCAAGCCGGTGTTGTGGCTGTCAGACTTGTCTAATGCATTTGACACCGTTGCCCATCCCATTCTTCAGAACCTCCTTAAGACCATAGGCGTGGTGTGCTTCATGGTGAACTGGAGATCGTACTCACTATCTGTCTGCACATAGCAGGTCCAGACTTATACATCCATCTCCCCACTCAATTCACTGAAGTAGGGTGTGATTCTGGTCTCTGCTCTGAGCCCTCTGTTTTGTAATATTCACTCAACCATGCTGGCGGAATCGAATGCCATGTCTGAAGAAAATCATATCATATGCTGATGCGCTTCTACTGCAATTCACCTTGAATGGTGAGTGTGCCGCTATTTTACAATTATAAAATTAGAATCAAAACATTCAAGTGGCCTCGATGTACCACTTTTTTTGAGGGCTTAATACAGTGAACACCAAGATCTTATTTCATTAACAAACCTTCTACCCTCTCTTACGATCTGTGGGGGCCAAAGCAGCTGGCCATTGCTCCGGCATACAAGGCCCTGCCATGGAATCTGGGATTCAGAAGGGACAGTCAGCTATCACGTGCCACACAGGTGAAAGAGGCTAGTGCTGCTTGTTTTGGCAAGATCAAACTCTTCTAGAGAATCATACACTATCTGCACATTGTCACACCCAAAATGGTGCTTCACGCACTGATTACCTACCATTTACATTATACGAAAGCCTCATACATAGGTCTCACATTAGGCATAAACTGCAGACAGGCAAAGACGCTGCTGCCTGCCTTGTATGTTGTGTCTCTCTTCCAGAACATATCTGCCCCTATCTTACACTACTCCATTGGCTGCCATGGCTACACGAATAGATTTCAAGGTGCTTACACTCGCCATCAGGGCAGGACAAGGCCGTGCTCTTGTCTACTTTAGGATGAGACTACATCTATTGTCAATCACGATCTCTGTGTTCCAATTACAAGGACTAGCTCATTAGTCCTTGCTTAGTGAAAACTCGATCCAGATGTGAAACCTCTCAGGTAGGAACCACCCAATGTTGGACAAAGCTACCTCTTCCGCAGCGTCTGAATCTGTATGAATATGATTTCCGCTAAGCCTTTACGACCTGGATAAGTAACCTGCGTGATTATTTGCTCTTCTGTACGCTGCCTCACTTTCGGGACACTACAGTGCTGGGACAAGCCCGTAGGCTGACGTATTTGTTGATGGCTTAAGCAGGCTTATGGGTTTAGTCCAGGAGATCTGTAGATGATAGTTGGACTGAGGGTGGGCTGGGTGTTGGTGTGAAACCTGAAGTGCAGATGTCTGACAATGCTGAGCGTGTCCTTGGTGTTGTATGTGACTTCTGAATACATTGCTGTACATTGTCACGGAGTGTTGGTGTGGGCCCTGTGGGTGATCTCGTATCCATCTGTGATGGCAATGTTGCTGTGGTGTTCCGAGGATGCGTGCAAACAGGGCACTGAAATGAAGGCAATGTGTGGGCCTGTTGTGTTGGCTGAGGTGACAGAGTCCAATGGCGTTATGAGTGGAAGTAGCGGGTGTGCAGTAGGAGGCACATGACCTGGTAGTACAGACATGGTCTGTCTGCGGGGCAGTGCGTTGTTGGCAGGAGCAGTTGCACACACAGCGAGCAAAGCTGTAAGGTTTTTGTGGGGTTGTATAATAGCAGGTGGATGAATGCCTTGTGTTCCCAGTTTGGAGGGTGGCTGGACAATGAGTCTGTTGTGTTACCTGCCTAATGGAAGGACCAGAGGGTCTTGCACTGTGCACGTTGCATGTGCAGACGGTCCTGCCTTTCGCATGGATGTGGAGCTAAAGGGTCACTGACAAGGTGACGCATGCATTAACAATGGGTGGATGGAGGGAGAAGCTTCTGGGAGTTGTGTGTTACAGATTCTGGGCACTCGGTGGGGTTGTGCCGCATGGGAGGCAGCAGCAGGAATGAGTGAACACATGATGGTGGAAGGAGTGAGACACCATGCAAAACATAGCACAGAAAGAGAAAGAGGATTGAAAGGCACAATGTAAGCCGTGTATGGAAAGGAAGGAGTGTCTGGTTACTGAAGGCTCACAGAACTAAAATGGTACAACAATCACCATAAATGACGGGCACAGGATCAGCCACCAAAAGGCCAACCTGCGCACAGGACACACAGCGTCAGCAGGTGTGGGCTGGCCGTTGTGATTATCAATCCACACCAATACATACACAACAATGTACTTCTTGCACAATTTGGATCATTAGCTATGAAGAACACCATGCATGTTGCCACAGTACACATACTTCCATATGCACAATCTTTGTAAATTATGTCCTAGATGACACTTGAAAACTGGCAATAGATCTGCTGCAACAGTTATGCTGCACGTTGTACTGTGCGGGACACATTTGCATTACAATTGGATAATGCATGTGTGGAGGCCATGCTGCTTCAGCCAATGTCCATGTCCAGTCCCATTGCTCAGAAGGAAATAACAGTCATGCAAGGAGTTTACCTGTAATGCTGGAGAGACAATGTGCACACGACTGCCTGGGACTGAAGGTTCCTTGATTCCTCATAAAGGTGCGATGATCATACTGGTCCACCTCCCAATAGCCCCTCGGTCAGAGTGTAAATTACTGACTCCAAAGGGTGATCATGCGAGGGAAGGGAAGGAAGGGAACAGTAGGGAGGGAGATCTGAAACAAAGGTAAACAACCATAAGCATTTAACACATCTATCCACTGATTCCAGAATACCCCAGGACCTATACTGTAACTGTTACACCTGTAAAGGAAAACAACAGCCACGGTATCATACTTAGCATCACATTAATGAAAATCATACAAGTTACGATGTTTTGACAACAACACATAAAAGGTAGCAGATATTTAGTCCCAAAATGTAGGGTGTACAAGCAGGCTGCTTCAATGCAATTAGAGCCATGCACGATCGAAGGTACTCACAGTGTATGTATAAGGTTCCTATGTAAAGTAAAACTAAGGCGATGCAGTGGTAATCACACAAATGCAACATTCCGTAGTTATCCCTAGCAATCAGTGAGGGTCAAGAAGGGAAATGATACATCTACCACAAGAGCCTCAAGAAGAACATCCGATGAGGGAGGGATTTCTGTAAACACAAGGGAGCCCCACAAGAGACAGTCATTGTCTCGTCCAACAGGGTTATGAAATGCCTAATATCACAAGCTGCTGGTCCGGAAATCAACGGAGAGTAATGAGGAGCAATGTGATAAAACAAACCCTACCGTGACAAGGATATGCAGCACGCCGAAAGAGACTCCTAGGATTGCCGTCACCCGACTGGTGCAACGGAAGCGTTTACAAAAGCTACAGCACAACGGTGTGACATCATAAGCGCAACGTTCCAGGCATCATTGTAATAGAAAGTTAACACCAACTGACCAAGAAGGCTTGCTAAGCTGTGTCTTTCACCGGCCCTGAGAAAGCAATGTGACAGTGACATGACATACTGGCACAAGGGGCAATGCATCCATACGAACAGACTCAGAGGACACTTGACAGTATATGTGGAACATACGCTGGCCCACACATTCATAACATGGTTGTTTGGAAATCAAACTGTAGTGGCACACAAGATAATGTGGATGAGCCAAACACATCCTGCTGCACACAGTGATGCTGCAATTGCCCATGGAGTCTGTGGTTGTGATGTCCTACACAATGACAGCACGTGGAATACGCAATGTGTTAGGGTCAAGGTTAAAACACATGGATGCCTTCGCCAGTGTCCATACTCCACTACAGATGACTGTCAAGAAGGGTGACTGTCCCGTCATGGGAGTGGTGCAACATGTAATGTGATCCATGGTGACTACACATGTAGGGATGGTAATTCAACATGCACAGAAACTGTTCCCACACCTCCCCAAACCATTACAACACAAAAAAAGCATGTGTGTATCTCTTACCTAAACTGACATTTACACATGTCCGTGCATGGAATGCTGATTATGTCAACTTTGCAAACATCATGAGGAATAGTAGGATTACTGAGATGACACAAACAGACAAGAGGCACAGCTACCTGTGAATTAGAGACACACAAGGGCTCACCGTTACAATTATTTGAACAAACACATTGACTGGTACATAACACAAACAACACAAACAATGTAGTACACATGTAAACTATCAGCTAAGTCAATGTGCATTTTAGTGTAGCATGACATCAGCACTTGCGTTACACTTCAAGACACACATCAAAGTGACTTTGCATACAGTCAGCTGGACACACACATTGCAACACATGCCACTTAATGCTACAAGCTTGCACACTCATTTGCTGTGACTCACCATTATGAGAAGAAGTTGTGTATGAGCTGACTCCAGATATCATCCTCCCCCTCCTCATCACTTGCATCGTGACCAAGCCCTTGATCCTCCACGGGTGGATGTCCTGCTCCTCAGGATCCAGGATGAGTGGCACTGCCTTCTTAACTGCCATGTTGTGCAGCATGCAGCACACAATGAAGATATTACAGACCTGGGCCGGGGCGTATGGGAGGGATTCACCGGTCTTATCAAGACACCGGAATCGGCTCTTCAGGAGTCCAACCTTCCGCTCTATCACTCGCCTGGTCTGCCCGTGTGCATTATTGTACCGCTGATCTGCAGCTGTTCTTGGGTTCCGCAAAGGAGTAATCAGCCATGGCATGTTGGGATATCCTGAGTCACCTGCAAAAATACATCATGTAAATATGTGGTTCATGAGATGCAGACAGAGCAAAAGATACTGAAACACACAGGACACACAGAGTATACCCAGCAACAAGACATTGTTGCGCAGCTGCAGCATCATCTGTGGTACCCTGCTACACCTCATGATGAATGCATCATGGCATGACCCTGGAAAACGTGCACAAACATGGAAAATCAGCATGTTAGCAAGACACACCACCAGGGCATTTATTGAGTGGTAATGTTTTCTGTTGCGGTAAGCCTGTTCCTGAGCCTGTGGTGGCACCAAAGCCACATGTGTCCCATCAATGGACCCAATGACATGTGGCATCCCTCCCAGGGCATAGAATTCACCCTTGACATCTCTCAACTCTTCAGGAGTGGGAAATCTGATGAATTCATCTATATGCTGCAACATTGCTGATAACACATCACGCAAGACACGGCTGAACATCAGTTGGGACATGCCCCCAACATCAGCTATGGTCAATTGGAACGTACCTGTAGCAAAAAAATGTAGGGCTGCCATCACCTTTATCTTGGGGGTCAGCGCAGTTGGATACCTGTGTAGCGGTTCAAAATGTGGTGCCAGCTTGTCCATCAACTCCTGAATCGACTGTTGAGTGAATCTGTAACGTTGGATGCAGTCACGTTCCCTCATGGTATCCAAGTCTGGAAATGGCCTGGGTAGAGGCGGTGCCCTGCAGAACATGATTGTGAAGAATGGAGAATAACTCTCAAGCAACATCAATGGCAAGGTACATAGCACATGCAAAACATCTACTAGACATCATGTCACTATGGAGTCAGGCGTGTGACATACATCCAGTACACATATGGCATTTTGCTGGCACCCCAACGTAAGCCCAGATACACCTGTTGTTTGCCACAAATAACAAGACATGCCCTGATACAAGCTGCTGGTCTGGTCTGAGTGAACAGCCCAAGATATCACTGTAGTGACACATGTCACCAAACCTTCCGTTGAAGGATTGACAACCCATCCACACAGCTGACTGCAAGGCACAGGCACAGGACACATGGAATGGCAAAAGAACGTAACAAACAGTTACAAATTAGGCTGTGCATGTGAGAAGAAAATAACTCTGCCCATGTCAGGATGCATACATGTGTGCCTTGGGAGAAATGATGCCTGGCGCCATCAGATACATAAGCCCCATAAATGTACATGTGGCATGGTGAGCATACATTTGAAACCATAGCCCATCTCAACACAGACCCATGTTAGATGCACTAACAGCGCATTCAATTTACCTAACACAAACAACAGGCTCATAGTTTGACATGACACACACCAAACATTGACACCAACCTAAAATTAACAGAGAGTCAGAAAACAAGCAACCACGTACCCAAATACAGATATACAGGAAATAGTTACTAAACTATGCGAGTTCCCATCAGTCCACCATCGAGACCGCCCTTCATCATCTGGGATCTCTGGTGCATAATTTCTGTCACATTAGCGGTTAAAAAACCTCTGCTGGTGGATGACTAAACCAGGCACAGGAAAAACCACAACGATATTTACAGATGTGAATCAGAAAAAGCGTGTCTAGATGGGAACTAAAAATAGCAGTGCGTGAGAAAAAAATGTGTTTGTGAAAGTGAAAGAAAGATGCTCTAAAATTAGGTAGTGGTCGGGAAAACAATTTAATAAACACCCTCACACTCCTAAATCAATAAAAACAGTGCAATAGTGGTTTAACAAATAGCCACTAAAGATGAAAGGTCGACATGTTTCTGCAGACACCCGGAGTCTAGTGATCTCCTGCTGCTTCCTCGGGACCATTAATGCTACTGCTAGAGAAGATAAAAAATAACAAAAACCATATCACCTGAAAGTGTATGTATCAACATCCTCTCATCCTAAAAGTAGGGGAGAAATTATAGTATAAGGGTACAGAGTCATGATTGCATTCGAAAATAACGTGCACTTTGCGTGCCATTATTATGTGCTAGACATAGGCTACCATTGCCAAGCACTCAGACTAACAAACTTAGTCACAAATCACCAATTCAGCAAATTTGTAGATTACGGTTCACTCACCCACTTGATGAGAAGGAACCACTCCACCTCACCTGGCACGAGCTCAGGTAAATGGATGCACCGCACTAAAAATAAACAACAAATCAAAAGATGTATCCACATCTAAATGTATTCCTAAACTAATCGATCTTAGCATGCTCCACATCAAGCATCACATTCCTACCAGCGCCGTGGAACAGCACCTGGTTAGTAAGCCACAGTTAATGAAGGGTAGTTATGAGTTGATGACAGCGCTATCTAAAGTCATCACTGTTTCCAGCAAGTGTAAGCATGCATCCACACTTAACTACAATGCCAGAATGTTACGCGGGCAATATTGCATGTAAAAAACGGAACACAGCCTTTCTCACTCATGCGCATACATCCCCGCCGTCTTACCTCTCCGTCGGTGCACCGGTCGTCCCTCTAAGCTCTATCGTAGGGAGGAACCGACTCGGTGCACCGGCGAGGCAGATAAACCTTTCTCGCTTCCGCATTCACTGCGCATCAATGTCCGACGCCCCCTGCGCGTGATGACATCATGCGCCTACTCGCTGCTTGGTGCGCTCTCGTTATTGGGAAATGTAGTTCCCGAATACTCTCTGTCCCATGACAGAGTCTGCCGAGACGCCCTGCCAAATTATAGCGTGATTTTGTTCGCTGATTATCTTGTCAATAACAGGGAACGCGTTTTCATAGTGAGTGCGCTGTGTGAACAACAGTTTGTACGATTACAAAATCATATTAATGATAGTTCGGTGAAAATGCGGAATTAAGCATTGACAATGCAAAACTATTTGCATTATGGAGAAGATGTATCCTTCTTTCAAATTCAGAGGAATCCATAATCAAATAGTGAGAAAGCAGGATGATCATCTCACTACTTAGACAATTAGGCAGAAAATTACCAACAGAAAACCAAACTGATCCTGTGCACCAGAACCTAACAGAATTTCATGGTGCCACCGCTTTATATTTCAGCCACTCCTACGTACTATGTGGGTAATGTTGTTACCCCAACAAAGATGTCATCTTCTGTATTCACAAAAGTGCCGGTGTTTCATTCCCAAGGGCTGTATACTATCAAGGGAATTAAGGTCCATTATGAAGACACCCCTTCTGCCTAAAGGGACATCCACGGGATGGCATCATTCATCCCACGTTCATCACTACGAAGGCGATAGACCCACTTTTGTTCACATTTAAACAGAAATTTCGCCGTATCAGTAACTGACGGTGGAATCCATGGTTGGTCCAAAACTGTCCACATGATGTCGGTGGGCTGATGACCCACCTGCAGAAAATGGTTTGTCAGTTTGGTAGCTTGTTTACAGCACCGGATAGAACTTTTATGTTCAGAAATTCTGAACTTTACCTTTCTGGTGGTCATCCCCACGTAATTTAATTTACAGGGACATGTTATTAAATAGACCAAGTTGGAGCTGTTGCAGTTGGTAAACCGTTTTAATTGCCAAGGTCTATCTGTGCCTATGTCTATGGATAATGTTCTTGTCGTTTGTGGACATGCCGTCTATATACCTTCTCCATACTCTCAGACACCGAAGATGGGGATTAGTGTCTGCGAGTACGTGTGTTTGTTCGAAGGTATGTACACTAATCCCCATCTTCGGTGTCTGCGAGTATGGAGAAGGTATATAGACGATATTTTTGTCGTGTGGCGGGGGACGGAAGAGGAACTCCGTCAGTTTCACACTTGGCTAAACGAAAGAAACTTATTTCTGAAGTTTACCATGGAGTTGGACAGACACAAACTAGCATTCCTGGATTTGTTAATCTCTGCATCGGGAGGGGGGTTACAGTCGGAGCTATACCGAAAGCCAATGGCTAGGAATTCCCTGTTAAGCTACGACAGCTTTCATCCAAAGGCGCTGAGGGACAATCTGCCCTTTGGGCAATTCCTCCGCATTCAGAGGAATTGTTCCACTAAAACGGCCTTCGCCCTACACTCCCAAGCTTTGGAAAGAAATCTGCATGAGAAGAAATACCCTAAACATCTTATAAAAAAATCCAAAAAACGTGCAGCTAACAATAACAGGCAATGTCTTTTGGAACCAACACCTCCAAAGAGCTCACAAGAAAGAATGACTTGTGTGAATACATTTAGTACACTCTCAAACCAAGTCCAAAAAATTGTGAGGAGGAATTGGAAAATCCTTAGGACTGGGAGTGATCCTATACCTCCCCCTTTGTTTGCCTTTCGGAGAGGCCAAAATCTGAGGGACCAATTGGTCCATACAAGGCCCAAAACCATGATTCCTCGAGCTGTCGGCACCCTCTGGGACATGCCTGCAGTCACCGGACACCATCCCTGCGGGGGCTGTGCGGCATGTCCACAAACGACAAGAACATTATCCATAGACATAGGCACAGATAGACCTTGGCAATTAAAACGGTTTACCAACTGCAACAGCTCCAACTTGGTCTATTTAATAACATGTCCCTGTAAATTAAATTACGTGGGGATGACCACCAGAAAGGTAAAGTTCAGAATTTCTGAACATAAAAGTTCTATCCGGTGCTGTAAACAAGCTACCAAACTGACAAACCATTTTCTGCAGGTGGGTCATCAGCCCACCGACATCATGTGGACAGTTTTGGACCAACCATGGATTCCACCGTCAGTTACTGATACGGCGAAATTTCTGTTTAAATGTGAACAAAAGTGGGTCTATCGCCTTCGTAGTGATGAACGTGGGCTGAATGATGCCATCCCGTGGATGTCCCTTTAGGCAGAAGGGGTGTCTTCATAATGGACCTTAATTCCCTTGATAGTATACAGCCCTTGGGATTGAAACACCAGCACTTTTGTGAATACAGAAGATGACATCTTTGTTGGGGTAACAACATTACCCACATAGTACGTAGGAGTGGCTGTAATATAAAGCGATGGCACCATGAAATTCTGTTAGGTTCTGGTGCACAGGATCAGTTTGGTTTTCTGTTGGTAATTTTCTGCCTAATTGTCTAAGTAGTGAGATGATCATCCTGCTTTCTCACTATTTGATTATGGATTCCTCTGAATTTGAAAGAAGGATACATCTTCTCCATAATGCAAATAGTTTTGCATTGTCAATGCTTAATTCCGCATTTTCACCGAACTATCATTAATATGATTTTGTAATCGTACAAACTGTTGTTCACACAGCGCACTCACTATGAAAACGCGTTCCCTGTTATTGACAAGATAATCAGCGAACAAAATCACGCTATAATTTGGCGGGGCGTCTCGGCAGACTCTGTCATGGGACAGAGAGTATTCGGGAACTACATTTCCCAATAACGAGAGCGCACCAAGCAGCGAGTAGGCGCATGATGTCATCACGCGCAGGGGGCGTCGGACATTGATGCGCAGTGAATGCGGAAGCGAGAAAGGTTTATCTGCCTCGCCGGTGCACCGAGTCGGTTCCTCCCTACGATAGAGTTTAGAGGGACGACCGGTGCACCGACGGAGAGGTAAGACGGCGGGGATGTATGCGCATGAGTGAGAAAGGCTGTGTTCCGTTTTTTACATGCAATATTGCCCGCGTAACATTCTGGCATTGTAGTTAAGTGTGGATGCATGCTTACACTTGCTGGAAACAGTGATGACTTTAGATAGCGCTGTCATCAACTCATAACTACCCTTCATTAACTGTGGCTTACTAACCAGGTGCTGTTCCACGGCGCTGGTAGGAATGTGATGCTTGATGTGGAGCATGCTAAGATCGATTAGTTTAGGAATACATTTAGATGTGGATACATCTTTTGATTTGTTGTTTATTTTTAGTGCGGTGCATCCATTTACCTGAGCTCGTGCCAGGTGAGGTGGAGTGGTTCCTTCTCATCAAGTGGGTGAGTGAACCGTAATCTACAAATTTGCTGAATTGGTGATTTGTGACTAAGTTTGTTAGTCTGAGTGCTTGGCAATGGTAGCCTATGTCTAGCACATAATAATGGCACGCAAAGTGCACGTTATTTTCGAATGCAATCATGACTCTGTACCCTTATACTATAATTTCTCCCCTACTTTTAGGATGAGAGGATGTTGATACATACACTTTCAGGTGATATGGTTTTTGTTATTTTTTATCTTCTCTAGCAGTAGCATTAATGGTCCCGAGGAAGCAGCAGGAGATCACTAGACTCCGGGTGTCTGCAGAAACATGTCGACCTTTCATCTTTAGTGGCTATTTGTTAAAGCACTATTGCACTGTTTTTATTGATTTAGTAGTGTGAGGGTGTTTATTAAATTGTTTTCCCGACCACTACCTAATTTTAGAGCATCTTTCTTTCACTTTCACAAACACATTTTTTTCTCACGCACTGCTATTTTTAGTTCCCATCTAGACACGCTTTTTCTGATTCACATCTGTAAATATCGTTGTGGTTTTTCCTGTGCCTGGTTTAGTCATCCACCAGCAGAGGTTTTTTAACCGCTAATGTGACAGAAATTATGCACCAGAGATCCCAGATGATGAAGGGCGGTCTCGATGGTGGACTGATGGGAACTCGCATAGTTTAGTAACTATTTCCTGTATATCTGTATTTGGGTACGTGGTTGCTTGTTTTCTGACTCTCTGTTAATTTTAGGTTGGTGTCACTTCGATACAGGGGGCTTAACAGTGGGGTCTATAAACTTTCCCCTGGGACCTTCTTTGTGTGTAACACACCAAACATTGTCACATAGGGTAATGCTGAGCGTGAAATGTCAAGTGACTAATTGCCCCCCTTCCTGGCATCATGAGACAGGTGCCCGTAGTGATGACTGTGCCATCCCAGTGTTGACGTGCTTGGCTACATCTCAACATCTGCATGATGCTACTCCAGTGACAAGTGTTAAGGTCATGTGTAGCACATAGTGCACCATCACACATGACATGTGTAGACAGGTCTGCACACATCAATTGGGCAACAGGATCGGACGCCCTGTCCTATTTCACTGCCTGCCACACGTAGGGACTGTACATGTATGAATGAAATGATAATAACGTGTTACACATCCTTGTTAGAACAGTACCCCTACATCCCTGCCATGTGTGCACCTCGTATCACTATTGTAATGGTGGCATACGTGAGCGTGTGAAAAGCACCGTACCCCTGCATTCACAAATGCTTGAGAAATCAAGCCTGTGAAAAGCAGCATACCCCGACATTACAGCGCTTGTGTGTGCATCGTTTCACCAATGTAATCGTGCCATACGCGAGCGAAGCGTATCCCGACAATAGATGCGTGTGTGCGCATCGTTTCACCAATGTAATCGTGCCATACACGAGCGAAGCATATCCCGACAATAGATGCGTATGAATGCATCGTTTTAACAATGTAATCGTACCATACGCAATTGAAGCGTGCCCCGACATTACATCGCCTGTGCGTGCATCGTTTCACCAAAGTAATCGTGCCATACGCGAGTGAAGCGTACCCCGACAATAGATGCGTGTGTGCGCATCATTTCACCAATGGAATCGTGCCATACGCGAGCGAAGCGTATCCCAACAATAGATGGGTTTGTGCGCACCGTTTCACCAATGTAATCGTGCCATACGCGAGCGAAGTGTACCCTGACATTACAGCGCGTGTGCACATCGTTTCACCAATGTAATCATGCCATACGCGAGCGAAGCGTACCCCGACAATAGGTGCGCGTGTGCGCATCGTTCCACCAATGTAATCGTGCCATATGCGAGCGAGCGTACCCTGACAATTGATGCGTGTGTGCGCATCGTTTCATCAATGTAATCGTGCTATACGCGAGCGAAGCGTACCCCGACATTACGTGCATGTGTGCGCATCGTATCACTATCACAAAAAAATACTTATGGGACACAAAGGGGACGTCTTGTAGGCCCTGAATGCAGGCTGGTTGTCATGGATACTGAGATTTGAGTGCGTGCTACAGGTGTCCTGCAAAAGTCAGTTGGCCAAAAATAAACAATGTTGCAAACTTTGGGTGGAGCTGAAGCTCAAATTTTGAACCATGCCAATGTGCGTCAGGGCCTTATGTTTAAAGGGATTGGATGAAACGTAGGATGCAAAGGAATATGGCCTATCACACTGTACACCTGAGACTGAAAGCCCCTCAGCAGCACTGATTTAAGGCTGCATGTGGCTGTGAGAGAGCACTTGCCTGCATAACATTGGAGTGGAATACACTGCTGCTGTCTGTACATTCCCTGGACTCTCATGTCGCGTACCATGGAGAGGGCACCATCTTTCAGTGATGAGGAAAACCAGGCCCTGCTGGATGCCCTCCTACCACAGTACAGCAAGCTGTTTGGGAGACCAGGGGAGCAGGTGAGTGCTGACTGCAACAGCTTTGACTGTGCAGCTCTTGTGTGAGTCTCACAACAGGCATTGTGTATTGGTGGGACAGACATGCAATGTGGTTTTGAGAGAGTCCCGGGGGGTGTACATGGTGGTGTCTCTCATGCAGAGCATGATGTAGTTCAAGTGTGATCACTCATCACTTGCATTATGCTAACTGTGGCATTACATGCATACTCAAAGACACAATCTGCTGTGACACACCTTGCTGGTTTTATTTCCCCATTTCACTGAGGTGTAACAGTGTTCCCCCCGGAGTGACAGCTAAATTACTCACTGATGTTTATGACTTTTGGGAACCTGTGTTGATATTGTATAAATGCTGTGTTTAACCACTTGGATGCTAAGGGTACCTGATGATCTTCCATGTAATTTCCATTGAAACCAATGGAAACTCCATTACGAGCTGGGCTCGTCATGAGCGTCGAAGGGGTTAAAGAGATGGACATTGAAGACTGTGCATGTTCCTTGTCACCTGGGCGAGTGTGTATGTGATGTTTTGCACCACAGCAGCATGGCGTTTGCAGCAGCTCCATCCATCTGATGTGACAAGTATGCAGTGTTGTGTGCCTGACTTGCACAGTTAGCCCAACACATGTGGCACCTCTTTGTGAAGTGGCACATGTGCAAAGTGAGGGTTGTATACACAGTGGACACTGACAGGCGAGTGATCTGTGCCAGGATTTGCATTTGTGGTCTGCTGAGGGTTCTTAAGTGGAGTGTGTTATATGATTGCTTGTCACGTGCTGTCCCACACCCTGCAGTTGCATGTGTTGTACAGTGTGTGCCATGATCAGTGAGTGTGTTGCACCCCTTATGCCATCTGTTGCCTTTCAAAGACATGTAATGCATTGGGCTTTGCCCACAGGCCAAATTCTCATGGACAATGATGCAAGTCCTGTCACCATCCTATGCCCTGTTCACATCATTAATGTTTGTGCAAATGTGTGTCTCTGGGACATGTAGCCGGTGTAGTGATGTACTTTCACTTTGTCTTCCTGACAGGTAACTGCCTACGAGAAGGGGGACATCTGGTTGGACGTTGTCCCGGCTGTGAGGTCTGTGGGGGTCCGTCGCCGGCGGCTGCGCAGTGTGCAGAAGAGGTGGCAGGACATCAGGTGCTGGACAGGGCATATCGCCCGGGTCCAGCTGCAGCTGTCACCTCCCAGCCGGCATGGTGGAAGCCGTCACCTCACCCCCCAGATGCACCGGCTCCTGGAACTGGTCTTTCCAGACCTCCATAGGCAGTTGCAGGAGAGACAGCAGCAAGGAGGGGGTTTGTACATGGCTGTTTGTAGCGTTGTGTGTCAGCTGCTACTTGAGGTGCTCTGCAGCATGCAAACACACCTACTGTTGGGGTGTCTGGTCAGACAGGTTCAATGTGCAGTGTATTTTTTAGTACCCATATTCTGAGGGTGCTTTTTTCATCCCTTCCCCTCCTTCACATGTGTCCCCTGGTCTGTGTGTATTGAAAGTTGCACAAGTTCACCTAGGCTGCAGGGTATTTAGACTGCACATTGATTAGCTCTTTATGTGGGAGGGTGGTCTGTGCCATGTTTTTGGGACCTTGCCTGTGCCATGACCTGTGCACTGTGTTAGCCCTTCACATTTGTTTGCACTAATGACAAGTCTCAACATAAGGGTGTGAGCTTCCAACGGCACAGCCTTGCAGCATGCATGACCCATGTTGTGTAGTCAGACATGATATACATTATTTGGGAGATATGCATTGTGCCATGAAGGTTCTTAATGTAACAGTCAGCTCATTCCTGAACCACGGATCAATGTACCCACCACAGTCCCCTGCGACACCCTGGCCTCTTATTCATGTGTGTCATCCAACACTGTGCCCATTCTATGTGGGTTCAGCATGGGTCTGCCTCAGTGGATTGGTCCCTGTCATAGTTTGTATTTATCCTGTGTCTGCTACATGTTCCCACTAGACATGGATACAAAATTTGGCTTGTGCATACTCACACTGAGCAGTGCCTGTGTGCCTATTCACAACAATCTGTTGTTGGTTGTTTGTGACTAATATGTATTGGCAGCCCCACAAGGTGAGCTTGGTTTACCTTTAAAAATGTTGCTGCACAGTTTTTGTTACCCCGATTCTGAGTTCTCACTTCTTGAGCTGTATCTATCACATTGACTGAGGGACGGGTGTGTTGTGCAGGAGAAGTCTAATGGGCCTACCTGATTTGGCCTTGGCAGTTGTGACCTGTGTGTGAGAATTGGCTTGTCGATGTTTCACCATGCCCTTCCCCTGTGATGGTGGACAGTGCTTTCATTTGGGGAAAGACAGCCTATGTCATTTGTTTCAAGACATCATTGTGCCTAATTAATTTTTGCCACATGTATGTAGTTCTGGTGCAACGCAGTTTTGTCTTTTGCCTGGGGATAAGGGTGTGTCCACAATGCGCAATGATTTTGTTTGTCACAATTGCAGGCCCATTAGCTGTAGCATTGTCCTAATTTGGGACATGTGGGCCACTTCACATGACAGCCAGTGGGTCTTATGTGCTACCAACTGTATGTTCAGCTACTAGATGCCCCTGTGTGGACTCACATATTTCAAGTTGTCTCGCATTGATGGAAGTACCTTGGCACTCACAAGACTTTTTAAATGGTGTTTCTGTTTAGAAAGTGTTGATATGACAAGTTGTGTGGGTAATACTTATGTGCAATTCAGAAAAGGGGGTGGTGATAGACAGAGCATCTGAATTAAGCAGAACACTCATACCCAGTCAAAAGATCAGGGCTTGATCCATCACCGTTTTTTAGCTCACTGCACCATCCCAGTTCAGAACCTGGCTACATGCAAATTAGTCTGTCCCTGGCCCAGTGCATCATGGGAAAAGGGCAGACCAAACTACCAAGCCAATTCTTTACTGGAAAGGAAACAAGCTTCCGGGGACCGGTTTCTGGCATTGCAGCCGTCTGCATGCATGATAGTTGTCTCACAAGGAAGTGAACACAAAAATACATGTCCAAATTTTTTGACGAAGCAGGCATCTTTTGAAGTAGGCCAGTGTTAGTGATCAATGCTGTGCCTTGATCTCCATATACATGTCCCCACTGTGGTCTTGAGATCTTGAGACTCCTTTGTTGTCAATTGTGCAAACTAATGTGTGCCAAGCCATCAAGACATCAGTTAGACCATGTATATGGCCAATGTGCTACACCATTTTATTGTAACAGTATTTCATGTTAAAGTGTGCCAGCTGTTTCAATGGATGTGTATATGTGTTTTTGTGATCATTTCCTTGTGAGTCAGATTTCATGCAGGCACATACGTGTTTGCTTCACAAGATGGAGAATTAACCCATTAAATACAAGTTGAATGTGTGGAGTATGGTGAGTCCCAAGAAGCCAACTATTCTTGACATTATTTTTCCCCCAGAAGTAGTGACAGGGCTCTGAGTGTGGTGTCACCTTGGGGAGTGTGGTGTGTAACTTTGCCTTGCGGGGCAACAGTACTGTTCATTTCTTTTTTGACTTGAAGCGGCATTAGTTCTTGGTATAGATCTGCTCTCCTGTGACAAAACAGGAGTTTCTCTGTGTAATTCTCATTGAAGTTGTGGCCGGTGTGTTCTTTGGATCCTTGTGTCCAAGTATCATTGAGTTAATACCAACATGTTCAGTATTATTCTCAAATACTTGCAGAGCTATCTGGCTGTTACTCATGATGCCTGCCATGATTTGCAGTGTGACCTACTGATTTTGTGCTCATGTGTCAGATGTGTACAAGTGACTGATGCATTTTTGTTTTTTCAACTTGCCCACAGCATCATCAACAGACACAGGAGGAGACATGAGCACGGACCAAGAGGAGGGACTCAGCAGCAGTGCCACCACAGCAGAGGAGTTAGAGGAAGAGAGTGGCACGGAGGGTGGGGGGAGTCAGCTGGTCGGACCTTTTGAAGGCACCACCACCTACCATGTAGACGGATCGGCTTCTGACTCCCAGGAGGAGGGGGAATACGCGGCAGGCACGCAGCCATAGACACCAGCAGCAAAACTCAGAGCCCTCTACCTCCACGCCCATTGTGTCCCCAGGTGCAGGTGGAGGTCTGGCGGAACTGGCAGCAGTGTGCAGCGCTGAATTTATTTCCACCTTTGGAGCTGCACAAGCCACTGAGGAGGATTCCTCCCCCCCCTGCACCCACAACACCTACCCTTCCCTCTCCTGTCCCTGCGGTGCCGGTCCTTGAGCCAGATGATGCCCCACACGGGTCCACAACCCGTTAGCTCCATTCTGTGCAGGCAAGTTTGGCGGCGACAACCTCCCCAACGTCCCCAACACAAACTTTTATGTGGATTGGCCATTGACCTTCTTGGAGCTTGGACTCATTTTTCCAAAAAGTTTACTTTGTGGCTGAATAAAGCATTTTATTTTTCCTTCTGAACTATTGCATTTCAGGTACTTGCTTTAGGTGCAGAGGGCCTAGGAGTTGGTATCATGGTAATGTTATGGGTGTCAGACACATGTCTATTTTATGATGTTAATGAGGTGGATCATGGTATGTATGTGTCATCACAATGTCTCAGCAAGTTATCATTGGTTGTGTGTGTCCAGTTTGGCTACAGACATTGTCCCAAGGAGTGTTCCTTCCTCTGTGACACCTGAGATCTTCAGTACAGACATTTGCACAATTGTTGTGCATACATGTGTGCAGATTTCATATTTACTTGATGGTTCCCTTCAGCAATGGCCATGCCTGCTCACAGATGACTACTGCTCATTCGTCGGTGGCATCCATGCAACTCACGGTACTTGTATTTTGAGTGTGTACTAATGCCTTCATGGGCACATTCACCGTTTTCCCCACTATACAGGTGTGTAATCCCAGCCTACCCCTATGTAGGAAATTGTTCTGCAGGGTATTTGTGCACATGACTCACAATGTTGTGCATTGTATCTAAGGGGTTTCTAGCCTATTCTGTCCATGAGAGAGTACAAGTTGGTGGTGTGACCACCAGCTGGACATTCACATCAGCCCAGGGATGTACATGACAGTGTGTGTTCCCTTTCACTCTCTTAGTTTGTTGGGCTGTTACATGACTATACACTATTGTGTCATGATGGTAAGGTGTGTAGGTTGCCTGCAACCTCCATGGTTGGATATGCATGTGGAATGTGACATTACACCCACATGTGGTGTGTCACGCAGTGTGTGACAGAAATCCATCCACCGAGGAGTGGGACACTGCTGTTAGTGATGTATTGCTATGGCACTATCAGTAAACTCATAAGTTAGGGATGTTAACATACCGCCATGTATTTGTGGATTGATGATGATAATGCCCCCACCCAATAAATGAGCACTGCTGGGAGTCCTCTGCACCCACCCCTCCTATGTCTGGGCACTGCTGGGAGTCTTCTGCACCCACCCCTATACTGTTGGGCACTGCTCAGAGTCATATGCACCCACCCCTCATATGTCTGGGCACTGCTGGGAGTCCTCTGCACCCACCCCTCTTATGTCTGGCCACTTGTGGGAGTCATATGCACCCACCCCACTTATGTCTGGGCACTGATGGGAGTCCTCTGTACCCACACCTATACTGTTGGGCACTGCTGGGAGTCATGTGCACCCACCCCTAATATGTCTGGGCACTGCTGGGAGTCATCTGCACCCACCCCTCTTATGTATGGGCACTGCTGGGAGTCCTCTGCACCCACCCCTCTTATGTCTGGACACTGCTGGGAGTCCTCTGCACCCACCCCTCTTATGTCTGGGCACTGCTGGGAGTCCTCTGCACCCACCCCTATTATGTCTGGGCACTGCTGGGAGTCCTCTGCACCCACCCCTATACTGTTGGACACTGCTGGGAGTCCTCTGCACCCACCCCTCTTATGCCTGGGCACTGATGGGAGTCCTCGGCACCCACCCCTCCTATGTCTGGGCACTGCTGGGAGTCCTCTGCACCCACCCCTCTTATGTTTGGGCAGTGCTGGAAGTCCTCTGCACCCTCCCCTCATATGTCTGGCCACTGCTGGGAGTCATTAGCACCCACCCCTCCTATGTCCGGGCACTCCTGGGAGTCCTCTGAACACACCCATATACTGTTGGACACTGCTGGGAGTCCTCTGCACCCACCCCTCTTATGTCTGGTCACTGCTGGGAGTCCTGTGCACCCACCCCTTTTATGTCCGGGTACTGCTAGGAGTCTTCTGTACTCCCCCCTCATATGTCTGGGCACTGCTGGGAGACCTCTGCACCCACCCCTTGTATGTCTGGGCACTGCTGGGAGTCCTCTGCGCCCACCCCTATACTGTTGGACACTGCTAGGAGTCCTCTGCACCCACCTCTCCTATGTCTGGGCACTGCTGGGAGTCCTCTGCACCCACCCCTCTTATGTCTGGGCACTGCTGGGAGTCCTCTGCACCCACCCCTCTTATGTGTGGGCACTGCTGGGAGTCCTCTGCACCCACCCCTCTTATGTCTGGACACTGCTGGGAGTCCTCTGCACTCATCCCTCTTATGTCTGGGCACTGCTGGGAGTCATCTGCACCCACCCCTCATGTGTATGGCCACTGCTGGGAGTCATATGCACCCACCCCTCCTATGTCTGGGCACTGCTGGTAGTCCTCTGCACCCACCCCTATGCTGTTGGGCACTGCTGGAAGTCCTCATCCTCGGACATTCCCCCTCCACCTGGGACGATTCCTGGTGGCCCACAGCACTGGGCTCCGCACCTACTCCCACTGACCACGCACGTAACCTGGGATTCATCCTGGACTCCTCCCTCTCGATGACCAAGCAAGTCAACACCGTCTCATCAACCTGCTTCAACACCCTACGCATGCTCCGGAAAATCTTCCGATGGTTCCCCACTGAAACCAGAAAGACCGTCATCCAGGCCCTCGTCACCAGCCGACTGGACTACGGAAACGCCCTCTATGCAGGAACCACAGCCAAACTACAGAAAGGACTCCAGCGCATACAGAACGCTTCTGCCCGACTCATCCTCGACATCCCCCGTCACAGCCACATATCCGCCCACCTGAGAAACCTGCACTGGCTCCCCATCAGCAAGAGGCTCACATTCAGGCTCCTCACCCACACACACAAAGCGCTCCACGACAAAGGACCCGAATACCTCAACAACCCCCTCTCGGTCTACACTCTCATTCGCCAGCTCCGATCAGCTGGCCTCGCCCTCGCCGCTGTCTCACGGATCCTCAGAACCACCGCCGGAGGAAGATCGTTCTCCTACCTGGCCGCCAAGACATGGAACTCACTCCCCACACACCTACGAATGATCCAGGACCACCTCACCTTCAGGAAACACCTCAAGATCTGGCTATTAGAGCAGTGACTGCACCCCTCCCCTTAGCACCTTGAGACCCTCACGGGTGAGTAGCGTGCTCTATAAATGTTTTGATTGATTAATTGATATCCACCCACTACTCATATGTGAGGCACCGTACCCCAACATTCCTGCCATGTGTGCGGCTCGTATCACTATTGCAATAGTGATATACGTGTGCGTGTGACACACCGTATCACAACATTCATGGCGTGCGTGCGGCTCGTATCACTATTGCAATGGTGATATAGGCGTGCGTGTGACGCACCGTACCCCAACATTCATGGCGTTCATGCGGCTCATATCACTATTGCAATGGTGATGTACGTGAACGTGTGACGCACCGTACATGTACACTTCCGTTGTTGCGGTACGTTGTACTCACCATCTGCGCCGTCGTCGGTTTCTGTGCACCAGGTCATAGGCGTACAGGACTGGGATGACACGGACGATGGGGTTCATGGCATGTATGTCACGTACCGGGTTGCGGTTGGAGCTGGACTCAGGTCCTGTAGAAAAAGTGTCGTACGGAGTGTCGAATAGACAAATCATACCTGCTGGGACAGAAACTGCTGCCTATTTACGTACGGACGTCGCGTACAGCGTGAACCAGATGCAAAACGTATGTTTTTTTGATATGTACGGAGTTTGGTTACGACTCTTACGGGATGTGCTTTGGGTTAGGATCGTACTTGACCGTAAGTACGGGGGACGTTGCAGGGTACGATTCGTACGGGAAATACGCTCCGCACAGATATTCGGAGCGCATTTTCCCAGATCGGAATCGACCCCATAAGCATCAGAATAAACAAGAGAAGAAATATACATTTCTAGAACTCATTGAAAAGAAAAGCAAAGAACAAAAAGGAGGGAAAAAAAAGTAACTCATAATATTTTTTTAACACCAAATAAATGTCCCAGAGATGTCAGATAAATGAACCCTAGATTTTTTCTAGTTTCGGTGATGATTGGATCTCCCTCATTTTAGCTAATGCAGATTCCATATCATATGTTTCTTTGACCAGACCCCACCATTCCTAGACCGACGGTGGGCTCCTTGTAAGCATGGGCGTAAATTCGCAATCCGCGAACTCTAGCAAATTTGCCGAAAATCCGTCAATTCGCACGCGGCGGATTTTTTTGCTTGGTGATACAATATTGCGGTGCGCAGCGTGGCGCACGGCGTTCACTTTCCGTCATTCAGCGTTTGCCGAGTTGTTTTTCTTGATATTTTGCGAGTGCTGCGCCATGTTGGATCTTGCTGCGTGATCCCGCGGGAGTTGGCGCCCGCGAATACGTCATCGCGGCTTGCCACCTTACCTTGCACAGCACGCATCGCGAGAGTTCGCAATTGCGAACACGTAGGTGCGGCGGGCAGGAACAATCTCGCACTCGCGAAATAGAGATTTTGCAATTCTGCACAAGAAATCCACCAGCAAACAGCATAAACCTTCCGAAAATGATGATTTTTATCAGAATCACTCCTCAGGTTGATATTTGCCTGCACTTTTTTGTTGCAAGGAGTCCATTTTTCGGGGGGGGGAGAGGAAGGAAGTGCCCCACAGTCTCCAACTTCCTGTTCCTGTCCAGCAGGCTCCTCCCAGTGCTTTCTTCATGTGCTGGTCACTTTCATTTGGACCTTGACCTGGAAGGATTACTTTTTGTGGGTGCTGCTGGATATTTGGATTTGAGGCCTTTTTGACTTTCTTTGGATCACTTTTGGATTAGAAATCAACTTTCACAAGTAAGTTTGTTGGGGCATTACAGTTGCTGCAACTACAATTTTTGAACTTTTTCAGAACATTAAATAAAATATATTGTGGGTAGCCACAGTATCCAGTAGGACCAGGGTTGGTTATGGGTGCATTATACAACTGTTTTGTTGAATTTAAACATCATTGAGGCCATGGATGGGCTGGGATTGTGCTGAATTTTGTGCTTTTTGTCATTTTTTTGGGGCTGCTGGTGGGGCCTTTTGCCCAGGGGTAGTGGGTGGTGCATGGACTGAGTCTGCCTGTGGGGTCTCACTCTCTTTAATGTAAACATCCTGGATGGCATTGGATTGTGGTGATTTTTGTGTGTTTTTCGTTTTTTTTGGGGTGCTACTGTTGATTTGGACTGGCCATATGGGTGGTGGTGGTGGCCATCTTGAGTGCTGGTACAGGCAACATGTGCTTGGGGTGCAAGGGGCCATTTTGAAGAGAGGCAGTGTCTGAGGCCTGCACTTATTTTGCCTAGCTTTCATCCATTATGCCCAGGGGTAGTGAGTGGTGCATGGGCCTAGTCTTTCTGTGGGGTGTCTTCTTGAATTTAAACACCATTGAGGCCATGGATGGGCTGGGATTGTGCTGAATTTTGTGTTTTTTGTCGTTTTTTTGGGGCTGCTGGTGGGGCCTTTTGCCCAGGGGTAGTGAGTGGTGCATGGGCCTAGTCTTTCTGTGGGGTGTCTTCTTGGATTTAAACACCATTGAGGCCATGGATGGGCTGGGATTGTGCTGAATTTTGTGTTTTTTGTTGTTTTTTTGGGGCTGCTGGTGGGGCCTTTTGCCCAGGGGTAGTGGGTGGTGCATGGACTGAGTCTGCCTGTGGGGTCTCACTCTCTTTAATGTAAACATCCTGGATGGCATTGGATTGTGGTGATTTTTGTGTGTTTTTCGTTTTTTTGGGGGTGCTACTGTTGATTTGGACTGGCCATGTGGGTGGTGGTGGTGGCCATCTTGAGTGCTGGTACAGGCAACATGTGCTTGGGGTGCAAGGGGCCATTTTGAAGAGAGGCAGTGTCTGAGGCCTACACTTATTTTGCCTAGCTTTCATCCATTATGCCCAGGGGTAGTGAGTGGTGCATGGGCCTAGTCTTTCTGTGGGGTGTCTTCTTGGATTTAAACACCATTGAGGCCATGGATGGGCTGGGATTGTGCTGAATTTTGTGTTTTTTGTCGTTTTTTGGGGGCTGCTGGTGGGGCCTTTTGCCCAGGGGTAGTGAGTGGTGCATGGGCCTAGTCTTTCTGTGGGGTGTCTTCTTGGATTTAAACACCATTGAGGCCATGGATGGGCTGGGATTGTGCTGAATTTTGTGTTTTTTGTCGTTTTTTTGGGGCTGCTGGTGGGGCCTTTTGCCCAGGGGTAGTGGGTGGTGCATGGGCCTAGTCTTTCTGTGGGGTGTCTTCTTGGATTTAAACACCATTGAGGCCATGGATGGGCCGGGATTGTGCTGACATTTGTGTTTTTGTCGTTTTTTTAGGGCTGCTGGTGGGGCCTTTTGCCCAGGGGTAGTGGGTGGTGCATGGACTGAGTCTGCCTGTGGGGTCTCAGTCTCTTTAATGTAAACATCCTGGATGGCATTGGATTGTGGTGATTTTTGTGTGTTTTTCGTTTTTTTGGGGGTGCTACTGGTGATTTGGACTGGCCATGTGGGTGGTGGTGGTGGCCATCTTGAGTGCTGGTACAGGCAACTTGTGCTTGGGGTGCAAGGGGCCATTTTGAAGAGAGGCAGTGTCTGAGGCCTACACTTATTTTGCCTAGCTTTCATCCATTATGCCCAGGGGTAGTGAGTGGTGAATGGGCCTAGTCTTTCTGTGGGGTGTCTTCTTGGATTTAAACACCATTGAGGCCATGGATGGGCTGGGATTGTGCTAAATTTTGTGTTTTTTGTCGTTTTTTTGGGGCTGCTGGTGGGGCCTTTTGCCCAGGGGTAGTGAGTGGTGCATGGGCCTAGTCTTTCTGTGTGTTGTCTTCTGGAATTTAAACACCATTGAGGCCATGGATGGGCTGGGATTGTGCTGATTTTTGTGTGTTTTTTTGACTTTTTGGGGTGTATAACTGATGTTCCTCTGTCTTCCATTGCTTGTAGGTGCACAAGAGAACCACCAGTGCCAGGAAGAAGTCCTGCTGCGGTGTGTGCAGCACAACGTCACGTGTGGCCACAGACAACTCTGCAACTTGTGCAACTGCGGCCTGCTGTTCAGAGTGACATCTGAAGAAGATGGCCCCAAAAAAAGTTGCCCGTAGCTCCTCTAGCAAGAAAGTTGCCAGTAAGGAGCAGAAGAAGCAAGTGGCGCCACTTGCCAAGGAGACTGGTGTGATGACGACCGCCACATTTTTTGGGGAAAAAAAAAGTACGCCTGCTGCAGCAGCGGGGTCTGCTGGGGACCAAGCTGGGAGCAGCACCTCCGCTCCATTGGGCTCAGTGCCACCACCACCACGCCAACTTAGGTCCAAGCCCTTGAGTGCTGCAGAGGCAGCCAGTATAGTTGTTCAATCACCATCGACCAGTGATGTTGGCTCATCGCAAGAAAGTAGCAGCAATGTCCCTCAAGAATCAACACAGGTTGTTGTAACTCATCTGACAAGTGTTGAACAACCACAGCCGCAACAACAATCACATGTGCAAGTAGTACAAGCCCAAGTACATGTGGAAGGAGAGGCGGCGCAAGGAGAGGAGCAAGCAGAGGTGCATGGAGGGGCACAACAAGTGGGCACAATAGTTGTTCCTCCAGAAGTAGGGGCACATCTGGAAATCGACAATCAAGCCGAGGTATCATTCAAGGAAGCCACAACTCCTGATGATCATTCATTGTCGTCCACATCCCGAGCAAGGAAAAGATCAAGGGTGTTGGTGTCTACATCTTCTTCAAGCCCACCTCCTTCTGATGATATGGATCTTACTTGGGAACCAGCACCACTGCCGTCTGAGAGTGAGGTTGAGGAGGCACACCATGATCTGACAAAGGTAGCTAAGCGTAAAAGGAAGGTCATCGAAACTCTCAAAGTTATGGAGTGTGATGACGCTCAACAAGAAGTGGCGTATACTCCTGCTGCTGAAGACTCTCACGACGACGACGCAGTCATCATCACTAACGTCACTGAAGCCCCAGCGGGCATGCAGCAAACAGACATTTTGACCCTAGCCCGACAAGCTGCTGAGCGTGATGATGAAGTCGACGAGGAGGCAATGGGAACACCAGAATCATTGATGTTAACTAGTACACCACAACGTACCGCTTCCATATTTCTTACTCGCCAGAAGGGACCTCCATCCACCTCGACCTCAATTAGTGGTGGTGAAAGTGCACAACATAGTAAAGTTCAGCAATACACATCCTCCACTTCATCTGGCATTAGCAGCACGGCCACCACCAGTATCGCCTCCTCCGGCCCCCACAGACATTTCAAGTCCGCAGTTTGGGACTTCTTTAGTGTTTCCACAAAAAGGGAAAACATAGCCATTTGTAGCATTTGTAAGCTTGCAGTTAGTCGTGGTAAGCTTGGTACGAACTATGGGACTGGAGGCCAGAGAGGTCATCTTGAGAGACAGCACGCTGTCCAATGGTTTGCACACCTAACGGAGATCAAGGAAGCCCGAATTGCAAGTCGAGAAAACGTTGATGTTTCATCTGATGATGAGGAGGAGGAAGAAGTGTCACACACTTCACTTATACCCAGTACCCCTGGGAGCCACACTAAGAGTGTGGGACATAGTAAGACACCAATGCGAAAAAGTTCATCAGCGAGCGTAACTGGGTCGAAGAAGTCATCATCATCATCCCGTAAAATGGTCCAGGGCAACATTAAAACACTGTTTTTTTCAGACACGCCATATGACCGCAACCACCCAATGGTGCGTCTGTATAACACTAAGCTGGCTAAAATGCTAGTGCTGGATCTTCTACCTTTTTCTTTTGTAGAAGGGGTTGGTTTTCTCGAATTAGTGGCAGCGCTCTGCCCTAAATGGAAGGTTCCTAGCCGGTACTATTTTGCCCGAGTTGTGGTTCCAGCACTACATGAAGATGTGCTGGAGGTGATTGGGGCAGCTTTGCAGAAGAGTGCTGTTCACACTATACATCTCACAACAGACATGTGGATCAGTGGCGCAGGCACTGATTACATGTGCATCACTGCACACTGGGTCTCTTTTTCAGGGGTTAAAGCAAAGCTAAACGCAGGTGCTGACCTGGACCAAGTTTTTAAAGCTGCTCGGAAACATGCAACACTAGCCATGTTTGGCTTGGAGAAACGTCATACAGCAGAAAACATTTTGAATGAGTTCAACACAAAGGTCTTTCACTGGCTGTTTCCAAAAAAACGCGGCATTGGTTATGTTTCCACGGATAATGGCGCCAATGTAGTTAAGGCCATGGAACTGGGTGACTATTTCAGAGTGCCGTGTTTGGCACACTGTATAAACTTGGTTGTTAAAAAATTCTTGGAGAAAGAAAGTCCAGCATGTCAGTTAGTGGTCACCTGCCGAAAAATGTGCAACCATTTCAGCCATTCTTTTAAGGCCCGGAAGCATCTGAGGAGCCTGCTACATGAACGTCGAATGCCAGTGAAAGCACTCATCCAGGAGGTGCCAACACGTTGGAACTCAACCTTCTACATGCTTGAGCGTCTGTATGAGCAGTTTACGGTACTCGATCAGTATTTCTTAACAATGGGTACAGCTGTGAAGGAGGACCTGAGGTTAAATGCGGCGCAATGGGAGCTAGTTAAAAGCCTGACAGACATGCTTCGTCCTTTTGAGTTCTTCACGCGTGCAGTCAGAAGGGAGGACTGTAATTTGGGAAAAGCTATCCCATTGTTGCGCATGCTGGAGCACAAACTGAAGGCAGTGTCTTCAAAGTTTCAAAACGATGAAGAAAAGCAAGAAGCTTTTGTTTTGGCGGAGAAATTATTAGAGCGTCTACGTGGCGATGAACGTCTTCAAAAGATCCACTCAGAACAGCATTACATTTGTGCTACTATTCTGCATCCACGCTACAAAAAGGCGCTGGCAGGCTCTGCATTATTTCCTTTTAGTGATGAAGATGCTACAAAGTACAAACGTTGGGTAGCCTGGTCAGCCATCAGGTTTGAAAGAGAATGGAAGCAAATTGAAGGAAAAGGCAGTACATCAGCATCAGCAGGCCATCCCCAGTCAGAAGACTCCACTTCTGCACCTGTGGCTGTGGCAAAAGTGACCTCTCAGCCGTTAAAGACAACGGCAACCGCATCATCTGCACCAGACACAACAGAAATATCGGGTGATGAAGAGGATTGGCTAGCTGAGATTGGTTATGGTTCTGAAAAGGTCCGAGCAAAAATTCAGCAAAGTGGAGGAAACGTGGAGAACTTTGAGTCGATGGTGCAGGACTATCTGAATGACTCAACAGAGGTCTATGTTAATGCTGACCCATTGGCGTATTGGCATGGGAAAAAAGAATTGTGGCCAGAGATCTCCCGCCTGGCTATACATTACTTGTCTTGCCCACTCGCAAGTGTGTCTTCTGAACGTGTTTTCAGTGCTGCTGGTGGCATTGTAACTTGCAAACGGACCCGCCTCTCGCCCAAAAATGTGGAGATATTGACAATGATCAAGATGAATGAGCACCTCATACCACCAGATTTCAATGTACCAGATCGCACGATGGAAGAAGACGAGGAGGACAGCAACTTAGATGAGGGAATTTCTTCTGTGTTAGGTGACACTGACCTACTCCTGCCTGATGATTTCGCAGAGTATGAGGATGAACTCTTCTTCCCTGACACCGAGGCCTGAAAATGAGCCAATGAATTCAGACATTTTTTTTTCTCGTACTTATTGACTTTTATTCCTGTGTTTCTGTCTTTCTTTGTTTTGCACAAGTTAATATAATTAAAACTTTAACCACCTGTACTTTTGCTTTTTGGCTGTTTGGGGGTCTTCTACTTGTTTTCGCCTGGGTTGACGGCTCTGGGGCCATTGCTGGGAAGGTCTAATACCGGATAAAACTGGTTTAAACAACATCCATGAGGAAAAAAGGTTTTGCCTTTTCTGATTTTTTGCTCAATGTAGCGTTTTCAGGGGCCTGTTTGGGGGCTTCCTGGTGTTTGTGGGTGGGTTTCGGGGTCTGGGAGCACTACTGGGTATGGATAGTTTAGATAGCAAGAGGTTTGAAGGAAATCCATGGAGGCAGAGGGGAGTTAGGGCCTAGCTGCAGAGCGCGCACTGAGTGATTTTGGAAATTTTCACAAAAGTGACAAAGTCCACATTTTTGTACTTTTGCTTTTTGGCTGTTTGGGGGTCTTCTACTTGTTTTCGCCTGGGTTGACGGCTCTGGGGCCATTGTTGGGAAGGTCTAATACCGGATAAAACTGGTTTAAACAACATCCATGAGGAAAAAAGGTTTTGCCTTTTCTGACTTTTCGCTCAATGTAGCGTTTTCAGGGGCCTGTTTGGGGGGCTTCCTGTTGTTTGTGGGTGGGTTTCGGGGTCTGGGAGCACTACTGGGTATGGATAGTTTAGATAGCAAGAGGTTTGAAGGAAATCCATGGAGGCAGAGGGGAGTTAGGGCCTAGCTGCAGAGCGCGCGCTGAGTGATTTTGGTAATTTTCACAAAAGTGACAAAGTCCAAATTTTTGTACTTTTGCTTTTTGGCTGTTTGGGGGTCTTCTACTTGTTTTCGCCTGGGTTGACGGCTCTGGGGCCATTGCTGGGAAGGTCTAATACCGGATAAAACTGGGTTAAACAACATCCATGAGGAAAAAAGGTTTTGCCTTTTCTGACTTTTCGCTCAATGTAGCGTTTTCAGGGGCCTGTTTGGGGGGCTTCCTGGTGGGTTTCGGGGTCTGGGAGCACTACTGGGTATGGATAGTTTAGATAGCAAGAGGTTTGAAGGAAATCCATGGAGGCAGAGGGGAGTTAGGGCCTAGCTGCAGAGCGCGCGCTGAGTGATTTTGGAAATTTTCACAAAAGTGACAAAGTCCACATTTTTGTACTTTTGCTTTTTGGCTGTTTGGGGGTCTTCTACTTGTTTTCGCCTGGGTTGACGGCTCTGGGGCCATTGCTGGGAAGGTCTAATACCGGATAAAACTGGTTTAAACAACATCCATGAGGAAAAAAGGTTTTGCCTTTTCTGACTTTTGCTCAATGTAGCGTTTTCAGGGGCCTGTTTGGGGGGCTTCCTGGTGTTTGTGGGTGGGTTTCGGGGTCTGGAAGCACTACTGGGTATGGATAGTTTAGATAGCAAGAGGTTTGAAGGAAATCCATGGAGGCAGAGGGGAGTTAGGGCCTAGCTGCAGAGCGCGCCCTGAGTGATTTTGGAAATTTTCACAAAAGTGACAAAGTCCACATTTTTGTACTTTTGCTTTTTGGCTGTTTGGGGGTCTTCTACTTGTTTTCGCCTGGGTTGACGGCTCTGGGGCCATTGCTGGGAAGGTCTAATACCGGATAAAACTGGTTTAAACAACATCCATGAGGAAAAAGGTTTTGGCGCTTTTTGTAACTTACGGTTCGTTAGGGTTAGCCCTAGCAGCAGGATTGCCTGTGTTTGGGTGTTCTTGATTTTTGCAACTGAGTTCTGGGGTTTTAGAGCACTCGTGGGAATGTGTAATTTTTGTTGCAAGCGATTTGAAGAAAATCCATGGTGGGAAAGGGGGGATCACTTACTCGGTGCGAGGCACTTACTGTTGAAAACATTTAGCCATTTACACTTAAAGGAAGAAAATGACACAGACTTAAGTTTCAGGAAAACTAACTTACTGTTAAACCACCACCCACCAGACTCTAAACCAGTAGTATGGTGGGAAAGGGGGGATTTGGCATAGTTAAAGAAAGCCTTTGCCACTATTCTTAACTTAGGGCTCGTTAGGGTTAGCAGTATTTCTATTGCATGTGTTTGGGTGGAGGGGCCTTCGAGTCTTGGAGCGATGCTGGCTATGGATACTTTTGCTTGCTTGCAAGTGGTTTGGAAATACAATCCACGGTGGGTAAGGTGGTATTTGGGCCTACTTTTACTTTCAAAGTACGTTTTGTCACCAGTTTTCTGCTAGGCCTCTTTTTTTGAGATCTGATTGGGGGTCTTCTACATTTTTGCGACTGGCTTTAGTAAGGGTCTGGGTGGGAGGCGGGAGCACTGCTGGGAAGGTCTAATTTTGTTCTAAAACACAGTTTACAGTACACCTAGCTTGAGGGGAAAGATCCGCTAAATTAATTTGCCCATACTTATTTATCCTTCAAAAGGTGACTCAGACAGAGTACGCACTTTCAAAAATATTGTACTGTCTATTTGGAAAATCTAAGTGTGACTTTTTGCACTACACAGCGCACACACATTGTATTTATTTATCAGTGGTGTTGTAATAGCACTTCCTATTTTTCATTCAATAATTACAGGCCGGGTTTCAGTCTGTGCAATGGGGAAAAAAGGATGGAGTGAGTCAGGCTTCACATTAGCGAGCCGCAATTCAGCATCCGCCGGGCAAGCAGTGGACAGGGTGTGTTCTGGTCACCAACATTGATGGATGAAGTGTCAGCTGGAATGGAGGAGTGCCGCTAATAAGAGGAATTGTTTGCTGCATGCAACTTAATTACCAAATTCAACAGGACAACTACAACAACATACAGATACAGTATCCATTGTTTTCTTCTATGAGTGTGACTCCATTTCTTGGATCTCTCTCTGCTTCTAAATTGATCCCTACAGCCATTCTATAGGTTTTACTTCGGCTAATTTTTAAACCTAATTTAATGTAAGAATAAGAAGTGTTTCTCTGAGTGCAGAGATAGGCAAGTGAACACGCTGCAGCCCTGTACTGTCGCATTCTAGTACTACTTACTTTTCAGTAACAATGCATGCAGTAGGGCATGCACTTCCTTTATGTCACTTAAAAAGATTTATGGTTAGCTTTGTACCCAAAGATTTCTTTATCTTGAATTATTGTTTGTCCATGCTGTGCTTTTTTTTTTTCTCTAAACAAAACCTACCCAAAAAGAAACCCCCATTCCCATCCATTTTCCAAACCCTAACCCTCTTCCCCCGGGCTGTGTGGTTTTGCTTGATGTGTGACTAAATGACATCAATAATTCCACAACAAGCTGGGGAGGATAAGGTCATAGCAACAGGCTGGTGAAGGAATCCGAGGATATATTCTAGACTTACTCAGCTTCAGTACTATTTCTTGTAGTAGTAGCCAATGTCAAAGAAATTCAACGCAAGTACTAGTTATACTTCCAATACTTTACCATTTGTTAGGCTCTGTGTGGCACTGTTCTAGTGTACTGTCACCTGCTATATTCTCTATCGTACCGTTGTAATGCTACAGTAAGGACAAACCAGGTTTCATTTTCTTTTTTTCCATAGGCATGCAACTGCCACTGTGTCACACCACTAGTACCACCGCAATGAGAACATTTCATCCGCCCAGGATTGCCAACCTTAATCGCCATTTCCCGTGGAGCCAGCCCTGGGCCTAGCCCTACTTTCAAACACAAATTACAGGTAAGATAAGCGTTTGGTGGGAGGTAGTATAATGGAGTATTAGGAATAGATGAGAGATTGACGGTAGTACTACTAAAGTCCTAGGACTCTTCAGGAAAACAAACTTACTGTTAAACCCCCACCCACCAGACTCAAAAGCAGTATAAAACAGGTATGGTCAGATAAAGTTTCAAAAAGTATATTTTTGTAGCCCTAACAAAATATTCTCCCGCAAGACCCTCCCTAACCCCAACGATTGTCCTTCAAAAGTCCCACAACCCAACTCCCAATTCCCACCCCCTAAAAGTCTCTAAAAAAGGGGCAAGGGACACTACACTATGGGAGTGTGCTGTTGACTTTAGCGGCCAGGGCATCATACTCCTTGCGGAGGGTGGCATGGTCGAAGCGGAGGCCCTCCACCAAGTTCTTGTAGGTATGGACCTCCTGCTCCAGGTAGGACACTCTTAGGCATAAGCGGCGCTGGCGTGCCTTGCAACTCCTGTGGGGGGCAGCTGCTGTTTTTGCTGCTTGGCGGTGGCGGTTGGCTTTGGTAGCCCGGCTCCGTACCGCTGGAGCACTGCGCTGGTGGCAGCCCGTGGGTGCACGGAGGAGGATGCAGCTGTACCAGTGGATGTTGTACCGGTAGACTGCGTCTCCTCCTCCTCCAGGACCACCAGCTGCCGATATTCGGCGACAGTGGCATCCAGCCTCCGTTGCCGGGCCATTTGAGCCAGCTCCCTCCTTGATGCTCTTCTGGTTGATTTGGAAGGAGCAACTATATGAAGAAAGAAAGACATAGTCACTCTGTAACCAATGCTCCTTAAGATTAACACAAAATGATTGAGCAGAAAGTTGTGTCACAGTACAAGTAGCAAATTGAAAGCACAGTACATAACTATTGAGGACAGTATCTATCTAACCTCCCACTTCTTCATCCTTGCTCTAACATTAGTGGGAGTTTAAGGAACAAATTGCACCCGAGAAAAACAGACGCACAACATGATGAGTGAGACAGACTTGCGTTACTGTACCGGTCCAGTACATGCAGGTGGTGAAGCTCTTACTTTTCTATTACGGGTGGCACTGAGACTACTCTGGTAAAAGGGCTACTGCTTAATTAATTTAGCTTTCACCCTACAGTGCAAATGAGTACTAAAAAAGGAAAATGAAGAAGCTAAATAATCTGATTATCTATCACATGGGATGTATTTGATGACATATGGGATGACTTTAGGTGCTTTGCTTATTATTGAGTGAACAGTGTGCCCACACATGAATGACGTACTACTACTAAACTAAAGTTATTAAGAGAGGTAGGGAGTGTCCACCGTAATAACCGGATATATGCTGTGCTTGCAGTTGCAATACAAACTACTGCTACTATTCATGGTAGTATTTGGACAAAATTACAACTTCTTTTCCTTGTCTTTCCTACACTGGAAAGGACGTGCGGGTTCGGTGTTACATGCTCTTCAAAGTAACACTTAGTTCATCCAGGTTCCGTCTACTCTCTCTAGATACACATATGCTATCTAAGAGTCCGATAATACCATGATCCAGGCATCCATCCATTCAAAGTATATGCACACATACAGTTTCTGTTTCACCCACCCAGGCTGTTCTCCTTCCACTCATCCTTGCTTCATCATTCACCCAGCCATGCACCATACCGTATTCTTTCCTTCCCAGCCACCTCGGGGACCAAGCAAACACATATCATTCTCCTTTGCCAGTCATCATTAAATTTCTCGTCCTTCCACACTTACTTACACCCTTCTTTCGCTTTTCGTTCATCCCATCCATCAAGTTCATCTCAGATCTTATTGGGATTCTTCTCGCCAAAAACTTCACAGCTAAGTCGAAGTACATTTAGAGGAGGCTACTACCTGGTTGATTTATAATACACCCATGCAGAAAGCACACTATGCAGTCTTCAATCTCAATAAGTAAGGAATATATAGCTTACCTCTGCCTGCCACCACCGTGTGAACCCTCACAGGCACGTCCGGCACTTGCACCGCCTCCTCCCCAGAGTTGTCCCCCTTGTCCAATACCACCACCTCCGCGCTGGCCCCGCCACCAGATGTTCCACCTACAAAGTACATTTAAGAATGTTAGAATACACCACTCACTACTATATAATATTTGGTCTAGGAGGAATAAAGAAATGTGAAAAAAACAGAATACAATGTAATAATTTGTGTCTGTCTACTCTAAAGTAAAAATGTCCCTTTTTCCAGGGAAGGCTGTTGTCTTGCTGCACTTTTTGGCACAAATGATGAATGCTTGCTTTTTATTTTTAACACGCACCACTTTTACTCGTAACAGACTGAAGCTTGACTTCTAAGAACACGAGCAGGATCAAGTTCAAACCAGGTGAGAGCTCGGCTCGACCACAAGAAATGTGTCCAATTAATCGTCAGCACTAAGCACTTTTCCAATTTCAGTTAAACGTTTAGTTTTATGACAAAGTTGATTTTTAGAAATGTGTTTACTTTTAATAAAGCTTTTAAACTTAAATAGACTCTGTGGTTTTTGGTCCTCCAGACTAGAGTGGATGAGCTAAAGGTTGTGGAATTTTTGCAAGCATGAGTCCGTGCCTCTGACACTTCTTGACTCTGACTCCGTACTCTTGTCCTGCGTTGGATAATCTAATCATCATTGGGGATCAATCATCGGTGACTTTGGGAGCTAAATGACTCTGCCACACTATCTAGTCAGTAAGGAGATTGGGGGTTCAACTACAAAGTCTGTTATCACTGAGGTATGTGGAAAGTCTAACAGCACCTATTATAATTGATAAGCTAAGCAATGCATTATTTAGTGTCCATAGTTCTGTTTGTGCAGATTTGTCCCTGCAACAGTAGTAGAATGGATTGTCCTACTAGCCAAACCAAAAGTCTACAAGAAGATCAAAGACGATTTAGAAAAAATCGAATGAGGAACGCTAGGAAAAATAGGTACTCTATATTAAAATTAAAACTTACTGGGGCCAGCAAAGGAGCCCTCGCCTGATCGCTCCTGGCCTGCATCCTGAACAGCACCCTCCTCCTCCTTCTGTGTCCTCTTGCCCCTGGGGGAGCTGATGTACAACATGAAAGAAAGAAAGACCAGAAAACATGGATAATATTTGTCAACCAAATCAAACATTTCAAAAGAACAATAACAAAATATTTTGGCGAAATAGCAAATAGACAACTATTCCACGGGATATATTGACCGATCTCATGTTGTCTACTACGTTATTGATTTGCGGACCGTTGACTTGGAAAGTTCCTATGTAACTCACTAAACAAACTACTAAAAAGGTTTGCCTAGGCCTGGCAGGCAGCAGTCCGCAGCACGCGAAGTGACAGACAAAGTCCATCGTGCTTGCAGATCAGTGAATACTCAAACTATCAATACACCGACCACCACCACTATTTCTTCTTATAGCCATGTGTCTAAAGGAAGGACTGGACTTGAGTCTGTAGGGGCTGATTTAGAAGCCCCTTGCGGCTCTTTTGCTCCATTGTTGCGTGACTTTTGTGACGCAGCCGCAGAACAAAAGAGGCGCCATGGTGCGGCGTATATTAACAAAGTGACGCATATGGGAGATGCATCACGTTGTAAATCCCTGCGCCATCAGGGGGCGTTCCGGCGCAAGGGAGGGCGTTCCTGCGCAGGAACGAATCCTAAAAGTGGCTGAGGGAAATCTACAAGATGTCAATCAGTCACTTTTAGGACAATGATGCGTGACTCAAACCCTGCGCCTGCTTGAAGCCGACGTATGGCTTGATGCAGCATTGGGGAGATAGGGCACCCCAGAGCATTGCTGGAGCTGCGCCATCGTTGGCACGCAACTCCAGCAATGCGCCGCCTTTACGGCACAGATGCGTAAGGCTTCTGTGACGTTTTGGGCCCATGGTGCGCCACATTGTAAATACAGCGCACCATGGGTGGTGGTGGCATGGCGCACAATTACTGGCGCATCCCTGCTTCTTTGCAGGGATGCGCCGGTAATTGAAAATCTGACCCTTAGTGTCTAGCATTACGCAGTTCTTTACACTACACTCATACGTAATTTCTCAGGCCAATGAAATGAACACAAAATAGAAAACAAATAAGCATAGTAGCAAGGCTACTAAGAAGGAGAGCAGTGCACCTGAAATGCATAGAAGATTTTGAAATATAATTTACCTACAATGTAATCGGCAGCATTATTGCTCTTGGTAAAAAACAAAAATTTGCAATATCATAACACACAGAGCGGGATAAAACAGAGTAGTGATGAAATAGATAGAAATAGCTACTACTACTCACCAAGCCCGGGGATCTCTACGCCGAGCACGTCCAGCAAGTCGCGTTCCCGGTCCATGAGATCCGTCCAGCGGTGGGTGGCCTGGTTATAGGTGCGCCGGACCCCAGAGTGTTGAAACATGGCCCGGCACACCTTCTCCCACCGCTTCCGGCGCTCCCGGATCCCGTAGCCGGTAGCGATCCTGCCGCCTCCCATGATGGTCTTGGGGAGGCGGCGCTGGACGTGAAAGACTAGTGCGGCCACCTCCTCCGCACTAAAAATCTCCCAAGCTACAACTGTCTCCCCCCTCAAACGCCCGCACGGGAGCCGGGCACGGGGTGCGGGACCCTTCCCCTTTGCGGGCTTCTTCCTGGCTCCCTTTGCCATGATCTGGGCAGAAAGGAAGCAAAATAAGAAATAAGAAATAGAACAGGGAAGAAGAAAAGAAAAGCATTTAAAAAAGTAGTTTAAAATGAACAAAAAGTAGCAGAAAACACAAAAATATAGAGCTAGAAAAATAGAGGGATAGATAATGAGTAAAATAGATCAAAATAAAATTCAAACAAGCAAAGGATGGCAGAGATTAAGAAAGGATACAGAGAGCATGCTCAGAACCATAGCAATGAATGAGAAACAAGATGGCCGCGCCCGTTCACGACCGCGTGAGTAAGTTCGCACGAGATTCTCCTCGCGATCACACGCGAACATGTACGAGCGAGCCGCACACTTTGCGAGATTACACATAGCGCCCGGAAACGGAATTACGTCACGCAAACAAGATGGCCGCGCCCATGTACGACCGCTAGGGTAACTTCGCAAACATTGCGCTACAAGCGGCTTGCGAACATGCAAAAAATCACGCGAACAAACACGCAGCAAAACACAAATCGTGTATTCGCACGAATTCGCGGCTTCCGAAAACGATCTCGCACGGATTCGCGCCTCGCAAATTGCGCGAAATTGCAGAAAAAAGATTTTTGCAAAACTGAAAGCAATCAGCAGGTGCAAAAGTTCAATCTTAACATTAGTAACCATTCACTCTAGTGCTTCCTGAGGGGCCCCTCCAGAGTTCAGTTGCCTATTTGCAACTATTCTATGACCCTGCTCTGACCCTCACAGCAGGCTCATAGAATAGCTACAAGGTCCTGTGAAAAAAAAATGCACTGCAACAGAAAGCAAATTACAGATAAGGAAGGAAGCAGGTGCCAGCCAGACTGGAAGTTTAAAAATCAGTGACACATTAATCAACCCCAAATTAATTCATGGCAGTTGAAGCAGGGCAGGTGTGCTTGCTTTTTTTCACCCCCATAATCTACAGTGATAATCCAACCAGAGGGTGGCAGTGAGGATGTACCAGAGGGTGGCATGGGTGTACCAGAGGATGGCAGTGGTGAAACAGAGGGTGCTGTGAACCTGTGATGATGAACCAGATGTAGAAACAACATAGTCGCGGCCGTTGCGAGCCGAAAAGTAAGTTCGCAATTGCGAACTGGTAAACAAACCTCGCGAACTGGCAGAAACCCTTGCGAACACAAAAAAATACAAAAATCCGCAAATTCGCGAGAGTTCGCAGGTTTTGTGGATTGCGAATCCGTAAATACGCAAGTTCGCGTACGCCAGATTCGCTAAATCCGCCCATGCTTAGCTCCTTGATATCCAGACCCGAGCTATTGACAGTCTGGCACAAGCTAATAGAATAGTTATTCAATCTTTCTGGCAAGTATTCCTATTCTGCCCTCCTAGCATTACCTCCAAAACTGTGAATGATATGGATCTCCCAAGTTTCTGAGTCAAAACTTGAGCAACTCCTCGCCAAAACTCTGTTAATTCCGGACAGGAAAAAAAACATGTGTTTCAGATAAGCTGCCACTATATCACATTTTGGGCACTTTGTCCGGTCACTAGTAGAATTATTTCAAGACCATTTTGCTATCCTTTCAGGTGTATAGTATAGCGAGCATATTGTTCTATATTGTTGTAGTCTCAGGTTAGAAGAGTGTTCTGCTAATGCTACTGAGAGCAGAGGAAATAGTATTACCTGTAATATTAGTACACATTCTTTGGCTCCATCTCTTCGCTAATCTCGCACAATCATCAACCTTATAAGAATTAAAGCTTTTATATACAGTGCTAATAAATGATGTTTCCTTAACCGCATATAGACAACTCCATATTTCAGAATCCAAAATGGCTGTAAGATTCATACTACGTATGAAGTAATCACGGATCTGATAATACTTAAACCGCAAACCTCTGTGAGGTTATATAGAATCTTCAGTGTTTCAAATGTCATAAACCCACTGTGATCATTTATATCCCCAAAGATTTTTATGCCCAAGCTGGACCAATGCTTACCAGCCCCATCATGAAATATTTCTGGAAAGCCTGGATTACCCCACAGGGGAAGTTTAGAATGGTAAAATGATGTCTTACACTTGATAAGAAGTTATCCCGCGCGGTCTTAAATTTGCCCCTTTTAAAATAATTTGGGTCATTAATTCTGAAAAGAACCATATTGAATCTTCGCCTAACATAAATATGTGGAAAAAAAATTATTACTAGGGTTTAGTACTACGGAAACGGCCAAGAAAAGCTGACCAAAAATATAATTTAAAATCTGGGAAACCAAGGCCCCCTTGATTAAATGGAAGCTTTAACAGGGTGATTGCTCTGCGTGCTTTTTTGAAACCCCAAATAAAGCTGCTAAGAATACCATCTAGATGTTTAAAAAAAGAATTATCAACACGTAAAGGCAGAATCTTAATTTTTATTAGATTTATCCACCCACTAATATCTAGCGGCACCATATGCCATTTTGTTTTGTGAAATAGATGCTTCTTCCAGCAAAACCTCATAGTTTAATGCTGCCATTTCATTTATTTTTGCAGAGACTCTAACCCCTAGATAAGTAGCAACACTACAGACTCCCTGTATTGGAACCAAGGATTTATAATTCCTTAATACTTGGGTTTTGTTAGTATTCAGTCTGTATCCAGACACAGCCCTGAATCTCCTTGCCTCCTGAATTATCCCCTTCATGGCTTCAGCCACATCTTTGAATATATTGCGATGTCGTCTGCATATACAGTTATTTTAAGAGAGTTCGAGCCTAAGACAAAAGGACCTATCCGGGGTTGGTTTTTAAAGCCAAGAGAAATGGCTCCATTGATAATGCAAATAGCAAGGGTGACAAAGGGCACCCTTGCAGAGTACCACAAGATATTTTATTTATTTATTTATTTATTTTATTTATTTAAATAGTTTTATATAGCGCTGGCTAGACCAGTAGGTATCAGAGTGCTTTACATTAGCAAACACATTATTACACAGTTAAAAACAGTTGTAGTTTACATTGGTTAAACGAAAACACAATTAAGGAGTATGGAGGAAGGATAAAATTGGGCGGATAGGGGTAAGGGGGAAAGAGGGAGATAACGGCAGGAGAGACGAAGGAAGGTCTGCCCAATGTCCGGCTGGGTAGGTGACGGCCGAGGAGGGAATCCACAGCCCATCTCCCCCATAGCTATCAGGGTAGCTCCACCGATCGTCGGTCAGGTAGCAAGGTCTCCGCGGTGGAGGGAAAGTTCACAGGATAAATGTCCTTAAGGGTGTGCGGATTCCAAGTCGGAGAGGGGTAAGAGGGAAGAGGGAAGGGTGTAGGGGGAAGGAGGGCGATGACGGCAGGAGAGACGAAGGAAGGTCTACCCAATGTCCGGCTGTGTAGGTGACGGCTGAGGAGGGAATCCACAGCCCATCTCCCCTATAGCTATCGGGGTAGCTCCACCAGTCATTGGTCAGGTAGCAAGGTCTCCGCGGTCGAGGGAAAGTTCACAGGGTAAATGTCCTGAAGGGAGTGAAGGTTCCAGGTCGGAAAGAGGGAAGGGTGTAGGGGGAAGGAGGGAGATGATGCCTGGAGAGACGAAGGAAAGTCTGCGCAATGTCAGGCTGGGTAGGTGATGGCTTACGAGGGAATCCACATCCCATCTCCCCTATAGCTATCGGGGTAGCTCCACCGAGCATCGGTCAGGTAGCAAGGTCTCAGCAGTCTAGGGACAGATTACAGGGTAAATGTCATGAATGGTGCGCAGGATCCAGGTTGGATGAGGGCTAAGATCAAGGTCTGGTCGATGACCAAATGATTGATAGTCCAGGAGTATAAGTACATCGTGGTGATGTCAACAGTGATGGCCATCTTGTGGTCAGGCAAAGTTCTTCTTGCAATAATCCTCAGGCTGATCGGGTTCATCCCAGTAGGTCTGAGACCCAGGAATACTGTTACAGTCTATTATTGCAGCCTTTAAGTTGAGTAAACAGACACAGGGCATCCCATTGTGGTGTAACTTAGCTCACTGGTGACGATCGGCGGCAGGCGCCATTTTGAAGTCAGGCGCGTTTCCATAGGGACACTCTAGGAATAAAAATTGCTGGCTAAGACCAAAGGATTTTGGTAGAAAAAAATCAGGACCGCTCCCCCCCGCTACAACAACGAGTCTCTTGGTGCTTCTGGTGATAAACGAAGAAAAGTCCCTAGCTCACCGTCCTCCGTCGCGCGGTGGAAGCCAGCAATGGCAGACGTGGTCAAAAAGGGAATGGTGTGGCGTAAGGAGCATCACCCAATCCACCTGCCAGACTTGAGCAGTGCCCTCGCTGTGTCTCCCGCTGTGTCTCCCTCTGCGACAGCGCACCTCTGTGATAGCGATTGTAGCCAGGGCTCACTTGGAATATATCAGGGCTCACGCTTCAAGATTCGAGCCCCGCATAACTAATTTTAGCAGTTCCGGTGACCATATAAAGCTTGCATCCTTTGCAAAAACTGGCCTTTAAAACCAAATGCTGACAACGTGGCCCAGAGAAAGTCCCACCCCACTCGGTCAAAAGCTTTTTCAGCGTCTAATAGTATCATGCTGAGTGGGGTTGATTTAGTTCTGGCCATGTCAAATGCTGTCACTGCCATATTTACATAGTTGTATCTCTTCTTAAAATGAACCCATGTTGCTGAGGGGACACCAAACTAGGCATTATCTGTGCTGGACGAGTCGCCAAGTTTTTAGCAAATATTTTAGCGTCAGTGTTTATAAGTGATATGGGTCTGACCCACATTCATCAGCTGGTTTATTTATTTATTTTTTTATTTTTTTTAAAAAGACAATCTGTGTGGTATTCCATGAATTAGGAGCCTTTCCTGCTGCCCCAATAAAACGAATTATCTGGCTGAAAAGTGGGAGTAACTAACCCATGCATGTCTTATATAACTCTAGGGGTATTAAATCCTCCAACGCTGCCTTACCCGATGGGAGAGCAGTGATTGCAAGTTTCATTTCCGCCATCGTGACATCCCTTATTAGTGAGTTCAATTTTTCATTCGCCATATATTTTATTGTGCTAGTATCTATGTATCTAAGTATATAATCCATTTCAGGGCAATATTCTGGGGTATAGAGCTCTCGATAATGATTGACAAATTGCTCTAAAATATCCCAGGATGATTATAAACTAAATTATTAGGCCCCTTAATTGCTTTTATCAGGGTCTTGGCTTTTTCGTCTGCAACTTTATATGCCAGGATCTTGCCTATTTTTTCTCCGCTCTCATACTGAGATAAATGATATTTATTTAGTTTTGCAATATTTTTTTCCCTGAATGTACTTTTTAAAGCAGACTTAAGGTCCACCAAGCTATAACCCAATTCATTTGCGTTTTTCGAGCCCTGAAGTAGAGCCTCAGCTTATTGAGTCTCTATTAAAAGTATACTTGCGATAGTTTTCTTGGTTTCTTTCTTACATTCATGGTTCTGTATCCATATAAATTGCTGAGTGAAGCCCCTTATACTGGCCTTACAGGCATCCCATACCACAGTTGGTGAGGCTGAATCTGTGTTTATTTCTATAAATTCTTTCAGATGTTCCTTAAGCTGCGTTATAAAGTCTAAATTCAAACATTACTCAAACATTATTCTTGTGCCGCTGAGTAATAAGTGTAGCCTGTCACATTTGGGTATAATACCCGCCAAGCATCCCTTATAGCATGTATTCGACCCATTTCCCTAATAGCAGCACATGTCCTTTGCATCCTTTGGAAAGCCCCCCGTCTGGTAGTGTCGATATCATAACTCATAATACAATTAAAATCACCCATTATTACATATTCTCCATCCCAACCCAGCAGCTCCATGTTCACCCTATCAATAATTGAGGGATCATCTACATTTGAACCATATATAGCACAAAACGTGTATTTACAGCCTTCCAATACTACTTGCGCTAAGACCCATCTTCCCCCTTATCTGAAGCTGTTCTACTAATTTCGGCTCTAAATTGCTTGTGTTTAAGAATAGCTACTCCTCATATTGAAGCATTTAAATCTGTACAAACAACTACATCATAACCTAGATGCCTTAATAAATGTCGGTCTTTATAAGAAATGTGTGTCCCTGATATCAAAGCTTTTTGTGGGTTGTACATCCTTAACTCTTCGGACACTAATCGCCTCTTGTTTTTACTATTCAGTCCCACCACATTCCAAGCTAAATATCTCAGCCGAGACATCTTATTAGTTTATTACCTTCTTCCTAATTCATTACACCCAAGATAGTCTTGCTATTAACGTTCTTTGTACACATTATCCTCATGTTGTTTTTTTAAAAGTGTTTTACCCTCCCGTGTTGCTTGTTGTTTTTTCACTGTTTTATTTTCTGTTGATGTGAAAGAAAAATGTTTATGTAAATTACATGTGAGATATGTTTTAAATGTGTTTGAATTTTTTTTATTTAGCACTGAAACAAATAATACTTACTTCTTGCATTTGATGATTTTGTTTTCATGGATGTTCTTTGTAGGTGCTGTTTGTAAAAGCTGTGAAGAAAAATGTGTTTATTAGTGATGTTTTGTACTTTTGATATGTATAAAAATAATCAGAGTTATTTACTTTCTTTATAGATTAAGTTTTACATTTAATATTTATACTATTTATTATGTTGAGTTGAATAAGGTACCTAATAATATATTTGTGTTGTTTTTTTCGGTTTTGTTGTTTTGCATTTAAGTTTCCATTTTAAAAAAGGGGAACGTTTCATTATTTTAACTATTTAAAGTAAGGGTGTTGAGGCATTTATATTTAGAAAAAAACTTTGGTTCTTACCAGTGTTGTAGTACAATTTGATAAAGTAGTTTGCGTGGTTCTTCTTTCTTTTCTGGTCTCTCTTTCGCGTAGGAATGCTCTCCCTCCTTGTTTGGCCGATAAACTGTAAAAATGTGTTAATTAATTGTTTGTTTTTATAGTGTCCACTTAATTAGTTAACGTTTTGTTTTGTTTGGTGTCTTTTTAGTTTAAATTGATTGTTTGAGATACGTTATTTGAAATTTTTAGCAGTTACTTTTTAATTAGGTAAATATTTGTAATGTTTATTTAATGTTTATATCTATCTTATTTGTTGTTGTTTAAATATATTTGTTAATAAATGTAATTTAAAAAATGTGTTGTTATATATTTTATATATGTAATTTTAGTATTATTGGAAAGTAATTTAATGTCATTTTTTTATGTATTTGTTAATTTAGGTTTGTGTAATTATAGTATAATTAAAAAAAATGTATTAATTTTTATATAGGTTGTTATAATTTATTATAATTATTTGGCTTATGTTAAATTATTAATTAATTGAATACAGTCTCTATTCAATGTTTAATGGTTATATTGATAGTATTTATATATATTTTAGCGACATTTGTGTCGTCTATATTAGTGTTCTCAATATTTTTATTGTGTTTCATTATGATTTAATTTTATCGGTTTTTTTATTATCTATATTTTTGTTGGCGATATTTTTGAACTCAATGTTTATTTCTGCAATATGTTTTTATCGATATTTGTGTGATTTATTGTTTAAGTATAGGGTGTCGATATTTGTGTGTACGATATATTTACCGCAATATTTTTGTAGTTCGGTGTTTATGTTATCAGTGATCCAATCACACAGTATCAGGCATGGGATTCTGGGATCTTACAGCACAAGATGCTAAAGACCTCGTCAACTATCAGCTCAACTCTGCTAACCATCTACTGCATGACTATGAGACAGGCTTCAGATTATTTTGCAGCACAGAGACTACTTTACACATCACCGACAATGACCTCCTGAAATCATTTTAAGGTGACCCCTGCCAACCTCCGCCAAAGAGGAGCACATTGCCAAAAAACAGAAAATGGCCTGGTAGCAGCTCTTTAGCCTTAAGAAAGTGGAACTGTTTCTTCCAGAAAGGGAATTTAGAACTGCTACTCAAACCCTTCTAGCTTTTAATTTGTACAGTGGCAGCTACCTTTTCCATGGCCTCCCAGACTCCACACTAGCACCTCTTAAGAGCATCCTACATGCTGCAACACATCTCATCCAGGGTCTGAAGAAATATAATCTCATCACTCCCATCCTAATGGAACTCCATTGGCTCCCCTTGCCGGCATGAACCGTATCGAAAACAGGCTTCAGCATTTACATAGCCATAACACCCAGCAGCACTGCTTATCGTGCAAACAAGCTCACCATCTCTAGTGGTCTTGACAGATCACAGTCAAGCCACCATCACAGTGCAGACTAAGAGGTGTTAAAAGAAAAAAACAAGGCAACAGGCTATTTCCATTTATGCAGAAATCAGCTACCTCTCCTAGCACTCGTTGACTTCATGCTTGTCTTTGACCCAATGGAGCGCTCTGAAGCCCTTGACTAGGTTGGCACCATTAAAATACAACACACTGACATGCAAATGTTTGTCATTTGTGCCTGAAATGGTTTTACTGAGTGCACAATTTTTTGAAAGGCACTTTCAACACTTGCTATAGAAAAAACGCTCTGCCATTCTTTCGAGTTTTGAAATTTTTAAAAAGTTCCATTTTGTCACAGTTTGTACACTATGATTACTAGCTAATTTCTTTTTTCAACTTATTGTAAAAAGCACAGTTTAGTGAAGCAGGAGTAACATCCATCCCCAAGAATTTGGAATGCCCACTCATTGCAATATATGGGTGGGGCTTATGCCTCAAATGTAGGGCAAATTTCTTCAAGGAACTTCCATTTCTGGCTGATAAAGGGAACAAGGTGCAAGGGATTTCCAGTGATGTTTTTAAGGTCACATGATCTGATAAATGGGGTGGGGTATTGGCATTCAAACTCAGACATCCAGAATCCCTTAGTAACTAAAGGCAATACTTCAAACAAATTAGACGGTAATTCTTTACCAATAATTCATGGGAGGCACCACCTCAAATAGACTATTTCACAGCAAAAATGTAGAAATTCTGAATTACTCACAACTGAATTACACCTAAGAAGGAGTAAACAGATGACCTGGTTTGCGTCACTCTTGCACTATGCAAAATGGTCAGAACTTAAGTCATAACTTTAAAGCCATGCAAAGCCACTTTTCTTGGCTTTGAGTGACTCCTAGTAGATGGAGTAATTCTACACAGAGCAAATCTCTGCGTCGTGTTACTTTGCCCTGGTTAGGCATTCTATGGGCGTTGCATTGGTACTCCCCCCTTGTAACTCCCATTGTTTTTTACGCATTCTCAGATTTAGAAGACTTTCAACCTGGGAATTTGCCATAAAGATTTACCTACCCAGAAGAAACATAAGAAGGAGAAATATCTTTATTTCCCCTTATTTTTTCCCTCTTTGCAGCACACATAGAAAGAGCAAAAAGTGTCTCAGGATTGTTTTTGTGCAGGAAGGCACTCCTTCCTGCACAAAAACAATCCTGTGTACAACAGAGACACCAGCACAAGGGAAAAGGACAGGAATGTGCTGTGTTGGATAAATATGGCGCATTCCTATCCTTTCCCTGTCAATCAGGGCAGTGCGGTATGCGACGTTTACGACGCAACCATTACAACGCCGTTCCATTACGACGCGGTCATAACAACGAAAGTTGTTACAACGAATTGCGCTGGGGGGCGCTTAAGGATAGTAAATCATTTAATTTACTATCCCAACACCTTCCCTACTATCCACGGGGACTGGTGTTGGAATAGTAAATTATTTTTTTTTTATTTGCGCCCCCCCAACGCAAGTCGTTGTAACGACTTGCGTTGTTACAACCGCGTTGTAATGGAACGCGTTGTAAAAGTGTGCGTCGTAATGGCGTACATCCGGGCAGTGCAGCAAGGTGAGTTGCTGCACTGCCCTGCGCCACAAAACTCATAAATATGGCCCAGCGTTTTTAATAAAGGATGAAGGAAGGGTATGGTGGTGACATTCTAGTCTTTGTTTATTTTTGCAGGATTCAGTTTCCTTCTGTAAGCCCCTCACAAAGAGATCCCCTGAAGAACCTTCTCTTAAGGGTTTCATTGTTTTACTTCTTCATGAAGTCAGGAAAGTTATCCTCTTCCCTTATTTCGCAAATCAATTTACAGTTTGCTGTCATCAATCAATGAATGAATCAAAGTACTTGTAAAGCGTGCTACTTAACCGTGAGGGTCTCAAGGAGCTGAGGGGAGGGGGTGCCGCTGCTGCTTGAAGAGCCAGGTCTTGAGGAGTCTTCTGAAGGTGAGTAGGTCTTGGGTCTGCCGTAGGTGCGTAGGGAGGGTGTTCCAGGTCTTGGCGGCGAGGTAGGAGAAGGATCTGCCGCCGGAGGTTGTTCGTTGGATGCGGGGAACAGCGGCGAGGGCGAGGCTGGCGGAGCGGAGCTGGTGGGTGGGGGTGTAGAAGCTGAGTCTGCTAATCATGTAGGCTGGTCCGGCATTGTGGACTGCTTTGTGTGAGTGGTGAGGAGCCTGAAGGTGAACCTCTTGTCGACCGGGAGCCAGTGTAGGTCTATCAGGTGGGGGTGATGTGGCTGCGGCGGGGGACGTTGACGATCAGTCAGCCGGAGGATTTTTGGATGTGTTGTAGTCGTCGTAGGTGTTTGGCTGGGATTCCTGCATAGAGTGTGTTGCCGTAGTCCAGTCTGCTGCTGACAAGGCCCTGTGTCACCATTCTTCTTGTTTCAGTCGGGATCCACTTGTAGATCCTGCTGAGCATGTGGAGGGTGTTCTAGCAGGAGGAGGAGATGGTGTTGACCTGTTTAGACATGGAGAGGGAGGAGTCGAGGATGAATCCTAGGTTGCGTGCATGGTCGGTGGGTGTCGGTGCTGTTCCCAGTGTGGTCGGCCATCAGGAGTTGTCCCAGTCTGAGGGAGTGGGTCCGAGGATGAGTACCTCCGTCTTGTCCGAGTTCAGCTTCAGATGGCTGTTCCTCATCCAGTCGGCGACAGCCTTCATTCCCTCATGGAGGTTGGTTTTGGCAGTGTGTGGGTCCTTGGTGAGGGAGAGGATGAGCTGGGTATCGTCAGTATAGGAGATTATATTGAGGTCGTGTTGGTGGGCCACTTCTGCGAGGGGGGCCATGTAGATATTGAACAGCGTCGTCGGGCTGAGGGATGAGCCCTGGGGGATGCCGCAGATGATGTTGGTGGTCTGTGATCGGAAGGGCGGGATGCGGATGCTCTGGGTTCTGCCGGAGAGGAAGTGTGTGGTCCAGTCAAGGGCCTTCTCTTGGATTCCGGCTTCTAGGAGGTGTGTCTTCAGAGTGCGATGTCAGACCATGTCGAAGGCGGCTGAGAGGTCCAGGAAGATGAGGGCTGATGTTTCGTCGTTGTCTAGTTGGCGCCTGATGTTGTCTGTGGCAGCGATGAGGGATGCCTCGGTGCTGTAGTTTCGTCTGAACCCGGACTGGGATGGGTCCAAGATGTTGTTGTCTACCAGGTGGCGGGCCAGTTGCATGTTGACGATTTTCTCGATGACGTTCGCCGGGAACGGGAGCAGGGAGATGGGCCGAAAGTTCTTGAGGTCCTTGGGGCCGCCTTGGGCTTCTTGAGGAGAGCGTTGATTTCAGCATGTTTCCAGCTTTTCGAGAATGTCGCTGTTTCAAAGGAGATGTAGATGACCTTCCGTAGTTGGGGTGAGATGGCAGCGTCTGCTTTATTGAATACGTGGTGTGGACACGGGTCTGACGGAGATCCTGAGTGGATGGAGTTCATGACCTTTAGTGTCTCGTCGTCGTTGATGTTGGACCAGGAGGTCAGGCGGTTGGCGCTGGTGGTGTTCACAGGGGATGTGGGGTCTGGCGTAGTCGGGGTGGTCATGATGTTGAAGCTGTCATGGATGTCAGCGATCTTGCGGTGGAAGAAGATGGCCACTGAGTTGCACAATTCTTGTGAGGGCGGTATGTCGTGGGTGTTGGCGCTGGTGTTGTAGAGTTCCTTTACGATGCTGAAAAGCTCTTTGCTGTCGTGTGCGTTGTTATCCAGGGGGTCTTTGAAGGAGGATCTCTTGGCTAATCTGATGAGGTGGTGATGTCTGCGGGTGGCGTCCTTGGGGGCTGCGTGGTTGTCCGGAGTGCGTTCGTGGAGCCATATCTTCTCCAGTTTCCGGCATGCGTGTTTGGAGGTCCGCAGCTCGTCAGTAAACCAGGTGGCTCTCTCGTTGGCGTGGTTGTTGGAGGGTTTCTTGAGTGGGGCGAGGGTGTTGGCGCAGTCATCGATCCACTGTCTGAGGGTGGGTTTTGGGCGAGGGTGGTGATCAGCTGGTCTTCGGTGACTTTGCTCCAGCAGCGGCGAGGTAGCTGTTGGGTGCGGTGGTGCGTGGTTGGTTTATTGAAGGTGAAATGGATGCAGCGGTGGTCGGTCCAGTGGAGTTCGGTGGTGTGGTCGAAGGTGACATGGGTGCCTGTGGAGAAGACGGGGTCCGGCGTGTGGCCAGTGGCGTGGGTAGTCATCATGTCTACAGAGCATGTTTATATTTTAACCAGAACACCATGGGTGGCATTGTGATTTTATGGAGAATCATTTGCTGTAACTTGCGGGGCCCCTTGTTTGTTTGTTTTTTGCATTGCTGCGCCTGCTGTTGTGTTTTCCATGTACTCCATCTGTTTCTCCTGCAGCCTCGCAATGTTTGCCATCCTCTGGGGCTGTATCATAAACTTGGAGGGGCTTATTTATGAGCCCTTGAGTCACTTTTGCTCAACCGGTGTATCACTTTTTTTGACGCGTGAAAAAACAAGAGGGAGAGCAAGGGTTAATGTTCACATAGGTGAACGGGGAGTACTCCTGTACCCCTGGGTATATCACTAGAAACAAAGAGAGGAGTACCACCAAAGAGAAATCACAGATTCCTAATGGGGTGTGTAGTTGGACAAAAGTGAGAAGTTCTCCTTTTGTTAAAAAACCCCTCACTCATCACCTAGTGATGACATGCTTCATCATCGGGGTCCACCCTAATGATCTAGCGTCATCAGGGTGTGCTACAACACCTGTTTACAGTGGAGCAGGTTGTGAGTGAAGGTGCGTGAAAAGAAAAGGTAAGTGTGTTAAAAATTGTCCTGGTTTGAACTTGAGAAAAATAAAACTTTTATTTGCAAGCAACTGGACAATGTTAAAATCGTGGCGAGATAGAGTGAGGGTAATTATGAACCCGTATATCTCTGTATGTGTCTGGTCTACATGTTTCAACTATAAAGGTTCGGATTTAACCAGGTTTTCTTCAGGACCAACAAACCAGTGGAGTGGATGGTCTGCGTCCCCTTTTTTTGACGCACCAGCAGCGTAAAAAATGTGCCATGTTGCGTCATATTTACAAAGTTATTTACAACAAGGGGTGGTGATGGACAGAGTCTCTGAATTAAGCAGAATACTCTCACCCAGTCAAGAGATCAGGGCTAGATCCAACACCGTTTTTTAGCTCATTGCACCATCCCAGTTTCAGAACCTGGCTGTATGCAAATTAGTCTGTCCCTGGCCCAGTGCATCATGGGAACAGGGCAGACCAGACTACAAAAGCCAATTCTTACACTGGGAAGGAAACAAGCTTCCGGGGACCGGTTTCTGGCATTTCAGCCGTCTTCGGCCCGGCTTGCTTGAATCCTGAAGGTGCAATGAGCAAGGGACTCACATCGGAGTATACCCTTCCACGCTTAGGGTGGACAAAATTATTTACAACAAGGGGTGGTGATGGACAGAGTCTCTGAATTAAGCAGAATACTCTCACCCAGTCAAGAGATCAGGGCTAGATCCAACACCGTTTTTTAGCTCATTGCACCATCCCAGTTTCAGAACCTGGCTGTATGCAAATTAGTCTGTCCCTGGCCCAGTGCATCATGGGAACAGGGCAGACCAGACTACAAAAGCCAATTCTTACACTGGGAAGGAAACAAGCTTCCGGGGACCGGTTTCTGGCATTTCAGCCGTCTTCGGCCCGGCTTGCTTGAATCCTGATGGTGCAATGAGCAAGGGACTCACATCTGAGTATACCCTTCCACGCTTAGGGTGGACAAAATTATTTACAACAAGGGGTGGTGATGGACAGAGTCTCTGAATTAAGCAGAATACTCTCACCCAGTCAAGAGATCAGGGCTAGATCCAACACCGTTTTTTAGCTCATTGCACCATCCCAGTTTCAGAACCTGGCTGTATGCAAATTAGTCTGTCCCTGGCCCAGTGCATCATGGGAACAGGGCAGACCAGACTACAAAAGCCAATTCTTACACTGGGAAGGAAACAAGCTTCCGGGGACCGGTTTCTGGCATTTCAGCCGTCTTCGGCCCGGCTTGCTTGAATCCTGATGGTGCAATGAGCAAGGGACTCACATCTGAGTATACCCTTCCACGCTTAGGGTGGACAAAATTATTTACAACAAGGGGTGGTGATGGACAGAGTCTCTGAATTAAGCAGAATACTCTCACCCAGTCAAGAGATCAGGGCTAGATCCAACACCGTTTTTTAGCTCATTGCACCATCCCAGTTTCAGAACCTGGCTGTATGCAAATTAGTCTGTCCCTGGCCCAGTGCATCATGGGAACAGGGCAGACCAGACTACAAAAGCCAATTCTTACACTGGGAAGGAAACAAGCTTCCGGGGACCGGTTTCTGGCATTTCAGCCGTCTTCGGCCCGGCTTGCTTGAATCCTGATGGTGCAATGAGCAAGGGACTCACATCTGAGTATACCCTTCCACGCTTAGGGTGGACAAAATTATTTACAACAAGGGGTGGTGATGGACAGAGTCTCTGAATTAAGCAGAATACTCTCACCCAGTCAAGAGATCAGGGCTAGATCCAACACCGTTTTTTAGCTCATTGCACCATCCCAGTTTCAGAACCTGGCTGTATGCAAATTAGTCTGTCCCTGGCCCAGTGCATCATGGGAACAGGGCAGACCAGACTACAAAAGCCAATTCTTACACTGGGAAGGAAACAAGCTTCCAGGGACCGGTTTCTGGCATTTCAGCCGTCTTCGGCCCGGCTTGCTTGAGTCCTGATGGTGCAATGAGCAAGGGACTCACATCTGAGTATACCCTTCCACGCTTAGGGTGGACAAAATTATTTACAACAAGGGGTGGTGATGGACAGAGTCTCTGAATTACGCAGAATACTCTCACCCAGTCAAGAGATCAGGGCTAGATCCAACACCGTTTTTTAGCTCATTGCACCATCCCAGTTTCAGAACCTGGCTGTATGCAAATTAGTCTGTCCCTGGCCCAGTGCATCATGGGAACAGGGCAGACCAGACTACAAAAGCCAATTCTTACACTGGGAAGGAAACAAGCTTCCGGGGACCGGTTTCTGGCATTTCAGCCGTCTTCGGCCCGGCTTGCTTGAATCCTGATGGTGCAATGAGCAAGGGACTCACATCTGAGTATACCCTTCCACGCTTAGGGTGGACAAAATTATTTACAACAAGGGGTGGTGATGGACAGAGTCTCTGAATTAAGCAGAATACTCTCACCCAGTCAAGAGATCAGGGCTAGATCCAACACCGTTTTTTAGCTCATTGCACCATCCCAGTTTCAGAACCTGGCTGTATGCAAATTAGTCTGTCCCTGGCCCAGTGCATCATGGGAACAGGGCAGACCAGACTACAAAAGCCAATTCTTACACTGGGAAGGAAACAAGCTTCCGGGGACCGGTTTCTGGCATTTCAGCCGTCTTCGGCCCGGCTTGCTTGAATCCTGATGGTGCAATGAGCAAGGGACTCACATCTGAGTATACCCTTCCACGCTTAGGGTGGACAAAATTATTTACAACAAGGGGTGGTGATGGACAGAGTCTCTGAATTAAGCAGAATACTCTCACCCAGTCAAGAGATCAGGGCTAGATCCAACACCGTTTTTTAGCTCATTGCACCATCCCAGTTTCAGAACCTGGCTGTATGCAAATTAGTCTGTCCCTGGCCCAGTGCATCATGGGAACAGGGCAGACCAGACTACAAAAGCCAATTCTTACACTGGGAAGGAAACAAGCTTCCGGGGACCGGTTTCTGGCATTTCAGCCGTCTTCGGCCCGGCTTGCTTGAATCCTGATGGTGCAATGAGCAAGGGACTCACATCTGAGTATACCCTTCCACGCTTAGGGTGGACAAAATTATTTACAACAAGGGGTGGTGATGGACAGAGTCTCTGAATTACGCAGAATACTCTCACCCAGTCAAGAGATCAGGGCTAGATCCAACACCGTTTTTTAGCTCATTGCACCATCCCAGTTTCAGAACCTGGCTGTATGCAAATTAGTCTGTCCCTGGCCCAGTGCATCATGGGAACAGGGCAGACCAGACTACAAAAGCCAATTCTTACACTGGGAAGGAAACAAGCTTCCGGGGACCGGTTTCTGGCATTTCAGCCGTCTTCGGCCCGGCTTGCTTGAATCCTGATGGTGCAATGAGCAAGGGACTCACATCTGAGTATACCCTTCCACGCTTAGGGTGGACAAAATTATTTACAACAAGGGGTGGTGATGGACAGAGTCTCTGAATTAAGCAGAATACTCTCACCCAGTCAAGAGATCAGGGCTAGATCCAACACCGTTTTTTAGCTCATTGCACCATCCCAGTTTCAGAACCTGGCTGTATGCAAATTAGTCTGTCCCTGGCCCAGTGCATCATGGGAACAGGGCAGACCAGACTACAAAAGCCAATTCTTACACTGGGAAGGAAACAAGCTTCCGGGGACCGGTTTCTGGCATTTCAGCCGTCTTCGGCCCGGCTTGCTTGAATCCTGATGGTGCAATGAGCAAGGGACTCACATCTGAGTATACCCTTCCACGCTTAGGGTGGACAAAATTATTTACAACAAGGGGTGGTGATGGACAGAGTCTCTGAATTAAGCAGAATACTCTCACCCAGTCAAGAGATCAGGGCTAGATCCAACACCGTTTTTTAGCTCATTGCACCATCCCAGTTTCAGAACCTGGCTGTATGCAAATTAGTCTGTCCCTGGCCCAGTGCATCATGGGAACAGGGCAGACCAGACTACAAAAGCCAATTCTTACACTGGGAAGGAAACAAGCTTCCGGGGACCGGTTTCTGGCATTTCAGCCGTCTTCGGCCCGGCTTGCTTGAATCCTGATGGTGCAATGAGCAAGGGACTCACATCTGAGTATACCCTTCCACGCTTAGGGTGGACAAAATTATTTACAACCCCCTTTTCTGAATCGTTTTTGGCCACTATAGGTGTGGCAGGGTATACTCAGACATGAGTCCCTTTCTCACTGCTCCATCAGGATTCAAGCAAGCCGGGCCGAAGAGGCTGAAATGCCAGAAACCGGTCCCCGGTAGCTTGTCTCCTTTCTGGTGAAGAATTGGCTTGGTAGTTTGGTCTGCCCTGTTCCCATGATGCACTGGGCCAGGGACAGACTAATTTGCATATAGCCAGGTTCTGAGCTGGGATGGGGCAGTGAGATAAATAACGGTGATGGATCAAGCCCTGATCTTTGGACTGGGTAAGTGTGGTCTGCTTAATTCAGACACTCTGTTCATCACCACCCCCTTTTCTGAATCGTTTTTGGCCACTATAGGTGTGGCAGGGTATACTCAGACATGAGTCCCTTTCTCACTGCTCCATCAGGATTCAAGCAAGCCGGGCCGAAGAGGCTGAAATGCCAGAAACCGGTCCCCGGTAGCTTGTCTCCTTTCTGGTGAAGAATTGGCTTGGTAGTTTGGTCTGCCCTGTTCCCATGATGCACTGGGCCAGGGACAGACTAATTTGCATATAGCCAGGTTCTGAGCTGGGATGGGGCAGTGAGATAAATAACGGTGATGGATCAAGCCCTGATCTTTGGACTGGGTAAGAGTGGTCTGCTTAATTCAGACACTCTGTTCTACACCACCCCCTTTTCTGAATCGTTTTTGGCCACTATAGGTGTGGCAGGGTATACTCAGACATGAGTCCCTTTCTCACTGCTCCATCAGGATTCAAGCAAGCCGGGCCGAAGAGGCTGAAATGCCAGAAACAGGTCCCCGGTAGCTTGTCTCCTTTCTGGTGAAGAATTGGCTTGGTAGTTTGGTCTGCCCTGTTCCCATGATGCACTGGGCCAGGGACAGACTAATTTGCATATAGCCAGGTTCTGAGCTGGGATGGGGCAGTGAGATAAATAACGGTGATGGATCAAGCCCTGATCTTTGGACTGGGTAAGAGTGGTCTGCTTAATTCAGACACTCTGTTCATCACCACCCCCTTTTCTGAATCGTTTTTGGCCACTATAGGTGTGGCAGGGTATACTCAGACATGAGTCCCTTTCTCACTGCTCCATCAGGATTCAAGCAAGCCGGGCCGAAGAGGCTGAAATGCCAGAAACCGGTCCCCGGTAGCTTGTCTTCTTTCTGGTGAAGAATTGGCTTGGTAGTTTGGTCTGCCCTGTTCCCATGATGCACTGGGCCAGGGACAGACTAATTTGCATATAGCCAGGTTCTGAGCTGGGATGGGGCAGTGAGATAAATAACGGTGATGGATCAAGCCCTGATCTTTGGACTGGGTAAGAGTGGTCTGCTTAATTCAGACACTCTGTTCATCACCACCCCCTTTTCTGAATCGTTTTTGGCCACTATAGGTGTGGCAGGGTATACTCAGACATGAGTCCCTTTCTCACTGCTCCATCAGGATTCAAGCAAGCCGGGCCGAAGAGGCTGAAATGCCAGAAACCGGTCCCCGGTAGCTTGTCTCCTTTCTGGTGAAGAATTGGCTTGGTAGTTTGGTCTGCCCTGTTCCCATGATGCACTGGGCCAGGGACAGACTAATTTGCATATAGCCAGGTTCTGAGCTGGGATGGGGCAGTGAGATAAATAACGGTGATGGATCAAGCCCTGATCTTTGGACTGGGTAAGAGTGGTCTGCTTAATTCAGACACTCTGTTCATCACCACCCCCTTTTCTGAATCGTTTTTGGCCACTATAGGTGTGGCAGGGTATACTCAGACATGAGTCCCTTTCTCACTGCTCCATCAGGATTCAAGCAAGCCGGGCCGAAGAGGCTGAAATGCCAGAAACCGGTCCCCGGTAGCTTGTCTCCTTTCTGGTGAAGAATTGGCTTGGTAGTTTGGTCTGCCCTGTTCCCATGATGCACTGGGCCAGGGACAGACTAATTTGCATATAGCCAGGTTCTGAGCTGGGATGGGGCAGTGAGATAAATAACGGTGATGGATCAAGCCCTGATCTTTGGACTGGGTAAGAGTGGTCTGCTTAATTCAGACACTCTGTTCATCACCACCCCCTTTTCTGAATCGTTTTTGGCCACTATAGGTGTGGCAGGGTATACTCAGACATGAGTCCCTTTCTCACTGCTCCATCAGGATTCAAGCAAGCCGGGCCGAAGAGGCTGAAATGCCAGAAACCGGTCCCCGGTAGCTTGTCTCCTTTCTGGTGAAGAATTGGCTTGGTAGTTTGGTCTGCCCTGTTCCCATGATGCACTGGGCCAGGGACAGACTAATTTGCATATAGCCAGGTTCTGAGCTGGGATGGGGCAGTGAGATAAATAACGGTGATGGATCAAGCCCTGATCTTTGGACTGGGTAAGAGTGGTCTGCTTAATTCAGACACTCTGTTCATCACCACCCCCTTTTCTGAATCGTTTTTGGCCACTATAGGTGTGGCAGGGTATACTCAGACATGAGTCCCTTTCTCACTGCTCCATCAGGATTCAAGCAAGCCGGGCCGAAGAGGCTGAAATGCCAGAAACCGGTCCCCGGTAGCTTGTCTCCTTTCTGGTGAAGAATTGGCTTGGTAGTTTGGTCTGCCCTGTTCCCATGATGCACTGGGCTAGGGACAGACTAATTTGCATATAGCCAGGTTCTGAGCTGGGATGGGGCAGTGAGATAAATAACGGTGATGGATCAAGCCCTGATCTTTGGACTGGGTAAGAGTGGTCTGCTTAATTCAGACACTCTGTTCATCACCACCCCCTTTTCTGAATCGTTTTTGGCCACTATAGGTGTGGCAGGGTATACTCAGACATGAGTCCCTTTCTCACTGCTCCATCAGGATTCAAGCAAGCCGGGCCGAAGAGGCTGAAATGCCAGAAACCGGTCCCCGGTAGCTTGTCTCCTTTCTGGTGAAGAATTGGCTTGGTAGTTTGGTCTGCCCTGTTCCCATGATGCACTGGGCCAGGGACAGACTAATTTGCATATAGCCAGGTTCTGAGCTGGGATGGGGCAGTGAGATAAATAACGGTGATGGATCAAGCCCTGATCTTTGGACTGGGTAAGAGTGGTCTGCTTAATTCAGACACTCTGTTCATCACCACCCCCTTTTCTGAATCGTTTTTGGCCACTATAGGTGTGGCAGGGTATACTCAGACATGAGTCCCTTTCTCACTGCTCCATCAGGATTCAAGCAAGCCGGGCCGAAGAGGCTGAAATGCCAGAAACCGGTCCCCGGTAGCTTGTCTCCTTTCTGGTGAAGAATTGGCTTGGTAGTTTGGTCTGCCCTGTTCCCATGATGCACTGGGCCAGGGACAGACTAATTTGCATATAGCCAGGTTCTGAGCTGGGATGGGGCAGTGAGATAAATAACGGTGATGGATCAAGCCCTGATCTTTGGACTGGGTAAGAGTGGTCTGCTTAATTCAGACACTCTGTTCATCACCACCCCCTTTTCTGAATCGTTTTTGGCCACTATAGGTGTGGCAGGGTATACTCAGACATGAGTCCCTTTCTCACTGCTCCATCAGGATTCAAGCAAGCCGGGCCGAAGAGGCTGAAATGCCAGAAACCGGTCCCCGGTAGCTTGTCTCCTTTCTGGTGAAGAATTGGCTTGGTAGTTTGGTCTGCCCTGTTCCCATGATGCACTGGGCCAGGGACAGACTAATTTGCATATAGCCAGGTTCTGAGCTGGGATGGGGCAGTGAGATAAATAACGGTGATGGATCAAGCCCTGATCTTTGGACTGGGTAAGAGTGGTCTGCTTAATTCAGACACTCTGTTCATCACCACCCCCTTTTCTGAATCGTTTTTGGCCACTATAGGTGTGGCAGGGTATACTCAGACATGAGTCCCTTTCTCACTGCTCCATCAGGATTCAAGCAAGCCGGGCCGAAGAGGCTGAAATGCCAGAAACCGGTCCCCGGTAGCTTGTCTCCTTTCTGGTGAAGAATTGGCTTGGTAGTTTGGTCTGCCCTGTTCCCATGATGCACTGGGCCAGGGACAGACTAATTTGCATATAGCCAGGTTCTGAGCTGGGATGGGGCAGTGAGATAAATAACGGTGATGGATCAAGCCCTGATCTTTGGACTGGGTAAGAGTGGTCTGCTTAATTCAGACACTCTGTTCATCACCACCCCCTTTTCTGAATCGTTTTTGGCCACTATAGGTGTGGCAGGGTATACTCAGACATGAGTCCCTTTCTCACTGCTCCATCAGGATTCAAGCAAGCCGGGCCGAAGAGGCTGAAATGCCAGAAACCGGTCCCCGGTAGCTTGTCTCCTTTCTGGTGAAGAATTGGCTTGGTAGTTTGGTCTGCCCTGTTCCCATGATGCACTGGGCCAGGGACAGACTAATTTGCATATAGCCAGGTTCTGAGCTGGGATGGGGCAGTGAGATAAATAACGGTGATGGATCAAGCCCTGATCTTTGGACTGGGTAAGAGTGGTCTGCTTAATTCAGACACTCTGTTCATCACCACCCCCTTTTCTGAATCGTTTTTGGCCACTATAGGTGTGGCAGGGTATACTCAGACATGAGTCCCTTTCTCACTGCTCCATCAGGATTCAAGCAAGCCGGGCCGAAGAGGCTGAAATGCCAGAAACCGGTCCCCGGTAGCTTGTCTCCTTTCTGGTGAAGAATTGGCTTGGTAGTTTGGTCTGCCCTGTTCCCATGATGCACTGGGCCAGGGACAGACTAATTTGCATATAGCCAGGTTCTGAGATGGGATGGGGCAGTGAGATAAATAACGGTGATGGATCAAGCCCTGATCTTTGGACTGGGTAAGAGTGGTCTGCTTAATTCAGACACTCTGTTCATCACCACCCCCTTTTCTGAATCGTTTTTGGCCACTATAGGTGTGGCAGGGTATACTCAGACATGAGTCCCTTTCTCACTGCTCCATCAGGATTCAAGCAAGCCGGGCCGAAGAGGCTGAAATGCCAGAAACCGGTCCCCGGTAGCTTGTCTCCTTTCTGGTGAAGAATTGGCTTGGTAGTTTGGTCTGCCCTGTTCCCATGATGCACTGGGCCAGGGACAGACTAATTTGCATATAGCCAGGTTCTGAGCTGGGATGGGGCAGTGAGATAAATAACGGTGATGGATCAAGCCCTGATCTTTGGACTGGGTAAGAGTGGTCTGCTTAATTCAGACACTCTGTTCATCACCACCCCCTTTTCTGAATCATATTTACAAAGTGGCACATCTAGGTAGATGTGTCACTTTGTAAACTCATGCGCCGCATTACACCTGCGCCAGGTATAATAGATGCAGGGTTGGCATAATCTATGACATTTCACTGCTTCACTTCTAGGATGCAAATGAGCCAATATCTTACGCCTGCCTCACAGAAGGCGTAAGACTGATGCAGGCACATTTGAAATGGGACTTGCCCATGTGAAATGACCCATTGATAGAGTTGCGTCACTTTCGTGACACACTCCAGCAATGCGTCATTTTTGCGCATACAGATACATTAGAAATACTGACATATCTGTAACTCCTTGCAACATGATGCGTCATACTGTAAATATGACGTATCCAGCATGTCGCAAGGAGGGCGCAAAGAAAAGTGACGCATCGCTGTTTTCATGCATAGATGCGTCACTTTTCATAAATGAGGCCCGGAATTTCTCTGAGTTAATGTATGAACTGCAGTTAGGAGATGTGGGGGGGGCAATATATTCTTGCTGTCTCAAATATGTTTAAAATTCAGACACCTCGCATGCAAAAATCCTAGTGCTTTCCATCATGATATTTCTACTGACTTCGACATCCTCTCTCCCATGCATCCTGCCTCCAGGGTGGCAGATGGGAGAGACACTGAGCTTGTGAGGTTGTGGGAGGAAGTGTTCTGCAGAATAAACATATTGTTCCTTACGCTTACCTGGTAGCAGTGATTTAAACATGTGCTAAGAGGAGTAAATCCAGTTTGATTGTCAATCAGGAACGTTAATACTGGTTGCATCCGATCTAATACACTCGGGCTCCACGCTCGACAAGGCCCACTCATCATATCACATCATCAAATGAGCAGAGCAATGGTGCCCAACATGTGGCAGTGGTCCATGAAGCCTCCTCAGGGGTCCTCGACCACTTAGGAAATTACATGATAAATTAAATGATAATAAAAGATTGATGAGGTGTATATAAATAAAAACAGTAAATGTATATTTGAAAATTTAAAACGATCTGTAAACGTGAAGGAATTTGAAACTGGGGGGTAAAAATGTAATTAGTATCCTTAGAATGATTCCTGGGAGCAGTGCGGGAGCAACAAAGAGAATATAGTATGGACCATGAGTAGCCTCAATTGCATTTAGAAAAGCTTCAAAATTTCCATTCAAATTAAATTTAGATTTTTCTTTTATTGATGTGTTTGCCAATTAAATATAATGTGTCGTTTGTGTATTTGTGTGATTAATGCTTTTTTGTGTATTTTTTGTGTATTGTTTTGCAGTTTAAATCATCGACAATGCTTAGGCCGGAGTGTGGGGCCATGTAAGGAGCAGCAAGGATACTGCAAGATAGAATTAGCGTGCACAGACTTTGCTAACCCACATTGCAGCTTTATGTCAACTGAAAAGTAGGCAGGGCCAATCCTACAAGAAAACTTCAAAGTTTGAATAAAAAATACCCTAAGTAGCCGCAATGCTAATGGAAGGGAGTGCTTATAAGGCAAAACATAATTTTACCTTTTAGTAAATATTAGCACCGGAGCCAGAGGTGCTCCTTCTGCAGACAATGCCTACTGGTATTTTCAAGAACAGTTATATGTGTATTGAGAGATGGGCGAATGTGAGCTGGCCAGTGCAAGACTGTGCAGTACAAAGAAGAAAGGTGAGGTGTATGGAAGAAAAAGTGGTGTGCAGTGGAGAGAGTGCTGTACGTGAAAAGTGCAGTAAGGAGAAAGAGATAAGCAAGAGAGGTAAAATAACACAAGGACTAGATGCATAGGAAATTAGATGTGCCTTCGGAGTATGGCTATGGAACATAAAAGCTTAAATATAAAATAACATGAAAGTACACACTTAACTACACCATATCCAAAAGGAGTTGGTGTTTTTCAGCAAATGTTTTTAACCTATGACCAATAAAAGTCTGACAGACCCTAGAGTCTAGCACATTGTTTGGTTGTCGATAGTTATTGTCTTTCTTTAGCCAGTGGCACTTTTTAATTAGTGGAATGTGTTATCCCCTTTTCATTACTGACAATATTACAGTGGTTAGTAGAACTCTAGGCTTGCCCTTAGGATGCAAGGATATGAAGCTGTTTGTACATCATTTTGTCGCCGTAACTTGACATTTTAAATTACGTATTTTCTACTGTACCCAGAAGCAGTTTTGTGATAATCGTTTTAGGTTAAAAAAACGCAATTTGACATGTTTAATCAAGTGCATTAATGTTCACGGAATTTGTCAACTAGGTCATCTCAATAAACTGGTAGAATTTGTAGAGAAAGGAGAAATGGTAGATGAATTAATGTATTGTGATCCATGAAAGTGTTTGGATATTTCAGGGTTGTTAATTTTTATGTCGTTTCCATATCATAGGCCGCAATGCGTGCAGGTTTGACTTCTGCAACCCATATTTGATCTTAAACACATGGAGTATTTGCAGGGCTATAGTTCGCATCTATGCATATTAAGGATGGGTATATCATCTATGTATCTATCTATTTATCTATCTATCTATCTTTATATATACTCATCACTTGAAAAACAGTTAACAATTGGTTATGGGCCTGGTTCAAACGTTTTTCAAACCCCTGAAATCCGCCAGTTATGGTTCTTGGTACGAAACATAACTATCCCGTCATTCTTGTGTTGGGAATGTCATCCACACAACATCACTGATGACATCATTAGGGACAACAATGATCACTTCACAAATGACATATTCACGGGCAAGTGTGTTTAAACATAACTTTCCCCACATTTCTGAGCTTCCTATGACATCATACATGACATCACTGATGACCTCATACATAAAATATGCTTTATCTATTTAGCATCTCCAAACAATTGTTTAGTATAGTTATCATAACCTAAAGGACAACAAATAAAGGATACTATACAGGTCACACCATTTAACACTATATTTGTCATTTATTTACAAACTTGATTGTCACCTGGATGTAATTCTGGCAATTTTGTCAGATAAATAAATAACTTTAAAAAAAAAACTCAATCAGAGCATTGTAGAATGTTGTCTTCTTCCTCAGTGTTTTGATGAGGCCAACAGAAAGTGAGCTGTACCCTGTTCTTCTTACTCTGGGTGGTATGTCACATTATTCCTTCTCAAGGCACTCTAACTTAGCTCTCAGCGTTCCTTTTATGGATTCATGCGGCTCCTTCCATTTGGCGTTGGCTTCTTTATGACTTTTGCTGTAGCAGCCTCCAACTCACCTCCGCTCAGGTGTTTGTGTTACATTGCCACTTATTCTAGCAGTTTGTGGGGGTATTTTTCAACATTAAAAATTACTTTGCATTCCATGTTTTCTAGTGGATGTTCTTCCCTATTAACACTGACCCCTTGTGGACCCTTTTTTTGAAACCCTAAAACAATTCCTTTCTAAGGTCAACCATTGTTGAAGTTTTTTCCACTCTTCACATTGTTCCATTATGGCTACTAAAATGTCCATTGACCTTTGCCTCCAGGCTTTTTTTCTATCTAAAAAGAAGCCTGTTTGACATGACTTATCTATCCCACATGTGCTTACATTGCTTTATCGGTTGTGTTTTTTTCTTTTTAAGTTAGGGGTTTGGCCATTCCAATCTCTGCACCACTCCCACCTGTCTGTACATTATTATTAGAAGTTGGGTTTTTGATTCTGTAGATGTATGCACCCTTTCCAAGCATAAACCACAATCGGAGACATAGGGTGTGTTTGTAAATCCCAAACACACCCTAAAATAACTTGGTCTCACCCTCTGGTAGCTTGTCACAGATCAGTCAGGCGTAACCTAAGAGGAAATATGTAAAGTATTTGTGCAACACTTCAACAGTAACTCAGTGAAAACACCACAAAAAGGTTTGACAAATAGTACTTAATTTGATGAATAAAAAAAGACGCAAATGACAAAAACCAAATAAGTAGAACGAGATAGGAATTTTTAAAGAATAAACTGTGATGTAGTGCTTGGAAGCAACATGCGCCTATTTGTGATATCTGGTTGAGCTGTACTAGGACAAAGTCAAAGTTCAGAACATAGCGATGGAGCGCAGGCCACCTCCAGGAACCGGGCTTGGCCCACTGAGAAAGTACCTTGTTGCGTCGGTGACAACGAAGAGATGCAGGATGCAAACTAGGCGATGTGTTGGTGACTGCTAAGGTGATACATTAGATTTCTCCATGCATCAGCGGAGATGCGTCGGGCCAGAGGGTGGTGAGCTGGTTCTCGCAGGATGCATCAGTTCCAATTAAGCAAACACCATGGACCGACTTACAATGTTCCAGATGTAAGAAGCCTTGGTAGTTGGAAGTCTTTCATGTCCCTTAGACTTCAAATCAGGAGGCAAGCCAACATGCCCTTGGAGTCACTCTAAGTTCCTTGGACAAGAGATGCAGGTCCAGTCTTTCTCACCCAAGCAGAGGGAGCAACAGGCAGCAGATCAGCACAGCAGGAAGCAGTTCTTCCAGAGCAGCAGTCCAGCATAGTGACAGTCCTTCAGAACAGCAGACATTCTTCTTGATAGGGTGTCCTCAGGTCCAGAAGTGTACTCCGTTGGTAGGGTCTGAAGTCCAGTTCTTATACCCAGTGATGCCTTTGAAGTGAGGGAGATCTCAAAAAAGGCTTTGAAGTGCACAGAGTTCCTCACTTCCTGCCCTGCCTCCAGACCAACTACAGGGGGGTATTTGTGCCATTTGTCTGAGGACAGGACACAGCCTATTCAGGTGTAAGGGTGAGGTTGTGCCCAGCTCCACCCTCCAATCCTCCCAGGAAGACCCCTCAAGTCCCACCTAAGTTCCATTTGTGTGTGGTGGTCTGGAGGGAATACACAAAGTCCAGCTGTCACCCACCCCAGACTGAGGAGAGACAGGCTGCAGGCACACAGGGCTAAGAGCAGGAAGATGCCAAATTTGTAAATATAAATTTGACTTTAACATTTGAGAGGATATATCATTACAATCCAATAGGTATTAAACATTACAGATCCACTCCCTCTTAAGTAGGAATTACAGCTTATTAAATGTAATAAGGAACCCCCAATGTTATCCTACGAGAAAGGTAGGCTTCACAGTAGTGAACACAAATGTGGGTGTTTCACTACCAGGACATGTACATCTTAAAGGTACATGTCCTACCTTATAAGTACATAGCACCCTGCCGTATGCACTACCTAGGCCCTATTTTAGGTGTGGCTCATAAAAAGTGAGATTAAGGCTTAGCAATGGGTTTTAAATTGAAAGGCGACATAGTAGTGTAAAATACACACAGGCCCTGCAAATGTCAGCCCTGAGATATGTTTAAGGGTTACTTGATTGGGTGGCACATTCTGTACTGTGGGTCCACTAGTATCATTTAATTTATAGGCCCTTGGCACATGTACTTTACTTTGCTAGGGACTTATAAGAAAATGAAATATGCCAATTGTGGATAACCATGTTTTATGCAGAGAGCACATGCACGTTAGCACTGATTAGCAGTGGTAAAGTGCCCAGAGTCCTAAAGCCAACAAAAACAAGGGAGCTCTTCAGAAATTGCCATTTTCCAACAGGTGTCTTATTCTTTTCCAGGCAGGAAGTACCTTCATAAGACTGTTTTTCTATTTTCTCTTTTTTCTTAGCCAGTTCTTGGGCTCTTAGAAGTGATGACCCTGCCTTCCAATGGGAAAAACAACATCGTCAACTGTGCCCATGTGTTCTGTCAGAATGTGCATGTGCCATCTGACAGATTCTGTTGACAATCTCCCCCACCTTCTAGCATGTAGCTCTGCCCATATAAAGAAAGGCAGACTAAGACAAATACCAGAGAGAAAGGGGCACAGAATGGCACCTCCCTGTATTCTTTCGAATATTAGAATAGTTCTCTCAGTTGTTAATTCTCTTGTTACAACAGGGTAATGCATTAAGGCTCCCTGGTAAGAGATTTACTTTGCCAGCCAATGGAAATACACAAGCCATTCTAAGTCAAACAAGAGAGAAGTCAGTAAGTCCTTCAATTAAGAGTCACATCAAGACTCTTGTGATAAAGGAAGGAAATAGGGAAAAGCACAGCAAATTGACAAAGACAAAACATAATCCAAAGAGTAAAGGTCCACATAACAGGCAATACGTCTGGTATACACAGAGCTGCAGAAGAAATAATAACACAGGTGGGGGACTGGAAATGGGGAATGAACTATATGACAAGCGGTTCACCAGTGCAACTTGAAAGGTTGACCAAGTAGCATCTCCTGGTTAGGAGATGTCCCCCTGTGCACAACTGTAATAACCCAAAGCAAATGGGTAAAAGTTCAAACACAAATAAATAGTCCTCCAATTAAACCAGTCTTATCTTGTGTTGATGTTATTTACATCAAAGTGTCATATTCCTTCATATCAAATTTCATGCTTGTTGAGGCGAGACTTTATATACGTTTTAAAGGCGGCAGTGCATTTGTTGAACGAGACTCGTCCATGGTTATTCATCATGGTTACGTGAGTGAAACCTCCTGTATTTCACATTGTGTTTGAACTTCTACTTTCGCTTTGGGTTATTACAGTTGTGCACAGGGGGACATCTCCTAACCAGGAGATGCTACTTGCTCACATATACGTTTAACACACTTTGGATTAGAGAGTGAATCCCCAGTAGCACGCTACATCTTGTACAACATTGGAGCACCTGGTAGTGAGTGTCCTGTCCTATTTTGTTGTTTCAACTTGAAAGGTTGCCAGGCAGCTTCTTTAAGCCTGCATGCTGTATAAATAGTGCGTCTGCCTATTGTGACTCAGACGTGCTTGAAATAGACTGACCTGGTTCTCACCACTCCCTAGCAGCCAAAGACCAATCTACTACGGTCTTAAATGAACACACCTCACAGATCTTCTTGTTCTGTTCCTAAACCCCAATCCCATTTGCTGATTCCTGACAGTTCATTGTATGTACATACAACCCACACTTTCTTGGTGCTTGTTTCTCAAGGAAATATTTTTGGAACGCGACCTCTAACCTGTGTGTGTGAACAAAATATGAAGGTTCCTCAGAACATTCTAAAGACCCATAACCCTGATACTGCAACTGTCCTTTCATTTTCCTTGAGGCATTGATAGCCTCAAACAACAAACAACTCAAAAACCACCTAGACCTGCACAACCTACTTGGCCACACCCAGTTAGGATTTCGGATCAACCACAGCACGAAAACAGCACTCATCACATCCATGGACAAGATCTGTAGTTAAAAAACACTGCCCTCATCCTGCTATACCTCTCAGTTGCTCTCAATACAGTATCACACTCCACCCTCATCAGAAAACTGCACAACAAAGGCATTTAAGGACCGACCCTCAACTGGATATGCTCCGTCCTCACAGGGTGAACACATTGGCTCATTAATTAGTCCAACCCTGTTCAACATTTACATACCTCTGATGGCTGACATCATCAGAGCGCCAAGATATCCTCTTGGTTGATTAATGTGCTATACAAATCAACATAACCTAGTATTGCCATAATTTCCTACAACAATAACACCCAATACATCCTTTCAATGTCAGACAAGTCCACCACCCCAGATCAAACTTTGCAGAATGCATGATAAACGTTGCAGAGGGGATGAAAGCCAATTGCCTGAAACTCGACTCTGACAGAATGGAAGTGTTGGTCCTCTGGAACAAGTGCTACCCCCGAGACGCCACCCAGCTCTGTTTAGAGCTTGAACCCACATCAACCAACCATAAAACTACCTAGAAATCATCCGTGATGACAAAGTCAGCATGGCAGCACAGATCAATGCAGTTAGCTCCTCCGGTTTCCACATATTCCACATGCTCCACAAAATCTTCAAATGGAGTTCCAGAAAACGAGATGCACAGTTACACAATCCATTATTTCAAGCAGACTGGACTAAGGCAATTCACTCTAGGCTAGAATCTCCAACCACCTCCTCTGATGCCAGACCATCCAGAATGCTGCAACAAGACTCATGCTTTTCCCACGGCGCACCCACAACATGCCACGTCTCATAGACCTCCACTGGGTCCCCATACAGTAACTGTGCCAATTAAAACTCGTCCTGTATGCATACAAGGCACTGCACAACATAGGACCTACATATCTTAATGAACACTTTCACTTCTAACTACCCACCAGACAGCCGCACTGAGCCTGAGCCTCACGAATACACACAGGACCTATCCGCAAAAGCAGAACAGGAGGTCTGGCATTCACCCACATTACATTACACTACATACCATTATCTAACTTAACATAACATATCACCATATTACAAAATTTTGAATCTGATGTTTTGCAACTGTTAGAGTTGGAATCATCATTCTAGAGATGCTAAAGACTTGGTGAACCTTCCAACATTTTGAACGGGCTAAAGCTCTCACCAACTGCCCTACCAATCTGGTATCTGAAAATGGGACAACAAAGTTTTAAAAACTTTTTAAATCTTTTTAATTATTCGTCTGTGACCCATCAGGCCGTTTTATAAATATTTTATGTATCTTTTCATTAGCATGTACCCTCTGTGGTGTTTTCCTTGAAACAAATTGCGTTGGCCACTGATGTGTCTTGAACCTCATAACCCTGCTTAAGGTATTTATAAAATGTTTTTATCATCTGTACTTTTATGGCTGCTATTGGTCGAAAAAAAGTTTTCTTACTGATTGTGACTACAAATGGGGTTGTGCATTTGGAATGAAAACCAGGCAACAACAAGAATCAAATTGATTGAACTAAATCTATTTTTTTCCATTTAAGTACCTTTCATCTATGGTGATATTTTAAATGTTGTAATCTGTTTTATCCTTTTGAAGATGAAGAGTGTTAGCTTCTATTGTAGGGATTACAGAAAGCAAATTATAACTGACGAGAAAGTAGATGGGAATAGTGTGAAATGGGTGAAAGCCAAAAAAACAATTGAAAGGTGAATGACCAACACATGACGAAAACAACTTGGTATATGCTAGTTTTGCTAAGATTAATAAAATGACACATTATTCTTGTTGGTTCATTTTATAGCAGAGAAGATCCCAGTTGCAAGACAGTGTTGCCAACTTCGTGATAGGTCCCTATGTATTTGTATATACTAAATAAACACACACACATGTGTGTGTTTGTGTGTGTATATATATATATATTCACTGAAAAAACCATAGGTTATAGACCGTATATAGTTAGGAATTAGCATTTACAAAACCTTATTTTACTCACACAAAACCATTGAAATTCGCATATATAGTTAGTTGTACTAACTATATATCGCGCACCCGCAATCCACTGCTGATCATGTCACATATTACATCATTCATGACATGGTCAGTGACATCACTGATGACATCACTGATGACATCTCAAATGACATCACTGATGACATCACTGATGACATTACTGAGCACATCACTGATGACATTATTCATGTGATAATACGATGAACCTCTTCAGACTCTAATATAACCTTAGATAAACTCAGTGTAAACAGACACTCACAGACTGTCACTCATCCATGGAGTTACTCACACACCTAATCAGTCATGCAAAGAATCAATCACACCTCCATTTTCTCAACTATACAGTTATACACACCTTACTTATTCAAACATATACTAACACATATTTACTCTCTCATACAATCCCTGATACAAGTTCACAATGATCCATACAGCCACTCACACATTCACTAGCTCTTATGCATAGTTATTTATATATGTATGTCAACTCTCACATGTACTGTGTTTTACATATGTACTTACTTTGACATGTAGCACTAAGATATCCATTCACTCACCAATACACTCATGCACACAGTCAACCGCCCATACAGCTGTTTCCACATGCACTTTTGAACCCATACATCTAGTGAATCAACTGCTCACACATCTATGCACAGAGTCATACACCTCCCAGCCACCCACACACACACTCAGTCTCCCATACAAATACTTGGGCAACCAATCAATAACCCATATAGTTACTCATATAGCTACTGATCAACACATGCAGCATTTTACAGAACAACAGATACCATGATGCACAAATTAAGACACTTTAGTCACTAACCCATGCACTCAGTGAGACACATTTAATCACTCACTCATACAGTCAGTCATGCACCTACTAAATCCTTCATCCAGACACTTATACATCCACTCATTCTTCAATATGTAAGACATATTTTAACTTTACAGAAATACACAGTCACTGGATGTTGTCATCAGTGATGTCATCAGTGATGTCATTTGAGATGTCATCAGTGATGTCATCAATGATGTCATTTGAGATGTCATCACTGATGTCATCAGTGATGTCACTGACCATGTCATGAATGATGTAATATGTGACTTGATCAGCAGTGGATTGCGGGTGCGCGATATATAGTTAGTACAACTAACTATATATGCGAATTTCAATGGTTTTGTGTGAGTAAAATAAGGTTTTGTAAATGCTAATTCCTAACTATATATGGTCTATAACCTATGGTTTTTTCAGTGAATTTTCAAGGTTTTGTAAATGCTAATTCCTAACTATATATGGTCTATAACCTATGTTTTTTTCAGTGAATTTCAATGGTTTTTTAATAGCAAATATCAAAAGCTTTAAAATGTATTCTTCTTTAATTCGAAAAATATATTTTATATGTTTTTAATACAATTTTTGTATGTATTTTTTTTTTATTATTTTTTTTTGTTTCGCTCCCGGGCCGCGAACCGGGTAGCTTCCCGTTAGCTCAATTTGGTGCCGCGACCCGGTCGGCGAACCGGTAAACGTTCCGTTTGCGCAACTGCCGCGTTAGAAAACAACATCGTGACGCGTCGCGTAATCGCGACGTATGGCGTTCTCGCATAATGCGTCTTATGACGCGCCGCGTTAGCGCACCCGGAAGTGCTCCGGAGCGCAAACCGAGGCACGAAGCGCAGCGCCCCGGAAGCGATCCGGGGTGCGGCGCGCAGCGCGTAACGTAAGCGTAACAGGTCATGTAACTTGTTATTAAAACTTTTCATTGGTTCATTTCACTTTTGGTTTCCTAATGATGTAAGGCTAGGTCATGTGACCTAAAAATAACGCTTTTCATTGGTTTAGAACTATTTTTTTTCCAAAATGATGAAAGCCCACACCTTTTTTCTCACACTGACTTTCAACTTTGTGAGAGGAAGACATATTTTACTTACTAAGAAATGGCTTCAGTAGTAACTGCAGCTGGTGCACCCCCACCACCACCACCACCTCCTAGGAAGAGAGGACCACCTCCTCAGGTTATCCTTCAGCAAGAGGAGGAAGAAGAGGAAGAAGAGGAAGAGGATCAAGTGGAGAGGCACTTTTTGCCTGAAGAACCAAGGAGGTCCCATGTAAAAGAGGATTACATCTGGCAATTTTATTCATTTCCCCGGGGCCAAAAGAAAGTAAATGCCCGCTATGTTACTTGTCTTATCTGCAAAAAAGATTTGTCCAGAGGGACTGATAAGAAATATAGTTATGGCAATTTCACCATGCATCGCCACATGGAGAGGTGGCACCCTATTAATTAAAGTGCTGCGCAGGTACGTCACCTGCAGGATAACCCCCCTCCTGTGGCCAGAACATCAAATGTAGAGTCAGTGACGGGACCAGAGGCGAGGGAGACGGTCCCAAATATACAGATGAAGTTTGGGAGTGTGAAACAAGTGTGCGTTTTTTGCGGCTAATTGATTTGCTACAGAGAAAGTAGCATAAATGTAATCAATGTTGCTATTGACAATCATAATTGTCCAAAACGCCCCAGAAAATAAATTATCTTTTTTTTTTGTTGCTCCTGTTGAGCCCTTTATAATTAATCATTTTCGTTTCCCCCCCCAAACAAACCAAAAAAAATATAAAACCGTTCAAAAAATACAAAAAAAGTAAAAAAATGTTCAGAAAAATAATAAAAAAAATATAAAACAACAACAATAATTTAAAAAAAAGTTCTTTTCAGAACTACCTCCCCTTTATAAAAAATTGCTAGAATGTTTAGCACTCTGGCAACCTCTATTTCTTTTGATTCGCTTCCCGGTTCGCGCGCCGGTACGCGAACCGGAAGCGAACCAGAAAAAAAAAAAAAAAAGAAGAAGAGTAAGTATAAGGGAAGGAAGCAGAGAGTAATGTTAAAAGAAAGACAGCTAGAGGGAGTAACACAGAGATACTGTTTAATAGATCTATTTACCGAAGAAAAGATGGAAGAGGGTATAATTGTGAAAAACAAAATAGATAAGGAAGTGAAAGAAAAAAAGGAGAGTAGAAGAATAATAAACAAGAGTTTCTTAGAGAATGTGAGTGAATGTTCAAAATAAGAAGAAAAACAGTAAAGGATGTGGAATGAGAGGTAGGGATAGAACCGGACTAAAAGAACAATCCTGAGGGAAAGTGTTAAGAAAACAGTGAGCAAAAGTAAATAGGAATAAAACAAGATGTATGATAGTGACTAAGGTTAAAACATGTGGAATAACAGAGAGAAAAAACAGAAAGCAGAAAAGAAGAAGTGACAGAAAAGGAATGATTGAAACAGCAAAGAAATGTAAATAACATAGGGGCATATTATCAACACAGGCGATAAAATTATCGCTGCTTTTATTGGCAGAAAACTGCCACTAAAGCCGCTTTTGCGGCAGAAAACTGCCGCTAAAGCCGCTTTTGCTGCAGTTTTCTGCCGATAAAAGCTGCGATAATTTCATTGCCTGTGTTGATAATATGCCCCTTAGTGTGTTTGAACTACAGGGAGAAAGCATAATGAACAAGTAGTGAAAGAGTGATGAGTCAGAGATAGTGAGAGTAATAGAGACGGAGTGAGTGAACAGGAGTGAGAAACTATGAGAACAGAGGGACTGAGAAAAGGAGTGGAAGGAGTAGAGTAAGTAAGTAATAGAAAAAGGAATGAGGGAAGTAGCAAAGGGAGGAAACTGACGGTTAAAGAAATGAAGCAGTGGAACTAATAGAAGTTAAATGTGATAGAAATGTAACGAAAAGAGTACAAAACACTTACCTTATAATTGTCGTTAACTTAGTCACTTGTTATTTTTATACTTTCAATCTGTGAAAGAAACAACAAAAATTTGAAAAATATTAAAATATGTATTTAAAAATTAGAAAAGACAAGGGAAAAGATTGACAATCATCCAATTTTACAAAGAAATAAAGTTAGAGATAAACATGCAATAAAAAGAGAAAGAAACGGTGATAGACAGTCAGAGACAAAAAGAAATTGAAATAGAGTAAATTATTAAGAGAAAAAAAAGAAGATACTTTCAGTGACAGAAAAGAAGGATAGAAGAGAAATCTAAATTGAAGTTGTGTAAGCTACTAAAAGAAAGTGAGTAAGGTAAACTATATAAGGAAAGGGTGAATAAGGAAAAGAGAATGAGGGAGAGAGGAGACAGAGGAAGTGAAGGAAAGAGTGTCAGATACAGACTGAGTGAGGCATCTACACAATGTGATTCATAATGTTAGGAAACACAGGTAATGTAATTGAAAAACGTTAAATTTGTTTTGCTCATTCCACAATCACATCACTTGTCTTTCGTTTGCTTAGGTATCTCATTGTGCAGATGTAGTCTAGCATATGAAAGACAACGCTGAAGGTGAGCACTGTATGCAACAACTTTGACACTTACAGAAGCCTCAGCTTCTCCATGCCCCCTACACAGTCCTAAATATATATATTTTAAACTGACGGTATCTTGTTGCAGATGAAGTGAGGCCTATCTTGCAACATAGTGCATCTTTTGCACTGCTGCTGCGTCACAAAAGTGACGCAACGGCGGCGCAAAAGAGGCGCACGGCCATCATAAAACTGCCCCTAACATTTTAAAGGATTGTTTCAGGATGCCGATAAGGTGTGGCCTATCCAGAGATTTGTTTGAGGTGAGGCCTACTCAGAGTTACAGATTAAATTTAGGCTTGTTGAAGAGTACAGAAGAGATAATACATGTGCAGGCCTACCAACGAAGTGAGTCATGTCCACTGCACTCTTGAACAAAGGCCAGACCTCCTCTGTCTCCCTGGACAGGCCTAAACCTCATCTGCACAATGTGATTCGTAATGTTAGGAAACACAGGTGATATCATTAAAAAACTTGCAAATATTTTTGCTCATTTAACAATCACATCACCTGTATTTCCTCAGCTTAGGTATCTCATTGTACAGATGTAGTCTAGCATATCCAAGAGTACGCAGAAGGTGAGGACTGTATGCAACAGAGCAATGTACATTACTCACCTCCCTTGACACTTACAGAAGCCTCAGTTTCTCCATGCCTCCTACACAGTTGTAAATGTATATCATAAATACAAAAAGTACAGAATTAATTATACATGTTAAATGGTTTATTTTTGATGTTCTCAGAATATATCAAATTTCACTAAAAACAGTGACTTGAAGGTATTCATCATATAACAGCGGGGAAAAAAACACAATCAAAATGATTGTGTTTAAAAAACCCATATAACATTACCAATCAGAAATCAGAACTCCTCAAAAGTAACTTACTTTCCATGACGTCGAAGGATGTCCTATGAACAGCTTATACTCTGTTGTGCTGTTATTATTTTCAGCCCGCCACTTTCTGAAAGAAAAGCTCCATCGTTTTGACAAATATGTTACATACAATAAATGACTTCTCGCTCTCTACCGCACTTCTCCTCAAGGCCAAATCGTGTAAGAGCCATTTATAACTCTTGGAATTCTTCTAAGCAAATCCCGTCATTTTCTTTTTCCGCAACTTTCAGAAAGAAAACGTTCAAGATCACTTTCACAATCCTGTACTAGTAATATCTCACCCTTCTTGCTCACTCATGTTCCACATTTCCTATGACACTGATACTGCTTACTATGAGGCACACTTACACTACCTCTATGACTACTACAATTATTTAATTCTCTACATCACTTTTAATCACAAAGCAATTTAAAACAGTACATAAAATTATATCTACTCCTAGAATCATTATAGGCCAGTTACCTACCCTAAATTCTTTCTTCTGAAAACAGAAAGTAAGAATATTTTTAAGTCAAAAGGCAACATTGTTTCATAGTCAAATGTGAATCATTTCCGAAACATCAGCTTTTTTATATTTTCAATAAGCTGTGTAATAAGCGGATGTTGTCAAAGGACCATCATGTCATATAATATGTAAATGTAAATGTATTTCGATTTATATAGCGCACGAATCACCCAAGGGTCTCAAGGCGCTTGCTTAGGGAACCCGTCCTGGTATTCCCCTGTGAGATACCCCGGCAGGGTATTCACAAGGTGAAAGTCAGGCATCCCGCCGCGAGGGGCCGTAGTGGAGATTAAGCAAGCTATTGCCCAGAGTCGCAGAGTGTGACCCCGTGAGTCGAGTAGGCACCGGAGCGAGAATTGTCGAGTCCGTGGAATTTTTGAGCCTGAGACCCGCCGAGGCGGGGAATCGAACCCTGGTCCACGGCTGATCTCAGCTTCCGGGTCTGCCACCTCTAACCACTGAGCCACGCTTCTCCACTAATAGCTGCAGTTAGAAATGTTCTTCCTAAAATCAACGACTGTGTAGCCACAACATTTGTAATTAAAGTTGAAAACTTACTTTCATCAGGTTTATATAGTTGGAATTTTAAAATGACATCATAACCAAAAGTTTGTTCAAAAAATGTGGACAGCATTGCAGACTTACATTACCTCTACTCCATGTTTTGATTGGCTGCTTGAATTAGCTTATTAAAAGAAACAGTTTGTCTGAACTCATTCAAAGTGCAGTTATTTTTCCATGACGTCAAGTGTTATGGTAAGAACACGGTTTGCTTTGGGAAATACTCTGTTGTCCTTTAACTAATCCGTGCCCACCACTTTCTGTAAGAAAACCTTCTTTTTTTTCAGGAACTACTTAAAACTCAAAAATAACTTTTTACTCTGTACTACACTTATCCTCAAGGCCAAATAGTGTAGGAGCCATTAGAACCTCTTGAAATTCCTCAGAGCAAATCCCGAGATTCTTTCCCTAAAATTTTGGTTGTAAAAACACCAGGTAAGAATTTTTAAGGTCAAAAGGCAATTTCTTTTTAAAGTTAAAACAGAATCATTGCAGAATGACCAGCCGTTTCTAGACTTCAAATAAGCTGTGTAATGTCCTGATGTTGTTAAAGGACCGTCATGATATATAATTTCTGCAGTTACAAAAGTCCTTCCTGATATTGACAACTGCGAAGCCACAAAATATTTAATTAAAGTTGTCAATTTTGTTCCATCAGGTCTACATCGTTGGAACATTAAAATGACATACTGGCCATATGTTCGTATAAATAATGTGGACAACATTGCAGACTTACCTTGGCTACACTCCATGTTGTGATCAGCTGCTTTTACTAGCTTATTAAAGGACACTGATTTACTGTCTGGCAAAGTTAAATATATAAATCTTTCTGAGTCTACACTAGTAGTACTTGATACCCTACAGTTCTCGCAGTCATGCTGCCATTGATAAGAAAGGCCAAACAGATGATCTACATCTACACCTTCATCTTGCAATACATCAAGCATATACATTAAAAACTCCTGACAATCTTGCTGAATATTTTGAGAGAATTGCGTTTGACCTGAACATTTGTCTAACAGATTTCGAATTTCAGACACACTTTCTATTTTTGTTCTATCGGTGCTACATTTCTCTAACACAGAATTCAACAAACTGCAAAATCTTTGATCCAAATTGACCACAATCTCTTCTTTTAAAGTTGCTAGAGAAAAGACAACATTAACCACTACATTAGCATAGCAGTTGACACCAGAACTATTTTCAAATTGAAAACCAACAACATCTTCAACAGAATCAATTTTTTTTCTGCTTATAATTTTGGGTTCATCGACTTTTCGTCTTTTTGCTACAACCTCCCTACTATTGGTCACATTTCTACGTTTCCGGCCTACCACACGTTTCTCAAACAAAGGATATTGAGGCAAATGTGGCGCATACTCTCTTCTTAACCTATTGTATTCCTTAACACAATCTAGATCCGCACAAATGTTTGTGACATCACACTCAATCAAGTACAATCCCGATAAAGTTCTGACTCGTGACAACGCCACATATGCCATACCCTCCTTGGACACAGAACTGCCAATATTCACCAATGCACTTAAACCTTGCGATTTATGGATTGTCACCGCAGATGCCAAGCAAACAGGAAACTGCTTACGGCGAACATATAAGTCTTTTACAAGTAAAAACCTAGCAGAGCAACGACCAATTAGCTGTACTTCCTCAATGCCATCAAATTTAATTTTTAAAAATTCAATTCCATCTCTATTTCTGTATTTCTCAAAATCAACAACATTACCCATTGATCCATTTACCAGTCCTCTTTCAACATGTAAATTCCTTCTTAAAATTATACGGCAATTTAAGCACACATTCAGAGTCTTTTCAAAACCAGCAGTTTTAGATATAGTCTTCTCTAATGAATCCAATTTTGATTTCAAATTCTCAGACAAAATAATTGTTGCTCCCATATGCTCTATTCTGTCAATAGCTTCCAGTTTCACAATCTCTTGGTTTTCTACATTCAACATTTTATTGTTGAAGATGGCACATTCTGCAAGAGTTGGCATCAAACATATTCCAGATTTCTTCTCAGTAATTTTCCGAAAAATATTCTCAGGCACAACGTCTTCTTCTGGATACAAATTTGACAGTAATCGTGCATGTAAAGCTTCTTTCCCATGCTCGGTCACTTTTCCGATTCTAACATCTTTGTAGAATATTCTTATAATCTTCATCCTTCGCTTGACGCATATTTTCACGCAGTTCAGTATAATTGAAGTTTAACCATATATTGACGTTGCCAATGCTCCCTAGGCACTTCCTGGTATCTTCATGCGTGAGCATTTTGAACGCAGGTTGTCCTTTCACTGGTGTCAGCTGCAGAAGATCACCGAAAACAATGATGTGTTTGCCACCAAATAACACATCATACTCTGTTTTGAGAACTTCTTGCATTCTCAAATGCACAAAGGCAAGCATGACATTGGAAACCATGCTTACTTCGTCAATGATAAGAAGTTTCATTTTCCTCAAGACTCTTGAAACTTCACAACAAGCATCTCCAGATAACTTGTGGTATTGTAATTTGTTATCATGCTCCACTGGCAGCATCAGTAGACGATGCAAAGTAATACCTTTGATGTTATGTGCTGCCAGTCCAGTTGGAGCGGTGACAACACAAGACAGCGATGACTCAGTCCTTTTCTGCAAATAACATGAAATTGCTTTAATGAGGAAACTTTTTCCAGTTCCCGCTTCTCCACTCACGTACAGTCGGACAGGCTTCAACGACGTACATGAGCACTCTTTCTTCTCATGACTTGATCCATGATCAATTTGGTTGGTAACTTCGTCATATATTTTCCTCTGCTCAACGTTGAGTTGTCTTTCCAAGTCTTCTAAGTTAACCGCATCCTCCTGAGCATGTGCCATGGCTCTTTCCACTTCAATCATGGCAGTGGCAGCTTCATTTTCGATAACTGGCCCTCCTAGTGGATCCTAACTCAATGAAACAGAACTCTGACTGTCCTGAGAACTGTCTCTAGCAATCTCGGCTGCAATCATTGCTTCCTGCTCGATTTCCGCATTCAACATTTCTAGATATTTGGGAAAAACAGGACATTCTTTGGTCTCCTTGGCGGCATTGAAACAGTCTTCGTAACAGAGGAAATCTCCAAGCAGTTCCTCTTCTGCACGCCAAGGCTTGAAAAGTTGCAAAAGTGCTAAATAGAAAAACTCTTTTCTTTCAGGAGATTCGCCACTCAATTTTCGATGGTTTACCAAGTGGCATTTTCTTTGCTTGACCAGACATCCCTCACTTCCAATTACGGCATACACTCCTTTATCAATATCTTCTTTGATGTTCCTCTTGAATATGTAATTTTGTAGAACCTCATACAGACAAACATTCTCGAGGTGACTGCTTCTATTTGGATAATATGTATCCAACATGTTGGTATTCAAAATATCGGTACTGTTTGGCTCCTTTTCCGCCAAATACTTAATTTCCCGCACAGGTTTCAGAACTCGATTACGCATTGCAGCAAAACCAAGACTCACCCAAATGATACTCCTAGATTTGGCATAGAGACTTGCTGAAGACAACCGGTCAGAACATTCGTAAGCTCCGATTTCTCGATGCGACAACATCTTCAGACTGAAACTGTACAACTTGTTACTGAGGCTCTTTTCATGGGAAATGTCCTCCCACATATCCTTCAATTCTGTCTTTTCTTTTTTGGTGATGTAAGATGTCACATACCGAGCCACAGCCATACAGTTATCAGCCACAAACTGTATATCCATGTTAGCATTCCACATGGACAAAATCACTGGGTTGTAGTCGTTGATGTACTTGGACTCTTCGTTCCTTTTCAAATTGTATGTATTTTTGGGTGATTTCCTCGTCACATTATGTCGCAGCGAAGACATCAAACTGTTCACTCTTCCTTTAGAAATTACCGGTCGTGGAAAGGCGAAACGACATTTTGTGTAGAACTTGTCCTTGTTTCTGAATTTACGACGACAGTACTTTCCACAACGATGGCTTTGGAAGCGTAAAACTTGTTCTCTTAGGCTTTTGTCTTCCTTTGTGTTTGGAACAGCACATGTAGAATACTGTTCTATGAAACTCATCACTAAGTCATCCGGATCTGTTCCAAATTTGGGTGCATCTTTGATCCATAGCAGCATATGGATATGAGGAGCACCTCTTGCTTGGTACTCTTTTCTCCAGAAGAAATCCAACACCTCTCCAAGAGGTGGATTCTTCTTGTTCATGATGAAAGACATCATAGCTTCAAATCTATGATTGAAGTATCTGCATACATACACTGGATCCAAAGAGCACAGTTCTCCGGGTGTCTTGAATTCGATATTTTCAATGTTTCCATTTGCCTCTCGTAGAAATTCAAGTAAGTCTTCCCAGCCATACTCGGCACAGCTGAGAGTGAGGAACCATGTGGGAGTTCCAAAGTTCCTCAGCATACATTTTAAATCACCATGACGACGGTACCAGTACTCATTAGTACCACGCTGACACGCCATGAGATTAATCAGGTGAGAATCCAAAATACTGTCTTGCACATTGACTTTATCCATAAAGTCCCTTTCCGAGATATTTTGCATCTGTACACCACTTTTCAAAATGTGGTTCACTGCATATGACAGTCCAGACAGATCACTTTCAAACAGTAGATGAAACAAATAGGGAATGCATTGACGAAACCTAGGATCTTCTGCATACAATCGTAAAGTCCGGTATTCAGAAGCAGGAATTTGATGAGGTCGCTCATCATATTTTCCTCCTTGACCTGTTGGAAATAGCTGTGGGAAACACCGAGCTTCCAAACTTTCCTCCCAAACACTAATGGGACTCCCTTTGGCTTGTTTCATTTGAAACAACTCAATAGCATTCCCCATGACTTCCTTGGAATGCAAAGGATGAACACTATAATGTTCATATATTTCTTCATTTTTAGAGGCTTCTACTTTCTCAATTTGTCCAGCACACAAATCGCTGTCCTCTTCTTCACTTACTTCCTCTTCTGCAACACATACATTCTTGTAGTGCTGATTGTTTTTCATCAAATACAATGTTGCCTTTTTGACTTTCCTAACATCCACTAAATCTTGCCAAATTTTCTTACTCTTTGTCGGAACCCCGTTAACTAAGATAACCAGAGGTTCCTCTTCCACTTTCTCTACTCCAAGTGTATTAATGTTTTTCTTCAAATCTAGAGGCAAATAAACAACTCTTCCCTTTAATCCTCTCTGTAAATCTAATGGAGGCAATTTCCCAGTCTTTGGTTCCATTCGTACAATAGCCTGAAAGGGATGGACACTTTGAATCAAAATAGATTCATAAGTATTTAAATCCTTCAATTCAGAAGGAATGCCAACCAATTCCAGATTATTATGAACCGCTCTAGCAGGAATCCGGTTTTGATTTAATTTGCAACAACAATAAGTACACACACGTAGATCCGATCCCAAATCAAAACAATTTTCTACCATCAAGTATGTTGCGAAATCCTTCCATTCACTAATTTTTTCCTTTTCACTTTTTGCATATAAATCCACTAACTTAGTCTGATTCTTATAATAAGTGCGTCGACAACACACACAATTGAAATTAGGCCTCTCACTTGATTTCACCTGAAACGTGGCAATTTCCTTCTGAAAATTATCTGTACTGGAAATATGTACACTCTCTTCCACATTACCTTCTTCTTCTGGGTTAATTTCAACATTCTCTTCTTTACTTGCAAAGTAACAAAACTCAATTTCTGCACAAATATTCTTCACATCTACTTCTGAACCATGCAAAAGAGCAGTGCATAATTGTTTAAGCATATTTGCTGGACTCTTAGCATAATACAACATTCTAACTAATTTTCTCACTTTATTATGATGCACTGCTAGCATCCTGAAATGATGAAAAACACTCTGGCATACTCTCCTGGAAAGACAAGCCAATGAATGACCATGCAAACCTGTCACTTCTCTCACTCTGCAAGGATCTAATTCTTGCAACAACTTCATTTTCTGTTTCAAACTTTTCTTATTAAATGTCCGTAGAAAATCACAAAGCAAATTGATGGAATCCTGTCGCACACTGCAAATACTACTACACTTCCAGGTATACACTGGTCCCTTAGGACGTTTTCCTAAAACCTCATTACCTAACACCTCTTCTGCCTCTGTTGTCACAAGTTTTTCTTTTTCAACCGGACAACCATCTTTCACCTCATAAGCTCGACCACTGGTGTCAACTGCATGCACCAAATCATTATCCTGGAAATAACTCTCCTCATTAAAAAATGCCTCACAACTTGAACTATGCATCTATTCTCCTGAAAAAACTTCACAAAAATTACTACGATTAACTGTTCTTTTCCATCTACTATTTGATTTGAAATCATAAATTGCCTTGTTTAGTTTCCTAATTTTTTTGATTATCAAAATAAATAACTTTCGCTTAATTTCGAATGCCTGATCAATAATTTTCTCAATATTTTTCTTTCTTTTATAAAAAGCCACTTTCTGTTGACCTTTCTTAATATTATTTAACAAATTGCCAATTATCCTGTTGCGGAACATTCGTCTACGAATGTCCCTAAACTGATTTTTCCTTCTACTACCATGCACAGAGTTATCTCCTGCTCTAGCAGTAACATTTTTGATTGGCCTTTCCTTTCCATTTAAATTGGCTCTCTTTTTCTGGACTAAAACATGTTCTGTAGTGATATTTTTTTTTCTGCAAATGTTTCTTAGGAATGATTTCGTTGTCTTACCCGGAGCTTGGTGACTTGACGAGTTTTTATTGTAGAGGACTGCTGCAAGCATGTAGTAAGCATAGTGGCATAGTGTAGTTTTGAAATGATCTGCAGTTGAATCTGTGGTAAAATATAATAAAAAATGTTATTAACCACTATTACCAAACAGTAAATCAATAACAGTCGTCAAAAAATTAACACACTACTTGTCAATTCTACATACAATAATTTTTAGTGCATTGGCAAATTTAAAACTCACAAATAGTAGCAAAGAAATGGAATGCTTCTACATTTGACCTGTGCTCTTTTACATGTGAATCTGAACTAATTTTATTAGCATTTTTCACTATTTTATTAAAGACACTTCACACAAGCTGTTTTTGAAGTTGTGTTTAATTTTAAATGAAATGGTTAACATGGTTACTTTTCATTTCCAGTAACTTTTAAAAATAACTCTTTATAGTTCCATAGGCTCGAGCAGGTCAGCTTCCCACCCTATGTCATACAATTCTGACAAATCGGCATCCTCATCATATTCTTCATCATCTACAGGATTTAAATCATCCAAGGGATCTACTTCCACTGATGTTTCAATGACAAGTTCAATGATAAGATCGAGATCAACAGTTTGCTCATTATCACTCATGCTTGATGTTGTCATTATCTTTAAAGAAAGAGAACAACAATGAGATGTTGCAGAGTAAGAGACAAATCTTAGAGACTATAATAGTAAAATTGTTTAACAAGAGTAACATTTTGCAGATATTATTTAACCATGTCCAGCGATGCTGAGGAGGTGAGGCCTATGTCCAAGTTTTCAGTGAACAGGACTCATCTCTTCTTAACCTTGGATAAGCCTCACCAACTCTGTGTCCCCTGCTCATACTTAAAAGTAAAGGGGCACATTTATAATAACTGGCGCATCCCCAGGGATGCAACAGTTAACATGCGCCGCTGCTCTGCCACCCATGATGTGCCGCATTTACAATGCGGTGCACCATTGAGCAAAAACAGCACAGATGCATCACGCATCTGTGCCACAAAAGCGGCGCATTGCAGGAATCACGTCATAAGCGCGACATGTCTACTGCAATGCACAGGGGCAAGCCACACATTGCAAGGTGCGTCACTCCTTATGCCTGTTTCAAACAGGCGTAAGGATTTGATTCAGCAATGCCATAAAGCTGACTCAGTGAAATCTTGTAAATTTCACTGTGTTAGTTTTACAGGGCTTTCATGCAAGTGAATGCCCACCCTGCTACAAAACGCCCACATGAAACCTGACGCAGGTTTCATGTGGCACAGGACTTTACAGCGTGACACATCTGCCTAGATGCATCAAGTTGTAAATATGTCACAATATAGCGCATCTTTTGCGCCGCTGTGCGTCACAAAAGTGACGCACAGCGGCGCAAAAGAGGCGCACGGCCATCATAAATCTGCCCCTAACTTTTTAAATGATTGATTCAGGATGCCGATAAGGTGTGGCCTATCCAGAGGTTTGTTTAAGGTGAGGCCTACTCAGGGTTACAGATGAAATTTAGGCTTGTTGAAGAGTACAGAAGAGATACTACATGTGCAGGCCTACCAATTAAGTGAGTCATGTCCACTGCATTCTTGAACAAAGGCCAGACCTCCTCTGTGTCCCTGGACAGGCCTAAACCTCATCTGCACAATGTGATTCGTAATGTTAGGAAACACAGGTGATGTAATTGAAAAACGTGCAATTTCTTTTGCTCATTTCACAATCACATCACCTGTGTTTCCTTTGCTTAGGTATCTCATTGTGCAGATGTAGTCTATCATATGAAAGAGTACGTAGAAGGTGAGCACTGTATACAAGAACTTTGACACTTACAGAAACCTCAGCTTCTCTATGCCCCCTACACTGTCCTAAATGTATACAGTTTAAACTGACGGTATCTTGTTGCAGATGAAGTGAGGCCTATCTTGCAACATGATTCATCTTTTGCACCACTGCTGCATCACAAAAGTGACGCAACAGCGGCGCAAAAGAGGCGCACGGCCATCATAAATCTGCCCCAAACATTTTAAATAATTGAATCAGGATGACGATAAGGTGTGGCCTATCCAGAGGTTTTTTTGAGGTGAGGCCTACTCAGGGTTGCAGATGAAATTTAGGCTTATTGAAGAGTACAGAGGAGATAATACATGTGCAGGCCTACCAATGAAGTGAGTCATGTCCACTGCACTCTTGAACGAAGGCCAGACCTCCTCTGTCTCCCTGGACAGGCGTAAACCTCATCTGCATAATGTGATTCGTAATGTTAGGAAACACAGGTGATGTAATTGAAAATTATTTTTGCTCATTTCACAATCACATCACCTGTGTTTCCTCAGCTTAGGTATCTCATTGTGCAGATGTAGTCTAGCATATCTAAGAGTATGCAGAAGATGAGGACTGTATGCAACAGAGCAATGTACATTACTCACCTCCCTTGACACTTACAGAAGCCTCAGTTTCTCCATGCCTCCTACACATTTCTAAATGTATATCATTATCATCATAGTGACTATGAAACTCTTGCAGAACATATTGTGAAACCTTAATGACTGCAAGAAACGTGTTTTTAAACCGGCAAACAAGGAAAATTATTCTCACATATTCATGGTGGAAAGTGAAATATTTATTTAAAGAAGCAGACACCAATATGACCTTGTCATAATAAGAAAAGCATTTCTTTTTTTAAAAAAACGATTTTCTGGTCATAATTTGAAAACACAACACAGGTCCTATGTAGAAGCACACCCTGTCAGTACTTAAATTTGCCAAGCACACATGGTGGCGTATTTACAAGGACCTTGCACCACGGGGAAATGACTTAAATTAAAATGGGGAAAATAACGTCAAAGTGACTCAAAGGCCTTCTAAATATGCCCCAGGCAGCCTATGAAACTCTAGTAGTACATATCAAGAAACCTAATTGACTTCAAAAAACGTTTTTAAACACATAAAAAAAAAATTATTTTCCCACATTCATGAGGAAGTGACTTAAAATGCCCTAACACACATGAAAGCGTATTTTTAAGGCCCTTGCACCATTTTTGCATCACTTTTAACATGGCTATGTAACTCAAAGAAACAAAGTCTAAATTTGCCAAGCACACATGGGGGCGTATTTACAAGGACTTTGCAGCACGGGGAAATGTCTTAAATTAAAATGGGGAAAATAACATCAAAGTGACTCAAAGGCCTTGTGAATATGCCTCAAGCAGCCTATGAAACTCTAGCAGTACATATCAAGAAACCTAATTGATTTCAAAAAACGTTTTTAAACATATCAAAAAAAACAATTATTTTCCCACATTCATGAGGAAGTGACTTAAAATGCCCTAACACACATGAAAGCGTATTTTTAAGGCCCTTCCACCACTTTTGCGTCACTTTTAACATGGCTATGTAACTCAAAGAAACAAAGTCTAAATTTGCCAAGCACACATGGGGGCGTATTTACAAGGACTTTGCACCACGGGGAAATGTCTTGAATTAAAATGGGGAAAATAACATCAAAGTAACTCAAAGGCCTTGTAAATATGCCTCAAGCAGCCTATGAAACTCTAGCAGTACATATCAAGAAACCTAATTGATTTCAAAAAACGTTTTTAAACACATCAAGTAAATCACTTATTTACCCACATTCATGGGGAAGTGACTTAAAATGTCCTAACACATATGAAAGCGTATTTTTAAGGCCCTTCCACCACTTTTGCGTCACTTTTAACATGGCTATGAAACTCAAAGAAACTAAATCTATTTGTAAAACACTTGACACAAAGCAACATTTTAAATACACAACTTTCTTTATAAATTTATACCTAAAGCATATTATTCTCTATCTAAATTAAATGAATCTTTCTCACCTTAGCAAATACTTTTTGAGTTTCAAAACAGTCTCAGACACACACCAATTTTTCTTTAGCAGAGCAAAGGGTATGCACTCCAGAGGCTGCAACCAACAATGGCACAGAAATGCTGTAATTCATCACACATATCTCTCATGTCACCCAATCAAAACTCTTCCCTCACTTTTTTCAAATCAACACCCTTCCCCCCTCTGCCCTTTCTGCCTTTTTTCCATAGCAACCACCTCCTGAAAGACCTCTCATGTTTACAAGTTCACACAACAATGTTTCAATTGAACTCTGAACTCTCAGTACACCTGCATATCCAGTGCAATCTTTCATAAAATGATTTTTTCTTGACCATTCAAATTACATCTTTCGAAGAACTCATCCATGCACCCTAACTTTCTGTTTTCAGCAATCAAAATCCACCAATCACTGCTACTGATTCATTAGCACAGAAAATCCACAGTTTATTTCATTAATACTCCTACTGTTTCAACTGCCATTTCATTACCACACTTCATCTGACTGCAGCAGAACCTCCTCTCACCATGTTTTCTGTCTGGATTGTTGGACATAGTTACATCCACTGGGCTCAAAGGTATGCTGATAACAGAAATTTACACAACCTCAATTTGCAAAATGTGGAAATCAACTGGATTGGCCACAGAGGATTAAGATGTCACCAATTGATACCATTGGTGAAAACCTTTTTGCATTTGCCAAAACCTGACCTGTTAATTGTGCACTGTGGAGGAAATGACTTGGGCACTTTGACTGGGGTAGGTCTGGAAATGCTTTTAAAGGACACCTTTGAGCAATTGATGGCACTATTTCCTCAAACTGCCTTGGTATATTCAAATATATGCCAAAGACAGAAATGGAGGTGGTCAAACGAATTTTGTCCACAAATTGAGAAATCGAGGAAGCATGTAAATAAGTCTGTTTCAGCTTACATGAGAGACCATGGAATGGGCTCCATCTACAACAATAACTTGCGTTACTACATGCAAGATATCTACAGAGAAGATGGAGTTCACTTCTCAGATGAGGGGAACAGAGTTTTCATCCTGAATTTAAGACTATGTATTGGTACCTACTTATAAGTACCTAAATCTACCACAGACCCAAAAGCTCTTCTCAAAGCTACCCTAACTGTGATCACTATAAACAAATTTTAAATGTAACTTTTTTTTTAACTAATTTTCACAATTTACGCTTTCCGGAGAGCTACCCGGTACGCGCACCGGACGCTAACCGCACGAAAATTTGAAAAACAATGTTTTTTTTTCGCACATATGGGCCTCCTCAGCCACCCTCAGAAAACCTAGGGGGTCAGGATACGTCTACTGTGCCCCCTTCTACCCATTCTGAACATTATTTGCCCTCCATCTTGTATCTCAATTCTACCGAAACACAAAATGGAGGACTCCCGTAACGCTGCCGGTTCGCGTACCGGGGCGCGCACCGGGAAGCGCTCGCTTAAAAAAGGTGGGAAAGTAATTCACAGAAAAACCACTGGAGACACTTTCACCAAATATAGATTAGCTCATACTACATACCAATCCCTACCATTTTCACAAATTTGATTGGAATTCCATTTAGCCATTTAGCCTGTAGACCTCTCTAAATACCCTGAGGTAAATTACTTCACAAAACACATCTGAAGTGTTGGAATTGACAACCAATGAAAATGTTACTTTAATTTTCTATTTTTTTTACCTGACATTTGATTGGTTATGTACCTGAATATATATAAAGAAAGAGAGAGAGAAACACAGCCATTTTGACTACTACTTCCTGAAGTACATTGCAAGAGCATTTTCACTGACAACTTAAACTTTTTTTAAAAGGTAAGATGTTATTTTGAAAACTGAAGTATATTGTGCACTTTAAGTTAATATGGAAAACTTTTTCTGATAGGTATATACTATCCCTCTGTAATAGTTATAGATTTAGATAGACTTCTCTGTTATAGTTATGGATGGATTTAGGCTTGTCTTGTATAATTATGAATTTACTTAGGTTTCATCACATACACTTTTTTATATTTCTACTTCCAGTCTGATACCATACACTGCCCAAAGATAAATTCACTGTTAAAAACTACCTATCTAAAATTAATCCCAACAGTGCCCTATCTCTACTGATATATATATATTTTTATGCAAATTTCAGGCAAAATGGAAGGAGAACAAAAAGTGTCATTTGAAATTGTCCTTGCAGAGACCAATCAAGAAAACATTGAACCAAATGACATTGAATTCATGGATGAATCACGGGACCATGAACTACTACAATGTGTACAATCTGTAGATTTCCTCCTTCAAAATGAGGACATTTCAGACACTCAAATGTTGCAAGTTATGTTCACTGAAAATGAGGACATTTCGGACAGTCAAATGTTAGACGTACTATTAAATTTTGAAAAACAATCACAAAAATAAATTCATATTGCTACTTAAATAAAAAAAACAAAAAAAAAACCCAACAAAACGAACAATCAATAAACATACAATATTTGAAAAGTCTATCATTCTTTTTTCCTCATAGTACGCTCCCCGGACCGCTTCCCAGTGCGCGTACCGGGCGCTCCCCATGCAAAAAAAATGATTTTTTTTTTGTTTTTGTTTGGCCCCGCGGGGCCCTTTTAAAGCCTTCACATCAAACCTAGGGGGTCAGGGAGGATCTACTATGCCCCCTTATGGTCATTTCCCCCTTTGTTTTGGCCTCCTCTTGTCTATCGATCCTACCGAGAGACAAGATGGCGGCCGCTCCGGACTGTTTAGAATGTTGACAGACACCGGAGAGCCAATCAGCTTCGCTTCGCGAAGTTCCGTTACGCGTCAGGTACGCGAACCGGGGCGCGAACCGGAGCGCTGTTACAGATATATATATTTTTTTTAACGTTAATTTATCAAAATCCACTGGAGCACATATATTGAGACCTAGCAAAGGCACATCGGCCAAACAATATCTACAATTTTGCCAAGTTTCGTGGAAATCCATTCAGCCGTTCGAGCTAAAAGTGAGTCCAACCGCCCTATGGAAAAATGAATGGGAAAAATGTGTTTTGGGACCACCCTTTTTTCTCGGCCCCCCCTTGACAAAACCCCCCCAAATTTTCAGGGTCTGCTCAGAAACCAAATGTGCCATTTTCCTGAACATTTCAGCCAATTCCGTCCTTAAACGCCAAAGTTATTCGACATAGAATTTTCAAAAATCCCATAGAGAAAAAATCCTAACTATATATACCTACTGGCGACCGCCAGTAGGTAATATATATATATATATTTGACATATTACATTATTTTTGAAATGTACTACTTTTAAAAAGTGTGTATATGTATAGATATATGTATTTATGTATATATATATAAATTCACTGAAAAAACCATAGGTTTCACAATCGTTATAGTTAGGAATTAGCATTTAAATAACCTTTGAAATTCACAAAAAAAACATAGGTTTCACAATCATTATAGTTAGGAATTAGCATTTAAAAAACCTTTGAAATTCACTGAAAAAACCATAGGTTTCACACCAGTTATAGTTAGCTGAACATTTTACTCATACAAAACCATTGAAATTCCCATGTTATAGTTAGTTGGACTCACTATAACTCGCGCGCCCGCAATCCACTGCTGATGATGTCACATATTACATCATTCATGACATGGTCAGTGACATCACTGATGACATCACTGATGACATCTCAAATGACATCACTGATGACATCTCAAATGACATCACTGATGACATCATCCAGTGTCTGTGTGTTTCTGTAAAGTTTAAATATGTTTTACATATTGAAGAATGAGTGCATGTATAAGTGTCTGGATGAAGGATTTAGTAGGTGCGTGACTGACTGTATGAGTGAGTGATTAAATGTGTCTTACTGAATGCATGGGTTAGTGACTAAACTGTCTGAATGTGTGCATCATTATGTCTGTTGTTGTGTAAGCTGCTGCATGTGTTGATCAGTAGCTATATGAGTGGCTATATGAGTTATTGATTGGTTACCCAAGTATTTATATGTGAGGCTGCGTGTGGGTGGCTAGGAGGTTTGTGACTCTGTGCATACATGTGTGAGCAGTTGATTGAGTTGGTGTATGGGTTCAAGAGTGCATGTGAAAACAACTGTATGTGCGGTTGACTGTGTGCATGGGTGTGTGGGTGAGAGAATAGATGTCTCAGTGCTACATGTCCAAGTAAGTAAATATGTAAAATACAGTGCATGTGAGAGTTGGCATATATAAATGACTATACATGAGAGCCTGTGATTGCATAAGTGACTGTATCTATCAATGTGTACTTGTATCAGTGATTGTAAAAGAGAGTACGTATGTGGTAGTCTATTTTTGAATAAGTAAGGTTTTGTGTGTATAACTGTATAGATGAGAAAATGGGAGTGTGATTGATTCTTTGCATGACTGTCTAGGTGTGTGAGTATCTCCAGGGATGTGTGCCAGTGTATGAGTGTCTGCATAGGTGTATGAGTGCATATGATAGTGTTGTATTGATGAGTGTTCGTATGTATGAAGGATTGTATGTGTGAATGAGTGAATATGTGTGTAGACCTAGGAATCAGTATGTAGTTACTGGCATTGGTGTGTCAATGGTTTCAGCAATGGTAGTTTGTATTTAACACTGGGTATATCAAAGGTTAGATTAGAGTGTGAGGAGGTGCATCTTATTATCACAGGAATGATGTCATCAGTGATGTAATTTGAGATGTCATCAGTGATGTCATCAGTGATGTCATTTGAGATGTCATCAGTGATGTCACTGACCATGTCATGAATGATGTAATATGTGACATCATCAGCAGTGGATTGCGGGCGCGTGAGTTATAGTGAGTCCAACTAAGTGAAATGTTCAGCTAACTATAACAGGTGTGAAACCTATGGTTTTTTCAGTGAATTTGAAAGGTTTTTTGAATGCTAATTCCTAACTATAACGATTGAGAAACCTATGTTTTTTTCAGTGAATTTCAAAGGTTTTTTAAAAGCTAATCCTTGCTATATCGAGTTTGTAACCTACGATTTTTAAAGTGAATTATTACATTTTTTTAGTAGCTGTTTTTTATAACTATTAATTATTATTTTTTTTTTTCTAAAAATAATTTTTCAATGTATTTTTCATGTGTTTTTTTTTTTTTATCATTTTGTCTTGGAGCGCTCAGGGTGCGCGCACCGGTAAGCGCACCCGAGAGCGCTATTCCCGCGTGCGGAAAAAAAAAAGTATGTATTTAAAGTAAATAATAATGCAAGACATTCAGTGGCATACTTATAAAAGTAGTATTTTTGATTTTAAATAACCGTATTTTAACTTTAAACACATTTCCGAAAAGCCAGCAAAACGTCATTCAGGCGCACCGCGTAAGCGCCCCCGGAAGCGCCTACGTTCGTGCCGCGTAAGCGCCCCCGGAAGCTCTCCGGTGCGCGCGGCGTAAGCGCGTCAAGTCATGTGACCTTAAAATAACACTTTTCATTGATTGTTAACAGTTTTTTTTACAACTAGTGAAAACCCCACCCATTTCCTTCACTACCTCTTTCCCTATGGAGACAGCAAGACCTATTCCCTTCTGCTCTTCAATTCAGTGGAAAGAATGGCTGCCAGACGACCAAGCAGCAGTGAGGACTCTGATGAGTTTCTCCAGGAGGACCCTCCTCAGCCAAAAGTGAAGGAGCACTTTATATGAATTTTTTTTCAATTCTACCAGGGGGCAAGAAGGTAAATGCTCCTAAGGTGGAGTGTAAGATTTGACACACTGTTCTTTCTCGTGGTGACCACACCCAAAAATATAGTTTTGGCAACTCAACAATGATCAGGCATGTTCAAAGGAGGCACCCCCAGAACTAGGCCCGGGAGAGTGTCAGGGACCTGGCACGTAATCCCCCGAGAGATGGCGCCTCAACTTCCGCCGGAGGAGAACATCATCGGGGAGAGGAAGAGCAGTAGAGCTGATACCCAACATTCAGCCTGTTTTTACTGACATCACCATTAGATGTAAGCAGTGTGATGAACTGCTTTGTTACGGAGAGCAGAGTATTCTGCTAATTGTACTTAAAAGGGAAGAACATCGCTGCCTTCCTCAGCCCTAATTTTTCCCCTTTTTTTGCTCCTGTTGAGCAGTTTGGCATTGCCTATTTTTGTTTTTGTTCAGAAAAAAATACCAAAAAAATTTAAAAACGTTCGGAAAAAGTAGAAAAAAAACATAATACAAAAAAAAGAAGAAAAAAAAGGTTCTTTTTAGAACTACCTCCAATTCTCCAAAAAGAGCTGTATTCTTTACAAATTCAAAAGGAGTGATTGAAGTTGAGTGCAGTGAGAGAGGAAAGGAAAATGAAGTAGGGGGATTGAAAGAAGGTGAGTGTGGCAGGTGAGTGAGGGGAAGGGAAGTGAACAAGGGGAATTAGGATAAGTGAGGAAAGCGGAGTAAGGGATCGGGGTGAGGAAGGGTAACAGAAGAGCAGTGAGGTTGAGGAAAGAGTAGTGATAGAGAGTGGATAAAGGCAAGTGAGCGTGAGACAAGGGGAGTGAGGGAGTGAGGAGACAGAGGAAGTGAAGAAAAGAGTGAGAGAAGAGGACTGAGTGAGGGAGCAAAGAAAGATAAGTGAGGGAGTGTGGCTGAGTTATAGGGTGTGAGCGTAACAGAAGAGGAGTGAGAGACTAAGAGGACGGAGAGAATGGGGGTAACAGAAAGAGAGTGAGGGAAGGGGAGTGAGTAAGTAAGAGGACAGAGGGATTGAGAGAAGGAGTTACTGAAGTGGAGTAAGGAGAGTAACAGAAGGGAAAAGAGTGAAAGAGCAAAGGAAGGGAAGAGACAGGAAGGGAAGTAAAACAGGAGAGCTGAAAGAAAGTGAGTGTGGGAGTATGGCTGAGTTATAGGGAGTGAGCATGACCGAAGAGGAGTGAGAGACTAAGAGGACGGAGAGAATGGGGGTAACAGAAAGAGAGTGAGGGAAGGGGAGTGAGTAAGTAAGAGGACATAGGGATTGAGAGAAGGAGTTACTGAAGTGGAGTAAGGAGAGTAACAGAAGGGAAAAGAGTGAAAGAGCAAAGGAAGGGAAGAGACAGGAAGGGAAGTAAAACAGGAGAGCTGAAAGAAAGTGAGTGTGGGAGTATGGCTGAGTTATAGGGAGTGAGCATGACCGAAGAGGAGTGAGAGACTAAGAGGACGGAGAGAATGGGGGTAACAGAAAGAGAGTGAGGAAAGGGGAGTGAGTAAGTAAGAGGACAGAGGGATTGAGAGAAGGAGTTACTGAAGTGGAGTAAGGAGAGTAACAGAAGGGAAAAGAGTGAAAGAGCAAAGGAAGGGAAGAGACAGGAAGGGAAGTAAAACAGGAGAGCTGAAAGAAAGTGAGTGTGGGAGTGTGGCTGAGTTATAGGGAGTGAGCATGACCGAAGAGGAGTGAAAGACTAAGAGGACGGAGAGAATGAGGCTAACAGAGAGAGAATGAGGGAAGGGGAGTGTAGAAGTAAGAGGACAAAGGGAGTAGGAGAAGGAGTTAGTGAAGTGGAGTAAGGAGAGTAAGGGAAGGGAAAAGAGTGAAGGAGCAAAGGAAAGGAAGAGAAAGGAAGAGAAATGAAAGAGAAGGTCTGAAAGAAGGTGAGTGTGGGAGGGGAGTGAGGAAAAGGGGAGTAAACATGGGGATTGAGAATACGTGAGGGAAGATCAGTAAGGGAACAGGGGTATGGGTGGGTGAGAGAAGAATAGTGAGGTTAAGGAAAAGAGTGTTGAGAAACTAAATTTTGTACGTCAAACTTACCTTATAAGTAATGTAAACTTAATTACATATTTTCAGTAAACTTAATATCTGTGGAAGAGAAAAAAAAGTAAGTTATAATATATATTTCACAATACAAGAGAGAAAGCAGGAGATTAAAAGTCATAAAAGGGTAGTAAGAGATAAAGTAGGAGTGAAGGACTCAGAAAGGAAAACAAAGGAATGGTGAAGGTCAGAGAGAGTGAAAAAGAAATAGAGGGAGAGCAATATTACTAAGAGGATACTGACATGGATACATTCAGTGACAGAGAACAAGAGAAGGAGAGAGAAATGAAGTGAAAGTGAGTAAGATACTAAAGGAATGTGCATTCCGAAAACTAAAGAAAGAAAGGGGAGTAAAGAAAGGAGAGTGAGTGACAGGGAAGCAGGAGTGAGTGACGGTGGATTCATGACATTGAAGGATGGAAGGTGAGTGAGGGTGAATGTAGGGTCGTAAGACAGTGAGGGGACAATGGGAGTGAGGGTAACAGAGAGGGAGTGAGGGAAGACAAGTGAGAATATGAGAGAATAGAGGGAGTGAGAAAAAGAGTGAGTAAAGGGGAGTTAGGTGAGTGAGGGAAGGGGAATGACTGAGGGAGCAAAGGAAGGAAAGAAGGGGAAGAGAAGTGAAGCAAAGGGACTTGGAAAAGGTGAGTGCTTGAGGAGAGAAAGAGGAAGGGGAGTTAAGGATGATGAATGAGGATAACTGAGGGAACCAGAGTTAGGGAACAAGGGTGAGGGAGGGTGAGTGAAGAGCAGTGAGGTTGAGGAAAGAGGGAAGATAAAGGGACGATAAAGGCAAGTGAGCATGAGACAAGGGGAGTGAAGGAGTGAGGACACAGAGGTAGTGAAAGAAAGAGAGACAGAAAGGGACTGAGTGAGATAACAAAGAAAGGTAAGTGAGGGAGTGTGGGTGAGTTATAGGGAGTAAGCGTGACGGAAGAGGAGTGAGAGAGTAAGGGGATGGAGGTAGTGAAGCTAAGAGAGAGGGACTCAGGGAAGGAGAATGAGGATGTGACAGGACAGAGGTAGTGAGAGAAAGAGTGAGTGAAGTGGAGTAAGGTGAGTGAGGTAAGGGGAATGAGTGAGTAAGCGAATGAAGGGAATAGAGGGGAAGAGGACTGAAGCATAGGTACTGAGAGAAGGTGAGTGGGGGATGAAAGTAAAGGGAAAGGGAGAGAAAGATAGGGAATGAGGGGTAGCGAGGGAACCAGAGTAAGAGAATGGGAGTGAAAGAACGGCAGAGAGTATGAGTAAAGAGGGATGAAAGAGGGTGGATAAAAGTTAGTGAGGGTAAGACAAAGGGAGTGAGGAAGTGAGGGGATAGAGGTACTGAAGGAAAGAGTGACAGTAAGGGACTGAGTGAGGGAGCAAAGAAAGATAAGTGAGGGAGTGTGGCTGAGTTATAGGGAGTGAGCTGACAGAAGAGAAGTGAGAGACTAAGAGGACAGAGAGAATGGGGGTAAGAGAGAGAGAGAGTGAGGGAAGGGGAGTGAGGAAGTAAGACGACAGAGGTAGTAAGAGAATGAGTTAGTGAAGTGGAGTAAGGAGAGTAACGGAAGGGAAAAGAGTGAAGGAGCGAAGGAAGGGAAGAGAGAGGAAGGTAAGTGAAACAGGAGAGCTGAAAGAAAGTGAGTGTGGCTCAGTTAGAGGGAGTGAGCGTGACAGAAGAAGAGTGAGAGACTAAGAGGACGGAGAGAATGAGGCTAACAGAGAGAGAATGAGGGAAGGGGAGTGTAGAAGTAAGAGGACAGAGGGAGTAAGAGGAGGAGTTAGTGAAGTGGAGTAAGGAGAGTAAGGGAAGGGAAAAGAGTGAAGGAGCGAAGGAAAGGAAGAGAAAGGAAGAGAAATGAAGGAAGGTGAGTGTGGGAGGGAAGTAAGGAAAAGGGGAGTAAACATGGGGATTGAGAATAAGTGAGGGAAGCGCAGTAAGGGAAGGGGTGACAGAAGAGTAGTGAGGTTAAGGAAAAGAGTGTTAAGAAACTAAATTTTGTATGTCAAACTTACCCTATAAGTAATGTAAACTTAATTACATATTTTCAGTAAATTTAATATCTGTGGAAGAGAAAAAAAGTAAGGTATAATATTTAAAATATATATTTTACAATACAAGAGAGAAAGCAGGAGATTAAAAGTCATAAAACGGTAGTAAGAGGAGTGAAGGACTCAGAAAGGAAAACAAAGGAATGGTGAAAGTTAGAGAGAGTGAAAAAGAAATAGAGGGAGAGCAAACTACTAAGAGGATAATGTCATGGATACATTCAGTGACAGAGAACAAGAGAAGGAGAGAGAAATGAAGTGAAAGTGAGTAAGATACTAAAGGAATGTGCATTAGGAAAACTAAAGAAAGAAAGGGGAGTAAAGAAAGGGGAGTGATTGACAGGGAAGCAGGAGTGATTGATGGTGGATTCATGACATTGAGGGATAGAAGGTGAGTGAGGGTGAATGTAGGGTCGTAAGACAGTGAGGGGACAATGGGAATGAGGGTAACAGAGAGGGAATGAGGGAAGACAAGTGAGAATATGAGAGAATAGAGGGAGTGAGAAAAAGTGTGAGTAAAGGGGAGTTAGGTGAGTGAGAGAAGGGGAATGACTGAGGGAGCAAAGGAAGGAAAGAAGGGGAAGAGAAGTGAAGCAAAGGGACTGGGAAAAGATGAGTGCTTGAGAAGAGAAAGAGGAAGGGGAGTTAAGGATGATGAATGAGGATAACTGAGGGAACCGGAGTAAGGGAACAAGGGTGAGGGAGGGTGAGTGAAGAGCAGTGAGGTTGAGGAAAGAGGGAAGATAGAGGGAGGATAAAGACAAGTGAGCATGAGACAAGGGGAGTGAAGGAGTGAGGACAGAGGTAGTGAAAGAAAGAGAGACAGAAAGAGACTGAGTGAGAGAGCAAAGAAAGGTAAGTGAGAGAGTGTGGGTGAGTTATAGGGAGTGAGCGAGACAAAAGAGAAGTGAGAGAATGAAGGGACGGAGAAAGTAAGGCTAAAAGAGAGGGACTGAGGGAAGGGGACTGAGGAAGTGAGAGGACAGAGGGAGTGACTTAAGGAGTGAGAGAATTTGAGTAAGATGAGTAAAGGAAGAAGAATGAGTGAGGGAGCAGAGGAAAGAAAGAGAGGGGAAGGGAAGTGAAGAAGGGAGACTGAAAGAAGATGAGTGTGGGAGGGGAGTTAGGGAAAGGGCAGTAAACATGAGGAATACAAATAACTGAGGGAAGTGGAGTAAGGGAACGAGGGTGAAGTAGACTGAAAGAAGGGCAGTGAGGTTGAGGAAAGAGGAGTGATAGAGGGTGGATAAAGGCGAGTGATTGTAAGACAAGGGAACCTAGGGAGTGAGGACATAGAGGTAGTGAAGGAAAGAGTGAGAGAAAATAACTGAGTGAGGGAGCAAAGATAGGTAAGTGAGGGAGTGTGGGTGAGTTATAGGAAGTGAGCGTGATGGAAGAGGAGTGAGAGAGTGAGGGGACTGAGAGAGTGAGGCTAAGAGAGAGGGAGTGAGGGAAGGGGAGTGAGGATGTGAGAGGACAGAGGGAGTGAAAGAAGGAGTGAGTGAAGTGGAGTAATGTTAGTGAGAGAATTATCCAGGGAGCAAAGAAAGGAAAGAAGGAGAGGGGGAGTGAAGTAGGGTGACTGAGAGCAGGAAAGTGGTGGATGGGAGAGAGGGAAAGAGCAGTGAAGAAATGGAGAATGAGGATAAGTGAGGGAAGTGGAATAAGGAAAGGGAGGTGAGGGAGAGTGAGAGAAGGCAGTGAGGGTGAGTTAGGAGGAGTGAGAGAGGGTGGAAAAAGGTGATTTAACATAAGACAAAGGGAGAATAATATATATTTGATAATACAAAATACAAAATAATTTGAACAACATGTTATATGGTTTATTTTTTCTGTTCTCAGAATATATTGAATTTCACTTAAAACAGTGACTTCAATACTACTCATCATATGACAGCGGGCAAAAAAAACCACAATCAAAATGATTGTGTTTAAAAAACCCATACAACGTTTCAATAAATAATGTAAAATTTAGAAAAAACATCTTAAGTCACTTTTGATCCACGTACTTTTCCACGAGGCCAAATAGTATATGGAAAGTCCTTTTCTTTGGAAATTACTCAAGAGTATTCTTAATCTCTCATTTACCCAAGTTTCTGAAAGAAATGCTCCAACATCTTTTACATTATGAAACAATAGTTTTCTTTCCAACTCCTCGCTTACTTTTCATTAATATTTCCTACAATACTCACATCAATCACTACGTGATAAACTTATACTACCTCTATGACAACTACATGTTTTTATTATCTTCATCACTCTCACTCGGAAAGTAATTTTGAACAACAAACTAAACTTTATTAACTGCTCCAATCTTCATAGGCCAGTTACCTTCCCTAAAATTTTGGTTGTAAGAACACTAGGTAAGAATTTTGTAAGTCAGAAGGCAAACGTTGTTTGAAAGTCAATTGAGTATCATTACAATTACTCCAGCCTTTTTGACATTTTAAATCAGCTGTGTAATGTCCTGATGTTGTTGAAGGACCATCATGGTAAATAATTGCTGCAGTTGCAAAGCTTCTTCCTGAAATTGATAATTGAGAAGCCACACATTTTTAATTAAAGTTGACAATTTAATTCCATCAGGTCTACATCGTTGGAACATTAAAATTACATACTGTCCATATCTTTGTATAAATAATGTTGATAGCATTGCAGATTTACATCGTGTACAGACCATGTTTTGATTTGCTTCTCTAACTAGATTATTAAAAGACACTGATTTTCAGTCTGGTAAAGTCAAATATATAAATCTTTCAGTGTCTATTGTTGTACTACTTGAAAAGAAACAATTGTCACAGTCATGTTGCCATTTATAAGAAAGGCCAAAAAGATTTTCTTCATCTACACCTTCATCTTGCAGTACAACAAGCATATACATTAGAAATTCCTGACAATATTGCTGAATATTCTGTGAAAATTGATTTAGACCAGAACATATGTCTAAAACATTTCAAATTTCAGAAACACTTTGTATTTTTGTTCTATCACTGCTACATTTCTCAAACACAGAATTCAAGAAACAACAAAATCTTTGATCTCGATTTTCAGCAATCTGTTCTTGTACAGTTTGGAGAAAAAAAAACATTAATCACTACATTAGCATAGCAGTTGACACCAGAACTGTTTTCAAACTGAAATCCAACAACATCTTTAACTGAATCCTTTTCCTTTCTGCTTACAATTACTGGTTCATCTACTTTTTTTCTTTTTGCTACAACTTCACTACAATTTTTCTCATTTCTTCTTTTTCGGCCTACTCACCATTTTCAAAAAGAGGATATTGAGGTAAATTTGGAGCATACTCTCTTCTTAACCTATTATATTCTTTTACACAATTTAGATCTGCATTAATCTTTGTCTCATCAAAATCAATCAAGTTCAATCCAGATAAAGTTCTGACTCGAGATAAAGCAACATATGCCATACCCTCCTTGAACACGGAATTTCCAATATTCACCAAAGCACTATCTACACTTAAACCTTGAGATTTATGAATAGTCACTGCATATGCCAAAGAAACAGGAAACTGTTTTCTACGGACATATAAATCTTCCACAAGCAAAAATCGGGCAGAACAACGACTGATTTGTTGTACTTCTTCAATACCATCAAATTTCATTTTTATAAATTCAATTCCATCTCTATTTCGGTAATTCACAAAATCAACAACATTACCCATTGCTCCATTTACTAAACCTCTTTCCACATGTAAATTACGTCATAAAATTATACGACAATTTAAAGATGCATACAGAGTCTTTTCCAAACCAGCAGTTTTAGATATTGTCTTCTCTAAAGAATCCAATTTTGATTTCAACTTCTCTGACAAAATAATAGTTGCTCCTTCATGTTCTATTTTATTAATAGCTTCCAGTTTCACAATCTCTTGATTTTCCAACTTTAACATTTTTTTGTTGAAGATTGAACATTCTTGCAGAGTTGGCATCAAGCATATGACAGATTTGTTTTCAGGAATTTTCATAAAAATATTCTCTGGGAGAATATTTTCATTTGGAAACAAATTTGAAATTAATCGTCCATGTAAAGCTTCTTTGCCATGCTCAGTTAGTTTTCCAATTCTTACATCTTGTAGAATATTTTTATAATCTTCATCCTATGCCTGTCGCATATTTTGAAGCAGTTCCGCATATTTGAAATTTAACCATATGTTAACATTTCCAATGCTTCCTAGGCACTTCCTGGTATATTCATGCGTAAGCATTTTAAACACTGGCTGTCCTTTCACTGGAGTTAGCTGCAGTAGATCTCCAAAAACAATGATGTGTTTGCCTCCAAATAACACATCATACTCTGTTTTAAGAAGTTCTTGCATTCTTAAATGCACAAAAGCAAGCATTACATTTGATACCATGCTTACTTCATCAATTATAAGAAGTTTCATTTTCTTTAGGACTCTTGAAACTTCACAGCAAGCTTCTCCAGATAGCTTGTGGTATTGTAATTTATTATCATGCTCTACTGGCAGCATCAATAAGCGATGTAAAGTAATCCCTTTAATGTTGTGTGCTGCCAACCCAGTTGGAGCGGTAACAACACAAGACAGCAATGACTCCGTTCCTTTCTGCAGATACATTGCAATTGCTTTGATCAGAAAGCTTTTTCCAGTTCCTGCTTCTCCACTCAAGTACAGTCGGACAGGTATAAATGATGTACATGAGCACTCTTTTTTCTCATGAGATAAACCATGCTCAATGTGTTCTGTGACTTCATCATATATTTGTCTCTGCTCAACGTTTAGTTCTTTTTCCAAATCTTCTAAGTTAACTACATCCTCCTGAGCTTGTTCCATGGCTCTTTCAACTTCATCCATGGCAGTGGCAGCTTCCTTTTGTATAATTGGTCATCCTAGTGGATCCTGACTCAATGAAGCAGAACTCTGACTGTCTTGAGAACTGTCTCTAGCAATCTCTGCTGCAATTGTAGCTTCTTGCTGTATTTCCTCATTCAACATTTGCAGATAATTTGAAAAAACAGGACATTCTATGGTATCCTTGGTTGCATTGAACGAATCTTCATAAGTAAGAAAATCTCCAATTAGTTCCTCTTCTGTGCGCCAAGGCTTAAAGAGTTGCAAAAGAGCTAAGTAATAAAATTCCCTTTTGTCTGGAGATTCACAACTCATTTTTCAATGATTAATCAAATGTATGTATGTATGTATAAATTGTTTTGTAGCGCGCTCTGTTACTGGGGAGTATCCTGGCGCGATGGAGAAAGCGGGGGGAGAACAGCAAGAATCAACTTATGTCACACTTCTGAACAGATGGGTTTTTAGATTTTTTTTGAACTGGATGACACCTTGGCTGGAGCGTAGGTGCAAAGGAAGAGCGTTCCAGGCTCGAGCCGCCACTACAGCAATAGACTGGCCGCCCAGCCTGGCTCGCCTAAACCGAGGAAGGGTCATTTTGAACAGCGAAGATGACCTGAGAGCTCTTGTAGGTACATAGAGAGTAAATCGCTTCTTCAAATAGGCCAGACATTGGTCACGAGTGGCTCTGAAGGCAAGCACTAGAGTTTTAAAAAGAATGCGTTGCGGTACTGGGAGCCAGTGAAGGCTAGACATATGGGATCGGACGCTCTTCCATCTTGGGACGTTAAAAAGAAGGCGAACCACGGCATTCTGGATAGACATGGCTTGGTAGTTCGGACTGGACTGTTCCCATGAGGCACAGGGTCAGAGCTGATTTGCATATAGCCAGTGTCTAACCCATGGTGGTGTGGAGTGCAAAAAACGATGGATTTAGGCCCAGATCCTTGTACTGGGGTGAATGTATGACATTGTTCTACATTCTGTCCATCAACTGTATTTTTTGCAATTTCACCCCGAGTGGGCTGGAGATGCTCAGACGTGAGTCCCAGGCTCTCCACACTACTGGAGTCAAGCTATCCAGGCTGAAGAAGGCTGATAGCCAGAAACCGGTCCTTGGATGCTTGATTCCGGTCTGGGAAAGACATGGCTTGGTAGTACGGACTGGACTGTTCCCATGAGGCACAGGGTCGGAGCTGATTTGCATATAGCCAGTGTCTAACCCAGGGTGGTGTGGAGTGCAAAAAAACGATGGATTTAGGCCCAGATCCTTGTACTGGGGTGAATGTATGACATTGTTCTACATTCTGTCCATCAACTGTATTTTTTGCAATTTCACCCCGAGTGTGCCTGGGATGCTCAGACGTGAGTCCCAGGCTCTCCACACCACTGGAGTCAAGCTATCCAGGCTGAAGAAGGCTGATAGCCAGAAACCGGTCCTTGGATGCTTGATTCCGGTCTGGGAAAGACATGGCTTGGTAGTACGGACTGGACTGTTCCCATGAGGCACAGGGTCAGAGCTGATTTGCATATAGCCAGTGTCTAACCCAGGGTGGTGTGGAGTGCAAAAAAACGATGGATTTAGGCCCAGATCCTTGTACTGGGGTGAATGTATGACATTGTTCTACATTCTGTCCATCAACTGTATTTTTTGCAATTTCACCCTGAGTGTGCCTGGGATGCTCAGACGTGAGTCCCAGGCTCTCCACACCACTGGAGTCAAGCTATCCAGGCTGAAGAAGGCTGATAGCCAGAAACCGGTCCTTGGATGCTTGATTCCGGTCTGGGAAAGACATGGCTTGGTAGTACGGACTGGACTGTTCCCATGAGGCACAGGGTCAGAGCTGATTTGCATATAGCCAGTGTCTAACCCAGGGTGGTGTGGAGTGCAAAAAAACGATGGATTTAGGCCCAGATCCTTGTACTGGGGTGAATGTATGACATTGTTCTACATTCTGTCCATCAACTGTATTTTTTGCAATTTCACGCCGAGTGGGCTGGGGATGCTCAGACGTGAGTCCCAGGCTCTCCACACCACTGGAGTCAAGCTATCCAGGCTGAAGAAGGCTGATAGCCAGAAACCGGTCCTTGGATGCTTGATTACGGTCTGGGAAAGACATGGCTTGGTAGTTCGGACTGGACTGTTTCCATGAGGCACAGGGTCAGAGCTGATTTGCATATAGCCAGTGTCTAACCCAGGGTGGTGTGGAGTGCCAAAAAACGATGGATTTAGGCCCAGATCCTTGTACTGGGGTGAATGTATGACATTGTTCTACATTCTGTCCATCAACTGTATTTTTTGCAATTTCACCCCGAGTGGGCTGGGGATGCTCAGACGTGAGTCCCAGGCTCTCCACACCACTGGAGTCAAGCTATCCAGGCTGAAGAAGGCTGATAGCCAGAAACCGGTCCTTGGATGCTTGATTCCGGTCTTGGAAAGACATGGCTTGGTAGTTCGGACTGGACTGTTCCCATGAGGCACAGGGTCGGAGCTGATTTGCATATAGCCAGTGTCTAAACCAGGGTGGTGTGGAGTGCAAAGAAACGATGGATTTAGGCCCAGATCCTTATACTGGGGTGAATGTATGACATTGTTCTACATTCTGTCCATCAACTGTATTTTTTGCAATTTCACCCCGAGTGGGCTGGGGATGCTCAGACGTGAGTCCCAGGCTCTCCACACCACTGGAGTCAAGCTATCCAGGCTGAAGAAGGCTGATAGCCAGAAACCGGTCCTTGGATGCTTGATTACGGTCTGGGAAAGACATGGCTTGGTAGTTCGGACTGGACTGTTCCCATGAGGCACAGGGTCAGAGCTGATTTGCATATAGCCAGTGTCTAACCCAGGGTGGTGTGGAGTGCAAAAAAACAATGGATTTAGGCCCAGATCCTTGTACTGGGGTGAATGTATGACATTGTTCTACATTCTGTCCATCAACTGTATTTTTTGCAATTTAACCCCGAGTGGGCTGGGTATGCTCAGACGTGAGTCCCAGGCTCTCCACACCGCTGGAGTCAAGCTATCCAGGCTGAAGAAGGCTGATAGCCAGAAACCGGTCCTTGGATGTTTGATTCCGGTCTGGGAAAGACATGGCTTGGTAGTTCGGACTGGACTGTTCCCATGAGGCACAGGGTCAGAGCTGATTTGCATATAGCCAGTGTCTAACCCAGGGTGGTGTGGAGTGCAAAAAAACGATGGATTTAGGCCCAGATCCTTGTACTGGGGTGAATGTATGACATTGTTCTACATTCTGTCCATCAACTATATTTTTTGCAATTTCAACCCGAGTGGGCTGGGGATGCTCAGACGTGAGTCCCAGGCTCTCCACACCACTGGAGTCAAGCTATCCAGACTGAAGAAGGCTGATAGCCAGAAACCGGTCCTTGGATGCTTGATTCCGGTCTGGGAAAGACATGGCTTGGTAGTTCGGACTGGACTTTTCCCATGAGGCACAGGGTCAGAGCTGATTTGCATATAGCCAGTGTCTAACCCAGGGTGGTGTGGAGTGCAAAAAAACGATGGATTTAGGCCCAGATCCTTGTACTGGGGTGAATGTATGACATTGTTCTACATTCTGTCCATCAACTGTATTTTTTGCAATTTCACCCCGAGTGGGCTGGGGATGCTCAGACGTGAGTCCCAGGCTCTCCACACCACTGGAGTCAAGCTATCCAGGCTGATAGCCAGAAACCGGTCCTTGGATGCTTGATTCTGGTCTGGGAAAGACATGGCTTGGTAGTTCGGACTGGACTGTTCCCATGAGGCACAGGGTCAGAGCTGATTTGCATATAGCCAGTGTCTAACCCAGGGTGGTGTGGAGTGCAAAAAAACGATGGATTTAGGCCCAGATCCTTGTACTGGGGTGAATGTATGACATTGTTCTACATTCTGTCCATCAACTGTATTTTTTGCAATTTCACCCCGAGTGGGCTGGGGATGCTCAGACGTGAGTCCCAGGCTCTCCACACCACTGGAGTCAAGCTATCCAGGCTGATGAAGGCTGATAGCCAGAAACCGGTCCTTGGATGCTTGATTCCGGTCTGGGAAAGACATGGCTTGGTAGTTCGGACTGGACTGTTCCCATGAGGCACAGGGTCAGAGCTGATTTGCATATAGCCAGTGTCTAACCCAGGGTGGTGTGGAGTGCAAAAAAACGATGGATTTAGGCCCAGATCCTTGTACTGGGGTGAATGTATGACATTGTTCTACATTCTGTCCATCAACTGTATTTTTTGCAATTTCACCCCGAGTGGGCTGGGGATGCTCAGACGTGAGTCCCAGGCTCTCCACACCACTGGAGTCAAGCTATCCAGGCTGAAGAAGGCTGATAGCCAGAAACCGGTCCTTGGATGCTTGATTCCGGTCTGGGAAAGACATGGCTTGGTAGTTCGGACTGGACTGTTCCCATGAGGCACAGGGTCAGAGCTGATTTGCATATAGCCAGTGTCTAACCCAGGGTGGTGTGGAGTGCAAAAAAACGATGGATTTAGGCCCAGATCCTTGTACTGGGGTGAATGTATGACATTGTTCTACATTCTGTCCATCAACTGTATTTTTTGCAATTTCACCCCGAGTGGGCTGGGGATGCTCAGATGTGAGTCCCAGGCTCTCCACACCACTGGAGTCAAGCTATCCAGGCTGAAGAAGGCTGATAGCCAGAAACCGGTCCTTGGATGCTTGATTCCGGTCTGGGAAAGACATGGCTTGGTAGTTCGGACTGGACTGTTCCCATGAGCCACAGGGTCAGAGCTGATTTGCATATAGCCAGTGTCTAACCCAGGGTGGTGTGGAGTGCAAAAAAACGATGGATTTAGGCCCAGATCCTTGTACTGGGGTGAATGTATGACATTGTTCTACATTCTGTCCATCAACTGTATTTTTTGCAATTTCACCCCGAGTGGGCTGGGGATGCTCAGACGTGAGTCCCAGGCTCTCCACACCACTGGAGTCAAGCTATCCAGGCTGAAGAAGGCTGATAGCCAGAAACCGGTCCTTGGATGCTTGATTCCGGTCTGGGAAAGACATGGCTTGGTAGTTCGGACTGGACTGTTCCCATGAGGCACAGGGTCAGAGCTGATTTGCATATAGCCAGTGTCTAACCCAGGGTGGTGTGGAGTGCAAAAAAAACGATGGATTTAGGCCCAGATCCTTGTACTGGGGTGAATGTATGACATTGTTCTACATTCTGTCCATCAACTGTATTTTTTGGGGTTTCATCATGGCATGACCTGATAGAGGGTCCATCCACAGAGCTTTCGGCCGGGAGGGCAGAGAGCAAATCCTGCTGAATCTTTGCTATCTTGTCTATAAAGAAGTTGGACAGGTCTTCGCACCATTCTGCTGAAGATGGGAGTGTGGTGGCTTCTGCAACCGGGGACACAAAGCTTTTAACAATAGAGAAAATGTCTCTACTGTTGTTTTCCACTTTGGCAATTCTCCCAGCATAGTAGGACCCTTTAGCAACTTTGATGGCGGCATAGTAGCTTTTTTGAGCTGCCCGTAGGGCAGCCTTTGCATCGAAGCTGTATCCCCGCCTCCAAGTTCGCTCCAACTTCTTGCAGCCCAATTTTAACTCCCTCAACTCGGGGGAAAACCAGGGTTGAGAGGGGCTGAGCCGTACCCTAGATACAGTGGTGTGTTTAGTGGACGCATTCGCCGCTTGTAGCACCCTTTGATTAAAAGCATCAACCGCCTTTTCTAACTCAGGGGAGTGTTTCATATCGGTTTTTAGTAGCTCCTGGCCGAACAGATCCAGGTTAATCCTCTGGGGATGGCCAGCAGGCAATGCCAGAGCGGATTTGCCTACATTATCCACCTCCCAAGAGAAACCAACGAGCCCATGATCCGACCAGGTGACCTCTTCAACGCCTAATACCTTAATAGGAAAATTAGAGCACACTAAATCCAAAACATGGCCTCCGGCGTGAGTCGAAGAAGTCACCCATTGCTTTAGCTGTGCCACATCGAGAACTTCCCCCAGTCGGCGCGCTTCCGCGGAATCAATATCATCAACGTGGATGTTGAAGTCACCGACCAGAAGGAATTTAGGAAAACTCAGGGCCCGTGGCACTATACATTCCTCCAAATTTTCTATAAAATGGCTGGAATGTCCTGGGGGTCTGTAAATCAAAGATCCTCCTAGAGTAAAATGGGGACTGATAGTGAGAGAAAAGTGAAGAGCTTCACCAGCCACCTCTATCGCTAATTTTTCAGTGGAAAAGCACCATTGTTCCTTAAAAATCACTGCTACACCACCCCCTCTCCCTAAAGGTCTGTCAGCTCTTACAACTTTGAAACCTCTGGGGACAGCAAGTTCAATAGTCGGGCCACATGAATCCGTGAGCCATGTCTCGGTGATAAAAAGAAGCTCAAACTGGCCATCCACCAGCGTATCAAAGATGTCGGCTGCATGTTTCACCATAGATCTTGCGTTAATTAGGCCGGCGTAATTGTTGTGTGGGCGCTATCAGTATCTGAACGCGGGGAGAGGGAGGGCTTGAGAGAAAAACAACAGCTAGAACATCTAGCCGTAGCATACTCCCGTCCAAACCGCTGGCAGTTCCCAATATTAACATGGAGGCCCAACAGCATCAGCTCACCTCGAGAGTAAGTAATCCTGTGGGGCCTGGCGCATCTGTGGTGAGGGGGAGCAGAATGACTGGCCCTAGGCCCGTCCGAGGCACGGACGGGCACAGACGGGCCCTCCTTTGGCGCTCCTTCTGCGCGCAGACGGCGCGCCCGCTGCGCGCGACCGCTGCGCGCTCTATGGGGTCTCATTATTTATCGGCCAAGCCCCTCCCCGAGCTGGACCGCTAACTCCCGACCAGCCGGGGACCGGGACTCACTAAAGATGGCGCCGCCCGACCTGGCCCTCCACAACAATCGGCACAAATGGCCTTTTCTTTGTTTCACCAGACAGCCTTCACATCTAATTACAGCATATACACCTTTATTGATGTCTTCTGTGACGTTCCTCTTAAAAGTATAGGTTTGCAGAACTTCATAGAGACAAACGTTCTCAAGATGACTACTTCTATTTGGATAGTATGTATCCAACATGTTTGTGTAAAGAAGATGACTCCAATGCAGGAAGTATAGTTGAAGTAAATCTTTATTGGTCAGAAGTGAAGAGACCTCCAGCTCCTTCCACAGCTTCCTCTGTACTGTCTGTAATTCACATCACAACATTCTAATCACTTAGCAACTTCCCACCATTCTAGGAAGAAGAAATCCCAACACATCTCCCCCCATTACAATATCAGAAGAAATGCACAAACCAAACAATATAAAGAGAAAATATAGCATACAATACAAATAAGAAAAGTTTATGGAGCATTACACTTTGCAACGTTGCCACAGCTCCAAGTAGAACCATCATCTAAGATGAGAACATTTTTCTTAACCAACTTGACTTGTTTTGGTTGAGAATATTTACTTTCTCCCTTGGTTACAATACCGCATTTCTTTGACACCACCCAATCACCAACACATATATTTGGATCTTTCACCCTCATCCTGAGATTGTACAAGTGAGTAGAATCGCGCTGCCTATTGACAACACAATCTCTCACACTTGATCGGTCGACCCACACACATTCCTTGTTCTTCAGCCAACCTGGAACTTCTTTCAAACCAGGCTCACGACCTTTTAGAGAAACAAAAGGAGAGATGCCAGTGACCGAATGTGGAGTTATCCTGTAGGACCAAACCATCTTCTTAAGTTCCTCAGCCCACACTAAGCCATTCGCTAATGACTACTGAATGTTCTCCATCAACAACCTATTGATCCTTTCCACAAGCCCATTGGCTTGTGGTCTGAATAATGCAACCTTCTCATGGCAAATCCCCATACCATCCAAAAATTCCTTCATTTGCCTCGACACCAGCTGCACACCGTTGTCCGACACCAAAGTTTTTGGAATACCTTCATTTAAAAATGTTCTTTCCAAAAAATTTATTATTTTCTTTGTGTCAATACTTTCAGTGGACTCCATTACGAACCACTTAGAATGATAATCTACAAGAACCATTATGAATCTATTCCGAGTGCCCAATTTGGAAATTGGTCCCAAAAAATCAATGGCTAATTTCTCCCAAGGCCGTACTGGAAACTCAACATAGGAAAGTGAAGGCTGTCTAATGATTTTCGTTTTATCGCTAGAAGCACACGCATGACAATTTCTAACTAACTCATCAATCTCACCGTCCATCTTTGGCCACCAATATGATTCACAAATTCTCCTTTTGGTCATGTTTCTCCCCAAGTGACCTTCATGAGCTCTGTTCATGATCTTTGATCTGAGATTGCACGGTGGCACCAAACGATTTCTCCTCCATAATTTCCCCTCAGACACACTCAATTCAGCTTCTACATTAGAAAAACCTTCAAGCGAGTGTCATTAAAAGATTCTCTAGACCACCCCTCGGAAACATGTTTCATAACCAAAGGAATTACTTGATCATCAGCCATGGCAGACTCCCAATGACTTTTATCAAAAGCAAGAATCTCATCACAACTAATTACAGGGTCTTCAACTTCAACCAGGTCTAGTAAGTCTACAGGCATCCTGGATAGACAATCTGCAATAACATTTTTCTCTCCTTTCACATATTCCATCTGAAAATTATAATCAAGCACTGATAAAATCCATTTCGATATTCTAGGGGTGACATTACCCTCCAATCCTCTACCTCCTTTAAATAAATGCACTAGAGGCTTATGATCTGTACGCACTCTGAAGGGCAATCCCCAAAGAAAATATCTAAAGTGTTTAATTCCCCAAGTGCAAGCAAGGGCCTCCCTCTCTATCACCGAGTAAGACACTTCAGCACCCTGTAATCTTCTAGAAGCAAAGCCTATAATTCTTTCTACACCATCAGATAACTGAGAAAGCACAGCTCCAAGTCCCACGGCACTGGCATCAGTGGTAAGCAAAGTCTTTGCTTTAACGTCAAAATGACCTAAAGTAGGAGCATGAATAATGCCTTCTTTCACACGCTTGAAAGCATCTTTACATACTTGGTTCCATTCAAAAACCACACCATTCTTCATCAAAAGCCTTAAAGGCTCAACCACCTCCGAAAAATTTCTAATAAATTTAGAACAGTATTCAGCTAACCCTAAGAAAGATCTTAACTGATCTTTGGTCGTTGGTGTAGGAGCATCATTAATCGCAGAGATTATACTTTTTTTTTGGTTTAATACCTAATCCTGATATTTCATGACCTAGATATGTTACACTATCTCTCTTCAATTGGCATTTCTCCTTCTTTATGGTTAGACCATTGACTTCCATACGCTCTAAAACTTGTGTTAAAATTCTATCATGATGTTGACAATCTTTCCCAACTACTAATACGTCATCCTGGAAACATAATACATTCTCGATACCCCCCAATACTCTTTCCATCACTCTTTGAAACACCGCTGACGCCGAAGCTAAGCCAAACGGCATCCTGCAATAGCGAAATGCTCCCAATGGTGTTACAAATGAGGTAAGGTGTCTAGATTTCTCATCCAAATCAATTTGGTGGTAGGCTGCAGACATGTCAATTACGCTAAATATCACACCACCACCCATGGCACTCAACATTTCGGAAATGTTGGGTAGTGGTTGCCTATCAACCCATATATTCCTATTCAGATCGCGTAAGTCCACACATAGACGAATTTTGGTTCCACCATCCTTGGGCGCGACCACAATGGGGGCGAGCCACTCAGATGCTTCAATAGGCTCTATAATCTTCAAGTCTAACAATTTGTCCAATTCCACCTTAAGGGGTTCTCTCATCAGGTGTGGTAAATTTCTTACTTTATGGACCACAGCCACTGCATTTTTCTTAAGAATAATCTTATGAGAGAATCCCTTCAGTTTTCCTAACTTTTCAGTAAAAACATTAGGAAATTTCTTCATTACATCTGTTTCGAAAGTATCAACGCTAAGAACAGAGAATGAGGATACAGGTTCAGGAGCATTGGGGTTTAGCACGATTCCCAGATCCTTCTGGTGACGCCAGCCAAGTAAGTTAGACCCTTGCTTAGTGAGATATACTCTCCCAAATACTTTTTTGTTTTGAAATGTGATTACCATCCATTTAAGACCTAAGATATCAATGGTCTTTCCACCATATCCTACAGCTCTTATATCAGGAAGGGTCCAAGAGTTGAGATCTACATCACAGTCCCAAATTTGGATATACATATCTTTGGACAACAAAGTGTAAAGACTTCCAGAATCTACTAGCATGTTAACATTTCTAGTTTGAGAATGTGTAGGATCTCTAGAATCAAAATTGATTAAACAATGTGGCTTCTCAAGCTTATCAGTACTCTCAGTGGCCACATCAACAAGACAAATAGGGTCTTGTGTGCAAGGATAACTTTCCTTCAGAACTAGCCCATCCACACATAGCATCAGATTTTCAACATTATCGCAAGAGTCATCAATTTCATTTACATATTGAGTTTTAGCATTACAAGCTTTAACTACATGACCCCTCTTTCCACATCCTCTGCAAATGGCATTTCTAGCTGTGCAACGAGGACTTGATGCAATATGTCCTGGGGATCCGCATCTATAACATTTCACAAGACGCGAATTACCTTGCTGTGAAAAATTAGGAGGACGATAATTTGGAGAACGGTAATTTGATAGCTTATTGTTTTTAGAATCAAACTTCCCCACATTTTTAATAACTTTAGTTTCATCAACAAATGCTTGAGTTTGAGACTTCACACTTGAATCAGACTCTTTTGTCATATTATCTTTCGATATTACAGAACTAGAACATTTATCCATCTCCTTTATCCATAAGTCAGTATTTTCTATAGCTTTAACAATTTCAATAACTTCTTCTAAGTTACAATCTTTACTTAGTAACTTCTCTCGCACTCTTTTATTATTAGTGCACCTAACAATTTGATCACGGATCAAGGAATCTGTCAAATCTTTGAATTGACAGTTAAGTGACAATCCCCGTAAGGCTGCCACATAAGTTGCAATATCTTCATCTACTCTTTGAGCACGACAAAAGAACTTGTGTCTTTCTAAGAGAGTATTGATTTTTGCAATGAACCTTTTCTCTAGCATCAACATACTCATGTCATAGACATTAGCAGCATGACCATCCCCCACACCCAAGGATATCTCGGGCAAATCTTCATATAGTCTTCTACCTTCTACTCCTAAATTGTGAAGAAGAATGGCTTGTTTGCGAACAGGACCATACTTGTCCGCACCAGACGCTAAAATATACGTGAGGAACAATTTCTTCCATTCTTTCCAAGGTATTGGGGGTTCACCAGGAGTAGGGAGGAAGGAAGGGGGAGTAGAAAAGGTTTGATCCCCCATGGTACGTGGTCAAAAACACCTTTGTAAGTAATTTATAACACCTTGTAAATAATCAATAGCACATTTGTAAGTAATTAATTACACTTTCTTAAATAATCAATAGCACCTTTGTAAATAGTTAACAGTACCTTGACTCCTCTTTTCCTTTAAATTAAAAAAAAAAACGATTAAAATAGTAAATAAATAAATATTTGAATTCATATATTCAATATTCAAGTTACTGTCTCATCAGGGAAGAAGGAGCATTTTCAGCGGGATTTCAATTCAACCGGGGAGTAAATTGGCAGTTCAGCTGTGTTTAACCGGTAAGTAGGACGATAGCGTGCTAAATCCAATTCCAATCTCTGCCCCAGCCAGAGTAAATAGGTGTAAATAGGGTTCCCTCGTCGCCAATGTAAAGAAGATGACTCCAATGCAGGAAGTATAGTTGAAGTAAATCTTTATTGGTCAGAAGTGAAGAGACCTCCAGCTCCTTCCACAGCTTCCTCTGTACTATCTGTAATTCACATCACAACATTCTAATCACTTAGCAACTTCCCACCATTCTAGGAAGAAGAAATCCCAACAGTTTGTCTTCAAAATATCTGTACTGTCTGGTACTTTTTCCACCAAATACTCAATTTCTTGTACAGATTTCAAAACTCGGTTTCGTGTTGCAGCAAGACCTAGACTCACCCCCAAATGATGGTTCTAGATTTTGCATATAGACTTGCTGATGATAACCGATCAGAACATTCATATGCTCCAATTTCTCGATGCGACAACATCTTCAGACTGTAACTGTATAATTTCTTGCTTAGACTCTTTTCATGTGAAATTTCCTCCCACATTTCCTTCAGTTCCGTCTTTTCTGATTTTGTGATGTATTTGGACTCCTCATTTCTTCTTAGGTTGTATGTATTTTTAGGTGATTTTCTTGTCACAGTATGTCGCAGAGAAGACATCAAATTGTTGACTCTTCCTTTCGATGTTACTGGACGTGGAAATGCAAAATTACATTTCGTGTAGAACTTGTCCTTGGATTTGTATTTTTGACGACAGTATTTCCCACAACGATGGGTTTGAAAGCGTAAAATTTGATGTCTTAAATTGTTTTCTTCTGTACTTTTCGGAACAGCACATGTAGAATACTGCTCAATGAAACTCATCACTTTCTCATCTGAATCTGTTCCAAATTTTGGTGCATCTTTAATCCAGAGCAGCATATGTATGTGAGGAGCACCTCTTGCTTGATACTCCTTTCTCCAAAAGAAATCCAACACCTCTCCAAGCGGAGGATTTTTTTTGTTTGTAATAAAAGTCATCATAACTTCAAACCTATGTTTGAAATACCTGCATACATTAACTGGATCCAAAAATTCAAGTAAGTCTTCCCAAGCATACTCAGCACAGCTAAGAGTGAGGAACCATGTAGGAGTTCCTAAGTTTCTTAGCATACATTTCAATTCCCCATGCCGACGGTACCAATACTCGTTAGTACCACGCTGACATGCCATGAGATTAATTAGCTGAGATTCCAAAACACTGTCTTGCAGTTTTACTTTATGCATAAAGTCCCTTGCCGAAACATTTTGTAGATGTGCTCCACTTTTCAGTATATGGTTCACTGCATAAGAAAGTTCAGACAAGTCACTCTCAAACAGTAGATGGAACGAATATGGAATGCATTGACGAAACCTTGGATCTTCTGCATATAATCTTGAAGTCCGGTATTCAGATGCAGGAATTTGAACAGGTCGGTCGTCATATCATCCACCTTCACCTGTTGGAAATAACTGTGGAAAACAACGAGCTTCCAAACTTTCTTCCCATACACTAATGGGACTTCTTTTTGCTTCTTTCATTTGAAACAAGTCAATAGCATTCCCCATTACTTCTTTGGAATGAAATGGATGAACACTATAATGTTCATAAATGTATTCACTTCCAGAGACATCAACTTTTTCAATTTGCCCAGCTGAGAAATCACTGTCCTCTTCTACAGTTGTTTCCTCTTCTCCTAAATATACATTTTGGTAGTAGTGATTGGTTTTTATCAAATACAATGTTGCCTTTTTGACTTTCCTAACAGCCACTAATTCTTGCCAGATTTTCTTACTCTTTGTCGGAACACCATTAACTAGAATAACCAGAGGTTCCTCCTTTACTTTTTTTACACCAATTGTATCAATATTTTTCTTAAAATCTAGAGGCAAATAAACAACTCTTCCCTGTAATCCTCTCCGTAAATCTGATGGAGGCAATTTTCCTGTCTTAGGCTCCATGCTAACAATTGCCTGAAAAGGATGCACACATTGAATCAGAATAGACTCATAGGTATTTAAATCCATCAATTCATAAGGAATGTCTACCAACTCCAGATTATTATGAACAGCTCTAGCAGGCATTCTGTTTTCATGTAATTTATTATTACAATATTTACAAATACGTTGATCAGAACCCAAATCAAAACAATTTTCTACCAACAAATAAGTTGCAAAATCCTTCCACTCATTATTATTTAACTTTTCGCTTTTTACATATAAATCAACTAATGTAGTCTGATGCTTATAATGAGTTCGTCGACAACACACACAAGTAAAATTAGGCCTTTCACTTGAATTGACCTTAAACTTTGTAATTTCATATTCAAATTTTTCTGTACTTGAAATCTCTACATTCTCTTCTACATTACCTTCTATAACTGTATCAATTTCTGCACTGTCCTCTTTTTCACCAAAGTAACAAAACTCAATTGCTTCACAAATGTTTTTCACATCTAATTCAGTTCCATGCAAAAGAGCACTGTTTAACTGTTTTAGTTTAAGTTCTGGTCTTTTTGCATAATACAACCTTCTCACTAATTTCCTAACTTTATTATGATGCACTGCTAACATCCTAAAATGGTGAAAAACACTCTGACATACTTTTCTTGAAAGACAAGCCAGTGAATGCCCTTGCAAACCTGTTTTTCTCTCACTCTACAAGGATCTAACTCTTGCAAAATTTTCATTTTTTGTTTTAGACTTTTCTTAGTATATGTCCGTAAGAAACTGCGAAATAAATCAATTGAATCCTGTCGCACACTACAAATCCTACTACAATTCCAAGTATACACTGGAGCCTTAGGACATCTCCCTAAAACTTCACCAGCTAACACCTCTTCTGTATTTCTAGGCACAATCGTTTCTTTTTCAACCGGACAACCGTCCTTCACCTCATATGCTTGACCACTGGTGTCAACTACATGCACCAAAGCATTATCCTGAAAGTAACTTTCTTCGTTAAAAAACTGGCTCACAACTTAAACTATGCTTCCATTCTCCAGAAAAAACATCAAAAAAATGAGTCCAATTAATTACTCTTTTCCACTTACATTTTGATTTGAACACATTGATTACCTTATCTAGTGTACGAATTCTATTCATTACTAAACTATATAATTTATTTTTCACTTTAAATGCTTCATCCACAATCTTAACTATGCTTTTTTTTTTCTTGTAAAAAGCGGTCTTTTTTTGATACCTCTTTACATTTGTTAATAAATTGGATGCTATGCGGTTATAAAACATTCATATACGAATTTCAATAAATTGATTTCTCCTTGCTATGAACAATATCATCTCCTTCTACAGGTCTAACATTTTTTGAGGGACACAATTTCTTCTTTCTAATTAGAGGTGTCTTATTGTTCTTTAAAACAACATATTTTTTTTGACATTTCAATAACTTCCTGAGAAAATTCTTAGTTTGCTTACCAGGAGCATTATTTTTTTTTCACTGAAGATTTTGTTTTGGATGAGTCTTGTATTTCACTTTTCTTGGACCTTAAATCTTTTTTTTATTTTTTTGTTGTCTTTCCTTTGATGGCATATTCTTTAATCTTTCTATAGATGATTATAATCTTTGGTAAAGAAAAAATAACATAATATAGACCACTACAAACATATTACATAGCAATTACAATAAGTAAACGATATAAACACTAGTTTACAACATAAGCCTGATTTACATTACAGGTGCTGTGCTTTGTGTCAAAAACGATTTACTTTGTAAAATGTTTTCTGGTAAAATGTCTGGCTTTAACATTTTTGTCAACACACTGAGTGTCTGTGTGAAATAAGGAATTACATTTTCACATTTTTCAATAATTTCACCTGCATTTAAAATCAAGCTTGACTCACAGTGTGATCTTAGGCACATGACCAGGATGCTACATGTAATCTACCATGTCTGTCTCTGCATGCAATATGTGTGTTTGTGCTAATAGTAACTCACTGTCTATACTGGCAAAAAACAGACCACATATATATCAGCAAGACTAAGCATGGGCGTAAAATCCGTTCCGCCTCTGGGAATTTGTGGATTTTCGGTAAATTCGCAATCCGCGAACTCTAGCGAATTTGCCGAAAAACCGTCGATTCGCACGCAGCGGATTTTTTTGCTTGGTGATACAATATTGCGGCGCGCGGCGTGGCGCACGGCGTTCACTTTTCGTCATTCAGCGTTTGCCGAGTTGTTTTTCTCGATATTTTGCGAGTGCTGCGCCATTTTGGATCTTGCTGTGGGATCCCACGGGAGTTGGCGCCCGCGAATACGTCATCGCGGCTTGCCACCTTACCTTGCACAGCACGCATCGTGAGAGTTCGCAATTGCGAACACGTAGGTGCGGCGGGCAGGAACAATCTCGCACTCGCGAAATAGAGATTTTGCAATTCTGCACAAGAAATCCACCACCAAACAGCATAAACCTTCAGAAAATGATGATTTTTATCAGAATCACTTCTCAGGTTGACATTTGCCTGCACTTTTTTGTTGCAAAGAGTCCATTTTTGGGAGGGGGGGAGAGGAAGGAAGTGCCCCACAGTCTCCAACTTCCTGTTCCTGTCCAGCAGGCTCCTCCCAGTGCTTTCTTCATGTGCTGGTCACTTTCATTTGGACCTTGACATGGAAGGATTACATTTTGTGGGTGCTGCTGGATATTTGGATTTGAGGCCTTTTTGACTTTCTTTGGATCACTTTTGGATTAGAAATCAACTTTCACAAGTAAGTTTGTTGGGGCATTACAGTTGCTTCAACTACAATTTTGGACCTTTTTCAGAACATTAAATAAAATATATTGTGGGTAGCCACAGTATCCAGTAGGACCAGGGTTGGTTATGGGTGCATGATACAACTGTTTTGTTGAATTTAAACACCATTGAGGCCATGGATGGGCTGGGATTGTGCTTAATTTTGTGTTTTTTGTCGAGTTTTTTGGGGCTGCTGTTGGGGCCTTTTGCCCAGGGGTAGTGAGTGGTGCATGGACTGAGTCTGCCTGTGGGGTCTCACTCTCTTTAATGTAAACATCCTGGATGGCATTGGATTGTGGTGATTTTTGTGTGTTTTTCGTTTTTTTGGGGTGCTACTGTTGATTTGAACTGGCCATGTGGGTGGTGGTGGTGGCCATCTTGAGTGCTGGTACAGGCAACATGTGCTTGGGGTGCAAGGGGCCATTTTGAAGAGAGGCAGTGTCTGAGGCCTGCACTTATTTTACCTAGCTTTCATCCATTATGCCCAGGGGTAGTGAGTGGTGCATGGGCCTAGTCTTTCTGTGGGGTGTCTTCTTGGATTTAAACACCATTGAGGCCATGGATGGGCTGGGATTGTGCTGAATTTTGTGTTTTTTGTCGTTTTTTTGGGGCTGCTGGTGGGGCCTTTTGGCCAGGGGTAGTGAGTGGTGCATGGGCCTAGTCTTTCTGTGGGGTGTCTTCTTGGATTTAAACACCATTGAGGCCATGGATGGGCTGGGATTGTGCTGAATTTTGTGTTTTTGTCGTTTTTTTGGGGCTGCTGATGGGGCCTTTTGCCCAGGGGTAGTGAGTGGTGCATGGACTGAGTCTGCCTGCGGGGTCTCACTCTCTTTAATGTAAACATCCTGGATGGCATTGGATTGTGGTGATTTTTGTGTGTTTTTTGTTTTTTTTGGGGTGCTACTGTTGATTTGGACTGGCCATGTGGGTGGTGGTGGTGGCCATCTTGAGTGCTGGTACAGGCAACATGTGCTTGGGGTGCAAGGGGCCATTTTGAAGAGAGGCAGTGTCTGAGGCCTGCACTTATTTTGCCTAGCTTTCATCCATTATGCCCAGGGGTAGTGAGTGGTGCATGGGCCTAGTCTTTCTGTGGGGTGTCTTCTTGGATTTAAACACCATTGAGGCTATGGATGGGCTGGGATTGTGCTGAATTATGTGTTTTTTGTAGTTTTTTTGGGGCTGCTGGTGGGGCCTTTTGGCCAGGGGTAGTGAGTGGTGCATGGGCCTAGTCTTTCTGTGGGGTGTCTTCTTGGATTTAAACACCATTGAGGCCATGGATGGGCTGGGATTGTGCTGAATTTTGTGTTTTTTGTAGTTTTTTGGGGGCTGCTGGTGGGGCCTTTTGCCCAGGGGTAGTGGGTGGTGCATGGACTGAGTCTGCCTGTGTGGTGGTCTCACTCTCTTTAATGTAAACATCCTGGATGGCATTGGATTGTGGTGATTTTTGTGTGTTTTTCGTTTTTTGGGGTGCTACTGTTGATTTGAGCTGGCCATGTGGGTGGTGGTGGTGGCCATCTTGAGTGCTGGTACAGGCAACATGTGCTTGGGGTGCAAGGGGCCATTTTGAAGAGAGGCAGTGTCTGAGGCCTGCACTTATTTTGCCTAGCTTTCATCCATTATGCCCAGGGGTAGTGAGTGGTGCATGGGCCTAGTCTTTCTGTGGGGTGTCTTCTTGGATTTAAACACCATTGAGGCCATGGATATGCTGGGATTGTGCTGAATTTTGTGTTTTTTGTCGAGTTTTTTGGGGCTGCTGTTGGGGCCTTTTGGCCAGGGGTAGTGAGTGGTGCATGGGCCTAGTCTTTCTGTGGGGTGTCTTCTTGGATTTAAACACCATTGAGGCCATGGATGGGATGGGATTGTGCTGAATTTTGTGTTTTTTGTCGTTTTTTTGGGGCTGCTGTTGGGGCCTTTTGCCCAGGGGTAGTGAGTGGTGCATGGACTGAGTCTGCCTGCGGGGTCTCACTCTCTTTAATGTAAACATCCTGGATGGCATTGGATTGTGGTGATTTTTGTGTGTTTTTTGTTTTTTTTGGGGTGCTACTGTTGATTTGGACTGGCTATGTGGGTGGTGGTGGTGGCCATCTTGAGTGCTGGTACAGGCAACATGTGCTTGGGGTGCAAGGGGCCATTTTGAAGAGAGGCAGTGTCTGAGGCCTGCACTTATTTTGCCTAGCTTTCATCCATTATGCCCAGGGGTAGTGAGTGGTGCATGGGCCTAGTCTTTCTGTGGGGTGTCTTCTTGGATTTAAACACCATTGAGGCTATGGATGGGCTGGGATTGTGCTGAATTTTGTGTTTTTTGTAGTTTTTTTGGGGCTGCTGGTGGGGCCTTTTGGCCAGGGGTAGTGAGTGGTGCATGGGCCTAGTCTTTCTGTGGGGTGTCTTCTTGGATTTAAACACCATTGAGGCCATGGATGGGCTGGGATTGTGCTGAATTTTGTGTTTTTTGTAGTTTTTTGGGGGCTGCTGGTGGGGCCTTTTGCCCAGGGGTAGTGGGTGGTGCATGGACTGAGTCTGCCTGTGTGGTGGTCTCACTCTCTTTAATGTAAACATCCTGGATGGCATTGGATTGTGGTGATTTTTGTGTGTTTTTCGTTTTTTTTTGGGGTGCTACTGTTGATTTGGACTGGCCATGTGGGTGGTGGTGGTGGCCATCTTGAGTGCTGGTACAGGCAACATGTGCTTGGGGTGCAAGGGGCCATTTTGAAGAGAGGCAGTGTCTGAGGCCTGCACTTATTTTGCCTAGCTTTCATCCATTATGCCCAGGGGTAGTGAGTGGTGCATGGGCCTAGTCTTTCTGTGGGGTGTCTTCTTGGATTTAAACACCATTGAGGCTATGGATGGGCTGGGATTGTGCTGAATTATGTGTTTTTTGTAGTTTTTTTGGGGCTGCTGGTGGGGCCTTTTGGCCAGGGGTAGTGAGTGGTGCATGGGCCTAGTCTTTCTGTGGGGTGTCTTCTTGGATTTAAACACCATTGAGGCCATGGATGGGCTGGGATTGTGCTGAATTTTGTGTTTTTTGTAGTTTTTTGGGGGCTGCTGGTGGGGCCTTTTGCCCAGGGGTAGTGGGTGGTGCATGGACTGAGTCTGCCTGTGTGGTGGTCTCACTCTCTTTAATGTAAACATCCTGGATGGCATTGGATTGTGGTGATTTTTGTGTGTTTTTCGTTTTTTTGGGGTGCTACTGTTGATTTGAACTGGCCATGTGGGTGGTGGTGGTGGCCATCTTGAGTGCTGGTACAGGCAACATGTGCTTGGGGTGCAAGGGGCCATTTTGAAGAGAGGCAGTGTCTGAGGCCTGCACTTATTTTGCCTAGCTTTCATCCATTATGCCCAGGGGTAGTGAGTGGTGCATGGGCCTAGTCTTTCTGTGGGGTGTCTTCTTGGATTTAAACACCATTGAGGCCATGGATGGGCTGGGATTGTGCTGAATTTTGTGTTTTTTGTCGAGTTTTTTGGGGCTGCTGTTGGGGCCTTTTGGCCAGGGGTAGTGAGTGGTGCATGGGCCTAGTCTTTCTGTGGGGTGTCTTCTTGGATTTAAACACCATTGAGGCCATGGATGGGCTGGGATTGTGCTGAATTTTGTGTTTTTTGTCGTTTTTTTGGGGCTGCTGTTGGGGCCTTTTGCCCAGGGGTAGTGAGTGGTGCATGGACTGAGTCTGCCTGCGGGGTCTCACTCTCTTTAATGTAAACATCCTGGATGGCATTGGATTGTGGTGATTTTTGTGTGTTTTTTGTTTTTTTTGGGGTGCTACTGTTGATTTGGACTGGCCATGTGGGTGGTGGTGGTGGCCATCTTGAGTGCTGGTACAGGCAACATGTGCTTGGGGTGCAAGGGGCCATTTTGAAGAGAGGCAGTGTCTGAGGCCTGCACTTATTTTGCCTAGCTTTCATCCATTATGCCCAGGGGTAGTGAGTGGTGCATGGGCCTAGTCTTTCTGTGGGGTGTCTTCTTGGATTTAAACACCATTGAGGCTATGGATGGGCTGGGATTGTGCTGAATTTTGTGTTTTTTGTAGTTTTTTTGGGGCTGCTGGTGGGGCCTTTTGGCCAGGGGTAGTGAGTGGTGCATGGGCCTAGTCTTTCTGTGGGGTGTCTTCTTGGATTTAAACACCATTGAGGCCATGGATGGGCTGGGATTGTGCTGAATTTTGTGCTTTTTGTAGTTTTTTGGGGGCTGCTGGTGGGGCCTTTTGCCCAGGGGTAGTGGGTGGTGCATGGACTGAGTCTGCCTGTGTGGTGGTCTCACTCTCTTTAATGTAAACATCCTGGATGGCATTGGATTGTGGTGATTTATGTGTGTTTTTCGTTTTTTTTGGGGTGCTACTGTTGATTTGGACTGGCCATGTGGGTGGTGGTGGTGGCCATCTTGAGTGCTGGTACAGGCAACATGTGCTTGGGGTGCAAGGGGCCATTTTGAAGAGAGGCAGTGTCTGAGCCTGCACTTATTTTGCCTCGCTTTCATCCATTATGCCCAGGGGTAGTGAGTGGTGCATGGGCCTAGTCTTTCATTGGGGTGTCTTCTTGGATTTAAACACCATTGAGGCCATGGATGGGCTGGGATTGTGCAGAATTTTTTGTTTTTTGTCGTTTTTTTTGGGCTGCTGGTGGGGCCTTTTGGCCAGGGGTAGTGAGTGGTGCATTGGCCTAGTCTTTCTGTGGGGTGTCTTCTTGGATTTAAACAGCATTGAGGCCATGGATGGGCTGGGATTGTGCTGAATTTTGTGTTTTTTGTAGTGTTTTTGGGGCTGCTGGTGGGGCCTTTGCCCAGGGGTAGTGGGTGGTGCATGGACTGAGTCTGCCTGTGTGGTGGTCTCACTCTCTTTAATGTAAACATCCTGGATGGCATTGGATTGTGGTTATTTTTGTGTGTTTTCCGTTTTTTTTGGGGTGCTACTGTTGATTTGGACTGGCCATGTGGGTGGTGGTGGTGGCCATCTTGAGTGCTGGTACAGGCAACATGTGCTTGGGGTGCAAGGGGCCATTTTGAAGAGAGGCAGTGTCTGAGGCCTGCACTTATTTTGCCTCGCTTTCATCATTATGCCCAGGGGTAGTGAGTGGTGCATGGGCCTAGTCTTTCTGTGGGGTGTCTTCTTGGATTTAAACACCATTGAGGCCATGGATGGGCTGGGATTGTGCTGAATTTTGTGTTTTTTGTCGTTTTTTTGGGGCTGCTGGTGGGGCCTTTTGGCCAGGGGTAGTGAGTGGTGCATGGGCCTAGTCTTTCTGTGGGTTGTCTTCTTGAATTTAAACACCATTGAGGCCATGGATGGGCTGGGATTGTGCTGATTTTTGTGTGTTTTTTTGACTTTTTGGGGTGTATAACTGATGTTCCTCTGTCTTCCATTGCTTGTAGGTGCACAAGAGAAGCACCAGTGCCAGGAAGAAGTCCTGCAACGATGTGTGCAGCACAACGTCACGTGTGGCCACAGACAACTCTGCAACTTGTGCAACTGCGGCCTGCTGTTCAGAGTGACATCTGAAGAAGATGGCCCCAAAAAAAGTTGCCCGTAGCTCCTCTAGCAAGAAAGTTGCCAGTAAGGAGCAGAAGAAGCAAGTGGCGTCACTTGCCAAGGAGACTGGTGTGATGACGACCGCCACATTTTTTTGGAAAAAAAAAAGTACGCCTGCTGCAGCAGCGGGGTCTGCTGGGGACGAAGCTGGGAGCAGCACCTCCGCTCCATTGGGCTCAGTGCCACCACCACCACGCCAACTTAGGTCCAAGCCCTTGAGTGCTGCAGAGGCAGCCAGTATAGTTGTTCAATCACCATCGACCAGTGATGTTGGCTCATCGCAAGAAAGTAGCAGCAATGTCCCTCAAGAATCAAGACAGGTTGTTGTAACTCATCTGACGAGTGTTGAACAACCACAGCCGCAACAACAATCACATGTGCAAGTAGTACAAGCCCACGTACATGTGGAAGGAGAGGCGGCGCAAGGAGAGGAGCAAGCAGAGGTGCATGGAGGGGCACAACAAGTGGCCACAATAGTTGTTCCTCCAGAAGTAGGGGCACATCTGGAAATCGACAATCAAGCCGAGGTATCATTCGAGGAATCCACTCCTCCTGATGATCATTCATTGTCGTCCACATCCCGAGCAAGGAAAAGATCAAGGGTGTTGGTGTCTACATCTTCTTCAAGCCCACCCCCTTCTGATGATATGGATCTTACTTGGGAACCAGCACCACTGCCGTCTGAGACTGAGGTTGAGGAGGCACACCATGATCTGACAAAGGTAGCAAAGCGTAAAAGGAAGGTCGTCGAAACTCTCAAAGTTATGGAGTGTGATGACGCTCAACAAGAAGTGGCGTATACTCCTGCTGCTGAAGACTCTCACGACGACGACGCAGTCATCATCACTAACGTCACTGAAGCCCCAGCGGGCATGCAGCAAACAGACATTTTGACCCTAGCCCGACAAGCTGCTGAGCGTGATGATGAAGTCGACGAGGAGGCAATGGGAACACCAGAATCATTGATGTTAACTAGTACACCACAACGTGCCGCTTCCATATTTCTTACTCGCCAGAAGGGACCTCCATCCACCTCGACCTCAATTAGTGGTGGTGAAAGTGCACAACATAGTAAAGTTCAGCAATACACATCCTCCACTTCATCTGGCATTAGCAGCACGGCCACCACCAGTATCGCCTCCTCCGGCCCCCACAGACATTTCTTTAGTGTTTCCACAAAAAGGGAAAACATAGCCATTTGTAGCATTTGTAAGCTTGCAGTTAGTCGTGGTAAGCTTGGTACCAACTATGGGACTGGAGGCCAGAGAGGTCATCTTAAGAGACAGCACACTGTCCAATGGTTGGCGCACCTAAGGCAGATCAAGGAAGCCCGAATTGCAAGTCGAGAAAACGTTGATGTTCCATCTGATGATGACGAGGAGGAAGAAGTGTCACACACTTCACTTACACCCAGTACCCCTGGGAGCCACACTAAGAGTGTGGGACAGAGTGAGACACCAATGCGAAAAAGTTCATCAGCGAGCGTAACTGGGTCAGAGAAGTCATCATCATCATCCCGTAAAATGGTCCAGGGCAACATTAAAACAATGTTTTCAGACGCGCCATATGACCGCAACCACCCAATGGTGCGTCTGTATAACACTAAGCTGGCTAAAATGCTACCGCTGGATCTTCTACCTTTTTCTTTTGTAGAAGGGGTTGGTTTTCTCGAATTAGTGGCAGCGCTCTGCCCTAAATGGAAGGTTCCTAGCCGGTACTATTTTGCCCGAGTTGCGGTTCCAGCACTACATGAAGATGTGCTGGAGGTGATTGGGGCAGCTTTGCAGAAGAGTGCTGTTCACACTATACATCTCACAACAGACATGTGGGCCAGTGGCGCAGGCACTGATTACATGTGCATCACTGCACACTGGGTCTCTTTTTCAGGGGTTAAAGCAAAGCTAAATGCAGGTGCTGACCTGGACCAAGTTTTTAAAGCTGCTCGGAAACATGCAACACTAGCCATGTTTGGCTTGGAGAAACGTCATACAGCAGAAAACATTTTGAATGAGTTCAACACAAAGGTCTTTCACTGGCTGTCTCCAAAAAAACGCGGCATTGGTTATGTTTCCACGGATAATGGCGCCAATGTAGTTAAGGCCATGGAACTGGGTGACTATTTCAGAGTGCCGTGTTTGGCGCACTGTATAAACCTGGTTGTTAAAAAATTCTTGGAGAAAGAAAGTCCAGCATGCCAGTTAGTGGTCACCTGCCAAAAAATGTGCAACCATTTCAGCCATTCTTTTAAGGCCCGGAAGCATCTGAGGAGCCTGCTACATGAACGTTGAATGCCAGTGAAAGCACTCATCCAGGAGGTGCCAACACGTTGGAACTCAACCTTCTACATGCTTGAGCGTCTGTATGAGCAGTTTACGGTACTCGATCAGTATTTCTTAACAATGGGTACAGCTGTGAAGGAGGACCTGAGGTTAAATGCGGCGCAATGGGAGCTAGTTAAAAGCCTGACAGACATGCTTCGTCCTTTTGAGTTCTTCACGCGTGCAGTCAGCAGGGAGGACTGTAATTTGGGAAAAGCTATCCCATTGTTGCGCATGCTGGAGCACAAACTGAAGGCGGTGTCTTCAAAGTTTCAAAATGATGAAGAAAAGCAACAGGCTTTTCTTTTGGCGGAGAAATTATTAGAGCGTCTACGTGGCAATGAACGTCTTCAAAAGATCCACTCAGAACAGCATTACATTTGTGCTACTATTCTGCATCCACGCTACAAAAAGGCGCTGGCAGGCTCTGCATCATTTCCTTTTAGTGATGAAGATGCTACAAAGGACAAACGTTGGGTAGCCTGGTCAGCCATCAGGTTTGAAAGAGATTGGAAGCAAATTGAAGGAAAAGGCAGTACATCAGCATCAGCAGGCCATCCCCAGTCAGAAGACTCCACTTCTGCACCTGTGGCTGTGGCAGAAGTGACCTCTCAGCCGTTAAAGAAACCGGCAACCACATCATCTGCACCAGACACAACAGAAATATCGGGTGATGAAGAGGATTGGCTAGCTGAGATTGGTTATGGTTCTGAAAAGGTCCGAGCGAAAATTCAGCAAAGTGGAGGAAACGTGGAGAACTTTGAGTCGATGGTGCAGGACTATCTGAATGACTCAACAGAGGTCTATGATAATGCTGACCCATTGGCGTATTGGCATGGGAAAAAAGAATTGTGGCCAGAGATCTCCCGCCTGGCTATACATTACTTGTCTTGCCCACTCGCAAGCCTGTCTTCTGAACGTGTTTTCAGTGCTGCTGGTGGCATTGTAACTTGCAAACGGACCCGCCTCTCGCCCAAAAATGTGGAGATATTGACAATGATCAAGATGAATGAGCACCTCATACCACCAGATTTCAAAGTACCAGATCGCACGATGGAAGAAGACGAGGAGGACAGCAACTTAGATGAGGGAATTTCTTCTGTGTTAGGTGACACTGAGCTACTCCTGCCTGATGATTTCGCAGAGTATGAGGATGAACTCTTCTTCCCTGACACCGAGGCCTGAAAATGAGCCAATGAATTCAGACATTTTCTTTTTCGTACTTATTGACTTTTATTCCTGTGTTTCTGTCTTTCTTTGTTTTGCACAAGTTAATATAATTAACACTTTAATCACCTGTACTTTTGCTTTTTGGCTGTTTGGGGGTCTTCTACTTGTTTTCGCCTGGGTTGACGGCTCTGGGGCCATTGCTGGGAAGGTCTAATACCGGATAAAAGTGGTTTAAACAACATCCATGAGGAAAAAAGGTTTTGCCTTTTCTGACTTTTTGCTCAATATAGCGTTTTCAGGGGCCTGTTTGGGGGCCTTCCTGGTGTTTGTGGGTGGGTTTCGGGGTCTGGGAGCACCACTACTGGGTATGGATAGTTTAGATAGCAAGAGGTTTGAAGGAAATCCATGGAGGCAGAGGGGAGTTAGGGCCTAGCTGCAGAGCGCGCGCTGAGTGATTTTGGAAATTTTCACAAAAGTGACAAAGTCCACATTTTTGTACTTTTGCTTTTTGGCTGTTTGGGGGTCTTCTACTTGTTTTCGCCTGGGTTGACGGCTCTGGGGCCATTGCTGGGAAGGTCTAATACCGGATAAAACTGGTTTAAACAACACCCATGAGGAAAAAAGGTTTTGCCTTTTCTGACTTTTCGCTCAATGTAGCGTTTTCAGGGGCCTGTTTGGGGGGCTTCCTGGTGTTTGTGGGTGGGTTTCGGGGTCTGGGAGCACTACTGGGTATGGATAGTTTAGATAGCAAGAGGTTTGAAGGAAATCCATGGAGGCAGAGGGGAGTTAGGGCCTAGCTGCAGAGCGCGCGCTGAGTGATTTTGGAAATTTTCACAAAAGTGACAAAGTCCACATTTTTGTACTTTTGCTTTTTGGCTGTTTGGGGGTCTTCTACTTGTTTTCGCCTGGGTTGACGGCTCTGGGGACATTGCTGGGAAGGTCTAATACCGGATAAAACTGGTTTAAACAACATCCATGAGGAAAAAAGGTTTTGCCTTTTCTGACCTTTCGCTCAATGTAGCGTTTTCAGGGGCCTGTTTGGGGGGCTTCCTGGTGTTTGTGGGTGGGTTTCGGGGTCTGGGAGCACTACTGGGTATGGATAGTTTAGATAGCAAGAGGTTTGAAGGAAATCCATGGAGGCAGAGTGGAGTTAGGGCCTAGCTGCAGAGCGCGCGCTGAGTGATTTTGGAAATTTTCACAAAAGTGACAAAGTCCACATTTTTGTACTTTTGCTTTTTGGCTGTTTGGGGGTCTTCTACTTGTTTTCGCCTGGGTTGACGGCTCTTGGGCCATTGCTGGGAAGGTCTAATACCGGATAAAACTGGTTTAAACAACATCCATGAGGAAAAAGGTTTTGGCACTTTTTGTAACTTAGGGTTCGTTAGGGTTAGCCCTAGCAGCAGGATTGCCTGTGTTTGGGTGTTCTTGATTTTTGCAACTGAGTTCTGGGGTTTTAGAGCACTCGTGGGAATGTGTAATTTTTGTTGCAAGCGATTTGAAGAAAATCCATGGTGGGAAAGGGGGGATCACTTACTCGGTGAGAGGCACTTACTATTGAAAACATTTAGCCATTTACACTTAAAGGAAGAAAATGACACAGACTTAAGTTTCAGGAAAACTAACTTACTGTTAAACCACCACCCACCAGACTCTAAACCAGTAGTATGGTGGGAAAGGGGGGATTTGGCATAGTTAAAGAAAGCCTTTGCCACTATTCTTAACTTAGGGCTCGTTAGGGTTAGCAGTATTTCTATTGCATGTGTTTGGGTGGAGGGGCCTTCGAGTCTTGGAGCGATGCTGGCTATGGATACTTTTGCTTGCTTGCAAGTGGTTTGGAAATACAATCCACGATGGGTAAGGGGGTATTTGGGCCTACTTTTACTTTCAAAGTACGTTTTGTCACCAGTTTTCTGCTAGGCCTCTTTTTTTGAGATCTGAATGGGGTCTTCTACATTTTTGCGACTGGCTTTAGTAAGGGTCTGGGTGGGAGGCGGGAGCACTGCTGGGAAGGTCAAATTTTGTTCTAAAACACAGTTTACAGTACACCTAGCTTGAGGGGAAAGATCCGCTAAATTAATTTGCCCATACTTATTTATCCTTCAAAAGGTGACTCAGACAGAGTACGCACTTTCAAAAATATTGTACTGTCTATTTGGAAAATCAAATTGTGACTTTTTGCACTACACAGCGCACACACCTTGTATTTATTTATCAGTGGTGTTGTCATAGCACTTCCTATTTTTCGTTCATTAATTACAGGCCGGGTTTCAGTCTGTGCAATGGGGAAAAAAGGATGGAGTGAGTCAGGCTTCACATTAGCGAGCCGCAATTCAGCATCCGCCAGGCAAGCAGTGGACAGGGTGTCTTCTGGTCACCAACATTGATGGACGAAGCGTCAGCTGGAATGGAGGAGTGCCGCTAATAAGAGGAATTGTTTGCTGCATGCAACTTACTTACCAAATTCAACAGGACAACTACAACAACATACAGATACAGTATCCATTGTTTTCTTCTATGAGCGTGACTTCATTTCTTGGATCTCTCTCTGCTTCTAAATTGATCCCTACAGCCATTCTATAGGTTTTACTTCGGCTAATTTTTAAACCTAATTTAATGTAAGAATAAGAAGTGTTTCTCTGAGTGCAGAGATAGGCAAGTGAAAACGCTGCAGCCCTGTACTGTCGCATTCTAGTACTACTTACTTTTCAGTAACAATGCATGCAGTAGGGCATGCACTTCCTTTATGTCACTTAAAAAGATTTATGGTTAGCTTTGTACCCAAAGATTTCTTTATCTTGAATTATTGTTTGTCCATGCTGTGCTTTTTTTTTCTCTCAACAAAACCTACCCAAAAAGAAACCCCCATTCCCATCCATTTTCCAAACCCTAACCCTCTTCCCTCGGGCTGTGTGGGATGCCCTCTGTCGCCTTTACTCTTTAACTTATATATAGAGCCATTGGCTTGTAAGATAAGGGCTTCAGAAGAGATACCCCCCTTTGTAGCTGGAGATTGGTCAAAAAAATTGGGCCTTTACGCGGATGATATTATTATTTATTCTTCTAATTTACATCATTCGTTTGATAACTTGCTGAGAATAACGAAAGAGTTTGGAAAAGTTTCAGGCTACCAAATAAATCAGGATAAGACTGAGATAATGGCCTGGAATTTAAGCACAGAAGGGGTTACTAGTAAAGCTGAAATGAGATATTTGGGGATCAGGATAACTCATAAGATTGAAGATCTTGCTAAAGTAAATTTCTTTAAGATTAAGAAAGAAATTACGGCTACTTTAAAAGGATGGATGAATCTTCCTCTATCACTTTATGGTCGGACCAATCTAGTGAAGATGGTTATAGTACCGAAAATCACCTTCCTGTTTGAGACTATACCGTTGGGATTCAGAAAAGAATGGTTGGCTAAGGTCCAGAGCGAGTTAGCTTCATTTATATGGGCATCAAAAGGTGCACGAATATCATGGAAAAAACTGAGGAGGAGAACTAACAAAGGCGGCTTGGCTGCACCAGATCTACAAATTTATGCGTGGGCTTTTTGTTTAAAGAATTGCAGGATGTTGTTTGGTACCCTAATCAAATCTACGATTGGAGAGTTATTTGGCGCACTGTTAAAATGCAACGGCCTCAATGATTTTGGTTTTTTATATAAGTTTGCAGACCCTAAATTTTTTTAAAAGGTGAGACTAAAGGTTTTGCGAGACTTGGCTGAAGTATGGTACAAAATAAGGAGAACATTGAAACTACCTTATTTCAGTTTTATGGCCCCAATATGGGATTCTCCTGGAGCTCCACTATGGACAAAGGATGTTTTGGCCTCTCAGTTAAAGAAAGAGGTTGGGCTACAAAGATGGAAAGATTTGTTTCAGGAAGATAAATTAATTTCTTGGAGTCTCTGCCAACAACAATGGGGTCAAGTTTTTTCCAGGTATAAATATATACAGATACAGAGTTGGGCAACGGATCTAGAAACTGTGATTGGGACTCAGAACGATTTCGAGACCAAGTTGGGTGTAGGGGCTTTTAAGAAGGAAGTGGCTACATGGTACTGGACGATACTAGAAATGGAAGATGGACCATTTGTGCTTTCGGAGGCCCTGTGGCGGGAAAGCTTGCCGAAGATCGCGACGGAGAGTCAATGGCAAGTAACTATGTCTATGCTCTATAGTATTGTTAAACCTGCAAATTTAAGGAGGAACCTTCTTTTCACTATCCATAGGGCATATTGGTCCCCTCGAAGACTATCCAAATTTAAAACAGGCGGAGCAGTGGGATGTCCGAAATGTAACACTTTAAATGCCGACGATCTACACATGTTTGTTTATTGCCCAAATATAAGACAATTCTGGCTGGACGTAAGTAATTGTCTATCTAGAATCTTGAACCTGCGAATGGAGGTAAGCCCTGAATTTATTATAACAGGGAGATATAATTTAGAAAACAAATGTTTGGATGACAATGTAAGACTTATTTTTTATGCTGTATTGCTAGCTCGCAGAGAGATTTGTAAGTTGTGGGTCTCTCCATCCTCCCCTAAATTAATGGATTGGATTCTAGCCATGAGGGTTGTGGCTAAGCTTGATACTTTAGATCACTCTAAGAGAAATCGTGGGTTTTGGGTACCTTTTCTTGAAACTTTTGGTTGATCCCTTACTATTGGTTATGATTTTCCGATGATTAAGCCCGCGCCTATCTCGCTGGTACAATAAATCATGGTGCTCCAGGTCGATCACAGAGTGGAAGGTTGTTATGCCTGGTGAGTCAATTGGTCAAGAAAGGTAGTTCGATGCATGACCAGACTCAAAATAGGTGCAGCCTCCCCTCAACACTTTAACCAGCATAAGAGATGAATGCCCAGTGGTGAACCCAGATAGAAGAAATGGGTGGCGAGAAGGCAAATGAGGGAAAAAAAAAGAAAAAAAAAAAAAAAAAAAAAGATTTATGGTTAGCTTTGTACCCAAAGATTTCTTTATCTTGAATTATTGTTTGTCCATGCTGTGCTTTATTTTTTTCTCTCAACAAAACCTACCCAAAAAGAAACCCCCATTCCCATCCATTTTCCAAACCCTAACCCTCTTCCCACGGGCTGTGTGATTTTGCTTGATGTGTGACTAAATGACATTCCTCACACTTGCTGGGGAGGATAAGGTCATAGCAACAGGCTGGTGAAGGAATCCGAGGATATATTCTAGACTTACTCAGCTTCAGTACTATTTCTTGTAGTAGTAGCCAATGTCAAAGAAATTCAACGCAAGTACTAGTTATACTTCCAATACTTTACCATTTGTTAGGCTCTGTGTGGCACTGTTCTAGTGTACTGTCACCTGCTATATTCTCTATCGTACCGTTGTAATGCTACAGTAAGGACAAACCAGGTTTCATTTTCTTTTTTTCCATAGGCATGCAACTGCCACTGTGTCACACCACTAGTACCACCGCAATGAGGACATTTCATCCGCCCAGGATTACCAACCTTAATCGCCATTTCCCGTGGAGCCAGCCCTGGGACTAGCCCTACTTTCAAACACAAATTACAGGTAAGATAAGCGTTTGGTGGGAGGTAGTATAATGGAGTATTAGGAATAGACGAGAGATTGACGCTAGTACTACTAAAGTCCTAGGACTTTTCAGGAAAACAAACTTACTGTTAAACCCCCACCCACCAGACTCAAAAGCAGTAAAAAACAGGTATGGTCAGATAAAGTTTCAAAAAGTATATTTTTGTAGCCTTAACAAAATAATGTCCCGCAAGACCCTCCCTAACCCCAACGATTGTCCTTCAAAAGTCCCACAACCCAAATCCCAATTCCCACCCCCCAAAAGTCTCTAAAAAGGGGCAAGGGACACTACACTACGGGAGGGTGCTGTTGACTTTAGCGGCCAGGGCATCATACTCCTTGCGGAGGGTGGCATGGTCGAAGCGGAGGCCCTCCACCAAGTTCTTGTAGGTATGGACCTCCTGCTCCAGGAAGGACACTCTTAGGGATAAGCGGCGCTGGCGTGCCTTGCAACTCCTGCGGGGGGCAGCTGCTGTTTTTGCTGCTTGGCGGTGGCGGTTGGCTTTGGTAGCCCGGCTCCGTACCGCTGGAGCACTGCGCTGGCTGGCAGCCCGTGGGTGCACGGAGGAGGATGCAGCTGTACCAGTGGATGTTGTACCGGTAGACTGCATCTCCTCCTCCTCCATGGCCACCAGGCGCCGATATTCGGCGACAGTGGCATCCAGCCTCCGTTGCCGGTCCATTTGAGCCAGCTCCCTCCTTGATGCTCTTCTGGTTGATTTGGAAGGAGCAACTATATGAAGAAAGAAAGACATAGTCACTCGGTAACCAATGCTCCTTAAGATTAACACAAAATGATTGAGCAGAAAGATGTGTCACAGTACAAGTAGCAAATTGAAAGCACAGTACATAACTATTGAGGACAGTATCTTTCTAACCTCCCACTTCTTCATCCTTGCTCTAACATTAGTGGGAGTTTAAGGAACAAATTCTACGAGCACTATGGACTTCCATTACAGTCGACTATGATAGTACACCAGTTATTCTTCTTCTTCTCTCTTGTTTAGGAAAATTGGTACGTTATCTTATGCAAGCCGGCATAATGCCAGCGCAGTGAACTTGCACCCGAGAAAAACAGACGCACAACATGATGAGTGAGACAGACTTGCGTTACTGTACCGGTCCAGTACATGCAGGTGGTGAAGCTCTTACTTTTCTATTACGGGTGGCACTGAGAATACTCTGGTAAAAGGGCTACTGCTTAATTAATTTAGCTTTCACCCTACAGTGCAAATGAGTACTAGAAAAGGAAAATGAAGAAGCTAAGTAATCTGATTATCTATCACTTCACATGGGATGTATTTGATGACATATGGGATGACTTTAGGTGCTTTGCTTATTATTGAGTTAACAGTGTGCCCACACATGAATGACGTACTACTACTAAAGTAAAGTTATTAAGAGAGGTAGGGAGTGTCCACCGTAATAACCGGATATATGCTGTGCTTGCAGTTGCAATACAAACTACTGCTACTATTCATGGTAGTATTTGGACAAAATTACAACTTCTTTTCCTTGTCTTTCCTACACTGGAACGGACGTGCGGGTGCGGTGTTACATGCTCTTCAAAGTAACACTTAGTTCATCCAGTGACCGTCTACTCTCTCTAGATACACATATGCTATCTAAGAATCCGATAATACCATGATCCAGGCATCCATCCATTCAAAGTATATGCACACATACAGTTTCTGTTTCACCCACCCAGGCTGTTCTCCTTCCACCCATCCTTGCTTCATCATTCACCCAGCCATGCACCATACCATATTCTTTCCTTCCCAGCCACCTCGGGGACCAAGCAAACACATATCATTCTCCTTTGCCAGTCATCATTAAATTTCTCGTCCTTCCACACTTACTTACACCCTTCTTTCGCTTTTCGTTCATCTCATCCATCAAGTTCATCTCAGATCTTATTGGGATTCTTCTCGCCAAAAACTTCACAGCTAAGTCGAAGTACATTTAGAGGAGGCTACTACCTGGTTGATTTATAATACACCCATGCAGAAAGCACACTATGCAGTCTTCAATCTCAATAAGTAAGGAATTTATAGCTTACCTCTGCCCGCCACCACCGTGTGAACCCTCACAGGCACGTTCGGCACTTGCACCGCCTCCTCCCCAGAGTTGCCCCCTCGTCCAATACCACCACCTCCGCGCTGGCCCCGCCACCAGATGTTCCACCTACAAAGTACATTTAAAAATGTTAGAATACACCACTCACTACTATATAATATTTGGTCTAGGAGGAATAAAGAAATGTGAAAAAAACAGAATACAATGTAATAATTTGTGTCTGTCTACTCTAAAGTAAAAATGTCCCTTTTTCCAGGGAAGGCTGTTGTCTTGGTGCACTTTTTGGTACAACTGATGAATGCTTGCTTTTTATTTTTAACACGCACCACTTTTTCTCCTAACAGACTGAAGCTTGACTTCTAAGAACACGAGCAGGATCAAGTTCAAACCAGGTGAGAGCTCGGCTCGACCACAAGAAATATGTCCAATTAATCGTCAGCACTAAGCACTTTTCCATTTTCAGTTAAACGTTGATTTTTAGAAATGTGTTTACTTTTAATAAAGCTTTTAAACTTAAATAGACTCTGTGGTTTTTGGTCCTCCAGACTAGAGTGGATGAGCTAAAGGTTGTGGAATTTTTGCAAGCATGAGTCCGTGCCTCTGACACTTCTTGACTCTGACTCCGTACTCTTGTCCTGCGTTGGATAATCTAATCATCATTGGTGATCAATCATTGGTGACTTTGGGAGCTAAATGACTCTGCCACACTATCTAGTCAGTAAGGAGATTGGGGGTTCAACTACAAAGTCTGTTATCACTGAGGTATGTGGAAAGTCTAACAGCACCTATTATAATTGATAAGCTAAGCAATGCATTATTTAGTGTCCATAGTTCTGTTTGTGCAGATTTGTCCCTGCAACAGTAGTAGAATGGATTGTCCTACTAGCCAAACCAAAAGTCTACAAGAAGATCAAATACGATTTAGAAAAAATCGAATGAGGAACGCTAGGAAAAAATAGGTACTCTATATTAAAATTAAAACTTACTGGGGCCAGCAAAGGAGCCCTCGCCTGATCGCTCCTGGCCTGCATCCTGAACAGCACCCTCCTCCTTCTCCTGTGTCCTCTTGCCCCTGGGGGAGCTGATGTACAACATGAAAGAAAGAAAGACCAGAAAACATGGATGATATTTGTCAACCAAATCAAACATTTCAAAAGAACAATAACAAAATATTTTGGCGAAATAGCAAATAGACAACTATTCCACGGGATATATTGACCGATCTCATGTGGTCTACTACGTTATTGATTTGCGGACCATTGACTTGGAAAGTTCCTATGTAACTCACTAAAATAACTACTAAAAAGGTATGCCTAGGCCTGGCAGGCAGCAGTCCGCAGCACGCGAAGTGACAGACAAAGTCCATCGTGCTTGCAGATCAGTGAATACTCAAACTATCAATACACCGACCACCACCACTATTTCTTCTTATAGCCATGTGTCTAAAGGAAGGACTGGACTTGAGTCTGTAGGGGCTGATTTAGAAGCCCCTTGCGGCTCTTTTGCTCCATTGTTGCGTGACTTTTGTGGCGCAGCGGCAGAACAAAAGAGGCGGCATGGTGCGGCGTATATTAACAAAGTGACGCACATGGGAGATGCATCACGTTGTAAAGCCCTGCGCCATCAGGGGGCGTTACGGCGCAAGGGAGGGCGTTCCTGCCCAGGAACCAATCCTAAAAGTGGCTGAGGGAAATCTACAAGATGTCAATCAGTCACTTTTAGGACAATGATGCGTGACTCAAACCCTGCGCCTGCTTGAAGCCGACGTACGACTTGATGCAGCATTGGGGAGATAGGCACCCCAGAGCATTGCTGGAGCTGCGCCATCGTTGGCACGCAACTCCAGCAATGCGCCGCCTTTACGGCACAGATGCGTAAGGCTTCTGTGACGTTTTGGGCCCATGGTGCGCCACATTGTAAATACAGCGCACCATGGGTGGTGGTGGCATGGCGCACAATTACTGGCGCATCCCTGCTACTTTGCAGGGATGCGCCGGTAATTGAAAATCTGACCCTTAGTGTCTAGCATTACGCAGTTCTTTACACTACACTCATACATAATTTCTCAGGCCAATGACATGATCACAAAATAGAAAACAACTAAGCATAGTAGCAAGGCTACTGAGAAGGAGAGCAGTGCACCTGAAATGCATAGAAGATTTTGAAATATAATTTACCTACAATGTAATCGGCAGCATTATTGCTCTTGGTAAAAAACAAAAATTTGCAATATTGTAGTGTGTTTATCTAGGTACCTATATTGATACTCCTATTTCTGACCCTTGTCCGGTTATTAATTCACTAATGTCATACACCGGCACAGAAACCCGTCTTCAGATTAGGTCATAGCACATGCTGTCACATTAAGCAAGCACTATCCATTCAGCCCCCTAGAGAAGCACACCGAGTTCTCAAAACAAATCAAACCTCCAACAGACCTGGGAAATCCCCGCAGCCATTGTTTTGATTTCGCTCGAGAACTCCTGCAAAGAATGTAAGAACGACCAGTCCCTATGACATTCTTGCTGACGTCTTATGTCCATCCTTACGTCAAACACGGCACCTTTCAGGTATAAATATACCAACGCTGCCCTAAGCTAAGACACGGTGGTGACGAGCTTGGAGCAGCGCTACTTGCCGGAGAGCCCAGCTGATGCAGAAAAGCCCACGGACGCTGCCCCTCCCTTTTTACGCGCTGAGAGAGACGCTGCCTTTTCTCCTGCCGAGAAATCCAGCCTCCGGCGTTTCCAGCCGCCCTCGCGGGTAACTGGGATATCGAGTCCTGAGACAGAGATACCAACCTTCCAGCCTTCTAAATCCCAGGTACTGAACTGACTAACCCCTTACAGAGAATTCTTGAGTCAGATTCTTGGCAAAACAAACTTAACTTAAACTGCTACTTACTTACTCCCTCCCAAGTATTAGGCTTAGGTCAGGTACACCGGGGTAGGCGTAGTTAGAAGCACCAGTTGAGTACGATTAGTCAATGTATATATGTATGTATATCTTTTATCCATTTTAAGTAATCATATGGCTAAGAAACCATATAAATGCTTTTACAGTATTATTTTATAATTCTGTTTTTACTGTATGCACTTTACTTAACTATAAGTATTGCAATAATAGTGATTCATTTCTCTTGTATGAGAAAAGAGACTGATCAATAAATAACATCTTTTTATTGAACCACGCCCATCTCTTATTTCTCTACAAACTGGTGAAACTAAGAATGCACGTATTGACTGAGTAAAATAGTTGTCTTTTGTTTTCACACGACTCTAGAGATATACTCTTGATTAGGGGAGAGCAAAGTTGTCATGTTCTATGGTTGTCAGAAACTAAATCCCTTCTTGTCTATCCAGCGAGGTTAAACGCCTCCTTGCCTATTCGAGAAAGTTTCTAGTGAACTCTTAGCTAGCTGGCACACATAACTTTAAATCTAATATCGTCAGTAGAAGACCTAGTTAACCACAGTCCTGCGTCTATACTATTGAAGATATTATTCCAATGCGCAGAGCCTATTGGGAAAATAGGAACTACACTACAATATAATAACACACAGAGCGGGATAAAACAGAGTAGTGATGAAATAGATAGAAATAGCTACTACTACTCACCAAGCCCGGGGATCTCTACGCCGAGCACGTCCAGCAAGTCGCGTTCCCGGTCCATGAGATCCGTCCAGCGGTGGGTGGCCTGGTTATAGGTGCGCCAGACCCCAGAGTGTTCAAACATGGCCCGGCACACCTTCTCCCACCGCTTCCGGCGATCCCGGATCCCGTAGCCGGTAGCGATCCTGCCGCCTCCCATGATGGTCTTGGGGAGGCGGCGCTGGACATGAAAGACTAGTGCGGCCACCTCCTCCGCACTAAAAATCTCCCGAGCTACAACTGTCTCCCCCCTTAAACGCCCGCACGGGAGCCGGGGACGGGGTGCGGGACCCTTCCCCTTTGCGGGCTTCTTCCCGGCTCCCTTTGCCATGGTCTGGGCAGAAAGGAAGCAAAATAAGAAATAAGAAATGGAACAGGGAAGAAGAAAAGAAAAGCGTTTAAAAAAGTAGTTTAAAATGAACAAAAAGTAGCAGAAAACACAAAAATATAGAGCTAGAAAAATAGAGGGATAGATAATGAGTAAAATAGATCAAAATAAACTTCAAACAAGCAAAGGATGGCAGAGATTAAGAAAGGATACAGAGAGCATGCCCAGAACCATAGCAATGAATGAGAAACAAGATGGCCGCGCCCTTTCACGACCGCGTGGGTAAGTTCGCACGAGATTTTCCTCGCGATCACACGCGAACATGTACGAGCGAGCCGCACACTTTGCGAGATTACACATAGCGCCCGGAAACGGAATCACGTCACGCAAACAAGATGGCCGCGCCCATGTACGACCGCTAGGGTAACTTCGCAAACGTTGCGCTACAAGCGGCTTGCGAACATGCAAAAAATCACGCGAACAAACACGAAGCAAAACACAAATCGTGTATTCGCACGAATTCGCGGCTTCCGAAAACGATCTCTCACGGATTCGCGCCCCGCAAATTGCGCGAAATTGCAGAAAAAAGATTTTTGCTAAACTGAAAGCAATCAGCAGGTGCAAAAGTTCAATCTTAACATTAGTAACCATTCACTCTAGTGCTTCCTGAGGGGCCCCTCCAGAGTTCAGTTGCCTATTTGCAACTATTCTATGACCCTGCTCTGACCCTCACAGCAGGCTCATAGAATAGCTACAAGTAGGCCATAAAGGTCCTGTGAAAAAAAAATGCACTGCAACAGAAAGCAAATTACAGATAAGGAAGGAAGCAGGTGCCAGCCAGACTGGAAGTTTAAAAATCAGTGACACATTAATCAACCCCAAGTTAATTCATGGCAGTTGAAGCAGGGCAGGTGTGCTTGCTTTTTTTCACCCCCATAATCTACCGTGATAAACCAACCAGAGGGTGGCAGTGAGGATGTACCAGAGGGTGGCATGGGTGTACCAGAGGGTGACAGTGGTGAAACAGAGGGTGCTGTGAACCTGTGATGATGAACCAGACGTAGAAACAACATAGTCGCGGCCGTTGCGAGCCGAAAAGTAAGTTCGCAATTGCGAACTGGTAAACAAACCTCGCGAACTGGCAGAAACCCTTGCAAACACAAAAAAACACAAAAATCCGCAGATTCGCTAGAGTTCGCGGATTTTGCGGATTGCGAATCCGTAAATACGCAAGTTCGTGTACGCCAGATTCGCTAAATCCGCCCATGCTTAAGCAAGACATAACATTCCTTTTTCATTTCAAAGGCACACCCTGGATCTTGATTGCACAGCTTAGAGCCTATTTCTGAAGTAAGAGGCCTAACAGACATGCTGCCTAGGATTTCTTACTAGTACATATACTAAAGCCTAACTGACTTTAAAAAAACATGTACTTCCATATTTTTAAAGACATCAACTAAGCATATTATTCACCCAGATCCATTTAAAATTAAGCTTGACTCACAGTGTGATCTTAGGCACATGACCAGGATGTTACATGTAATCTACTATGTCTGTCTCTTCTTTACTTATTTCCACAACACCAATGGGCCTACAAATGCTAATGGATACGTTTTTAGATTTCTGCAAACACAGGAGCTTGGATCTCAAAGTTGCCAAAACCAAATTTATGGTGTTTGGGAAAGCAAAGGGGAAATTAAGTGACGTTATGATTGCATACGAATCACTGGAGAAGGTGAAAAACTTTGACTACCTTGGGATAAGACTAAGTGGCACACTCAGCTGGGAACAACAATTAGATAAGATTTACCTTATCCTGTTTCACAGGTCAAAGTCAATACTGTGGTACCACAGTCAGTCTTATAGCCGATCGTTGACTCCAGTACTAGAAGTGTATAGAGCAAAAGCCCAGAATGGAGAATTGAGCAGAGATATGGGGTATACTAATACAAACAAGCTGACGACATCCAAAAACACCTTTGTTAGATCCCTCATCCCTGTACCTATGATATGGCCTCATTGAAATCCCTAATATACTGGCTACACTTATGGACAACACCACAGCTCTCTGACTATTGCAATTCCCTGAGGGAGGTTTTGAAGATCAGTGGTACTAAAAGATTACTCTGGTTTAAACATGTTGCAAGTTGGTACAAAACACTTGGTATCAATCAATCAAAAAAAACATTTAATCAAAACATTTTTAAAGCGCACTACATACCCCTGAGGGTCTGATAGCGCTGGGGGGAAGGGAGGGGCGCTACTGATCGAACAGCCAGGTCTTGAGTAGCATCCTGAAGGTGAATGGGTCTTGGGTCTGTCGTAGGTTTAGTGGGAGTGTGTTCCAGGTCTCGGCGGCGAGGTGGGAGAAGGACCTTCCGCCTGTGGTTTTTCTTTGGATGCGTGAGACAGTGGCGAGTGCACGGTCCATAGAGCAAAGCTGTCAGATGGGGGTGTAGAAGGAAAGTTGTTTGTAGAGGTAGGCTTGGCCCATCTTGTGGATTGACTTGTGTGCATGGATGAGGAGCTTGAAGGATATCCTCTCGTTGACGGGTAGCCAGTGCTGGTTTCTCAGGTGGGGGTGATGTGGCCGTGGCGTGGTACGTTGACGATCAGTCGTGCTGAGGCATTTTGGATGCGTTGCAGTCGTTTGATGATCTTGGTCGGGGCTTCCGTGTAGAGGGCATTTCTGTAGTCGAGTCTGCTGCTGACGGGGGCCTGGGTGACTGTCTTCTTGTGTCTGTCAGGATCCACATGTAGATCATGCGGAGGGTGTTGAAGCAGGAGGAGGAGATGGCGTTGACTTGCTTAGTCATGGAGAGGGTTGAGTCGAGGATGATTCCCAGGTTACGTGCGTGGTCGGTGGTTGTCGGGGCTTCCCCCAGTGCTGTCAGCCACGAGGAGTCATCCCAGGCTGAGGGGTTGGAGCAGAGGATCAGAACTTCCGTTTTGTCCGTGTTCATCTTCAGTCAGCTGGTCTTCATCCAGTCGGCGATGGCCTTCATTCTTTCATGGAATTTGGCTTTGGTGGTGATGGGGTCCTTGGTGAGGGAGTGGATCAGCTGAGTGTCATCAGCGTAGGAGATTATGTTGAGGTTGTGCTGTTGGGCGACATGTGCGAGCGGGGCCATGTAAATGTTGAAAAGTGTCAGGCTGAGGGAGGAACCCTGGGGTACGCTGCAGATGATCTCAGAGGCTGAGGATCGGAATGGGGGGAGGCGGACGCTCTGGGTTCTGCCGGAGAGGAAGAAGGTGGTCCATTCCAGGGCTATGTCTCGGATCCCTTCGGCGTGGATGTTTGTGCGTAGTGTGTGGTGGAAGACGGTGTCGAAGGCGGCAGAGAGTTCCAGAAGGATGAAGGCTGCGGTCTTTCCGTTGTCCAGCAGTATCCTGATGTCGTCGGTGGCAGTGATGAGGGCTGTCTCGGTGCTGTGGTAGCTGCAGAACCCTGACTGGGAAGTGTCCAGGGTTCTGTTTTCTTTGAGGTATCGGGTTAGCTGTCTGTTGACGATCATCTTGATGCCCTTGGCTGGTAACAGGAGCAGAGAGATGGGCTGGAATTTCTTGAGGTCTCTAGGGTCAGCTTGGGTTTCTTGAGTAGGGAGTTAATATTAGTGTGTTTCCAGCTCTCCGGGAAGGTCGCGGTCTCTAGGGAGAGATTGATGATGTTGCGCAGGTGGGGTGCGATGGAGCTGCTGGCTATTTTGAAGATGTGGTGCGGGAATGGGTCTGACGGGGAGCTGGAGTGGATTGTGCTCATGGTCTTGATGGTGTCATCGATGCTGATGCTGGTCCAGGCTGGCAGGGGGTCGTGGTCGATGGTGTGCGGAGAGACTGTTGTGTTGTGGTCTGTTGGTGTTGTCTGGGTGTTGAAGCTGTCGTGGATGTCTGCTATCTTGTGGTGGAAGAAAGTGGCGAGGGAGTCGCACAGGGCTTATGGTGGCAGGATGTCGTTGGTGTTTGAGCTGAGGTTGGAGAGTTCCTTCACGATGTTGAAGATCTCCTTTCTATTGTGTGGATTGTTGTCGAGGCGGTCTCTGAAGGAGGTCTTCTTGGCCGTCCTGATGAGGTGATGGTGGTTGCGGGTGGAGTCCTTGTGGGATGCGTGCCTGTCCGAGTCTGTTCGCTGTGCCATTTCTTATCTAGCTTCCGGCAGGCTCGCTTGGAGGCTAGGAGTTCTGGGGTGAACCAGCTGGTCCTTTTGCTGGTGTCTCTATGGGGGGGTTTCTTCAGCAGTGAGAGGGTGTTGGCAGAGTCGACGATCCAGTGTCTGAGGTTGCGGGCAGCATTGTCGGAGTTGGAGGGTTCGGTGGGTGGGCTGAGAGCGAGGTTTGCGTATAGTTGGTCTTCGGTAACTTTTCTCCAGCAGCGGTGGGCGATCTGTTGGGTGCAGTGGTGTATGGTGGGTTTCTGGAAGGAGAAGTGGATGCATTGGTGGTCGGTTCAGAGGAGTTCGGTGGTGTGGCTGAAGGTGACGTGAGGGCTTACGGAGAAGATGGGGTTCAAGCGCTTGGCCTGCAGAGTGGGTGGACGTTGTGATGAGTTGTCTCAGTCCGAGGTTGGTGAGGTTATCGATCAGGGTTGTCAAGTTTCTGTCGTTGTTGTTCTCCAGGTGAAAGTTCAGGTCTCCGAGGAGGATGTAGTTGGTGGAGGTTAGGGCGTGCATGCTGATGAAGTCGACTATGAAGTCACGGAACTGGGGTCAGGGTCCGGGAGGTCTGTAGACGAGGGTACCTCTGAGGGAGGAGTTGGGGTCTGTGTGGATCTGGAAATGCATGTGTTCGGATGTGCTGAGCGAGTAGTCGGTGCTGGACAAGACCCTGATGCTGTTCTTGTGAACGATGTCGATTGCTCCTCCGACTTCGTTGGTGTGGTCTCTGCGGGTGATCTTGTAGCCGTCTGGGATGGCTATGGCTATGTTGGGTTCGGAGGAGTCGTTCATCCAGGTCTCCGTTAGGAAGGCGACGTCTGGGGATGATGTGTCGAGCAGGTCCAATAGCTCGATGGCGTGTTTGTGTGCTGAGCGGGTGTTCAGTAGGATGCATCGGAGGTGGTTGAGGTTTTTCTTGGTAGGTTGTTCGGCGGCTCTGAGGCTGTTGTAGCTGCATTTCTGGCAGGTGAAGGACCGTGTGTGCATTTCGGGACGGCCTTGAAGAAGGTGTGGGTCCTTCCGGGGTTGAGAGCATGAAGTGTGCTGGCATTGTAGCGGTGGTGGTCGTCTAGCAGGGTGCGGGGACCAGGGGTTCTGGTGCTGGGCGCAGTCCAGGTGCAGACGGGGAAGACGGGCTTGCCTTTGGCACGCCTTCGGTGTGCAAGACGCGCGGCCGTGCAGCGGCATCCATATATGGGGATGTGGGAGGAAGGAGCAGCTGGGAGGTGGGAGGCAGGGGCAGTGAATGACAGTGAGGGGGCGGGGCCACTGGGGATGCAGCGGCAGGAACAGGGCAGCAAGGGGAAAACAGAGGCAAAATAGGCACAGGATACAAACCTAATCAGAAGGAATAAACGGCACAATCAATGCAGTGAGGGGAAAACAGAGGCAAAATGAGCACACTCAAGGGCAGCAAGGGGGAGACAGAGGCAAAATTAGCACAATCAAGGGCAGTGAGGGGGAGACAGAAGGCAAAACGGGACAGGATACCACTCCTGAACAGAAGGAAACTACGGCAATATCAAGGGAAGCGAGGGGAGACAGATGGCAAAATGGGCACAATCAAGGGCAGCGAGGGGGAGACAGAAGGCAAAAGGGGCACAAGATAGATGGTGCTAGCGGGTGGAGGAGGGCCTAAACTTCTACAGCAGTGGCAGCGCCAGGGCACACAGGTGGAGCTGTGTGGTGGGGGAGCGACCTACCAGCAAGGTCGAGGGTCGCTCTGCTCACTGCGCAACAGCCTCCATCTATGGGGATGTGGGAGGGAGGAGCAGCTGGGAGGCGAAAGGTAGGGGCAGCAAATGGTAGTGAGGGGGGCCGCAGGGGATGCAGCGAGAGGAAAACAGAGGCAAAATGGGCACAGGATACAGACCTAAACAGAAGGAAAAAACTGCACAATCAAGGGCAGCAAGGGGAAAACCGAGGCAAAATTAGCACACTCAAAGGCAACAAGGGGGAGACAGAGGCAAAATGAGCACAATCTAGGGCAACGAGGGAGAGACAGAAGGCAGAACGGGCACAGGATACCACACCAAAACAGAGGGAAAAAATGCAAGGGCAGCAAGGGGGAGACAGAAGGCAAAATGGGCACAATCAAGGGCAGCGAGGGGGAGACAGAAGGCGAAACAGGTACAAGATACAAACCTAGGGCCTACCACTGACCACCAGGGATGAAGCGCAGGTGTTAGCCTGCGGGTGGAGGAGGGGCTCAACTTCTACAGCAGCAGCAGCGTCAGGGCACACAGGCGGAGCTGTGTGGTGGGGGAGCAACCTACCAGCAAGGTCAAGGGTCGCTCTCCTCACCCCACAGTGGCCACAATATATGGGGATGTGGGAAGCGGGAGGCGGGAGGTAGGGGCAGCGAATGGCAGTGAGGGGGTGGGGCCACAGGGGACGCAGTGGCGGGAACGGGGCAGCAAGGGGACAACAGAGGCAAAACGGGCACAGGATACAAACCTAAAGTAGAAGGGAAAAAAAACGGCACTATCAAGGGCAGCGAGGGGAAAACAGGCAAAATGAGCACACTCAAAGGCAGCGAGGGGGAGACAGAGGCAAAATGAGTACAATCAAGGGCATCGAGGGGGAGACAGAAGGCAAAACGGGCACAGGATACCACACCTAAACAGAAGGAAAAACAGCAATAGCAAGGCCAGCGACGGGGAGACAGAAGGCAAAATGGGCACAATCAAGGGCAGGGAGGGGGAGACAAAAGGCAAAACGGGCACAAGATACAAACATAGGGCCTACCACTGGCCACCAGGGATGAGGCGCAGGTGGTAGCCTGCAGTTGGAGGAGGGCCTCAACTTCTACAGCAGCAGCAGTAGCATCAGGGCACACAGGCGGAGCTGTGTGGTGGGGGAACGACCTACCAGCAAGGTAAAGATGGAACCATGGGAACATCCAGAAATGGCTACCAGAGGAGACTTAATGAGGGTTAAGTATTGGTATTGGAGGGTTGTGAGAGAGCGCTATGGCACCAGATTAGTAAATGGCCGACTAACAACATATGCCAAGCCATGTCCCAGTTTCGCACCTTTCCTGGTCAAATCACACCCCTGCTTGCCAAAGCCTATATATTAGATTCAGATATGGCAACCTCTTACTAAGTTTCCGTTGCAACCAGGCTGCTGGGCTATTACTAGAATCATGCCCTGCATGTGCTAGAGCCCAAGAGACAGACAAACACATTCTATTTTTCTGCATTAAATACCAACTGATCCGCAGGAGGTGGATTCGACCGATCTGTCTAAACATTGGAGTCAGGCATCATCAGTCTGCCTGTAGGATTCTAAAAACAGACACCTCCGGGCCAGTTGTTTTTGCAGTTAGTAGCTTTCTGTTCTCCTTTTGGATTACTCGACAGATGTTCTTACCCAAGGCTGTGTCGGTTCTTACTACTAGAATCGAAGTTTGTGAATGTGAAATGCTGGCTACTGGAGCAAAATGAATTGTGTACTTTATGTAAGATTTATTTCCAACTCCTCTCAAGTGGTGTGCCTCATAATTGCAAAGCTGCCAATTGGGTGCCGACCTATTTAAATGTCGACGCCACCTTGTGGTGCATTTCGCACTCCACAGTCGCTTGTTCACACAGAGGTGTGAACAAGCGCTCTGTGGAGAGCGAAACGCGTCACAAGGTTTATGACTTTAATAAACCTCGCTATTTTGGCTTAAGATTCCGACTCCCTGTGTCATTTAAGTGACTCAAGTGCTCGATGGTACGCCGTTCTTTTATGGATATAGATATAGATATAGATATAGATATATATATATATATTGTACACGCAAAATCCTCCCACGTCAGGACAGGAAAACAGCACTCCGGTGGTGGCAGACAGCAGCGGTTTATTTTAGCAACAAACAAACGTTTCGGCGTTAGCCTTCGTCAGTGTTTCTGACCAACAGCGCACAATTCCGGTTAAATAAAGTTTTGTTGCAAGGGTAGACATCAAGAAGGAACCAGCCCAACAAACACCAAAACGGGTGCCATCTTGGAATGGGTTCCTATATTGGGAACCAATGTGAAATCCTACCGTGAATCGGTATTCTAACAAGAAAGATGGGCATTTAAACAATAAAATATACAAATATACAAATGCATATCATAAAGCCGTGGATCGGCATATGTCCCTTTACAGATGCTTGCCATGCAAAAATATATAAACATGCATTCCCATGCTCGGAATTGCGCAGAGATGTTCAACACATTTAATTTAACATTAATCGACTGTAGTACACGATTGTTTAAATATAAGCAGGCAATTGCAGAGGATAGAATAACCATCATAAAGCGAAAACAGCCGAGCCCCTGTCACTGGGAAAGGAAAAATACTTAATCAAGAAAGTAAGAAAAGATTTGATTTCATAGTAAGAATTTCATAGGCAATTTCTGAAAAGCAATAATTCATTATCAATAGACAGTACATCGGTTCAATCAGATAAATTGAAGTAGTACTTAATCAAGACATCAGGATAATTTCAGCAGATCACAGCTTCGGAACATAGTCCTAGACAAAGACATACAGTTATATTCATGGCCAATAGCAGTTGCTATACGTAGACGACCCGTTTTGTGTTTTGGTCGCGAAACCCCATTGATGATTCAGAGATTCCCTCCAATTGGATTTACGCTTAACTGAATAAACTTCGGATTTCAAATTACACTGTGTCAATATACAGTTTTTAATTGACTCCAGTCCTGAAGATGGTCTCAATAAGCACCCTCTAAAGAGACCGAAACGTCGACTTCCACCTCATCCTTTTGTATTATTTACTGTACTTTTTGGATAGGTGTTTTTAGGTTCTGTTGAGTTGTATATTTATTTATTATTTATAGACCTGCAGACCTATTGTTTTCACTGTATATACTGAATGAACTATTCTTTGATAAATTCTTTTCTCTATACACCTTGTTTGTGTTTGTCTTTATCGTTTGTGTAGATATTCATGGTTTTGTGATGTTATGTGAATTCAATTTATTTACAGAGTGAGATTAAATTCACATAGGGAACATTAATTTATCCCTACAATTCAAATTCGAAATTAATTCAAGCTTCTTCTAAACGAATTCCCTTGAAGGCACCTTTACCCTTCTATCAATAGCAGTTGGGGCAGAGCCAGATAATGTGAGAGGTGTGGCGCCGCGGCCAGGGCGACTGACGCTGGAATCTGGGGATCACGGTTCGATCCCCGGCTCCGGCGGCAGATTAGCCCAGCACCATGTGACTCTGAGCAATAGCTCGCTTAATCTTCCCGACGGCCCCCAGCGCCTAGAGACCCTTACGGGTGATTGTGTGCTTTACAAATGTGGATTATTATTATTATAATGTAAGCAGTCATCCTTGTCTGGTTCAATAGATGGAGATTATTATTATTTACCATTATTTACCAAGGTGAACTGCCATATCCTCCCCGCTATTCATACCTTTCGGGTGCTTAGTGGGCAAGTCAATGATATATCTTGATTCAAGGCGTCGCAGCCTTCTCAGTCTGTCCCCACCCCGTGGATTGTAGGGAACATGATCTAGCCCGAAGAAATGTAATTTGTTTCTATCTTTGTTGTGGTGTTCCGCGAAGTGCCGGGCTACTGGATAGGAGTGGTCTACTCTGTCTATTGCCCTAAGATGCTTGAGCACTCTTAGCTTAAGTTGGTTGATAGTGCTACCGTTGTAGCGTAAGCCACATGGGCACATTAGACAGTACACGGCATAGACAGTGCTGCATGTAATGAATTTAAGAATCTTGTTGGGTCTGCCTGCATCCGGGATATCGTAGTGAAGCACCCTCCGGCTGTTGGTACACGCCTTGCACTTTCCACAGGGAAAGAACCCACTCATTTCCTTAAGGGTATTGGGCCGGATAGTGAGCGCTTCCAAATGGCTATGCACCAACATATCCCCCAGAGATCTAGCCTTGCTAAAGGTCACTAGCGGATATGGAGGCAGATCTTCTCTCAGCACCTCATCAGTGAGCAAGATGTGCCAATTCTTGCGCATCATTGCTTTGAGGTTGTCGGCCCCGGTGGAGTAAGGTGTTATTATCCTAAATATACCCTTCTCATTAGTGTTTGTCCCACCCTATTTCTTTTTGAGCAGGTCCTCCCTGGGGATCCTCTTGACTCTCCTCAGTATGTTCTGCAATAATGGTTCATCATACCCTCTTAGGCGAAAGCGGGCCATGCAGTCTGAGGCAGCCGCCTCAAATACCCGATCTTGGGTGCTATTCCTCTTGATTCTCAAGAGTTCCCCATAGGGGATACTCTTGATGAGTTTTGGTGGATGTCCGCTTTTGGCGAAAAGGATAGAATTCCCCGCTGTCTCCTTACGGTACAGCGAGGTGTGGACATGGCCATTCTCAATATATATATATATATATATAGTGGAAGTGTGCACCGCCATGAAAACTGGACTGAGGTCTGTGGGGCTGGAAATTGAATCGTGGTCCCCTTTGCAGCACAAAGGCTTCTTGATTCTGAAACAGGTTAATGGACCTGAGGCCCACTGGAGGGCAGGAACATTACAGACTATAAATTGGGCAGACAAACAAGTTGGTAAAAACACGATCTCACTGAAGAGAAAGAATTGGACCTACCACTCCCGGCATGCCACTTACTGGAAATGGAATGCCAGAAAAGGATTAAAGGTGGCAGTTCATTTCGTGGTTTACTGACAGCCCCGCCCTATGAATAAGGTGCAAGTTGAACTGAAACGCGTCAGGGAGAAACAATATTCGGGTCCAAGAACGCTGTTTCCTGCAATAAATAGTTTTGTGAAACCGATCTTTGTGGAGTGCAACTTTAAAGCTCGGAGCTTTGTTGGAAGATGTTAACACACGGCGCCTCCGTCCGTGGAAGTGTGCACCGCCATGAAAACTGGATTGAGGTCTGTGGGGCTGGAAATTGAATCGTGGCCCCCTTTGCAGCACGAAGGCTTCTTGATTCTGAAACAGGTTAATGGACCTGAGGCCCACCGGAGGGCAGGAACATTACAGACTATAAATTGGGCAGACAGACAAGACCCCCCCTGACCTCCTAGGTTTGATGTAGGGGCCCAAACATTTTTTTTTTTTCAATTTACGGGTGGGGAGCACCCGGTACGCGCACCGGGGAGCGTCCTGGGGAGCGTACCATGGAGAAAAAATAATGACAGAGTTTCCAAAAAATGTAGCATTTTTTTATAAATTGGAGGTAGTTCTAAAAAGAACAGTTTTTTTTATTATTTTTGTTGTTTTATTTTTTTATAGTTATTTTTAACATTTTTTACTTTTTTTGACTTTTCTGAACAGTTTTATATTTTTTTTGTATTTTTTGAGGGGAGAAACAAAAAACAGGGAAGTCTAAAGGGCTCAACAGGAGCAAAAAAAAAAGGCGGAAAAAAATAATGTTTTCTTGGGCACTTGTGGTTATCCCAAGCACGGTTAATAAGTGTGATGCTTTAGTTTGTATGGTGGAGCATATCTCCCTAACTTCCGGTCCCGATGGGGTGGGAACATTAGTTTGGGAGGTGCTGGCAGAAGATTGGACAGGGTTTCTGGCCAGTTCCCTGAGCTCTGCCCTTGTATAGTTATTTGGATGCCTGCGTCGCATATGCCTGATCATCGTGTGGTTGCCAAAGGAGTATTTTTTGTTGGGATTCCCCCTTGACAGCTCCTGATGACATATTAAGCAGGTTGCCTTAGGCGCATTTACTTATTTCTTGTCCTTGGGGATTGAAAAAAACTGCCAGATGATGGGCTCTTTAGGTTTGTATATAATATTGTCCTCTCGGACGAATCTCCTCTCCTCCTCATCCTCATCTTCCTCCTCTTCTTCATCTCCACCACTGTGAAGTTGTGGTGGTCCTTGTGGTGGTGGTGGTGGTCCAGAAGCTCCAGCAGCTGCAGCTAATGTAGCCATTTTCTACTGAAATAACTGCAGGTCTACCTCTCTCAAAGCACAAAAGTAGAATGAGGAAAAAAGGTGGGGTCTTTCATCATTTAGAAAAGAAAACTGTTCTGAACCAATGAAAAGTGTTATTTTTAGGTCACATGACCTGGCCTTACATCATTAGGAAACCGAAAGTAAAATGAACGAATAAAAAGTTTTATTTTCAGGTCACATGACCCGACGCGCTTACGCTACGTGCCCCGGGGCTCGCCCGGGGGCGCGTAGCGTAAGCGCATCAGGACGTTGCGCGATCGTATGCGCTCGCGTGCTTCCGGGTGCGCTTAAGCAGTGCGTCATATGACGCATCATGCGTTGACGCGAAACGTCACGATGTTGTTTTCGTTCGCGAAAAAAGCGCTAACGGGACGCTCACCGGTACGCGCCCCGGGGCGCGCCGCAACATTGCGCTTACCCGTGCGTTCACTGGTACGCGCCCCGTGAGCGCTCCAGAAAAAAAAAATAAAGAATAAAAAAATTACATATTTTTACAATATAAAATTCATTATAATTTTTTTTAATTTTTATACCTATAGAGATTTGCTATTAAAAAACCTATGAAATTCACTGAAAAAAAACATAGGTTTCACACCAGTTATAGTTAGGAATTAGCATTTAAAAAAACTATGAAATTCACTGAAAAAAACCATAGGTTTCACACCAGTTATAGTTAGGAATTGATTCAGAAAAGGGGGTGGTGATGAACACAGTGTCTGAATTAGGCAGACCACTCTTACCCAGTCCAAAGATCAGGGCTTGATCCATCACCGTTATTTAGCTCACTGCCCCATCCCAGCTCAGAACCTGGCTATATGCAAATTAGTCTGTCCCTGGCCCAGTGCATCATGGGAACAGGGCAGACCAAACTACCAAGCCAATTCTTCACCAGAAAGGAGACAAGCTTCCGGGGACCGGTTTCTGCCATTCCAGGCGTCGTCGGCCCGGCTTGCTTGAATCCTGATGGAGCAGTGAGCAAGGGACTCATGTCTGAGTATACCCTTCCACGCTTATGGTGGACAAAATGATTCAGAAAAGGGGGTGGTGATGAACACAGTGTCTGAATTAAGCAGACCACTCTTACCCAGTCCAAAGATCAGGGCTTGATCCATCACCGTTATTTCGCTCACTCTGTCCATCACCACCCCTTGTTGTAAATAATTTTGTCCACCCTAAGCGTGGAAGGGTATACTCAGATGTGAGTCCCTTGCTCAGTGCACCATCAGGATTCAAGCAAGCCGGGCCGAAGACGGCTGGAATGCCAGAAACCGGTCCCCGGAAGCTTGTTTCTTTCCCAGTGTAAGAATTGGCTTTTGTAGTCTGGTCTGCCCTGTTCCCATGATGCACTGGGCCAGGGACAGACTAACTTGCATACAGCCAGGTTCTGAAACTGGGATGGTGCAATGAGCTAAAAAACGGTGTTGGATCTAGCCCTGATCTCTTGACTGGGTGAGAGTACTCTGCTTAATTCAGAGACTCTGTCCATCACCACCCCTTGTTGTAAATAATTTTGTCCACCCTAAGCGTGGAAGGGTATACTCAGATGTGAGTCCCTTGCTCATTGCACCATCAGGATTCAAGCAAGCCGGGCCGAAGACGGCTGGAATGCCAGAAACCGGTCCCCGGAAGCTTGTTTCTTTCCCAGTGTAAGAATTGGCTTTTGTAGTCTGGTCTGCCCTGTTCCCATGATGCACTGGGCCAGGGACAGACTAATTTGCATACAGCCAGGTTCTGAAACTGGGATGGTGCAATGAGCTAAAAAACGGTGTTGGATCTAGCCCTGATCTCTTGACTGGGTGAGAGTACTCTGCTTAATTCAGAGACTCTGTCCATCACCACCCCTTGTTGTAAATAATTTTGTCCACCCTAAGCGTGGAAGGGTATACTCAGATGTGAGTCCCTTGCTCATTGCACCATCAGGATTCAAGCAAGCCGGGCCGAAGACGGCTGGAATGCCAGAAACCGGTCCCCGGAAGCTTGTTTCTTTCCCAGTGTAAGAATTGGCTTTTGTAGTCTGGTCTGCCCTGTTCCCATGATGCACTGGGCCAGGGACAGACTAATTTGCATACAGCCAGGTTCTGAAACTGGGATGGTACAATGAGCTAAAAAACGGTGTTGGATCTAGCCCTGATCTCTTGACTGGGTGAGAGTACTCTGCTTAATTCAGAGACTCTGTCCATCACCACCCCTTGTTGTAAATAATAGTTAGGAATTAGCATTTAAAAAACCTATTAAATTCACTGAAAAAAACCATAGGTTTCACACGAGTTATAGTTAGCTGGAAGTTTTACTCGCATAAAACCATTGAAATTCCCACGTTATAGTTAGTTGGACTCACTATAACTTGCGCGTGCAATGCACTGCTGATGACGTCACATATTACATCACTCATGACATGGTCAGTGACATCACTCATGACATCACTGATGACACCATCCAGTGAATGTGTGTCTTTCTGAAAAATAAATATTAGTGAGTAATAATTGTGATCTGTTCTGCCACTGGAACAAATAACATTATTTCCTGAGGAATAAGCCAAGAAGAACATTTGCAGAAAAGAAATTACAATTTCAATGATAGATGTCAGAACCTTTAAAAATGTGCCCTGCCCTGTTGGTATCCGATCTCCCAATCTTTCCTACTGCATGATGAAACATGGGTATTGTTGGATGGGGGACTGGGAGCGGAGATGGAATAGAAGGCTGAGGATGGAGTGCTCACACCGCTTCTTGCTACACATTGCTACCACACTCCATAATTTTTCATCTTGTGTTAACATGCAAATGCTGAATAGAAAGATACATAAAATGATTCAAAAACAGCAGACAAATAGTTCCTTTTTCGGGGTACAAGGAGAAGTTTTTTTTTGTCCCACAACAGAGCAGATATTTTGTTTTTTAATTACCGCAGAACTGAGGTTTTTCTTCAGTGATGTTGGTAGCTGCCTTGCTCTGAAAACATGTCAACCACTTCACGGTGATAGCCCTCAAACTGTGTGAAATGCATCTGTGATTACTTAAAATGTTTGAAAATAATTATCTCCTTTATCCCACAGGGACAGATAACATTGCCTGAGGAAGCACTAATTAATGTACAACTTGATTATACCATAGCACCCCATGCAGTCTTGTATGAAAAACATCTGCCCTCATTGAAAATAGTAGATTCTTGCAATAAAATCAGACACAAGCCTGTCAAACTAGAACCATATGTGGTGTGCCAGAGGACAGTCAATGGCTGTGGGCAGACCAGCACGTTATATTTAAGGGAGGTATTGAGCTGCTAATTTTTTCTATTTGTTATCTTAGTGTCATATTTTGCTTCTGTATATTCGTGTGTCATCTTTTGCTTTTAGTTCGCACACTTATTTTATGTTTAGTTTTCATTTTCAAAATTGCTGTTTTATTATATGGAAAAAGGTCCGTCCCGGTGTTTTCTGAACATTCTTTATACGCATGATATGACTTATATGATCTCTGGTATCCAGGTGCAGACCAAACTGTTGTTAGAATATCATGTGTTATGTTTCCCTTTTGCACCTGTGAAAGAGGCGAATTTGTACCTTTGTTTATTCTTGCGTCCCAGCCTCTTGCATCACTCAGTTGGCATTTGTTGTTAATTGGTCACACTTTTCATTCAGGGAGGCTTATTTATGAGCCCTCTGGTCACTTTTGCGCCTCCGGTGCGTCACTTTTCGTGATGCACCAGAAACGTAAAAAATGCACATTGTTGCACCATATTTACAAAGTGACGCATCTAGGCAGATGCGTCACTTTGTAAACCCCTGCACCACATTATACCTGCGCCAGGTATAATGTATGCAGGGGGGTGGTCCGACGCAAGAAAGGGTCGTAGAAATGACGCCGTGAAATCTATAACATTTCACTACGCCACTTCTAGGACGCAAATGTGTCAATATCTTATGCCTGCCTCCTGGCAGGCGTAAGACTGACACTGGCACATTGAACATGTGCCTTGCCCATTAGTAATGACCCATTGCTTGAGTTACTTCACTTTTGCGACACACTCTAGCAATGCGTCATTTTTCCATCTACAGATACATCACAAATACTGACGTATCTGTAACTCCTTGCGACATGATGCGTAATACTGTAAATATGACGCATAATTGGGGTCGCAAGGAGGGCGCAATGAAAAGTGATGCATCGCTGTTTTCTCGAAGCAATGCGTCACTTTTCATAAATGAGGGCCAGAGTCTTAATTGCATGATGTTACTTACACTTTAAATTGTACACAATTGTATTACTGCACATGTATGTCTGGCATTGCACACACATGTTGTCTGAATACCCACTTGTAATGTACACAACATTTTAACACTGATGTCAAGATGTACTTATATGTTTTATATGCAATGATGTGCTGTGTGCACAGTTGTTGTACAACACATTTATCTTTTCTAGAGCATGCACTTTTAAGTTAGTGCATTCACAAGGTGGCACCTAGAACACCACAAAATCCCCTGTGCTTTAAGTTGCAGACATATGTTTAAAGTATCACACAATTAGATAAACATACTTTTCATACTTCTCATATTGACCTCTGGCTTTCATCTTTGCTCCTCAATATATAAGTACAGCTAACCAGACTAGACATGTAATAAATGGTTGGTCTACTCCACAAGGTGTCAAAGTCATCCTGTATGAAAATGTGAAGGCTGGCCATGGAGAGAGCATCTACAGCTGCCTTGTTAGCTGTAGTTGAGCTCAGGCAGCCCCCAGACAAAGGGCCATATTTGTCATTATATCATGCAGCGCAGCAAGTCACCTTGCTGCACTGTGTGATAAGGAAAGGGAAGGCATGTGCCAAATGTAACATTGTATGGTACATTGTTGCCTTTTCCTAGCCCTGGCGCATAATGTGCAAGGGTGCCTGTGTTGGTGCCACAATTGTTTTCGTGTAGGAAGGGGCACCTTCTTGCACAAATACATTCAGAAGCAGAACTCCTCACCTGGGGAGGCGTAGCATTTTGTCGGGTTCCCAGGTCCAAATCTGGGTTGTGTCAAAATCCAGTGGTTTTACATGGGATCACCCACGCATCACCCATGGAATGCCTCCCTGGGGCAGAGTAACGCAACGCAGTGATTTGCACTGTATCCCGCTAATCTGGATTTATCAGGCCACTCAGGTCAATCCAAGGGGGCCTTGCGTGACTTGATAAATTGCATCTCAAGAGTTGCGAAGCTTTTGCATCCTGCCACATGGTGCAAAAGTGACGCAACCTTTGATAACTATGGTCAAGGTCAGTAGATTTTATTAATGCATAGTAAATTAAAACCATTTCATTTACAAATAGTTATACTCATTATTATCATCATATTGCTGCAGACATTCAAAAGGATAAAAGGTAAGAAATCAATACAAATTCCCATTTCCCATTGCATCAGGTGGAATTTCAAAGAATAACAATGTCATACTACACTATGGCCACGGTCTTTTACATGGATAAACTAGTTGCTCTGCCTTTTGTAGCTTGGTGAACAGAAAGACAATACCCACAAGATTGAGAGAAGCTGAATGTGCACAGAATATCTAAAGTTTACTCAAGGCGTAGGCCTAAATATTTTGCTTGCGTCGGTTTTTAGTGTATGAACTATGTTTCTCTTAAAAACCTATACTGGGGGATTTGGAAAGCAGGAGGGTATCATCGGCAAACATAATTGCCGGAACCCTCCTGCCTGCCAAATATGGGGCGTCGTTGTCCTTGACGTTTTCCAAATGAGAGATGACATTATTGATGAATAAACAAAACAGGGTCGGTGCCAGGACACAACCCTGCCTCACCCCTCGGCGGACAGGGAACCTGGACGAAAGATTGCCATCCCTCCCACACCTGACCTGCGCATAGTTGTTCTCGCGCAGCCTGGTTATGATGTTAAGTAACTGGGGGGGTACTCCTAGCTTTTCCAACACCTCCCACACATTCCCGCACCACATCTTCAACAAAGCCAGCAGCTCCATCGCACCCCACATGCGCAATGTCATCAATCTCTCCCTCGAGACCGCGACCTTCCCAGAGAGCTGGAAACACGCCGAGATCAATGCCCAACTCAAAAAACCCAAGGCAGACCCTAGATTCCTCAAGAACTTCCGGCCATCTCTCTGCTCCCGTTCCCAGCCAAGGTCATCGAGAAGATTGTCAACAGACAGCTAAACCGATACCTCGAAGAAAACAAAATCCTGGACCCTTCCCAGTCAGGGTTCCGTAGCAACCACAGCACTGAAACCACCCTCATCGCCGCCACTGATGACACCAGGACCATGCTAGACAACAGTGAGACCACAGCCCTCATCCTCCAGGACTTCTCCACCGCCTTCGACATCGTCTGCCACCGCACACTACGCGCACGCCTCCACGCCTTAGGGATCCAAGACAAAGCCCTGGAATGGACCACCCCCTTCCTCTCCGGCTGAACCCAGAGCATCCGCCTACCCCTTTCTGTTCCAAAGCCTCTGAGATCATCTGCGGCGTACCCCAGGGATCCTCCCTCAGCCAGACACTGTTAAATATTTACATGGCCCCGCTTGCAAACGTCGCCCGACAGCACAACCTCAAAATAATCACCTATGCCGACGACACTCAACTGATCCTTTCCCTCACAAAGGACCCCATAACCGCCAAAGACAACCTCCATGAAGGAATGAAGGCCGTCGCCGACTGGATAAAGATCGGCCGACTGAAGCTGGACTCGGACAAAATGGAGGTCCTCATCCTCGGCTCCAACCCATCAGCCTGGGACGACTCCTGGTGGCTGACGGCACTGGGGACAGCCCCGACACCCACCGACCACGCACGCAACCTGGGAATCATCTTCGACTCAACGCTCTTGATGGAGCAAGGTTGAAACAAAAATGTTGTATACCCCTTGTGAAAGTAACTTTCCATAACAGTAATATGTACTAAACGTGTGGTTTTGAAATTAACCAACATAGAATAGAATGCACACACAAATACACGTGGGATATTAATTTGCATGAAATTGCCAAGCATAATTTACTAATTTGTCGTATATCGTGTCATAAAGGGTACGCGTTTGTCGTAATCTAATTGAAAAATTGCATGTATGTGCTTTTTGTCTGTTTATTTGTGGCATAAATCATGAAGATTGGTAAGTAAATTCAGGCATATATGTTGCTTAAAGCTAGGTAAATACTAAATGGGATATTATTAGAAGGTCGGGCATAAAAAGAAAGGCTTTATTTCTTAAATTTACGTTTATTTGTGTTTGTTTCTATAATAGTTCCTAAATTGAGGCCTATGTGACCAAAAGAAAATTGAAGCGGACTGTGACTCCGAGGTGGCGGTCTAAGTACGCATGCGCCGACTGGAAGCGCGAGCTGCTTGTGCCTGATTAGTATGGGTCAAGGACAGCGTGGCCTGCTACATGGAGTATATGCCAAGTTTATTGAAGTCAGCAAGATGACTCGTGGGAATGGGCCATTGAATAACAATTTAAAGGACACTTCGAAGGAAGTAAAACTTGAACAATGGCACTACTATTTTTTCAATCATAATGATGACTCTGCATAAAGCGATGAGGTGATGCCCTCCAACTCTAAATTGACCAATCACGGACATTCTAGGACATAACAGTTACGAATTTAGATAGATAAGTTAGTGAAAAAGGGTATAAAACAGGACATTTGGGACTTTGAAGAGAGCTTGCTTTGTCACTTAATCTTTGCAGCCGGAGAAGCTGTCGGTCTGCGCAATTTTTCTTATTGCGCAGGGACTTATACATTTTTTCTGAACTTTAACTTTTGAATGGGTGCAAAGTCCTATGAGAAAGGAACATCGAGAGAGATAGAGAGGTGTTTCTTTGGGAACTATTTTGTTTTTGTGCTAACGTCTGCTACATCTGGGTAATATACTTTTGACTTATTTTCCTAAACTGTCATGCTAATAAATAAATGTTTTTGAATGTAACTTTTCTTTCAGGATTATTAATGCATAACTGAATTATTCTTTCAAGTAAAACGTAGAGATCATGCTAGGAGATTAAAAATCTCTAAATAAAGATTAAATAAATGGAGAATTAAACAGGTCTTGTTGTCTTTTAGTTAACTTTTACTAGCTGATCCATCGAAACTGAATAGTGGGGTGTTTTAAATCTTTCCTTCAGAAAAAACCATGGTATTAAAATTAAAACTGCAGGTGTAAATAATGTATAAATCTTAAGTTTAGGCACTCCACTATAGCCCTGCGGCTCTCCTTTTGGTCTTCACTGATTCCTCGGAGCAGAATAAATGTGTGAATGAATGAATGGTAGAAGTTATGGGTCCGTTTGTGAGAAATTAGTGATTAGCTCGGTGGGTTAAAGTGATGGGTTATGAAGAATTTTTGGAGCCGCTCTGCACCACTCTCCATGACCAAGCAAGTATATGTCGTCTCATCCTCCTGCTTTAACACCCTCCGCATGCGCCGCAAGATCTACAGGTAGATCCCGGCAGAAACAAGAAGAACAGTCACCCAGGCCCTCGTCAGCAGCAGACTCGACTACGGAAATGGACTCTATGCAGGAGCCCCGACCAAGCTATTCAAACAACTGCAACGCATCCAAAATGCCACGGCACTACTGATCCTCGATGTTCCACGCCACAGCCACATCACCCTCCACCTGAGAAACCTGCACTGGCTGCCCGTCAACAAGAGGATATCCTTTAAGCTCCTCATCCACGCACACAAGGCACTCCACAACACCGACCTAGCCTACCTCAACAGATGACTTTCCTTCTACATCCCTAACTGCCAGCTCCATTTCGCCCACGGCGCACTCGCCACCGTCCTGCGCATCCGAAGAACAACCACTGGCGGGAGATCCTTCTCCCACCTCGCCGCCAAGACCTGGAACACCATCCCACTGAGCCTATGACAGACCCAAGACCTGCTGACTTTCAGGAGACTTCTCAAGACCTGGCTGTTCGATCAGTAGAGGCCCCCCTCCTCTCCCCAGCGCCTTGAGACCCTCACGGGAATGTAGTGGGCACTACAAATGGTTGATTGATTGATTGATTGATTGAAAAACAGTGTAACATCAAACAAAAACTGAGGGTAACCATAAGAAGCAGATCCTACTTTCCTACAGCATGTATGTATTACGTGGTGATACATAGTTGTATGTGATGCATGTTGTGTTTCTGGGTTGCATGGCTGCATTTGTAAGGGGTGTATTGACTGTTTTCTTTCATGGGGTAGTAGTTGCCGAACAGGATGGTTGCTCTCCTCTATGTGATCTATCTTCCTTAGAAACAATATACTATGGCGAGTAAGAGTCTTACATGAAGCCCTAACCATGACAATAGATTCCACCTGTACAGCATTGGGAAGATCAGGTAAAGCAGACCTAGACTCTGTGGACTTTTAGTTCTGGATGGTGGTCCCTGCAATGTCCTGTTCTCTCTTTAAAAATGTCAGGTGCTGGCTGGTGTAAAGCTTCTAATTTCCTTGCTTTAATAACAGTGATATGGCTCTGTTGTGTATTGTGTCATGCTACGTTCAGTACCACAGCGTGACACAAATGTTGAATACTGTGCTTTACAATAATATCAACCAGCTTTTTATACTTCACAATTCTGTCGTTCCTTTAGTGTAAACACCTGTGTGATTTGGGACTCAGTTGCCTTACATGCTTTCTTTGTTCTTTAATATGCAGCACGCAATCACAGCCTGTTAACAAGGCCACTGGGCCGATACTATTCGCAACTAAGTTAAATAAATTACAGGATAAGGGATAAGGAAGGGTTGTCAAACTCCAAATTCTCAAAAGTGTTGTAAGAAAATCAATCCATACTCAAAGAATCAAATACATAAGTCTGGATAAAACAGGACAGTGAGTAAATGAAACTGAATACAACTGAATATAAAGTAAGTAGATAAAAATCTGCTAAACTGATGAAATCAGTTGCAGAGATCGCCTGAAATGAGTGCTAAATTACATTACTCACAAAGACATATCCCTCTCTCGGTTATTGACAACATCTCAGAAGCGTACCCGACACATGCAGGCGCATTCACGAGTGAGTATGCCTTTGGATGCAAATTGATACTGAATAAATACATTGTATAAAAAAAATACACTTTGAATTCTAATCCTCGCCGCCAATGCTATTAAAAGGAGCTAAATTGTATTGAAATGCAGTAGTATAAAAAAACCTCTATAAAACAATCCCTTGCTACTGTCTACCACTGAGGGTAGTTTCATTTATCAACGTCGCATTTCCCTGTGTCCTCATGAATTAATGCGCGCACGCATATGGAAATCAATGTTTTCCACACATATAAACACACTACAGTTTGAAATCCATCCTTCAAAAGCTGAAGAGGGTTAAATATTTAAACAAGCTAGGTATTGAAATGCATATTTAATGCTTCTGCGTCACTCTGATGAATGGCTTCTTAATAGGCTTCGTTATTGAGTTTGAGGATCAACGTGGTGGCATCAAAAACAGATGGCACAGCTGTCTGCGGGCCCGGGCGCCGCACTCCGCCAGGGTTAAACTCGAGTGTTTACTGCAAAGTCGACCGCCTCTGGCCAATGGGCTGAGCGGACGGCTGCTGGAACTTGGCACGCGCGACCTGGCGTTCACAGGGTCTGAAAGCGATCATCCTTAAGGGGCCTTTAAACGTCTGCATTTAGCATAATTGGAAATCGCTATATTCAGGCACCCAGACGTAAGATGCGATGGGTTTCAACGCACCGAATAAATACATGCTAACTGACCACAGGAAATAACAGTCAGGACAAAGAGGCAATCAAAAAGTAAAAGTAAGGACGCTTTTATCCGTAGATATATAACAGCTGTAATCAGAATATGAAACTGGAGATGTTTATGAACAGTCAATGGAGTGACTGCTGAAGTGCAGGCTGGGAAATCTCTCTCTTAATTCTTCTTTTCCCCTATAGTCTAGGTATATAGTATTCTCTGGGGTCCACTCATTCCATTTACTTTTGTGCGTTCCACTTTTTCTTCACCCTTCTCCTTTTTTATTCACTAGACATAAAAACGGGGCAGGGGAGCATTTATATATCTATGGCATCAACCTAATTAAAGACTTTTCTTAAAATGAACACATGAAGTTTAGCTGATGCTTGAAAGTGCCCCCCGTGTAAAGATGTGGTCAACTAATTTGGATCTCTGAGTTAAGGAATGTCAGGATGAACCTCAACACCAGTGTAAGAAATTCAGTTATTAGCAAAGGTGGGTAACTACCCACCCTGAGAAATAATCCCAACCCTTGTCAGAGTGAACCCTCAAAGTCACTAACCTAACATCAACTCCCAGGTAGCTATGGCATAGAGCAGACAGTATTAATTTAGGGAAATTTGTAAAGTATGTATGCAGTACCAAAACAGTAGAAGTCAGAACAATAAAATCTGTAACCAAGTTTGAAAAAATGAATTAGGTTTCAGTAGATAAATTACAAAAATCTAATAAGGGGAACTAGTGAGGAAGTTTTACATATAAAATAGCACCAAAAAGCATAAATGCCAACTACAGTCCTCTGGTCACTGTAGAGTAAAACATAGGTGCAAATTGTGGCTGACTACAACGGAGCACAGGTTGGATAAAGAAACCAGGTTCAACCCAATGGGTGGTTTTATCTTGGGACTCTTAAAAATGAAAGTCCAGAATCTTCAGCGCGGCACGGCAGCAGGCAGCAGGCAGCAGGCAGCAGGCAGCAGGCTGTGGCTGGAGAGGGCTCCATGAGGGTGGTTAGCCATTGGACAAGGTCCCGGTGAAGTCATGAAGTTTCGACAGGAAAGCTCTGAGCAAAATAAATTCGAACATCACACCCGGGAAAGGCCCTTGCCAGTTAGATAATTTTGGTACATTTGCCCGGACTTGATTTATAAGTTCCCACTTAGTAACTTTTCTAGAGCCTGGAACTTTTTGCTAGGGCAATGTTGCAGGCTGTAGACAAAGAGGGAACCACAAGGCAGAATAACTTCTCTGCAAAGTCCAAATAGAGTCTGTCCTTCTCTCTTTTTTTTGTGGAGCCTGCAGCTTATGCTCAAATGTGTTTTTAAAAAAAAGCTTTTTTTTAAGCTGGGGGATCCCCCAGACACCCAGAGAGATAGGATGTCAGTTTACTCCTACCCTGGCCCCTTCTCTTTTTCTTGTAAACATTTTTAGTGGGACTTGGCTCAGGGTAAGTCCCAAGATGGATGTGAACACTTCCAGGTTTGAAGTGTTGGCAGCCAATCAGATCTCAACACGAAATTGGGAAGGGTCACAGATCCTACTCATCCCTATATATATATAAATTTGGATTTTGGTTAATATCCCTTAAACTAATATATGGATGTACACCAAAACACACAAAGGCACTTCTCTAGACCAATGTCTATCTTTCTGCAAAATTTTGTGTAATTCCGTTCAGCAGTTTGGGGTTGACGGATCACCCTGAAACTTTCCATGTGCAACAAGAATCACAGGAAAATTTCATGAAGATTTGCCATACTACACCAAAGATCTAGGCAAGTCAGAAAATACTTTTCCAAAGGTCCTAACTATAACTACCTACTTGCGTAAATATCTAAATCACACAGTGATGGTCACCATTGTGTCATTGTAGTTAGATCAGAGTCCCCACGGAAAGTGCTTTTCTTATTGTTGGGTCCCAAATCACATTTTCCCAATACAAAAATGGCCATATAAATTTCAAGGAGCAATACAGAAACAAATGTCTGAACAGAATTACACCAAATGTGGTAAAAAGCTTCATATTCACTTAAGAAGCGTGTTTTTGTGATTTGGTGAAAATACGTCAACCATTTTTAAGAAATCAAGGGTCACAATCTAGTAATACCTGGACTGTTGGTATTCATATATTCTCTCATTGGCCAGTTTTAAAGGGACTAATCAATCCTGACTAGTTGGTCAGAGTTTGAACAGTATGTAGTGGCAGCATTAAATGACTCAAGGACATTTATTTATTTATTTTATTTTCTTATAAAGCGCTAACAATCATCCAAGTAGGATATCACGGCGCTATGATTGCTAAGGTGCATGTGACGTTGGCATAGTTCAGGTTGGGTTAATCTGGATGGGGAAAGAGGAACGTTTTTAGCTGTTTCCTAAATGCCAGGTGGCATTCTGTGAGTCGAAGGGCTGTAGGTAGTTCGTTCCACTTGGTTGCAGCGATGTGGGAGAAGGCTCGCTCACCCATCCTGGCGGAGCGGAGGTTCCTGGTGGGAGCATAGAACTGAATCCTGTTTCTGAGGATAAGAGGGCCTGTCTTGTGCAGTGCTCTATGTGTTATACACATCATTTTAAAAGTTGCTCTTTGCTTCATTGGCAACCAATGGAGATCGCGCAGACAGCTCTTGGCTGAGTCGTATTTCCTTTTCATGCAGATAGCTTTGGCTTGGTAAAGAGGTACTCTGCCATGCCTACGAACAGGGAGTTTCCATAGTCCAGCCTACTGATCAGGAGAGACTGGACCAGGATCTTTCTGCACTCTATTGGAATCCAGGGAAAGACTCTTTTAAGCATTTTTAGTATTGCAAAGCCTTTGCCGCATATGGCAGCTACATGGGTTTTCATGGATAAGGATGTGTCTATTGTTATACCGAGATTCCTTGCTATTGGTGTCGGAGCAGGTGGAGTGCCCAGGGCTTCTGGCCACCAGCTGTCGTTCCACAGTTGAGTGTGACCTCCAAACAGTAGTATCTCTGACTTGTCTGCGTTTAGTTTAAGGCAGTGCTTGTGTATCCATTCAGCCAGTTCAGAGAGACAGTTTAGTAACCTGTCTTTAGGGTTGTTCTTTTCATCCAAGATTACAGTAAGTTGGGTGTCGTCGACATAGGAACAGATTTCGACGCCCCATTTTCTGACTATTCCCGCTAGGGAAGACACAAAAACGTTGAACAAAGTTGGGCTTAGCGAGGCCCCCTGTGGGACCCCGTATATGATGTTCCGGCGTGGAGATGATAATTTGCCCATGTGCACTGATTGTGATCTATCCGATAGGAAAGACCGCAGCCATCCCAGTGCCCTGTCCCTAATGCCCCTAGATGCTAAAGTTTCCAGGAGCAGATTGTGTGGGACGGTGTCGAATGCTGCCGAGAGATCCAACAGTATTAGGGCAACCGTTTTCCCCTGGTCTACATGCATTCTGATGTTATCCAGCACGGCCAGGAGTGTTGTTTCTGTGCTGTTGTTGGCCCTAAAACCTGTTTGAGTGATGTCCAGCAGGTTGTTAGTTTCAAGAAAGCTGGCCAATTGCCTGTTGACCAGTTTCTCTAGTACTTTCGACAGGTATGGAAGTTGGGATATGGGTCTGTAATTGGCTGGGTTGTTGATGTCTAAGCCAGCTTTTTTTAGAAGGGGGGTGACTGTGGTGTTCTTCCAACTGGATGGGAATTCTGCAGCTTCTAGCGAGTGATTCAGCACTTGAGTCACTGCAGGGCAGATCAAAGGGATGAGTTGCTGGAAGATATGATGAGGGCAAGGGTCCAGGGGGGAGCCAGATTTGATTTCCAGCATCGCTTTGCCCACTTCCACTTCAGAGAATGGGCCAAAGCTGGTACAACAAGCTTGGGAGGTGGATGGCTCGTGGTCCACTAAGCTGTCCAATTTGGGGTTGGAAAAAGATGAGTAGATCTTGTCTATTTTTTCGCAAAAGAAGTTATTCATTTTGTCGCATCCTACTTGTGAAGGAGTCAGATTAGATGAGAGACTGGTAGGACTGCAGAGCTCTTTTACTATTTTAAAAAGCTCTTTGGAAGAGTCTTTATTCTCCAAGATTCTACTAGGAAAATAATCCTTTTTTGCCTTCCTAATGGCCTTAGTGTATTGTGATAGTTCTTTCTTGTAAACAGCCCTCGTCTCTTGAGTTCTTGTTAACCTCTATTTGTGTTCGAGCATTGTACATTTCCTTTTTAATGACTTCAGTTCTTGCCCGTACCAATTTTCAGACATGGTGCGCCTGGGTTTAGCATCACGGCGACACTTTGAGCATTGCTCAAGAGCCGTCGCAATGTGGTTCTGAAGTCTATCAGTTGCTTCGTCAACACCCATTTTTCCTATAGAGGAATGGACAAAGTGTTGCTGAAAAATTTCAACCTTGAAGTTAGCATAACTTCTCCTGTGGGTTGCTACTTGGTAGGAGGGCCTAACGTTTTTAGCAGGTAGGTGAATGTTAAACTCGACCAACGAGTGATCCGTCCACAGTAGTGGTTTTATTGCTGAAATGGAGATGGGGTTAATGTTGGAGAACATCAGGTCAAGGGTGTGTCCGGCCCTATGAGTTGATTGATTAATTCTCTGTGACAACTGCAGGATCTCCATATTCTCGGTTAACTGTTTGGTGAGGGGGTTGTTACTGTCATCATAGTGGATATTGAAATCCCCTAGGAGCAGTAAATTTTTGTTATGAAGGCAGATTGGCATAACTTGAGCCAGGAGTTGAGCGTTGAAGTCGGAGGTGCAGCCAGGAGGGTTGTAGATGATAGCACCACCGAATAGAATGGTGGTGTTAGTGGATACTGAAAATGCCATGGCTTCATGGCTGCTGGCCTGAATAATCGCCTCCTGCCTGCAGGTGAGGGAGTCTTTAAACAGCAATGCTACCCCACCTCCCTTTTTTTTCTCCCTGTTCAAATTGAGAATGTTATAGTTGTCTGGGAGGGCCATAGCTATGTCCGGGGTATTGTGGTTGTGCAGCCATGTCTCCGTGATAAATGCTAGGTCTGGTTGATCATTTTCTAAGATGTCCCAGATTTCAATGGCATGTTTGGGGAGGGACCTTACGTTCAAAAGAATACATTTTAAGACCTGGTCGGAGGAAGTGAAATTAGCAGGGCAGTGCCAGGGATTACTCAGCCAGTTGCAGTTCCCACAAATAACTGGTCCCATGGAATTCAAGGGTCCCAGTTGTGCACATGACGCTTGGTGCGATGTGCCTGCGGTGTTCCATTTTCTTAATTCGCTACCTGAGTATGTGATGGCGCCTTTCCTCAGAGGTTGAGGATGGCTGGTGGGTAGGACAATTGTTGTGGCCCCAGGTCCCGGACTGTCGCGGACGGGCGCAGACGGGCTTGCCTTTGGCGCGCCCGCTGCGCCCGTCCGCTGCGCTTCCTGTATGAGGGTGCCATTTTATCCAGGAAAGGGCGGGAGGGCGGGAGGGCGGGAGGGGCTTAGCGCTAGTATGCTAGCTCTTCCTCCCTTCCCTAACCCAAAATGGCAGCCCCGAGCAGCCTCTACTCGGCTGTACTTCAGGTAAAAACAAAGTGCAAATGTATTTTAAAACATAGTGGTCAGTTTAAAAACAAATAGCAGCAATGTTACAATAGTCCCGGCTTTCCGCCTCAGGACGCTGTTAAATTCATAAAAACGTTTTCCATGCGTGCAAATAGCAGTTTGTGCAAGTAGTAGTTGTAGGAAGGTAGATCCCTGACTATGGTTGCCCCCAACTTTTTGCCTGGTGTTTTGCTGGTTTTCTGACTTAGTTGACCTGGGGCCCTGCTATTCAGGACCCCAGGCCTACTGCTCTCTCTGTAAAATGGATTCCATGTACCTTAGGTACATATCTAATTGGATACTGAGTCACCTGTACAGTGTACCTTAGGTACCCAGGGCATAGGTGTACCCAGGGCCTACCAGGGGCTGCAGCATGTATTATGCCACCCCTGGCTGGCCATCCAAATCTGACACAACTGGCTGCTTGACAGCTGGGGCAAGGTGGTGTAATCACCCTTTGCTTTAGATATAGTATACCTATATCTAACCCTAAAAATGGACACACAGATCTCCTATCAGTCACTCCTATGGCAGGCCTTGACAATCCTGAAGGCAGAGTGCTTGGAATCGTGTGAGATAGTGCTCTGGCATGAGCTGAGCCTGTCTGCGGCTTTCGGGATCCATCCCTTAGCCGTTTCCATGATATCGCATACCATATACTCTTAAGTGCATTATAATCCTCGCGGTTATATGCCAACTCTGGTATCGCTTTATCAAAACATGTCGAGTAAGGTGTCATACGAATTGGAATACTAACCCCTCGCCAATTCTGGCGACGGGGTTAGCATTCCACCCTTCTAGAGGGACACGACATGTATGTAACCTGTAACCCCGGTTAAAGTCAAACAGAGCCTTAGCTCCACAAAATGGATTCTGCCACCGAGACACAAGTCTGCCCTCCAGGTGCTGGGAGTCCTCCCAGAGCAGGAGGCATGGACAAAGGGTTTCCTGCCAGGGGCGGTGCCAGCACCGTCCCAGACAGAATTTTGTGTATTCTAGGTAGGCAGGGCTTCAGAGGAAGGTGACTGCAAGTGGCACCCCGGTGCTCACTGTGCATAGGCCGGCTGAAACCAGTTCCAGGGGCACTCCAGCCCCTGGCCTGGGGAAAGCCCGCCAAAGGAGAGGGGTGTAACCACCCCCCTTCTAGTCCCACCCATAGGGCAGGACTTAGTCGCGTGCCAGCCCATTTTTGCAGGATAAAGGTAGGAACTGGCCCCCTTCCAAATCAGATCATCTTTGGAATCAAGACACGACTTTCTACGAAAGGACATCAAGATTTCTTCTTCAAGATTCTCCCTTGTGGCTAAGGAGTAGTCACCCTGCATCCGCAGGCACCATCTTAAGAACACTGCGGTCTGCTGCAAGTCCTTCCTCCAGAATCCGACTGCCCAGCTCGACGAGAACCGGCTTTCCTGGCACCTCTGACCTCTACCCACCTCTACAGCCAAGCTGAGAACCGTGGGTGCGACGAGACCTCGAGGGACCGGCCATCTTCAAGACTGCACGACTTCTTTCCAGCACGACCGCTGAGGGATCCTCTGGTGAGTGCTTTGGGGACCGAGAAGCCCCGACCCTGAGCAGCTCCAGCACCGAAGTCCAGCCTCCCAGCATCTCCACGATCTGCGTGGGGCCATTCTGCTTTTTGCTGCTCACCGCGTTGTTTGGCTACTAGCCCGCTGGCTTGTGGCCTTCCTGACGACGCCCGACGACATCACTGCTGCTGGTCTGGTTGCTCCAGACTGGCCCTTGCTCCCTTCCAAAAGAGGAGCACCCCGGACCCTCCTGGTCCACTCCAGACGCCATTTTAGGTCCACCGCGTGGGCTTGAATTTGCCGAGACTTGTTGCCCCAATCCTGGGTCCAGCGACGTCGAGAGCATCATCCATCGTGGGACAGCTCGTACCTCCATCCTGGTCGCCGACAACGCCTCCTGGTCCGTGAGACTACAGAGCCCAGCAGCGCCCACTCACCTGACTGCGGTGACTTCGCCCGGTGCCATCCTGGTGCCCACTTAATCACTGGCTAGTGATTCAAGAACTTGGTCCCCTCTGCTTTCAGGTTTCTTCTTCCCTGATCCAGGCTTGGATCTCTTCGAACTTTTCTTCACTGGCCGCCTGCCAGCAACTTCTTCTTCAGGCTCCTGGTTCATCAACGAGGAATCCCGACGTCCTTTCAGACCTATGCAGCCGCAGCCCCTGGGCTAGGTAACTTCGGCATTTCGGTGCCCCAGCATAGCCTCGCTATCTAAGGGTCCAGATCCACTGTCGTTTTCGACCTACCTAGTCGGGTTCGCCCGAGAACAGTAACTTTGTGAGTTCTAGCTTCCTTAGGCTTTTTCCCGCCTTACGCGTGAGAGTTCCCACTCTGCACGTGCTGTCCCTAGGCCTCCTGCTCCTAACCTGAGTGTTTAGTATTGTAGGCCTAGCGTTTCTAAAGCCTCTGAGAATTGCTACTTACCTGCTAGTAATTCGCATTCCACTTTTAGAGTATATGGTTTTTCGTGCCCCTCGGGCATTTGTGTAAATTGTGCGACTTAAAGTATTTTTATAAGAGTTTTGTTGTGTGCTTAGCTCCCTGTCTCATAAAGAGCCAGGGTAGTCTTGTTATAAATAAATACACTGTTTATTTTCATAACAACTTGTGTGGTGTCCTTTCACTGGGTGTTCAAGGGGTAATGTGATGGTAAAACAGCTGGCTTAACACGCCCTCTAGAGTCTTAGCCTTAGACTGCTCGTATCCATGCTACTAGGTTAGCTGGTCTATAAGGTTGACTTACAACCAATCATCAATAAGGGTTGTTTGGACTGATATATAGTGATCACTAGAATAGTGAGCACTGCACATCAGGCCAACTTCTCACATTGGTGAGCAGCGGTTGGGATTTGAGCTTGCTGTTGTTTTACCACACATATCCTAAGAATATCTTGTGAAAGATCACATAAGTACTAAAGGTACATATAACTTAGCTTAGAATACTCTGAGTTCTACTGAACCAGCTGTTGTAGCTCCTAGGGCCTAGCACACCCTAAACTACAACTCTAGCAAGGGATCAGTAGGCAAACATATAGTGTAGGTAAGTGCACCACTTACACCTCACTAGAAAGAGCATGTCTACCCAAGGAGAATCTACTGAGACTCCCCTTGTGGATGTTGACCCTCCACAGGTCAAATCAAGATATGCAGCTCTCAGTTTTCAGGAGATGAGACAAGTGTGTACCTCCAGAAAACTGAAACAGGGGTCTAACCCCACCATTCCCTTTTTAATAGGTCTCTTAGAGACTTATGATGCGAGAAAGCTTTCTCAGCTAGAGTGGAATATGCCAGCCTTAGAGGGTACCACTGGGGATCCAGACCTCCACAACACTGTAAATGCAGTTGAGGAGGAGGAGCCTGAGGAACTCTCTGGGGATGAGGTAGACAGAGGTCTTGAGGTAGTCAGAAGGCTAACTAGGGCCAACATAGACTTGCTTGGGTTAGGATCTGGGGGACCCCCAGTACTGACCCAAAGTAGGCCTAACCTTGGAGTTAGGAGAGATAGATCTCCTTCTAGGGACTCCATTAAATCTCTGCACTCTAATGCCTCTTCTCAGGGGAGAAGGAACTCTCCCCAGAGGAGATTGACTTCCCCTCAGAGAAGAGAGCATGAAGCAAGGATGAGACAAGCTAAACTGAGGATTGAAAGGGAAGAACTTGCCCTGGCCAAAGAGAAGCTTGCCTTTGCTAGAGAGCAGCAGATGAGTGGGTTAGCTCCCACTGGTGGCAGCAATCTCCCAAGAGAAAAAGAGAAGGGTTTAGATACTAAACACCTGACAAAGATAGTGCCCCCCTTTAAGCAAGGGGATGACATCCAGAAATGGATGGCTGCTTTGGAGAGGGCCTGCACTGTGCAGGGCATTCCCCAGAGTCAGTAGGCAGCTATACTGTGGCTCTCCTTTGATGGCAAAGGTAGAGATAAGCTCCTCACTACAAGAGTGGATGATGCTAACAATTACCAGGTCCTGAAAAATGCACTGGTTGATGGGTTTGGCTTAACCACTGAGCAGTACAGGTTGCTGTTCAGAGACACCCAGAAAAATCAGTCTCAGGACTGGTCTGACTTTGTTGATTGTGCCACTAAGGCTTTGGAAGGCTGGCTACTGGGTAGCAAGGTTACTGACTTCACAGGATTGTATAATCTTATTATGAGAGAGCAAGTCTTAAATAATTGTCAGAACCAGTTATTACACCAGCACCTGGTAGACTCTGATCTGACCTCTCCACAAGAATTGGGTAAGAGGGCAGACAAATGGGTCAGAACCAGGATTAGGCCCAAGAACCAAGGTGGTGACCAGAAAAAGGAATCAACCAAGCCTCAAGAGAAGGGTGGGAATAAATCTCCAGATCAAACCACATCAGGGCCCCAAAAATCCTCTGAGGGGGGTGGGTCCCAGAATCCTTCTAATAACCAGAAGAAACCTTATTGTTATCCCTGTAAACAAGTGGGTCATTTGAAAACTGACAGCAGTTGCCCAAAGAATAACAATAAGGAGAACATACCCCCAAGTAACATTCCCAAACCTCCTGTTACTATTAGTAGTAATCCCCCAGGTGGTGGGAGTGCCCCCAAGAATTTGGGTGCATTTACTTTGGGAGTTCCTGGGGACTCTGGCCTAAACAGGTCCCCAAACTTAGATACTCTTGTCTGTGAGACTGGCATGGGGTTTGCCAACTTCACAACTTGTCCCAACACTTTGGGCAAGTACAGACAGGAGCCCATCATCAATGGTATAAAAGTTGAGGCCTATAGAGATACAGGGGCTAGCATCACTATGGTGACTGAGAGTCTAGTCCCCTCAAGGCAACTTTTACCTGGTGCCACATACCAGGTGACCAATATTGATGGAGTACAGAGAGATCATCCCCTGGCAGTGGTCAATCTCAGCTGGGGAGGTGTCACTGGCCACAAGAGAGTGGCAGTGTCACCAAACTTGCCTGTAGATTGCCTACTGGGGAATGATTTAGAGCTCTCAGCCTGGGCTGAAGTAGAGCAAGAAGCCCATTCTAAAATGGTAAACATCCATGGTAAGGTTAGTGGGGCAGTGATAGCCACAGCCCCAGTCCAAGATATCCTCCCTGAACAGGTCAGGAGGGCTGTGCCAGTCACAGCCCAATCTCAGACAACTTCCTTCCCAGAACAGGTTGTCAAGGCTGTGATGGTCACAGCCCACACCCAAACTGAGCCCCCTCCTGAAAAGGTTGGGAGAGTTGTGATGGGCACAGCTCAAACTCAGACAGATGATAGTGTTGTGAAGCCTGAAACTATGGATCACTCCACTCAGACAGAGAGCATTGAGGAGGAAGAGAAATCTCCCTCCCACCAGACTTTAGGAAAGGATCAGCCTCCTCAGGGAACTGATCTGACCCCTTGTGAAGGAACTGCCCCAGAGGTAGTCAGGCCTAGCCTGGCAGAGCCCCTGATGTCAGTGGACCCTTCCAAGGTGGGACCCAGTCTGGAGCAGGTAACCTGCCCCTCTCTACCCTGCCTCAGTCAGCCCAGGGCTGTAGAGGTCAGGGAGGCCAGTGGTGGACCCCAAAGGGCCCCCTGTCCAAAAGAACTTCCCAATCAACAGATTAAGGGCACTGAAGCTAGTAACCCTAGCCAAGTGAAAATAAAACCAACTCCTGAGGGATCCCCCTTAAATTTAGTTAGGGACCTCCCACAGATGGACACTGTTGGGCACAGACAAACCTGGGACCTGAGGGCCCAAAACCTGACCTGTCCCTCCAGTAAGCCCAACAGAGGGACCCAACCTCCAGCTGTAGGTAGCCAGAGGTTGACCCTGAGAGCCCAAAACAACTCAGTCTTTGAAAGAAAGGCCTCTATGGTGGAAAATGATTGGAGGAAGCTGAGCCCAAAATTAGTGGAGCCTCACTTCAGTACTCCATTTCAGCACCAGCCTTTTACTTTGCCAAAGCACACCACAGGTAGAGATTCCCTATGGTGGAGACCCTCAGACACCCTTAGGGTGAGGGATTGCTTAGTGGACCATGAGATAGGGGGTAACCATGCCAGTGCTGGTACTTCCTTATATGGCCACTCAGGCAATATAGGCTTACCTGGCAAGGATAGCCTTATCTCCTTTCGTTTGGGGGGGGGGTTATGTAGGAAGGTAGATCCCTGACTATGGTTGCCCCCAACTTTTTGCCTGGTGTTTTGCTGGTTTTCTGACTTAGTTGACCTGGGGCCCTGCTATTCAGGACCCCAGGCCTACTGCTCTCTCTGTAAAATGGATTCCATGTACCTTAGGTACATATCTAATTGGATATTGGGTCACCTTATCAGTCCCTGTACAGTGTACCTTAGGTACCCAGGGCATAGGTGTACCCAGGGCCTACCAGGGGCTGCAGCATGTATTATGCCACCCCTGGCTGGCCATCCAAATCTGACACAACTGGCTGCTTGACAGCTGGGGCAAGGTGGTGTAATCACCCTTTGCTTTAGATATAGTATACCTATATCTAACCCTAAAAATGGACACACAGATCTCCTATCAGTCACTCCTATGGCAGGCCTTGACAATACTGAAGGCAGAGTGCTTGGAATCGTGTGAGATAGTGCTCTGGCATGAGCTGAGCCTGTCTGCGGCTTTCGGGATCCATCCCTTAGCCGTTTCCATGATATCGCATACCATATACTCTTAAGTGCATTATAATCCTCGCGGTTATATGCCAACTCTGGTATCGCTTTATCAAAACATGTCGAGTAAGGTGTCATACGAATTGGAATACTAACCCCTCGCCAATTCTGGCGACGGGGTTAGCATTCCACCCTTCTAGAGGGACACGACATGTATGTAACCTGTAACCCCGGTTAAAGTCAAACAGAGCCTTAGCTCCACAAAATGGATGCTGCCACCGAGACACAAGTCTGCCCTCCTGCTGCTGGGAGTCCTCCCAGAGCAGGAGGCAAGGACAAAGGGTTTCCTGCCAGGGGCGGTGCCAGCACCGTCCCAGACAGGATTTTGTGTATTCTAGGTAGGCAGGGCTTCAGAGGAAGGTGACTGCAAGTGGCACCCCGGTGCTCACTGTGCATAGGCCGGCTGAAACCAGTTCCAGGGGCACTCCAGCCCCTGGCCTGGGGAAAGCCCGCCAAAAGAGAGGGGTGTAACCACCCCCCTCCTAGTCCCACCCATAGGGCAGGACTTAGTCGCGTGCCAGCCCCTTTTTGCAGGATAAAGGTAGGAACTGGCCCCCTTCCAAATCAGATCATCTTTGGAATCAAGACACGACTTTCTACGAAAGGACATCAAGATTTCTTCTTCAAGATTCTCCCTTGTGGCTAAGGAGTAGTCACCCTGCATCCGCAGGCACCATCTTAAGAACACTGCGGTCTGCTGCAAGTCCTTCCTCCGGAATCCGACTGCCCAGCTCGACGAGAACCGGCTTCCCTGGCCCCTCTGACCTCTACCCACCTCTACAGCCAAGCTGAGAACCGTGGGTGCGACGAGACCTCGAGGGACCGGCCATCTTCAAGACTGCACGACTTCTTTCCAGCACGACCGCTGAGGGATCCTCTGGTGAGTGCTTTGGGGACCGAGAAGCCACGACCCTGAGCAGCTCCAGCACCGAAGTCCAGCCTCCCAGCATCTCCACGATCTGCGTGGGGCCCTTCTGCTTTTTGCTGCTCACCGCGTTGTTTGGCTACTAGCCCGCTGGCTTGTGGCCTTCCTGACGACGCCCGACGACATCACTGCTGCTGGTCTGGTTGCTCCAGACTGGCCCTTGCTCCCTTCCAAAAGAGGAGCACCCCGGACCCTCCTGGTCCACTCCAGACGCCATTTTAGGTCCACCGCGTGGGCTTGAATTTGCCGACACTTGTTGCCCCAATCCTGGGTCCAGCGACGTCGAGAGCATCATCCATCGTGGGACAGCTCGTACCTCCATCCTGGTCGCCGACAACGCCTCCTGGTCCGTGAGACTACAGAGCCCAGCAGCGCCCACTCACCTGACTGCGGTGACTTCGCCCGGTGCCATCCTGGTGCCCACTTAATCACTGGCTAGTGATTCAAGAACTTGGTCCCCTCTGCTTTCAGGTTTCTTCTTCCCTGATCCAGGCTTGGATCTCTTCGAACTTTTCTTCACTGGCCGCCTGCCAGCAACTTCTTCTTCAGGCTCCTGGTTCGTCAACGAGGAATCCCGACGTCCTTTCAGACCTATGCAGCCGCAGCCCCTGGGCTAGGTAACTTCGGCATTTCGGTGCCCCAGCATAGCCTCACTATCCAAGGGTCCAGATCCACTGTCGTTTTCGACCTACCTAGTCGGGTTCGCCCGAGAACAGTAACTTTGTGAGTTCTAGCTTCCTTAGGCTTTTTCCCGCCTTACGCGTGAGAGTTCCCACTCTGCACGTGCTGTCCCTAGGCCTCCTGCTCCTAACCTGAGTGTTTAGTATTGTAGGCCTAGCGTTTCTAAAGCCTCTGAGAATTGCTACTTACCTGCTAGTAATTCGCATTCCACTTTTAGAGTATATGGTTTTTCGTGCCCCTCGGGCATTTGTGTAAATTGTGCGACTTAAAGTATTTTTATAAGAGTTTTGTTGTGTGCTTAGCTCCCTGTCTCATAAAGAGCCAGGGTAGTCTTGTTATAAATAAATACACTGTTTATTTTCATAACAACTTGTGTGGTGTCCTTTCACTGGGTGTTCAAGGGGTAATGTGATGGAAAAACAGCTGGCTTAACACGCCCTCTAGAGTCTTAGCCTTAGACTGCTCGTATCCATGCTACTAGGATAGCTGGTCTAAAAGGTTGACTTACAACCAATCATCAATAAGGGTTGTTTGGACTGATATATAGTGATCACTAGAATAGTGAGCACTGCACATCAGGCCAACTTCTCACATTGGTGAGCAGCGGTTGGGATTTGAGCTTGCTGTTGTTTTACCACACATATCCTAAGAATATCTTGTGAAAGATCACATAAGTACTAAAGGTACATATAACTTAGCTTAGAATACTCTGAGTTCTACTGAACCAGCTGTTGTAGCTCCTAGGGCCTAGCACACCCTAAACTACAACTCTAGCAAGGGATCAGTAGGCAAACATATAGTGTAGGTAAGTGCACCACTTACACCTCACTAGAAAGAGCATGTCTACCCAAGGAGAATCTACTGAGACTCCCCTTGTGGATGTTGACCCTCCACAGGTCAAATCAAGATATGCAGCTCTCAGTTTTCAGGAGATGAGACAAGTGTGTACCTCCAAAAAACTGAAACAGGGGTCTAACCCCACCATTCCCTTTTTAATAGGTCTCTTAGAGACTTATGATGCGAGAAAGCTTTCTCAGCTAGAGGGGAATATGCCAGCCTTAGAGGGTACCACTGGGGATCCAGACCTCCACAACACTGTAAATGCAGTTGAGGAGGAGGAGCCTGAGGAACTCTCTGGGGATGAGGTAGACAGAGGTCTTGAGGTAGTCAGAAGGCTAACTAGGGCCAACATAGACTTGCTTGGGTTAGGATCTGGGGGACCCCCAGTACTGACCCTAAGTAGGCCTAACCTTGGAGTTAGGAGAGATAGATCTCCTTCTAGGGACTCCATTAGATCTCTGCACTCTAATGCCTCTTCTCAGGGGAGAAGGAACTCTCCCCAGAGGAGATTGACTTCCCCTCAGAGAAGAGAGCATGAAGCAAGGATGAGACAAGCTAAACTGAGGATTGAAAGGGAAGAACTTGCCCTGGCCAAAGAGAAGCTTGCCTTTGCTAGAGAGCAGCAGATGAGTGGGTTAGCTCCCACTGGTGGCAGCAATCTCCCAAGAGAAAAAGAGAAGGGTTTAGATACTAAACACCTGACAAAGATAGTGCCCCCCTTTAAGCAAGGGGATGACATCCAGAAATGGATGGCTGCTTTGGAGAGGGCCTGCACTGTGCAGGGCATTCCCCAGAGTCAGTGGACAGCTATACTGTGGCTCTCCTTTGATGGCAAAGGTAGAGATAAGCTCCTCACTACAAGAGTGGAGGATGCTAACAATTACCAGGTCCTGAAAAATGCACTGGTTGATGGGTTTGGCTTAACCACTGAGCAGTACAGGTTGCTGTTCAGAGACACCCAGAAAAATCAGTCTCAGGACTGGTCTGACTTTGTTGATTGTGCCACTAAGGCTTTGGAAGGCTGGCTACTGGGTAGCAAGGTTACTGACTTCACAGGATTGTATAATCTTATTATGAGAGAGCAAGTCTTAAATAATTGTCAGAACCAGTTATTACACCAGCACCTGGTAGACTCTGATCTGACCTCTCCACAAGAATTGGGTAAGAGGGCAGACAAATGGGTCAGAACCAGGATTAGGCCCAAGAACCAAGGTGGTGACCAGAAAAAGGAATCAACCAAGCCTCAAGAGAAGGGTGGGGATAAATCTCCAGATCAAACCACATCAGGGCCCCAAAAATCCTCTGAGGGGGGTGGGTCCCAGAATCCTTCTAATAACCAGAAGAAACCTTATTGTTATCCCTGTAAACAGGTGGGTCATTTGAAAACTGACAGCAGTTGCCCAAAGAATAACAATAAGGAGAACATACCCCCAAGTAACATTCCCAAACCTCCTGTTACTATTAGTAGTAATCCCCCAGGTGGTGGGAGTGCCCCCAAGAATGTGGGTGCATTTACTTTGGGAGTTCCTGGGGACTCTGGCCTAACCAGGTCCCCAAACTTAGATACTCTTGTCTGTGAGACTGGCATGGGGTTTGCCAACTTCACAACTTGTCCCAACACTTTGGGCAAGTACAGACAGGAGCCCATCATCAATGGTATAAAAGTTGAGGCCTATAGAGATACAGGGGCTAGCATCACTATGGTGACTGAGAGTCTAGTCCCCTCAAGGCAACTTTTACCTGGTGCCACATACCAGGTGACCAATATTGATGGAGTACAGAGAGATCATCCCATGGCAGTGGTCAATCTCAGCTGGGGAGGTGTCACTGGCCACAAGAGAGTGGCAGTGTCACCAAACTTGCCTGTAGATTGCCTACTGGGGAATGATTTAGAGCTCTCAGCCTGGGCTGAAGTAGAGCAAGAAGCCCATTCTAAAATGGTAAACATCCATGGTAAGGTTAGTGGGGCAGTGATAGCCACAGCCCCAGTCCAAGATATCCTCCCTGAACAGGTCAGGAGGGCTGTGCCAGTCACAGCCCAATCTCAGACAACTTCCTTCCCAGAACAGGTTGTCAAGGCTGTGATGGTCACAGCCCACACCCAAACTGAGCCCCCTCCTGAAAAGGTTGGGAGAGTTGTGATGGGCACAGCTCAAACTCAGACAGATGATAGTGTTGTGAAGCCTGAAACTATGGATCACTCCACTCAGACAGAGAGCATTGAGGAGGAAGAGAAATCTCCCTCCCACCAGACTTTAGGAAAGGATCAGCCTCCTCAGGGAACTGATCTGACCCCTTGTGAAGGAACTGCCCTAGAGGTAGTCAGGCCTAGCCCGGCAGAGCCCCTGATGTCAGTGGACCCTTCCAAGGTGGGACCCAGTCTGGAGCAGGTAACCTGCCCCTCTCTACCCTGCCTCAGTCAGCCCATGGCTGTAGAGGTCAGGGAGGCCAGTGGTGGACCCCAAAGGGCCCCCTGTCCAAAAGAACTTCCCAGTCAACAGATTAAGGGCACTGAAGCTAGTAACCCTAGCCAAGTGAAAATAAAACCAACTCCTGAGGGATCCCCCTTAAATTTAGTTAGGGACCTCCCACAGATGGACACTGTTGGGCACAGCCAAACCTGGGACCTGAGGGCCCAAAACCTGACTTGTCCCTCCAGTAAGCCCAACAGAGGGACCCAACCTCCAGCTGTAGGTAGCCAGAGGTTGACCCTGAGAGCCCAAAACAACTCAGTCTTTGAAAGAAAGGCCTCTATGGTGGAAAATGATTGGAGGAAGCTGAGCCCAAAATTAGTGGAGCCTCACTTCAGTACTCCATTTCAGCACCAGCCTTTTACTTTGCCAAAGCACACCACAGGTAGAGATTCCCTATGGTAGAGACCCTCAGACACCCTTAGGGTGAGGGATTGCTTAGTGGACCATGAGATAGGGGGTAACCATGCCAGTGCTGGTACTTCCTTATATGGCCACTCAGGCAATATAGGCTTACCTGGCAAGGATAGCCTTATCTCCTTTCGTTTGGGGGGGGGGTTATGTAGGAAGGTAGATCCCTGACTATGGTTGCCCCCAACTTTTTGCCTGGTGTTTTGCTGGTTTTCTGACTTAGTTGACCTGGGGCCCTGCTATTCAGGACCCCAGGCCTACTGCTCTCTCTGTAAAATGGATTCCATGTACCTTAGGTACATATCTAATTGGATACTGAGTCACCTTATCAGTCCCTGTACAGTGTACCTTAGGTACCCAGGGCATAGGTGTACCCAGGGCCTACCAGGGGCTGCAGCATGTATTATGCCACCCCTGGCTGGCCATCCAAATCTGACACAACTGGCTGCTTGACAGCTGGGGCAAGGTGGTGTAATCACCCTTTGCTTTAGATATAGTATACCTATATCTAACCCTAAAAATGGACACACAGATCTCCTATCAGTCACTCCTATGGCAGGCCTTGACAATCCTGAAGGCAGAGTGCTTGGAATCGTGTGAGATAGTGCTCTGGCATGAGCTGAGCCTGTCTGCGGCTTTCGGGATCCATTCCTTAGCCGTTTCCATGATATCGCATACCATATACTCTTAAGTGCATTATAATCCTCGCGGTTATATGCCAACTCTGGTATCGCTTTATCAAAACATGTCGAGTAAGGTGTCATACGAATTGGAATACTAACCCCTCGCCAATTCTGGCGACGGGGTTAGCATTCCACCCTTCTAGAGGGACACGACATGTATGTAACCTGTAACCCCGGTTAAAGTCAAACAGAGCCTTAGCTCCACAAAATGGATGCTGCCACCGAGACACAAGTCTGCCCTCCTGCTGCTGGGAGTCCTCCCAGAGCAGGAGGCAAGGACAAAGGGTTTCCTGCCAGGGGCGGTGCCAGCACCGTCCCAGACAGGATTTTGTGTATTCTAGGTAGGCAGGGCTTCATAGGAAGGTGACTGCAAGTGGCACCCCGGTGCTCACTGTGCATAGGCCGGCTGAAACCAGTTCCAGGGGCACTCCAGCCCCTGGCCTGGGGAAAGCCCGCCAAAGGAGAGGGGTGTAACCACCCCCCTCCTAGTCCTACCCATAGGGCAGGACTTAGTCGTGTGCCAGCCCCTTTTTGCAGGATAAAGGTAGGAACTGGCCCCCTTCCAAATCAGATCATCTTTGGAATCAAGACACGACTTTCTACTAAAGGACATCAAGATTTCTTCTTCAAGATTCTCCCTTGTGGCTAAGGAGTAGTCACCCTGCATCCGCAGGCACCATCTTAAGAACACTGCGGTCTGCTGCAAGTCCTTCCTCCGGAATCCGACTGCCCAGCTCGACGAGAACCGGCTTCCCTGGCACCTCTGACCTCTACCCACCTCTACAGCCAAGCTGAGAACCGTGGGTGCGACGAGACCTCGAGGGACCGGCCATCTTCAAGACTGCATGACTTCTTTCCAGCACGACCGCTGAGGGATCCTCTGGTGAGTGCTTTGGGGACCAAGAAGCCCCGACCCTGAGCAGCTCCAGCACCGAAGTCCAGCCTCCCAGCATCTCCACGATCTGCGTGGGGCCCTTCTGCTTTTTGCTGCTCACCGCGTTGTTTGGCTACTAGCCCGCTGGCTTGTGGCCTTCCTGACGACGCCCGACGACATCACTGCTGCTGGTCTGGTTGCTCCAGACTGGCCCTTGCTCCCTTCCAAAAGAGGAGCACCCCGGACCCTCCTGGTCCACTCCAGACGCCATTTTAGGTCCACCGCGTGGGCTTGAATTTGCCGAGACTTGTTGCCGCAATCCTGGGTCCAGCGACGTCGAGAGCATCATCCATCGTGGGACAGCTCGTACCTCCATCCTGGTCGCCGACAACGCCTCCTGGTCCGTGAGACTACAGAGCCCAGCAGCGCCCACTCACCTGACTGCGGTGACTTCGCCCGGTGCCATCCTGGTGCCCACTTAATCACTGGCTAGTGATTCAAGAACTTGGTCCCCTCTGCTTTCAGGTTTCTTCTTCCCTGATCCAGGCTTGGATCTCTTCGAACTTTTCTTCACTGGCCGCCTGCCAGCAACTTCTTCTTCAGGCTCCTGGTTCGTCAACGAGGAATCCCGACGTCCTTTCAGACCTATGCAGCCGCAGCCCCTGGGCTAGGTAACTTCGGCATTTCGGTGCCCCAGCATAGCCTCACTATCCAAGGGTCCAGATCCACTGTCGTTTTCGACCTACCTAGTCGGGTTCGCCCGAGAACAGTAACTTTGTGAGTTCTAGCTTCCTTAGGCTTTTTCCCGCCTTACGCGTGAGAGTTCCCACTCTGCACGTGGTGTCCCTAGGCCTCCTGCTCCTAACCTGAGTGTTTAGTATTGTAGGCCTAGCGTTTCTAAAGCCTCTGAGAATTGCTACTTACCTGCTAGTAATTCGCATTCCACTTTTAGAGTATATGGTTTTTCGTGCCCCTCGGGCATTTGTGTAAATTGTGCGACTTAAAGTATTTTTATAAGAGTTTTGTTGTGTGCTTAGCTCCCTGTCTCATAAAGAGCCAGGTAGTCTTGTTATAAATAAATACACTGTTTATTTTCATAACAACTTGTGTGGTGTCCTTTCACTGGGTGTTCAAGGGGTAATGTGATGGTAAAACAGCTGGCTTAACACGCCCTCTAGAGTCTTAGCCTTAGACTGCTCGTATCCATGCTACTAGGATAGCTGGTCTATAAGGTTGACTTACAACCAATCATCAATAAGGGTTGTTTGGACTGATATATAGTGATCACTAGAATAGTGAGCACTGCACATCAGGCCAACTTCTCACAGTAGTTATTAAAATCACAGAATGGCGCTCAGTATACCGTACCACACACTAGCAATCATAGTCCTTTTGTCCTGAAAATGAACTAAAAATATTTAAGGGGGCAAAATGAGCACACCTGACCTCAAAGGGGCATGTGGAGGGGGTTGGGGGTACAGGGAACACCACGTGATTGGCTGGCCACAACATGGACATCGTTTATTGTAGCCATTACAGGACTCAAAGATGTGATCACCATTGAAATACATTGTAGTGAAACGCAGTTTTTGAGGATCATAAAAAGCAGCACATATAAAGGGTGATTAACGATTTTTGTCACAAGATACATCATTTGTTGGAGTTACCATATTCCTTTTAGGAATTGTGGTATATTTTAATGTGATTTTGTGTCAAATTGTGATCCTCTGTTGTGATTTCATGAACCATATTTAAGAGAAAACAGTTTTCTCTCATGGTATTTTCAAAAGCTAAAATGGGTGCCAGTTGATTCCCCAATGTTCCCCTGAAGCTTCTCACAGTTTTCCAATTAACATCTAGGTCACTAACATTCTTATTTATAACAAAACCGTGGCAGACCTGAGGCAATCTTAATTTAATCAAAGGGTTTGTTTCATCCTAGATATTATGGTTGGTGCTGTAGAATGAGCAACTGCGCAGACGACCTCGCCCCTCTGAAGACCCAGCCGAGCCGACCCGGCAGCAAGAAAGCACCATGGTTTAACGACGAACTCAAGAGCTCCAAGAAGAACCGCAGAGCACTCGAGAAAACCTGGCGCAGAGACCCAACACCGGACAACATGACCGCCCTCAAGCTCGCCACCCGAAAACACCACCAACTGATCCACACCACCAAGAAAACCGCATTCAAGGAACGACTGGACAACAACGCACACAACAGCAAGGAACTCTTCAACATCGTGAAAGAGCTCTCCAACCCCAACGCCGGAAACAACGACATCACCCCTTTGCAAGACCTCTGCAATTCCCTCGCCTCCTACTTCCACAACAAGATCGCAGACATACACAATAGCTTCAGCACTCAACCGACGCACGCCACGACCGAACCACCACCCCCCACAACCATCCTCCGCGCCTGGACCCCGATCAGCACAGAAGACACCGTCGACACGATGAACTCCATCCACTCCGGTTCTCCGACAGACCCCTGCCCTCATCACGTCTTCAACAAGGCCGACGCTGTCATCGCACCCCACCTGCGGGACATCATCAACACCTCCTTCGACACCGCCACCTTCCCGGAGAGCTGGAAGCACGCCAAACTCAGCGCCCTACTTAAGAAGCCATCAGCCGACCCCACCGACCTCAAGAACTACCGCCCCATCTCGCTGCTCCCGTTTCCGGCTAAAGTCATCGAGAAGACCGTCAACAAGCAACTGACCGCCTTCCTCGAGACGAACGGCTCCCTCGACCTCTCGCAGTCTGGCTTCCGGTCCAACCACAGCACCGAGACCGCCCTGATCGCAGCTACCGATGACATCCGAGCCCTGCTCGACAACGGAGAAACAGCGGCCCTCATCCTCCTGGACCTATCCGCGTCCTTCGACACTGTCTGCCACCGTACCCTAGTACAGCGCCTCAGCAATGTCGGAATCCAGGATAAGGCACTGGAGTGGATCATCTCCTTCCTCGCCGGAAGGACACAGAGAGTCCGCCTCCCCCCGTTCAGATCGGAGGCCACCGAAGTCATCTGCGGCGTACCTCAAGGCTTCTCGCTCAGCCCAACACTCTTCAACGTCTACATGAGCCCCCTCGCAGCCATCGCACGCCAGCACAACCTCAACATCATCTCCTACGCCGACGACACCCAGCTGATCCTCTCCCTCACCAACGACCCCGACACCGCCAGAGCCAACCTACACGAAGGGATGACAGACGTTGCCAAGTGGATGATGAACAGCCGCCTGAAACTGAACTCGGACAAGACGGAAGTCCTCATCCTGGGATCTTCACCCTCCGCCTGGGACGACTCCTGGTGGCCCCCCGCCCTGGGCAGCGCACCCAAACCCACAGACCACGCACGCAACCTGGGCTTCATTCTGGACTCCTCCCTCTCCATGACCAGGCAAGTCAACGCCGTCTCCTCGCCGTGCTTCAACATCCTGCGCATGCTACGTAAGATCTTCCGATGGATCCCCACCGAGATCAGGAAGACGGTCACCCAGGCCCTCGTCACCAGCCGTCTGGACTACGGCAACTCCCTCTACGCCGGAACCACCGCCAAACTCCAGAAGAGATTCCAGCGGATCCAGAACACCTCAGCACGACTCATCCTGGACATCCCCCGCCGCAGCCACATCTCCGGACACCTGAGAGACCTGCACTGGCTCCCGGTCAACAAGAGAATCACCTTCCGGCTCCTCACCCACGCACACAAAGCCCTACACAACCAAGGCCCAGGATACCTCAACAGCCGCCTCAACTTCTACGTTCCCAAACGCCAGCTTCGATCGACCAACCACGCCCTCGCCGTCGTCCCCCGCATCCGAAGAGCCACCACAGGAGGAAGATCCTTCTCCCACCTGCCGCCAAGACTTGGAACTCCTTTCTGACCCACCTCCGACTGACCCAGGACCACCTCGCCTTCAGTAAGCAGCTCAAGACCTGGCTGTTCGAGCAGTAGCGGACCCCCTCCCCCCAGCGCCTTGAGACCCTCCGGGTGAGTAGTGCGCTATATAAATGCTTTGATTGATTGATTGATTGATAGAAAGCAAAATTAGGAAGGCCACATTTTCATGAGTCCTTAAAAATCTTCCTATTTCATTTCAGTACAACATTCTGACTTGTAGACTGAAATGCGCTTTCAACATTAGCAGCAGCTTGCAGCTATCTCACTGATGTTCAACTGCAGCTTTGCAAAAGTGTTCTAAACAACTAAAGGTGCTAACAGTCTGTATTTAGTGACAAAAATGTGGCATAACTGAACACTATCTCAAAAGAATCAAAGCATAAGACTGAATGAGTTTTCAGCAGTAAATATTGCAGTAAATGAAGAAATGAGGGTGCTGATCACAAAAGACTCAAGATCCTGGAAGAAGCATATGTTTCAAAAAAGTTTCATAGAGATTCGTCAAGAAGCACCTGTAAGAAATTGAGATATTAGATGAGTGTGGTGGAAGCCTCACTCAGCTAATACCCACGATCCTTGTCAGGGTGAACCACCAAAGGCACACATTTTACCTATGCTTAACCCTCGGGTAGCTTGACACAAAAGTAGTTAGGCTTAACTTAGAGGCAATGAAGTATTTATGAAGCACACCCATAATAATAAAGTGAAAACACAACAAAAGAAGAATTACAAACCAATTAAAAAATAAAGTACATTTTAGTAAATAAAATGATACTAGAATCACAAAATACAATCAGTTACATCGTAGATATTACATTTTACATTTGTTAGTGAAAATAGCCCCTAAAGGCACAAAGTGCCACTCGTGGTCAATAGGTGTCTTGTTGCTGGGTGGCTCGGAAAGTTGATGTTGGAATGAAAAGCTGGTTTCAGGAGGGTGATATTTAGCACGGTGTACAGTCATAATATCGAGTCAATTATTTCGACTGGACAGAATATCGAGTAAAAAATATAGAATGGACATAATATCGACTAGACATAATATAGACAACAAAAATATCGACTAGAGAAAATTAATATCGAATAGAATGGACATAATATCGAATCAAAAATATAGAATGGACATAATATCGACTAGACATAATATAGACAACAAAAATATCGAATTTAAGGTAAGTTAATAATAATTTTTATTTTTTGTGTAATATAAGTCTGTAGCGGGTTGTGGGTTTATAGGGGAATAGGGTGGGAAGTAATTTAATTCTAATTAATTAAATATGTTAATTTATTTATTGATATATATTTAGAATTAATTGTTAATTAATTATTAATTGGTAATTAATTAAAATATAATTGGTAATTAATTATAATTGATTAATTGATAAATATTTTAATTTTAGTAATTTATTTTCTGTAGCGGGTTGTGGGTTTATAGGGGAATAGGGTGGGAAGTAATTTAATTATAATTAATTAAATATGTTAATTTATTTATTGATAATAATTTAGAATTAATTGTTAATTAATTATTAATTGGTAATTAATTAAAATATAATTGGTAATTAATTATAATTGATTAATTGATAAATATTTTAATTTTAGTAATTTATTTTCTGTAGCGGGTTGTGGGTTTATAGGGGAATAGGGTGGGAAGTAATTTAATTATAATTAATTAAATATGTTAATTTATTTATTGATATATATTTAGAATTAATTGTTAATTAATTATTAATTGGTAATTAATTAAAATATAATTGGTAATTAATTATAATTGATTAATTGATAAATATTTTAATTTTAGTAATTTATTTTCTGTAGCGGGTTGTGGGTTTATAGGGGAATAGGGTGGGAAGTAATTTAATTCTAATTAATTAAATATGTTAATTTATTTATTGATATATATTTAGAATTAATTGTTAATTAATTATTAATTGGTAATTAATTAAAATATAATTGGTAATTAATTATAATTGATTAATTGATAAATATTTTAATTTTAGTAATTTATTTTCTGTAGCGGGTTGTGGGTTTATAGGGGAATAGGGTGGGAAGTAATTTAATTATAATTAATTAAATATGTTAATTTATTTATTGATAATAATTTAGAATTAATTGTTAATTAATTATTAATTGGTAATTAATTAAAATATAATTGGTAATTAATTATAATTGATTAATTGATAAATATTTTAATTTTAGTAATTTATTTTCTGTAGCGGGTTGTGGGTTTATAGGGGAATAGGGTGGGAAGTAATGTAATTATAATTAATTAAATATGTTAATTTATTTATTGATATTTTTAAAAAATTAATTGTTAATTAATTATTAATTGGTAATTAATTAAAATATTATTGGTAATTAATTATAATTGATTAATTGATAAATATTTTAATTTTAGGGTTCAGGGTCAGTTGTCAGTTTTTGGGTAAAGGGGTATTTTTAGTGTTCAGGGTCAGTTTTCAGTTTTTGGGTAAAGGGGTATTTTTAGGGTTCAGGGTCAGTTTTCAGTTTTTGGGGTAAAGGGGTATTTTTAGGGTTCAGGGTCAGTTTTCAGTTTGTAGGTAAAGGGGTATTTTTAGGGTTCAGGGTCAGTTTTCAGTTTTTGGGTAAAGGGGTATTTTTAGGGTTCAGGGTCAGTTTTCAGTTTTTGGGTAAAGGGGTATTTTTAGGGTTCAGGGTCAGTTTTCAGTTTTTGGGTAAAGGGGTATTTTTAGGGTTCAGGGTCAGTTTTCAGTTTTTGGGGTAAAGGGGTATTTTTAGGGTTCAGGGTCAGTTTTCAGTTTGTAGGTAAAGGGGTATTTTTAGGGTTCAGGGTCAGTTTTCAGTTTTTGGGTAAAGGGGTATTTTTAGGGTTCAGGGTCAGTTTTCAGTTTTTGGGGTAAAGGGGTATTTTTAGGGTTCAGGGTCAGTTTTCAGTTTGTAGGTAAAGGGGTATTTTTAGGGTTCAGGGTCAGTTTTCAGTTTTTGGGTAAAGGGGTATTTTTAGGGTTCAGGGTCAGTTTTCAGTTTGTAGGTAAAGGGGTATTTTTAGGGTTCAGGGTCAGTTTTCAGTTTTTGGGTAAAGGGGTATTTTTAGGGTTCAGGGTCAGTTTTCAGTTTTCGGGTAAAGGGGTATTTTTAGGGTTCAGGGTCAGTTTTCAGTTTATGGGTAAAGGGGTATTTTTAGGGTTCAGGGTCAGTTTTGGGTTTTTGGGGTACAGGGGTACTTTGTAAAAATAAGGTAAAATTACATTTAAATTACATTTATTTAATAAAATTAAATTATATTAAATTATATTATAATATTTTTTATTAATTTATATTCAAAAAATTATTATATACTTACCAATACTTATGTTGTAATGGTATGCGTTGTAAAGGTATATGCGTTGTAAAATCTTGCGTTGTAAATGTATGCGTTGTAAAAGTTTTTGCGTTGTAAAAGTTTTGTTGTAATGGTAAGCGTTGTAAAAGTATGCGTTGTAACGTCATACATCCCTGGAGTGGGAATAGTAATTTTAACCTCTACGCTATCCAGCGCTTTCCCTACTGTTGCACCCACTGGAGTGGGAGTAGTAAATTTTACCTCTACGCTATCCAACACTTTTGCTAATGTTGAACTCACTATAGTTGTAACAATAAATTTTAAACATTTTCTAAAATGTTATATATGTTTATTTAATAATATGTTTAAATATATATATATATATATATATATATATATATATATATATATATATATATATATATATATATATGTGTGTGTGTGTAATTTTTGGTGATATAATTTTTTTAATTATATAAATTATTTATTAAAATTATATTTTTTTAATAATTATTTCTAAGTTTATATTAAATATATTTATTACTATATTAGTTTTAACTTACTTTTAAGACATTTTAAAAAATCGATATTTTGACAGTCTATATTTTTGTAAGTCGATATTTTGGAGTCGATATTTTGGTACTTACCTGTTTGAAGATAGGGAGTCGATATTTTGTCAATCGATATTTTTGACTCGATATTTGTGTATCTCGATATTTGTGTCGTCGATATTATGTCAGTGATCCATTTAGCACAAATAGAAATGTTCACAGTCTTAAGGATCCAAACTTTAGGATTTTCACCTTTTACTTTGGAGTAGTATATTCTGATGCTAGCCCAGGGTCCAGAACCCAGGGAAGCAAGTTCTCATCCAGGTCCACTTGTAGGTCCAGAAACATCCAGTTGCAGCAGGTCATCTGGGCAGTTGCAGGGAGGCCTCTGAAGCTTGTCGTGTCCCCTTGGATCACACAGGAGGTCAGATAACAGACCTTTGGAATCATTTTGGTTAGCCTAAGACGAAGGCAAGTAGGTGTATTTCTCCTTCCCAGGCAGCAAGGCAGTACTTCAAGCAGCAGGGCAGTCCTCTGGCTGCAGGGCAGTCCTTCTGCAACTTCCACAGGTCCTGGAGTGTTCTGAAAAGTGGCTTTGGAAGTCCACTATTTATGTCTGGTTCCAGTCTTTGTGTCAAAACTCCCTGTCCTACAAACACATCGGGTCTGGAAAGTTGTGTCCCGTCCCCTGCCAATGCTCCAAACTGTCTGTGGTGAGAAAAGGCAGGGCAGGACAGACCTCCTATGTGTGTGTGCAAAGCCCTTTGAATTGCCGATGAGTCCAGGTACAGCCCTCTCAGTCATCCAACCAAGATTGCCCATCCTGTCTACACCCTAGACCCCTTTGTGTTACTGTCTGGAATCAATACTCAGATGCCAAAGTAGAGCCACCCGCAGAAATGTAACACAGGACACTGGCAGCAGGCACAAATGATTGGGACAAGAAAAGTAGAACTAGAAGTGGCATTTTCAGAACTGTGTCCTAAAATCCAGCTTTAACATTATAGAGGTTTTTAAGTTATAACTCATTTTAGTGTAAACAGCATATCTCTGCCTTTTCCCAATTTAAAATTAGCACTTATTAATTGTAATAAAGTAACCCAGTGTTAGTCAATTAGGGAGATAGGCATTACAATTGTGAAAAACCTCTTTTCCTATGAAAACTATTACCTAATTTTAATTACAAAGATAGATGTATATGGATATCTATCTGTATACGGATATCTATATCGATATATATCTATATTACCTACTGGCGATTGCCAGTAGGTAGTTATAGTTAGGACCTAGTTACCAGAGGAAAAGCATTTTTTGACTTGCCTATAACTTTCGCGTCATTTGGCCAATTTTCATGACATTTTAGAAAAAAAGTGTCAAGGTAGGTTTTGGTTGTCGTGGAAAGTTTGGGGGTGATCTGTGAAGTGTGGACTGAGAATTTAGGGAGCGAAATAAGACTGCGTTTGTAATATTAATTCCCATTCGAACCTTTAGCCACACCTACAGCTTGTACCGCTGAATGGTCTTACACCAAATTTGGCAGTTAAGTCGAGGTTGGTTCAGGGAAGTGCCTTTTGTTTATTTGGTGTAAATCTGTTTAATATTTTTTGGGGAATTCAAGTTTAAATTTATAGAGATATTTCTGGTTGCAAAGTCTCTGTGAACAAATCTGAGCTCCTCCAGGGAAATAGGCTGCTCTGAGTGACTGGCAACACTTCAACCAGGAAGTGTTGGCAGGCATCTTGGGACTTGGCTTCACCCCAGTCACCCCAATAAAGTAAAAATAATGAAAAGAGAGCAATGGGTTTGGGGTCCTCCTGGGTCCCCGCCATGGTATAAAACCATTAAAAAAAATGCAGCAAAGACCACTGACTAATTGAGAGTGAAATTGCTCTCCCTATCTTGCAGCTCCACCATTAATTGAGGCATTTCCTTCGAGCCCCTGTCCTCTCGAGTGTCGGTGTTCGAGGTGCTCCTCCACCCGCAGGTTTCACCTGTGCCTCATTACTGGTGGTTCAGTGGACCTGTGTCTCCATTCTCTCACTCTGCTTTTTCTCACCTTTTTCACTTGATTTTTCACCTCACTTCTTTCTCCCCCTTCACTCTCCTTCTGGGTTTTTCCTCCATTTTCTGGTGTTTTCCCCTCATTTCAAGCTCCCCCCTTCGCTCTCCTTCTGTGTCCTCTGTGACTTTCCTCCACTCTTGCACATCTGCTGCCTTATTTGCTCTTTTCTCTCTCTTTTTGCCTTTTTCCTTTTGAATTTTCGGCCCAATTTTATCCGCGACTGCTCCCCCTGCGGCCCCTCCCCCCAGCACGATCAGTATGACCGGCCCAATCCAGCTCCCCTCCCTGCTACTGCCTCCCAGCTGTCTAGCCCTCCCCGTCCCCTACTCAATTGCGACCACTGCGGGGACAGGCGAGCAAGACCACTGACTCATTGCCAGTGAAATAGCTCTCCCTCCCTCGAAGCTCCACTATTAAGTAAGGCCTTCCCCTGAGCCCCTGCACTCTCTAGTGTTGGTGTTCGAGGAGCTCCTCCAACCGCAGGTTTCACCTGCACCTCATCCTTGGTGGTTCAGTGGACCTGTGTCTCCATTCTCTTGCTCTGCTTTTTCTCTCCTTTTTCACTCATTTTTTCCCTCACTTCTATCTCCCCCATCACTCTCCTTCTGGGTCTTTCCTCCTTTTTTGGCATTTTCCCCTCATTTCAAGCTCCCCCCTTCACTGTGTCCTCTTTCCTCAACTCTTTCTTGCACTTTTGCTGCCTTATTTGCTCTTTTCTCTCTATTTTTGCCTTTTTCCTTTTGCATTTTCAGCCCAATTTTACCCGCCGCTGCTCCCCACGCGGCCCCTCCCCCCAGCATGATCAGTATGACCAGCCCAATCCAGCTCCCTTCCCTGCTCCTGCCTCCCAGCTGTCCAGCCCTCCCCGACCCTTACTTAATGGTGGCCACTGCGGGGAGAGGCGAGCAAGACCACTGACTCATTGTCAGTGAAATTGCTCTCCCTCCCTCGCAGCTCCACCATTAAGTAAGGCCTTCCCCCAAGCCCCTGCACTCTCTAGTGTGGTCCAGTGGACCTCTGTACAGTGAGTGATGAAAGAATATAGTAGTGTATGCTGAGGTGTATATGATTGTCACGTGGATGATGTCACCAGTGATGTCATCAGTGATGTCATTTGAGATGTCATCAGTGATGTCATCAGTGATGTCATGTAATATGTCATGAATGATGTAATATGTGACATCATCACCAGTGGATTGCAGGCGCGAGAGTTACAGTTAGTACAACTAACTATAACGGAGATATTTGAATGGTTTTGTATGAGTGAAATGTCCAGCTAACTATAACATTCCTAAAACCTATGCTTTTTCAGTGAATTTCTAAGGTTTTTTAAATGTTAATTCCTAACTATAACCTGCTTGAAACCTATGTTTTTTTCAGTGAATTGCAAAGGTTTTTTTAAATGATAATTTCTACTTATTATCTTGACCACTTCCCCCTATTATCAACCAGAAACCAAATCTGCAATGCTACGTAAAAAATCAGGCAATAGTTCCACTTACCACTAACAAATTAACATCAACATTTAACTACTGTAAGAACGTCGAACATGTACTACGTGAATTACATCCAACTCACACCCATGTTTAAAGAGCAATATGTGTTAGAGATTGTAATTATACACTTCCGACACCCAACAAAATCACAATACCCAGCGCCACTACCACTACAACCACCCCCACGGACCTCTCCTTCCTACTACCTCAAAGGCAGCGCAAAACAGGACAACAAACCTTTCCCAAATAATATATCCCCTCAACAGCACACTAGCTTAATCTACAGAGATGTGGCAACCAAGAATGTATAAGGGAAAGAGCTGGAACATCAACAATAATGTACACAATGCTAAGACTACCGGTGAAATACTATACACAATTCACTATAGAAATCAAAAACTTTTCAGTGTGTGGATATACCATTGATACGTGTAGTGTACTGAATAGTGGACGCAACCATATCTCAGACACTGGGGAATATTTCGGTCATGTAGTTGTGTTCACCCCCCCTTTGAAACAGAAGCAGAGTAGGCTAGTCCAACGTAAACAACATCAACGTACGACTATAAATAATTAGGCTATGCCTTGGGCGTGGTTCAGTTCTGCAAAGAGAAGGGACTGCGCGGCAATGAAGGTCCCCACCCTGCCACATGGCTGCCGCCATGACCGCGTGCTTCCTTGATACAGGCCGATTGCGAACTCACCGCCACAGCACCGCAGACTTATGTCATGAAGGCCTAAACCACCGAGTAGGAGGGCCCACCCCTATGTGTGTGGCCTCTTTGGTCACTGAGTTAGTGGTATCAGAAGCACTGAGCGGGTGAGGAACCTGCGATGATGATGGGAGCATGAGTATGTCGTTAGCCATACCGATATCAAGTCTCAGTACCATATATGAGACTTCTTGGTGGCAGATCGGGACTACATGATGCAGAAGGTGTCTTGTCCACCAAAAAGTGAGTAGTGAGGCCTGGGTGCGCATCGGAGGGAGTCAAAGGGCTGTACCAGACTGGATACAAAAAAGCAACGCAGCAATTTAGACAAACACAGTCCTATATAGTGTAATATCAAATTACATGTACATTTTTTTTCCAATAGCAGGAACGTTTTTATAATCGCTCAAACGTCTGGAATATCAAATATACAAATAGTTCTTTTAAATATGAGAGGGAACGTGTGTGAAAGGCCGATGTTATTCAACTCCACATTAAGATAGTAACTCTTACCAAACATAACATCTTTCTTTTACTATATTTTAGATGTAGAGCTTCAGGGTGCATTATGTCTAACCCTGGCCGTAGTGGGTGCAGTGGGGCTACGCGAAGCACCACAAAGTGGGAGGGAATCTATGCGCACACACACACTTCGCGTAGCCCCACTACGCACCGCCCGCCTCCCTCCCGCCCTCTTTTAAAACATTGTAAAACTAGAAATCGACTTACCTGCGATGCGGCATCCCGGGGCCCCCTCTTTCTGGTATCTTGACGACTTCTTCCTCACAAATGCACGTGCGCGGGCGTCTTGTGAGGAAGAAGTCGGCAAGATACCAGGAAGAGGGAGCCCCGGGACGTCGCATTCTAGTTTTAAAATGTTTTAAAATTATATTAAGGGCATTTAGAAGAGGGCGGGAGGAAGGCGGGTGGCAGGCAACTACGGTCCTCCATGGCGTGTGCATAGTGTTACCTACTACACCTACTTTGCCAATCACGAAGTATGCAACACTACACACACTATGTGGACGGAGCGGAGTACTACGCCCACCCCTAATTATGTCCCAGCACGTGGTGAAAAACACACTGGTGACAGAAAGTTGACCTGCGTATATTCTTTGCAGTCACTCTCTCGATTCCTCTCTCCTTTGATAAAAAAATTACACACAATGTTAACTTCCTTTTTATGTTACAGGTTACCTTTCACAAATTGGCATCCCCCTAACACCTCTAAAACTCAACGTTCGAGGATTCTGCGATGATGCATGGCCATCATAACAACATTTCTGAAGGATGCTACGACACGTGGTGCATGCTCTTTGAATCACGCCAATTGCACAAGGTGAGCAAAAAAGCTTCTTTCTGAAACAACGACAAGTCATCTGAGAAAGTAGAGAGTGGATAGTGTGCAGCAGCTTCACTGAGTAGGAATGTACAATATCCTCCAACCAGTGACAACAGATAGATTACAACAATCTGAGAGGCAAATCTACAAGCCCCTTACGCCACTTTTGTATGTACTATACTAAGACTAACTCTATATTCTATATTTCAGATCACTAAACTTGAGGGTGCACTATGAACCAGCACATACTTGGACACACAACCAAGGCAAAAGGTGAGCTATGAGTATTTTCTGCACTATTAACTGCTCCATCTATAACTTTCACTCTCTCACAGTTTTAATGTCGTTTTCTCTCTCTTTTTCTCTCTCCCTCTCACATCATTTTTCTTTCTCTTTTAAAGTTATGGATGCTGCTGTCCACTCTGCCGTGACCAACCAAAGCTGAGTTCAAGTTTTGAACTCTGATGGCCATAGTGTGTACACAAGGTAAGCAGAGCGACCTAGCTATATAAAATGCCTCCAATTAAATGCATTAGAAATTAAAGATCTTATTCACAAGCCACTTGCGCCACTTTTGCCTCACTTTCAACATGAGAAAAGTAACACAAAACTGGTGCAAGAGTCTTGTAAATAAGCCCTAAAGAATATTGTCCTGCATAATGACTTGATCTCTCACCTAAGTCTGTCTCATCTCTGCATCATTTCAAAGATCTGTTGATCTGTAATGTAAATCTGATGCAGTAGGCTTTTCCATACAGACACCGCTTGAATGCAAGCCTATAAGACGAGTGAGATGTATCAGGCACACTGCACACGTTAAAAGAAGGAAATATCTTCAACTGTTAATTTGACTTATAATGTTTGACCTCATTTAGTCGATCTAATTTTAAACACTATGGGGCAGATGTATCATCCGTTTTTTTTGTCGCAAACGCTGCGATTCGCAAAATAGCAGCGTTTGCGACAAAAAAAACGGGATTTGGAATGTATCATGCAACAAGCCTCGCAATATTAAGGAATCGCAAATTTTGCGATTCCTTAATATTGCGAGGCTTTTAAGAAATGGCAAATTGCGATTTCTTAATTGAAATGTATTAAGCATTTCAGTGTTGCGATTTTTTACTAAGAATTCGCAAATTACCACCAACTTGTAGTTGGTAATTGGCGAATTCTTCTCAAAATGCACTTTTTTAAAATTCTAAAGGTGGCATATGACGCTCATACATGCCCTTAGGGCATGTATGTGCGCCATATGCGCACACATGTCAAACTCAGGGGTGCAGCAGGGTGTCCTTAAGACACCCTTGCACCCTTGAAATTATTCTCAATTTGCGATTAGCAAATTGCTAATCGCAAATTGAGAATAATTTCACATTCATTCCTATGGGCCTCCTGGCCCATAGAAATGAATGGGAAAATATTCCTTAATTGCGATTAGCAATTTGCTAATCGCAATTAAGCAATTTTAAGGAATCGCAAAAAAATAGCGATTTTCTACATACATACCATTTTGCACTTCTCAAATAGCGATTCCTTAAAAATCGCTATTTGAGAATCGCAAAATGGTATCTTGATACATCTGCCCCTAATTCTCTTTTTGTTTTGCAGATTACCTACCTTCCTTCTATTGGACTCCATATCACATTTTGTTTATTATATTGTTTTGTTAAAGTTATGTTTCTAGTTATTTATTGTATTGTTATCTTTAAGTTACGTTTCCAGTTATTTATTGTTTTAATAAAAGTTAATAAAAAAAATTTATATGCGTCTTTTTTGGGGCGGGTAAGCGGTCCCCAATAGAAATTATATTTATAATTTGAAGTATAATTCTGAGGCTAACTCTTTACCAGATCTTTACCAGAGTCTATACCTACGACTAACAGTTCCTATGGAATGTTTTAAAACTCCAGCACAGTAACTTTTTTCCATTACCAACATAGTGCGGTGAACTTCTAACCTCTGTGCTCATTTAAGAGTTCTATGAACTGTTACTATGGTAACAGGCAGAAAGCCGTTTGGGGGTAGAGTTGAAAGGTACTGGCTGTACAAAAACTGTTATATTAACCCTGGATCCTCTATAAGACCAAAAAGGAAAGCAAAGTAAAACAAAACAATGTGTACCAGATTTACAACCCCCTTGCATCACTTTCGCGTCCAAGGCCCCCCCAACAAAATTAGAAGTGTGAGGGCCTCAAAGACCCCCTCAAGCCCCGGGAACCACCACCCACGGAAATGTTTGTATTGTGAGAGACAGACTGTGTGACCCTATGCCTAGAGCCCTCGAGAGCTCTGGAGACCACAACGCCTGACGGCCGTTTCAAGCAGTGTCCCGGGGTGCCTACCCCCGGGACACTGCTGTTTGCTTTGAGAGGGCGGGAGTCTCACGGCTCCCGCCCTCTCATAGCAAACTTAGTTTGCATTTTGAAAGACAGAGCAGAGAAATCTGTTCTCACTTTCAAAAATAAAAAGCAGATTGCATTTCCACATACAAGTTAGCATCACCCCTTGCAGAAAAGCAATGCTGACTTACGAAGAACGCGGGAAGCCGGCGGGACCTTGGGGGCATTGTAGCCCCCCTCATGGTCCCCATCATTTTTTATAAGACCCGGGGGATAGGGTCCCCGGAGATATTAGAAATTACTGATAGGGGCTATTTTTTAACGGCAAAATTACAAGTCGCGTACCCAGCGTAGTACTCAGTGTGGCCCCCTGGTGTGCACGCGCTGGATGCACGAATCATAATCTGTAGGGTGCGTGACTCCAGCGCCTTTGATGCACAACTTCTATGTATTTGGGACTTCGCATTACTTTTTCACATCACGAGCTACTAACATACAACTCCCCATGTGGGAAAGCAATCTGATTTTGATTTTGAAAGAGACTACAGATTTCCTTGCTATGGGAGGGCGGGATGGGCACCCCAGAACACTGCAGGAACCGGCCCTCCCACAATACATACAGCCCCGGGGAGTGGTGGCCCCCCTCCCTAGCCATACTTTTTTTTAGTAGCCACAGTGGGAAACGGGGCCCTCAAGTGCTCCAGGAGGGGAGCCATGTAGTCCCCTTTCCACAATACATAAACCCCCAAAGGGTGATGATCCCCGCGGCTTTCAGGACCTTTGACCCCTCCCCCCACCATTTTTTTTTCTTTTTAGCCCCGGGCACTGACGATCCCTGAGGCTGGGGGCGCCCCTCTGGGCCCCACATAAAGTTTAATATTTCTGCCCTAGAATTTTACCCCCCGGAGACGAATTATTTAAAAAAAAATCCTTTTTTAAAAATGTATTTTCAGGCACAGTCCACGCACCCCACACACATCCCGGTTTTTTAAAAAAATGTGGGCCCTGGGGGTCCTTCTAGGACCCCCTAAGCAGGTCTAGAGGGTAAAATTATTTCTACCCTGCCCCCATGCTCCGTTTTGAACACATATTCCACTGACTTCCTCAGCCTCGCTTCTACCGAGGCACAAAATGGCTGCCAACAGTTCCTGGTTTTGAATGTTTACAACCGCTTGACAGCCAATAAGCATTGAGCGCATGATCGGGACGGTGCGCTTATGCTACAATGCCAATCCTCGCACAATCCGCAGATCCACCGTGCCCATAGATATATAAATGAATTTAACCGTTATTTTCTCAGGAACTACTAAACAGATTGACACCATATAAGCAGAAAGGCACAAGTCAGAACTGAGGACTACATCTCTGCCAAATTTGGTGTAATTCAGTTCAGCCGTTCTGGCTGTAGCCGTGGCTAAAGGTCCTATGGGAAATTGCATAGGGAAAACACGTTCTGGGACCCCGCTTAACCAATCACCCCCAAACTTTCAGGGAAGGAGCGGAACTGAGCTGGCCAAACATTTGGAAAATTTCAAGAAGATTCATCAATCAACACCAACGTTATTGCCAATAGAATGTTGCAGTTTTCCTATGGATAATAGGTCCCCACTATAACTACCTACTGGCGACCGCCAGTAGGTATTCGATACATATATATATATATATATATATATATATATATATATAGAGAGAGAGAGAGAGAGAGAGAGAGAGAGAGAGAGAGAGAGAGAGAGAGAGAGAGAGAGAGAGAGAGAGAGAGAGAGAGAGAGAAAGGGAGGGAGAGAGAGAGAGAGCTAAATTTATAAATATTCACACAAAAAACAAAGGTTACAGGGACGTTATAGTTAGCAATTAGAATTTAAAAAAACCTTAAAAAGTCACTGAAAAAAATGAAAGGGATGTTATAGTTAGGCAGACATTTCACATGTGCAAAACCAGAGAAATTCAGTAGTTATAGTTCGCTGAGCTAACTATAACTTGCGTCCCACCAATGCACTGCTTATGACCTCACATATTACATCACTCATGACATGGTCAATTACATCACTCATGACATCTCAAAGGAGATCACGGATGACATCACTGATGACATCATCCAGTGACTGTGAGTGTTTTTAAAATGTTTATGAGTGTTAAAAATGTATACCAAGGTGTATTGATGAATCAGTGAGGGCATGAGTGCCTGTATGGATGATTCAGTAGGTGTGTGATGGATTTTCTAAGTGACCGATCAGGTGTTTCAGTGAATGCAAATGTGAGTGACTACGGTGTCTGAATGTCTGCATCACTCGGTCAGTTGGTATCTAAGTTGCTGTATGGGTTGATGATTGGGTATGTGAATGTCTGTATGGGTAATTTATTGGTTATCTGGGTACCTGTATGGGTGTATGAATGTCTATGTGGGTGGGTGGGTGGGGGGTATGTGACTGCCTACATGAGTCAGTCAGTGGGTGAGTCAGTGGCTGTATGGGTTAGTGAGTGCATCTGTGAGGAGCTGTATGTATGAATGAATGAATTAATGAATTGGCATTTATAAAGCACATTGCTACCAGAAGGCCTCCCAGAGCTAGGAACAGAGTCTGTGTATGTCTGTGTTGGTGAGTGAATAGATGTGTCAGAGGTATATGGGTGAGTAACTGCATATGTGAAAGGCAGTATAGGTGAGTGTTGGAGTATACAATATTGCTCCAGGGGCCCCATCCCTCGGGGCATGGCCAGCTTGTTGTGGACCACAGGGGGAGCCTGAAGGCCTGCACAGTCCCTGCAGGAGGCGTCATTGCTTTTGGAAAGAGGGAGCTACAAACATGCAACTCCCTCTGTCAAAAAGCAATTCTGCTCCGCTTCATGGAAGCAAGAGCATTGCTGTAGCCGGCTCTTGGGGGTAGCAGTCCCCTGAGCCATGTAGGGCTCCTGGAGGGGGGCAGTGTGCCCCCCTCCTTTGTTCAGTAAGCCTCAGAGAAGTAGTGGTGTAGTGTAGTTCCTATATTCCCAATAGGCTCTGCGCATTGGAATAATATATCCTATAGATTTGACGTAGGGCTGAGGTCAACTAGGTCTCTATTGAATATACTAAACTTAATTGTGTGTGTGTGCCAGCTAACTCCTTCCGCTCCACCTCAGACAGATAACATCGCTCCCCATCTTCGCAATAAACCTCAAAACCTGGCTCTTCGACAGACCCCTTCCTTGATGGACTGGTACCTGCAACCCCACCACACCCCAGCGCTTTGAGACCCTTACGGGTGAGTAGTCACACATAACAAACATCTAATTGATTGATTGATTGATGATATTCATGAATTTGTGGCAACATTTAAATTAAAAAAACAAGTACCGGCCCCTGCACTTGCTTTAGATTAACATTGGGGTGGACCAAATCCTGGGGGCATGATAAAAATAAAGGAGTGGGGCACACAATGCCCCCCCCTCCTTGGGCTAGTCAAAGCTCTGGGGACTGCCATCTTCACATGGTACTGCTCTATTCAAAAGTCTGGGGGACCTGAATGGGAGGGAACTGAATGAATTTAGACATATATATATATATATATATTACCTACTGGCGGTCGCCAGTAGGTATATATAGTTAGGATTTTTTCTCTATGGGTTTTTTGAAAATTCTATGTCTAATAACTTTGGCGTTTGTGGACGGAATTGGCTGAAATTTTCAGGAAAATGGCACATTTTGTTTCTGAGCAGCCCTTGAAAATTTGGGGGGGGTTCGTCCAGTGGGGGCCGAGAAAAAAGGGGGGTCCCAAAACGTGTTTTTAACATTGAGTTTTCCATAGGGCGGTTGGCCTCACTTTTAGCCCGAACGGCTGAATGGATTTGCACGAAACTTGGCAAAATTGTAGGGACTGGTAGCCCGATGTGCCTTTTGTAGGTCTCAATATATGTGCTCCAGTGGATTTTGAGAAATTAACGTTTAAAAAAAGATATATATCTGTAACAGCGGACCGGGCAGCGCACTGGTTCGCGGACTTTTCGCGCAACGGAGCTTTGTGAAGCGAAGCTGATTGGTTCTCCGGCGTCTGTCAACATTCCAAACAGTCCGTAGCGGCCGCCATCTTGTCTCTCGGTAGGATCGAGAGACAAGAGGAGGTCAAAACAAAGGGGGAAATAACTATAAGGGGGCATAGTAGATCCTCGCTGACCCCCTAGGTTTGATGTGGAGGTTTTAAAAGGGCCCCGCGGGGCAAAAAAAAATAATAATAATAATAATTGAACGGCTGAATGGATTTGCACGAAACTTGGCAAAATATTAGGGACTGGTAGCCCGATGTGCCTTTGCTAGGTCTCAATATATGTGCTCCAGTGGATTTTGAGAAATTAACGTTCAAAAAAAGATATATATCTGTAACAGCGCTCCGCTTCGCGTAACGGAGGTTTGCGAAGCTGATTGGTCATTCTGTCACTGGGCTATAGTTGGGCTACATCTGGCTGATATTTGGGCTACATTTGTTTTTTTGTGTGTCTGGCGGCCATCTTTGGGCTACATTGGGCTACATTGGGCTTCATTGGGCTACATTCGGCTAATTAGCAAATAGCTCATCGCAAACTAGGAATGGTAAAGAATCGCTATTTATTCCTTAAAGTTCGCTATTTAGGAAATGCAAATAACTTTGATGATACATATGGCGGTTCATCTCTAACAAGATAAGAAGCATAGGGATACATTTATGATGACTGGCGCATCACCAGGGATGTGTTAGTCATTTTGTGCCGCTGTTCCGTCACCTATGGTGTGCTGCATTTACAATGCGGCGCATCATGGGGCAAAAACAGCACAGATGCGTGATGTATCTGTGCCGTAAAGGTGGCGCATTGCTGGAGTTGTATCGCAAGTGTGATGAAGCTCCAGCAAGGGTCGGGGGTGCCCCTGTCGCAGGGTTTCTGTTCTCACACAGAACTGTGGACAGAGGATTGGAACCTCGGCGAATGCATTGCTGGAGTTGTATCGCAAGTGTGATGAAGCTCCAGCAAGGGTCGGGGGTGCCCCTGTCGCAGGGTTTCTGTTCTCACACAGAACTGTGGACAGAGGATTGGAACCTCGGCGAATTAGGGTGTCCCAAAACTCACGTTAGTAATCAAAAACTCCTTAGCAAGCTAGGTACAGTGTCACATTGGATATAACAAACTCTCAATGTTTAGACAATCCAGAATATGAACTTATAGTACCTCAGGATACGTGGAACTCATGAACAGTCGGTCGTTATAGATTTCTTAGAAACCAGAACATGGAGTTAAGAAGAACAGATGTGTATTTGAAATGTTTATTTACTAATGCCGTCTTCTCAGGCGTAGTACCTTAGATAATAAAAGTACACATATTATCAGTAGCAAAATTACCAGCATAGTTACTAGTACATAAAAAGTGAATGGTGATAGTATGTTAACATGCTGTAAATGAATAAGAGTTAGCAACACTTATAAGCAGCCGCGGGCCGTGGAGGGAGTTACGGTGAGGCAGGGAGGCGGGGAGGGGGAGAAGCAGGGTGGAGAATACAAGTACACATATTATCAGTAGCAAAATTACCAGCATAGTTACTAGTACATAAAAAGCGAATGGTGACAGTATGTTAACATGCTGTAAATGAATAAGAGTTAGCAACACTTATAAGCAGCCGCGGGCCGTGGAGGGAGTTACGGTGGGGCAGGGAGGCGGGGAGGGGGAGGGGCAAGGTAGAGAGGGCTCCACCCTGCTTCTCCCCCTCCCCGCCTCCCTGCCCCATCGTAACTCCCTCCACGGCCCGCGGCTGCTTATATCTCACCCTCCCTAATACACATATTATATTATTTGCTAAGAAGGTCTCTTTGTGTTGGTTTAGGGCGTGCCTATACTTTAGTGTCTTAGATTTGAAGGAATCACATCAGCATACACCAGCTCTCTCTTCATGTGAACCGCATCAACTGTTGTGTATGTGTGTTCGGCAAAGCAATATAAAACCCGCCTCATGCCCAGAATTGGCAGAAGTTGCACTTATGTTATGAGTATGAAGTCGTGGAGATCAGACCTCATAACAATTCTGTATCGTGTTGTTCTTGAAACTTTAGCACTCGCTGTACAGATATAGTTTAACAAGTAAAGCAGATAGTAGACCAATAACATATTATTCTCATGTAAACCACGATGAACTACTAGGTGGAAAGCTAAAGCAACAACTAAGTGTCGTGTGCAGAAGTTGCAAAAAAGGAAAAATGGCGTTTAAACCGGTAATGAGCCCATGCTAACTTAACACGGTGTAAAGATATCCAGGACCTAGATGACACCTCCTCATGATCCGGAAACGAACTGAATAAGATAATAGAAGTGCCATCTCATGAGAGCAGATTGCAAGTTTATATGTGGACGGTCCGCAAGGTAAAGCATTAAAAACTAGGAAAATTTAATGCTAAAGAAAAATAAAACAGCCAAGTACTTTATCGAGTCTTAAGCCAATAGGCAAGGTAAATAATAAAAACTTGACAAATAAGTCAATGAATTGTCAATGAAATGCTAGTACTCAGCATATCAAACATGAAAAAGGTCTATGACATAACTGTGTATGCAAAATAAGCTGCAACTGTAGTGTAGCTCCTATTTTCCCAATAGGCTCTGCGCATTGGAATAGTACCTACAGCAGTAAAGGCCTAGGCCAGACGTTAACTAGGTCTACTACTGTCGATACTAGACTTAATTTTTGGGTTTGCCAGCTAAGCTCAGAGTTCGCTAGAAACTTTCTCGAATGTTCAAGGAAGGATTAACTCCCCTGATTAGACAAGAAGGGATTTAGTTTCTGACAACCATAGAACATGACAACTTTGCTCTCCCCTAATCAAGAGTCAATCTCGAGAGTCGTGTGAGCACAAGGCAATTATTTTACTCAGTCAGTACGTGCATTCTTAGTCTCATCAGAATGTAGAGAAAAGGAAGAGACGGGCGTGTTCAATAAAAGATGTTATTTATTGATCAGTCTCTTTTCTCGTACAAGAGAAATGGATCGATATTATTGCAATACTTATAGTTAAGTAAAGTGCATACATTAGAAGCAATAGTATAAAATAATACTGTAAAAACATTGATATGGTTTCTGAGCCATATGATGTTTAAAATGATTAAAATATATTTACATACACATATACATTTTGACTAAACGTACTCAACTGGTGTTTCTAAATACGCCTACCCCGTGTACCTGACCTAAGTCTAATGCGTGGGCGGGAATAGAAAGTTACAGTTTAAGTTAAGTTTGTTTTTGCCAAGTGAATAACTAAAGAATTCTCTAGGAGGGGTTATTCAGTTCTGTACCTGGAATTTAGGATGAATGAGGAATGGTATCTCTTTCTCTGCTCTCGATATTCCAGGCTGCCTGCGAGGGCTGCCCAGAAGCGCCGGTGCTGGGTCTCTCGGCTTGAGATAGCAGCGCGTCTCTCAGCGCGTCAGGAAGGCGGGGCTGCTGCCTGCGGGGTCTGCTTCTGCTCTCGGCTTCGGCAAGTATGGCTGCTCCGTCTTGTCACCACGCGTGTGTTTGCATAGGGCAAGGTCGGCAATATTTATACCTTAAAGGTGCCGAGATTGACGTAAGGATGGACATAGGTACGTCAATAAAGATGTCATACGACTTGCTCGTTAGCACATTCTTTACTAAAGTTCTCTGTGAAATCAAAACAATGGCCGCACGGATTATCCAGGTTGTCATAGGTTTGATTTGTTATGAGAACGTCGTATGCCTTATCAGGGGCTGGAGGAATGTCGCTTGTCTAATTAGATCTCAAGCGTTATGACCTAATCAGATAACACGTTCCTGTGCCGTAGTGTGACTGCGTCAGATAACGGTATCTGCATCATGGGGGTTTTCTTGCCTCATGGGCTGACTGTTAGTTAACTAGCTAGTAAGTTTAACCAGAATAGGGTCAGGAATAGGGGGATCGAATCAGAACCTATAGAAATACACGACACCCACTCCACGCTAACTATGGTCATATCTACTAATCTATGCATAGTATAACATAGTACAACATACTATAGAGTATAGTGTATACCTTACCACCCCAAAATACATAAATGCATTTCGAAATTTTCAAATATACTGAAAAATTGCAGTCATATATATTGTATGCACTTAAGCTATGAATTAAATGCAAAAGTAAACACGCATTGTTATGCATTATTGCTTGTTGGTATATGAGAAATACACATGAAATGGCTCTTAATATGGCTATACAGAAAAAAAGTCGAAACCATTTCATCACATAAAATCTATTGCGAACATACCAGCGGGCAGCTAAAGTCTATAAAGTCTATAAAGTATCTAAAATAGAAATCTTAGTTCTCTAGGAATAGTCTCTTACTTTAAGCAGAAAATCAGTGTCCCGGGAAAAAATATATAGAAAAATATTTTAGGGGCTTGCTGAAAAAAGTTGCTGTCCGTGAACTGGATTGTAATTGTTCATGTGACTTTATTTTTAAAGTTGAAGGCCGAATTCAGGGAACGCCGTGTGCGAGTTTACTCAAAAGTCTCTATTTCTGTTCCGGAGAGAACATCATATCATTCAGGCTTTCGAAAAAACTGTCAACAGCTTCATGGGAAAGTTCCTCTAAGTCGGAAATAGGGGTAACCATGCATTCATGCGCATGATTGTCTCCATTGACATTCTGATTTGCATTGCTGACAGAAGGTCGTACCTGTTCGATGCTGCTTTCATCTTGAACTTCACTACTCTTCAATCGCAGTGGTGAAGATTCCAGGAATGCCGTCATCAGAATTGGCAGCCTTTGAGGGCAGCACAGTGCGTGAACCTTGGTAGGAACCAACAGTGTATCTGCATCCACCGGCGCATCCGATTGTAGCGTCAGACAGGTGTCTAACACGCATTCTTCTCCGCATAGCAGACACCTTAGTACAGGTAAAACACACCTTTGCCACATTGGTCGAAATGATAGAAACCAAGTCATGTTTAGGTCTCTAAGCCGGGATAGTCCCAGGATTTTTGATATCCGGTCCCGGTATCCAATGGCTAGGATCGTATCTTCCATTGTCGCGAGAGTTTGATCTGTGACATGGGTTGCCATAACGAAAAATAAGGACTAGGAATAGGATTCCTGCAATTAGTCCCAGGATCAAGGGAAGTCCGCCAAAAATTGAATGGACGAAATCTGGAAAAATACCCAGTATGGCTTTGAATGGTGTTAATGCCATCGAAAATACTGTCTTAAATACCTTTGAGACCCCAGTGGTATCAGAAATATTTAAGATTTCGCTCAGGATTTCCGCGAAATGTACGGGGGAATTAGTTGATAATAATGTATGTATCTCTGCAGTCGTCCTTGCGACTTGTAGATCATACGTTTCTTTAGATGACGTGAGCCTTGTAGGCGTCTGAAGAAGCACTGTTTTCATTCTGCTTAAAGTGTCTATTCGAATAGAAGTAATTTTCAAACCGGGCCATGCCCTTGCCTCCCTGTCTGGAAAGGAGCTGGGAAACAAAGAACGTCCACAGCACTTGACCTTCGCCGTCGTAGTGACGAGATAAGGAGTCCCGGGCATAAGACTACAGCATCTGCGGTCTACAATAAGAATGTAACTCCCATTATAGAGTCTTTGAAAGAATGGTTCTATTTCAGTTGCAGGTGCGCCTTGCTGGTGACATGAAAGGTTGTATGAATTCCCTTCACAGGCTCCGTGCAAACTAATACCGTTACACAGAAGCGTGCCGCTTAGTGACATAGCACAATTGTTGCCACTAAGAAACACTTTCTGTCCTTTGTTACTGACACATGCATGTGAATAGGGCAGGTTCCATGTTGTTTTAAGGTACCCCTTTCCCAATTTCTCGTACATGCCAGCCTGTATATATTTTTGGCAGTATTGAAACCTGAAGGTTGAGATTGGAATATTTATGATTCCGTGGATTATCCATTCACTGACAGGTCGTTCTGACATTGTCAACGGTAATCTTTCTAGTTTTTCAATGCTCAAGATTGTATAATCAGCACCCTTCTGCGCCATACCGATTTGTCTATCAGTAAGGTTAAAGATTTGGAATAGTGACGTTGTGTTGATTAAACGCCAAGGCACATAGCCTGAACGTAGATTTTGTAACGTCCAGCCAAGCTGTACAATAGAACGCAATTGTGACTGACCATGTTGTAATAACAGTAAGTCTTGCGATAATATATCGATTGCTGAAGACACAATGCTGTCCAATGAAAAAATTCTGGAGGACAGAGTCATTAACCCATTGTCCACTACAGAAAGTGATTTTTCCAAATTAATACGGTCAATTTCCCGTATTCTCTCTGCTGTCTCAATTTGAGTAACCTTCCAGGCCTCATTGTATGCTGCATATACAGAGGCTGCTATGAAACGCTTTTGACGCTGTTTGCGTGGTCCCATTATGAAATCACGCAAGTCAGCACCATCAGTAAGTAAAGTTAGGTGTTGCTTAATTTCAGGCAGTGTGGAAGTTTGTAGCCATTGAAGGCATAATTTGCCCACACTGTAGGTTGTTATTATCCCTGGGTGATGTCTTTGAGGATATCTAGGGTCTGGCCTGGTCATTTTGAAACCCTGTGTTTTATTCAGGAATCTATCTTGACAGTTATTTGTATCTGTGGGCCAGATCAACCATTGTTTCCAATCAGGATGTGTTCTGTTTTGGTTAAGTATATGGTTTATGTCTATTTCTTCATCTGTTTCAGAGTTATTGCTAAACATTATTGGCTTTGGAATAGACAGGTTATTTAAATCTTTGATTTTGGCTAAGCCAAGACAGGTGGTTTGTTGAACGGTGTTATTTAAAAATATCATTTGTTCTGGGATCATGCAGGCTCTAAACAAAGCTTCTATACCCTGTACTTGCCATTCTTTTGTACCCCAAACACTTTTCAAATCAACATGTTTGTCCCAATAATCAAATCCAAAAGTATTCATTTTTTCAAAGAAAGAATCTGAATATATCAATTTTGTGTTGGTTATCATGGTTTTCATCCCTGTCTTGTTTGACAATTTGTAATAAAATGTTTCAGCATTAGTTATGTTAAAACCTGAAAAATATGAATATTTGCCATACACGGTTCTAGAGCTCCCTTTTGGAGGTGTAGCACAATGTTCCCATTGATTAAAATTTAAAACATTTCTAGGTTGTGCAGATTTATGCAAGAAATGGTTACCATAATGGTTATAGCAGTACATGCTGTCATAATTTGTAGAACCCTGCAAATAATCATGTTTTGTAAATTTAGCAGACATTACTAAGTCAGACATCATATTGTTTATACTTTCAAAGTCCCAATCATCAGCAAATGAGTTTGGTTTTGCAAAGTCACTCAAGGAGATCTTGATTTGGTGTGGATATTTCAGGATCTCGACCGGACCATACATTTCATAGTCAGTGTTGTCCCAGGCTACCCCACCAGATATTGGAATTGCTGTGAAGTTGGCTGAAGAAAGTTCTGAAGAAAGTTCTCTTTTCTCGACGTGTGAAGATGTGTGTGGTTTGAGGACCAAGTTGATGTTCTGACTTGCTGTGTCCATTTTAGCATATTTTCCCTCAATGAAGCGTCCCAAGGTAAATACCATGATGAGCCAAAGTATGAGGATAAATGCACCAAAACCCACCCAAAATTCAATCCATGGAGAAACTAGATATGTTTCTTTCAGTTGTTTCAAAAGTTCCTTAGCTTTGTCTTTAAAGGATTTTGATGATGGCTGTGTCTTTTGTTCGCTGAAGCCTTCAGAGGAATCATCGAAGTTGATGAAGTAACCGGATGCAGTTCTGTCAATTGTTCCAATTGGTTCAGGATTTTTGTTTCTCGCATTTTCACTTGGTACTTCTGTATAGATTGGTGTGTCTCTGCTAAATGTCTTTATTTGGGTTTTCAGAGGTCTAAGTTCTATTGCATTGTTGCATAGTCCTTGTTGTTCTTCTGTAGGCGTTTCGAATGTGATGAGCCTCTTTGATAGGACCTCTGTACTGGTAGCAAACCTTGGTGTTCTGCTACTTATTGGGAGTCCACTTGGCCTACTGTTGGTTATCGGCCACATGTTGTGGTTTTACCAGGTCGATGGATACAACTCGGTTCTCCTTTTTTCCAGCAAGTGGCGGTAGTACAACTGATCTTGTCCCGTTGACAGACAATACAGGAACTGCTTTTCTGTAAGAAGGCCCAAATTCCTTCTTTACCGCGATCTTCTCCCTGACTAGATCCCCGACTTTTGGAATCCAGACAGGTCTTGCTGGGACAGGTGGTGATTCTTCAGTGGTCGTTGGCTGTTCTTTCAACTGTATGTTGCTCAGGTCTTTTCTTGTTTTGTTTAAGTCCTGCAAAATAGCCAAACGGTCTTTGACATCCAAGCTTTTTTCTGTTACCACTGAAGTCTGACTATCAAGGTCAGAGATCAACATCCTAGTTCCGAATAATAATTCGTACGGACTGAATCCCTTCAGAGAATTTCTTGGCAAGTTATTTAGACTACGTTGGACACTTATTAGATGTTTGACCCACCCAGCTCCCGAACCTAATACCTTTGCCGTTATAGATTGCTTTATGTCACGGTTTTTTCTTTCAACAATTCCGTTCCCCTCAGGGTGAAATGGACAAGAGTACCGCAATTGCACGCCCATGCTGACCATGGCCTCCTTATAAGCCCGAGAGCTAAAAGCAGGACCATTGTCCGAATGCAGAATGCCAATTGCGTATGTGCCGATAAAGACTCGCAAATCTTTTATAACAGTTCTGGCGTCAGCCGTTCGCTGGGGCCACATCCATATGAATCTCGTGCATGAATCCACTGCGACCAAGATATATTTATAGTTACCATCCCTTTGTAAGGGACCGCAGTGGTCTAGATAAACACAGGCTAATGGTTTATCCGAGATTAGAAGGGGCGTCTGTGCTGGACGTCTCACAGTTGATACTTTCATTTTTTGACATATTTCACATGCTAGAACATAGTTCCTTGTTTGTCTTCTCATTTGTGGCCACCAGTATCTCTGTTTTAATAATGATACAGTGGCTGAGACGCCAGCATGGGTAGAAGCAAGCCCTTCGTGTGCCGCTATTATCAGTCCTAACCTATGTTCCATGTTTGGAATTGCCCTATCCCCCACTCCAGGGATTCGAGCAAAAGGAACATTGTTTGTATCAGTTATGTATGAGTATTTTACTGGAAAGCCTTTAGGGAGTGGTTCTATCGAATTCTTTTCTGAAGCGCTGACAGCTTGTAATATTTCGCTGTCTATTTTTGTTTTTGACCGGGTGACGGCAGCTACGGAAGCCGTTTGCACAGCTGCCTTCGCGGCCTCATCAGCCAATGAATTCCCTGCAACGTGAACGCCATCACGTTGATGACTCAGTGTATGTATTACGTGAGTCTTTGGTAGTTCTTTTTGTAAAAGAGCTACTTGTTCCCAGAGCATTTTATGCTTGATTGTGCCACCTTTCGCATCCTTGAAACCATTCTGAAGCCAGATCTGCAAGTATTCATTATAAGATTGAACGCAATAATACGAATCGCACACTATGAGCGTGGGGAATTCTCGATCGGTATTTTCAAGCGCCATCTTGAATGCTAGTAATTCAGCTCGCTGAGCTGTACAATCTCCTAGGGATTGTGTTTTAGTGAGGGTTGGTTTAAATTTCCCTTCGTGCCAACGACCTTTAACAATCGCGCACGCAGCACTGTAAGCTTGTTTACCCCCTACTGCGGGTTGTGCTGATCCGTCTGTATATATTATACAGCCGTAGTCATCTAGAGGCAGAATTTCGGTTGGCGGAGGACATTCAAATTCATATTGGAGAAATTCTTGTGTTTTTAAATAAGGATCAAATTCGTACATCACGTCTGTTGCAGCAAGAGAGTTAGCCCATTGTATCCATCTTGGATGGAGTGCTTTAGCATTTGGAATGCTTGCCTTTGTTACCGCCTCTAAGGCTGGTATTGGTGTCACGATTATTATTCGTTTACCTTGTGCCAGGGCTCGTTCTTTTGCTATAGCTGTCTGTGTTGCTGTAAGAATTTTTTCCGTTGGGCTAAATTTCATTTCAGCCTTAGTGTACAAGTGTGATTTGAATGCAATTGGTACCTTTTCTCCCTCATTAGAGGTCAGGTATGTGAATCCGCATCTCCCTGGGATGACTCGGATCACAAGGTTGCGTGTATTATCACGGGTTTCTAATTTTGTTTTAATTAGCATGTCTGTTTGTAAGGATCTCAAAATTTCTGTGTGTGCTTGAGTCCAACTGGATCTTTTAAAGTCTGGTTTAATTAGATCGTAAAGGGGTTTGACCCTTTCTGCGTAATTTGCAATATATGTTCTTCCGAAATTTAGGAAGCCTAGAATTGACTGTAGGTTTTTTAGTGTTTTAGGAGCTTGGATTACGGCACATTTCTCTAGGAAATTGTCTGCCAGGCTTTTGCCTTCACTTGATAACTCATATCCTAAGAATAGGACCGTCAGATGGGCAATTCTGGACTTTTTGAAGTTGAATTTGTAACCCTCTGCAGCGAAACCAAGTATTATGGTGTTCACTCTTTTCAAGTGAGTCTCCAAGTCATCATCTGTTAAGTAAATGTCATCGACATAAGATAATGCTTCATCATCATATTGTTGTAGTAATTCTGTTACTCTCGCTGAGAATACCCCCGGGCTATTCTTGTACCCCTGGGCTAACCGACAGAATTGTTTTTGAGTGCCATTTACTGAAAATGCAGTTAAATATCTGCTCTCTGGTGCTATGTTTTGACAAAAGAATCCGTTGGAGATGTCCAAGGTTGTTTTGTATTTTTTGCGCACTATGTTATTCATTAGTGCAGCACTGTGTGAGTTTTGCACTGCAAAAGTTTTGCAACATGTGTTAAGGTGTCGGTAATCCAAAACTAGACGATATGAATTGTCTGGTTTGGAGACCGGAAACAAAGGATTGTTCATTTGTGAGGTGCAAGTTTCAATCACCCCTTGGTATTCTAGCTGATCTAGTATTTCATTTACTTGTTTTTTAGCTTCTTGCTTAATTGGGTACTGCCTTTGTGCAGTAGGTTGTGATTTTAACTGGACTTTGTGAGGAGGAGAATCCTCATCCCATCCTACATGATTTTTATATAAAGCAGGTGCTAAGGCCACTGCCCACTTTCTAGCAAGTGTATATTTTTTATGAATCGGTATTTGATTCGAGAAGGCAGGCATAATTACTTCTTCGCCATGAGGGCACTCCCTGACAAACTCTGGTGGCCAGTCTTTTTCAGCTAGAAGGATGTCATAGCCCTTGGATAGGTTATCCCAAAATAGTCCCCTTATTTTCCTAGTCTTATCTCCCTCTATACGTAATGTTATCTCGTATATTTTGTGGGGCTTGCTAACTCTGGTATCTGCAGTTTCCACTTGAAGGTATTCATTCGTGTCCACTGTCTCCAGATGATTCATAAGGACTTTGCGAGCTATGCTCACCTCTGCTGCGCTGTCTAGCATTGTCTGAGCCCATTCTCCGTTTTTCAGTTGTGTCCTCAGTATTCTCGGCATTGTTAACTACCTTGATACTGGCTACCTTCTTTTTTGGAAATTGTGATTTCTTTTTCAGTTGAGCAGGTTCCTTGTCTTTGGACTTGGCGTGCTCTTCTGATCGTCCTCTTCTTTCCGATTTCTGCGAGGAATTCTGAAAAGATTGAGAGGGACGTGTATCAATGTCTTGATATCTATCAGGTTTTTTAATATTATCCCTATTTCTAAGGTTATATCTATTCCCAGAGGGTTCACTCTGAGGTGACCTTTGTCTCGGGTTTGGAGATTTCTCTCTTCGCCTAGGAGACCTTCCTCTGGACTGGAATTTCTTTTCTTTAGGATTGGATTGTTTATTTCCATCCCAGTTCTTTTTTGGTGAATTATTATTAAAAAATATTTTTTCTGGACTTGTAGTCAGTTGCGGTTTTACTGGTATTCCACCTAGACTATCTCTGCCTAGTTCTTCATAGGATTTTTCTATGATTCTGGCAATTTCAGCTGGTTGGTCTGCTATATCTGTCTCTTTTAACCTCTGGCGGATCGCCACGTTTGCTGCTTCACCTTTTATGTTGGCTAGTAATATAGCCGAGACTTGCTTGAAGTCTTTCAGTAATTTCATACCAAGAGTTAAAGCAGGTTCTGGACCGTATTCATCTTGAATTTGTTTTAGCACATCTGGTATTACCGAAATGGATGGAACACCGTGCGTTTTTGTATAGATGGAAGCAAAGACTGTACCCCAAGTGTCACAGTCCTCAATGTGTGGTGCGATTCCCATTGGGAGACATATAGTCAGAATCCTGTGTTTTTCCAGCGGGGTGGTGTCAGGAAACACCGCCTCTATTTGGGTAATTTTCTGTGCCAACCAGAATGGTATTTGTTCCCGTTTAGCTGGAACTTTACCTAGGCAGGATTGGATGTTCTGTGGTGTAATTTTATTTGTGTTCCCCTGGTGAGGGGTCAGCTGTGGAAGTTTAATCGCTGGCTGAATTGTTGAAGTCCGCATTACATACTGAACTAATTGTCTGTGAATTTTTAGTAGTTGTTTTAGCTGTATTAACAGCTCTGCTGCAGGCATTCTTTCGATGTCTGGATGTGGTGTGTATCCGGCTAGGACCGGCCACGTTGCTCCTGGTCTTCCTAAAGGACCGAGCCTTGTAATGTGATTGTTATGTATTAGGGCGCCATCAAATAAGAGCAAATGCTCTTGGAATTTGAGTGGTACTTCCACCTCCTCGAAAGGAGTGTACGTTTCAGGAGGTTCCTCTACTTTGTAATAGTGGAAGTACTTTGTTACAGCATTTGCTGCTGGAAAATGTATCCATGTATAGTATACCTCTGTCTGCCGATATTCGTGTGCCTCAATTACGAATATGACTGTGCCACCTCTAGGTGTCAGTCCATTTTCTATAAGTTTTAAGGTTATAGATCTCCTTTTAATGACCGGAATAAGTATTATATCCGCGTCTGCTGCTTGCATGGTAGCATCAGCATCTGCTATTTCAGTAGCTAATCTAATTGCCTCTCTTTCTCCATCGCTGTCTCCCATTTTACTGACAGGATGGTATTATTTTTGTTTGCAGATCAGGTTTCTTTATGGAAACAGAGATTAGGTGCACAATATTCTGGAACTGTTTTATCCTTCAACGTTGACTAGACCAAGAACCATACATAGGAGTTCCCTCCTGCGAGGTTTTGGAGGATATTATAACCTTTCACCCACTCCAGACGTCTTTGGAGTATTTGGGAAAAGGGGTCTGAGTGAGAAAGCACGACTGAGTTACTCTAAATGTCTTACGTTAGTTTTATCGCCCTTTCCAAACACGTTGGGCGCCATGTAGTGTAGCTCCTATTTTCCCAATAGGCTCTGCGCATTGGAATAGTACCTACAGCAGTAAAGGCCTAGGCCAGACGTTAACTAGGTCTACTACTGTCGATACTAGACTTAATTTTTGGGTTTGCCAGCTAAGCTCAGAGTTCGCTAGAAACTTTCTCGAATGTTCAAGGAAGGATTAACTCCCCTGATTAGACAAGAAGGGATTTAGTTTCTGACAACCATAGAACATGACAACTTTGCTCTCCCCTAATCAAGAGTCAATCTCGAGAGTCGTGTGAGCACAAGGCAATTATTTTACTCAGTCAGTACGTGCATTCTTAGTCTCATCAGAATGTAGAGAAAAGGAAGAGACGGGCGTGTTCAATAAAAGATGTTATTTATTGATCAGTCTCTTTTCTCGTACAAGAGAAATGGATCGATATTATTGCAATACTTATAGTTAAGTAAAGTGCATACATTAGAAGCAATAGTATAAAATAATACTGTAAAAACATTGATATGGTTTCTGAGCCATATGATGTTTAAAATGATTAAAATATATTTACATACACATATACATTTTGACTAAACGTACTCAACTGGTGTTTCTAAATACGCCTACCCCGTGTACCTGACCTAAGTCTAATGCGTGGGCGGGAATAGAAAGTTACAGTTTAAGTTAAGTTTGTTTTTGCCAAGTGAATAACTAAAGAATTCTCTAGGAGGGGTTATTCAGTTCTGTACCTGGAATTTAGGATGAATGAGGAATGGTATCTCTTTCTCTGCTCTCGATATTCCAGGCTGCCTGCGAGGGCTGCCCAGAAGCGCCGGTGCTGGGTCTCTCGGCTTGAGATAGCAGCGCGTCTCTCAGCGCGTCAGGAAGGCGGGGCTGCTGCCTGCGGGGTCTGCTTCTGCTCTCGGCTTCGGCAAGTATGGCTGCTCCGTCTTGTCACCACGCGTGTGTTTGCATAGGGCAAGGTCGGCAATATTTATACCTTAAAGGTGCCGAGATTGACGTAAGGATGGACATAGGTACGTCAATAAAGATGTCATACGACTTGCTCGTTAGCACATTCTTTACTAAAGTTCTCTGTGAAATCAAAACAATGGCCGCACGGATTATCCAGGTTGTCATAGGTTTGATTTGTTATGAGAACGTCGTATGCCTTATCAGGGGCTGGAGGAATGTCGCTTGTCTAATTAGATCTCAAGCGTTATGACCTAATCAGATAACACGTTCCTGTGCCGTAGTGTGACTGCGTCAGATAACGGTATCTGCATCATGGGGGTTTTCTTGCCTCATGGGCTGACTGTTAGTTAACTAGCTAGTAAGTTTAACCAGAATAGGGTCAGGAATAGGGGGATCGAATCAGAACCTATAGAAATACACGACACAACAGCCTCCAATAGGAAGTCACCGTCTTCATCCGAAAACAGTTCAGCCATCCAATTTAAAAGCGGAAAAGAACATACGTGCTCTCCCAGCACCGGATCCTCTATCACCATCAGAGGACAGCTCGGTGGGTTTTCAAGAAAGCTCTGTTCCAAGAAAGACTGTGCTGCCGCCAGTAAATTCCAGGGACCAAGTAGTCCATGCATCAATGCCACAGCCATAATCCTTTCGCCAGGACAAACCAACTCGTGAGTAATGATAGGAGTCATCAGCTGATTAAAGTCGACGTCAGGAGAAACCGGTCCGCAGAGACACAAATCAATGGCCCAATCGAAATCACAGGTCAGGCAGTGAAATACAGGCTGGACACAGGTGAAGTAGGAGAACCGAAAAGATAATCCATATGCCGTGCTTAATATCGCCAACGGCATTGTGCCATAATATTCTAGCATGCGATTGCGGAACAGTGTCAGCAGCTGCAGGGTCGGAGGTTGCATAGGAGGGACATCCATATTTAAAAATGTAAAAAAGCACAAGAGCGTCCGCTGGTAATGCAAGTAAAAATGCCAATCTACGAACCAGAGTGCAGAAAATACAATGAAAGGAAGCAGGGATGACTCCAAAGATTTTCTCAAATGAAGTCACGAGACCACTGGTAACAACTTTAAAAAAGTGTGCCAGGGACTTTGTGGAGGATGCGTTAAAGATAGTCGGAAACATGTTGCTGAAATTGAAAGGCAAATCTTAATTGAAAAGGGTGTGCACCTCTGTATGGGTGTTCGCTATGTGAAGTACGAAAGTTTCACGGGCCGAACTCAAGGCCACCTCTCTCTGAGACAAAAGAGCTCTTATTCTTGCCATGCCGTTGAAACGTGCCCCAAGGTTGGTATTTGTGGCCAGATTGAAAACTCCCTATGTTCATGTGTGGGAGGAAATAGAACATTTCTGCAGCAAATAACCCGTTCACTTACTGTTACGATAAAAGGAATACTTTTAATTAACTCAGAACAATCTTCATTATTGAGCATCAAATAACTACCATTTTCCAACAACTTGAACGTGGGGATGATAGCAGGAACTGGCGTGCCTTGCAACACGCAAGCCATATTTGGTCGGTGTTTGTTGCATGAACCGTGTAACTGTATGTGCCTACACATTAGTGAATGATCTGGCGTCTCAGTGCATTCCTCTCCATTCAGATAAACTTCTTGATCATCTTTGAAACATCTGTATGTGTATGGAAGCGACCAGACCTCATGAAGAAAAGCACTACCTAAAGGTTCATAACGACCTATTGGTATATATTTCATACAATTTGAAAACTTATATAAAGCAAAAGGCAGCGTTATTAAACCGTGGATAAGGCATGTTGCCAAAAAACCCGCAATCCTCTGCTGATGATGTCACTGAGCATGTCATGAATGATGTAATATGTGACATCATCAGCAGTGGATTACGGGTAATGGTATCTCTAGTTTACTCCCTTATAGCTGTGTTTCTTTTAACATAAGTGTCTGTTTCCTTCCCTTATACTTACTGTTTTTGGTTCGCTTCCGGTTCGCGTACCAGCGAGCGAACTAGGAAGCGAACTAAGAGAAATAGAGGTTGGCACAATTCCAAATATTGTACCAATTTTTTAATAACGGGGAGGTAGTTCTGAAAAGAACTTTTTTTTTTATTTTTCTGAACATTTTTTTACTGTTTTTGAATTTTTCGGAACAGTTTTATATTTTTTTGGGTTTTTCTTGGAGGGGGCAATGAAAACGATTCATTGTAAAGGGCTCAACAGGAGCAACAAAACAAAAAAAAGAAGTATTTATTATTTTGGGCGTTTCGGACAAACTTGCATATGATAGTCAATAGCTCTGTTGATCAGAGTGATGCTTTTTTCTCCGTAGGAAATGAATCCATCGCAAAATGCGCAGATGTGTTTTACATCACCAAATCTCATTTGTATATTTGGCACCATCTCCCTGCCCTCTGGTCCCGTTACTTCCGGTACAACAGATCTTCTGGCCATAATAGGGAGATTATCTAGGTCGTTCCGAAACTGTGCAGCACTGTAGTTGTTAGGATGCCACCTAGTCATATGGCGATGCATTGTGTAGTTTCCGAAACTGTATTTTTTGTCGGTCCCTCTGGACAGTCTATCTTGACATATAAGGCAAGTTACGTATCTTGCATTTACTTTTTTCTGACCTTTGGGAATTTTAAAAAATTGCCAAATGAAGTTTTCTTTCCGGTGAGACGTCCTGGGCTGCTCAGACAAAAACTGCCTCTCTTCGTGCTCGTCCTCCTGTTCCTCTTCTTCTTCTTCTTGTTGAATTAGAACTTGAGCAGGTGGTCCACTCTTCCTTGGATGTGGTGGAGGTGGTGGGGAAGCACCAGCTGAAGCTACTAAAGAAGCCATTGCTCAGTGATCACAAAGGGTCTTTCTCTCACAATGATGAAAGTCAGAGTGAGGAAAGAAGGAGGGATTTTCATCATTTGGGAAAAACAAGAGTTCTCAACCAATCAAAAGTGTTCATTTTAGATTATATGACCTAGTCTTACATCATTAGGAAACCAAAAGTGAAATGAACCAATGAAAAGTGTTATTACCAAGTCACATGACTTGCTGTGTTTACGTTAAGCGCTTTGCAGGGCCTCCCGGTTTGCTTCCAGAAACCTGCGCTTTGCGACTCGCTTCGCGTACCAGTTCGCTAACGTAGCACGTCATATGACGTATCACGCGACAACGTGAAACGTCATGCGGACGGGAGGCGTCACGATGTTGTTTTCTAACGCGGCACTTGCGGTAAAGAAACGTTTACCGGCTCGCGGTCTATTTCGCGGCATCAAGGTCAGCTAACGGGAAGCTTCCCGATTCGCGAAGCGGGAACGAAGAAAAAAAAATATTTTAAAAAAAAATTATTCATAAACATATAAAATATATTTTGGGATTTAAAGAAGAATACATTTTACAGCTACAGATATTAGCTGTTAAAAAACCAATGAAATTCACAGAAAAAACCATAGGTTATAGACCATATATAGTTAGGAATTAGCATTTACAAAACCTTGAAAATTCACTGAAAAAACCATAGGTTATAGACCATATATAGTTAGGAATTAGCATTTAGAAAACCTTATTTTACTCACACAAAACCATTGAAATTCCATATATAGTTAGTTGCACTAACTATATATCGCGCACCCGCAATCCACTGCTGATGATGTCACATATTACATCATTCATGACATGGTCAGTGACATCACTGATGACATCACTGATGACATCTCAAATGACATCACTGATGACATCACTGATGACGTCTCATTTGGCATCATTCTTGTGCTAATACGATAAACTTCTTCAGACTCTAATATAACCTTAGATACACTCAGTGTATACAGACACTCACACACTGCCACTCATCCATGGAGTTACTCACACACCCAGTCAGTCATGCAAAGAAACAATCTCACCTCCATTTCTTCAACTATACAGTTATACACACCTTACTTATTGAAACATATACTAACACATATTTACTCTCTTATACAATCCCTGATACAAGTTCACAATGATCGATACAACCACTCACTCAGTGGCTCTCATGCACAGTTATTTATATATGCCAACTCTCACATGTACTGTGTTTTACATATGTACTTACTATGACATGTAGCATTGAGATATCCATTCACTCATCAATACACTCATGCACACAGTCAACTGCCCATGTAGCTGTTTCCACATGCACTCTTGAACTCATACACCTAGTGAATAAACTGCTCACACATCTATGCACAGAGTCACACACCTTCCAGCCACCCCCACACAAACTCAATCTCCCATAGAAATACTTGGGCAACCAATTAATAACACATATAGCCTCTCGTATAGCTAATGATCAACACATGCAGCAGTTTACATCACAACAGACATAATGATGCACAAATTAAGACAGTTTAGTCACTAACCCGTGCATTCAGTAAGACGCATTTAATCACTCACTCATACAGTCAATCACGCACCTACTAAAACCTTCATTCAGACACTTATACATCCACTCATTCTTCAATATGTAAAACATATTTAAACTTTACAGAAACACATAATCACTGGATGTTGTCATCAGTGATGTCATCAGTGATGTCACTGACCATGTCATGAATGATGTAATATGTGACATCATCAGCAGTGGATTGCGGGTGCGCGATATATAGTTAGTGCAACTAACTATATATGGAATTTCAATGGTTTTGTGTGAGTAAAATAAGGTTTTCTAAATGCTAATTCCTAACTATATATGGTCTATAACCTATGGTTTTTTCAGTGAATATATATATATATATATATATATATATATATATATATATATATATATATATATATATATATATATATATATATATATATATATATATATATATATATATATATATTTACTTGTTAAGCGCGGCTGCCACCCCAAGGGTATCCTGGCGCTATATATATTCACTGAAAAAGCCATAGGTTTCAGGCCTTATATAGTTAGGAATTAGCATTTAAAAAACCTTTGAAATTCACTGAAAAAAACATAGGTTTCAGGCCTTATATAGTTAGGAATTAGCTTTAAAAAAACCTTTGAAATTCACTCAAAAACTATAAGTTTTAGGGGTGTTATAGTTAGCTGGACATTCTACTCATACAAAACCATTGAAATTGCTCCTATATAGTTAGTTGTACTAACTATATTTCGCGCACCCGCAATCCACTGCTGATGATGTCACATATTAGATCATTCATGACATGGTCAGTGACATCACTGGTGACATCTCATTTTTAAATGCTAATTCCTAACTATATAAGGCCTGAAACCTATGTTTTTTTCAGTGAATTTGCAAGGTTTTTTAAATGTTAATTCCTAACTATATGAGGCCTGAAACCTATGGTTTTTTCAGTGAATTTGCAAGGTTTTTTAAATGCTAATTCCTAACTATATAAGGCCTGTAACCTATGGTTTTTTCAGTGAATTTGCAAGGTTTTTTAAATGCTAATTCCTAACTATAGGAGGCCTGAAACCTATGTTTTTTTCATTAAATTTCGAAGGTTTTTTGAATGACAATTTTTAAATGTATTAATTGTAAATTTTTTATACTGATTTACTAAATTTTTGCAGGCAGGTGTTCAGAGGGCACGCCCCCTTTTTACAACGTTCTGCAGCGCAACCCCTGGCGCGTTTGCAGAGGAGGAACTAATTCCCCTTGCATACTGTGGGTCCCTGGGGGGCAACTAGCCCACCAGGAGCCTCCAGTATAAGCCAGGGAGCTGCATTACAGAGAGGTGTAATGAGGCCACATCCTTTTTTACACCTCTCTGCAACGCAGCCCCCGGGCATGTTTGCAGAGGGGGAACTAATTCCCCTTGCATACTGCGGGTCCCTGGAGGCCAACTAGCCCACATGGAACCTGCAGTATGAGCCAGGGGGCTGCATTGCAGAGAGGTGTAATGAGGCCACACCCTTTTTACAACTCTCTGCAGCGCAACCCCTGGCGTGTTTGCAGAATAGGAACTAATTCCCCTTGCATACTGGGGGTCCCTGGGGGCCAAGTAGCACACCAGGAGCCTGCAGTATGCGCCAAGGGGCTGCGTTGCTTTGCCCCGGGGGTGGCGGTCCCCGGGGGCAGTGTGGGGGGATTGTGGACCCCCCACACTTCTTTATCACTATGCCACCGCGCTTTGGTCCCCCCGGCGGGTAATTAAAAAAAAAAAAGGCCAGGTTTTTTTTTTTTTAAAGTGGGCCTTTTTTGTCCTTGTGGGACCACCTGGGCAGGCCTAGGGGGTCAGGGCGTATCTACCCTGCCCCCTTTTTGTGTTCTTCACGTTTGTTTTTCTGCTTTCTTGTGCCTCGGTCTATCTACACGCTACGCCTTGTCTCCCCCATTTTACATGCTACGCCTTGTCTCCCCCATTTTAGATGTAACAACTGCTCCTTTTTCTTACCCGTCAATAACAAACGCCCTCGCTCCCCAGTAAAAACCCCTTCCACTCTTATTCCAATAAGAACCTACACGGCAGGCTTATTGAACTGTCGCTCCTTGCCGTGTCACTCAAGTGACATATAGCTGCTGCTCTCATCTATGGCCTGGGATTTACTGGACTCCTTTAATCCAGACATCACCCTTGCCATTCCCCCGGGCTATCGAATAATAGGTATAAACCGTGAAGGCCCGAAGCCTGGCGGTGGAATTGCTGTCATTTTACAAACTCATTTAACGATCACGACCAGGAAAATTCCCAATGTAGGGCCCATAGAGGCATATTACTTTTCCATCTAAGATGCCTCCTCCGCCATATTTTCGGGTGTCCTGGTATATAACCCTCCTGGTACCCCCCATCCGCCGTGGCCTCTCTGTTGGCGGCAATTGCAGATTTGTCTCTTAAACACCCCCATTTTACTGTATTAGGGTATTTTAATCATCATGTCGATGTAAGCAGCTGCTCACGCGCCAACAATCTTTTAAATTCTATGCAAGTTTTGAATCTGACCCAATGGGTCAGAGGTCCTACATATTCTGCGGGACACACCCTTGATTTGATCTTTTCCAATTTGGCTGACCTTAAGGTTCTCCCCTCCCTGCCTCTCACGTGGTCTGACCACTACTTGATTCCGTTCGTTGTGACTTTACCCCGGCCACCCAATTTGGTATCCATCATTAGAGAACAGGGCAGAAAATGGCATAAGGTCACATGCAAGGCCTTGGAGCAAACATATAGGAGTAGATTAGACCCATTGTCTGTTGACCTTAATGTAGATATATCCACATTTAACAAAGATCTTTCTGCCGCCATTGACCAAATTGCGCCAATGCAGAACCTCACCTCCCTAAGATCTAAACCTTCGGCTCCCTGGTTCAAGGTGGAACTACGGGAGAACAGAAGTAGACGCAAAAAATTGGAGCGTTCATGGACATACGACCCGGCGGCCAAAACCCTTTACAGATCGGCTCTCAAAGAGTTTCATAAACTCAAACGTAGCACTATGAAAGATCACTTTGCAGAAAAAATTAAAAGAGCGAAAAATTCCACCAAGACTCTCTTTAACATTGTTAAAGAGTTTGCTAATCCCCATGCCTTGGCCTGCCCCGTCGCTCCTAGTCAATTGCTTAGTGATGGTTTGTCAGATTTCTTCTATGAGAAAATTGCTAACATCACGGCAACAATCCATCAGAACCCTATTGCAGTAACTGCAGACTATGGTACTACTTATGATGAAGTGTTTACTACATGCTTTGTCTCTGCTCCTAAAATGTAAATCAGGATCCCCGTTCGACCCAGCCCCGGCTCAGATTCTGAGTGATTTAGCCCCGCTATTGATTAATCCTTTGTTAGAAATATGGAATACCTCCCTGCAATCTGGCCTTTTCCCCTCTTTGTGGAAACATGCGATGTTGCTACCAATTCTAAAAAAAACTGATGCTGATCCACTATGTTTCTGTAACTACCGTCCCATCTCACTCCTCCCCAAGCCAGCAAACGTTTTGGAGAAGGCGGTACAGGAGCAACTGTCCGAATACTTAGAATCTAACCAGTTGCTACATGATACCCAGTCAGGATTCAGGCCAGACTTCAGTACTGAGTCAGCCTTACTAGAAGTGTCTGAGTCAGTTCGCGAGTGTGTGGATAGGGGAGAGGAGGCCATGTTGGTCCTCCTCACCCTATCTGCAGCATTCGACACCATCTCGCATGATACCCTGCTGGTTCGCCTTCGTGAGGTGGGCATAGGAGGGATCCCGCTGGCCTGGGTAAAATCCTTCTTGACGGATAGAACTCAACAGGTTTTCCTCAGGCCATTTGTCTCCACGGAGAAACCATTGACATGGGGGGTCCTGCAGGGATCTGCTCTCAGCCCTCTTCTATTTAATGTTTACCTGATGCCGTTGGCGAAAGTGGTTGAATCCTGGGGCGTCAGAGTGGTCTTTTATGCTGATGATACTCAGCTTGTGTTCTCTTTCAAAGACCACTCTGAAAGTTCCTTGGCTAATTTCTGCCATTGCCTGGTGAACATCGCCTCTTGGATGTCCTCTAACAATTTAAAATTGAACACTGATAAGACGGAGGTCTTATTTTTTAACCAGAAATCTCCAATTCCCGCTAATGATTGGTGGCCGTCTCAACTCAACCCCCCCCGGCACCAGTTCAAGCTGCCCGTAATTTGGGTTTCCAATTTGATACAGCTTTATGCTGTACAACTCAAATCAATAAAGTTTCGGCATCATGCTTTGAAAAGCTTCGAATGATTAAAAAAAATATCCCTTTTCTTCCACTTGACTCACGCAGGACAGTAGTCCATGCCCTCATAACGTCCCATTTGGACTACGCAAATAGTCTGTAGGAGCCCCGGCGTATCTCATTAACCGTCTTCAGACAGTGCAGAACTCAGCGGCCAGGTTGATCTGTAATATTCCTTATCGCCACTCCATTTCACCTTATTTGGCCAAACTGCACTGGCTACCAGTGAGATACCGTATACAGTTCAAGGTCCTGGTCCTTGCCTTTAGAGCTCTTAATGGACGAGGCCCTGCGTACTTGAGGCACAGACTTAGGATTACACAAGCGACACGTGACCTCAGATCTAATCACCTCCGTCTAATGTATGCCCCACGATTCCGTCTTGCACGCACTGGAGACCGGGCCTTTGCTGTGGCCACTTCCAAACTCTGGAATCAACTACCGATGGAACTCAGATTTCTCACATCAGAGCCTTTGTTTCGGAGGAAACTCTAGACCTGGCTCTTTTCTCTGATCTAGCCCTCACTGAACTCCTCTGGCTGCCGCACGTCTACAGCGCCGGGACACCCCCGTTGGGGGTAGCTGAGTGCTTTATAAGCTTCTAAATAATAATAATGAATAAATACACATATATATATGCATATATATGCATTTATGTATATGTATGTGTATATATATATACATACATATATAAACATATATACTTTGCATATCTATATAAACACAAATATAAATGCATGCATACATATACATATATGCATACATATGCATGTTATTTACATGAAAGTTTGAAAAACACTATTAAAAGAAAAGCTAAAAAGCCACCTCATTACAAACAGAATGGCTTTAACTTAAACGAGGACAAGATCTATTGCATTTTCAATGCTTGTTTATTTTGGTTTCTTCAAAAAGGCATTCAGATGTGTCACACATTTGCCATCAATTCTGAATGTTAGCACTCTAGTCGCTCATTATATCACTGTAGTAAAGCTACTGCTCACCAGGGAATTCTGCTGCTGGTATTCAAAGTGCATGTTTCAGTCTGCATGTCAGAATTTTTTTAATGAAATAGAAGAGGATTTGAGAAGTCACTCAAAATGTGCCCTAATTTTTCTTTCTGAAGCACTAATCATACTTTCTATGGCAAAATGAACCCCCTCATTGTGTTCCCTTTTAAATTAAATGTTTTCAGACTTACCACTTCATTCCAATCAAGATGGCTTCTGGTATGCCATACTTTTGTCATAAGTAAGACTGTTAGCGCTCTAGTTGTTCTTTAGAACACTCTGGGACATTCTGTCATTGGGGTATACTTGGGCTACATCTGGGTGATATTTGGGCTACATTTGGGCTCTTTTGTCTCTGGTGGCCATCTTGGGAGACTGCATGTCAGAATGTTTTAATGAAATAGAAGATGAATTGAGAAGTCACTTAAAATGTGCCCTAATTTTTCTTTCTGCAGCACTAATCATACTTTCTATGGCAAAATATACCCCCTCATTTTGTTCCTTTTTAAATTAAATGTTTTAAGAGTTACCACTTTATTCCAATCAAGATGGCTTCAGGTGTGCCATACCTTTGTAATAAGTAGGACTGTTAGTGCGCTAGTTGTTCTTAAGAACACTCTGGGAAGCTGAAGTAGAACACAAAGGAATCAACTGACAGTCTCTGTCCTTGTTGGATGTACATGTTTTACTGAGAATGTCAGACTTCATTCTCACATGACTGAGAAAGATAATGTGAATTTACAGAAAATATGCTTTCGGTTTAGCTTATAGATCCCCTTCCAAACCACTGTGGGAAAAGCATGAGATAATAGTTTTCTTTCAAACATGATTCATGATATCCCAGCAGAAGGCTTTTTCACATGGTAAAATCACCTTAGAACACACCACAATTCCTAAAATGAGTATGGTACCATCAACAAATGATTTATAATGTAACTAAAGTCCTAAAACCTTCTATTAACTGCAATGCTTTTTAATGAGGTGCTATCATGTATATTGGTCCCAAGATGGCAGCAAACACTTCTTGGATGAAGAATTTGAATTTTGAAAACAATTTTTTTTTTGTTTGCCTTGGCGGTATTTGTGGGACCCCCTGAGCAGGCCTAGGGGGTCAGGGTGCTTCTACCCTGCCCCCTTTTTGAGATCTACACGTTTGTTTTTCAGCTTTCCTTTGCCTAAGTCTACCGAGGTACAAGATGGCTGCCAACAATTTCTGTTTTGGAGTGTTTCTTTTTTTTTTTTTCAACAACGAGGGGAACAGAAAAGGACGATATTTAATGGGGTCCAATGTACATGTCCTGAACTAGAGCAAACAGCTGGATACAAAGTTCCCCAGGGGAAGTGTGACAGAGTGGAGAAAAGAGTAGATATCACTAGTAAGGTGACTGGAAGGGATCCCTTGTCGGAACTTAGAGAGCCTCACACACCCAGAGTATTAGGTGTGAAACACACCCTGACTGGAGGGTGTCCAGTGTCATCATCGACTCACTGCCCCTCGACAGACCGGCGCTGCAATGTCTGACGGAGCACCCAAAGGCAGTCTTTTGGCGGGGTTCTTTTGTTCCTTGCCGATGGTGGGTGTGAGTGAGGATGAAAGAAAGTGTAGTCGGTGCAAACGTGAGTGAAAGTTAAAAAGAGTAGTCAGTCCACACTGACTTTTATTAACGTGGCTGATTCCCTGGTTAAAAAGGGGTGAGAGGGGAGCTAGAGACCGTATAGGTATACAGAAGACTAACACCAGGGGGTTGAGGTAGTCTTCTGTATACCTATACGGTCTCTAGCTCCCCTCTCAGTGAGTCGATGATGACACTGGACACCCTCCAGTCGGCGTGTGTTTCACACCTAATACTCTGGGTGTGTGAGGCTCTCTAAGTTCCGACAAGGGATCCCTTCCAGTCACCTTACTAGTGATATCTACTCTTTTCTCCACTCTGTCACACTTCCCCTGGGGAACTTTGTATCCAGCTGTTTGCTCTTGTTTTGGAGTGTTGACAGCCAATCAGAATGCAGCTCAAACTCGGGAAGGTACAGAGTACAGTAAGCCTATATAGATATATATGTGTTTTTGAAGTTAATTTTCATAAAAACCACTGGAGCAATTTTCACCAAATATAGAAAAGGCACTTCTGCGTACCAGTCCCTACAATTTTGCAAAGTTTGGTGTAATTCCATTCAGCGGTTCGGGCTGTAGCCTTGTCTATTCGTCCTATGGAAATTAACATGGGGAAAACACGTTTTGGGACCCCCCTTTTTTCTCAGCCCCCGCATGACAAATCCCCCTGAAACTTCCAGGGAAGAAGCGGAGCGGAGATGTCCTAAATTTTGGAAAATTACACGCAAATTCCTCAACCGGCGCCAAAGTTATTCCCAATAGAATGTTGCGGATTTCCTATGGTAGCTAGGTCCGAACTATATATACCTACTGGCTCTCGCCAGTAGGTAATATATATATATACATATATATAGATAGATAGTACATGTGTCTTTGTGTGTATGTGGTGTGTGTGTGTGTGTGTGTGTGTGTGTGCGTGCGATCTATTGTTATGGTTCCACTACTTAAATTGAAAGCTCTAGTTGGATATTCCATGATCTTGGAAGTTCAAGGAGGCTTTGAATGCCCAATTTCTCTAACATCTAATGCACAATGTACACTATGATGATTAAGGTCGCTACAAAGTCCCGATGACTGCAATGATGGGTGACAAAAGCCAGCTCCCTCCTCACTTCCTGTAGCTATTCCTGGATATCCTTCAGGAGGATGTACACAGTGTCTGCTCACAACTGTACTTTTTCAAGGCATATAGACATCATTACTCACACCCAGGCTGACTCGCCCAAATCTAGCCACATAGTCTTCTCTCTTCCATTGCCTCCCCAAAAATCTGCTTCTAAATATAAATTGGTCTAGATATTGTTGGACTTTCAGGAAATGTTTTTTACATTTCCGACCATATTTTTAATATGACCACAGATAATTTTGGCAAGTCCATAGAACTAGATTTTCACCCCATATAATTTCTGACAAAAGGATTGCACTTTGCATGAGTCCTTTCCACAAAATATTACATACCACACAGCAGCCACTTGTGCCACATGCATCAATTCTACAGGGAAAAGTACAGAAAAATGCATTGAAACCTCAGTTGGAAAGTTCCAGTCCTTTTTGCTGGCTATCCCTACTACATCAACAAAGGATAACCAGAGGTGGCAGATGCAGTCTCCGGATTGCCTTTTGCTTCAGTTACTCTACATGCCACTTCTGCAATTACTAGAATGTCAAGTTTCAAAGCCTTCAATTTCTGATAACTTAGTACTAACACATATAACAGGGAGCCAGATGTATCAAATGGTTTTACCAATTCTGCGTCTAAAAGAAAATTAGTTTGTACATATGGCTGAAAAAAAATCAATTGGACTTTAAGATTTTTTTTTTTTTAAGAGTTTGGCAGATATGATACTCTATCACAAATGGTGTCCCTTACTATGTATTAACAGTGTATTGCAGTCGTGGCGTAGCGTGGATTGCAAGCACCCCGGGCGAGGTTAATATTCCTCACCCTAACCTGTGGACCGTTAGCACTTACTGGTGCATGATTTAAAAAGGAAAAAAAATGGTAGTACAAATTTCGAATTGTTTTCCTTTTAAAAGTTTGTGAACTCTAGGAATTGTTCGCCCGGGGTAAATGCCCTTGTGGCCCATGCTTCTCCACTGCACTTTTGAGTCGGTGGATGTGAATTGGTGGACAGGATATTTGTCACAATTTGTCGGAGTTTCCTGTCTGCCAAACTTTAAATAAAGCCCTAAAGGATATCAATTTGATTAGTCAAGAAGCAAAGAGAGGGACCATTAAGGACTAAAATTTAATCAAGGATTACCTGACTACCTGTGATGAAAGTCTCCAGGATTAACATTGTGTAAACATCTGCATTGCTCTGGGAGATCCATGGCATTATGCTACCATGTTTTAGGTTACGGAAATCAACAGCAAAACCTTGCTGACATTCATTTATGCAATTGTTGTTCATCTGGGGGTTGATCTCTTGAATGGACTGCTTGTTAAGTAGTCCCTGCAGGTCTGTTTGCCTCCCAGCTGTCTTCTGCTTATTGTACATGACAATCAATTACAGTTCTAACAATTAAAGACGGCAAACGCCTGAGATTTAAATTTAGAACGCTGTGTCTGCCGAAAGGCCCAACAGTGTAAAAGCAACCGGGTGGCAATTACAATACTTAATTGACATCCTTATGAAGAAGATTAAATCAAATTGCCCATAAATGCTAAAATGATCATTAAAAATAATTTGCAGGCGTAGTAATATTTATCAGAGGTATTATTATTAATATAAAATTAAACAGCAGCAAAGAACTGGCAAACAGTCACTAGCAATCTGCATATAAAATGTTTTTAAATCACGGTTCTAGTGAGTTAACACGTTACGAAAACAGGTGTCATTGTTCGAAATCAGCACCCTAGCAGGCATAGTTGCAACCGGTATAGGGGAAAAGTCCTGGGGAAACCTTTAAAAATGTCACATCGGACTGTTTCTCAAGCCTGAGTTTGCGCATCTCATAAATATGCACACAATACATCAATTTATGATTATGAACTTGTATGAATTACTTTCCACATACTTTCTTCTCTTACTTTCAGATTTGTTCCCTTACATATCCGTCCTACGCTCTAATTCCAGATATTACGATATTGTATTACACCACATCACATAATTTAGTGTGACCACAATAGAACAATTTGAGCGACCAGAACCCAAGCAGCTGCTCTTTAGAGCACTTGTGATTTTCATGCCTTTTTTAGGTGGAAATGCATCCTCGCACCCAAAGTAAAGTAGCATGTGCAGTTTTAGATTTTAAGAATTACGTGTAATTTTTCTGAAATTGTATATTATGAACTAAAGGGAAAGTAGGCAACCTTTGCTCACATCAAGGGCCTCATTTATAAAAATGGACGCATCACTGCATCAGAAAAACTTGTGCTCCAGTAGGTTAGTTCAAAATGGCATGATGCAACATATATATACGATACAGCGCACCATGGCAGAGCTCACATGGTGCATCAAAAACAATTGACGCAACCGTGGGCGAGATGTTGTAACACAAACTGACATATGTGCAGCAAAAGTGATGGTAGGCTGGTTAGGGGCTGGTAAAGTTACAGTAACCATATATGTGTTACTTTTGAGTGTGTTAAGCTTCAGAAATCAGATAAGAAATTAAGCTTAGAGGTAGAAAAAAATTGCACACCTCACACAAGGTAGCCATGGAGCAGAGAACAGCAGTCGGGGGAAAAACCCCAACATCCTCAGAACTGCGGACGGACTGGCCATAGCGGGCACCGGGCATTTCCCCGGTAGGCCACTAGGGTGGGGGTCGGTTTTGTGCCCCCGGGGGCCGTTTTTGTTACCGGGGTCGGCAATATCGCCCCCCTGTAACAAAATCAGCTGAAACCGGCCCTCGCAAATGGCTCCGCTGCACTCCCCCTCACCCTAGGGGGGGCCAGCTGAGCAGTTTGCCGGGCCGGTTTCTTTTCTCAGTCCGGCCCTGCTCAGAACAAGCTAGGATGGCCAGACACACTTCCAGGGGAAGAGGAAGTGCAATTTCTGTGAGGAGGGAAATGACAACTTGATCACGGAGGTGACAAAGCACGAACACCAGCTCTTTGTTAGACCCAAAATGCCATTAGGTAAAAAAAGACCATCTAGCAGTCTATAATGGCCAAGATCAACAGTGTGGGGCAAGCAAAGAAGACAGGCACTGACTACGAGAAATGCTGCCACAACTATAAGCACAGGATGAAACAACCTGAATGCAGCAATGCAGACCAGAGGAGGAGGACCAGCAGCTAAAAAGGAGCTGGTTGCCTTGGAGGAGCGAGTGGCAGTGTTCATCCCACCGGAGTTGGTGGCAGGAGTTCTTGGACAGGACAAAGCTGGCTACAAGGACCGGCAACACCTTTAGGGTAAGTGGCAACAAGGGGCAATGTGGGCAAAAGGGTCATGCTGTGCAGCATGACAAGCTATGTACTTGCACTCCACTGCGTTGTGTACAAGGATCTGGGTAAGAATCTCACTCCAGTACCGCTCAACATCACCTAAATGTAAGTCACACTGCCCAGTCACATATGGCACTGCTCAGTCCGGCTTTGTAAAGTCGATGTAGTCAATACGTGAAACAGCAGAGATTAAATTAACCTATCTGAGCCCTGAAGAAGTCCCAAGAAAGGGATGAAATGCATTGCCAAAGCAATTTTGTTGTGTCTGCAAAGAAAATTTGGAATAAAAAGGACTGTGTGTTTACAATCAAATTACCATGGTTTTGCTTTCTTCATTGGGAAGCTACCTGTTCTATATAATATATTATTTGTGCTTCTCGGGTTCTGGGTCAATTTTGTGCTTGTGTTAGGGGGGTATTCTATACTTCCTAAATTGGGGTGCATGCTGGTCACACCCCAGACCTGACTGCAACGAGGTATTAAAAGAATATTACAGGCTGAAGTACACAAGAATTGACTGGTGCTGGAATGTATTCTCTGACCCTTCTTTTGTGTATACATTTACATCAAGATGTTGTTGCCAAGCTGGCAAGCCATCAGCCCCTTCTTAATACTGTGCTGCCTTCAATGTAGGCAGAGACAGTTGCTGCCGTGACAGGAGATCCACATGTTCTGCACTGGATGTGTGTGTGCCTCCGTTGTCTCCAGCACTGACAAAACCCCCCTCACAGGAGGCACCAGACACATCAGAGGGTAAACTGCAACACTTTCCAAAGAAGAACTGCCTTGTAACAATTGTCTGAGCCACGTGGCAAGTTTCTCGTTCGACCTATGCTTGTAATCATGCCAGTGCACTTGCCAACTGATACTGTCCCATATGTGATTTTCCACCTGTTGATCTTAACCATTTGTGGATTGGCCATATGGCCTTACTTCCCTAATGACAATTTGCATCTGTTTCTCACTGGAACACTTCTCTCATCAACATGTCAAATGACATGTATCCCCATGGACTCTGCCTGGACAACCTATGGCTCAAAATCTAAGTTGGGGTTGTTCTTGCAAGGACTTCAATTGCACTTTGATCCTTGGCTCATATGTAAATACATAAACTAACATTAACCAGTCTGTTGTATGTCTGTTTCAGATAGGACACATTTGACCATGGTTGATGTGTACATAGAAAACACACTTCTCAATATATCTAGCCAAATGTGCTACTAGACCTATCACAGGATCAGGTCTCACCAGTGCAAGCATCATGCACCTCCTCTGCCATTTCAATCTGTACCAAATCACTGTCAAATATTGAAAGTCATGGTGTGACAATAATCATTGCTACCTTGTGTGCCCCACAGTGAAGTAGGCCAACTAATCACATAACAGCAGACGTCATCTAATTGGGCCAGAGATGCATGTGAGCCACAAACACATGTTCACACATCCACATATACCCAGCACAGGTATCATGCACACACATCTGCCTTAAAGCTCTAAAGGAACTTTACATATTATAAACATTGTTAGCCATCCACTTAGAACAAAGATTAAAGTCATACTTCTCCTGCATAGCATCACTTCTCTTCCACTGAAAGATGCACAATCTCAATGCTATACCATGGTTGTCAGTAACCATGAGCTGCAACTACAAAGTAATTTGTTTTGTGTGTTAATTGGCAAATGGTGTAGTAAGCTACACTGCCATACTTTGGGTCAATGTGTTCCTCTGGCCCTGAGATTCCTCACATGCATTGAGTGTGATTGCAGCCACACATGACAGCAATTGTACAATGTACAGACGTATACAACTTTGGGAGCCATGGCACACATCCCTAAATCAAGCTACACATGCCATGGAGAATGGTAAACATGAGACCAATGCTGCCTTAACCTAGCAAGTAGTTATGGGTGTATGGAAGGCCTGCGTAGGGTTTGGAAGTATGCAGGACACTGGCGCTTTAGCAGTCACACAAATAGTTAGGGAGTAGTAGGTTTATACAGATTTTGATGGTGCAGCCAGTATAGAGGAATACCCTAAACCTCTTATAGAGCTTACTAGGATTACGATCGCCGTGTTATGGCTTAATTCTCACATGTTTAACACCCTCAATTATTTGCCCAAAATGAACGACGGTCCACACCAACTATTATTGCCATATTACGATTTTCATTATTCTTGTGTTTGTGCATCGTTACTCTCAATGTTTGCGACCCAGCTAGTAGACTACCATGCCTTCGAATACATGTCTTGAGGTTTTGCCTTTACCATTTGCCAGAGTTTTTTTTCCTAATCGGGAGGCCATTAGTGAGCTCTCCTATCTTCCGAAACATGCATGGACCTTGTTTTTATACTGTTGAGATGATGTTGAAAGTATGAACTACACTTCCCAGACTTTTTCTGTATAGACTGAATTATCATGGGGGTGCCTTGTTTGACTTTCAAGCCCCTCATTCCACCATCACCTTTTGGTTTAACTCTTTGTTTTTGGGTCATCCACGCGTTATTGAGGTGTTTGTTTTTCACATGTCCTGTCTATTGGGGACACTGCACTTACCAGTGAATCTTGACCATTGTTTTGTTCTATTGTATATATTGTTTTCTAATGTCATGATATAAATCCACAGCCCTGAAGAGTCACAGGTATCGCCCTGTTGATGAAACACGTGTCGGCTGGCGTTGTATGTTCTGAAGAATATATACACATAAACAACGTGTTTATTACACCACCGGTGTGGACTTATTTTTATATAAATCTCTCAGTATCAATACTGTTTATCTGGTGAACGTATGCCCAGTACCTGCTATATGTTTCTCCAGTGCCAAAGTTTCTCATCCTTGGCTCTTTCAGAGGTTTAGGGTATTCCTCTATACTGTCTGCACCATCTAAATCTGTATAAACCTACCCTAACAATTTGTGTGACTGCTAGAGCACCAGTGTCCTGCATACTTCCAAACCCTGCGCAGGCCTTCCGTTGTGACCCCTTCAGGACAGGCTGCTGCAAAGTGATTTGATTGAAAATACAAAAATCGATCCAGGTTATGGATAGAGATAAGGCATCTGAACTTTTCGAGAATTTAGAGAAAGGTGGACCAACCGCTTGTACCTCAACTAGTGGAAACCCCCCACGTAGAGAATCGCTCAAAGAGAAGTTTATTAAATTGGAAAGACTCAAAAAGACTCAAAAAGCTAGATGGTGGGATAGTGCCACCCTCAAATAGTATCTTAGACTAAATAGAGTCTCAAGGGGACTCTGCTCTCAAATTTTCCCGACCTTTGACGACCTAGACGATGATCTGCTAGGCAAATGGGAAGAAGCTTTAACCTTCAATTTGAATACACTTATAAATATCCTAATCGAGAACGCAGAGCGAAAAGTGAGTAAATTACAAGCGGACATTGCACTACTAGAATACGAGATAAAAGATCTGAATCTCAAGGAGGCCACAAAAAAAAACTACACTATATTGAAGGAGGTCCTCAACACACACCAGAAAGAAATTAAAGATAGGAAGAGTAGACAACTTAAGCGAGATGAGGCGGACTACAAAGAGGGGCGTGTATTCACTTTCACAAGGAAATACAACCAACTAGTCCTCAATACCAAGGCAACCAACAAACCAGACAGAGTAGACACAGCCTCCATTGCCTCTAGCTCCTCATCCCTCAACACCATTCCCAGTGAGAATGAATCCGAACCTGAAAGAGTCACTGCCACCACCAATTTTTTACGCGAGGTCCAAACCATCAGGTGCGAGAACAGAACACAACAAAGACAGAACACTTTGGAAAGAAAACCCGTAGAGGGAAAAGATCAGGGAAATGAAGATTACAGGAAAAAGCTGACATCAGGGGACCCCCGGAAATTAGACAGGATTCACAAGAAGTACAAGTTGTCAACCTCTCCACCAAATCACTGACCCAAGACATGATCTTCCTACTCAGTAAAGGACTTAATTTCAAACCACATTAGATAGGTGACCCCTGTAGAACCAAAATTGACCTTTTCAAATGTGTGCGCTGTTTGAAACTTAGAAAACACTTTGCCAACAATCCCAGGGAGATCACCACCAGTGGATCTCCAAACACCCCTCCCACACAGGCTGTACAAACCATAAGGGAGATTAAAGATACACACTTACTCTTGACACTTAACAACCCTACACGCCTGAGCAGTTATTAGACGACTTAAACATTGAGGGAGATAACGCGATAGCCAGCAACCTTACGTGCAAATCTAGATGGACTCCCAATCTACCAGCTGGCAATCCAGTGGACACCTTTCATAACTTGGTCTTAGAGGACATCGAGAAACATGAAACTAGACTACATAAACACCAACATAGGAACAGGGACAACCTCACCAGGAATGAATGCATTGCACTCAAAACTCTCTCCTCTGATCGAGACATAATAATAAGAGAGGCTGACAAAGGCGGTAACGTTGTCATTATGGACAGGGTGGACTACCATAACGAGATTATGTCTCCACTTAATGACCCCGCTTGCTACACACTCATTAAGAACAAATCCACTGACTCCATAACCCACCTCATCAACACTCAACTGAAAGAATGGCACACCACAAGCATACTTAATGACGAAGAAGCACTCTATCTGAAAATTGACAGAACCACTGCACCAGGGCTATAAACACTGCCCAAAATCCACAAACCATCTCCCTTCCCCCCTAGTAAACCCATCATATCAGGTATAGGCGGACCGACCGAAAGAATGGCTGAATATGTAGACCTCTTTCTCAATCCTTTAGTTGAAAACCTTACATCGTTCATTCATGACACAAAACATATCCTGAGCATTCTTAATGACATCCAATGGCAACCTGGGATGATGATGGCAACATTAGACGTTGTGTCGCTTTATACCTCGATAAATCCAGACAGAGGCCTAGAGGCCGTGTCCAAATGTCTTGAAACAAGACCTGCCACTATGTGGCAACACACTAACATGATTATCACCATGATGAACACAATCCTGAAAAACAACTATTTCATGTATGACCAGAAATTGTACAAACAAACTAAGGGGGTGGCAATGGGCTCAAGGTTTTCCACTTCGTTTGTTAACCTGTACATGGGCGCACTTGAAGCCACATGGATCTGGGGCACACAAGGAGCTCTCTGGGTGGGCTTGATAGTCTACTGGGGTCGTTATATAGACGACTGCCTACTCCTCTGGTCTGGGTCACAATTGGAATTAGAAACCTTATGTAATCACCTTAACACCAATGACATGGAGATGAAGTTCACCTGTAACTACAGTACACAAAAGATCACCTTCCTAGATCTAGAACTATATGTCATCAACAATACCCTTCAGAGCAGGCTGTTTCGCAAATTGAAATCAAGTAACGCCATACTATGAGCTGACAGTTCTCATCCTAAGCATCAAATTGATGCAATTCCTTACGGGGAACTAGTCAGAGCATGCAGGAACTGCAGTGACAACACTGAATTCAACAAATGTGTCACCGATATGAAGGACAGGTTTCACAAACGTGGCTACAACCGCAGAGTTATCAACAAAGCGGTCAAAAGAATCAGTATACTTGACCGTAAAAGCACACTACAAACCAAAAACCAACCGGTCTCCAATACTCCTTAAACCAGACTGATTATTGACTACAATGATCTCAGCCCAGTAGTCAGAAAAAGCATCAACAAGCATTGGAACATCCTACTAGCAGACAAAACTCTGTGCCCCAACATCAGCTCCAGACCACTTATTACCTATAGACGTGGTAAAACGCTATGTACCAGACTGAGCCCCACTGTGCCAACCTCTACCAACACCACAACCTGGCTGACTCCGCATACCAAGGGCTATGCGTGTGCAAATGGGCAAAGAACAGTGCCAAATCATTTACCAGTTACCACAAACAAAAATACGAGATCAATGTAAACATCAACTGCAACACGAAATACGTTGTATACGTTTTGGAATGCACATGCTATAGCCAATGTGTGGGCAGTACAATCAGGCCGCTGAAAGATCGCATTAGCGAACATGCAAGAGCCATGCACCCACAAGATCCCCGCTACCCCACGGCTCTACATTGCCAAACCCAATGTGAGGGGAGGCAATCGTGAACTCAGACTCAGGCGCCTTGAGGCGACCTTGATCATGCGTTTACATACTGTCAAATATGGCCAGAACATTGATCATGAGCTCCAATATTTTCTGGACACTTGAGTTCGTCAGCACCACCGGTGTGGTATCCTGTTAGGTTGAGGTGAATGAGATGTAATTGTCTTCCCACCAACCCCTGGCCTATTAGTGTATAACCCCATTGGAGGCTGCTTATGTACCTTTTTCTTCTGTTTGAAACTTTATATTTTAAGTGCTTGTTTTTGTAACTTTTCGCTCACAATGTATTGCCAACGAGAATTATACATGCTTTGAAATAGGCTCACGCAACTGTTAACATGACTTTTTGTCTATTTTAAAACCACATTTATTATCATTAGCGATGTTCTTATGTTATCCTGCATTCTAGGTTATTTTCATTTTGTTCAAACGTGATCCTGTGCCACTCCTCCAGGTCCGCCTCCATCCTGCATGTCACTCGGCAGTGCCATATTCACTACTTTCAACACTACTCGGGGTCATGTAGCGCGATCCACTTCCACTCACCTACAGCACTGAATGTAGGTTAGCATTCTAGCTGTACCACCACACCTGATTCCCTACTTCCGGTTTCATTCCCAACGCACAGTGACCAGCACCCACTCTGCCTCAGACTTACTAAGACAGGACGAGCACCACCGAGACCGGACACCATAAGGTAACACGACCCCTACACCTGGTGCTGCTTTCCCATTACGGTTCGAGTACTTCGTACGCCGTACGCTGATGCTTTCTTTTCTGTTTGACTTTGCAGGTCTTGGCCACACAGACTTACCCGCCTGTGTTTTTGCCTTTATCCATACGTACCGTACCTACGGCCATTTCAATACCCTTCGACCAGGTTGGAACTATCACCGGTAATTAGGTGAGTTCCTTTAGGGTGCTGTTTTTCCATATTTATTTGCTCACCGCCTTGTCTTTGCCTGACATTCCCTTACTTTGGCTCCCACCCCCTCTGCTTATGTTTCCGTGCAGATCTACCATTTGCCAGAGTTTTTTTTCCTAATCGAGAGGCCATTAGTGAGCTCTCCTATCTGTCCCAAACATGCATGGACCTTGTTATTATACTGTCGAGATGATGTCGAAAGTATGAACTACACTTCCCAAACTTTTTCTGTATAGGCTGAATTATCATGGGGGTGCCTTGTTTGACTTGAAAGCCTCTCATTCCACCATCACCTTTTGGTTTAACTCTTTGTTTTTGGGTCATCCATGCGTTATTGAGGTGTTAGTTTTTCACATGTCCTGTCTATGGGGACACTGCACTTACCAGTGAATCTTGACCATTGTTTTGTTCTATTGTATATATTGTTTTCTCATGTCATGATATAAATCCACAGCCCTGAAAAGTCACAGTTATCCCCCTGTTGACGAAACAAGTGTCGGCTGGCGTTGTATGTTCTGAAGAATATATCCACCTAAACAACGTGTTTATTACACCACCGGTGTCAACTTATATTTATGTAAATTTTTCTGTATCAATACTGTTTATCTCTTGAACGTGTGCCCAGTACCTGCTATAGTTATGGGTGTATGCTGCTACCTACTGCAAAGACCAACTCAGGCACTATTGGGAGTTAATGCCCAGCTGGTCCCGCCCAAAGGATATCTGGGAACCATTTACGGCCTGTTGGGCACACGAGGGAGTGAAGCGTGAGACGAGTAATGAACAAGGTGATAAACCTGGGGTAAAGATTTCACATATGTGTTCATTTATAAGAATCAGCCGGGGTCACGGGGGATAGAATATGCAACAGTGCCGAGGTGTATACGATCGCCGACAGTAGACAAGCAACCCTGACACCGCCACAGACCTATTAACCTGTACAATGTGCAAACAAGTTAGGATATGTATGGACAACATGAGTGTAAGGCGGAAGTTGTTTCTTTCTTAGTTCTTGATACTGCTAACGTGAAGGGATATTGCTAATGCACATGTACTACCACTTTTACCGACTTCGTTATTGTATGCCACAAATGTGCAAATATGTTTGACGACATGTAAAAATTTCACTCTGTTTCATAGATTAGATCAGTCCCTGGCTGACATTGCTAGTGTCATGAGGCAGAGGCATGAACAGCTGCCCTTCCAAAGTGGCACCAGTGAGGTACTCAACCAGCTGGGGGGTATCCGCACCATCCTTGAATCTATGGAGAGGAAGCATAACTCCTACATAGCATGAATAAGTGCCTTACATCAAGTACAAAATCATGTACAAAATTGAGCCAGCACCCGAGAAGCACAAACAATATATTATACAGTGCCACACTTATCAGGTAGTCAATGGCAAGGACGAATGAAGTTGTTTGGCCAGGTGTGCTCATTCCAATGGATAGAAATCACCAAACTACACTGAGGACATGGCAAAATGGTGTAAGGGTGTAAGGGTGAGGGTGTAAGTGGCAGGCACCATTTTGTGTCCCCACACTGTCAGGAATGGTGACTAGGGGTTGAGAAAACCATTCCTACAGTACAAGTAGCATCACCTAGACACACAGTGCAACAAAAGGTGAATACCAGTTTTGACCTGTGTGTCCATTCACAGAAAGAGTGCCATGTACAGTACACACTCATGCTTGAATATATATCTCCTAAGTGACTCCATTGCACACTTGACAGGATCTTCTCCATAGGTGTCTCACCTATTAACTCATGTATACAAATACTGCCTGGAAATCCAAAAGCACCCTCTTAACACAACCAAAGTATATATGAAAGCTGCTTAGCAGTTAATAATAAGCAGTTGTAAAAGTGCAAAACAACATTTATTTAAAATATCATAGATTTTTTAAATATATAACTAACAAAACTGGACTAAGTCATTCTATCTAAACTATGCCTAGAGTAACCAATGCTAAATTACCTATAGAATTCTAACTTAAAAGTATCCAAACCTACCTAACCTTAACCTATCCTACTTCACACATATCACAACAGACATGTTAAATATCATCCCCTAACCCTCCCCACAAAATACATTTGAGCACTGTTAGATTTGGGGGTCTCTAGTTGGCAGAGGTAGGTACCTTTGAGAAATAGGGACCCTTGCGTCTAGTCAGGGTAAGGGGGTACACTCCTAAAATAACCCTTGCTCATCCCCTTGGTAGCTTGGCACGAGCAGACAGGATTATCTCAGAGGCAGTGTGTAAAGCACTTGTGAACACATACAGTAACCCAGTGACAACACGATAGATGGACACCACACCAGTTGTATCTTAAAAATACGTATTCTTTATATAGATTTAACACAAGACCACAAACGACAAAAATACTGTTCTTCAAAAATGGTAGAGTTAGCTTAGTTCTCTTAAGATGAGAAATGCGGCACTTTGAGTTCAATGTACATCAGGATGTGTAACGCTGTACAACAAAAGTATTGCAGGGAAGGTGATGCATAAATTTCTTACACGCAAGAATGGTGGTGCGTCGGGTCCCTACTGATGGGTAGGGAATGCATCAGTTCTTCTCTGCGAGGGGAGGTGATGCGTCTGTTTCTTATTGTGCTTCCGTGGCGATGCGACCAGCAGTGCCGTGATGCGACGAAGATCCGGTGCAAAAAACCAAAGATGGTGTCTTCTTCTTGATGCGACGCGATGCGTGCACACCTGACGGGCGTGCGGCGACTCTATGATTCTTCTAAGCCGCGACAGGCCCTGCGAGACACTTCCAGATGATGCGGCGGCGTCTGGTGCGACGTCGATCCTCTTCTCCCGCGAAGCGAGGCGATTCAGCGATGACGCGACAGCTACATCGGTGGCGACACGCTTCTCCGTTGATGTGGCGGCATCTGATGCGATGTCGCTCCTCTTCTCCGGCGATGTGACGACAGCGGCTGCGGCGGCGACACGCTTCTTCTCCATGAGTCGCGCTTCCAGCTCCATGCGACACGCAGGTCCTCAGAAAGCCCAACACAACTGCAGGCACATCCAAATAACTCTTGGGGGAGCTGTTGGGTGAAGTCTGTTGTCCCTGAGAATTCAGCAGGAGGCAAGCTCTATCTCAAGCCCTTGGAGATCCTTTACAAGTTGATGAAAGTACACAGAAAGTTCCTCTCTCCTTTCTGTGGCAGTCAGGCAAACACTGCAGGCCAATACCCCAAGCCGCACTTCAGTTTAGGGATAGTCTCTCCTCAGTTTCTCTGGTTCTTGTCCTCAGCAAAAGTTTCTCCTTGTTTCCCAAAAGTGATCTAAAGTTCTGGGGTCTAGGTCCCCCTTTTTATACACAGTTTCTCTTTGTTCTCTGCAGGCAGAGAGGCCTTTGCCTAGTACAACTCAGTTCTGGTCAGTCCTGGAGCACTCAATTTACATGACTGCTTCTTTCCTTTCACAGTGCAGGGCAGAGACATCAGACACACACCAGGGGGTCGAGCAAGCATTGTATCCAGGTCCCAGGTGCAACTCCTCCCACCCATTTGCATGTAGATATCTCTATTCAACCCAGTGCTGACTCACCCTGTCTCCTGGATTCCCCAGCCCCTGTCACTCAAACTCCAGACAAGGAATACACAACAAAGGAGAGGGAGGCTTGCATGGTTAGACAAGAAAATACCTACTTTTTAAAAGTGGTATTTTCAAACACAGAATGTTAAAACCAACTTCACTAAAATATGTATTTTATCATTCTGAGTTCAGGCATACTAAACTCGAATTTCTACCTGGTTCCCTGAGTCACTATGGCCTATGGGGAACAGGTAGCCTTGCAACAGTGAAAAACGAAAGTGGCTGTAATTAACTATAAGGCAATACAAGCACTCAGACCATACATAAAATAAACTCAAATACTGCTTCAGAATTTGGATTTTAAATGGTCTACTATGGAGAGTAAAGTCACTCCAGTTGAGAGTCACTCTTTTCAATATGTTGTGAGTCAAGTTCCCTCCATGCAACTGCAAATTTCACAGCTTCAGAAACAGGTTGAGAATATTGAAAATCATAACAGGTGCAATACCCTGCATATTTACCTATTAACAGATGTACCTGAAGGCTCTAATTCTCTCACCTTTCTTCAAACTTTTCTTCCAAAGATTTTTGGTCTTCCTGATTCGCCAGCATTAAATATTCATAGAGCTCATCATTGAGGACATAGTCTACAAACTGCATCTTCATCTAAACAGCCAAGAAGTGTTATTCTGAATTTTTTAGAATACACAGATTTGTTGAAAGTACTGCAAGCAGTCAAAGGCAGAGGAAAAAATTCTAGGCAAGGTTTCACTCTTTTCATTTCCCAAAATGACACTAAAGCAATGGCAGATAGAAAGAAGAAGTTTTTCGACATGCGCTTCGTAGTATTAATGCCAGATTTGCTATTATACATGCTTGCCTTTTCAAGTTTAATTATTAAAATAAAACTACAAACTATGGAGGACCCTACTCTCCTACTATGTATTCTGGAGATTTGCATACAGGAAGAAATGGAAGTTACGTGATCTACTGTTTGATTTTATCTTATAGAACTTTAAGTCTATTCCTTGTGGCTTGTAATGTATATCATGTTGTGTTGAATTTTGTACAACAGGTGTTTTCTTTTGTCAAGTGCTGTTTTTCATTTCTCAATGTGACTCCTCGTCCATCTGGAAAGTGTTTTTCCTCCCTCCCATTTCCGCCATGAGATCTCCGGGCGGTTGTATTGTTCCTTTATGTGTCCTCACCACCCTGAAATGGTATACAACCTTTACCACGCATTTTTTACCACGCAATACCATTACAACGCTGGCATTACAACGCAAACCATTACAACGCATTGCGCTGAGGGGCGCTCTAGGATAGGGAATAAGTTTAATTTTCTATCCAACACCTTCCCTAGTGTCCACGGGGACTGGAGATGGAATAGAAAATTATACTTACCACTATCCAGCACCTCTAAGCGCTATGCGTTGTAAAGGTATGTGTGGTAAAAACCGCGTTGTAAAGGTATGCGTGGTAAAAGTATGCGTTGTAACGTCATACATCCCCCTGAAATTTTGTGTATGTTTTTTGGTATGTCAATTTTTCTACTTCTATTTACTATATAGCATTTGTCTTTTTCTTCCTTAATCGTTTTCTTATTCTCTTACCTCCTTTCTCATGTCTTTTCACTCAGAACTTCTTTATCAACATTATAAATTTTTTTCATTTGTCATTCCAATTTTCTTTCTTTTTTCTTTCCTTTTTAGTCTATTCTTTTTTCCATTAATTTTCTTCTTTCTACCTCTTTTTCTACAATTCCATTTTCTTTTCCGAATACTATCTATTTTTCTATGTGATTACATTTTCATATGTATACCTTATTATCCTTATGCTGTTTTTGCATTTTAATAGATACTATTGCTTGTTTTAACATATTGAGCCTATTAATATATTGTAGACGGTTTTGAGATTAATTTCATGGAACGTTAATGGTTTAGGCAGCCCTATAAAATGTCAAACGGTTTTCTCACATATTTCTAACCTAAAGGGTGACATTGTTCTGTTACAAGAAATTCATATCACAGATAAAGAAGAGTCTAAGCTAAAAACACAATGGGTTGGTCATATTTTTGCGGCTCCTGGTACCAGGAAAAGTAATGGGATTGCTATCTTTTGTACAAGGTTCAGGTTGTGAGGGCAATTCATTATAAGACTGTATATACATTATATACAACAACCGTATTTGCAAGAGACGTTGGTTTTGCATTGTCTGTGTGGATAAGTAAAGACACAGTACATAGTTCCTGGTAACTGAAAATGACCAACCTGGTGGTTTGGTTTCAGGAGGTCATTGGGTCATCATGCAGTACCATCGTAAGTTGTGCTATAGGAGATTAGTCCAGTCTTCAGATCTATTTAGTCCATTTTGGATGGAATTGAACTGTATAATTGACTTAAGTTCTTCTTTGTTCAGAAATAATGTCATGTTGCCACCCCGCGGCGGTAATTTCAGTACTTTGAGGACTGTCCATTTAAGGTCGTGTTCATTGTGTCCCATAGTGGCATAGTGTTCGACCAACGGGGCTTTCATTGTGCCGCATCGAATGCGGCTCTTGTGTTGGCAAATTACCGCCGCGGGGTGGCAACATGACATTATTTCTGAACAAAGAAGAACTTAAGTCAATTATACAGTTCAATTCCATCCAAAATGGACTAAATAGATCTGAAGACTGGACTAATCTCCTATAGCACAACTTACGATGGTACTGCATGATGACCCAATGACCTCCTGAAACCAAACCACCAGCTTGGTCATTTTCAGTTACCAGGAACTATGTACTGTGTCTTTACTTATCCACACAGACAATGCAAAACCAACGTCTCTTGCAAATACGGTTGTTGTATATAATGTATATACAGTCTTATAATGAATTGCCCTCACGTCCTGAACCTTGTACAAACAATGTAATTCTTTCTAGTAACCATAGTTGCTGTGTATATATATTGTATATATAATTCTGTATATATAGTTATGTTATTGATTGCCAATCAGGCATTTGCACTTTCACTTAGCATGCCACTGTGCAGTTCGTCCCTTCACTCAGTCACTCCCACTATACTGCTCCAAAATGGCACCTCCCTAGCCTGGACGCCCCCACTGTCCCAACATGGCGCCCATCCTGTGGTCCGTCGAACAGAACTAGTCCTACCCCCATTTCCATGAACGGCATAACTGACGCAACTATACAAGCGCCGGCGCCGTGCAGCCCTTCTTCCACCACCGTGTGTGACAGACGGGACTCGGCTTTCAACTGAACCCTTGCAAGGTAACCCTTCCCGCACTCAGTCATGATACAACGGTTGCCCATTCTCTCTGGTTTCTGATTGTGTTTTGCCTCCTGTTTTAATAGGTTCGGAAGCCAGCGGACTGTCCAATTTTGACAGACGCCAACTCCCCATCCCTTAGGACCGCTTAATTTCCTCGAGTCCGACCCAAGGTAAACCATCCCTTTTCACCCACCCCCTAACGTGCATGATTCACCACAGGACAGGGCTGAATGCCTATCCTTACTTTACTTTACAGGCAGCCGCACTCTCGGATGAGGCGTTTTGACACCGATCTGCCGTCCCGTCCCACTGGCTGCATCTCCCATTGAGGTAACCCGCCCTCCTCACGTCCCCACGCCCGAAGCATGGTCCCGCTTCAGCACTTGTGCTCAATTTCGTGTTTATACCCACAGGTGCCAGACAGTTCAGAATACCGCGTTCTCCTTGCATACCCAGCAGGAGTTCACTCGCCTATTAGGCTTGGTGAGTCTGGTCAAACTTTCGGCACCACCAGTCGTTGTTCCCCGCACGCCTCCACTTCCGACCACGGTCGCGATTCTCACTCACATGGTTCACATCGACCCGCCTCGCTATATGTATATGGCTCCCAGTAGGGGCACACCATTTGCCCATCACCACAATCCTTCCTGGCTCCACTAATGATAATTTTCCGAACCCTGTCACTGGGTACCATCACGCCATGCCTGCAACTTGCTTGACTGCTCACAGCTGTCTTCAGCCCACCACATCCACTTCCAAGTCCGGTCCCATCACTCGCCGCAGTTCACAGGAACACTAGTAAACTTAAGTGTTGCACGAACGCGTACACGGATGACTTGTGCAATATCTATCTGAAAATGTTTTTTTCCCCTTTCTTTCCCTGTTTATTCTTGCAGGCTCAAAACAACTCAGGCAATAGCAATTTTATTAGTCCTGAAGATGATCCCAATACACGATTGGAGCTAGGGATCGAAACGTTACGTCGACTGTAATAACAGAACTGCATGTCTTTAACCTATATATTAAGTGCAGTCACTGTTTGTGCATGCTTATACAAGAGTGCATTGTATTATAAGCTGCCAGTTGCTCCACCTTTTGCCTGTCAAAAATCTTCATTCTTTCTATGATGATCCCAATACACGATTGGAGCTAGGGATCGAAACGTTACGTCGACTGTAATAACAGAACTGCATGTCTTTAACCTATATATTAAGTGCAGTCACTGTTTGTGCATGCTTATAGAAGAGTGCATTGTATTATAAGCTGCCAGTTGCTCCACCTTTTGCCTGTCAAAAATCTTCATTCTTTCTATTCTTCTCCTGACTCGGTACAGGCTTGTGCCCAGTCTTCTTGATTCATGTTTTATTACTCTATTTTCCAAAATTTTTCAAAAATAAATCCTTGTCCGGCTGGACATGTGAAATCACGCCATAGTTCTTATTCAAGTCTATGTTTGACATTGCTTTGAAAGTATTTGATAAGCCCAGGACCTTTGTTCTTGTTAAAATACGATTTACCCGAGGTCCTTGGCCATTAACACGGGTTCCCTTGTTCAATATATTGCTATATTCATTTTTCAGCAGCTCAATCTTGTTTTCCTTTTCCACTATCATATCAAGCCAAATACATGTCCTTACGTTCTGTAATTCAATCTTCATACAATAATCTTCTTCATATTTCTACTCCTTCTTCTCAAATATCCGGTATAAACACGATCTTGTATACATTCCCTTCCAATCTCAATTTTATAAACATCTGATATCTCCTCCAGATACTAGAGATAAAACAGAGGTGGAGTGTTTATGGGAAACTAATTTACAGACAACATTTTCAATATCGATCTAGAAGAAGATTTGGAATAAAATAATGAAATCTTCTAGAGCAACCAATGCCATCCAAATCTTATTTTTGGTCCATAATAGACTCTTGATCACTCTTGCTACATTGCATAAGTTGGAGCCTGCTATCTCATTTACAGTCCTGTTCAGCTGCTCCAGCAGATCTTAAGCATATTTATAGATGCTGGTCACACATTTGGCAACAGGTTCTTTGCACACACATTCCGTTTACTTTTGTAAATATTTTTCTAGGAAGTGTTTCAGAACATTGGGCAACTCAGTCTCAAGTTGTCAACATTATTACTTCACTTCTTGTAAATACCTTTCGGCAGAATACAAAAGCATGGAAGGATGCTTCTAAGGAATCTTTTCAGGCGGGTGGTATTGAGTCTGTTATAATCACATATTAGACAGAGCATATGTTCACCCAGTTACAATACAGAGGAGAATATTGAGGCAACTATCAAAACCGTGTCATCATTGGCCAATCTCCAAAATGATCGGCGAGTTTTTTTTTAACTCAGAAGATATCAGTCAGTGCCCTCGGTGTGTTTTAGATGTTCAAATTTAAACAGCTGTTCTGTGGACATCATCAAGTTAATTACTCCAATATCCTCCAATAGGTCCTTTGTCCACCTCCAAAAAAGAAATGAAAATACTGAGCGGCAAGAGCCCAAATTACTAAACTGCCTGCATTCTATGGTATCCCCAGGCACGAGAATCTTCCAAAACCTTAATCGGTTCCAGGATCTGAATTTGGCACTCGAGCAGCATATTACATCTCAATTATCTATTATTACCACAAGACTGACAACAGTATAAGTACTCTTAGAGACTAGTGTGGGCTCCTGAGAGCCTTGGCAAAGGTGCAGACTCCTAAATCTTACAAGTTACCCATGTCCAAACTGAAGAGCCTGCAATCTCAGTGGTGAAAGGCTCTGTAAGTGTTGGTAATATGTTTCCTACATCTCTACCTAGACCTAAGAAAGTTACCCAGACCCTCCCAATTTGGACTTCATTTGATGCCGGGTCTCCAAACCCCCGGATTACTCCAGACAGGTTTGCTGAGACCTCATTGATGTATCTGAACTTACCACCTGACTCAGCTTCATATTTACTCAATTTATTAGGGTTCCCCCTCTTTCAGACGGCAAACAGGAGTAATGGGGGCAGCTTAAAAGCAAATGAATACCATGGTTGGGGTGCATGGTTTGTCTAACTAATGCTGTGTTTCATAATATGATCATGATCAGATGTGTAAATGGTGTGGGTAGAGCAGAGAAGACACACATGGGGGATGGCTTTGTTTTGAATTTTCATCAGTCTGCTTAGGCCGAGAAGATTCTTAGTCTATTCTCTGCTGCTCATATTTTGTCTAAGACAATCACTGTTGTTCCCTTAGGTTACTTCCACAGACTCCAAACAATGAATCCTTTGAGCACCGCCAGTCCACTCATTCTAACACTAGACCCTGCATACAAAACAGTAATGGATAGAGTTGGGGCAATCAGTTTGAATGTCTGAATGACCTAAACATCATGATTGACTCCCCCAAAAGAGGAAGGAGAGCATCTGTGATATTCTTCCTACAAATTCTGTCGTGTCTGTTTTACCCTTCCACTATCTGGCCAATAGCCTAACGATGACTAACTTCTTTTTATCAGTTCAAACACCTTTGCCAACTAGTTCACTTCAGAATCTTAGCACTATAGTAGACTCGAAAAGGTTGAGCTTGTGTCATGGAATATTACGGGGTTGAAGAAAAAGATGGGCATGTCTGAATGGAGGAAATACATATCTAGGTTTCATGTACTGTGTTTTCAAGAAACTTGGGCTCTGCAGAGTGGTTATATTGATGGTTATTTCATGTATTACACACCAGCTCTGCCTTCTTGTTCAGGTAGAGCCAAGCGGGTCCTTGTCACATATATCTGAAATACCTTCCTAGGTAAGTTGGTTATGTTCATTAATTACAGAGAGTGGGATAGACTCTTAATCAATCTGTATAACGACTGTTATAAAAAATAGTCAGGTGGTGACCAACCTGGATAATTCTATTCAAAAGATATTGAAGACACATCCCAAGCCTTTGCAATTGTTTTGTGCAGGGGATTTCAATTCCCACCACTGCAAATGGCCAGCCAAGAAAGTTTGTGGACTGCTTAATACTGACTGGGAGGATCTCATCCACTTTACAGATGACCTTCTTCCTATCTTTATGTGTAATTACTCCACCTCCACCAATGACTATATTTTAGTCTCAGAAACTCTGAGTAATTTATCAGTGATATTTGAGGCTTACTTCACATGCTATAATGACCACGAGGCCCTAAGTTTGCAGGTGGGTGTAGGGGCACTGACCAAAACACGGCCTAACATTAGTTTCAAACCTAAATTGGGCCGAAAAAATGATTTACGAGTAAATGGTCCAAGGTAAACACCACCAACCTGTTTACATCTATAATGCAGGCAAATGACCAAGAGGTGGCTATCTGGCTTGATTCGCAAACAGAGGCCAACAAGATTAGGCTTGCTATTATAGATGTCTCTGTGAATATTAGGCGGGACGTAACTCAACCTAAAAGACCTCCCCTACGAAAACTTTGTGATTGGTTTGATAACTCCTGTATTAAAGCCCACATCGCTCTACAAACTACACTCCATGTTAGACCTTGAGCCATGGAGGTAATTAGGAAAGCAGGTTTATTTTATAAACTGGCCCTGGCTGCAAGGAAAAAGCAGATAAAGGAGGAGGCCTCTCTACAAAAAGATAGTGATGCTTTTTGGAGGGTGGTCAACATCCCCTATTTTAGTGATCCATCCGGTCCCTCTATAAATGTTCACATCCCAGAGCACTGGTAGGTAGAAAACTTTAGTGATATTTACAACATCTACATCCACCCGGAGGACCAAATAGTTAATAGTCCAATGGGTACTATGGAGGTCGCTAACGTATCCAGGAACTGTTCAGAATCCAGGCAATGCACAAAGGGGCCCACCTCTTGACATCCCCAAACTCTAACCAAGTAACACAGAGTTAAGAGGCGATCAAGCGAGGGATTGGAATAGGGTAGAAACAGTGGGGATCGGGACACCTGTAGACAGAAAACACAAAATTACTACAGGGTAAACAACACTATCTACTCTCAGTTAGTCTCACTAATATGACAAATACCTGATAACAAATGCCCAGTAAAAGCGATGTTCCTCTCTATAAGCCACAAAAGATACTGCTCTTAACATGGTACAAATCAATATACCTACAACAACAAAGCATAGACATTAGTACGCTCTCCCTTTCTCACACACAGGTAACAATAATTCATTCATTAATCATACATACCTTTAGTGCCTTCCCATCCAACAGAAGAAAAGAAAACAAGAAGTAGAATCACTCTTCTACAGCATAGAGTTACAGATAAACTGTAGGGAGGATATCAGTATAGGACAGTAGGATCCCCAATAAGGACTTGGATTCAAATACAAAGTTTCAAAAACAAATTGTCACTCCAAGAGAAAAAGAATCAAATAAAACAGAAGTGGACTAAATAAATACCGAAGGCTAAATGAAGACTTTAGCTCAGTCCTTTCACATTGTACCTCATGCCAAGTGGGTCCCGGAAAGGCTGAATTTCATACTTCTTTCCATCATTGTTTCTAACTCGAGGCCGAGCCCAAACAGAAATTAAAGATGCTGAAGGAATCTTTTGCTATCTACAGATGTATGCCTACCTGAGGTATCTATTTTAAATGACACACTGAATTGTGTTTCAGGTTACAACCAAATTTGTTGCTCATTACTCTGACCACACATCTAGGGTGGGCACATAAACACTGCATTATGGAATTTTTTTACATCAGGGCACACAAGAAATGCAGCAAAAGAGGGCAGGGTTACCGCTGGGAATGTTTTCCCCATTGGTTAGGAAGGAGCCAAGAATCACTTCCACCCACAACTGTATCAGGCATAAATGTGGCACCGTGTGATACCATCCTCACAAAACTTTCTGGTCCTGTTGAAGAATGGGCTAGGACTGGACCTGCTGTCTCTAACCTGGGAAAAGGATAGAAGGCTGGACCTACTCTACCTCTTGCATTCACAACAAGGGTCAGAAGTCTAACCTCCTGTTCAAGCTGCAGGCACACAACAAGCGGTGAGAGGCCTTTTCCTGCAAATGCCCAGCTGACGACTTCCAACTGGTCCTACTTTGGACTCTGTTATTGGCCTCTGCAGGAGTGAGTCTGAAACCCCAAGGTCTTCCCAAAGGTGAAGGATACTTGGTTGGTGTAAAGTTTACTACTTCTATCACTTCCTGAAACCTGGAACTTAGAAATATTTTGGTTTCAAGAAAGTCCAAGGACTGGGACCAACCTGCAAAGTCAATCCAATGAAGGTGCATTAACACACTTTCAGGTTGCTCCTGGTAAGAGTTTTTCTGCAGCAGCAAATCTCATGGAGAAGGTGTCTGGCCGGATGGAGTTTGCTTTGAATCCTAGCTCTAAAAAAGTGACTGTGGAAAACTTCACTGGGTGAAACCTTACAATTTAAAAGTTAATATCTCTGGTTCCCCTTAATGGATGTTTATTGTCATTTTATTTATTAAAATTGAATGGATTTTTTTTAATTTGTTTAGAATTTGTCTTGAGTTGTGGTATGACTTTACTACTGTTTTGGTACTGCACAAATACTTTACATACTGTATCTAAGATTAGTCAGTCTGCTCTGTCCCACACCTACCAGTGGGTTGAGCTCAGGAGTATTCAATGACTTTGGTAGGTCATCTTGACAAGGGTTGTGGTTATTACTTAAATTGGTAACCCCCTCAACCAATATTACAATTTCTTACGCCTATTGCTCATGATTGTTAGTAATACAGGAGTGGGTACAGAAAACACATCTTCTCTTAACTTAATGACCTCTTTAATAGAATTGTTTCCCTTATATCTTAGTTCTGTTTTATCACTTGCATTGCAGTCTTCTGTAATCAAATCACGTGAATCATTGCCTGCGTTTTTGGAAATAATTCAAACGTTTAACCTGGCTTATGATGATATTCAGAGCATATTCTCAAGCCCCCATTGCCACCACAACGTCACTTTCAGTGACGTTGTTGTGGCGATAGGGGCTTAGCACTATTCAGAAGGCAGTGTTAAGCCACTTGACTTAATGCAGCTTAACACTGCTTGTGAATAGGGTCCCCTTCACCCTGTTTTTAGCATGAAAGGGGATGCGGTAAGTGTTGCGGTGGGCGTTCTACCTCAACACCCATTGAGTTTGACGTTACCGCCTATTCACAAGGGCAGCATAAATAGGAGGTAGCACCAAATTTAAGACCAGGAAAAACTGATCTTAAGGTTGCGAAACGAGGAGAAATGCTTTATTTCTCCTCGTTTTTGCTTTTTTCATGTGTGCTGCCATGTGCAGCACACGTGGAAAAAGAAAAATGCCATGGTTTGTTTATGTACAGGGAGGTGTCCCTTCCTGTACATAAACATAAACAAACCTCTTTTAAAATGCCGTGTTGTAACTTACATGTGTGCTGCATGAAGCAGCACACATGTACTTTACAAACTGGCATTTAAGGTTGCTTTATTTGCAGGAAGGGACACCTTTCTGTACATAAACAAACCTCCCTGCTTGCAGACACCCTTGCACTCTGGTGCAAGGATGTCTTCGTTGGCGTTAAGTTGTGAAACTTAGCGGCATCTCAGGGGGAAACGCGAGGCTGCCCCGTATCCTTGAGAATAGGGTGTGGCCTCGAGTTTCCGAAGTGGCGGAGAGAGGTGATAAATCAAGAAGGCTAACGCCTCTCTCCGCCACTGCCTTGAGAATATGGCCCTTAGTTCGTAATGGTTCAAATCATTTTCAATAATAATAACTCAAGAGACCCCCAAAAAAGAGGAAGTGCCCACCGTCATAAACAAAAAATCCAAAAGAAAACAGCAAAGCTCCATAAAATGTAAATGCAGTGATAGAACAGAGCACAATCGTACAACTCCTATTATACTTTTTCGGAACTTTCCATGTATCATCATTGTTAGAACATTTAAGAAGATGAATACTGTTTTTAAGAAGCGTTGCTTATAGGAAGAAAAACTATACTTTACTTTACTGTCCAACTGTGTTTTTGTAATAACCACAATCATTTAAATTAAAAATATTTGAAAAAACAAGCATGTCAACTATATAGGAATACTGAAGGCACATTTCATGGGATTGGCCCGCTTAGAATTTCATTTTCTGTACCTAGCATAATGAAAATCAATCAATTCCATTTTAGTTCAGTTCAAAATGTTTTTACGGTGATGCATCAATATTTCAAGTGGCATAAATCGACATTGTGTGTATAGCCAGCTGTGCGTTGATTGCAGAGTACCACCTAGGTTTTGTGCCTGGCGCTTCGGTGATTAATTCATTGATGTTTTGTGTTGTTTTTCGCAAATGGTGCAGCTCAGAATTGATTGATTTGACTTTCTCATGTGTTACCTATACTTATGCGAATAGTTGATTCTTTGAAACACCCTCTTCAGCTGCTAAAAGTCTCATTTATCCTAAGAACATGGAAGGTCATTTCAGCATTTTCAGTTTGATTTTCTCTTTCCACACATATTTTGCAAATTCCATATCAAAGATGGTTTTTTAACTTTTTTTTTACTGTACTCACTTTTTGCTTGAAATATTTGTAGCTCAACCCCAAGGTGACACCCACATCCGCGTCGGTTTTGTCCCTTGTAACACACAGTAGCGTTAGCTCTCTAAAGCTATGCCACTTCTGACAATGTAGAACTCTCCCACCACACGCGTGGAGCATTTCACTTGTTTTTTCTTTTAAGATTTGGCGATATTGTTCCTGTTTTGATAGGGCTCAATATTTACAATGAAAATACCTGATATTTTCTTGTCCAGTTGGACATTCCTTTCTCATGCCTATATAATAAAGTTACAGTGCATCGGTTTAAAACATTCTTAAACCCATTTCTTCTGCAATGGTTGCAGTTATTCTACTGACATGCATGTGGTGCATACTGGGCCCTAGTTTACATAGCTCTCCTGCTAACTTTGGTACCATTTCAAGTATGACTCCACTACTCAAAAGGGCCGGAAGTAAGGGTCCAGAGGGTGGGGGGTAGCGGGCGCCCGTAGATAAGCTTGATAAAGTTTAGATGAGGATTTAAGAAAATGCAATCTATTGTTTTATGAGATGCTACTGTGGGATGGATTACAAACACCGGCGCTTTTATTTACCGGGGTACCGGGGGGTTGGTTCTGGTGCGTGGCACCGTCCCTCCTTGTAACTACTTAGCACTGCCTGGCTTTCTGAGAAGTCCGCTATTACAGCCATGGGTTAAGCCAAGATTTTCGGTGACTATTGCCTTGGTTCTATTGTTTTGTGGTAAATTCTCGTGCCCAGAATAGTAAGACACTTGTGGCACGTTCAGCCAGATAGGGTTGTGTCTTAGCAGGAAGGCTGCGTTTGATCTGGCTGGGTTTCACTTGGAGGGTTCGGATGTGGGCAGGTAATACCCACAGTCTTAAAACGAACTGCAGGGTTTTCTCTTGCAGTGAAGGGCCTTTGGCTAGGTGCAATAGTTATAGTTAGGCCAGAGTCACATTTATTTAGTTGTTAGTCAGGATCCAAGGTGGCAGTTGTTTCCTCATTTAACTTGAAGGGTCCGGTTGGGGCCAGGCAATTTCGAACAGTAACCATCTTGGGTCGACACGCAGTGGTTTGGACCGGGCTATTTACACTGGCAAGCTTTCACCACAACAGTAATTTAGGTGGTTTATGCAGGCATCATAGTAAGTTTTCACCTTGCAATTTTCACACTATAGGAAGCACGAGTGGTGAAGCATTGGTCCCCCCAGTTGCACAACATGTATATACAGTTTATAGGTTGCTTGGTGAAGCTTCTTAGGGTCCCACAAGTGCCAGGCAAAGGGGGACGAATAGTAGAAGTGATACATACGAGGAGATATTGTACACAGTGTTAGAAGGGACGTGCCTAAGCTTCACGCATTCTGGCCTTTTACTCATGTCAGAGAAGTTAGCGGCCAGGCAGTGGGCGGTTCAACTTTGGGTTTTGGGTAGAGTTGGATTCATACACCAAGAGTTGGATCTCCAAGGTCATCCCAGATGGACTATAAGTTCCGTTCTTCAGCCAGGCCTTGGCTGTGGCGGACAGCTATCTCGTTGGTTGGGGTGCAGTGCCCCTTTTGGGGTGACTGGTCAAGAGACAGACTTTTAGTTTCTAGTCACGGTGTACTTGAAGGGAGATTGCCTATGTAGGTCCATACTAGCCGTAGAAGCAAATGGAGACAATTAGTGATATGCCTAATAAGTAAGCCTTGGGTGGCAGGGACATGAGGTCTAGGGAGGTCGCTTGGTCCGCCTACACAGGCAGGTGTTTCACGCAGGGACTTGGTTAAGCTTGAGGCCTGGCAGGGGCTTGCACAACCTAGGTGATTCCAATAAGGGCAAGCATGCACCATGCGAGGGATGCCCCAAGTCCATTCTAGTCAGTCATTATCACCTGCGCAGAGCCAGGGAGTTAAGCATTGGTGGAAGCACCCAGTTAAATTGTGGGTTGCGGTGCAATAACGGAGGTGTACGTGGGGTCAACATCTGTTGGCTCTATCATGGAAGAAGGTTGTTTTGGCGGTCTGACTGCCCAAATAGGGTTAAGTGTTCTGATTTTACACGTCGAAGACACTTGGACACCCGTTCCTATGCCAATTTTGCTAGGGCAGCGTAGTTCCATGGGTAGGAACTGTACTTTGTTATGCCCCGCCAGGACAGGGATAGCTGCTCTCACAAGCTGGAGCCTGAAAGGAAGAGATAGGTTATTAACCCAGACTGGGAGCGTTGTGCTCTACACCCTTGGCTGGGACCCAGTCGGGTCCCAGCGGATCCACCAATAGGAGTATAGTTTACCTTATGACCCACCATCTGGTAGTCTGACACCTTCCCTGGTGTATGTAGGTGGATAACAGGGTCCGGGCATCTGTAGGTTGCCACTTCAAGTTAGGATGCAGTGTCTATTTTCGGACACCAAACACTTATTCCCTCTAGTCGGTGTGTCATCATTGCGATGGGCACCAGGGATATTTAATACTTATGAAGTTGTATGGTCTATGTGGCAAGGTTTGACACATGAATTAAGACCACTATGACCGCACGGGGCGATTTAGCATCCAGTGGGGGACAGGTAAACGTCAGTGGACGGAACTCACCCCTGGCTCCTGAGGCAGGGAGATTGGCAGGGGAGGCATAGGAGCCTGCGCGCAGGAAGTCTGCACGATGCGTACATTCTCTGTGCAGAGGAGACTTGGCCTCATTAGACATGGGTGCTACATGCCAACTCCTCTGGGGGTGTTTAGAGTGAGGGGTACACCTGCCCAGTATAAGCATGGACTGTTTTTTGCTGATTAGGGGAGAGGCCCCATTTATATAGCAGGACATAAGTAGGAAAGCCAGCCTTGGTGGGGGGCTCTGGCTGCGACGGTCGCCACACCCAGGGCTGTGGCGGAGTTACAGGGCGATCCAGAGGCCGAAAGGTACCCGGGAGTACCCTCTTCAGGAGCACAAAGGATGCTGAGGCCTAATATCCCCAGGAAGTCTGTGCGGTGGACCCTGGTGTGCGACGGAGCCCCGCTATCCTACGGGTGGTTGGAAACCTGTACAACCGGGGGTCGCTTGAACGCTCCGCCCCTCGTAGGGGGGGGCGTGAGCAAGAGGGTGGACCAATGGTTCACCGAAAATGGGAGGGGCTATCTCCTCACCACAACTGCTAAGCAACGATTGGCTAAGGCCACGTTTCAAATTGGCCCATCAGGTGGTAGGCCGCGAGGGGCGTGTGTATATGCTATTAAACCTGCAGCTACTTTTCTCCAACAAAAAGTTGTCTTGTCTGCTTATTTCTGCGACATGCGTGTTGCTGCGAGCGGGCTGGTGAGTGGGCCAATATTGGCACTATGCAGGCCGACCGACACGTCCCCGCAGGGGACACAAGTAAGAGGGCGGCCCCCATAGTGCCACAAGATGGCACAAGGGGCAGCCCAGCGCCATGAGATCCCGCAGGGTCCCGCACGTCACTTCCAGCCTTGTGTGGGTGGGGGAGAGTATATATTCCTCCCCCGCCCACCTAGCGGCCTCTTTGTCCGCCGTCCCCTCACCCTGACGCTGTTTCCCTCCCTACCGCATACCCGGCGTTTTCAGGGTGGGGGGGAAAGGTCTTTTAATCTTTTCTCATTTGTGTTGCAGGCGGAGTTACAGGGCGATCCAGAGGCCGAAAGGTACCCGGGAGTACCCTCTTCAGGAGCACAAAGGATACTGAGGCCTAATAACCCCATGAAGTCTGTGCGGTGGACCCTGGGGTGCGATGGCGCCCCGCTATCCTACGGGCGGTTGGAAACCTGTACAACCAGGGGTCTCTTGAACACTCCGCCCCTCGTAGGGGGGGTGTGAGCAAGAGGGTGGAACAATGGTTCACCGGAAATGGGAGGGGCTATCTCCTCACCACAACCGCTAAGCAACGATTGGCTAAGGCCACGTTGCAAATTGGCCCATCAGGTGGTAGGCCGCGAGGGGCGGCTTGCCTTTGGATCGTCTGTAAGATAACCCACCTTGTTGGCATGTGTATATGGTAATAAACCTGCAGCTACTTTTCTCCAACAAAAAGTTGTCTTATCTGCTTATTTCTGCGACATGCATGTTGCTGCGAGCGGGCTAGTGAGTGGGCCGATATTGGCACAATGTGGGCGGAGGAGCGTCGCCTCATTGCTTTCTCGCAGTATTAGAAGCAGAAACATAAAATGCTATATATACCATTTTATATTTCTGCTTCTTGCACTGCGAGCACGCAGAAGAAGGGTTTGGTTGCGGGAGGGTTGGTTTTGGGTCTGCTGGAATCCAGGGGAGGAGAGGCTACCCCGATGCTGTGGGTGCTGACTTTTTGGTCAGCCCAAGGACTGCCTAAACCAGTCATGCTCACTCTCCCTTTTCTCCATGTATGCTGCATGCAGCCTACATGGAGAAAACGGCCTCCCCATAGATGCCTGTGAGGTTGGCGTCTCATCCAATAATAACGCTGCCATTGCAGCGTTGTGATTGGCTTAGGGGAACGGAGGAAGGTTGTTTGCGGCTGCTACCTGCGGGGAGGACGCGATGCGGGACCGGACCGGAGAAAGTACCATTTTATTTAAAATTCCCCCCACGTGACACCCTCCCCATGCATCTTCGCCCCCTCACCTGCGAGTCATGCTAGCCACAACTGATGTTATTACTAAAGTAAACTAAAAAATCTCTAACAATGTTTATGTAAACAGCACAGACACTGCACACAACCCCTAACTCAATGGGCAGCATCCCCACTCAGAGAACTGTTCCAGTACCACTGTCTTTAGTAGGGAACTAGGGCCGATTAAGGCATTGCCAAACTACGTTTTGCCCAGTCTGTCACAATAGATGTAGCAAGCAATGCATCAATAGCATGTGTGTTAAATGACAAGTGTGGGCTGCAATGTGTATTTACACCACACTCATATGTGATAAAAATGTATGGCTGCCAGGAACACTGCTGTGTTCTAGCTGGAATGCCGATAAAGGTACAACAGTTAAGACATGGCAAGAAAAAGTGATTTGACCATGTAGGAAAACTTATTTTTATATATTATTGATCAACCCATAAAGTCTACCTTACAAGTACACAAAATAGGGTGCCTAATGTATAGAAAAGAAGAGCACTATATTTGTAGAATGTGTGTTTACCACTATGATTTAAGGCTTAGAAACGATTTTGCTGTGTAACTTTAGCTACTTTTTACATAGGACAGGCCAAAGTGGGATTAGCATATCTAATTGAATATCTCCGCCTGAAAACAGTGTGTCAGACTCCATTTCAGGGGCCACGGAGCATGCAGGAGCTAATGGGCCTAACCAGGGTGGTTGTGGCCTTTTACTCCCAATGTCCTGTGGCCCTACCTAATATGGACTCTGAGTAACTGGGCCAAGTTCCACGCATTCAGTACTTGTCTCTCAGTGGTAACACAGGTTGAGCAGTCCAAACCTCTTTCAGGGGAGGTAGTTGTAAAGTATGTAAGGGCTCACAACTCAAAATACCCTCAGTGTCCCCAATATGGCGATTGTCCAGTCCACGGCTACAATCAGTATTTATTACACACACAAATAATGACACACTAAATAAATACACTGTATCCTTTTAAGGCTGGCATCCTAGCACTGCAGCAGGCCCTGCTCTCCTCCTGCAGGCATTTTCTCCTTTCCTCTATCCATCCACGCTGCATCCCCATGTGGAATTTGCCAGGTGACCTCAGGTGGGCCCACTGTAGCATGTGCCTTAAATTCTGGCCTTGGCATTAAAAAGTCAGATCTCAGGTGGAACATCGCTGAGCTAACAGACGTCACCATGAAGGGCCTGCAGCCATGCCTCATTCTTAGTGGACCGAGATCCCCAATGTGTCCAGGAGCCATGGCACTTGTTCATCCACCCCTGCTGCCCAAAGCAAGCAGCATGCATCATGCTTTCCACATGCAGAGGAAGCAGGGCTTAAAAAGTAGTTGCACCTGGCAATGGCCTCCAGGCGCAGCAGTTTCTTCTTCATGGCCTTCCCAGGTAATTGGACAAAGCAGTGGCCTTTTGCATCTCAGCTTCTGATCTTGTGTCTGAGTCCCTCGGCAGGGGGTGATGGGATGTTCCTCACACTACCATAACCCCAAAGGTCCTAGTGGACCATTTCTGGTATCTGAGGGTCACATCCAGCAGCCCTCCTCTGGTCAGATCCTCTGGGCGATGGCCATTACAGGCTATGGTGGATCCCTTCTGGCATACAATGTGTCACAGACACAGAAGATAGCCCACATTCTCAATTTAAGTGGGTGACGGCCCTCACAGTTTTAGTGCCAGTGGGTGATGACCCCAGCAGTTTTTAGTGGCTACCTCCCGGCATATGGGGGTCACAGACAAATGTGATTATCTTAATGAGATCAATGGCACTTGATGACAGCCCTCAACTTCCTTGCAGCCTCGAGATAGATTACCAAATTCTGCCAGACAGCAGACAGCTCTCTCGCAATAACATTCCTAACTGGACTGGGTGCTCATATTCTGGTTACTGAGATCCACTCACCAGGATTACCACTGGGCTTCTCTCCCTTCAGACTCTATCCTCTTCCTCATAGGTTTCGCTCGTCTTGGAAGACAAGTGGACTTCTAAGGGCTCTGCTCATCCTCAGAGAGGCAACTGGTCTTGCCATGCATGTAGACTGCCAGTACTCCAGCAATAGGGGGTTAGGGCTTCTTGGGTGATGGCCTCTCAAACATACGGGAGACTGACAGACCTTGGTTCCCAGGTCTGTTTCCACCAGCAAAGAAATATTGGTGATCTTAACCTCCTCTTATGTAATTGTCCTGTTTAGATAAGTATGGGACACATGCTCCCACCTTTATAGTCTAGTCGCATATGTGATTATGTGGCTGGCCTTTGAATTTTGAGTTGAGGGTGTCAGCTCGGTTGAGGCACTCTCTCCTTTCCTCTGCACTGTCCTTTATCAAAGGGACAGTATGTCACAGCAGTAGTGGCTCCAGTTCTGAGTGACCCCCAACACAGGTCAAATGAATAACTGAGGATCACACCTGACTGTCAGCCTCCACAGAAACAGGCCCCAAAAAGGTTCAAAAGACTAAGCCTTATTCTTTTTCAAATTGTTTTTTTGAGGGCGAAACTCCACTTAAAAAAAATATATGTTTATTTCCTTTACCGGGGAACCCCAGAAATCCGGCCTTTTTATTTAACCTTAACAGTCTTTACCCCTACCCACCTCTAAATCCTAACATTATATTACCACCCTACACCTTACACACCCAGAAAACCTAGAAATACCTTTACCACCCTATATCCCTATGCACCCCAAACCCTAAAAATACCTTTACCACCCCTAAACTAAGTACCTATAACTCGCACCCTAGCCATGCACAGTATTGTCATCAATGATGTCATTTCAGATGTTGCAGTGACGTTATCAATCATGTCATGAAACATGTAATGAGTCATGTAAAATGTGAGGCAATTAGCAGTACATGGCAGGGGCTCAAGTTATAGTTAATTTAGGGTATGAGTTATAGTTACTTGAGATAACTGTAACCTGTGAATTTTAGTGATTTTGAAATAGTATGTTTTAACTGATATTTTCACCTAACTTTAACATCACTTTAACCTTTGTTATTTTCAGTGTTTTTTTTTTATAGTAAAGTAAGATGTCCATCGACATGTGGGGTTGGATGCATGGCCTGGCCTGTGACCTCAGGCACACAGCTGACTATGTGAAACATTAAGTAAGACAGATATACAAGCTTTGTCAACAATCAATGCATACAAATGAACTTGAATTCCAATATGTGGAAGGTGGTACAGGGGAATGAGAGGAGAAGGGCTGTCAATGTCTGTGTCCTCCCATCTTAGGCACTGCAACCACAAAATGCAAACTTGAATTATTTGACTGAAATTTCCATTTATTTGGAACTCTCCTTACACCTTGTTGTGCCCCATAATAGAAAACAAAAGAATGGTCTCGAGCAGCACACCTACAGTCACTATTTAGTCAACCAAGTATAGATCATATCAGTGAGTGTAATCACTCCTTAAACATCAAGCAGAAAATATTGACAATGAGAACAATCAAAATTATAGAGATCCAAAGCGGGTGGCAGTCTTGATAATCTTTATTCCACAATAACTTCATTAAAACTTCCCAGCACACAACTCGCCGACACGTGTTTCGTCTTTCAAGAAGAATTTCTCAAGGCAATAATAGACATCCAATCTCCTGGAGTCAACCACCGTAGGCGAAGATGTAGGTCTCATCTGTGAAGTCACATTCATAAATGGCCTTCGTGTAGGCATAATTTTCGGTTAACAAACAATCATTCATGAGCCATGGAATGATGGTCAAAAAAGAAGGGACAGATGGCACTCATACACCACAGGAGTGCTCTAGTTGTGGGTTCCAAGTAATTCCCTACAGCCTAAAGTAATGACACAGAATACAACTGTAACTTCTATGACCATCCCAACCGATGGCACTTCCGTATACTGTCATGACTGTCAGAAAAGTAGCAATCAATAACACACTGCAATAACATAAAGTGGCCGGATCATTAAGTAACAATCCATCTGCTCAAGGTAAGAACCTTCTAACAATCCAGTAGGACACCAAAATCATAAACGGCACACTGTATGTTAGCGTTGTCCTCTCCTACATGCTACACATGGTAATGTTGCACTAGCAGCAAGTACAAAAGGGAGTCAAAACCATGATGTCCCGACTTGGCAACGTCAGCAGCCTCTGTCAAGAACACCCGACTCCAAAGAAAGAACCCATAATAGGTAAAGGACCATTGGGATTCACAACAAATTGTTAGGCATTGCCTCCTCATACCTCTGGGAGTTGTACCACACTCCCCAGAGAAAAGTTTAGTTATGGGGAGTGATTTGTGGGGATGATTAGTGGAACCAGGACCAATACCCAATACATAGAAAACTTAAACATCCCTATGACCTGCACCCAGAAATTTGAAATGTAATAGACATGTTTCAGCCAATCAAGTGGCCCCACTAGGGGTCCCAGGCTTTCTTCAGGACCTACATCCCTACTATCCTAACTCTTATCTCCAGTGAAATCCATGCAACCACTGAATACTTATTAGTATAATTCTGCTGGTCAGAGATCGCTGAGTCTGCGATTACTTGTGGTCCTTTGGAATTTGTAAACATAGAAGACACATCATAATTACCCAAGGGTGAAGCACATTTTAAAGACACAATGTAAAAAAAGTTGTAACAACGACAACCATAGCACAAACATAGAGGGTGCGTGTTTCCATTCCATGCCCATGAAGACTATTTGTGTAATTTGTGAAAGTGCACACCTCGCACCACTGCAAATATATGCAGGTGATCAAGAAAGCAATCTGTCCACATTCACACGTGTTGAGGCATATCTTACCCTAACTTTGATTAAAGAGGGCCCCTTGGGGGAGTCACACTCAGAACAAAAGAACATATATAAGAGCACATATTAGAGAAAATAATCAGAAACTCCATGGAAGAACTTTTCTGCCCCTCTCCTGTGGAACCTGGCCCTTTCGACAGGGTTATCCTCAAACCTTTACCCTTTTGCCTCCTATTTTTCTAATCCGTTTTTGTTGGCTTTAGGACTCTGGACACTTTACCACTGCTGATCAGTGCTAAAGCGCATGTGCTCTTTGGGGAAATTAAGATTATGATTTGTTATCCATGATAGCATATTTCGTTTACTGGCAAGTCCCTAATAAAGAGCACTGTGTGTCCAAAGGGCCTTTAAATCAAATGCTATCAGTGGGCCTGAAGCACTGATTGTGTCACCTGCACAAGTAGTCTTTCAAATTTGGCTCAGACCTGCCACTGCAGTGTGTGCACCTGCAGTTGTTTTCTGTCATGTCGACCTGGCAAGTGCACCCACTTGCAAGGCACTAACCTTCCCTTTTGTTATATGTAAGTCACCTGTAAAGTAGCCCCAAAGTACCCCATGGGCCGGGTGCAGTGTACTTAAATGGTGGGACATGTTCTGGTGTGTTTTACATTTCCTGATAGTGAAATACTGCCAATTTAGTTTTTCACTATTGAAAGCTGCATTGTAACATTTTAGAAGTCTAACTTTCAATTGGGAAGTGATAGAGATTTGAAGTTTAGATTCCATGAACTCAGAATTTAAAAAGCACATTTTACTAAAGTTGTTTTTTGAAATTGTGTGTTGGAAAATGCCACTTTAGAAAGTGGGCAGTTTCCTGCTTAACCATCCTGTGCCTCTGCCTGCCTGTGGAATCAAAGTCTGGTTTAGACTGGCCTTGCTTTGTTTGTGCATTCACTCCAGACACTCATACAAAGGGAGTTGAGGTGTGCCCTACATATGCTGATGAATCTTCATGGGCTAGAGTGGTGAGATGAGTTGTCACTAACAACGGAATAGGCTGTGGCTGCCTTTCACAAGGCTGTTTCCACCCCTTGTAGTGTGGCTGGACCGGGGAGGACAGAACTGGTTTTACTGAGCAAGAGAGAATTTCTTACAAAGACTTCAAAGGGAAAAATAGCTATACGTATTAGACCTAAAACCCCAGAACTTTAGAACACTTCTGGATGAAGAGGACCCTCTGCTAAGGAGACGAGCTAAAGGTCAAGAGGAACTTCTTCAAAGGAGAAGAGTTGAAGAGCTGTGTGGAGGAGTACCGCACCTTTGCTGTATATTGCTTTATTGGGTTAGCCTGCAGTTGCTGCTTCTGTTTTGGAGAGGAAAAGGACTGGACTTTGCAGTCTTTCTTACTTTAGAAGTTTCTTTAATGTCTTGTGTGTGCTTGCCGTCTGTTAAGAAGTCTCAGGGACACAAATGACTTCCTGTAACTCTGCTGGTGTTGCTGATCTCTGCCATCTGTGTGTCCTACCCTTGTCTGAAGTGCCTCCCTTAAGTCAAAGGCCTTCAAAAGTGGGTTCTCCATCTGATTTCTATTAGAACCAGCGTGATACAATGCAAAGCCTTGCAAAGCCTCTCAGAACCAACGCCGGAGGATGCATAGCCTCGCCAAGTTCAGCCGAACAGTTTACAGCTTCTCAGAACTGGGATAGAGGAGTTGGTCTGGGGCTAGGGGTGGGTCGACCTAGAATATGGGAAATGGGTTTGAGTCTCGGCAATGACGCTGAACACCCTGGGAATCTGGGCAAATCACTTAATCTACCCGTGCCTAACAAAAATGAATGTGTCCGCATGCAATGCAACTGGTGCTATGTAAAGCACTCTGATACCCGATTCGGGTCAAGTTCGCACTTTATAAAACTCTGTAAAAAAAAATATTCCGCCAGATGAATCAAAACCTCGGCAAAACCTGCGCTCAGCTGCCAGCCTCTTGAAACTAAATGCCAGCTAACTTGAAGTCCTGCAAAGACTCACTGCGCAGCCCCCAACACCTACGCCAGACGATGGGCACCCTCGTAAACTGAAGTACCACCTCCAGTGCACAATGCATCATATCTGTGCACCTAGTTTTTCCACACATCACCCAATCAATCAATCAGTCATACCATTTGTATAGCGCACTACTCACCCGGGAGGGTCTCAAGGCGCTTGGGGGAAGGGGTATGCTACTGCTCGAACAGCCAGGTCTTGAGTTGTTTCCTGAAGGCGAGATGGTCCTGGGTCAGCCGAAGGTGGATGGGGAGGGAGTTCCATGTCTTGGCAGCCAGGTAAGAGAAGGATCTTCCTCCGGCGGTGGCTCTTCGGATGCGTGGTACGACTGCGAGGGCGAGGCTGGTGGACCGTAGCTGGCGGGTGGGCGTGTAGAAGGTCAGGCGGTCGTTGAGGTACTTGGGGCCCAGGTCGTGGAGAGACTTGTGTGCGTGGGTGAGGAGCCGGAACGTGATCCTCTTGTCGACGGGGAGCCAGTGCAGGTTCCTCAGGTGGCTGGAGATGTGGCTGCGTCGGGGGACATCCAGGATGAGTCGGGCGGAGGCGTTCTGGATGCGCTGGAGTCTTTTCTGTAGCTTGGCTGTGGTTCCGGCGTAGAGGGCGTTTCCGTAGTCCAGTCGGCTGGTGACGAGTGCCTGGGTGACAGTCTTCCTGGTCTCGGTCGGGATCAAGCAGAAGATCTTGCGAAGCATACGCAGGGTGTTGAAGCACGATGAGGAGACGTCGTTGACCCACAGACCTAAATCGTCTTTGAATTGATGCATCAATTCCCCCTACAGTCCAGATTTGATGCATCACTTCTGTTGCATGCAGCAAAACTGTTGCATTGCACGGTAAAGGCATCTGCTTGGCAAAGGCATGTGTATTAAAAGATGCATGGTAAAGGCTCTGCATTTTAAAGTCTGCATGTTAAAAACTGTATTCCCAGTCCACCCTCTACATGCCACCTGTTTCCAACATGGAACCCACATCCCTTAAAGTTCTGTACCATCCACAGATACACACAGCACAAACACACATGCACCACATGCAGCACAGAGCTTTACGCACTTCAAGCAGGGTAAGGGTGAGTTACGTATACAGTAACAAATGTTTACAGAACTAGAACAGTAGGCCCTGCTCCAGTAACACAGGGAAAAAGCCCTGTTATTATTACTGAATCTTCTGAACACAAAAATAAGTATATTGCCATCACCATACATGTGACACTTAAATCCAGTAAACTTCAGTGGCCCTCTAAAGTTTACGAGGGTACCACTTGGTTTGCCCCCCCCCCCCCAGTCTAAACAGAATTCATTACCATGAGACAGGCCAAGGTCATGGCGCACATGGATGATTCATGTTCACTCATGACCAAAAAACAGTGCCAGGAATTAACATATAATTGCAGCTTCACATTGAAGGACCAGCAGACATCAACTAATTCTTGATCTTCCACCAACCTCGCAGACACTTATGATACAAATCACTCCTCCTCACATACACACCTCAAACCTATCGAAGCAACAATGGAAGATGCTCCTTCTCACGTCTGTCGGCCAAAGTGTGGAACAACCTTCCCCTGCACATCAGAATAGCCACATTGCTCAAGCAATTCAGGAAGGAACTCAAGACCTAGCTGTTTGAATTTACAGATCAGCATGAAGCAGTTAGCAATGCCAGCATATTAATACCCTCACAGATGATTTGTTGCGCTTCATAAATACCCAATTGATTGGTTGAGCTAAGACACTTAGGTGAGGGGTGCACATCCATCACCAGGCATGGCTGTTTTCCATTACGACATTCACACATCTTAGATCAGACTAATCTGTACCAACTTCTAACCAGAGAGATTAGGTCATCACATTGGCAAGGCCCCCAAAAAGTTCATCTGCATGATTCTGCTTTAATCTGGCTTTCTTCTCTAAAACAAAATCTAGCCTTGCAGTGATATTGATCATGTGAAAAACATGGGCTTCTTTCCACATATAGCCAATAACCACTTCAATGGTCTATGAGCCATTTTCAGAACAAACCTAGTGCCAAACATGTATGTATGGAACTTCTGAAAAGCCCACATTATCTCAAAGCACTCTTTCCCAATGGCCACCAAGTTCCTTTCCTTGGGTAGTATTCTGCTACTGATACCGGTCACCAGATTCTCTCTACCCATGTCATCTGGATGGACTAACACATTTCCAACGCCTTGGTCAGAGGCATCTGGCCGTACAATAAACATTTTGCTTTAATGAGCTGGATTTAAGGACAGGTGCATTGCACAGAGCCTTCTTCAGTTCTTCAAATGTCCATTGGCAGACCTGGTTACTTTACTGGAATTCTTCTTGGAGGCCAATGTTGTGAATGGTGCAACTATATTCACATAGTTCTCCACAAAGTTCCTGCAATAGCTGGTGAGTCCTAAAAAGGCCCTCCCTCCTACATGAATTGGGCACCTCTCACTCTATCACAAACTGGATCTTGGCTTCCAATGGTAAGCCGGCCTATTACCTGTGTCATGCCCACAATAGAGAACTGCCTGACTTGAAACTTTGTCACCTTTATGGTTGGTGCTGCCTTCTATATCATAGAAAACACCGGTGCCAGGAGCCTCAGGTGATCCGCCCATGAATTGCTGAGCACTGCAATATCAGGATAGGCTACAAAGACAATTCGGTGTCTAACTTGGCAGTTGGTGTTAAGGTGTTCTGCCAGTACCAACTGGTCAGATCAAAGGATGCTTAAGTCCATAACAGCACCTAACTGATCCAGAAACCCATCAACTCATGGGATAGGATGGGCAACAGTCTTTGTCACAACATAGATGGCTCAGTAGTCAAAACAGCACTACAAACCAGTAGCATCTTGATTGGTTACGACTCGAGTACCAAAGGACTATGACCATGGACTATGCAATCTCTCAATCTCCCATCTAAAATCCTGACCACTTCCACCTTGATGTATCCTTGAACTTGATCTGACATCTAGTACATTCTTCTCTTCACCTGCAGACTGTCCCCTGTGTCTATGTCATTGACAGGGGCTTAGCTATGTCAGTGAGATTGGGGGGAAAGCTTCAGATTTCCCAACAATCACACTGGAATACCTTGTTAAAATACATTATGAGAAGCAGGAGGGGCTTAAGAGGGAGTGGACAGAGGGAGCAGTGCAGATTGTTTGGGGTACTTAAAACAATAGTTTTCAAACTAACCATATTTTAACGCAGAAACGAGGGAGAATGAATGAGTATGTGTGTGCATGTGGGAGAAATCTGATAGACACTTCACCATACCCAACTGAAAGCAGCTGTGCTCAACTATCTACTACTGATCACATTTTTTAGGGGGGTGTAACACATCCCAAACACCCTCCACCCTGAAGTTACACCCCTGGTCATGGATACAGACAGGTGTTAACCCTGGAGCCAACAAGAAGAGGTTGGTAAACCATCCCAGCACCTGTCTATACTCTCTCTGCTACTGAGGCTAATTGAACCCCTTCCACAGAGCTATCATTCATGTTACTAAGAAGCACTTCATGTAAAGCACAGTTTCTACCCCGACCTCCTCTGCTCTCCTAAGAAATTCAAGGTATAATCCCTACAGAGATCTGGCTTCTGCCTATTCACATGGAATAACCTCTTGGGTTCCCCTTGTGGCTCCTGTGTCCACCTACTAGTTGCCCTCAAAAACTTCTGAGCTACCTAGTATGACCCACATCATTTGTCCTTCAAAGCCCCGGGACACATAGGCTTCAACACCAACACCTTCTGGCCATCTTTATACCCAGATAACTTAGCTTTCTCGTCATACCAGTCTCTCATGGGCACATGACTCTTCTGAATTTTCTCCTATGCCTGACTGCTGTATTCTCCGAAGCACAATCACATAGTCCACTGCATCCTTCTGTGAAGGCTCTGAGGTTCCTGCCTACCTCTCTCTGACTAGAGTGAATGGACCCTGGACAAGGTGTACATACAGAAGCTGAAAGAGACTGAACCCTGCCCTTTTTTGTGCAATCCGATGATAAGGGAACAAGAGACACAGCAGAAGATACCACTTCCTCCTTAGGTTCCCTGGCAGAGTTCCCATCATGCTGTCTTATTCAATGACGTCACTAAACCATTTGTTTCTGGGTGGTTCACCATAAAGACGTGTTCTATCACAACATCTTACTCACATATCTCTCAGCTAAAAGGTGATAAATATGGCTCCTCGGTCAGAACTTATATGCCCTTGAAAAGATTTCCACCAATCAATCAATCAATCAATCAATCTTAACATTTGTAAAGTGCACTACTTCTCAAGGCGCTGGGGGGCGGAGGGGTGCTGCTACTACTCAAAAAGCCAGGTCTTGAGGAGTCTTCTGAAGGGCATCTGGTCTTGGCTCTGCCATAGGTGGATGGGGAGGGTATTCCAGGTCTTGGCAGTGAGGTGGGAGATTGATCTGCCGCTGGAGGTTGCTTTTCGGATACGGGGGACTGTGGCGAGCAACCCCAGAAACCTCAGCAACCCCTACACTGGTCTGAGTGGCAGATTTACTAATTTCAGTGCAAAATATTGCAGAAAGCAAAGTTTCCGTGCTACATTGTGGAGGGAGAGACCTATGTTTATCAAAAATAACCTACTGCTCTCATCCCCTGTGCTGGCATGCAAACAGGCTACCTAGCGCCTCACACACACACACATCATGCAACATGGTGTAGAAGCATGTGCATGATGACTACCATATGTGTGTATTGGAAGTATGCTCTTACAGTACAAAACCATTTACCTTACCAATTTCTGTAGCATTACGCACAGTGGCTGTGTGCTGTACAGTACAGCACACATGCAATGACTGAAGGAACAGAAGCTCTCCAACCTTTAGCCCAATCCAAGTAGATATTCTTTTAGTCGAAAGAGCATCGAAAACCAAGCACGTTTGAACTGTCACAAGCACGTACTTCCAATATGATGCGTCCTTTATGAAAAATGGTATAAAATAGCACAAGAAAAGCACAAGAAACTGGCATTTTTCAAGCACAAAAAAAAGTTTACACTGTAAAGTAAATATTTTTCTAATACTTTGCACTGCTTGGCATCAGTTTGCATGTGTTTGTCCTGATAAGGCGAAATAAAATGTCCCCTGAATCTCTCATGGGAATATAATGGTAAGAAACAGACCAGAGGAGCACTGAATATCCTCCATTTGACTCAAATGTAGCACAGTCGGATAACATTGGTCACAGATCCAAATACTTACGGATCATGTCTCAGAAACACAAGACTCTAGTCACTTTTTGAGCTTCAACATGAGCAAGTGTACTCTTGAAGGGCTCACTTCTGCCTCTGTATTTATGGGATTTACAGTCTGAAGGTGTTTCTTCAAGTTAGCTTGTGAGCTGCAGATAGCGCAGCTTCAGAAATAGTGATCATGGCTGGCTCAGAGAAATTTAAAATGAAATGTATTCATTTTGGACAGTGCACTCACATAAAAGGCACAAATCAGTGGCATATAGGAGTGCACAATTGCTTCAGAACGCAAGCTGTTCTACTTAATTACCTTTAAATAGTCTTGTTCTTCTTTGAAGTTACTGAACTGACTGGACTATAGTGTTGTATACCATCATATGATAAACTGACTTTGTAACCCTAGCATCTACTGCTTGCCTACTTGCACTTAGTACTCAAGATTTAAATGTACAATTGGAGCAAACTGGTTACCCCACTGGAATAAAACAGCAACATGGCTCTGGATCACTAATGGTACATGGCGGTACTGCTAATTAACACCAATCCAGGACCCCAAGAATATTCATATGACTTCAGTATCCTTAAAAATGTTATGATTTTGTCTGACAATGCTATTATTATATTATATTATTCCAAGCAAAAATGTACAACACTGTTACTCAGACCGGCTGAATTCAGAAACAGAAACAGACACAGTCACATCTCTTTTCGTGTTGAAATTTTTTTTTATTGGAAATTTTCAGATAAAAGTACAGATACAAAAGTTAAAGCAGGATAATATCTTTGACAAGTAAAATAGTACAAATGAGGAAAGGTATTGCACGAAGTATGATAAATATAAGGACATAAAAATATAGTATATTTCATAATCTTAAATACAATAATAATGAGAAAATAGTAAAATAAGTACATTATAGAAGAAGAATAAAGAAAAGGAAACAGGAGGAAAAGGAAGAAAATGAATAAAAGGAAAAGGAAGAGAAAAAGAAAAGGAAAAGAATAAGCAAGAATCCCAGAGCAACATGAGTAAGCACAAGAGGTAAAGGAGAAAAAATGGAAAACTGAGCAGTACGAAAAAAGAGAACCTAAAAGAAGAGAATTAAGAAGGTGGAACAGTCAAAGGGGAAGGAGGAGTGGAAACAGAGTCACTATGCACAGTGGCTTCCAAAAAAGGAGACCACACCTGGAGAAAAATGGAAGTTTGATCCTGCAAATTATAAATTGTACGTTCATGTAGAGCTGTTTGCATCATAGCCACCAACCACTCTTCCTGCGAAGGAGGCAGAGGCGATTTCCAGTGCCGCAGTATACAAATTTTTGCCGTGGCCAAAGCTGTGTGGAGAAGACGAGTTTGCGGCCACGAAAACTTCGGAAGGCTACGAAAATCATGTAAAATAATATTCAGAGGAGTAAGGGGCAGAGGGAGTGACATGGTATTGCCCAATGTCTCCCGTACAAAACGCCAAAAAGATGTCGTATGAGGGCATTCACAAACAATATGCGTAATATCACAACCAGAAGCTGAACACCTCCAACACAAAGTATGTGATAACAATTTAGCATGATGCAATTTGACTGGAGACCAATGCCATTCATGTATAATTTTGAAAATGCAAAATTTAAGACGGGCTTCACGGACTCCCTTATGCAACCCTTCCAAGATTTGGTCCCATTGAATATTGGAATATGCAACCGATAGGCGAGATTGCCATTTTAACTGGAGAGCTTGCGAGAGAGGCTGTGAAAATAAGGGATGCAAAAAAGTTTTATAAAGACCAGAAGTCACACCTTTAAGATTCCCCCAAGACTGTAGGTAAGACAAAATAGGAGATATAGATATTAAGTCAGGCGGAGAATCTAAATGTTTTGTGAGAACTTGTTGAAGCTGAGTGTATTTGCAGGATTGTGTGGATGGCAGATGAAATTCCTCACAGAGTTGAGAAAAAGATTTAAAAGAGTTATTATGAAATAATTGATCTATAGTCTGAATACCGGCGTCCTGCCATACAGACCAGGACAGAATGCGACCCCCAATACGAACGGCAGAGTTAGTCCATAAAGGGGCTTTAAAATGGATACGCGAATTAGATTTAAGTATACGATGACTTCTCTGCCAGGATTTGTGCATTGCAGATAAGATAGGGTTTTTAGGATCAGAAGAACTGACCCCTTTACCATATAAAAGGGACAAACCAAGACCAGAAGTTAATAAGTGACGTTCAAGGGGGACCCATTGAGGTATGTCTTTAGATTTGGGTAGAAAAAAAACAAGTTGTGAAAGATGAAGAGCGAGCGAGTAATGCTCGATAGAAGGAAGACCCAAACCCCCTTGTAACTGATGGGATTTTAGTTTTGCAAAGGAAAGACGCGGTTTAGCAGTACCCCAGACAAAAAGTTAAATTTTGGAGTCAATGGATCTCAGAGTTGTCAAGGGGATGTGAAGAGGAAGCATACCCAAGACATAAAGAAATCGAGGAAGAGTAACCATCTTGACCGCCTGAACCCGCCCCCATAAGGATAAACCCAAAGCCTTCCATTTATCAAAGTCTCTTTGCATTTGTATGATTAAAGGAGTCAAATTGTCCGTGACCATATTATCTAACCCTCTATTAATTAAGATTCCTAAATATTTAAGTCGGGATGGTTGCCAATGGAAAGGGAAATCAGAAATCACATCTTTCGTTGTACCAATGGTCATGGGTAATGCTTCACTCTTATCCCAATTTATCTTGTAGCCAGAAAAAGAAGAGAAATCATTGATGATGCGGAGGAGAGCAGGAAGGGAGCGGGGAAGATCAGTGAGTGTAAGGAGAATATCATCTGCATATAAATAAATTTTAGAGTGACCAATTGGAAGGGGGACACCTACCACATTAGTAGATTGACGTATCGCAGCAGCTAAAGGCTCCATTGCGAGAAGAAAGAGAAGAGGGGAGAGTGGACATCCCTGACGAGTACCTCGTCTAATTGGAAATGGGGTAGAGAGAAAACCGCCGCAATTGACCTGAGCCGATGGAGCATCATAAAGCAGGCGCACTTTATCTATAAACTGGTCGCCTAACCCAAACCTTTGCATGATAGAAAAAAGGTATTCCCACTCAATGCGATCAAACGCTTTTTCAGCATCCAGAGAGAGAAGTAATGCATCAACAGTGAGATGTTTAGCTGACCATAAAGTGTGAGATAAGGTGCGTAAATGGTTGCGAGATGACCTACCTGGGACAAAACCTACCTGCGAATTGTGGATTAAAGAAGGTAAAACTTTACGAAGACGTGATGCAAGGATGCTAGCAAGTATCTTAACATCTGAATTTAAAAGAGATATGGGCCTATAACTACTGCATAACAAAGGATCCTTGCCAGGTTTTGGCAAGACAGCTATAACGGCCTTGTTGGACAGAGGACCAAGAGAAGACTCCTCCACCGCCTCACCAAATGCAGCATGTAAAGTGTCAATCATATCCTGACCGGTCCATTTAAAAAATTCAGGAGGAAAACCATCATCCCCCGGAGCTTTATGATATGGCAAGGCAGCTATTGCTGAAGAAATTTCATCCTTCGTAATAATACCATCCAGTAGGGTTCTACCCTCATCCGAGAGTTTAGGAATATGAACTGCATCTAAAAATGTGTTCATCGCAAGTGTATCTGTATGAGTGCTTGGAGAATAAAGAGATCTATAAAATGAAGCGAATTCCTCAACAATTTCCTGTGGTCGAGTAAGTACGTCACCACCACTTGATTTGATAGCTGGAATTGCCATAGCGGCCTCCCTCTGTCTCAATTGCGCAGCCAATAACCGACCAGCCTTTTCCCCCTGCTCGTAATGACGTCCTTTCATCTTTTGCAAGGCGTATTCGGCTTTAGAAGTAAAGAGACTATTAAGAGACATTCTCGCTTTCTCCAGTGATTTACGAGCCTGAAGAGTTGGTTTTGAGATATACGATTGAGAGAGTCGGCGAATGTCGTCCTCCAAAGCAGTCTGTTTGACTGCATTTTCCTTATTGCGTAAGGCAGCGTCCCGCATGAGTTTACCCCTAATTGTTGCCTTGGCCGCAGCCCAAACTAGTCTCTTAGAAGAGACTGATGTATCATTGAGAGTAAGGTAATCCTGGAGATGTGATTGCAAAAGAAGTTTACCTGCTGGAGCTCTATACCTGGCTATATTCAAGCGCCATGGTTTACGTCCTGGTTTGGAGAGACCCAAATCAAGAGATAAAAGAACAGGGGAATGGTCGGATATGGCTGCTTCCAAGATCTGGGACTGTGTAACCAATTGGACTGCCTGTTGCGAAAGAAGGAAATAATCAAGACGCGAAAATGTACCATGTGTAGATGAGAAGAACGTATATTCTTTGTCCTGAGGATGACTCAGTCTCCAATGATCAACTAGACCAGTATCAGCAAGAATGTCCCTAAGAATGGCTCTATCTGGAGCGTTAACGGTGTCAAAGCAACCTGTTCTATCCAAAGTAGGATCTGGTGCCAAATTCCAGTCCCCTCCAATTAGAAACTGGGAGGCATCGATTTCCGTGAAAAGGCGGTTCAGACGAAGAAAAAACTGTTTTTTGGAGCCTAAAGGGGCATAAATAGAACCAAGGCAAATGAAAGAGTTCCCAATTTTCAACTTGACAAACACATATCGACCTTCCGGGTCAGACCATGTTTTGAGAATTGTGAAGGGGAGTGACTTACGAAAAAGTATAGGAACCCCACACTTGCGAACAGGATTAGGATTGGTAGGATCAAGCTTGGAGATGCTACTGTGAATCACTTTACCAACCCAGTCTCTGCTGAGTTTACTAGATTCAATATCATCTAAGTGCGTTTCCTGCAATAAAGCAATGTCCACATGTTTAGAGCGCAGGTATGTGAGTACCTTTTTACGCTTGATATAATGAGTGAGGCCATGAACATTCCAGGAAATCACTGACAGCGAATTAGGAGAGGACATGATAGGAGAATTCAAGAGGTACAGAGAAAGAAAGGAAGGCAATTGGACAGAAAGTAGAGAAGAAAAATGTTGCTCTGGGAAGCAAGAGATAAAATGTGTCGAAGAAGAGGAAAACTAATAAAATGGAGAAGAAAAGAAGAAAGGAAGAGAGAAGGAAAAGGAAATACAGAAGTAATTTAGAAAAACAAAGTGAATATCTAAAGAGACAAAACAGGTAGAAACTAAAGTAAAACAAATACGAAGATAGAAAAAGAGAAGAGAACCTAAACTGTTATCTACGGGTCTGGGCGCACTAAAAGCAGCGCCAAGGGGTAGCCGGACCCCGTCCGAGGAAAGAAGAGTGGGAATCTAAAGAACAAAGGATAATATGGAATATACGAGACACAATAGTGCAGGGTAACATAATCAAAATTCGTGGAAAAACATGAGATACTATCATAAAGCACAGTCAATGAATAAAGAGAATGATTAAATGCGTGGTACAATTACCATACAGTAAATAATAAATGAACAGTGTGAGTACTAAACCACAGTAATAACAACATGGAGAAGGGAATGAATAAGAAGTGAGTCCCACATGTAATAGGTAATAGATATGCAGCATATAATAAACAAGATCAAAAATGCATAAATACTCCTAAAAAGCCTTATGATAAAATGCAAAATTTGTTGGGAACTCACAGGATAACAATATGACATAGAGCACCAAATAAAACAGTACTACAATATGCATATTTTATAATACTAAAGAACCACAGGCAGTTAAGTGAACTGTTAAAGCATCAGATAATAGGAATTATCGTAAACCATAAAATAGCAAAAATACCATAAAGCCGAAAAATCAGTCAGCATCTGAAGGCTGCTTAAGAGGAGACCTGGACTTGTTCCTTTGTGGCATTTTAGTTAGGGAGGAAACTGAATGTAGTGCCGAGGCCTTATCATCCTGAGAACGAGGCAGACGGGTAATATCCCTGCCCCTTTGTCGAGGATCATTAGAGGAACTCAAAGAGGACGCTGTGAGACCTGCAGATGACGTCTTTGACTGAGAATTCTGAGCACAGGAGGAAGATTGGGTGTCCATATCATCAGACGTGATGGTATCCAAAAATTGCTGAAGAAGAGCAGGATCATAAAAGTCTTTGGATTCTCCATTCCTGGTTATGCGAAAACGTGCGGGTTCGAATAATCCATACTTAATGTCCATGCGGCGCAGCTGGGGTCGGAAAGATAGGAACGCCTTCCGTCTTTCATTAGTCTCTTTGGAGAAGTCCGCCGCCATATGGATAGTATGACCTTGAAATGAGAAGGAGCCACGGGAACGAGCCATTGACAAGATCTGTCGAGTGTGCTCATGGCGAAGAAAGCAAGCAATAATTGGTCTAGGTCGGGCAGAAGCGCCAGAACGTGGAGGGCCCAGCCTATGAGCACGTTGTATTTCAAGAGGAGGAGTAAAAGAAATACCAGTCAGCACAGGAAGAGTCTCGTATAGAAAAAGCTTCATGTCTTGCTTTTCAATGTTTTCCGGAAATCCAAAAAAACGAATATTGTCTCTACGACTACGATCCTCCAAATCAATAATTTTACTATGTAGAAATAAAAGATCTTGATCTGAGCCTTGGACATTATCCAGTCGAGTTTCCATATCCGATATCTTAGAGTCAATAGCATCAATTCGTGTGTGGAAGGTAGTAAGTTCAGCACGAATGGACTTAGTCTCTGTAGCCAAAGATGTCATGGTAATGTCCAGCCCCTCCAATCTGCGATTAACACCAGATAGTTCTAGCAGGATACGTTGCATAGTATCTGACAGAGACTTGTCATTCTGAGATGGCGCAGATTGCGATGAGGGGGGTAATGCGGAGCCATTTCCTTTGACTGGTGTGTTAGAGGTTTGTTTCAGCACTTCAGTAAAAAGTGGCGGTTTTGGACCACGACCCCCATTTCTATTATTGGACATTGTAACGCACTGTTGTAGAGATGCTCTACAAAAGCGAACTGATAAGGTGTTGGAATGGGAAGCAATGGTGAAACCAAGGGGACATCAAATTACCAAATGCAAAAAAGGATATGTAATAATGTAGTGACCAACATATGTAACATAGGGAAAATGCATCAAATTGGGGGGTCACTAAAGCATTATCACAAAATAGCAAGCAGTACAATATGAAAGAGGTTCAATGCAATAGTAACATGCCTTGTGCGCCAAAAATCCCCTGATGAGGAAAAGCAGTTGAATAAGGTGAGGCAATATATCAACAGGCCATTCATCCAATACTGCGCAAAACAAGAAAAATAAATCACATGAGTTCAGAACATGGAGCGGCAATTGGGAATGGAAATCGGCCCTTTACCCTTTCCCTCCCTGCCTCCTGCGTAACTGGCAGAGTGTAAGAATAGGAGAACAGGCTGAAGTATTAAGGAGGAGAGGTAAGTCCGATAGAGTCAAGTAATTCTGACCCAAATGACAAATATGTCACAGAAAGTGGCTAAAGAAAGTCAAGGAGAAAAATGAATCAGTACTCTTGCAAGTGAATCTGCCAGTACTGGTAGTAATGAATTTTCATGTGACAGTCATATCCTGCTTCTGCATATAATAGCACATATTATGAAATGATAAATCAAGCAGCTTTTAGCCCTGTCAGCATTAATATTTCATGTGGGCATGCGTACACAGTTGACTGAAAAGAAAAGCGCACTTCATTGGAGAGATGATTGTGGCAAACCTTCAGCCTTTTCTCTCCTGTCCTTCATAGCGCTTTTTCCAAGAAAACTGCATTGGTAATAACTGTGAGGAAAGTCATCTGCATAAAAGCCTGAGGGGGGCGCTGCTCACTGCTAATACAGGCAATGGCATGAAGAAAGGCAGTCTTGAGCCGTGTTGAAGCGCGCTTTCACTTTCCAGAGAGGCGCGGCCTAAAATGTGAGGAGGCGCGGCCCCGAAGTAGCAAGGGCGCCGCCTTTGCTGAGGAGAGGCACGGCTTGAGAAGCGCGCGAATATCGCAGCGCGCACCACAGGAGCCGGCCGCCTCACCGTCTCTTCACTGCGTCGAGAGCTGAAGCCGTCAGCGGAAAAAGGAGACCACCGCAGCAACCCCCATGGTCTCCCGAGTCCTGCAGGTTCCAAAGAGACGACCCACTCGAGCAGGGAAGGTAAGGAATCTCGTCGGGGGTCCGTCCCTCGGCGGAGCTCACCTAGCAGGCGGCCATCTTCCTGCGTGGCCAGACCACGCCCCCACATCTCTTTTCTAGCTTTTGTAAAAACACTTCTTTTCCTTCCATGAAGGAGATTTGGGGTTACAGGCCATCAATGGAATGTATGCTTATTTGTGTAAATGGCATGACACATGCCCACATGGGAGTATCCTATATGGGTTTAAGATTGCTGAGCTTATGAGAGGAGGTAGTGGATGATTAAATTTCGGGCATTTTCGGATTGTCCAGTGTTTATGGACCTGAAAGAAGGACAGTGGTTGCAGGCAGAAGTCACTACAGGTGATAAAGCACAGTCAAAAATGCCGCTGTGCCCCTGAACAAAACCTAGTGATCAACATTGTCTCCCAATAGCAGAAATTCACTAGGCCTTCGCAAAGTCGCAAAAAACTCCACCATGCTATGTGGAGTTCTGCTTCTGGGGGTAGTTTGTCAGCATGCCAGTTCGCTTTGCAATGGGAATGTGGAGTGCGTTCTTTCATTCCAAATAATGGGCGAATGGTACCAAGTGGTCCGCATGAGCCCGGCCATCTTGTTTTTCTACTCTATTATGGTGCTGAGCCTAAATCTTAATCTCTCCTAAATCTCTGTACCCGTCCCCCTTTAAAATGTATCTCTCCTCATTTTTATTTTTTATATTAGTATGTGATTTTGTGTTTGTGTTGGCAATGCACATTGCTTCAGTTAATGCGGCATTTACAATGGTTTTAATGCATTGCAAACAAAACACACAAGGTGCGTTGTGTCCTTTTGCCCACTCAGTCACCTCTTAGTATGTTACTCCTTTATTTTGTTCCTTCACCCTAGCCTACCAAATTGGAAAATCAATTCTTGGCATGTGCCACGTTTCATTTTATAACCATGTGAAATGAAGTGATTCCATGATATATATTATGGTTTCCCATAACAGATTTATTTTACAAATGTTCAGATCTTTCCCTTTTTACTTGTACATTTACTGAATAATACAAATAGGTTGAATCAATGATCAGTGAAGTGGCCCCTCTATTCTTTATCTACCCTACCTGTCTAATCCCTCTACCCTACCCTGGAGTAAATAAAGTTTCCTTCCCTTGCTTACTGCCAACCTACTGCCCACCTAACCAATTTGTTGGAAATAATATGTGGTGGTGGGCAAGTAAAGTGGGAGTAAGTGCACTATTTAAGGTCAAGTTTGACTTATGGGATACAGTGTGCAAATGTGCCAAATACAATCTATATAGCTTATTCCTTTACCTGTAGTGCTGTCTGTAATGTTCCCCAACATCTACTGATGGCAGACATGATAATAATATTATTCACATTTGAAACTTGAGGTATGTGATGTTTTATCTTATGTATTACAGTGGAGAAGTGTGGCTCACTGGTTAGAGGAGGCAGACCCTGAAGCAGAGGTCAGACCTGGGACCAGGGTTCAATTCCCGACGTGGCAGGGTCTTGAGCCCAAATGTCCACGGACTCGATAATTCTCGCTTTGGTGCCTACTCGAATCACAGGTTCACACTCTGCAACTCTGGGCAATAGCTTGCTTAATCTCCACTATGGCCCCCCGCGGCGGGATGCCTGGCTTTCACCTTGGGGATGCCCAGTACGGGTTATCTCACAGGGAAAAGCCAGAACGGGTTCCCAAAGCAAGCGCCTTGAGAACTTGCGGTGAAAAGGCGCTATATAAGAACCTTTGACATTGACATTACTCATCTGCCTCTTTGGAGTCAGGGTAGAAAGAGAAATGCATTTGGAGAAGAGTAGGGCCATTGTAATTAAATATAGATATTTGCCAATGTCAGCTGCCCCAACTGCAGACAGAAGCAACATATCTGATGCACTGGCTAGCAATGAACATGATTTCATATTTTAGCACAACTCTCAACATTTACTCCATAGTGAATAATGCTGTGCTCATTAATGAGAGGTAATTTATTTTTCAACTCAAAGTGTCTGTTTACAGTTACTTGAAAAGTCTTCAGAAGAAAAAAAAATCAAATACCTTTTTTTTAAATCCGACATTATTCTGCCTTCTAATGCTTTTCTGCCAAATAGTCAGTGCTTGTTAAGCAATGTATGTGTGGGTGAAAGATAACATCGGCCTTGTGACTCTCCTAATCATAATCACATCAAATTCCAATGGCCCTAAGGGACCAGCAATGCACTGCTACAGTGCCAGCAATTGTTTGCACAGCGCATTATTAACAATTTGTCTTTTTTGTTTTTCTCTAAATAACTACTCCTGCTGGTCTGTCGGACCACATAACAGGCAGAAGATAGTGTCCCGTCTGCGGAGGCAGAGGCTGAAGTGTATCCAGAAAAAATACCATTGGCTGGTGGTCCTGGAAGAGGAGGAGTAAACAAATGCTTCTCAGCTGGGCCTGAGTGCAGCTGGTCCCCCTCAGCCTCCAGCCTCCCGACCAAACCATTCCCGGCGCCATCAACTGCTGACACCCCTTCCCACACCGACAACACCAGGCAATTGCAGGGCCACATCCTGCAACGGCTGGACTCCATGGAAGCTGGCTTACCACAAAAGAGAAAAGCCTGGATCAGCTCCGGACCTACATACCAAATGCCCTCTTCAAGCCCTTTTTAAAAAATTGTGTTGGTGGGAGAGACTTGTGTGTTTCGGTGGAGAGGGTGGGAAGGGAGTTAGGACTGGGTTTGACTTTCTTTGAAGAATTTTGATTTTGGGACATTGGGGTTTGGGTTTGTTTGTTTGGGGAAAAAGGTGGGCATGTTGTGTGGGTGGAGGGTGGTTTCATTAGGGGACACTTTTCTATTTCATCAATATTTATGCCTGAAGTGTTTTTTTTTTAGTTTGCACTGCTGCCTTCAGCTTTTATGCAGCCTGTTTATCTGTTTGTAAGAGAGAGAGTGTAAAGCTCAGTTATAGAATTATACTTCTCTAACTATCTTGACCCTTAGGGGGATTGCTGCCATGACCTAAATTGTCTACAGCAACCTTGATAAATTATAGTAGCAGTTATTTACTTAATTACTAAGTTAACTAGTTCACTTCACTCCATAGTTGTCTTAACTAAATATAGATGAAGCAATACCAGGGAAGGCATCACAAATTCACAAGCGAGTTCCCACTTCCAGTTCCACCCAGCTGAGCTCCAACTGCAGAATTAATCTCAATGTTTGATAATCCATCCTAGGCACCTAAATGGAAATAAAAAGACTGAGTTAGTCAGTTATATTATATTAAAGCTTTATGAAGAATCGACACCAGAGTACTCATGATCACACCACAAGAGTTCCTGATAGTGATAAAATACAAAAAATAGCAATAGTAGTAATTTCTGGCTAATGGGAAGCTAGTATTAGTTACGAAATCCTCAAGTTATAAAGAAATGGACTCAAAGTCTGGAGTTGACAAACTTAGATTAGGCATTTACTGTTATGCAACACAAGGCCTGAATGATGATGCTGACAACTGATGTTCTGCGGTCTATATCAATTTTTTTTCCTCATGTAGAGGTACAATTAGTAATGGCAGGAACATTTACCTCTAGTTTTGGAGTCAAGGTTTCAAAGCTAATCAGTGCGAGTGCCACAGCGGATCATTCGGCTGCATCTAATTTGTCCCTACACCTGTAAGCCCGGGTAGTGTGCCTTATTAGATGGATAGTGAGGTGGCAGTACCCTCAAGTGTGAGAAGATAGTTGTATCACAGTTTCCATTTGTCGTGTTGGTGGGATGTGGGCATACAATTTACAATTTGTGTTGCAGTGTATCAAGCTAATTTTTTTTCTACCCCAGTGTATGTCAATCTCCCTCTTGGCGAGCAGAAGTGCAATAGCAATGAAGTGGCACAAGGCAGCTGGGATGTCTTGAACAAACCCAAGGAGCACTATTGTTGGCAAAAACGTGAGAGCCACATGAGTCTGGTGAGCTAGTTCCTCAAAAATGGTTCGCCAGTATCGGGCAAAATCAACTGATGGCAAGTGGCACTTGGGGCAGGAGTGTGGGCGGGAGGGGTCCATCTTATGCATTTTCATGAGCATTGCATATGCTTGCCACAGGTATTTAAAGTGGAGCATTTTGTGGCGATGGATGAGGGGTATTAATCTTGTTTCAGTACAGCACTTTTGCCATTGAAATTTGGTTAGTGGTCATCCTAGATCTCGCTCCCAGGCTGCGCGGACCTGAGCGTCCTCCATAAGAAGCAAGTGAAGACATGGTTTGTGGAGTTTGGATATCAGTTATTCTTTGCCAGTATCTGTGATAAGCAACATCAGGGGTGGGACGTAATCAACTCGAGGGGGTAGCTGGAAATCTGGGCTCTGAGCGCCCCTTGCAGACAAGTACAACAAGCGGCCTCCTATCATTACAATCAGTAATTGCCATGCCCAGCTGGTTGTAGACACCATCTGGATGTCACAAGGATGGCATGACAGACCTGCCAGCAACAATGCGGTGAGTGTCATTGGGTCAGCAAGGTCTGCTTCTGGCTTAGTGTACCATATGCAGGCATCCGGATGGTACCAATGATGTGCAAAGCTGCACTGAGCCACCAGGTGATACAGGTGAAAGTTATGAACCCCAAAGTTCCCATGCTCATATGGCAGCATCATTGTATCCCAGCTGATTCTCAGCTGCCCCCTTAGACAAGCTTAATACGGAGGGTGCAAAGTGTCACAAAGAAAATGTTGGGCAGCAGAATAGGGATGTTTTAGAACAGGTAAAAAAAATTGAGCCAGGACCACCATTTTGACAATGGCTATATGGCCTGCCACAGATATGGAAAGAGTCAGCCAGCGTTTGACCCATATGGACAGTTTGTCAAGCACTGAACCGTAGTTGTGATATAGTATCTGCTCTTTATTTCTATAAACATGTATCCCTAGTTACCTAAGTGAGTCGTCACTCCACACTAAAGGAAATTCACAGTAAAAGTTGCTTACATCAAGGGAAAGATCTCAGATTTACCCCAATTTTTATGTAACCCATATCGGATGACTTCCCGTACTATGGGCACCAGGTTCTCTCTCACATTTCATGTGATAAGGGCTGTGAATGCTAAAGAAAGTCCCATTTTACAAAGTGTGGCCTGCAAGAAAGGCCATTCCAGTGAGTCAAGCGCTGTCTCAGCATTCAACATCACTGCAGCGGTGGTAGAGTTGGTGATATTCTGTGGAGAACCTTGAAGAGTGTGTGCAGATTTAGGGCCATGGATCTATGTGGGACAAATCATGATTGCACCGGGGGAGATAATTTTTTCTAGCAGGAGGAAGAGACAGGTTGCTATAATTTTAGCCAGTATCTTGTAATCAAAATTTAGCAAGGAGAGAGGTTCGTAGGAGCTGCAACAGAGCTGGTCTTTCCTGGGTTTAGGGAGCAGTATTATCACTGCCTCGCGGAGGATGGGAGGTAGGACACCTCTCTCCAACACCTCCTGGTATAGTTCGAGGAGATGCAGGGCTAGTATGTGTTTATATTCGTACATACACTACCTGAAAGCCCATAGAGGCCCAGCGCCTTCCTGCCATCCATAACCTCTATCACCTGCACAATTTCCTCCACAGTGAAGGGTTACCCAAGAAATTGTTGATGCGCAGAGCTAAGCCACACCATGACAATCTCCTACAAGTAGAGTGCCAGATCAGCGCTCTAGTCTGCGACCCTGGAGGTGTATAAGTCTGTGCAGTTTGTAAAGTATTGCATTCTGAACACCCAGTATATCTGAAATGTAGGTGCAGTCCAAATGTCTGAGGGCTATTATGTGTGACTAGGGATTAAAGTAGTCAGTTAAGTGTGCGTCCTGGTCTCTCGCCCTTGCCATAGTGTTTAGCCGTGACATATTTCCCCAAATAGCGTGTTTCTCTCTCTGGTGCTTCTCTGAAGGTGCAGCGGTAGAGCTGTGTTGTTGTCCTGTGCACAGCCTCAGCCTGATCAATCCCTGATAACTGTTTCTCTGCCTGGAATAAAGTGTGTCAGAAGTCTTTAAGGATCTGCTCGTGTTTGGCCATGCAGACCCCTCTTTGTATAGGATTTAAAGGCCTCCGATAGTGTGGCCTAGGTCTTGACTGTCCCTTTGTTTATCTTAAAGTATCCCACTATTGCCGCACAGAGCTCCGATCTGAATAAGTCATCCTGGAGCACCATTCCTGGGAACCTCCACTGCCTCTCCACCACTCTCGCCCTCAGGATTTGGAGCTTAAGGAGCACAAGAGAGTGATCTGACAATGTTTGTGGAAAATGTATAGAGGCTATCCAAGGATCCATGGTGGGTGTGAAGAGCCAATAGTCCAGGCGGGACCAAGTGCTGTGCTGAGTAAAATGAGTAGGTTGGATGCGTGGGGTGTTGATGACTCCAGATCTCCCAGTGCACATGGTTTGGTACCAGGAGTATCCACTGTGCTGTCTCACTTGGGGTCAAGCAGTATGTTCACATGCCCCCTATGCAAATGTGGTCTGCCTTTATCCGATCAATATGAACCTGTAGCTCATGGTAGAAGTCCGGACTGTCTATATTTGGAGCGTATAAATTAACTAGAGATAAGGAGGTAACCCATCACTCGGTATCTGACCCCTCTATCAGCATGCACTACCGATAGCTGAAATTGCACTTGTTTGAGTATGAATATTAAGACCCCATGGCATAGGAGCCTGAAGCTGGCGAACTAATGATGAGTTCCCCATGTGGATGCAAAGGTGGGTAGTGGCTTGGGGCAGGTGTATCTCCTGTAGGAAGGAAATGTCTAACTGGTGCCTTTGTAAGTAGTGCAACTCCTGCTTGCCGTTACGGGCGTTATTCGTCCCCAGTAATGTTCCAGGTCACTAGTGTGATGTTTGCAAAGGGGCGAATCTTCTTCTATGTAGTCATAGTTGTTTTGTGGGTTGAAACATTTCTGTGACTAATAGGATTAGCGTGGTACCACCAGCATCCTGATCTACAAACATTTACAAAACTTCACACAATTCAACATACGTTCCCTCCCCCTCCCCCCTCCCCCCTTCCATCCCCATTCCCAATGCTATGGGGAAATCACTGCTAGGCCTTTCCCTCCGTGCTAAGCCTTTTTTTGGCTATTTGGGGTGGTTGCGCTTAGGCCCCTGTAACTTTTTGACCACAAAAGGTATCCCAGCCAAATGTGCAACCTTTTCTTCCAACATCATAGGGATGCTAAAGGTAGCAAACACAAGGAGATGATGGACGGCGCCCTGAAACTTTTCAGACACTCACCCCCAATCACAGATTTGGGTTGAATCCATTATCATTTTTTGGCTCACTTCGCCACCTCAGTTCAAACCCAGCTATTTGCAAATCACTCTTGATCCTGTGCCTCATGGGAACAGTCCAGCCTGACCTGCCAAGCCAGGTCTTCCCTGAACCAGAAACAAGCATCCTGGGACCAGTTTCTGGGTAACACCCTTCAAAAGCTACCAAGGGTTTGTGGATTCCCCTGGAGGGGACCCAGACATTAGCCAAAATACAGCTAAACAAAGGGTTTGTGGGGTTGAAATCACAATTTACCCAGCTTTCCGGTACTGACATACCTTTGTCAGAAAACCAACATTTTTTACACAGTTTTGGCATTTTACTGGGACATAGCCTATTTGTACTATTTTTTGTGCTTTCAACCTTCTTCCAGTTAATAGTAGAGATGGGTAGGAAAGCAATAATGGATCCTGGAAAGCTATGCACTTTAGAAAAGTTGACAACATTCTGAATTCAGCAAGTGGTCATTTGTATAGATCCTTCAAGGTTTCTTTATAGCTTCTTTATAGAAACTGACAGTTGAAAGGAGGTAAAATTGAAAATGAGTTGATAAAAACAGCCATTTGTGCCAATTATGTGCAAATAAAAATTTAGGAAATGAGTAAACAGTGGACCTATGCTAAACAAACAATGTGTGACCAGACAAAATATATTTCTTTTATTTTTTAATGCAAAAATGAATTTAAATATTTTCTCTTTTTAGTCAATGAAAAGAGGGACACTAGAACATGACATCAATAACAAAATTGGTAGACACTCATTTTTTCTCTTTGCCTATGTATGTAGTACAATTTGAATATAGGATTATTGCTAACAATGTTTATACATACTGATCCATTCATAAATGGCCTAATGATGCATCATATTTTAGTAAAGCATGTCAAACATGATGTGTTGGTTTGGTAGTTTCCCAAGATGGGTTCCCAGCCCCGGGCCAAAAACCCAGGTGACCCCCCTTGCAAAACTAGGTTGTTTTGTGATAGGTTATTTTGATGTCTCGTCAATATGTTTTGGGCCCTTGCCTGTTACAGGTACTTAACCCACCCACGTGAGTGAGGTACTGACTTTATCAGGAGACCTGGGGGAACGCTGGGTGGTAGAAAATATATGGATCCAAGCAGATTCCTGAACTTTCCAACACAGAAGTTTGCGATTTTTTTTTTTAAGCTATATTTGAGGTTTGCAGGGGATTGTGGGTTGGAAAATGTTGGGGGGTCCTACGCAAGCCATACATCGCTGGAGTCCCCCGGGTGTCTCGTTTTCCGAAATGTGTAATAATTGCTATGTCATGGGAAAGTATTCTGAAATGTAAAAATATCTGGTTTTGATTTGGTTTTTTATCACTATATGCACTTTAAGATGAAGAGTTTACCATAATGAATTTACTTCTATGAAAATATTCACAGATGGCGACAATAATGATTTGAGCTGACCCACTTTGTTCATTTTTCGATGTTGAGCACACATATCATGTAACATTATAAATGCATGTCAAAAAATGGCGTTCAGCGTAGTGAGCAATGTTGCAAGTTGGCAACTGACGATGTTTGTTTCTCGATTAAACCACCATAAGACCCTCAATTTTGGAGTGCTGCTCTCTTCTTTACAAGAAGGAAGAGATATTTTAAATATATGAGGCTGGGCCAATGCCTTGCACAGTAGCACTACTGATGATTTGGCAGCACACCAACATCTGTGTTGGAGATTTGAAATATATTATATAGATATATATATATACACTCATCTTCCAATCCACACCACGTTTGGAAACACACACTCCGGTGCACCAATGACTTAAATACCAGTTAAAGAGTATTACTTCATTTATTCATGCATACATGCCAAAATATTTACCCACCGTGTTTTGTCGTCATGCGCTTTGATCAGTTTTGGGTAGGTTTTGCTACTGGAAGCTTTTTAAGTGTATATTACATCAACATAGAAAATAGGTGAAATACTATCCTCCTAGCATGTAAATATCTCACCCATCTTGAAACGTATAATCATTAAATAGACTTGTTGCAAATATACAGTGGTTCTGTCTTTTCATGAATACAAATGTTGGTACTTCACATAAAACCTGATGGCAAAATCCTATTCAATAATGAAATTAAGAACATTGCAGGAGGACCACATTGTCATCCCTTAGTCTGACAATGGTGGCAATGTTATGGTTCTATATGCAGAGGATTATATGAAGAAGGAGATGCATCAACTTAGCTAACAGGAATGTTATGAAGCAGTGTCTAAAAATCTGATTGAGCATTTTAACATTGATTGGTTGGAGCACCCTGGGTAGACCGACTGTGTCATATATTGGAAAATAAACCAAAATACATTGATTATTTCTTACATCTCTACATTGCACAAACTTTAACCTCTACATGGACACCTCTATATGGACAAGCCTTTAGATGTGGAGGTAGGCTCCTTAACAAACATTCTGTCCTCACTCGGCTTACTTCCAAAGGTATTCCAGCGCCCCCAGGAAGCTGGTCATATCCTAAACCAAATTTTCTCTAAAGTAAAGACTGTCACTTGACCCTTTACCATTTGTGTGGTCAGATCATCACTTAATTGGATTCAATTGATCAAAAAGTATTCACAATTAACTTCTCTCCAAATACTCCAAGTTGGAAGCAGGAGCATTACATAGAGGTCTTCCATCAGACCTTAGCAGCATCTTAGAAGCAGATCTCTCTTCTTTGTCTGGGGATCCTGAAGTGGACACCATGCAAATGGATGATTGGATTCTTAGCATTATGAATGACTTCACACCATTCTCTGCACTACGATCCTTCAGAACTAAACAGTCAACCCCTTAGTTTAATGAGATTCTCAAGACATGGTAAAAAATGTTGTAAAAGCCTTGAAAGGAAATGACGGAAAAACTACAATCTTGAGGACAAATGCACCTATACGCAAGCACTTTGAAACATGTTTACGTCTCCTATCTGTAGAAACTAGAAAAGTGGTAATCCAGGCCAGATTACGTCCAGACTTGACTATGTAAATGTTCTTTATCCAGGTCTTCATGACTATCATCTGAGTCATCGGTAGGTGGTCCAGAATGCGGCAGCCAGATTAATTCTCAATCGTGTTCCGAGAACCCATATGACCCCACATCTAAAATTACTTCACTGGCTACCCATTAAAAAATAATTCTCTTTCAGACACTGGTCCTGACTCAAAGCCCTGCAAGAGAAAGTTGAACTGTAACTAAGGAGGAGGATTTGGGCCTATGCCCCTCCCACGGTTTTACGATCCAGCCATGGCCATGTAGCCAGCATCCCTACAATTTCCACGGCCAGAATTGGTGGAAGATCCTTTTCCTATCTCGGATCAAAAGCCTTGAACAAACTTCCTCTGTAATGGCATGTTTTCCATGTGCATTTGGTATTCAGGAAGAGGTTCAAAACCTGGCCTTTCTAGCTATTGGCTTAAACATTCATTCTTTTAGTCTGCAGGTGACCTTTCTCTCTAGCACCCGGGAAACTCCTTGGAGTATGCGTGCACTCTACAAATGCTATCTTTACATTCATTCATTGAATAAGAATAGTACATCTTACTCCTCTGAAGTCCAATAATTTTGCTACAGTAGCGCTGTATGGAGTGGGAATAGTAAAATTTGTCTTTCCAAAATCCACCCCTTTCCTTACTGTTGCACTGACTGGAGTGGGAACAGTAAACCTAACCACTCTGAAATTTCAATGCTTTCCCTACTGTTTCCCTGTTTGGAGTGAAAAGTAAAGTTATCCCCTTTGGATTTCAATAGTTTCACTACGGTTTTGTTGATTGGAATACACATATTAAATTGCACATCTCCAAAGTTCTGCACTTTCTGTACTGTTGCACAGATTGGAGTGTGAAAAGTAAATTTTTACTCCTCTGAAGTCCAACACTTTCCTTACTGTTGCACTGTTTTGCGTTGAAATAGTACATTTTACCCATGAAACCCGATGCTTTCCCTTCTGTTGTTCTGTTTGGAATGGGAATCAAACTTTTAACACCTCAAAAGTCCAACACTTTCTCTCTTATTGTTTACACTGGGGAGGCAATAGTAAATTTCAATCCTCTGAAGTCCAACGCTTTCCTTGCTGTTGCTTAGACTGGAAAGGGAACAGTAAATTTAACTCCTCCAAAGTTTCCCCTACTGACTGGAGATGGAATAGTAAATCAAACTCCTCTGAAGTCCAACACTATTCCTAATATTTCGGTGACTGGAATGTTTTGCCCTTGAAGAAGGAGTAGCTCCATCGGAAAGTGGGATCCTTGGTTCCGATCTCATGCACCCATCTAATGAGGACTGAGTGTGAGATGATGTTGAAGTGTCGTAATTTGGCAGTACCTGAGTTAGCGTTAAGCTCAGCTACACGAACATTTCTGTTAACTTGACTAAACGTGCGGGGGGCCATTTTGTATTCGGTGGCTTCCATTTTGTATGAACATGCGGCCTCGTGGTCAGCGTGCCTTTTCGTCCTCCCTTCATGCCAATGAACCTTTACCCTGCCCAGCAACAGGCTATTTTTAGTAATGGTCAGTCTCGCGCATGCGTACATCTGATTTTTGGACTAGAGAGTGGTCACTCCTTAGGAATGTTCCTCCCAACTGACCAGTGGTATTAAACCCCTCCCACATGTTGGCTGTGTTCCAAAAATGCCCTTATATGTACCTAAAACTGTTCTAATGTATACCACCTAGCCTTTTATTGCTGTTAAACTGTATAATAGAGGTCGCGCACCGTTGTTCGGGGTGATACTTCTTGCATTGCCGAAGGGTGCTGTAGGAATGTACCACCACCCCATGGGGTCCTAATAAACTTGTCTCTTTGCATTTTCAGTTTCCGTGCCAACTTCTGTTTTTTGGTGTCCGGGTGTTTCTGCAAGTATGTAGACCTGATAGAACCTGATACCACAATTGGCGACCACGAAGGGACTCATCGGCGACTCGGATGCCCGAAGCAGAGGTCACGACGAAGGATTGGAAACTCGCTATGGACGCGTACGCTGCCACTGAGTGACCCGAGTCTTGGTACCCACAGTGTTTTTCCTTTCCTTCTGATCTGACCTTCCAGGTGGCGCCAGTCCCCGACTGAGATTCTGATCGTTTGGCTTGTCGTGTAGTGCCTGTTTTGGCTGATTTGGCTACGGAACTTGGCAGTTGGAATCTGGACATTTTTGAAGATATTTGGTAAGCTTATGTTTGGTAAGGTAGTCTATTGACACTTACTGTGGCTTTTTGAATTTGAATTTGAATTTGTATGAGTTAGCTAACGTTTGGACCTATGATTTGAATTATATGTGGAGTGCACCTCACATAGGCACAAATGGGGGTGGGGTCGCACACTACTCACACACCGGCGGTGTCGCCACTAAGGACTCTGGTCAATGTAGTAAAGTGTTCGCGATGCATCATCTTTCGATCTTCTGCTATCTTCGCTGTCTTCGCCATCCCTGGACACGTGTTTCGGGGTATTACCCCTCATCAGCAGGGATAGGCCGTGTACTGGGGTTGCCGATGGCTGCCAATATCTGCCAGGTATAGTACCACTCAGGCGCGTAGGTGCGGGATCCCAGGCTCGTCAGCCCGCTGCTCAAGGGAGCTTTAAAGTTACAAATGGGGGTGGGGTCGCACACTACTCACACACCGGCGGTGTCGCCCCTAAGGACTCTGGTCAATGTAGTAAAGTGTTCGCGATGCATCATCTTTCGATCTTCTGCTATCTTCGCTGTCTTCGCCATCCCTGGACACGTGTTTCGGGATATTACCCCTCATCAGCAGGGATAGGCCGTGTACTGGGGTTGCCGATGGCTGCCAATATCTGCCAGGTATAGTACCACTCAGGCGCGTAGGTGCGGGATCCCAGGCTCGTCAGCCCGCTGCTCAAGGGAGATTTAAAGTTACAAATGGGGGTGGGGTCGCATACTACTCACACACCGGCGGTGTCGCCCCTAAGGACTCTGGTCAATGTAGTAAAGTGTTCGCGATGCATCATCTTTCGATCTTCTGCTATCTTCGCTGTCTTCGCCATCCCTGGACACGTGTTTCGGGGTATTACCCCTCATCAGCAGGGATAGGCCGTGTACTGGGGTTGCCGATGGCTGCCAATATCTGCCAGGTATAGTACCACTCAGGCGCGTAGGTGCGGGGTCCCAGGCTCGTCAGCCCGCTGCTCAAGGGAGCTTTAAAGTTACAAATGGGGGTGGGGTCGCACACTACTCACACACCGGCGGTGTCGCCCCTAAGGACTCTGGTCAATGTAGTAAAGTGTTCGCGATGCATCATCTTTCGATCTTCTGCTATCTTCGCTGTCTTCGGCATCCCTGGACACGTGTTTCGGGGTATTACCCCTCATCAGCAGGGATAGGCCGTGTACTGGGGTTGCCGATGGCTGCCAATATCTGCCAGGTATAGTACCACTCAGGCGCGTAGGTGCGGGATCCCAGGCTCGTCAGCCCGCTGCTCAAGGGAGCTTTAAAGTTACAAATGGGGGTGGGGTCGCACACTACTCACACACCGGTGGTGTCGCCCCTAAGGACTCTGGTCAATGTAGTAAAGTGTTCGCGATGCATCATCTTTCGATCTTCTGCTATCTTCGCTGTCTTCGCCATCCCTGGACACGTGTTTCGGGGTATTACCCCTCATCATCAGGGATAGGCCGTGTACTGGGGTTGCCAATGGCTGCCAATATCTGCCAGGTATAGTACCACTCAGGCATGTAGGTGCGGGATCCCAGGCTCGTCAGCCCGCTGCTCAAGGGAGCTTTAAAGTTACAAATGGGGGTGGGGTCGCACACTACTCACACACCGGCGGTGTCGCCCCTAAGGACTCTGGTCAATGTAGTAAAGTGTTCGCGATGCATCATCTTTCGATCTTCTGCTATCTTTGCTGTCTTCGCCATCCCTGGGCACGTGTTTCGGGGTATTACCCCTCATCAGCAGGGATAGGCCTGTACTGGGGTTGCCGATGGCTGCCAATATCTGCCAGGTATAGTACCATTCAGGCGCGTAGGTGCGGGATCCCAGGCTCGTCAGCCCGCTGCTCAAGGGAGCTTTAAAGTTACAAATGGGGGCGGGGTCGCTCACTACTCACACACCGGCGGTGTCGCCCCCAACGACTCTGGTCAATGTAGTAAAGTGTTCGCAATGCATCATCTTTCGATCTTCTGCTATCTTCGCTGTCTTTGCCATCCCTGGACACGTGTTTCAGGGTATTACCCCTCATCAGAAGGGATAGGCCGTGTACTGGGGTTGCCGATGGCTGCCAATATCTGCCAGGCATAGTACCACTCAGGCGCGTAGGTGCGGGATCCCAGGCTCGTCAGCCCGCTGCTCAAGGGAGCTTTAAAGTTACAAATGGGGGTTACTGATGAGGGGTAATACCCCGAAACACGTGTCCAGGGATGGCGAAGACAGCGAAGATAGCAGAAGATCGAAAGATGATGCATCGCAAACACTTTACTACATTGACCAGAGTCCTTAGGGGCGACACCGCCGGTGTGTGAGTAGTGTGCGACCCCACCCCCATTTGTAACTTTAAAGCTCCCTTGAGCAGCGGGCTGACGAGCCTGGGATCCCGCACCTACGCGCCTGAGTGGTACTATACCTGGCAGATATTGGCAGCCATCGGCAACCCCAGTACACGGCCTATCCCTGCTGATGAGGGGTAATACCCCGAAACACGTGTCCAGGGATGGCGAAGACAGCGAAGATAGCACAAGATCGAAAGATGATGCATCGCAAACACTTTACTACATTGACCAGAGTCCTTAGGGGCGACACCGCCGGTGTGTGAGTAGTGTGCGACCCCACCCCCATTTGTAACTTTAAAGCTCCCTTGAGCAGCGGGCTGACGAGCCTGGGATCCTGCACCTACGAGCCTGAGTGGTACTATACCTGGCAGATATTGGCAGCCATCGGCAACCCCAGTACACGGCTTATTCCTGCTGATGAGGGGTAATACCCCGAAACACGTGTCCAGGGATGGCGAAGACAGCGAAGATAGCAGAAGATCGAAACATGATGCATCGCAAACACTTTACTACATTGACCAGAGTCCTTAGGGGCGACACCGCCGGTGTGTGAGTAGTGTGCGACCCCACCCCCATTTGTAACTTTAAAGCTCCCTTGAGCGGCGGGCTGACGAGCCTGGGATCCCGCACCTACGCGCCTGAGTGGTACTATACCTGGCAGATATTGGCAGCCATCGGCAACCCCAGTACACGGCCTATCCCTGCTGATGAGGGGTAATACCCCGAAACACGTGTCCAGGGATGGCGAAGACAGCGAAGATAGCAGAAGATCGAAAGATGATGCATCGCAAACACTTTACTACATTGACCAGAGTCCTTAGGGGCGACACCGCCGGTGTGTGAGTAGTGTTCGACCCCACCCCCATTTGTCACCTCACATAGGCAGGCATGTAGGGATATTTCTCTGCTTTTGAATTTGTTTGAACGGCACATCGTGCGTAAGTACCCTTAAGTGCCATTTTATGTAATATCGCGTTTTTCCGTGATATTTTGAACATGCCTGTTCTCAGCACACTCCGAGGAATGTGCTGCTTTGGAAATGGTACCACTTATCGATTAAATGAATCTCAGCCGGCTCCCCCAGAGGGGACTCCTAATTGCGAAATGTACATTAAATTTGGCCTTCCTCCCATAATGTATAGCACGTTATGGCACAAATACACTAAACCTGATCGTGAGTTGCAATGGCCACTACATGGGTCATTCGACTTGCAAAAAGTCCAGTATGTAGAACAGTGTTTGTTTCAGCGCAGGTCTAGACAGGATATGTTTGATTGTGTGCGTATGTGGGAGAAAGCGGTGCGTGAACGAATGAAGTGTGCAGAAGCCTTGGCGGACAAAGAGCAGCGAAAGGCTGCTCGGGATAAAGCTTTACAGCTACACGAGAAGGAATTGCAGGAACAGAAAGAGAAAGAGAGTCGAGAACGTAACTTGCAGGTTAATGGTCAGTTTCCTATTAGACGTCCTCTTTATCCTGTCTTTACTAATGAATTAGATGATTTTTCATTGTTAGATCGTTGCCCGCCTCCGTATGTTCAGCCTACGGCTCCGGATGAGGACTCGGACGAGGATAGCCAGGATAAACAGCGTACCAGGTTACATGCCGAGCGTATGACGGAATTACGTTCGATTGCTTGTAAACTTAACAGTGATACTATAACTGTTTCAGGGGTTAATGATCTTATGAGTCAGTGGTCTGACAAGGATCGGTTGTATTTTTTAAGTCATTTTGCAGATGAAGTTGTTGAGCGGTTCAGAAAACACTCTCCTGAGTTGGAACCTAAAGATATATCAGTTGGTCGTGAGAATTTTCGTAAAGGTATTTTTGCTCTTTCAGATGCCGACGAATTCTTCCGGCGGTTGGTTCAGTTGCGAGATGAGGCGACACGATTGCGAGCGGCGAACAAGGCATCAGAGCAATCAGCGTCTGGATCGACGGAAAATTCCCGAGTGTGCCCTATCTATGGATCAGATAAGAGTGTTGCGATTAATGTTTTGCCAATGCGGGAAGCTGCACCTTTGTATGTCCCTCCTAAAGGGAATGGCACGGATGAGGATAAGACGTCTAAGGATTCAAAGGGCTATTTTATATATAATTGGGTTAATACGCCATGGAATAGAGCAGATGTTATGGCACTTAAGAATGCTTTGCCTGACCCCCGTAAAAATCCAGCAGCTTTCTATGAAGGTGTGGAGGGTGCTATTTCTTCATGTATTATGACGTTAGTTGATATCGATCTTTTCTTTGGGCTGATATTGCCTCCTGATATGTGGAGGGTGATTCGTAAGTTTGACGATCGAACGATATTAGGTGCAGATTGGAAGGACATAGTAAGAGCTGATTCAGATAGGGAACCTGCATGTAAACCGTGTCAGTTGATTTTAGAATTGCCAACAGCTATCTTGAATAAATTAAAAACGCTTGTCCCTCCTAAGAAAATAGATTGGACAGTGTTAGCGTCGTGTAAGCAGAAGTCAGACGAATCGGTTTCTGATTTCTTTTCACATTTTGAGGAAGCATTCCATGACTACAGTGGTCAATCATTAACAGAGGACACGGGCAGGCACTTATTCGTAGATAAGTATGTGGCTAATCTCCTACCGGAGATTGCAAAACGATTAAAGGCTAGTGAAAGTTCATGGACCACGGCAACGCCCGCCTCCTTATTAACTATGGCTCAGTATTGTGAACGTCAGGAACTAGAGGCTAAAGAAAGTAGTGATAAGAAAGCGAAGGACTTAAAGACAAAAGTGATGATGGCACAGGTTTGTGCTACGCAATCGAAAGGGAACGATAGGGGTAGACGAGGATCGTACGTTACGTCTCCCCCTCGTTCCGACATTTCTAAGGATCAGTGTGCATACTGTAAGCAGTTTGGACATTGGCTCGCAGATTGTTCGGTACTTCGTGAACAGCGTAGTCAGAGGGGCCGAGGAAGTGGAAGGTCACGGAATAGTTATTCAGGACCAAGAGGAGGAGCGAATGATCGTGGTAGGTTTAAAGAGAGGGGACGTGGTCAGGTTGAACATAATACTTTTGATCGGCGGAATCAATACCAGATAGCTGGAGGAGAAAATACTGAGTCACAGGATAATAGATATGCATAGGATTGCGTAGGATGGGGTGTGGAATCGGTTGAAGTACCAGTCGATCAAAGGGGTCCATATATATCAGCACATGTTTTGGGTTCTACTGATCAGTTTCTGGTCGACACAGGAGCTACTCGTAGTGCTCTGTCTAAACACTTGGTTCCAAGGGCTCCCCTGTCTGGCGAAACGATTACAGCAATAGGGTTCGATGGAACACCTTCACTAAGCCCATTGTCTCAACCCCTTACATTTCATGTTGATAAATTCACTGCCCCATGTCCGTTTTTATTATCTCCAAATACACCAGATAATATTATGGGACTTGATATGCTAAAGCATTTTCGTGCAACAATACGCTGTGCCCCTGAAGGGGTGCGGGTCATTTTGAATGAAAACTACCCAGAAATTGAGAGATCGTGCCTCATGCAAGAGGCCAACGCATTAGCTTCCCTTCCAAGTACGTTATGGGCTACTTCCGATACTGATGTGGGTCAAATGATTATTCCTCCTGTGCGCATTACTGTGAAGGAGGGAGCGGTTTTACCTCGTGTTCCTCAGTACAAGATCTCTAGAGAAGGCGAAATAGCCTTGATACATATTGTGAATGACTTGATAACGGCAGGGGTGGTGGAGGAAGTTTCCTATAATGTTTGCAACAGTCCAATTCTTCCGATCCTAAAGAAAGACACAGATACTAAGATCTATCGTTTTATTATTGACTTGAGGGAAATTAATAAGATAGTTGTACCGCAGTATCCAGTAGTATCTGACATTACCACCTTACTTACTTTGGTTCCACCCACGGCTACTACATTTACAGTGATTGATTTGAAAAACGCTTTCTTTTCAATCCCTATTCATCCTGATAGCCGATATTTGTTCGGCTTTACATTAAATAATAAATCTTATAGATTTTGTCGAGTTCCTCAAGGTTACACAGAAAGTCCTAGCATTTACAGTCAGGCTTTGAAAAGACAACTTGATTCATTTGATTTGCAGTCTGGGGTGGCACTAATCCAATATGTTGATGACATTCTGCTTGCAGCCGACACACAGGAGCAATGCGAGGAAAGTACACTCTCCCTGCTTTCTTTCCTTGCGGAACACAATCACAAGGTTTCGCGGAAGAAGCTACAATATTGTAGACCAAAGGTGACATATATTGGTCATCTTTTGTCTAAGGAGGGACGTGCATTAACATCAGACCGAATCCAAGCAATCTTAGATACACCAGTCCCTTGTACGCAGAAGGATGTTCGTGCTTTCATAGGTTTGACGTCCTTCTGTAGGCAATGGATACTAGGATTTTCGTACATTGTAAAACCTTTGTTAGCGTTGCTGTCCAAAACTGCACCACTCCCCCTCGAATGGACGGACGAATGTCAAAATGCTTTTGAACAATTGAGACAAGCTCTTTGTTCTGCGCCAGTGTTAGGTACACCAGATTATACAAAGCTCTTTACATTGTATGTACATGAGAAGGATGGGTGCGCATTGTCAGTCTTGTTACAGTTACACGGAGATAAACAGAGGCCTTGCGCATACTTTTCAGCGGTACTCAATCCTGTGGCTCGAGGACTGCCTGGATGCCTTCGAGCAGTTGCAGCAACAGCAGTAGCTATACGGCAGAGTGAGGGAATAGTTTTGTCACACAAATTGTTGGTGTTAGTTCCCCATGCAGTAGATGCTTTGCTGAACCAAACGAAAACGCAACATCTAACCAGTGCCCGTTTAACGGGATACAAATTAACACTGTTGGCGCCACACATTACATTGAAGAGGTGCGCCACTTTGAATCCCGCTACTTTATTGCCATATCCTGTTACTGAGACCCAGGAGGAAGAACAACATGAGTGTGTTTTTCTGACTGACGAACAAACAAAAGGTCATGTCGATTTACAGGACACGCCACTTCCTGATGTAGATGGGGAACTGTGGGTTGATGGATCGTGTGTGAGATTGCCAGATGGTACGGCTTCCGCAGCCTATGCGATCACGACACTTAAGACAGTGGTAGAAACAGCAAGAATACCACAAAAATCTGCTCAAGCGGCTGAATTGATAGCCTTAACGAAAGCATGTGAGTTAAGCGCTGGTCTATGTGTGAATATCTATACTGATAGTCGTTACGCCTTTGGAGTAGCGCACGATTTTGGCCTACTCTGGAGGGAACGAGGGTTTATGACCTCACACGGAACACACATCATGTACGGAGAGTTGGTATGCGACCTCCTGAATGCACTATTATGTCCAAAGAAGGTGGCGATAATAAAATGTAGTGCACATAAAAAAGTGACAGACAAAATAGGGCAAGGAAATGCTTTTGCAGACCGCATAGCGAGAGAGACTGCTATGTTGCAAAATGACTCCCCTATGTATGTGGTGAGATCGCAAGCCGAGCGATGGCATGATGCTAGAGAAGAAATTCTAGACATACAAAAGTCAGCATCTAAAGTAGAACTTGCAACATGGGCAACAGAGGGAGTATTGGATGATGAGGGTTGTTGGAGAAGCAAAGACATGGAGAAATGGAAATTGCCTGCTGCTTACTTGCAAGCAATGGTTCAAATGACGCATGGGCTGGCACATATTGGAGCTCTTGCAATCACGAAATTGCTTACACGAGTTTGGGAGCATCCTGAGATTGCCAGCACGGCTAGGAGAGTAGTGCAGACCTGTCTGATATGCCTACAGTACAATCCTGCTAAAGGGACCTCTACTCCTAAAGGAGGGTTTGTTCCACCTACTGCACCATTCGAAGTACTGCAAATGGACTATATCCAACTGGAGCGCTGTAATAACCTCAAGTATGTCCTAGTGGTGGTGTGTGCTTTTAGTAAATGGGTTAAAGCCTACCCCACAAAGGACAATACAGCATTAACAACAGCTAAGGTATTACTCAAAGAGTACTTCCCACGTTATGGTGTTTGTAAATTCTTGTGGAATGATAATGGTCCTCATTTTGTTGGGAAGATAGTGGAGCATGTCCTGAAAGGATTGGGAATTAGACAAAAATTCCACGCTGTATTCCACCCGCAGTCAGCAGGTCTAGTAGAAAGGTATAATGCGACTCTGAAGCTGAAGCTAGCAAAGATCGTGGCATCCACGTCTTTGAAATGGCCGGATGCTTTGCCATTGGCATTATTGTCTATTAGATCAGTGCCACACTCTCGAACTGGCCTCACACCCTATGAGGTGGTGTTTGGAAGGCCCATGAATATCTGGGGAGTTCCAAAGCCTCGTTTGATACATGATGTGCCTTGTATAATGATGAACGATTATTTGGCACGATTAACAAATGATTTACTTTCTATTCATCAACAGGTTCGAGAAGCGCTCCCCGACAATTCCATTGGAGAGGCTCACAATCTTCGTCCTGGCGACCATGTCATGATCCGGGTGTTTGAGAGATCCAGCAGTTTGGAGCCGAGATGGCGTGGCCCTGAACAAGTGCTGCTGGCAACGCGAACGGCTGTGCGAGTCACGAATAAGAAGCGGTGGATACATTCAACGCACTGCCAACGTGTCTCTCCGGACCTGGTGAACCCTGAAGTGCTGTCCGATTACAGAGACATCTTGAATGCGGAGAAAAGCCCAGCTTTTATGCCCAACGAGTCGGAGGGAGCCTTCCCGGACCACGCTATTTCTGGCGGAGTGAAGTACAATCTACGGCCAAGGAAATAATAATTTTTTTTATTTTTGTGACTGGTTGGTAACCTTTCCGAGGTTTGTGAAAACGGAAGCCGGGAATATCAAGGGGGGGGGATCAGTTCTGTCCAGTGTAGCGACACCCGTCTTGAATCTCGGAGAAGACACCAGCGGCAGCCTCGGTTCTCAGCACCACATTCTTATTTTTAGTTTGGTTTTTGAAACGTTCGTTCTTTGTACTATGGCACCTATGACATTGAGAAATAGAAAAATTTTGGGTGCAGTTCTTTTTGCTACGACTATGGTGGTAATAGCAGTAATAGCTTGGACTATAGAAAGACTGTTTCCTGCACGGGACTATTTACTGCCTACCACTCCAATTCCATCTGAACATTTTCATTTTACTTTGCCCTATCATGAGGAGAGACATAGACAGACTTACTTGAATAACAGTTTCATTCAAATTCTACATCACACACTCAATATGACAAATACATCCAACTATTGGGTTTGTGGGATGTTACCGGGACATCAAAAGAAAGGAGGAACACCTCTTATTCCTCTTCCATTTTCCCACAATGGTTCATGTAATGCTTGGTACACACTTCTCTTTACATTAAGATGGCCAACAAAAGGTGGACAACTTTTTCGATTGAACAAGGTTTGCTATAACGATCGAAATGGCTATCCACAAGCAGAAGGAACTAAATTCGAGTGGGAAGAATATCGACCGGACAATGTATCTACGCCTCGTATCTTCACCAATCAGAGACTTACAAATATGACCAGTTTACATGTAATTACAGTTATTGATACAAAAGCAGACCTTTGTATTAGGAATAAGGGAACAATTCCGGTGGGGAGAAGTGAATGCAATGTTACTCTTGCCTTTGATACACCCAATGGTGTTTCATTTGTGGCCTCACGAAACACTTACTTTATTTGCGGTAATAAAGGTTATCATCGTCTTCCTCTTGGATGGTTAGGTACATGTTATATATCTTTTGTATTACCCCCTGTGTTTATTGCCCCACCTATGTACCATAATGATTTTGTATTATATCACGATTTTATATTGAATAGAGTTAAGAGAACATTGGGTATTGATGATGTCGACCAAACCGACACCTCACTACAACAATATGTGGATTTTAATTTAGGGTTGTTCTCTTTTGTAGGTGCTACCCTAAACAGCAGGAAAATTAGACGATTAACACGTGTTGTGGAGGCAGTTGCTAATGAAACTGCTTCCGCTTTAGGGAATATAACTGAAGAGCTTCAGATTACAAGAATCGTTACGCTTCAGAACCGGATGGTTCTGGACGTAGTGTTAGCTGATCGTGGGGGTGCATGCCGCATCATCGGAAGTAGTTGTTGTGTTTATGTGCCAGATAATTCACCATCTGTGTATGATGCTATCTCTAGGTTGCACAAAATTGCCTCTGAAATTCACACTGACAATGGTACTTGGACTTTTTCTAGCTGGTTTTGGGCTCTGCTTAGTACCTGGGGTTGGAAACTGCTAACTGTTCTATGTGTGATTATTGGGATATTTTTCTTTTGTTGCCTATGTATTCAATGTGGTCCTACTTTATGTACTGTATGTATTACAGCCTGTATCCCATCCAAACGAGCTATTGCTAAAAATGTACAGATGAGTAATGCTGAAGTCAAGCAAATTATGCTGATCAATATTAATGATGAACATTCGGATTACTTCCATTATGAGGTAGCTTCAGCTAAACGCTAAAAGGGTTGTCTGTCGTAATTTGGCAGTACCTGAGTTAGCGTTAAGCTCAGCTACACGAACATTTCTGATAACTTGACTAAACGTGCGGGGGCCCATTTTGTATTCGGTGGCTTCCATTTTGTATGAACATGCTGCCTCGTGGTCAGCGTGCCTTTTCATCCTTCCTTCATGCCAATGAACCTTTACCCTGCCCAGCAACAGGCTATTTTTAGTAATGGTCAGTCTCGCGCATGCGTACATCTGATTTTTGGACTAGAGAGTGGTCACTCCTTAGGAATGTTCCTCCCAACTGACCAGTGGTATTAAACCCCTCCCACATGTTGGCTGTGTTCCAAAAATGCCGTTATATGTACCTAAAACTGTTCTAATGTATACCACCTACCCTTTTATTGCTGTTAAACTGTATAAAAGAGGTCGCGCACCGATGTTCGGGGTGATACTTCTTGCATTGCCGAAGGGTGCTGTAGGAATGTACCACCACCCCATGGGGTCCTAATAAACTTGTCTCTTTGCATTTTCAGTTTCCGTGCCAACTTCTGTTTTATGGTGTCCGAGTGTTTCTGCAAGTATGTAGACCTGATAGAACCCGATACCACAGAAGGCTGCAGAGAGGGAAAGTAGGGTAAGGGCGGCTCTATCCACTCAGTTTCATGTGATTTTCATTTATTGTCGCAGTGAGTTAGTCAGTAGTTGGAGACCATGGTGGGATCGAATTGAGTTTTTAGTGAGCCAGGGGATAACTGTGGGTGCCTCCAGGTGTCCGGAAAAGGGGATGAGTTGATGGAGGCATTGAGTATGGTGTTAGTGATTATTGATTGGGTAGAGTCCTTTGTTAAAGGCATGATGAGGACTGGGGTTGGCATAGATTCATGAATGTATTAATTTCATGGTAATGGCAGTTTCATCTGTGGTGACTGTGGGCCACGTCAGTGTACATTTGTTGGGCTTGATATAATTTCCAGGATGATGAGTTTTGGTTATGAGTCGAAGTTGCAGTAAACAGTAGTGTTTTTGTTGTTAAACAATATGGAGATTTTATCACAAAGGTCTTGAGAAGGTTTAATGTTGCAAGTGGTGGCTGGGGTAGATGTGAAATCTACTACAATTTTGATGATCTTGCAGTGCGAGCAGATGTTGGTGTCATCTACGCAAGCAATGATACAGCTGCTGTTTTTTTCTGTGGGATTGATTAGGCTGCTGTCATGATCAGGTGAGTGAATGGAGATGCCAGAGGTCCAGTCAGCTTCAGAGATTCTCTTCCAGTTCTTTGAGGTGGGTCTGGTGGTGCTGGATGGGAATGTTGAAGCTGTTGGGAAAGGTGAAGATGGGGGTCCAGGATGTGTCCAGTGCCATGCGTGGGTCCAGTAACATGCTGGGTGAGTCGCACGTTCCAAAAGTTCAATATGAGGGATTAATAGTCTGGGACAATGTGGTCTTCTCCATGAAAATGTAGGTCTCGGAGGAGAATAACGGTATTGGAGTCAGTGATGTCAGTGATAAAGGGTGCAATGAAGTTGTGATGTTGATGCCGAAGTAGGCACTGGGTCCCAGCGGTCTGCTGATGAGGGTACCACAGGGGGTGAAGTTGGCTGCAATTTGAATGTATAGTGTTCAATGTTGCTGTTGGTCGTACCCGTGGAGGTAGTGCAAGATATATTATCCTTGAATATGCTTACCGCTCTGCCTCTGGGATTGTGCTGTTGATCCTATCTGATGATCTTGTATCCGCGGGAGATGGATTTAGTATTGCCTTGTGTGGTGTGAGGAGCAGTGAGTCAGCAGTGTGAGAGCAGCAGTCGGGGTTATGTGTGTAGTGGAATGTGACAGTGTAGAGATGGGTGGGAGGAGGACCGTTGATCTGGTAATAAATGCTGTAAAGGCACATATCGGCATAGACATGTTTGCCTTTCTCATGCCATCGGTGTACCTGCCTCACTTAGTTAGGTGGTGTTAGGGGGAAGGAATGCACAGGTCAGGACTTGGGGTAGGAGATCAGAGGCAAAGGAGCAGGAAAATGGGTGAGGTGTGGGAAAAGAGTGGTACGGAGGAGTATGAAGCAAAAAGATCAGAAAAATGGCTACAAGGTGAAGAGAAAGGGTGAAACCAGAAAACAGAGAAGGAAATGTGAAGGAGATTGTTTGAAATTGAGTTTCTGATTGGCAGAGGTATGCATCCTTTCCAAGCAGGAAAAACAATCCTAGTCACCTTAAGTCACAAACACACCCTAAATTAGCCGGTGCTTACTACCTGATAGCTGGGCGCAGAGCAGTCAGATTTAATTTAAGTGGCAATGTATAAAGTATTTGTGCAGCACTTCAAACAGTATCACAGTGAAAACACTACAAAGAAACTCCACACAAAGATAGAAAAAGAGATTATGATTCTAGTAGGTCCCACTCACCTGAAGCCCAAGTACTGCATGATTAACCCCCTACTGTGACTGGTGAATAGTCGTGGGGGTAAACTGCCAGGGGAAAAGGGAAGAATGGAAAAGAAGGGAAGGATTCTGTAAACCCTGACATAGCTCACTCTAGCGTAGGTGTCCAGGATGGGTTTTTGTTCCTGGCTAGTTTCCCTTTCTTCAGGGTAAGTACTTCTGTATTGTCTCCTTCAAGAAAATAGGAAAACAACATGAATAGGTACTAGTAGAATATAACATCTAAAATCAAAACAAATACAATCTGAGTCACCCGAAAACTAAATGCATACACATGTATAATTCTCACCCAAAGCCCAGCTTTTAACCACTCTAAAAGGCACTCAAACTGCAATAAAGAGCTCTCAGTAATCCATAGGAGCTGGTCCAAACATGTTTCCCAATATTTTCATTGGAAACCCTGAGAAGCAGAAATATATCCCCCACCTTTGGGGTTAACGAAATAGGGAGTCAATACGGGATAAAGGCAACCACTCATAGGTTTAAAAACAAATGACCAAGATGGAGGGGGTGGCCGGGAATCCTCAAAATATGTCCAGAAAAGCAAGTCCCCAACAAAAATGCTCTGAATTGTAGGGTACAGTACACTGAACTGGTGATAGAAACAAATGGCTATTAATGAGCACAAGGTTAATGAGCATTAAGGTCCTGAAGAGTCGCTAGTCATTGCACACATGCGAGTAACATGTCGACCGTTTACTGCACATACTAGTCAAGTCTCGAATAAGGAAACATAGAATTCCAGTGAGTACGGACTAGTTTCTCCTTTTAATTAAAGCAGGGGACCCCCAGAATAAACTTGATCCTGGTACTCCTAGCTTTATTTTAACTCACATACACATCTATGCTTTTCTGGCCCCACACCCACACTTTACCTGACGACAGTTGGAGAGAAGATCTCTGCCAAAGAGCCCCTCTTTGAGGTGTCGCCTGTTGGGTATTGCACCGCCGAGCCAACGAGGAGCAGCCCAAATGATGAAGCATTTCAGAAAAGGGGGTGGTGATGAACAGAGTGTCTGAATTAAGCAGACCACTCTTACCCAGTCCAAAGATCAGGGCTTGATCCATCACCGTTATTTAGCTCACTGCCCCATCCCAGCTCAGAACCTGGCTATATGCAAATTAGTCTGTCCCTGGCCCAGTGCATCATGGGAACAGGGCAGACCAAACTACCAAGCCAATTCTTCACCAGAAAGGAGACAAGCTTCCGGGGACCGGTTTCTGGCATTTCAGCCGTCGTCGGCCCGGCTTGCTTGAATCCTGATGGAGCAGTGAGCAAGGGACTCATGTCTGAGTATACCCTGCCACACCTATAGTGGCCAAAAACGATTCAGAAAAGAGGGTGGTGATGAACAGAGTGTCTGAATTAAGCAGACCACTCTTACCCAGTCCAAAGATCAGGGCTTGATCCATCACCGTTATTTAGCTCACTGCCCCATCCCAGCTCAGAACCTGGCTATATGCAAATTAGTCTGTCCCTGGCCCAGTGCATCATGGGAACAGGGCAGACCAATGGATGCCCAACTGTAGGACTCCATCGAAACCTTAAAGCATCCAAACACCGGTGTGACCCGTACATTCACTAGTTTTAGGAACAGCCCAGCTATCTTTGTAATACAAACCTTGGGTGGTTACATTGGAACCCCCATTCACCACCCTTTGCATACCCCCACGGCGTAAATTAATGCGAAGCAGCACTATGCGTTGCTTCACGTTACTTTTCTGTTATTTCTAGCGCTAAGTAAATTGGAAAAACAGATTTAGTGCCTATTTGCATCACGTTTGTGATGCAAACAAGGTGCAACATCTTACTACATCTCCCCATTAGGGTCTTGGGAGGGCAAAATGATTGATTGTTGAAATATGATATTGTTGCTTCGATCTGGAGATAAGGTTCAGCAGGCTGGAGAAGGCCCATGTGTGTGGTTGGCATATATTCTCTTTCTGGCATGGTTAGATTTGAAATATGTGACTATTAGTGCTCTAGTGCAGACAGTCCATGAAGTCAATGGGAATGCATTGTTTTGATGATATGCCACTCCATAGCCTTGAGTCCGATGTGTGATCTGGGCCCAGTTTCTTAGTGATCCTGTCCTTCACACACCTTCTCTTATCCCCACAATGCAAACCCTCATCCCCAAAGCATTTATATGAAGCAATTAGGACCTGTCACATGGTCTGCTTCTTCCCTGGCTCCTCTGCAAGTGTTTGGAAACAGACACTGAAGATGCACTCAAAGTAGAACGCCAGCTCTGCTTTCTCTTTATTGGGGTGGCCGGGAGACTTCTGGTTGTAGTAGCACTCTTGCTCCAGAACAAACAAGGCACAAAGTACAGCAAACATCAGTCTCATGTAAACTGGTAAGATTTCTGGTAAGGTTCATTTGGCAACATGAGACATGGCTCAATGAAATTTTGTGGATTCAATGGGCTCAGTTTGTATATTTGGAAGGACGGAGGCAGACCCACTGGCCAATCGTACTTTTAAGATAGGCCATCAACTATGCCCTATAGAATATATTTTTCTGCATGCTTTGAACTTTGATATAATCAGGGGTTTTGAGGTGAAACGAGCTGTGGGAAGTGATCACTTCCCATTAAAATTGAAAATAGTAGGGGCAAATAAAAAATAAAGAGATATAGTCATCCACATACAAATGGACCATCCTAGGCGGTTCACAACTCGAATGTCAGAGGTGCATATGAAAAAAGTGGCTGCCTTGTCCCCAACACTTATAATATGGGATGGTTTGAAAATGTAATTAGCGAATTAGTTGAATGCTTAAGGGACAAAATGATAAGGAATAGTTCTGGTGAATGTAGAAGCGAAACCAGAGCAAAGTGAAGTACAGGTTTAATGAGGAATATTGAAAATTAAAAGCAAGTATGAGAAAAGGGGGAAGATGACTCGGGAAAATATGAATTAGATATGCTCCACTACCTTCAGAAGCTAAGGAAAACATATAAAATGGTCATCAGGAATACAAATAGAATGCATAACGAGAGCTCCTGGGACAGTCTATTGGCAGCAATAGAATAAAAATATATAAAAATGTTTTGGAAGCTGGTCCAAGAAAGCCCTGGTCTTTAAATTGTGTGGTGACAAAATACTCTTGGGAGGGGTATCTGGGAAAAAGTTATGGGGAATGTGTAGAACCAGCGAGGCTAAGAATTACCATCTGGCCAGGCATTGAGGATGACGTTAAGGCCCTCTTTACAGCCCGCAATGTTAAATGAATTATAGCTAAACTAGTTTTAACCCGAGCAGCTGGCTCCGAGGACCTCCTGGCAGTGATTATAAAGACCCGGCCCAATTGGTGGGCAGAATTTTTTTCACAAATGTTTGTTGGTACTTGGCTTAGGGTATATACCTAATATCTGTTGACGGGCAATTATCAGACCAATCCATAACCGGGTGACATTTAAGCCGCAAAGAGGTACAGATTACTTAACCTACGGGATGTAGGAGAAAAAATAAATTTGCAAAAATAATTTTGGAAAGACTCAAGGAATGGGCAGAAGTTAATCAGATTGTGCCCCCCCAAAAAGTGGGATTTTAAGGAGGACCACTCTACAGCTGACCATTGTTTTGCCTTCTGGTCCATTGCACAAAAGTCTATGGAGCAGAGGGGTGGTTTGTTCACCTGCTTCATTGACTTCCAGGCAGCATTTGTATTGGTGGACCGAAAACAATTGTAGGAGACGCTGACTAGGAGCGACATCTCCAAAAGTCTCCTTGTGTTACTCCAAGAGCTACATAGCTATATTTGGACCCCGGTGATTTTGCCTACAGAGGGGACCTTGTCGATGAAAATTTCAATCGCAAACTGGTTAAGACAAGGCTAAGTGTTGGTCACTTACTGTTCTCCCTCTTCATAGCAGACTTACTGTCTGTTTTCGGTGCAGGGTGGGGTGCCAGCCCAAAGCAGGCTGGGAAACACATTGCATGCCTACCTACTCAGACGACCTTGTAATCAGTAAACAAACTGAGAAAGATCTGCAAAGAAAGTTGAATGTGTTTTGTGAGCATTGTAGCCTCAAAAAACTTGTGGTAAACATGGAAAAAAAGAAAGTTTTGAGGTTGGTAAAACAATGACAACATTTAGTTGGCTTTTGGACTCAACGAAGCTGGAAATGGTAAACGAATACAAGTATTTTGGGATGTAGCTTGAGAAATACCTAAAATGCAATACCCATCTGGATGTATAGAGAATGAGGGCCCCTGCTTCTGTTAGTGGCCTGAATTTTTTTTATAAAGATTATGGAGAAATGTTGGATAAACCTTTTCCAAAAGCCTATGTGGCTATGATACCACCCCAGTTTCAATGTGGAGCAGAATTCTTATATGAAAGTGGTAAAAATTAGTGAGAATTTGAAGAAGGGAAATGCTTGAATGACCTACTGTCACTACCCAGGTCTTCAATGATCCAGGTGGTAAGATTGGAGACCGGAATGATATCATTGTATATATTGGCACGCAATGCACTATTAATATTCTGACAGCACTTGGGCTGAGTGGTGCAAAAATTGGATACTTCAGAGTGAATTGAAGTGGGCAAAGGGGGGAGCAAAACCATAATAAAGGCTTGTAGAGGCATGCCCACAAAATGTAAAAATTGAAGGCTGCTAATAGGGAATGCAGGGCATTAGGGAAAGAAATATCTCGAGACCATGACTGACAATATCTTGTGGTTAAAAAATCTATCTGTTTTATGGTTAACTCATGGCAAAATGACAACAGTTCCCCTATATAGATGTTCTTCCCAATCGTTGGCTCAGAAATAAATTACTATGGTTAAGGGATGGCATCAATCCTTGTTATGCTAATGATGGTGTAAAAAGAGCTATGATTGATTCAAAAGGGAAGTGTACCTGTAATCTGGGTACTACAAGTGACATTTCGCATATATTATTGGACTGCCTAAAGGTCGGTCATGAAAGGAAAATGTTCCTACGCCCAATGTTTGTAAAGTATGGTATCAAAAATCTTGCACAACCAGTAGAACTGTTAATTGAAATGTGCAATTTCAACATAGCATGCGCTATGGGGAGGGTAATGCTCAAAGCTAAAAAAAAGTATTCAAAAGTTTATAGAAATAAAGTCTCTTTTAGATATTTATAAGAAAAATTGCATTTTGCACAGAAAGATGGAACAATAAACGAATCCTATAATTCTGAATTTTATGTTAGGTTTTATCATATATATATACACTCTCATTTTAAATAACATTAACAAGGCATTGCATTTATGGATGTTTTTATGTGTTTAAGGACCAATTGGTCTACATAAACTTTCTTTTTGACTGACTGACTGGTAAGATATCTCTCTAGAATTCATCCAATAAGAAAATCTGTCTATAACCTGAAAGTAAAATCTGTCAACACTGGTGGGTCGACGGCAGCACTTAATTTGTCTGAAAAACTAGGTGCCAGACTGCACTACCCATTACCCCTGTCGGCGCTGCCAACGACAGTACCACCACAACTACTAACCAACACACTCCTACAAGTGTGACAGTCCAGTGTATTCCAGGCCTTCAAAACCGTAAGAATGGTGTGGATGGAAGGTATTAGTCATTTTAATTTTATATTGAATTAATAAACAACTGTTGTTGTGCACATGATAAATTAGACAATCAACCCCACCATGTGGCAGACTGTCATAAGTGCCAGTGTTGAGCACCGGAATCCACTGGCTCAAATTAAGCACTGGATGTAAAATTTTGATTTATTTTAAAAAAAAAAAAATTATGCCGAATTATTTGAAAACTCTTTTATCATTTATTGTATGGAAATGTAATAGGAGGGCATACATTGGATTCAAAAGTCACACGTAACAGTCATCTGCGAGCAAAAATGATGTGTAATTTAGTACATAGAAATGTCATAAATATTTCTAGTTTTACGGGAATAGAGAACATTTTTACACAAGACTTGTCATAGGAAAGATTAGCTGAAGCTTCGTGAATTATGTAAATATTTCAATAGTGTAAAGCTATTTAGTGATTATGTACATATTTGCACAAAGTTAGTTGAACCTTAAGTTACACCTTTTTACACAAAAGCTCAGAACACGGGGAGAATTATGTCAGTTGCGTGCATATTGCCAAGATTATTTTTTTCCTAATAATAGCTATCTCTAACATCAATAATTTTCCTGGAGGAAAGCACCTTATATATTTTTATTGCACAGCACTGCGTACACTCTGCATCTGGTAAGTCACTTTTCTGCTGTTTTGCTGTCGCCTGGCATTTTCGCAATCACATTATTTACAACATTTACACCAGCCAATGATTTATCACTATGGGAATTGTATGTAGCAGGATGCTGTTAGTCACTGTCAAATGTGCAGGCAGTGTATACACTGCATGAGTATGTATATTTTGTAAATTAGCTTGGGAATTCATTTTAACCCAGATAAGCGAAGTGAAGAAACACACGCAGATGTGATTTAAGCAATTTGTAAGATGCGTGCTTTTAAGAATCTGTCAACAAAAATCCGCCACTGGTTAAACATTCATGATGCAAGCACACTTTGCCTATATATTATGTGCAAACGTTTGACGAGAAACACTGTGACATGTACAACTTACTAAGCAAAATACTTGAAATCTATAAAAATGTCAGAATTACTAAATCCGATATTAGTGCCACAACATATGCATGAAAACATTTTCATTGCCACAAATATGCCTCACATTTATCTTACCAGGTGTATATGCTTGTAATTTTGACAATGCTATTGTGCTGTAGAAGTGGCCCACCTGACAGTTACAACAGAGGCATTGTGCATTTTTTCAGACATAAATGAAATCTGCTGCTTTTCTTATACTACCACAGTTATTTAATTCCTTGGTTTGATGGCTGTAGCTAATTTGCCTTTCCTGCATAGACACACAAGGGCATATTTACAAGCCCCTTGCACCACTTTTGCGTCACTTTTCCATGTTACAAATGACCCAAAATTGGCGCATGGGGCTTGTAAATAAGTCCCCCAGTATTTTCATCATTTTCTGGACCCCAGAGTTGCTGTTTATAGGACTCCACACACACTGCAACTGCTAGGTCTAATGCCCTCTGAATGGTATAAGCAAAATAGATTTCAGCCAATTGGTCTATTTATCTTTTCTGTAAGACCATAAAAGCACCAATGGTATGGTAGTTGAACATCATATGAATGCTGCCACCAACATATATAACACAATCATATAGCTGCCAAGAGAAATACTGTACTGTGGTTGTGCTGCATTTTAAAGGAACTACAATAGGACGTGGGAAGAAGGTGTACATTTGCCATTTAGGTAATCCTATTTTTCTATATTACTAAGTCACTCCCTAAGTGTGCTTCGTGACCTCTCAAGGCAAGGGGCTCATTAGTATGGCGGGCAGACACTGCCCCTGGAAACGGGACCGCCCGCAATGCATGTGGTGGTCCCGCACCTACAATTAGGATGCGCCGTCCACACTTGCGGGCGCATCCCGCATTTTTAACATTGCTTGATGTAATGTGCTATTTCAAAACATGTCCGGCCTTCAAATTATTATGGCATAGATTGCAGCATTCAGTTTATTGGCATTGTGCCTTCAAACTCCAGCGGGAGTATGCACAGAGTTCCATTCACTGGGTTATAGTATCCATTTGAATTTAGTGTTCTTATTCAAAACTGTTCAGCCTTCAAGTTATTAACAGTTCTTCCAATTTTCATCATATTTCCTTGAGGTAACCATGCGGGTTCTTATTCCAGGTGAACAAAAAGTTTCTTGTCAATGGTCATTTCTTTTGGTGTCTTAGTTCTGAGCTTAATGATGTACTGTGACCCTCATTGTCGTAGTTGTCTCATTCTATTGCCGCCGCGTTTATTGAGAGGTATTGTGTCAATGCCATAGTAAAACATGGATTTCCAGTCTCTATTTTGGCATTGTGTCAAATGTTTCACTGTATAAAGGAGGAGTCCTTGGAAACCAAAGACTACGCATCGCACAGCTACAATGGCTAAAAAAGCCTAACTTTATAGGGTTGCTATGTATTTAAATATTGTGTGCTGTAAAAACCAAAGACAATTCTTATGCCACAGTGAAACATTTGACAATGAGAAAGGATGGGTCTACACACCTGTAGTGTTTACCAGTTGGTTAAAGTGAATGTATTTTGTTAATCGTTGGAAACCATTAGGAGGTTTGTTCTTGCGTGCGTGCACGTATAACTGGGAGTGTACCCTACTCCCTAATTGCAATAAGTATAAAGGAGGAGTCCTTGGAAACCAAAGACTACGTGTCGCACAGCTACAATGGCTAAAACACCTAATTTTATAGGGTTGCTATGTATTTAAATATTGTGTCTAAATGATCACAAATAAAGCTTCAAGTTATCTTTGTTTAATCAAAGATATTAGTTCTTTTTATATGCATTCTCCATGTTTATGTATAACATCAAAACTTATTGTATCCAATTCATAAGTAATGATTGCTAATCATATACAAACATAAGTGTGAATTATTTCAAAATTAAATAAGACACAATAACAGTTATTTCAATTCCACATGAAAAATGTAAAAAACCAGATCCCAATGCATTTCGGGTTCATCTCGAACCCTTCTTCAGGGGATTAGCATAAGAGATTCGAAACTGTTAAGCAATGGTTATGAATACATTTCTTCAAAAGTGCTTTCGTCCGGATCTGCAACACAAAATGATATTTTTCAGTACATGATGTCATTCCATGCATGAGTCATTAAAAACAGTTTTTAGGTGAGCTTACTGAGAGCTTGCTTTTTAGTAAAAGAAAAGTCAGGAAAAAGATGAAGACCTCTGTGTGCAAAGAACCGAAAATATGGTGTGTGTGAGTAAAAAACCGTGACAAAAAAGTACCATGAGAGACATAACGTTTAATAACTCTCAGTTTTGAATAACTTTTAACCAAAGGGTTAAATATAAAAAATGAAAGTGCAACAGTGTAGTAGCTAGTATTAACCAGAAACAGACCTTCTAACTGTACTGTAAAAGACAATTACACAGAAATATTATATGTACCTTAGATCAATGCGGCGCTATCCAGATATCTATTCGTCCAAAAATCCTATCAAACGGGAGTTCAAAGACCGGGCTTTATTTTAATGCTCGTAATCGAAAAAGTACAACAGAACATAACCCTAGGGGTGAGTTCTTACCTTGCAATGCCGATAATCCAGACTGAACCGTGCGTCCTAAGTCTAGCTTCCAAAATCCACGATATCTATAGCCCAAAGATAAGAAAAATCGATGCTATAATTCAACCATGTTGCCAAACGAAAAAACGATAATCTAATGGCCAAGAGTCCCTGTATTCACTGACCGCCAAAAACTTCCAATGTCTTCGCATCCGGGCATCACACACAGAAAACGTGTGTGCATCCCGACCAATCTCCTACTTGTATAGCCAAAAAACATGGAAATAGAAGGGGAAACCCGATTCTAACAATTGAATAGTGCTTAATCGACCGCAAAGTAGGACTGCTGTGTATCTTAGGAGAAGTGAATGTGTTTTGAACAAACTTTATCAAACATGCTTCTAAGTTTTGCTTAACAGTTTGTTATAAACAAAATTACAGAGTGTGTGAATGGCAACGATTGATTTACCAAAATAAGAACCCTCGTGCTCAAATACAAAAAATCCAAGCCTAGCGTGTACAACGGAATTAAACGTAAACCTAATATGTGAACTCACAATAGTCCCTGAAGATTAAGGATGTATGCCAAAATGTTGTGTCAGCAAAAAATGAAGAGCAGGAAAGAAGATCTAAGTAAACTAGTGGGTCTATGAAGGGAGAGAAATGGCATGAAGAACATGAAATAAGGTTACATTTTAAAGAAATAAGCAGAAAACGCAAGCCCCCTCATAATCTAAATTTGAGATACTGCATTACAGAAAGCATAAAAGTTCGTAATGGTCATTGAGACCCCCGGGGATTAGAGTCCCTAGGTACTTTATCCAATGAGTTTCTCTACGTGCTAGCATGGTATTTATGTCTATGCCACTTTGTGTAGTGATGTTCCAAGACAGTGAAACGCAATTGTGGTATGGTGTGTGGTGTGGTAACCCAATGTGCTGCTAAGGATGAGTTCATAATTTTATTCCGAATGCGACTTTTCTGCTCCACGATCCTTGTTTTGATTTTCCTGCTGGTCCTGCCAACATATATTAGCCCACATGGGCATTTGCTAGCATAACCTACTCCTTCCGTGTTGAAATCTGAGGTATGTTTCAAAGTGATTGCTTTTCCAGTGTGAGGATGTCTGAAATCTTTCCCAACCATAACATTGCCACATTGGCCACAATTGTGGCATTTTTTCATTCCTTAGTAAATGGTCGTCTGGTCTATCTTTGAGGGTTTTAGTAGTTCCCGTAAATTGTGTGAACGTCTATGGGCAAATAGGGGAGAGCCTTGAAATATCCGCCTAAAATCCGGTTCATTTTCTATTAGTTCCCATCGGTGTCTAATGATGGCTTTTATCTTTGGTGCTTGTACTGAATGTTTTAATACAAATACCTCCCTTTTACTTTTGTTTTTGCAATAGATCTTCTCTTCTTTTTGTAGAAAATATACGTTCTGCGTTCTCCAGGGTAACCTCTTTTTGGTTAATACTAGCCACTACACTGTTGCACTTTCATTTTTTATATTTAACCCTTTGGTTAAAAGTCATTCACAACTGGGAGTTATTAAACGTTATGCCTCTCATGGTACTTTTTTGTCAGGGTTTTTTACTCACACACACCATATTTTGGGTTCTTTGCACACAGAGGTCTTCATCTTTCTCCTGACTTTTCTTTTACTAAAAAGCAAGCTCTCAGTAAGCTCACCTTTAAACTGTTTTAATGACTCATGCATGGAATGACATCCTGAACTGAAAAATATCATTTTGTGTTGTAGATTCGGACGAAAGCACTTTTGAAGAAATTTATTCATAACCATTGTTTAACAGTTTCGAATCTCTTATGCTAATCCCCTGAAGAAGGGTTCGAGATGAACCCGAAATGCATTGGGATCTGTTTTTTTACATTTTTCATGTGGAATTGAAATAATTGTTATTGTGTTTTATTTAATTTTGAAATAATTCACACTTATGTTTGTATATGATTAGCAATCATCACTTATGAATTGGATACAATAAGTTTTGATATTATCCATAAACATGGAGAATGCATATAAAAAGAACTAATATCTTTGATTAAACAAAGATATCTTGAAGCTTTATTTGTGATCATTTAGACACAATATTTAAATACATAGCAACCCTACAAAGTTAGGCTTTTTTAGCCATTGTAGCTGTGCGACACGTAGTCTTTGGTTTCCAAGGACTCCTCCTTTATACTTATTGGAATTAGGGAGTAGGGTATACTCCCAGTTACACGTGCATGCACGCAAGAACAAACCTCTTAATGGTTTCCAACGATTAACAGAATACATTCACTTTAACCAACTGGTAAACACTACAGGTGTGCAGACTCATCCTTTCTCATTGTCAAATGTTTCACTGTGACATAAGAATTGTCTTTGGTTTTTACAGCTCTTGTGTGCTCTAGAATGCGTTTTGTTAAGGTACAAATTATACTTCTGATATATCTTAGCTCGCAGTTGCATTTGATGATATAAATTGAGTGTTACAGGTAATTTTATGATTGATATTGATACTGTTGCCATTGTAGTCCAAAAAGTTAGACATGTTTTTCCCCATCTTGTAGGCTTTACATGAATTGCAACTTGATAGTGGCTTTGTACCAGTAGGTCTTTTAAAGATTTCGTTTTTTTGTATGTCACTACAGGTTGAGGTCCCAAGAGTAATCCCACATCGGTGTCGCTTGCAATTCAAAGCCATATTTTCTGATTTTATTGATTATTATTTCACTTTCTTTACTGTAAGTTGTAACAAATCTGGGGTTTTCTGGCTGATCTGCTTTTTTGAATGTCTTTGCTGGGATTAGTCTATCTTCTCTTGTTTTCATGTCAACTTTTGCTTTGCAGTTATGTAACACTGTATCTCTATATCCTCTCTTTTTCAATATTTTTGTTGTCTCCAAGATTTTATCTTCTGCATCTTCAGGTTTGGAACAATTACGATTCTTCGAACAAACTCGCCATAGGGAATGCTGTTTATTAACAATTTGGGATGAAAACTTCTCTCATGTAAAATGCTATTGGTTGCAGTCTTTTTCCTGAATAAGGTGGAATATATCGGATTATTCTCAATGTAGATCAATGTGTCCAAAAAGGCAATTTCTGTTTGGCTTATTGTACATGTAAATGACAGGCCTATGTTGTTGGTATTCAGTTTTTGGAAGTAGTCTTCAAATTCATTTTTAGTGCCATTTCAAATATTAAAAAGGTTGTCAATGTAAAATGATTTTGTCCAGCTCAATTTAATGTTCTGTATTCCAGGCTATTGTCTTCTCCCACCAGCGCATGGTGATATTAACATAGGTGGGAGAAAAATAAATGTCCATGGCAGTTCCGCATTTTTGTAGATACAGTTCCTTATTGAAGATAAAAACATTTGTGCATATTATCAAGAAAGGGCGTTACATTATCGCCGCTTTTATCGGCAGGAAACTGCTGATAAAGCGGTGATAATGGGCTTGATAATATGCTCTAAGGAATTCCAATCAAAGCCCATGTTAGATGTCTTCACATCTAACATGGGCTTCGATTGAAATTCCTTAGAGCATATTATAAAGTCCATTATCGCCGCTTTATCTGCAGTTTCCTGCCGATAAAAGCTGCGATAATGTAATGCCCATTATTGATAATATGCCCCATTGTTCCTCAAACACATTTCAATCATTGATAGCAACATTCGGGTGTGTTGTAACTCAGTTACCTTACATTGTTTTAGTAAAGTAATAGCACGCCTCTAGTCCAATTTTTTTTTTTGATTGACGTGTAGAGAGAAATCACATCAATGGTTAGTAATAGACATTGATTATTTCAACTGATGTCTGGTAGTATTCTCAGGCAGTCTCCGGTGTCCCTGATATAGGAGCTGAGACTTTGGGCAATTGGTGCAAGGAACTGGTCATCATAGTTTGATATATTTTCAAAAAGAGAGTTGCATGAAGAAACGGTTGGTCTTCCTGGTGGATGGTAGAGCGTCTTATGGATCTTTGGTAAAAAGTATATTGTAGGAGTTACCCGAAATTCACTTATCAAAAATGTATGTTCTTTGTCACTGATGAGGTTAGGCATGTGCTATTCTTGTAGCTTTTTACAAAAATAAAAGTGTCATTTTATTAATTGGATTAACCTGGATTTTACAATAGTTGTTGGTATCATTTAGCTGCCTTAGAGCCTTATTTAAGTAGTCTTCCTTATCCAGTAACTCAATGTTTCCCACTTTATCAGCGGGTTTTATTACAAATGTTTCATTTTCTACTAGTTTTTCGATGGTATCTCTTTCCTTTTGACTCAAATTCTCTCTTTGATTGGAATTCCTTACTTTTTGTAATTTGTCTAGTTCTCCAATCTCAGCTTCTGCGGATATATCAATTTTGTTTCCAGGGGACAGTGTTGGACAATATCTAAATTTTATTTTCAACCCACTTGCCAGTCGTTTGTCAGTTTCAATGGATAGATCTTCCAATATTTGATCCTCGGCCATCTCTTGGTCTCCTAGATCGAACATGGGATCAAACATTGCTTTCAAGTCAGGGATTTAGTCAATGCTTATTTCCGTTGTTACTTGACTGTTTGGATTTATTTCTTCCATATTGTCTTTAGGAACCTTTTTGTTTCAATATATTTTTGCCAGTTTGAGTTTGCATATTTACTTGTAAAAGTCAATCCTGACTTGTGTATAGTTGTAATGGTTCTCAGGGCAAAAATGTAAGTCCTTTATTGGGTAGGGATGTTTCTTCTTCAGTCATTGTATATTTTGATAGATTCACTATCAAGTTTGAGATTTCTATTTCCAATTGCGCAGTGAATATTTTTTTCTTCCGCTTGAATTACTGGCCGATCTTTTGGTTGCTGAGGTTGGAGGTGTGATGTGGGCATGGGACTGTGGGAGCTCCAGAGTGGATGGATTTCATGGTGGAGGTGGTGTCCAAGGTGAAGAGAATGTTCAAGGTGGGCAGTGCGTGGTTCGTGTTGGTTACAGTGGTGGTGTATTTGTCGAGGAAGTCTGTAGGTGTGGGTTGGGGTTCGAAGGATCTGTATATGGTAGTGATCTTGTTGTGAAAAAAATGAACGAGGTTGTTGCACTGCTCCTGTGAGGGTATAATGTTGTTTTCGCTGGCAGCCAGTTTGGAGAATTCCTTAATGATGTTAAAAAGTTCCTTGGTGTTGTTGGCAGTGGTTTTGATGTGTGCGGCAAGGACTGTCTTCTTTGTAGCCCTCTGCAGGCCGTTTTAGAGGTTGCTGGAGGTCTTGAAGGCTGCCCTGTTGGAAGTGTCCTTCCAGGGATGCCATTTCTTCTCCAACTGTTTGCTAACCCGTTTCACTGTTCTTGGGGGTACCAGCTGGCATTTTTGGAGGATTTTCTCTGGATGTTGCTCTTAATGGGGACAACATTGTCTGCACAATTGTCTAGGCATTGAAGTTTTTCACTCCTTGAGTGAGGTTGGCGTTGGTAGCATGGTTAGAGGCATTGAAGGCATTTGCCCAGCTGGTCTCTGAGATTTTGTTCTACCTCCAGTGGGGGCTTTGGTCATCTTGAGGATGGCAGTGTGGGGGCTGGAGATACTGAAATGGACGATGGAATGATCGGTTCATGTGAGTTATTCTGTGACATGGCTGTATTTTATGTGGTTGCTGGAGGTAAAAATGGGGTCCAGTATCTGTCCTGCGGTGTATGTAGGCTCATGGACAATCTGGGTCAATCTGAAGCTGTTCATTCTATCATGGAGGTGTGCAATGATTTTGTCACTGGGGTTTTCGATGTGGAACTTCAGGTCACTAAGGTAGATGTAGTCCTTGGAGTCTAAGGCTAGGAGCTTATTGGAGTCTGCAATGGTATTTAAGAAGCTGGATGGCTGGCTTGGGGTTTGGTATGCAAAGGTGCCCCTGATGGTTGTCTTGTCATCCGTGCGGACCTAGAAGTTGAGATGTTCCATGGGGGTGGTGGTGTTACACTGTATGTTCTTTTTGTGGACGATGGCTGTTACTCCTCCCGGCTTGTTGGTGTGATTCTAATAGGTGATTTTATACTCATTGGGGATCGCTGTGGCAATATCAGGGGCAGATGTGGGGTTGAGCCTGGTCTCTGTGAAGGAGACGATATTGAGTCAGAGGGTGGCAATGAGGTGCCAAAATCAGTGGATAGCCTCCAAAGTGAGAAAGTGTTGAGAAGGATTGTTCTGATTGTATGTGTGCTTGTGTTTTTTTGGTAGTTTCTATATGTGCGCATGTGTGTGTGTGCATCTGTGCGTGTATGAGAGTGTGAGCGCATTTGTGTGTGCTTGTGCATGTCTGTGCATGTGATGGTGTTTGCATGTGCATGTACTTGTGTGTTTTCGTAGTAGAGCATGGGATTTTATGTGTGCTTGTGTTTTTGGATGTTTCTGTATATGTGCTTGTGTGTGTGTGTATGTGCACATATGAGAGTGTGTGCTCACATTTGTGTGTGCTTGTGCATGTCTGTGCACGTGATGGTGTGTGCACGCTGGAATTGTTATTCTCTGGCGGCCACTGTCCTGGATATTGACTCTAACTGCCAGATGTCTGACCTTATGATGGCCACCAGTGTACCAGTGTACAGTACAGTCCCCTGCCATACCCCAAGATGGCTTCCATAGTGGTCCCCTCCACATTGTTTTACTCCCCTGGGACAACAATTGGACATTGACCAGACCTTGAACCTATCCCCAAACCTGCTTACACATCAGGACTTGGAACCTGCGGAACTTACCCCAGACTGTAGAGACCAAGAGATTTGGCTGATGCCCGGTGGAGCTACCATATAGCTAAGGAGGAGATGGGTTGTGGACTCCCCCCCTTGCCATCACCTACCCAGCCGGTTCTTGGGCATATTTTCCTCTTGTCTCTACGTCTTATCTTCCTCCTACTCCATTACCCTATCCCCTTACCCATCCTTGCGCCATTCACCTTGTCCCCTATGTTCTTTAAATGCTTTTCTTGATACATATGTAACTTTTAACTGATGTAAATTGCAACATTATTGGTCCTCATGTAAAGCACTCTGCTTTGTCTACTTCCCTAGCTCCTATCCCCTCTCCACTGAATCTCTCACCTTGCCTGCTAGTATGCCTAGCCCCCTGTCCTTTGTGCCCTTTGACTAAGCACTCCTTCTCCCCTTGTTGGGGAAAGAGCCAATAGTTATACTCTGGAGTCTCAGCAAACCCGCTGAGAGAGTCCATTGTGCCAAGGGAGCCACTCACAGCTGAGGTAAGGTATGGCACCCCTTGCCAAAGCCCTCCCTTTTCCTCTTTTTGGGGAAGGATCCAGTATGTAGGCCTTGGGGTCTCAGAGACCCCTCAGAGAGTCCACTGCGTAAAGGGAGCCTCCGGGAACAGAGATAGAGAAGTGATACCTCTTCCCCTGGGATCACAGCTTACTGGACTTTGGACGTTGCTTTGACTCGTCTACCAGTTTGAGTCCCCGTCGCCCTTCCCCTCCTCCTTCATGCTGTGTCCTTCACCCTCCCCTTCTCTTTCCCGCCTTCATTACCTGTCTACTTCCCCAGCGCCTACCCCTTCCCCTGAATCTTTCCCCTTGCCTGCCTTTCCCCATACATATTTGTGCTTTTTGTTTATCTCGATCTTACAAGTAACTATGTTGCCATGCTCTATTAACTGTGTAACCTTTGTAACGATGTAACCTGTAACTATGATCTGATGTCCATGTAGAGCGCTCTGATAACTCCAAGTCTAGCTAGCGCTATATAAAACCTTTAAAATAAAATAAAATAGATAAATACCTTCGAGAGCGGAAGGGCATGGGGTTGTGGCGCTGGGCACAGTCCAGATATGGGCAGGCACAGACGGCTTGCCTTTGGTCCGCCAGCACCACGGTCATGCTGCAGCCAGCATTAGGTAGGTTCTGGGGTAGGTTTCTGTTGGCAGGAAAACGGCGAACGGAAAAATCTAGCTGGGAAAACCCCAGCCGGAAAAACCCTGGGCAGTTGCGGTGTCACTGGATCAGTCCAGAAAAAGCAGTATCTGGAGGCCACAAGCAAGTGGCAAGCTAGGTATGCAGGTGCCTACTCTCTCACTCCTTCTGTGGCAGATTAATTATTAAAAATTCTGCGCAAGGTTTTGACTCTTGCTCCAGTGTTTAAGAAACCTTTTGGAAATTAATGTTGCATTCTACTCAGGTCTAAGATGAGGCTGAGATATTTTAATGCATACTTGTTTGAGAAATCAGTCATTGAAATGTTGGCATTTCATTAGAGTTACATGTGTTGTATCTTTTTGAAAGTGCAGATCGGACTGTGACAATTTTCAAATTGTGGGTCATCAAAACACCTTCAATGAACACAAAACATTACTGCTTCCTTTCTTGGACAGCTTTGAATTATGATCACTGTTTGTCACCCATGCATAGTTTTTTTATTAACCTGGTTTCTTTATCATTCATACATCTCATTCTACATTTAGTACTTAAGGATATTAGCTGTCACTTTCTATTACCATAAGAATTAGTTGCCTGTCTTCAGGAGGCTTATCGAGCAGTTTTACCTCCAAATACATTATATGTATGGGTATTTGTTTATCTAGAGCGAAGCTAGGGCACACTAGAGTGCTGTACTCTAAGTGGTGTGTTGAGAGGCGATCAAGATCCTGTACATCATATAGAAAGTATTTGCAGCCCTAACCACTAAGGAACGTTTAATTCCAATATGTCGCATATCCACACACATTATTCAAAGCACAAAATATAATATTCCTCAGAATAATGTAACGTGACATGCTGTGCTATAATATGCTGAGGCATTTTGTAATTTACTGCTATGGAAGAGAGGGTGAAATAGTTGCAAATACTACAGCAGTATGCAGAACAGTAGAAAGATTTTTCTCAGTTAGGATTTCTTTTATGTTTTAAGTCCATGTGTATAACAAAGTCCCATTCCACAGGATAATCATGTTATACAATACAAAGTCTCACAGACTCCATTTCTTTGATCTCTTCAGTTTGGCGAGGTTTGGTGAATGATCCTGGCAACGGCATAGCTAGAGATTGTGGCGCCCGGGGCTATCCCTCAGATTGCCGCCCCTGGGGCGGGGGCTGGGGAAAAGGACGGCGATCACTTGTAAGAGGTCCAAGAGACACCTAGTATTGATGCTAATAGTTACCTCGATCATGCAAGTTACATGCACATATATGACACGGTCCAAGACTACACAGTTGAATACACTGGTGACCGGCAGTACAAAGGAGAAAACACAGACTGCATGGTCTATCTGGGGACTCAGAAAAAACGCATGTGACATCCATCAGAGAGCTGCGTGAACGAATACCTGGTAATCCCCTCAGTACAATACAAACATGCACATACATGACACTGTTTGGGGATCCATCATCCACAGCTGACATTAAATGACCAAATATCATGCTCCCCCCAATTAACTGGCTTCATTTTAGCTTCTGTATCTATTAGTTAATAGAAAGCTTTTCAATTGCATGAATGAAAACAACGAGTAAACGCAATATGTCTATCTATCGATCTATCTATGGGCAAAGTGTTATCTATTATTTGTCAGCAATGTTCTGGATGGGAGGGTAAGTGATTTACAAGAAGCAAAGCCTCAAGTGGGTCATGAGGACTATTGCCTAACTCAAAATTGGTAGTACATAACATGTTACCCTTTGCTTAAGTTATGTATGACTTGTTTAGTAGTTATAAAGAAATACATTTAGATATAATAAAAATTTAAGAGGCAATAGTGGATTAAATCCGTACAGTGAGATGCAGGCACACTGAATAGGCCTTGTGAGCATCAGCAGAGATAGTAGACTCTGAAGACATAGCAGCAAATAATCTCTGAAGAAGAAGAGTGTTTTTTCCACATTAGATGGGTTGGTCTATGACAATAACATATTATCTGACATTTATTCTGTGGTATAAAATGGGAGTGGGGGGAGGGCCTACATGTATTAGTATACATTCTCCCCAGCAGTATATTTAATTTAGCACACATTAATTTTCACTGTCATCGCATAGATCTCTATATGGGTCCACTAACATAGATGCCCATAGATATATACTTAAATATCCTTTCTCTTTTCTTATACACACATGTACACATCACAATCGCAAATGCACATTAATATACTGCTATTGATTGGTATTTATATGAAATATGTTGCCTATTGTGAATACGCACTTAGGCAACCGTTCCTCGAAACTGTGTAACTCTTTGGTCCACACCAATCAGGCAACCATCTCAAGTTCAGGAGATAGAATAAAACCTGGTGTCAAGAGGCCAATATCTGGAAGGCAAACTCTATATAAACATCATTGGAAATGTGCTGTACATAATACAACTCAGTATATAACATAACGTTTATCTGAGCAGGACCAGCACTCTTCAGCAAACCCGCCTTAGCTCAAGACAGGTAGCGACAGCGCTGCTCAGAAGAGAGGTTCTTAGGGTGCAGTGCCAGTCGCTTCATAAATCATAGCATGTTTATTTGTAAAGCACACATTCACCCTCACAGGCATGTTGGCACTGAATAACAGAAGTTTGTTGTTACCCAACTCAATAATACTCCTTTTATCAACCTCAGAAGGATGAAAGGCTGAGTGCACCTGCCAGGGTTTGAAGCTGTGACCATGAGGTCAAACACAGGACCCTACAGTGAATGCATTAGTCCTCTAAGCCACCAGACCCCGTTTATGAGCCTATGCCCTGTGCAGGGCTGTGTGGTTGAAATTAAATGGGGTCTATGTAGAGGTACGGAAAGTTTGCTTTATACTGGTGAACTTTATCAAAGTTGTTGCTTTGTGGGGGGGCGTGGCTTACGCGCCGACGTGCGATGGCGCTGCCCGGCTGAGCTCCGTGTCAACGCGGGAGCTATTCTAGGATTTCTGTGTCCTCTCCTCATACGGACACCGGATAAAGCTTTTTCCATACGGCGGAACATGATCCCCATGCACTACGAGTGGCGGCGGTGCTCCAATTTGCCGTTTTGACGTCTTTTTGCTTTGCAGCCTCTGTTCTGTGTACAGGGACGCGAGCGGCCGCCATTTTGTGCCGCCGCGCTCGCGTTCCGTTTTTTGGCGGTTCTACCATCGTTCCAGTGATTATACCGCTGCTACAGGTCACATCTCGACAAGGTATGTCGTGAATACAGCGCTTCATGCTTTCTCTACATTTTTATGAACCTTGGCGCCAGTTTTCTCCTCAGCTTCTCTATTAATAATAGTGCTCCATCTAGGCGGCCATTTTGAGGGACTACCTGCGCACTTGCTGTATGCCTGCATCTCTGTCACCAGTGACCCACCGGTCCTCATTGCAATAAATCACATGGTTTCCAATCTCTATGGACGCTTTGCTGCTTTCTCCCTCAATATATCAATGGTTGGTTCTTTGGCTGTGACTATCTGATTTTTGCTGCCTCTAGTTGCCTGTCATATAGGTTGGACTTAGTGCTTCTCCAGTGCTACCTACCGTCTCGCCTTGGTCCTCTTCCTCCAAGTACTCTCTATACATTTAATTCGAGGGTCTCATAATCTTTAATTTTTGGTTTGGCTTCTAACCCTGCAATCCTCCTAGCTTGCCCCTCTGGTGGCACCATGTCTCAGGACGCAGGTCATACGAGAGCGTCTGTCACCGGAACAAAACCAAAACGCCTTAAGAATGACCCTCCGTCCCCAATTCGCACCTCTCAAAACCCGGTGCTGGACTCCATTTTAGAAGAGGTCCGTGGCTTGCAACCGTTCATGCTGGCAACTAATGAGAAGCTCAAACAAATCGAAGACAGATGGGTAGTCATGGAAAACAAAGTCTTGCAACTAGAACAACGTATTAGTGATGTCCAGGATGTATCTACAAAAATTCCTACTCTTGAAAAGGAGATACAGCAGCTGAAACTTCACACTGAGGACCTTGAAAACCGTAACAGGCGGAACAACCTACGTATTTACGGTGTTCCGGAGTCCTATGGGGAGGGAGATATGGTGACCTTCGTCCGCAAACTCCTCTACGAACTTTTGGGCCTACCACCAGAATCTGTCCCATTAAACATTCAGCGTGCGCATCGACTGGGTCGACTAACGTCCAACCCGGCCAAACCCAGAGGTATCATCTTGCTTTTTCTGGAATTTGCTGAATTGATGACTGTACTTAAAGCTGCAAGAGCGAAACGTCGCCTCTTATGGTCTGACCACATCATCTACATATCCCAAGACTTATCGAATGCTACTAATGCGCGTCGCAAGGAATTCCTTAATCTCCGTCCACGCATGAGGGAACTCAACATCCAATATGGAATCCTTCATCCTTGTCTCTGCAAAATAACCCACAATGGCCGTTCACGTACCTTTGAGGATCCGCAGAAGCTTCGTGAATTTCTTCTCACCGTCTCTTCACCCACGATGGACACCAATGACTGAAACTAACTATCTTCTGTTCTCTGCAATCATTTTTCTATTGTCTTGACGACTGTTGTGGCCTTGTCCCGGTTTCTTTCTTGTCATATCTGGCTATAACTTTATTTCTTATTGAATATATCCTACCTATATTCCCGCGTTTTCCCTGCTCTGTTGGCTGGACGCCCGCGTTGGCGCTTCCATGCCTCTAGTACTTAGATCTTCTTTCTCTTCTCAGGCCTGGCATCTTTGCCTTGACCTGTTTCTTAGCTGTTTTCTACTTTTCTTCTCCTTCCTCTTTCCCCTCCTTTTCACAGGCCATTGTTGCGTATTCTTTGCTCATTCATGTTCAGTTATCTTCTTTGTTTCCCTTTTTGTCTTTCTTATTGTAGTCTCTTGTTCTCCTCATGGTTACTCCTTATTCTCTTTCTGGATTGTGATGCTCCTCTATATTTTGTTTTCCTATATTTACCCGATTTGTATTGATAACATGTTTGTCTTCCGTGTCTCCCCCTTTAGTTCCCTACCTGCAGTGTATTGGATCCAACTGTTACCCTCCTCCCTTACCTCCCATCATGTGTAACTTCGTAACGTGGAATGTTCGTGGTCTCGGCAACCCAGTTAAGCGTCAAAAGGTACTGTCCCACTTATCCAAGTTGAATGCTCAGATTGCTTTTCTCCAAGAAACGCATTGTACAGATGTTGAATCGCTGAAGCTTAAGAGGGCTTGGGTGGGTCAAGTGGTGTTTTCTCCTGCGATCGATAAAAAAGGGGGTGTTGCTATTTTATTCCGTAAAGGTCTGGATGTTCAAATTTTATCATCTCAATCGGATGCTGAGGGTCGTTGGGTTATGTCAAAGGTGTCTATACAAAGTAAACCTATGGTGCTCCTAAATATATATGGTCCCGTTCGTCCTGACCCTAAATTTTGGAATGATATTAAAATCCTCATTTCCTCTATTGACTGCCCTAATGTTGTCATAGCTGGTGACCTTAACCAATGGTTGGACCCATTTTCGGATAGACTATCCTCCTCTAAATTCCAGCCGGACAAGACTCATAAAGCATTCCAATCTGCAATTGCCTCCCGTCCCCTTTTTGATGTGTGGAAAACCTGTAATCCTGACTCACTCGAATACACCTTCTACTCTAATGTACACCATACCAGGTCCAGAATTGATTATATTCTAGTCAGTAAATCTCTTCTCCCGGCGATTCAAAACTCTGAGATTGGATCCATTTTCCTTTCGGACCATGCACCTGTATATGCCACTTTTGACCTATCCCACACTACCACCTCTTTCAGTCGCTGGAAATTTAACACTTACCTTCTCTCTGATCCGGATTTTATGTCTAAAGTTAAAAGTTTCATATCTGAGTACTTCTCCCTCAATTTACCCCACGACACATCAGTTTCAAATAATTGGGATGCTTTTAAGGCAGCACTACGAGGTTTTACAATTTCCTATGTTTCTAGGAAAAAAAAACTCAATAGGGCCAAATACACCGCCCAACTCGTCAACATTAAGACCCTAGAACACTCCTACTTCTCTTCCAAGAATCCCGATGCTCTCCTCCACCTTATTAAAGCCAAATCTGAACTCAATCAAATTGCCACGGTTGAAGCTTGCAACACCCTTTTAAAGATCAAGTCCAAATTTCATGGGGGCCAAAATAAGGCGGGGAAAATGTTGGCAAATTATCTCAAAATCAAATCTGAACGCAAATCAATTGGATCTATTCTTAATGAAGACACTAATACAAAGGTTTCCTCTGATGAGGATATTGCTCAGGTATTCCATAATTATTATAAACTCTTATATACAGATGATACATGTCCTGCAGATGCAGATCTCTCTCGTTTCTTTGAAGGCCTTCCCCCCCCTCCAGCACTTCCTACTGAATTTCAGCAGTTAGAAGCTGACATTACCCCTCAAGAAATACTCAAGGCTATTACCTCCCTTAAGAAAGCGAAAGCCCCTGGTCCAGATGGTCTACCCATTGAATTTTATGCCAACATGCATTCCATTTTTGTTCCTCACCTTTTACAACTTTTTAATTCCTTTATTGCAAGTGCCAAGGCGTCGGGTTCCTTTTTGGATGCCCTCATAATCATCATTCCCAAACCAGATAAGGACCATTCCCTATGCAAAAATTATCGTCCCATATCCCTTATTAATTACGATTGTAAAATTTTTGCCAAAATTTTAGCTGCCCGCCTCGAATCCCTTATACCTCTGTTAATCACGACCGATCAAGTTGGCTTCGTGAAAGGCAGACTTGCTGCAGACAATGCCCGTGTCTTTACCAATATTATTTCCCATGGTAACCGTTTCAAGGCCCCTCTAGCTGCCCTTTCACTAGATGCAGAGAAAGCGTTTGATCGAATTAACTGGAAATTTATGTTTAAGGCATTACATTGGTTTGGTTTTGGCCCCCACTTCATTTCCTTGGTTGGACTCCTTTACTCTGCTCCCCGTGCAAGTGTTTTTGTCAATAACCAATTCTCTAAGTTTTTCCCCCTATCTAGAGGGACAAGACAGGGCTGTCCTCTTTCCCCGTTACTTTTTATTCTTTGCCTTGAACCCTTCCTTATTAAAATCCGTTCTAACCCCCTCATCCAGGGATTCAAACAATCCTCGTTTGAGACAAAAATCTCGGCATATGCCGATGATGTTCTGGTCTACATGGCCAACCCTGTCTCATCCCTTCCCCCATTCTTAGAAGAGGTCCAACTATATTCATCTGTCTCTGGCTATAAACTTAATCTCTCCAAAACGGAAGTACTACCCCTTAACTCATCCTGTTATCAATATATGTTTGATTCCACCGACTTTGCATGGTGTCCCTCCAAGATCAAATATCTGGGCATTTGGTTCTCCTCCACCCTACGAGACACACTCAAACTGACTTTTACTTCCCTTACTCAAAAACTTCAATCACTCCTTCACTCATGGTCTCCTCTTTTCCTTTCATGGTGGGGTCGCTTAGACACCATCAAAATGATGATCTCTCCACATATACTATATACTGTTTCCATGCTTCCTGTTAAAATTCCCAAATTGTACTTTACTAGGCTAAACTCCATCTGTTCTAAATTTTTATGGAACGATAAGCGACCCCGAATTTCCCTACCAAAACTTTTCCGCCCTAAATCTGAAGGGGGGGTTCGCTTCCCTGACTTCCAATCATACCATTCGGCCTTTTTACTCAAACAAGCCTTTTCATTGGCATTTGATTTTACTGACACCCCATTACCCAGATGGATTGAAGTTGAGAGATCTTTGTTAAAGGATTTCACTTTTCAACAATCCCTTTTTATGTCCAACTGCTCATTTCTGACGCACTACCCTGTGTTGAAATATTCCCATACACTGCTACACAATATTTTTTCAAAAGACTCATCGCCCTTACAGATTTTTCTTTCCTCCAGTATTTGGTACAACAAATATCTCAGATATAAGGGCAAATCTTTCTACTTCAAGTATTGGAAAGAAAAGGATATTATGTTTGTTTATCAATTCTTTTCAGGTTCATCCATTCTTTCATTTGATGAAATGCAAACTAAGTTTGATTTATCTGTCCAACATCGTAATGAATTTGACATTATTACTACTGCCATTGTGTCTCATTTATCTACCCTCCCTACGTTTGATATCCTCCCCTCCCCTACTCCTTCCACCCCTCTATACCCATTGTTCACTCAACAAATACCCAAAGCTGCTTTGATCTACAAAATGTTATTGGATAATGTTGGTCCTAGACCTAAAACTGTTAATGAAGTTGCTTGGGAAACTGATTTCTCTTTCTCGTTATCTATTGATACTTGGGATCGATTATGGTCCAAACTGTTTAAGACTTCAGTGTCGGCTCGTATAACTCAATCACTTTTTTTTATTTACCATAGAGCTCTGTTTACCCCCGTAAGTATTACCAAATTCTCCCCTTCCTCCTCACCCCTTTGTTGGTCCTGTTCATCTCACCCGGGCACACTTAAACACCTCTTATTTGAGTGCCCACGAGTTATCACCTTTTGGAAATCAGTTTGGAAATACTGTATGCGTATTTTTCATTTTTCTGAACCTTTTTCATCGTTGCATATTTTTTTAGGTTCTATATCCGATGTTTTGGACTTACATTCTTATAATGCAAACTTGTTTGACCTGTTCATTGCCACTGCATACAAAGTCATCTTGTCTTGCTGGAAGGATAACTCTAAACTGTCTGTGCAGACATGGTGGAATTTTGTGTGTGATGAGCATAGAATTGCTATTGCTTCTTCTTTATCGGTCACCTTGAAAATTAAGTCTGATCTTACTTGGCTACCTTTCTCCACCTTTTTATCCTCTTCTCCCCCCCCTTAAACCTCCCCTCCTCCCTTTCTCTTCCTCTTTTCCTCTTTTCCTCTTTTTCTTCTTTCTTTTTCTATACGATCTCCTCCACTTACATGCTTTTACTTCCTCGTTTCTCTTTCTCTATATCTCAAAAATGTCTTTTATGATTTTCTCCTATCGAATTTGCATTATCTTATGTTGTAATCTTATAATGTACCATTTATCTTATGCTTAATAAAACTTTCTTAAACTGAAAAAAAAAGTTGTTGCTTTGTGAAGTTTTAATATTCGCTTTTGCCCGTGCAAAGTTATTTGTAAATTCCAAAATAATTTTAAACGCAATTTGTGTGATAACTGCCTAACTGCCTGCCAAGCTAGGAAATGCATGCGGCATTCCTATCTGCAAGTTCACCCTTTGCTGGGGATTTCTTTCTATGCACAATAATGTATTTATTCGGGAAAAGAACACGACTTTGTAAAGAGTGCGTCTGACACAGAACTTTTTTGACTCGTCGTGAAAAAGGTTTAAATCATGACAGAAAGTTGCTAAGTTTTCAATACGCCTTTGCGAAAGTTAAAACAAAAAGCAAGCTCTGGTTAAATGAAGGCCGGTCAACACACAGGCACAAAGAGCTGACGTCACCGAGCCTGCTCCATGTTCGAGTCTTGCAAAGAAGTAACCCCCTTCCTGTCCCCGGGTAGGTCACCTGAATGAGTAAGTCCCTGCCTCCTATCCTGGTGAGGTTGCAAATTAAACAGCAAAAGGCTTTTTTTTTTTCGCAGAGATTTATATAGCGCAAACTTGACTTGAACAGAATAGGGTATCAGAGCGCTTTACATAGCACCAGTTAGGTTACATGAGGACACACATTCATTTTTGTTATTCACGTGGAGATTAAATAATTTGCCCTGAGTCACAGGATGTTTGGCGTTGTTACCGTGACTCGAACCCAGATCCCCACTTCCGAGCTCGAGCGCCTTAGGCCAATTTCTCTCCCCTAATATATGTGCTTATATCTCCCCTTATATGTGCTTCTGGGCGCTGAATGGGAGATTGCCCTCTAATCAGCCTGCTTGACCCATGTTTTTAACGTATCATGCAAAATCTGTAATTGATTATAAATTATTGCATTACACCACTTTTTCAATTTGTAAAAACTAGGAAATAATTTCAATCGCAGAAAGCGACAATGATCTACAAATAATTACGCTACAGTTCATCGCATAGCCAAATAACACAATCCTGACAGGAATAAACAGGTGATGATAAAGAACAGACTCACCCGAGGCCTGGGCGGCCTGCAGCTACTTCCACAAGGCCCCGGGACACACAATCTGCCCGCCACATGTGAGCAGGAGTTCACATCATTCTCAGATGTGGCTGAGCAGGTCCCAGGCGCAGCAGCCGCATGTAGACGCCAGCTCGCCGCCCTCTCTTATTGGCAAGCCTCCGTGCATGTGGAATCCAGCGCGAGGGACGGGGTGTTGCTGGCTGCATCTGCGATGAGAAGCAGCACGACTTTTGAACTTCTTGGCAACAGCACTCATCAAAGAAAAACACTAGAAAATGCAGAGAAAAGCACGGTCATCCAGACATTAATCTACAAGTAACAGTGAGGCAGGCGATATTCGGGCACTGGAGACGGATGACATAATAGACGCAATGGGGAGAAGGGTTACCATTGGCCATTTGTCGCGAAGACATCTGTGCGCGCGGCGCGCCATATTTAATAAAGAGCCTGGCTCGGAGAGGCCTTCCGTGGTGTTGTGTTGTGGGGGCCGTGGATGGGGGCGGCCCACAGGGGTCACTACGCTCAGGGGGAACCTGGGGTCTACGGGCCTAACACGTGGCCTTATGTTACAATAAAGATGCACGGACACTGGGGTGCTGCTTATGGCTCTGCCCGTCGTCGCCAACTGGCGTACGTACGTGCGTGGGCCCTTTTTATTAACCTGGTCACGTGATGCCACGTTGCACGCATAGTGCGCCACAGGCGTAGATAGACTAGAACACAACATTCCTTCCCAAACACAAAAAAGACAAAAGAAAATGCATCACAAACAAAAACACATGTCAAGATACTGTAGGCAGTCATTTTCAGTCTCTTGGATTCATTCTACAGTCTCAATTCCAGAATTCGAGGAAACATATAGTGGAACAGTCTTACGTGAAATGATCGCGGAGGCGGCAGGACGGCTCTGGGTTTCTTCTTAGTCGATATTGAGATGCCCCTCTGCTTGGAGCGACACCAACCCCAGCCAGGGACAGTGAACCGCTGCCACGCCCGTCTGTGCTTTCTCCGCTCTGCCCCACGCTGTCACTCTCCGATTCTCCAGGAGGCGGATCATTACCAATTGCTAAGTCTGTAGGTTCTTCTTCTTGAGGGCGATCTGTCGGGTGACCCCATTCTTCAGTAGCACGAGGTCTCACCGGGTGATTTGCGATGTTCTGGCCCTCCGACGCTTGCTAGTACGGGCATATGCTTCCTGCCACCGGGCTTCGATCTGACTTTCGTTGGAGGACTCTGGTTTCCAGTGTGGGTGATGGGGAATGGAATCTGCAACCACTCGCCCCATGAGCACATGTCCCGGAGCGACGCCTGTGGTCATATGAGTGGTCTGTCGGTAGCTCCTCAGGAATGTGAAGATCGCCAGTTCTACTGACTGTCCTTTGTCGTGCGCTATTCTGATCACCTTGTTGAGGGTACGCATGAAACGCTCTACTTTGCTATTAGCTTGTGGCCATCGAGGGGTTATTCTGCGATGCCGTATCCCTAGGGCACTGAGATAATTGGCTAACTCTTGTCCCTGGAAAGGGGGGCCATTGTCTGTTCGTATTTCTCTCATCAACCCATGTGCTGCCAGAATCTTCTCGAGTTTGGGGATGACCTCCGTGGCACTGGTGGTAGGTATTACTTCTACTTCTGGGTATTTGGAGCGGTCGTCGATGACTACCATGGTGTGCCGCCCATCGGGAAGGCTGCCAAAGTCCAAGCTGACACACTCCCAGGGACGTTGAGGCCGAGGCTCAGCAATGACGGGGGCCTCTCGCGGCGTATTGCCAGTGGCCTGACAGGCTGTACACGATCTCACAGTGGCCTCCACGAGATTGTCCATGAGAGGAACCCCACTTTGGTTCTCAATCTGGATTTTGTTTTAACCATTCCTTGGTGGCCGACATGGGCCAGTTGCACTGCTTGGGCCGTCAAGGCCGACGGTATCACTAATCTGTGACCTCGCACCAGACATCCAGTGTCATCTTCATTGAGTTCTTCCCTCACATGATGTAGGCTTTCCATGATGCGTTGAGCCTTCGGTGTTAATATCTTCCACTCTTCCTTGGCTCTGTGCCAATTTCCACTCTGAACTGCCTTCATAGCAGTCGTCCTTTCGGGTGGCTTCTGCAATACTCTTCACAGACATAGGCATTGGGCATGACCGGGCCTTGACACATCTCACGTAGGCTTCGGTATCAGCCGCGCCCTCCCTTTCTTCCCGAGTGGCGGCTCGCGGGTGTCGTGAAAGGTAGTCCGCGGGATTCCTGGATCCGGGCTGGTACTCTACTCGGCAGTTGTAGTCTTGGAGTTGGAGCATCCACTTTTCAATGCGAGGTGGGGGTTTCATGGAGGTTCCGGAGAATAGCGCAACAAGTGGCTTATGATCGGTGGCCACCACGAACGGCTTTCCGTAGACATATAAGTGGAAGTGCCGGCATCCCCAGTGAATGGCTATCGCCCCTTTCTCGATTTGAGAATATCTTTGTTCAGTTTCTGTAAGTGAACGGCTAGCAAAAGCCACTGGAGCCCAGTCCTCATCTGCTCTTTGTCTTTGCATTAAGACGGCCCCTAGTCCTCCCGGACTGCCACGAGTGTCAATTTCTGGGGGTCGAAGAAGGCAAGTGTGGTGGCATCGGACAGAGCTCCTTTAATTTAATTTCTTAAAATGCCTTTTCCTGCTCCGGACCCCATCTCCACGGCATGGCGTCTTTTGTGAGTTCCCTCAACGGTAGCGTCAGATTGGCAAGGTCGCGGATGAACCTTCCACAGTAGTTTACCATGCCCAGAAAAATTCTGACTTCAGTGACGGTAGTGGGAGGAGCGGCTTCCTTGATGTCCTTTACCTTGTCCAGATCTGGGTTGACCCCTTCGGCTGAGAAGGTGTACCCAAAGAATTACAATTTTCGTTTCAGGAATTCGCATTTCTCGCGATGTAGGGTGAGGCCTGATGCTCTCAGTTTTCGAAACACTTGCGCCAGCCGGGTGTTGTGTTCCTGGATGGTTCGGGCGTGTACCATAATGTCATCGCTGACATTGATTACCCCAGGTATGTCGGTTATGAGTTCTTGTATGACGTTCTGGAATACTTCTGCCGCGCTGGACACACCAAAGCTAAGACGTGTGTATCTCCGGAGGCCCACGTGCGTCGAGAAGGTCGTGATGTTGCGTGACTCTTCATCCAGCACCAGCTGGTGATACCCAGACCGTAGGTCGAGCTTAGAGAACCAGCTGGCTCCTGCCATTTCTCCAATTAGATCGTCGATTGTGGGTGTTATGTGGCGCTCCCTTTTTATGGCAGCGTTAGGAAGTCGCATGTCCACGCAAATCCTGACAGCTCCTGGTTGCTTTGGTTTTCGTGTGACCACTATAGGGGAGACCCAGGGAGTGGGGCCCGTGACTTTTTCTATTATCCCGGCCGCTTCCAGCTTCTTGAGCTCTTCTTCTACCTGAGGTCTGAGGTGGAATGCAATACGGCGATGTCTCAAGGCTACCGGCTGAACGGTGTGGTCGATGTGGAGATTTATCTTGTTCCCCGTGAACTTTCCAATGTCCTTGAAGATGTCGGAGAATTCTGTTATTAGTTGTTGAACTGACTCCTGGTGGACTCCAAGAGCAAACATGACCACTCCCAGGTCTTCCGCTGCCCTACACCCGAGCAGCATGCCTTGCCCATCTTCTGACACGAATATGTTGGTGGTAATGGATTGGTCTCCATGCGATATGGTCGTCTTGAACTTCCCTCGAATTCTGAGTGGAGGCTAATACAACAATGGGTGACGGACATAGCATCGGGGGCGGATCCAATGTCTGGTAGAGAGTGGCTGCCATGAGGTTAATGGTCGCTCCCGTGTCTACTACAGCCATGAGTTCTTGTTCGCCCACTCTGATGTTACACCGAGGTAGTCGCCTGGTTCGGCGGATCGCGGTGCCAATCATGTGCACCTTGTGTACAGTCCTTTCCTCCTCCTCATCATCATCCATGTCGCTCGGATTGGGTTCGCCTTCTGGCACAGCGTTTACCACCTGTCGAGGTTTGCGGAATTTTTTTGACCGACAAACTTTCTCGAAATGATTGAAACGGCCACACCCACACGCTTTGGCGGGGCAATCTGTTGCCTGGTGTGATGATCCGCCGCAGTATCCGCAAGTCTTCCCCGGCGTCCCCACAGCGGCTCCTGTGCTTTTCTTGTTCCATTTTACTGGGGATTTCACAGTCACCTTGTTGACGGGTTCTGCCTTCACCGGTGCTTGGAGTGCGGCTTCCATGTGGGCTGCGCGGTCTTTCGATAACTCTTTGGTGCGGCCTAGGGTTAGAATGTCCGCTAGGGGCTTTCCGGATTCTTCCAGAATGCGTTCTCTGAGTTTGGCGGATGCACATCCTTGTATGATTTTTCCTCGTATCTCTTCTGTGACGTCCGCGAACCCACAGGTTGACGCCAAGTTCTTTAGTCGTGCGTGATAAGTGTCTTCCTGCAGTTGCCTGGCTTGCCGGAATATGAACCTCTCATAGTCCTGATTGGCCATGGGCTCGAAGTAGGCGTTCAGGGCGTTTATGAGTGAGTGTTGGTTTTTTGGTGGAGCTTCCACTAGAGTTTTAGCAATATTGTGGACATCTTTTCCCCCTAGGTGGAGGACCATGGCTCGCTTCTGGTCCTTATGAACTTTGGTGGCTTCGAAGAAAATCAGTAATCGATCTGCCCAGTCCTTCCACTTCGGAGCCAATGACGACAGTGACCCTTCTACCAGGAATGGCTCGATTGGGGGTATTGTGGCCATGCTTGTTGACTCTTGCAGGCAGGTGAGCCTGGTGTTCCTGACGTGTCGCGAGGTGCCTCGGTATGGGCTCCCCGGGGTCTCTCTGGTGCCGTTGAGGCTCTCCCCCCCCACATGGGGCCAGTTCTACCCCTTCGGCGGCGTTGAGTGTGCTCCTTGCAATGGCAGGGCCTCGGAGCGGCGCACGTGGCTCAGGGCTCCCGTGCCCAGGCCGCGCGGATGCAGAGGGGTGCGTGGCTGGGGCCCAGCGATAGCGCGGATCTTCCCTCCCGCCGGCACCGGGCAGCGTGCTTCACGCATCGGCAGCCAGCCAGAATGCGGCGCTGCTCGGGGCTTCCTGTGCCGAACGGGAGGTGGCTGGGAGACGCACTGGTCAACACAGCACTTGGGGGCCGGCCCGTGTGAGACTGTGCGGTGAGGAGACGGACACGGAAAGCTTGCGCACGTGCAGGGCACAGTGGCTCACCTGCAGGGAGTGCAGCAGTCGGAGCACCCCGGTCTGGGTCCTTGTCACGTGGCCGCACTGCAGGCGGATCTGTGGGGCACGAGCGCCGAGAGCCGGTGACAGAGCTCGTGGCCGCCCCAGCAAAGCGGGTGCAACACACACACACAGCGAGGGTACGCCCACCCTCGTCGCCAGTTGTTGTGTTGTGGGGGCCGTTGATGGAGGTGGCCCACAGGGGTCACTACGCTCAGGGGGAACCTCAGGCCTACGGGCCTAACACTTGGCCTTATGTTACAATAAAGATGCACGGACACTGGGGTGCTGCATATGGCTCTGCACGTCATCGCCAACTGGCGTACGTACGTGCGTGGGCCCTTTTTATTCAATCAATCAATCATGCCATTTGTATAGCGCACTACTCACCCGGAGGGTCTCAAGGCGCTTGGGGGGAGGGGTATGCTACTGCTCGAACAGCCAGGTCTTGAGTTGTTTCCTGAAGGCGAGATGGTCCTGGGTCAGCCGAAGGTGGATGGGGAGGGAGTTCCAAGTCTTGGAAGCCAGGTAAGAGAAGGATCTTCCTCCTGCGGTGGCTCTTCGGATGCGTGGTACGGCTGCGAGGGCGAGGATGGTGGACCGTAGCTGGCGGGGGGGCGTGTAGAAGGTCAGGCTGTCGTTGAGGTACTTGGGGCCCAGGTCGTGGAGAGACTTGTGTGCGTGGGTGAGGAGCCGGAACGTGATCCTCTTGTCGACGGGGAGCCAGTGCAGGTTCCTCAGGTGGCTGGAGATGTGGCTGCGTCGGGGGACATCCAGGATGAGTCGGGCGGAGGCGTTCTGGATGCGCTGGAGTCTTTTCTGTAGCTTGGCTGTGTTTCGGCGTAGATGGCGTTTACGTAGTCCAGTCGGCTGGTGACGAGTGCCTGGGTGACAGTCTTCCTGGTCTCGGTCGGGATCCAGCGGAAGATCTTGCGAAGCATACGCAGAGTGTTGAAGCACGATGAGGAGACGCCGTTGACTTGTCTGGTCATCAAGAGGGAGGGGTCGAGGATGAAGCCCAGGTTGCGTGCGTGGTCGGTTGGCTTGGGTGCGGTGCCCAGGGCTGGGGGCCACCAGGAGTCGTCCCAGGTGGAGGGCGAAGATCCCAGGATGAGGACTTCCGTCTTGTCCGAGTTCAGTTTCAGGCGGCTGTCCTTCATCCACTCGGCGACGTCTTTCATCCCTTCGTGTAGGCAGGTTCTGGCGGTGTCGGGGTCTCTGGTGAGGGAGAGGATCAGCTGGGTGTCGTCGGCGTAAGAGATGATGTTGAGGTTGTGCTGGCGTGCGATGGCTGCGAGAGGTTTCATGTAGATGTTGAAGAGGGTGGGGCTGAGTGAAGATCCTTGCGGGACGCCGCAGATGACTTCGGTGGCCTCGGAGCGAAACGGGGGGAGGCGGACTCTTTGTGTTCTTCCGGCGAGGAACGAGATGATCCACTCCAGTGCCTTCTCCAGGATACCGATGTTGCTGAGGCGCTGGACTAGGGTGCGGTGGCAGACCGTGTCGAACGCAGCGGAGAGGTCCAGGAGGATGAGGGCCACTGTTTCCCCCTTGTCGAGCAGGGTCCGGATTTCGTCGGTGGCTGCGATGAGGGCGGTCTCGGTGCTGTGGTTGGCTCTGAAGCCGGACTGCGAGGGGTCGAGGGATCCGTTCGTCTCGAGGAAGGCGGTCAGCTGTCTGTTGACGATCTTTTCGATGACTTTAGCAGGAAAAGGGAGGAGCGACATGGGGCGGAAGTTTTTGAGATCGGTGGGGTCCGCTGTAGGTTTCTTCAGGAGGGCGCTGATCTCGGCGTGCTTCCAGCTCTCCGGGAAGGTGGCGGTGTTGAAGGAGGCGTTGATGATGTTCCGGAGTTGGGGTGCGATGGTGGAGTCGGCCTTGTTGAAGACGTGGTGTGGGCAGGGGTCGGTCGGTGATCCGGAGTGGATGGTGTTCATCGTGCGGGCTGTGTCTTCGGTGGTCACCGTGGTCCAGGTGCGAAGGGTGGCGGTGGGGGGCGTTGGTTCGACGGTTGGGTGCGCCGAAGCTGTTGTGGATGTTGGCGATCTTGCGGTGGAAGAACGAGGCGAGGGAGTCGCAGAGGTCTTGTGACGGAGTGATGTCGTTGGTGCCGGTGCTGGGGTTGGAGAACTCCTTGACGATAGTGAAGAGCTCTTTGCTGTCGTGGGCGTTGTTGTCCAGTCGTTCCTTCAGGGATTTCTTCTTGGTGGTGCGGATGAGCTGGTGGTGCTTGCGGGTAGCGTGTTTGAGGGCGGTCATGTTGTCGGTGGTCCGGTCGAGGAGCCAGGCTTTCTCGAGGGTGCGGCAGGTCTTCTTGGAGTCCTTGAGGTCGTCGGTGAACCAGCATGCCTTCTTGCTTCTGGGTCTGCTGGGAGGGTTCTTTAGTGGCGCGAGGTTGTCGGCGCAGGCGGTCAGCCACTGTGTGAAGTTGCGGGCTGCTTCGTTGGGGTCCGTTGTGTTGGCGGGTGGGCTCTGGCTGAGGGAGGTGGTGAGCTGGTCTGCGGTGATCTTGCTCCAATTCCTGTGAGGTACCTGTTACGGGTGGTGGTGGGTCGTGGATCTTTTGACGCTGAAGTGGACGCAGCTGTTGTCGGTCCAGTGGAGTCTGGTGGCATGGCTGAAGGTGATGTACTTGCTGGAAGAGAAGACGGGATCAAGCGTGTGGCCGGCGTAGTGGGTGGGGGTGTTGACCAGTTGCTTGAGTCCGAGGTTGGCGAGGTTTTCCAGCAGGGCGGTGGTGTTGCGGTCCTTGTTGTTCTCCAGGTGGAAGTTGAGGTCCCCGAGGAGGATGTAGTCGGTGGAGGGGAGGGCGTGCAGGCTGATGAAGTCTGTGATGTCTTCGCTGAACTGTGTGCCTGGTCCCAGGGGTCTGTAGACGAGGGTGCCTCTGAGGGTCATCTTAGGGTCAGTGTGAATCTGTAAGTGGAGATGTTCGGCTGCGGCGAAGGAGTCGTTGGCGTCGGTCGTGATGCGGATGGTGTTCCTGTGGACGATGGCGATGCCACCTCCGGTCTGGTTGATGCGGTCCCTCCTGATGATCTTGTACCCGTCCGGGATGGCGATGGCGATGTCGGGTGCAGAGGAGGCGTTCATCCAGGTTTCCGTGAGGAAGGTGACGTCTGGTGATGTAGTGTCGAGGAGGTTCCAGAGTTCCACGGCGTGTCTGTGGACGGAGCGGGTGTTGATCAGTATGCACTTGAGGTGGTTGCTGCTGGTGTTTGTCTTGGCGGGTGCGGGGCAGGTTCAGAGGCAGGTGAACTTGCAGGTGCAGCAGGTGAAGGGTCCGTGGGTGCGTCTCGGGGTGGTTCGGCAGTAGGCGTGGGTCCGGCCGGCATTGAGTGCGTTGAGAGTGGCGTCGTCGTAGGTCAGTCGGGTCGTCTTGTCTCGGCAGGGAGGGCCAGTGGTCCTGGCGCTGGGCGCGGGCCAGGCACGGACGGGCGCAGACGGGCTTACCTTTGGCACACCTTCGGCGCTCAATCGGCGCTCCCGCTGCGCACGTCCGCTGCGCGGTCGCTCTGGGGGCGTCATAAGTAAGGAGCCGGGAGGGAGGAGCAGCTGGGTGGCGGGAGCGGGGCGGCGAATGGAATCACAGGGGGGCAGGGCCGCAGGGAGGCAGCAGCGGGAAATTCCCAGGAGCAGCGGGAAATTCCCAGGAGCAGCGGGCAGCGAGCGAAGGAATCTGCAGGCAGGAGGCGGCAAGGCAGGCAGGAGCGGCAGCAGTGAGTGGGGCGACGTTGCACATATATTGGGCCACGGGCGTAGATAGACTAGAACACAACACGTGGGTCCAGCGGACATGCGCACCGTCCTTTCAATTAATTAAAACGCCGGGCGCGCAGTGCGCACTATTTATTTCATTAGAGGCTTGCTTGCTCGGCCTTTAGAATGTATTTGGGGACACTGACACTACTGTAATGTCAGTGTCCCCAAATAAATTATAAGGCCGAGCAACGTGCCACCGGTACCGCCAGACCGCCGCCTACTATATGTTGCCGCCTGGGGCGGTCCGCCCCCCCCCTAGCTACACCGGTGGATCCTGGCGACTTCCTCACCAGAGAGTTCCTTGCCTCAAATAGAGCACGAGTAAGTAGATTTAAGTAGACAAGTAATAAATAAAGAGATAAATAATGATGTTGTCTAATGTCCTTCGTGTTTGGTATGTCCTTTCTTGTAACATATTTATTTCTCTGTCTTTTGCTTCATATATGACTTTTCGTTTCCTTTCCTCTACTTCTATCTCTATTGAATTTTTTCGTATGCAATATTGAATATCTGCTTTTAGCGTTTTGTGGACGCGTATATTCAAACAACTTGAAAACAAGAAAAAATATGTTGCTGTTTTTTTCTGCTTCTTTTTATGGTCTGGCTTGACAACGCAGACTGTCACCAGACAATTATGGAGTGTCACAGGAGAGGGGCTTTGGCTCCACCCACATGTTGGGAGTCAAGAGTACATGTTTTGATTGGGAAGAAATTGTGTGCATCCACAAAAAAGTACTTGCTCTCCACAGCTGTGATAATTTTGTTTATTTATCCAGCTAGCTGAGGTTGTAATTTCAGGGGCACACACATGGAATTCCAATGGTATTAAAGTGTCTTAGATAATGTACAGTGTTTTTCTCTGGCAGCTTTCACTGATCGAGGTAAGGCAGTCATTAACCTACATGGATTTATAGGTCAGTCTCAACAGTGCAACTGTCACTTGACCTTCTAACCTACACCAGTAATATGCTATATTTCTGTGCTTCTATAGACACACACATCCATTCCAGGGATATCTACTTTTAATGCTTCAAATTACAACATTCTTTTAAAGCTGACTGATATCTGCTTGAGGTATATCTAGATTCCTTACCAGTATCACGCTTCCCACCTTCAACCCTGTTCCCAACTCTCACTTTCTCTGGTGTGCATACCTGGAAACACCATTGGTAAGTTAATTCGTGCACAGGGAGGCTTTCCTCTGCTGTGCCTATTGGTGCTCAAAGCTCTACTCAAAATCCCCAGCCAGAGTTATTACATGTCTGCTCCGTGAATACAAGGCTGCATATTCTTCAATCCACCGTATGCCTCTTTAATCTACAACCAGCCCCCCCCCTTTTCCCTTATATCACTAGTACATGTTCCTGATTTTTCCCTTTGTGACGGTTTCTCCGTCTTTCACTTGCTCGTTCTGTCCCCTTTATGTGTCTTTCTCTCTCTTGTACTTGGGCTCGATTAAGTACTGTTCTCCTGTGCCAACGCCTTCTGTGTTGCATGTCTTCCGTTCGCTTGCTGGGCTTCCTCTTTCACCTCCATCAAGGATTACTTCTGCTGCAGTCCCAATGAACCTGTGGTATTCCTTCTACCTCTTTTCCCAGTTGATGTGCTGATAGTGTCTCCTCGTTGTTGCCCCAAACCTGTGTAGCATAACTTTATTATTATTCCTTTAACTTTATAATGCTTTTCAACAAGCAATTTGCACAACATCTGCACTTCAGGAGAGATTTTTTGGATGGAAGCTTCAAAAGTTTGATGGTGGACTAATTTTTCAACCCAAGTTCTGCCTCATTTCTGCATTTAGTACACAATGTAGTATGGGTGCTGTATTAAAATGAAATAGATGCCTGAACAATCATGAGGTATAAAAAACCATGAATCAAATGATTAAATGAATCTAAGCCACTGATAATTACTTAGAACCTCATTCCAATCCATCATTTTGTGAACCATGCTACTTTAACATGCACCTAGCCATACCCAACTGATGAGCCTAATAACGTTGAAACTGATCTTGGGTTGCTTGTGTTCTGCTTCATAGAGGACCTAGCCTGGCAGTTCAGGCTGGACTGTGCCTATTGTGTCAAGACTGATTTGCATATGGCTGAGTCTAGAGACGGCATGGTGTGCAAAATAACAATACACTGGGATGTGGGCTAAGTAATCACCAGTAGTTGAGAATAATTCAAGCATTCCATCCGTAACATATTGTGTAGATGACAAGGATCAGAGGTGCAGTCGATTGGCTTGCTTGTTTTCACAAGATCCATAAATGTATTTTCTGATAGTTGTTTGAAGGAATGCAGTGGGATTGTTGAAAATGGGTTTGGATGGGTGCAGAAACATTGACCTGAAGTATCATGTCTTGGTTGCCTGCTGCATTTGTGTCCAAAGAAGGGTTGTGACAGAACCTTACTGCAAAGGGAGACATACATACTCCTGAATCTCCCATATTGTTTACGGTTCCTAATATTACATAAGCGTAGCCCTATCACTTTCTTCAGCTGTAGTCTGTATTGGAGCATCACTTTTTACTGTTGTTGGCAAATCTGAAAGTGTGCACATCTGTCAGGTTGATGGTGGTTCTGGTGTACTTCTTTGTCCACTGCTTCTTAAATGATAGCACTATGGGGCATATTTACAAGGGAAGTGATGGAGTGAGGCGTTAGCCTTCCTGGATTAACGCCTCACTCCACCACTTCAGAAACGCAGGGCTGCATCATATTTACAAGAATATGGTGCAGCCCAGCATTTCTCCCTGCGCTGGTAATACACAGCCTAGCGCAAATGCAGGTACCCTTGCATCATAGTGCAAGGGTGTCAGCATACAGAGGAAGATTGTTTATGTGCAGGAAGGTCCTCCTTCCTGCACATAAACAAACTTTAAATGCTGTTTTGTAACTTCTATGTGTGCTGCTTAATACAGCACACACAGAATTTGCAAAATGGCATGTAAAAAAATGATTGTTTATGTGCAGGAAGGGCGACCTTCCTGTACATAAACAATCATTGGCCTTTTGCTGTTTTCATGTGTGCTGCACAACACAGCACAAATGAAAACAGCAAAACAAGGAGAAAGTTGAGCCAGGGTAAGTCTAGGTTTTCCCTGGTCTTAATTTTGGCGCTGCCTCCTATTTACGCCTCTGAAATAGAGGGCAGCGTCAGAATCAATGGGTGTAGTGGTGAAAACACCCATAACAACCACCCATTGCCCTCTTCTTTCACGATAAGCATATCGTGAAAGGGAGCATTATTTACAAAACCACATTAAGTGGATTAACGCTGCCATGTAAATAAGGCAAATCGCCTATCGCTACAGGATCATCGTAGAAAGTGACGTTCCCTTGGTGATAGGGGCTTTTAAATATGCCCCTATATATATGTCTTTCAATGAGTGTTAAATCCAAGTGGTGGTGGCCCATTCTGTCCCTGAAATTCTCTCTTGTGCGTTAACTCAGGTTAATTCTCTGTCGTGTGGGGAAGTTTTGCGCTTCTTGCCTATTGCTCGTCTGTTGGGTAACTCAGCATTTTAGAAGAAAATGTAACATAACCACTTAATTGGCCTGTATGAATTGCTTAAAATCCTGCTTCATAATGTCATACCTTTAAGTCGAATCTCATTTAAAATCGTATTATATACATGGCGAAAAGTGTGTTTTTAAGCAACCTGTAATGCAGTAGTCGTTTAATAATAGGAGTGTATTAGGACCTCGCAAGTTGAGATCAGTCGGGTGAAGAAAGGAATAAGGACCCAGAAAGGGAGGAGTTTTGTTAGTGAATCATATAAAGTGATCTTTGCTTTCGTTGAGTGCCTTTGAACTAGTTTAAAGGGAGGACCCAATTTGGAACCTTTCTCTCCCCTTGTATTTGCATTCTCCCAGATGACCAAGTGTGCGTCTTGCACAACATAATACACTTGTTACCACTTCTGTGTCTATTTCCCATGCAAAAACTAAACAATAGGCATTGCATGTGCTTGTTTATTCAGCCTGCATGCATCCTGGTCGTTATAGTACATTAGATTAAACAATTACCTAGGTTTTATTGGTTCATCAGAAATCTCCTTCATTCACCAGCATTATCTATATCTGCTTCTAAATACATGTTGTCGTTTTGTTTAGATTCAAAAACGCTAGCTTTGCTGAGATATTGATTACCATACCCACAAGTTATTAACCTTATTGAGCACCGGTTGTCATGACAGCTGCTCGCGCCTCCTTCCAGATCTGCCGGCACATTTTTGAAAGGTTTATGGCTCAATCCTGAAATAGAGGAATGTTTTCGAAGCACGCTGTAGTTTTGCCTTTCATGAATAAAAAGATGATTGTACCAAACTAGCATCCATCATTCTGTTTATCCCCCGAAACAACATGTGTAATTTATAAACCAATAATACTTTCTAGTGTTGTTGTACACATGTTTTCAAATAATGGATCAAATTAATGGGATGTAAGATGAGGAAACTGCTTTGGTAATACATCTCGGCTCTTCAATTGCTTAAAGTCCAGCCTCCTTCCTCTTTGGGTTCGAATCGAACCGCACACATTAAATATCACAATAGCTGGCCATCTGATTTATGAGTCTTTGACTGTTTTTTCAAGTGGAGTATCTTCTATTCAATTGAGCGCCAGGATACCCTCACAGTGCGCTTTACAAATACACACAGGGCCTTATTTATCAAAAATTCATGGGGCCTCATTTATGAGGCTGTGCGTCACTTTTACGCCGCTGGTGCGTCACTTTTTGTGATGCACCAGTGGCGTAAAAAATGCGCCTTGTTGCGCCATATTTACAAAGTGACGCATCTAGGTAGATGCGTCACTTTGTAAACCCCTGCGCCACATTATACCTGCGCCAGGTACAATGTATGCAAGGGGGGGCGTATTGACGTAAGAAAGGGTCGTAGAAGTGATGCAGTGAAATCTATGAGATTTCACTGCGCCACTTCTAGGACACAAATGCGTCAATTTCTTACGCCTGCCTCACAGAAGCCGTAAGACTGACGCAGGCCCTTTCACATGGGGCTTTCCCTATGTGAAAGGAAACATTGCTGGAGTTGCGTCACTTTTGTGACACACTCCAGCAATGCGTCACTTTTGCACATACAGATACGTCAGAAATTCTGACGTATCTGTAACTCCTTGCGCAATGATGCGTCATACTGTAAATATGATGCATCATTGGTGTCGCAAGGAGGGTGCAGTGAAAAGCGACGCATCACTGTTTTGACGCAGCGATGCGTCACTTTTCATAAATGAGGCCAATGGAACGCAACACATTAAGCCACCTTGCTACGCTGCGTGAAAAGTAAAACGCAGGATTTCGCTGTATTCACCACTATACGGCTCATTCCTGTCCTTTCCTAGCGCGCTACACTTTTGGCTGCCTATCGCCAATGTAGGCCCCCGTTGTGTCATGTTCCAAGAGTGCATGCATTGGAGGTAGGATTGTTTTTGTGCTGGAAGGGACACCTTCCTGCACAAAAACAATCCTCAGATGCAGAGTATAGCACACTTAGAAAGAGGAAACAACAAGAAGAAATAAAGATATGTCTCCTCGTTGTGGCTCTGGTGGGGAGGCGTACAACTCTGATGCATTCCCAGGTCTACCAGTGTTGGTAAATGAGGGTTGGTTGGTTTTTTAAACTTCATGCTTCCTGACCCATTCCAATTTTACCAACACTGGTAGACCCGAGCCGCAATTAGGAGAAATATCAACAGCCAGCATTGATTGAGCGACCAGGCAAGAGTCTGTATTTTCTATTTGGAATGTTAAAACATTCTGGTTTTGGTAACCACCAGCATGTCTGGGAATAGGCAGTCAGGAGAAATATTCAAAATCAAGGGTGCCTATTCACAAAGGCAAAGAACAAAGAATAAAGTGAATACAATATTGCACAAGCAAAAATACATTATTCCATTGGTGCTTGACCATCCCGGGTCATGTCACTCCAATGCCCAAAATGCCCAAAAGAATAAATCACAATATTGAGGAATCACTCTCAAATATCAAATGTTCAAATTGTTCATCATTATGTAGCACTTCCTAAAATCAAAATCCATTTGAAAAGGGTGATTTCAGGGTGCAAGAATTACATCACGACTCATAGCTTCTTATGGAGTTAAAAGACTTTGGGGCTGATTTAGAGTTTCGAGTAACCATGCTACAAATTTAAAGATGTCCACTGGACCGGTGAACGTTGCTTATCATCCAATGTATGTGAAGTTTGACTGACAGCTCTGCTAACACGACAGTACAATCTATTAAACCTTTACCATGTTTTTGTATTTTCAAAAACCAAATCCCAGAGAAGGATTTTGATTTTGAAACTACAAACACTAATGACCCCCCACCATTCGAATTATTTCCCATGATGTGTGGGTCATCTTCCAGTTTTCACTGCCACTTAGAGACAAGTTTTATGCAGCATAGATTGACAGAAAAACTTGTAATTCGACCACCCAGTCTAAATCGTGAGGGCAGCCAGATGGCCAAATATTTGGCAGCCCTTACTCCCTCGCTATGGGAGTAGTATCCCAGTGACAGCAATGGACAAGTCTGTGTCGCTGACAGACTTAAGACCTTCTCATCTGTAGGTTAAGTGGGCAGTACGTCAGTTTGTCTGAGAAGGTACTCTTTCACTATTGTGACGAAGTACACTCTCCACCAAACTCTAAGTTAACACCTTATTGTCGACATGTAGTCATTGTAAATAGGTACACATTTCGTCCCATACTTGGGACTTTACCATGGCTGTGAAGATACATATATTTACGTATTACACACACATGCAATTGAAATACATAAATCATATTGTACATACAATCTATTCATATGAAACGCTTGAAATCCAAATTTCATATTTTAATATTGTCCCAGAAATCTTAATCATCTAAGTTCGAAGAATCCGAAGCAGCAGGGAAAAGGGCAATAATTTTTATTCTTGTTATATAATTTATTGTAGAGCAGTTTTTTGAAATAGGTTTTGCCGTACTCCGCAATATTTCTGTTAAAAAGTGTAACACTCAATACAATACATACAGTTATAGTCCTGTCTATAATCCATTTATTAGAAATCCTGTATTCGGAGAATCTGAAACAACAGAGGAAAGGGCAACAATTTCAATTCATGTAATATGATTAATTGAAATTAATCATTTTTGGTATAACCTCAAAAACCCAGATGTTAGAATTAACTGATTTCAAAAGTCATGTGTGGATATCAATAAGTAAATACATTCTGTCTACCTATATCTAGTTCTCAAGCTGAAGAACCCCCCGTAAGTCGTGCACACGATAACCAAGATGTTAATGTTGCATCTGTTTGTGATAAATGTGGTTACTATGTTTTAGCCACAATATTTTATGTCTAATCTCCAAGTAGCTAAGTGTCTATAAAAATGGGGAGAACATGGGCAGTGGTAAATTATCTTTATACAAAGCAGCATAGTTCCTTATATAGTTAATGGATTGGTGATAATATCCAATAGGGTGAGTTTGAGTTGGTCTTACCTCGAAAAAAATATTTTATTCAATATCTTAGAGGTCCATATAAACTATGAATGTATTCAGAGTTTCAAATGGGCATAATTATATTACAATGTCCCCATTAGTCTGTAATGAATGAGGCATGAAGACTATAACTGACATTTCTAGGATGGATAATAACAACATTTGCTAAATTGTTTCCCCATCCTATGTAGAACTCAGCTTGATACATTGGGCCAGATTTAGTAATATAGCATAATGAACTCATATCTATAATACCCATTCCATAAGCCAGTGTATCACAGGATCAGGATATATTTTGTCAATTTCCCATAGTTTGATTCGTGCAGATTCATCCCCAGTCATATCGGTTCTAGTGCAGCAAACATAAAGTTATATGTTCTAGTTCTAGAAATCAAAAGCAAAATATGTAAGTTGTGGTTATGTCAATCCCATAATAATTCTAATATTGCTTCTGTCCCAGGTTACTGCCCATATGACTCTATCCATCTACAATTAATCTGACAAAAGTTGCATAAATGAAATCACACTATACATAGGTATGAATGTAGCTCCTATACCCTGACCTAAGTCCCCCAATTGAATATGGATCCAACGAAGTGCTAATCAAAAGGACTTAATTCTGGAAATGCATGCATATGTGGCAAAACGACTTGGAATAAAAACTGCCAACCAGAAACTTTTCAGATAATTAACAGGAAAACCACAATGTTCTGCGTTATTGCAAAAGCCCAAGCCAATCTTCCTCATCCTCCAAAAAAAAAAGAAGGCCTGCTTGGATTCATGCTCCAAAAGAGAATCCATATAATATATGACAAGGACAACCCTATTGGCCCACATGGACCAGGGTCAATATATAAAGCATACACAGTAGTCTTGTGTGACTCATTCAAGCCCTGGCAACCTCTTGGTTATTTAAAGGAATCCTACAACTAATACCACTTCAAAAAAAAGTTAATTCAATAAATGTTGAGACACAATGAAGACTGGAAAAGACAATGATGGACTGCTGATGGTTTTCTGTCAATTGCATGTATGATTAATTCATATGCAGTAAAATTTAAGTGAACAAAGCACAGATGACTCAGTACTCAAATGTGAAGAAACTTTGAACACATACACATTAAGGCACTGTACAATTCTTTTGGTTGTGCACAATAATCATTAGTATAAATCTAAGGGTGCTGTAAGTTACTGCCCAGTCCCTACTTTTATCAATTCATCTGAAAACCAGGGGGAGGGGGTTGTCAACGTTCTGACCCCGTCAGATTTGAGGGTCGCCTCAGGAGCAAGTCATCTGACCATTCAACCAACATGGTTCTGGTTGCGTGCCTCATAATAATCATTGCAATATCCTCTGTAGTCCATGCACTATTGTCTGCAATCAACAATTGTTCCTCAATTCACAGGCTCGTTTTACTCAAAAACATATATACACTGTAGCAGACTCTGAAGCAGTGTTTCTACTGCTAATGGATGTTTCATGGGAATGCAGTGCATCTTCTGAAACCCGTGAGACTCTTGCAAGAGCAAGGGAGTCCCGCTGTTACCCTGGAGAGTTCCAAAGGATTGGCCCTGGGGGATCAGGCTTTCACTACCATGGCTCCTTAAACCTTATATGGTTAGTGAGTGAAAGGTCAGTAGTTGGGAGGTCATCATTGTAAGTTTCCACATGAGTGGAAGGATCTGGCCTGTCGTAAGAGCCTCTGCGTAGCATCCTTGAGTAAGGGAGGCATTAACAATGGTAAGTGGGGTGAAAGAGCAGTGTTTGACTGTGTGGGAGCAAAACCATACCTTAATATTTAGAGATAACTCCAAGCACTCCAAAATAAAAAAACCACAAGTGTGTATTTATGTTGAAGGGTCCAGTGCCTTTTATTCAGACATCAGGCTTGTCATTTAAGAGTTATGATTCACCGTAGATGTTATTCCATGACAACACTACAGCTGCATGCCAAGATGTGTTTCGTCCGTTTGAGTAAAACTGGACTTCATCAGGGCTTAAACATAAAATAATATTAACATAAGGAAGATGAGAAGTTATGGGACCAGAAATTGGACCCATCTTCAATGTGTGTCACCAGAATTGTGCAGAACAAGATTCTATGTAAGAGATAGTTGTGAACAGTTAGTCACTGATGGTGAAGGAAGGTATGGCTGTCAGTTTGACAGCCAAGGTGAAGAAGAATTCATAGAAAACCGCAATACCAAAGATATGAGTCACCACTTGTGTAATAAATCATCATTACACGCTAGAGTATTCCAAATTATCCCCCTATCATGATAGTATGGTTCTGGAGTGTACCAGTTGGGAGTAAAAGTCACACATTTTAAACAGAGCTCACCAAATCTGTAATGCTACCTTCCTAGTCAATTGGAAATGGTATTATTCTTATATAGCACGTCCTAATATCTGGAAGAAATGAATCCATAATACAATATACTATCAATACACATGTGATCGAGTATTTTAGTATGTATTACACACCGTAATGCCTCACTTACCTACCATTAGCCTCAGTCCAAGTATGTTATAGTTTAAAGTTGCATATTTTAGTCAATCTGCAAGTCTGAAATACCAAGTGTAAATTATCAATTGTGGCATGAAGTATATTGTTACTGTAAACTCCTGACGTAGAACGGGACCAGCCATCACAAATTATATTTTTAGACACAAGATAAAATCTCCTCCATTAGGTTGCAGGTGGCAAAGTAAGTTTAAATTGCCAGATGTTCAAAAAGCCATGCTAACTCACTCTACTGACTCATCACGCATCTGTTATCCACTAGAACAAAATCACTCTACGGGCCCTGCGCACGTTCATTATTAATTTTAAGGAAATGTAAAATCATGTACACTTCCCCATTTATAGCTGCTGACTCCTGATATCAAAAGGAACCACATATCCCAAATTACAGATTTGAGACAGATGACTGCATCAACAGCTTTTGGTTAAACGTTGCAAAGTAATGTTAATTTGCCAGGTATCCAAAATACCGAGCTTCATTATTCTTTTGACTTAACACGCACACTATCCACTATAACAAAATCACTATACATACCCCGCACATGTTTGTTTTTAACTTTAAGGAAATAAACAATCTTATGTGATTTACATACTTCTGTCCCTGCGAGGACACCGTTCTTCTACTGCACCCATGTGTCCCTGCACGGACACCGTACCGTCTGTGCCGTCACCAGCTGCCAACTGGCAACCCTTGACAGTTGACAGCTGATGACCGATCAGCAACCGCATTACCTACGCTCCGATGTTCTGTAGGAGCCTGTGTTGGTGAAGTAAATAAAGAACTAATTTCACGTACCACTACAAGTCCACAGGAGTTCTTTACAAAGTGGCGACGACCACCAACACGTGAACCCACCATTGAGCATTTTCATCAAATAAAGATTACGCTGCAAAGAGGTCGTAAATTAAAGTAATATAAAAATACATGAAGTCCGGAAGAATTAAAAAAAAAGTAAAGCTAAGAAAATACTTTCGGAAAACACTACGCAGGATTGAAAAGGAAAAAATGCCAAGGTCAGTCTACATTGAAGTGTTACGTGAATGGTTGTATGTGTGTAAAAATAAAAATAAAATCTATATCTTTATAGACATTATATTTATACAACCACGGTGTGTGTCCCAAGAACTGAAGTGGTTTATTGGATAACTAGGAAATTGAACGTCAAATAGCATATTACAAAAAGAAATAACAGAAGTAAAATGTAATTCTCAGAAAAAAGTCCCGACTGGATAAAGCTCAAGAGAAAATATAAAAGTATCTTCAGTTTACCACACTTGGGAGCATTAAAAAGTACATTTAGTACCAACGGAATAACTAAGTGACAGTTTAACTGTCAGAAGACATTCTTCCAATGTCCAAGAGCAACCGTCAGCTGCATTCTGCGTCGCCGTTAGCTGTAAATAACCTCAATCTGTGCCTGTGCATTCACGCAACATGCTGGGAGACATCTTGTCACAAACTGAAACTACAGTCTAGTTTACAGGATAACACACCACGCACGATACGCTGCGCCATATTGAAAAATAAATAAACATTCAGCTTTGTTGAGGGAAAATACCGGATAATCGCATCCTCATAGAACACCCCGTACAGCAGATTCAAAGAGACCTAACAACATAAAAAACAATAAAACGGAAGGTACATGAGTGTGTAAACGTATTAACTTTAAAGAAAAAAATGTAACTCAAGTCTGCATAGAGATAAATCGAACGTTCAGTGGGCAAGGTGCACATGCTTGTGAAAAAAAATAATAAACATTGGAGCACCTTCGATACACTCTGAAACATCATTAGCACAGCAGTCTGTATATCATAAGTAGTATTGACGTTAGCCAAATGCTGTGGAGATTACTCACATAAAATTTACAATAATATATACACTCTGTGACATACCCAAACTCCAGCATAGCGACAGGTTAAATGTATGGAACGTATCACCACTAGAAACATTGAAACAGGCAGGTAGTGAACCTTCGCTTAAATGGGAGGAATAGAGAGAGTATTTTCTTAATTACATTTCAACATCAGAAGAGGATGAAGAGGTGAAAGCAAAAAAGCGATACAAAATGCTTATGCATAGTTTGGGAGCTGGTGGACTAAAAGTGTATAATGCCATAACAAAGAAGTTGCGAGCAGAGAATGAGGGTGACATCTTCACTATTGCAATAGATTACCTGAATACATATTACAAGCCAACAGTCTGTGTTGGTGTGGACAGATATAAATTATTTCATAGAAAACAAGGAACGGAGGAATCTATTGATAACTTTGTCTCTGCACTTTAAAAATCTTGCCATCAACAGTTGTTTTGGTGATCTGCACGGCAAACTTATAAGGGACCAAATAGTCATGCAGGGGTCCAACTCTAATATTCAGGACAGTTTGTGGGCCAAGGGTGAATACCCCTTACAAAATATCATTGACATTTCAAGGAAGGCTGAGCTCACAGGCCGCTGCGCTAAGGCAGTTTTGACAGAGAATAAGGAGACAAAAGAGGGTAACACAGTTAATAAAGTAACTGAACAGAGATACAACTCTTAACAGACTTGGAATACAAAGAATATGAAACCTACATCTTACAACAATCAACCTACATCTTACAGACAATCAACAAGGGGTGCTGTTACAGGTGTGGGAGCACCTCCCATATGGCCAATGACTTGAAATGTCCTGCTCGAAATGTGAAGTGTACACATTGTGTAGTAATTGATCATTTCCTCAAAGCGTGCAGAAGATGTAACTCACGTTCGGTAAAGGTGGTGGATGAGGATTAAGCAGATACCCAAGACCTGTATGATGAAGACGACATCAACATGTTTGTACTAAACATTGAAGAAGAGCAAGTCAATTGTGTCAGTGCAACAAGTACCACAAAAACGAGGAAACCCATCTGCGGCATGACAGTTGGAGGTGTTGATATCAGCATTGTTGCAGACTCAGGCTAGCCATATACAATTGTTAACAGAAATATATGGGAAGAAAAATTCAAACCCATCACCGGGAAACAACTTGAAAAAGCAGACATCATAATCAGGTCGTTCACGGGTGATCCAATCGATGTGTGCAGCTACAGGAAACAAAATTTTGTATTTAAAGGGTGTGAGTCTGCCAGTAAATTTTATTTACATCTCCCAAGTAGGACCATCTGTACTTGTGTGGATGGACCAGGGAAATCTTGGTATAATCCTGGACCCTAGCAAGGCATACCCTGTGTTAAGCATAGCAGGCGCCGATAACTATGCTAAGTCTTTACTGGACAAATACCCCAAAGTATTTAGTGGGAATGTGGGAGTCCTAAAAGGATACCAACACAAAGTCAAGCCAATTTCCATTCCAGTGGTACACAAAGCCAGGAAACTCCAAATTGCCATAAGAGATGAGGTAAAAGCTCAACTTGAAAAACTACTGGCAGATGGAATCATAGAAAGAGTGGAAGCTTCAGAGTGGGTCCCCCCTCTAGTCATCACAAAATGACCCAATGGCAAATTGAGGCTATGTGTGGTCCTACAGGACCTCAACAACGACATTGTAGTGAAATACTTTCCCCTCCCCAAGATAAGTGAGATGTTAGCAACCACAAGGGGCTTAAAGTGGTTCTCCACTATCGATTTGAAGTCGGCCTACCACCAGGTGCCTTTGCATCGTGACAGCAAGAAGCTGACAACTTTCGTCACACCTTTTTGGTGTTTCCGGTGGCTTCGGCAGCCGCGATGTTCCAGAGGCTAATGGACAAGATTTTGGACCGAGTCTCAGGCATTCTACTTTTCTAGGATGGCATCCTCGTAATTTTAAAGACAAGAGTAGACCACGACGAAAAGGTCCAACAGGTGTTGGAAATCCGTGGTTGAAAGGATGCTGAGTACCTTAAGTGCAGGTTTGCAAGCAACTCCATCAACTCTCTGGGACACAAAATAACTGGTGACAGCATCAGCCCGAAAAGAGAACTGCTCCAAGCTATAAAAGACCCCCCTATTCCCAAAAACAAGGATGAGCTATGATCCTTCCTGGGTATGTTAGAGTTACATGCAAATTTCACCAAACACTTTTCACATAAAACATATGAGCTAAGACAACTGCCCAAACTGCGAAACAAGTTTGAATGGACAGAGAAGTGCAACAAATCCTTTCTGGGCCTCAAAAAGTAAATGTGCACTGCGACACCTTTGCAAGGTGTTGACCCATCACTGAGCAACTTTATTACTACAGATGCCAGTTCTAAGGGATTGGGCGCAGCACTCACCCAAAAAGATACCAAGGGTGTGGTATGCACTATAGCTTTTGTTTCACGTTCACTGACTCCTCTTAATGAAAATCTTTCAGTCATTGAGCGTGAAGTACTAGCTTGCATGAGGGCCTTACAACATTTCAGGCAGTTTGTTTGAGGGAAGCAGAGTCACCCTATGCACAGATCACAAGCCCCTCATCAAGGTGTTTACATTGAAGGGGTTGTATAATGCATCACCAAAGATTGGCCAGGCTATCTGTGCGTTTGTTTGATTTCTTGTATGACATTCAATACATTCCAGGAGTGAAGAACGTGTTGGCAGACTTTTTGAGTAGGTTGCCTGTTGGAACAACAGACAATGAGCACATCTCAGAAACAGAGAGGACAAGCATAGCCAATGTTCTAGAACAGTTCAAGAGCATATCAAAAGAAGAATGTTTCTGGGAGCAAAACAGAGACAGTATCATAAGTCAAGTTGTAAATATGCTAACTGATGGATGGACATGCAAAAGCCAGTTACCTGAACCACTATGACACTTCTGGGAGGTAAAGGACGAATTGTCACAGGAGAAAGGATTTTTATTAAGGAGTGGTAGGGTTATACCTCCTAAAAGCCTTAGAATGAGGACACTAAGTTTGCGTCATGAAGGACATTTAGGTATTGCTAAAACAAAGAACAGGTGTAAAAGCAATTACTGGTGGCCAGGCATCAGCTTAGAGGTAGAGAGAAAGGTCAGGCATTGCACACTTTGCGTCAACTCAGATAAAACACAGGTAACATTCAGACCCCGCTTGCACCCCATTCCATGCCCATCCATGCCATGGGAGAGAATTGGTGTAGACATCATGGGTCCCATATCTGAGAATCTAGAACAGTGGTACATATTAGTCATCATTGATCATTACACTAAATGGCATGAAATTAAGTTCTTAAAAACTTCTGACGCACAGAGTGTAGTCAGGTTCCTTGATGACATGTTTACACTCAAAGGTCTTCCCAAACAGGTCATCAGTGACAACAGGGCACAATTCATGTCTGAGACATTCAAGTACTACATACAAAAACACCAAATTGTGCACAAAACCACATCAGTTTATCACCCAGCGGGCAATGGGGCTGTTGAACGATTCAACAGAGTAATCAAACGAATTGTCCAGTTAGCTAACAGCAACAACCTAAGCTGGAAATAGGAGACACTCAAAACGGTGTGGGCTTACCACATCACACCCTGCGACCCCACCGGTCACAGCCCATTTGAGCTCATGCGGGGAAGGACTCCAATGACCAAGTGTGGGCTGTGTCAAGGCAGCCAAGAGAGTACACTGATCCTCCCATCTTGTCAGAGAAAGGCTAGTGCGTGTACAATCCAATTGAAAAAGGAAAATACGACAACAAGCACAGGTGTAAACAAGTGAAGCTCAAGATAGGGGACACAGTCAAGTTCAAAAGAAGTGGACACATAGGAAAGGGTCAGGCCAGCTACACCTCTCCTTTATCTGTGCATGAGTTGTACTGTAATTCTGCACTCTTAGCGTAGGGTGTGGCACTTCTCCGCCCTCTCTGCCTACAGACAACCCACAGAGAATCCAAAAGTTACCATGCCCACTGATTAGGCAAGTGAGTGTCCTGAAAAGATCAAACACAGCGAAACACACCACAGTGCATCAGACTATCATTCTATGAGTTTTCCACGCCCCACACCACGGCGCACAGCAACATCACGCTGCCCATTTCTGAACCAATTCATACTCCACTAGATCTTGGTACCCCAGGAAGTGCCTTCACCAGCTGCCAACTGGCAGCCCTTGACAGTTGACAGCTGATGAGCGAGCTGTGTTACCTACGCTCTGATGTTCTATAGGAGCCTGTGTTGGTGAAGTAAATAGAGAACTCAATTCACATACCACTACGAGTCTACGGGAGTTCTTTACACAATCATTTTACTCCTGTATCAAAGGACAAATCCTTACCTATCGGTAGAGTACTACGATCATAAGCGGTCTTTCTTGGCGTTCTGCGTGGGCGCCATCTTGTTCTACCCTTATATGCCCTTTTGGAACTACATTTAAGCACCAAAACGTGGTGGCCATCTTAATGTGTACATTCTCGTAATGTATATATGTATATTTTACGGATTGAACATCATGTGAGACATATTCAAGTATTAAACCCACACTGTGAGGCATACTTTTCTTATGAATCACACAAGATTGGGGATCAAAGCATAGATAACCGCACCAGTCTTGACAACCCCTATCTTTGAAACAGAAAATAAGTTGCAAAATGGCTTAAGATACAATCTCCTAGGTCCCAAAATTGAGAAACCAGACGTGACCTACCTGGTTCTATAAAAATCAAAATGCATGTACACTTACGTCTAGTGGTTTATGGTTAATCATATCATAATTGTGCATGTTAACAATATGTACATACAATTAATCGAAAAACATCATTCCAGAAAACAATTATTAAAATAGGTTTCTTTATGCATTCATCTTTCGAGAGAATGATTGTTAAAATAGGTTTCTTTATGCATTCAATGCTTTACCAAGTAACTCACAATCTGCACTTTGTGACCAGTTAAGGAATAGGAGACCAGACACATGAACACATCTGTCTTATGGTTGGCTGATTGTCCACGTTATAATTATATATTTGAACATTGCTTTCCTTAGAATTGATGGAGAGCATTTTCTTTGGAGAGATTATAGTAATTGATGGTATACCAAGGATGCATTCCCTATATAAAAGGGGGAGATTACTATTCATCCTGATATGATGGCGCTCATAATACCACCATAACCTGATCTCAGGATGAGGACAAACTAATTGTGTCCTTAGTTACATACGGCGACCCTAAAGTGCCACTACATATTAGTCTAGAATTCCGCTAGTTTGGAGACTATCGTTTGTAGTATTATACAAAGTAGTTGAGGAGAGAGTGAATCACATTTAAAAGAAGTGAGAGTAAATGAAAAGTCATGGAGGAGTAAGAAAGTATTAGATACAGATACTTGAGATCCAGGTGATAAAGGATAATAACAAACACAACCTCTTAATTAAATGCACATCTGTATAGTACACATCAGTTAACATAGTATCATACATGAAAAGGTTCACACATATGGACATGTGTTTTATCCATTGTTCAATATTCTTTATACATAATTCATCCCATACGTGGGAGGGGGGGGTTCAATCTTACACACAACAAAAGATCTTTAACATTAAATTGCCTTATCAAATTGTTTGAAATAGTGAGTCCACCCATAGTCAGTTAACTCAATTCTGAGTTTCTAGATAGCACAAACACTATAGTCATCATTCCCCCAGAAAATAATGCAGCTCCTGGTCAATATTCAGACCTTAATCTACTGCCCTGCGGTGCATAATCCATACAGCCTCCTGGCACCATAATATTAATTCTCTGTTTCCCCCCTTTCTAGTGAAGGGACCACCTCAAGGCCAAGGAATTGAAAGGGTCATCAGTGTAAGTTTTCACAGGGGGGGAAGGATGTGGCCTGTTGTAAGAGCCTCTGCCTAGAATTATTGAGTGAGGGAGGCATTAACAATGGTAAGTAGGGGTGAAAGAGCAGTGCTTGACTGTGTGGGAACAAAACTATACTGTAACAACTTGGAGGCAAAGGTAGTTTTCATGTAAAAGCTATTAAGTTCCCACAAAGTCCAGCATGCAAGCCGGATCAGCGTAAAATGGCCGGCAAGCAATTGTCCGACCTAACTGTCACTAGGATGTCCCTGGGCCAACAGGCAGCACGAGACAAAGGCTAACAGAGCCCACACGCACAGTGCGCGCGGTGGGCGAGACTACTACATGTATCTCCTTTCCTCACAGAAAAAGGGAAAACAACGCGGAAAGGGGAAAGAAGGGAGAAAGGAAGGAGGAAGACGAAAGAAGGAGCAAGAAGGAGGAAAGAAAGCAAGAAAGAAGGAAAACAAGAGGAGAAAAGTAGAAAAAGGACTAACGCATGTACCTGACCGGAATCCTGACCTCTCTTGTGCTCCTTCTCAACACTGTGGGTGAATGGCATGAATCGTGAACACTGCGATCTCTAGAAACAGAGTTGTGTGACACATCACATACCTCAGTAGAATCGTGCATACAATCCCCTACATCTTTAACTTTGTTCAAATTCCACCAGTTGCGTCCATTGACACGAACCGCACTGCCACACACTTTGTCGACAACCTCAAGTTTACTGAATTTAGATTCTCCTTTTCTTACAAATCCCTGTTTCTTTATTTTCACACAGTCACCTACTACAATCTCCCTGCTAGTGACTAGCTTCCTTTCATCAAAGTATTCTTTTTGCTTGGACTGGACCTTTTCAACCTTGCATCTGACCCTTTCATCTAGTTCTTGTGAAGTAGTGTTGGTTCTAAACCATTTAGACATCCATGCAGGTCTAAACTCTGTACATGGCTTTCTGCCTCTCAGAAGTTCAAAGGTAGATACTCCTGTAGATGAATGAGGTGTGGTCCTGTAGAACCACAGCATTGTTCTTACAGTCGGGGGAACAGCTTTGTTGTGTTCAATGGCCCATTTGACACAATCACCAATTACTCTATTGATCCTCTCGACCAAGCCATTGGTTTGGGGATGGTAAAGAGAGCTTCTAAGGTGGGTAATAGCGGATTCTTTAAGAAACTCTTCCACGTCAGCAGACACAAACTGCACTCCATTGTCGGAAACGATGGATGAGGGAAAGCCCTCTCTCATGAAGACTTCTATCATGAATTCAAGAATCTCCTTTGAGTCCACTTTGGATACAAACTTAACCTCAGGCCACTTAGAGTAATAATCCATCATTGCAATGGCAAACTTACACTGATGAGGTAGAGAATGAAAAGGCCCTAAAACATCAACACCTAATTTCTCCCACGGAGCTTCAGGGAGAGGTATGGGAGTGAGAGGGGGATTAGATGTGCGGAGACTCTTGTCGCTGCTAGCGCATATGGTACACTCCTGCACCATGGCATCAATGTCCTTAACCATCTGCGGCCACCAAAAGTATTCTCTAACCCTAAGTTTGGTAAGAGTGGCTCCTAAGTGTCCCTCGTGAGCTTTTTCAAGTAAGGTGGGTCTAATGCTTACGAGAGGTATTAGCTTATCTAGCCTGAACACTAGTCCATCCTCTATAGAAAGCTCTTCACATATTTTTACGAAAGGTTGTAAGGCCACATTCACATTCCTTTCCCTTGGCCACCCCTGGATTATGCACTTCTTTACATCTTTTAACACATCATCGTTGGCCACAGCTGCGCTCCAACTTTCTTGCCCCGCCAAACATACATTCTTTAACTCCACACAGGCTATAATACAATCCTCTTTCTCATAATAATCAATGTCATCATCACATTGAATGGCTTGACTGGTGGTTGGAGGCAAGTGTGACAGAGCATCCGCCCTCACATTTTTGCCCCCAGCGATGTGTGTTACCTCAAAGTTGAATTGTAAAAGCTTCGATGCAAGACGGGCTATTCGAGATGTAGCATTACGATTGTTGGTATTACCTAAAATAGCTACCAAAGGTTTGTGGTCAGTTTGTAGTGTGAATTTCCGTCCCCATAGATAATTCTTAAATTTTTCAATGCCCCACCAACATGCAAGAAGTTCTTTTTCAATGACTGAATAATGTGTTTTTGCTTCCCTCAGTACCCTCGATGCAAAACCAATGGTATTTTCCTGATGTCCAATTTCCTGTGTCAAAACTGCCCCTAACCCATTGCTACTAGCGTCCACAGTCAATGTGCAAGGTACATCAGACACAAACGGTTTCAAAGCTTTGACTGTACTCAGTTGTTCTTTGAGCCAAGTAAAAGCTTGTTTACAGTCATTGTCCCATACAAATTCACTTTTATCCTTCAACAATCTCGAAATAGGACGTATTTTGGTGGCGTAGTCTTGAATAAAGCGTGCATAAAACTCTGTCAAACCAAGCAGAGATTTAACTCCCGCTTTGTCTTTAGGAGCGGAAGCATCCAAGATGGCCTGGACAAGACTAGGCTTGGGTGTGACTCCAGCACTTGAGATGGTGTGACCCAGATATTCCACCTTGTCTTTTGAAAACACACATTTGTCACGTTTAAAACCACACCATACTCCTGAAAAATTGAGAGAATCTTGACAAGAACTACATCATGTTCATTTTGATCCTTAGCAAATAAAAGGACATCATCCTGAAATATTACTACGTTTTTTATGCCTTTAAGTAAGTTGACCATAACCCTTTGGAAGACAGAACTGCCGAAGCCAGGCCAAACGGCAAGCGACAGAATTGGACCATCCCAGAGGGAGAGTTAAAAGCTGTGTAGTGGCGTTATCAAGTTCAATCTGGTGGTACGCAGAGGCCAGGTCCAGTTTAGAGAAAACTTTGGCCCCTGCTACCACCCCCAGCATTTCTGTTATATTGGGTAAGGAGTGCGAATCCACCCAAATCACCTTATTTAGACTGCGCAAGTCAATGCAAATTCTCAGTTCATTATTTTTTTTCTGTGCGACTACTAAGTACGAAGACCAGTCAGAGGACTCAATGGGTTCAATTACCCCTCTTTTATGCATGGACAAAAGTTATTTTTCCAGGTCTTCTTTAAGACTGAAGGGTATGCTTCTTACCTTATGTTTGACAAGCACTGCATCCTCTCTTACCTTTATTTTGTGTCTGAATCCTTTTATTCGTCCTAACTCTCCTGAAAATACTTTTGGGTATTTGTTGAGCAGTTCTTCAACATGTGTGTGATCACGGATAGCCAATACTTGTTCACTTGCACCTGGGCATAACATCATGCTAAACAAGCCTTGATGGAACCATCCTAAAATGTTCAGGCCGTGGACAGCCACGTATATTTTTCCATGCATATGCCTGTTCTTGAAAACCATTACATCCTCAAAATATCCAAGAAGCTCTATTTTGCGCCCTTCATAGGACACAGGCTCACAATCTGGTGGTTCTAGGGGTCTTTTTCCCCATTTTTCTCTGAAAAGTGACTCTGTAATCATTGTGATCCGTGCACCTGAGTCCACTAGTAGTCTCAAATTTTGGTCACCAACTTCAAAAACCACATACGGATCCACACAGTCATTAGGATCTCCACTCTTCACACCTCCATCGTTCACAACAAGCACCATGTCTTTTAATTCACTCAGGGTATCCTCATTGTCGCTATCACTTGAGTCTTTAACACAACCTACACGAACATTGTTTTTTTAATAAGTCTGACACACTTTGTCAAAGTGACCCATCTTGCCACAGTTGCGACATACAGCGTTTCTAGCAGGACATGGTCTCCCATTTTTTGTGTGTGAAGGATACCCACACCTGAAACAGATGTCAGTTCTTTTGAAAAAACTTTTCTGTTGAAAATCTTTCTTTTTCTTGTAATTCGTGAGGCGTACTGGGTTAACCATTTCAGTGTTTTTACTTTCCAGTTCCTTAATAGATGACTGAGAAGTTTCTATACTCTTAGCTATACGAATGGATTCATCAAGTGACGGATTTTCTAGAGAAAGTAATTTTTGTCTGATAGTTTTGTTAAGACATTTACTTATGAATTGGTCACGAACCAACTGCTCACTGAAATTCTCAAACTCGCATTCAGGAGACCATTCTCCTTCGAGCCGTGTTGTAAGTGTCTACATTCTCCTCTAACTTTTTCGCCCTTTTGAAAAACTTGTGCCTCAACACAAAAACACTTGGTTGCTAATCATATCTTATTTTCAGTTTCCTAACCGTGCTTTGGTATTCATCAGTTTCCACACCAGCTTCATCAACAACCTCTGGGAAATGCTTTAGGGTGTCCCGACCTTCAAATCCTAGAGAGTGGAGCAATAAAAATCTTTTTCTTACAGGTCTAAATCTGTGCGCTCCTATTGCTCTCAAATAGTTCTCAAAGGCGTCAAACCATTTTCTCCACACCACGGGTGGTTCTCCAGGAGTGTCAAGGAAAGGTGGTGGAGGGTGGACAGCCTGCATAATGTGAGCCAGTTACCAGTATTCAAAAGAGAACTTATATAAGTGTTACTAATCTTGCAAGTGTGGAGGAGTACAATTGTTAAGGTAACCGTCTTATTTCTTTCAAAATTGTTATGCGTGCCACTGTGTAATTCTTCACGCAGTTGTTTTATGCTGAATAGTCTTTAAATTACACCACACAATTCTGTCATAAGCGTTGTTTCTTCATTGAGGCGAGAGGGATTCTCAAAACACCTTTTATTTTCTACTTCAGGTGTTGATTTTCTCTCTAAAATCCCCGTTCCGGTTGTAACTAGACATGTGCCTCCTTTTCCTATAAGAAATGTCAATTTCTTTCCACTACAGGCAGGCAGGGGGGTGGTGCGATGCGAGCACTGCCGGGGGCAGAGCCAGGACGCGCCAATACCTTCCCAGTCAGAGTGCGTCAACTTAATCTTCTCACCACAGGTTCTTTGCTGCTACTTCCCCCAACACCACCACACCCTACCGGAAACTTCCGACGACAGGATACAGATTTCCACAGTGTGTTTCGAGCCAGCACAGGTAAACTTTACTTTTCTTCACCATCGGCACTTTTTCATCTCGTAGTTCCGAATTTCTTTTTGTCGTGGGTTCATTGTGGGAACTCCGTTTCCTCGTCGCCAAAACCGAGTGTAACAACTTGGAGGCAAAGGTATTTTTCATGTAAAAGCTTTGTTAAGTTCCCACAATAAAGTCCAGCATGCAAGCCGGATCAGCGTAAAATGGCCGGCACGCAATTGTCCGACCTAACTGTCACTATGACGTCCCTGGGCCAACGGGCAGCACGAGACAAAGGCTAACAGAGCCCACGCGCACAGTGCGCGCGGTGGGCGAGATTACTACATATGGATCACTGACACAACATCGACAGTCAAAATATCGAGAGGACAAAATATAGAAGTAAAAATATCGACTGCAAAAATATCGACTTCCTATCTTCAAACAGGTAAGTACAAAAATATCGACTCCAAAATATCGAGTGTAAAAAATATAGACTGTCAAAATATCGATATTTTTAAATGTCTTAAAAGTAAATTAAAAGTAATATAATAATAAAATAAATTAATTATAAACATATTTAAAATACAAAAAATAAACGTAAAATTGAGAAATAATTAATGTAACAAAAAATATATATATATTTTAAATACATAAATATATATATATACATATTATTTACAAAACATATACAATATTTTTACTGTAGGATAGCGTAGGGGTAAAAATTACTATTCCCACTCCAAAGAGTGCAACAGTAGGGAAAGCATTGGATAGCATAGGGGTAAAAATTACTATTCCAACTCCAGCGAGTGCAACAGTAGGGAAAGCGTTGGATAGCGTAGGGGTAAAAATTACTATTCCCACTCCAGCCAGTGCAGCAGTAGGGAAAGCGTTGTATAGCGTAGGGGTAAAAATTACTTTTCCAACTCCAGCGAGTGCAACAGTAGGAAAAGCGTTGGATAGCGTAGGGGTAACAATTACTATTCCCACTCCAGCGAGTGTAACAGTAGGGAAAGCGTTGGATAGCATATGGGTAAAAATTACGATTCCCACTGCAAAGAGTGCAACAGTAGGGAAAGCGTTGGATAGCGTAGGGGTAAAAATTACTATTCCCACTCCAAAGAGTGCAACAGTAGGGAAAGCATTGGATACCGTAGGGGTAAAAATTACTATTCCCACTCCAAAGAGTGCAACAGTAGGGAAAGCGTTGGATAGCATAGGGGTAAAAATTACTATTCCCACTCCAGCGAGTGCAACAGTAGGGAAAGCGTTAGATAGCGTAGGGGTACAAATTACTATTCCCACTCCAGAGAGTGCAACAGTAGGGAAAGCGTTGGATAGCATAGGGGTAAAAATTACTATTCCCACTCCAGAGAGTGCAACAGTAGGGAAAGCGTTGGATAGCCTATGGGTAAAAATTACTATTCCCACTCCAAAGAGTGCAACAGTAGGGAAAGCGTTGGATAGCGTAGGGGTAAAAATTACTATTCCCACTCCAAAGAGTGCAACAGTAGGAAAAGCGTTGGATACTGTGGGGGTAATAATTACTATTCCCACTCCAGCGAATGCAACAGTAGGGAAAGCGTTGGATAGCGTAAGTGTAAAAATTACTATTCCCACTCCAGTGAGTGCAACAGTAGGGAAAGCGTTGGATAGCATAGGGGTAAAAATTACTATTCCCACTCCAGAGAGTGCAACAGTTGGGAAAGCGTTGGATAGCATAGGGGTAAATTTTAATATAAATCACATAATTATAAATTAAACAATTAATACATTTTAATTACCTCTTAATAATTACTTAATTTCCAATTTATTTAAAATAAATACCAGTTAATAAATTATCATGTTTAATTAATTATATTAAATTACTTCCCACCCTATTCCCTTATAAATCCACAGCCCACTACGAAAAATAAAATAATAATATTCACATAATTATCAATTAATCAAATAATAACATTTAATTATCAATTAACAATTTATAAATTTCCAATAAAAAATGTATTGACAATTTATTCAAAATAAATATCAATCAATCAATTAATTAACATATTTAAATAATTATAATTAAATTACTTCCCACCCTATTCCCCTATAAACCCACAACCCGCTAAAGAAAATAAAATATTATTCACATAATTGTGAATTAAACAATTAATTAAAATTAATTATCAATTAACAATTAATTAATTTTAAATTAAAAATTAATTACCAATTAATTCAAAGTAAATACAAATTAATTAATTAACATATTTAATTAATTATAATTAAATTACTTCCCACCCTATTCCCCTATAAACCCACAAACCGCTACAGAAAATAAATTACTAAAATTAAAATATATAACAATTAATTAAAATTAATTACCAATTACATTTTATTTAATTACCAATTAATAATTAATTAACAATTATTTCTAAATAAATAACAATAAATAAAATAACATATTTAATTAATTATAATTAAATTACTTCCCACCCTATTCCCCTATAAACCCACAACCCGCTACAGATTTATATTACACAAAAAATAAAAATTAATATTAACTTACCCAAAATTCGATATTTTTGTTGTCTGTATTATGTCTAGTCGATATTATGTCCATTCTATATTTTTGATTCGATATTATGTCCATTCTATTCGATATTAAAATTTTCTAGTCGATAATGTGGTAGTCTATATTATGTCTAGTCGATATTATTTCCATTCTATATTTTTTACTCGATATTATGTCTATTCGAAATTAAAAACTCGATATTTTGACTCTACACCATTACATATACCTTAATATTTGTTCACCCCAAAATGTTGCTAATTCAGTTCTCTCACAGTTTACTGTGTTGGAGAAGGTGTTAAACTTCAGTTTCATAATGCAATGTGCCCCTGCATTAAGGCACCTCCCAGAACATCAAATTAGCAGAGTAAAATTTACTCATTAAGTATTGGGGTCCACTAAATGAGTTCTCGATCAATGAAAAGTTAAAGGGTTGATGGCCAAAATTCAAAATAAGCGGTACAGAGTAAATGTATACAGAAAACTTAAAAAATACGAAATAAGCTAAGTCCCAAATGAGCTGCAAAATCGTAAGAAAATTAGACAGCATCCCTACAGAATAGGGACGTCTTCTAAACTCTGGATCACCCCCAGCATCAAGAGGTTCTTGTACTCAATTTTCGTATAGGAAATTAGAAATTCTGAAAAATCATCATAGTGTGGGCAAACGTAGCACTTCTTTAGCAAATCAGAACACAATAATAATACACGTTATTGCCCTAACACAGCCTCTATGCTCTATGTTTGAACAAATATAAAACAGTAAAAAATAAACCCAATAAAGAAACGACTGAGCTAGATACTTGGTGCAAGCTTATGTCACACCATATTTAAAGTTAATCTTGAACAAGGCAATACAGCAATGAATGCTAAACTAATATGACCTCAGTCTGGCTGCGTGCTGTGGAGCCTGTGGGGAGAGGAGTTTCACGTAGGGGGCAAGGAAATAGGAGTTAGTGTCAGAGATGGCAACCATTTTGTCTAAAATGGTGTTTTACAGGGAAACACATTAATCATCGGAATTTCCTTCCAAATGCAAACATAGTACCTCAGTCTTCAATGGATATCAATATCACGTATGTGGGTTCATAGCAGATGGATTTTGTTTTCCGTCTGACAGCAAGGACCTGTAATTTTAGATGCAACCATTATATTGAAACTATTTTATAGAGCGTGGAAAACACTTCTGCATTAAAGTAAAACATAGTGGGGAACTATATGTTTATTGTTTTCCGAAGATTTACAGAAAACACAGAACATTTAAACTCAGTTGACAAATAGGAGAAAAAAGCCTGATGCCAGGAGGACCATTTTAGAGAAAAGAAAACAGTTCTGTTCACCAATGTCTGACCATTAAAAATGTATGCCTTTTTGTTGCACAGATAACGCTTGCTTTAGCTGTTCTTTTTCTCTAGCAGCAACAAAATACTATTTTATGCCTTTTTAAAAGTAAGCATTATTCTTTTCATTTGATTATATTTATGAGGTGTTTATTCTGTATTCAAACTTACAAACACCACATTGCTCTCCGGTTTGCTGCAAAGGCTGATTTGTATTTATGCAGTGCGTCTAGATTAAATGAAAAAGGAAAGCATAGCTGGAAGGGCTGTGGTGAGCCAAGTAATATGTCATGCCCTCTGGCAATGATAGTTGCATTGTATTTATAATCAGCACCTGAGCACTGCAGCCTGCTGAGAGGGCAGATCATGCCAGGGGGAAGCCCAGCTGTGGCGGTGACATGAGGGGAGATACTCTGCTCCCCATGAGCTCACAGACGAGAGCAGGTGCTTCCAATTTACTTCTCTCATCTGTTAAAATCTTTGCCCCTAATCATCAGCGTGGTGCAGTAACAAAAGTATAATCAATATCATTTGGCAGCGTCCACACCACTGTTTCTCATAAAGCAATGTAGTTAGAGCAGATTCAAATTAGTGACTTGTCTTATAATAATGGCCTATAAAACACACTCTAAATTAGGTTCCCAGCCAAAGTTCAGAAGGAAAAATGACTGAGATTCACAACAACGTTAGATCCTTAAAGGCAAATATAACGAAGAGACATATCAAAAATGCTCCATTACCTGAACTTAGAATTTAATGAGATAGGAAATGGCAAGGAGCTTAAGAAAAAAAATCAAGCAGCCATGATTTGAAAGTTTCCAATTTACTGAAGAATGTTCAAGGCATGCAGCTGATTAAGGGTTTGGTGAATGGGTTACTCTATCACAGTTATGATGGATGTCCTGTCTGTCATAATACAAATGCTGGGGCATAAACCAGGCCTCTGCAGCCCTGCGGTGCAGGTTGGCCCCAAACCTTCAGGAGGCCCCCATTCAGCCAAAGGCCTGAAAGAATGTGCGAGATATTGAAGGCTCGGGCCTCTTATCACTTTCTGCATGGGGGCCCCAACATTTTGCCTTACACCACTGTACATTATTTGCTAATGTACTTGCAATGTAGCGGACTGGATACCCATTTAATCTGTGATGGAGTTCCTGTCTGACAAACAGTTGCTTTCGAGCGTGACATCTGATTTACAATGTTATCTATAAAAACATGTCTTTGTGAACTAAAATTGTGAACGTTACTCATATATGCATACATTAAACACATTCATACCTTTTTTGCCTATATTTCACACCTGTGGCTATTCTAAGGGTATGTCTGAAAAGGTGTGATAAAATGTAATTTAATTCAATATAGTTTTATTTTGGAGGATTGTTTTCATACATTATTCTGTGCCACTTAAGCAACCACTTCAAGGAACCACAATGTTACCATCTGATATATTATTATTATTATTATGTGTTCCTATATAGCGCTCGATTACCCGTAGGCATCTCGGCGCTTGCCTTGGGAACCCGTCCTGGCTTCCCCCAAGGTGAAAGCCAGGCATCCCGCCGCGGGGGGGGGGGGGGTTGGGGGGGGGACGTAGTGGAGATTAAGCAGGCTAATGCCCAGAGCTGCAGAGTGTGAACCCATGATTCGAGTAGGCACTGAAACGAGAATTATCGAGTCCGTGGATATTTGGGCTCAAGACCCTGCCGCGTTGGGAATTGAACCCTGGTCCTGGGTCTGACCTCTGCTTCAGGGTCTGCCTCCTCTAACCAGTGAGCCACACTTCTCCACCAGTCAATGCTTGTCATTATTTCTACTAAAAGAGCTTTTATATGACCTTCATAAAGATAGTTTGAAAAACCTATTCATGTTGAGAAGACGCACACTCACAGCTAAACAGATAGGTCCAAGACATGTCTTAGGTGTTGGACTGAGTGCCGTGTTGGGAAGCAGACTCACAAATATCTGCATTATTTACCAATACACTTCATTACTTCCATTCCTTTTTCCTCATCCCAGTACATTATAAGGAAATACACCATCCTCTCAGTTTAGCACCACCTTGCTGACATTTTTTACTTCACGTTTCAAGAACCTGATATTAGGTTTTGCCCTTTTCCCATAAAAGGCTTCCTATCCTTCACAATATTTTGTTGTTTTCTAGTTGAATACACTTTTTTACTTTCCCCTATATTTTACCACAGAGAGACTTCACAGTCGGGTTGGAGTTATCCATATGGTAAAGTATCTGTGTTACAAAGTCATCCTGTGTGCCCTGTGTACCCCCATTTTTTGCTGACTAGTACTGATGATGACTGACTCCGACTGTCCATGGGCTCTGACTAACCAGGTCCAGGGCCAGTGCTCTGGTGAAACAAACACAAATATTAGGGTGCACTATGTGTTAGGGTGCCCCTATGATTGGCATGACATACCCTATAAGTCCCTAGTACATAATAGGGCAAGGAGATTAAAACTATCTCTAAGTCCTTAGTATAAAATGGGTGCAGTTTAGAGGCCAGCAGACCTTTCTGCACTTGCATGTGTGCACAGCTGAGAACCTGAGGTCATTTTAAAAGCAGCCCTGTGTTGCAGCACTGCTGTTAAATGTAAATTGTGCCCAAACCTGACTTTATTGGTAGGGGCACGAAAAAAGTGATTAGCTACAAAGTTTTGGCATATTACGTACCCTCAGGGCTCTCCATAGGTGTTCCCGGGGTGGGGGACCATGTACTTATAAAGAGGGCCCTAATAAAAGAGGATGTATATGCCTTTGCATAGATAAATTGTACATTTCCCTTGCCCCATTGCAGTAACACGCTTCCCAAAATCAACGTATGTGATAAGAGCACTGTGGAGTGAGAATTTACACTATGCTTACATGTTCAGAACCTCTAAAGTCTCCTCTAGGGGTCATGTAGCTATACGCAGGGTCTTATTTGTACATGCCCTGAGGTTGGAGAAATTGCACATTTCATTTTCCCCATTGTAGATTCCCAGCCATATAGGATAGCATTGCAATAGTTTTTGAATGCATAACTCTTGCTAGGAAACAAAGCAAATAGCATTCAAGGACTTGGGAGAATGGCATTGATAAATCCAACAATATGCTATTGTTGAGTTTATCCTAAAGTATACATTTGTTTTTTGCAGAGTTTTATATAGAGCGAACTAGACCCGAACCGAATCAGGTATCAGAGCGCTTTACATATTTTCCAGTTACGTTACATGAGGATACACTTTTAGGCACGGGGAGATTAAGTGATTTGCCCAGAATCACAGGAGGTTTTTGGCGTCGTTACCGAGACTCGAACCCAGATCCCCATGTCCGAGGTCGAGCGCCCTAGCCTTTAGGCTAGGGCGCTCGACCTCGGACATGGGGATCTGGGTTCTGGGTTATAGAAAGTTATGATACTTTCTTATCTGTAAGCCAAAATTCTGCCTTCCTGTGGCATCCCCTAATCTGTCAGAGTTCAGAGGATTACCCAAGCTAATTTGATGACCGGATAAGCTGCTCACCCAGGAAGAGGCTATCTCTTGGAGACGACTCTGCTACAAAGGAATTTCCAGGGCATGGGGGAGGGTCTTAAATCATGGAACTTCAAAAATGGATAGAACAGGCAGGGAATGCCAGGCCAATCTATCCACCAGCTTTCCTGACCCAGCCAGATTGCAGGCTTAAGTCAGAAATGTGCAGATGGTAGGGGAAGGAGAGCTATGAAAATTCACCATACTGGAGGTTGATTTAAGTAGTGCTTGCTCCTCTGCTGCAGGTTCAGCCACACTGAATTTTGGAAGAACAGGGCTTTCTGGGAGAAGATGGCGCCAGACTTTGTGGATGTGGGCATGATCTGGGGTGTTGCCCTGCACCGCATTGGACAAGAGGGCTTTCCTGCTTGACCCCAGATAATCCTGAATGCACATGTGACAGGTGCAGAGCCTCTCAGATCTGCTGTTTGAAACTAAGAGAAGAATGCTTACCAAGCTGGAAACTTGATTTGCACCATCAGGCCCTGAGTTCTGACTCACTGTGCCTGCTGCATTATCTGGAACTACGACCCAGTGGCTGTACCTTGCTTCAAGAGGACTTAAAAGTGGACTTCATCCAAGTTACAGGTTAACAGAGCTCATCTGGACCATCACCACCAGGATTCCCAAGCCTGGAGTGTATCCAGTGGATTTGTTAGGGTTTTGTCCAAGTGGATTGTGGGAACTAACGTCCCAAACTTTCAAGTACCATTCTGGAGATTCCAGACCCTTGGATTGCGTTTTACACATGTTGGACCCCCAAGAGGAACTTCAGAAAGAATTTCCAGAGGGAAACATCCTTTACAACGCAACTTTTACCACGCAATGCCTTTACAACGCGGTATTTACAATGAATACCTTTACAACGCATTGCGCTGGGGGGCGCTCTAGGATAGGGAATAGATTGAATTTACTATTCAACACCTTCCCTACTATCCACGGGGACTGGCGTTGGAATAGTAAATTAAACTATTTACTATCCAGCGCCCCAAAGCACTATGCGTTGTAAAGGTATTAGTTGTAAATACCGCGTTGTAAAGGCATGCGTGGTAAAAGCATGCGTTGTAATGTCATACATCCTCCCCAAACTTTTTGCTTCTTCCTCCTTTATTTATCCTGATCCGTAGTTGTTGGCAATAGGACTCTGGGCACTTTACCTCTGCTGATCAGTGCTAAAGTGCATATGCTCTCTGTATAAATTGTTATTGTAATTGTTTATCCATGATTGACCTATATGTATCACCAAGAAGTCCCTAGTAAAGTGCACTGAGTGTGGCAGGGCAGGTGATACAAATGCTACTAGTGAGCCTGCAGCACTTATTGTGCCACTGACATGAGTAGCCCAAAAATGGCGTCTCAGGCCTGCCACCGCAGTGCCTGTGTGCAGTCCGTGAACTGCTATGTCAACCTGGCCAGTGTCCCCACTGACCAGGCATAATACTTCCCTTTCTGTACACATTGGGCACGCCTATGGAAGGCCCAAGGTACCCCCTTGGGCAGGGTGTTGTGTATGTGAAAGGTAGAGCATGTACTAGTGCATGTGACATGCTCTGGTAGTGAATTACAGCCATTTTCGTAAGGGTTATCTTGCCCTATAGGCTATCATGGGGAATGCTGGCTCCCGTGGCTACCAGCATATCTTCCCATAGGACATAAAAGTCTGGTATCCCTGAACTCAGAATGTAATAACACATCTTTTAAGAAAGGTTGTTTTTAAATCCTGTGTTTGAGAACAGCACTTTTAGAAAGTGGTTGTTCTCTTGTCTGATCTTTCTGTGTGCCTTGGCCTGTTTGTGAATTGACTGTTTGGTTTGCGAGTGACAGGGGCTGGGTGGCTCCCTGGGACTGAGTGGGCCATCCCTGGGCTGAATAGCTCTATCTGCATCTAGAGTGGCAGGAGGGGATAGCACCTGGGCCTGAATAGGGCTGTGCCTGCCTTCCACAATGCTGGCTCCACCTACTGCTGGGCAGCTGACGACCCTGCCTCTCAGTCTGAAAGGAAAGGAAAAGCCAGGAAAACAAAGTGCTCAAGGAACACCCAGAACTGGTTCAGACCGGGCTCGGCGCCCTCTTGCACAAAGGGAACAAAGACTTTTAGGGGTATAAGTACAGGACCCCTGATTATAGAAAATGAGATCATCCTGGAATCAAGAAGGAACCTCTGCCAAGGAGAAAGCTGGAAGACTGAAGAAGGAAGACTGTCCTGGTGTTGCTTTGCTGGACTGACCTGCAGTTGCTTTGATGCCAAGGAGAGGGGAAGGACTTTGTTGTTGCTTTGTCCCCTAGCTTGAAGAGTTCTCCAAGGGCCTGTTGTGAGCTGGCCTCCTGTTAAGAAGTCCCAGGAACAAAAGGACTTCAATCCCAGCTTTACCTGAACTCTGCTGAGAGAGTTCTGCCCTTCCTGAGTGCTGAATCTCACTGAGGGGCATCTGGAAGTTCTGGCCTGCTGTTTGGGAAGCTGGAGAACAAGAAACTAAGACTATCCGCAAATTTTCACACAACGTTCGCGTGCGGAGCGAATCCCCGTCAGTACGAGGAAATTCCCGCCAACGCAAAGATCTAGATCGTCACAGCGCCTGTTGCCGCTGCAAGAACCAACGTACCTTTGCTTGCGAACGCATCGCTCCGGTGCGGGAAAAGTACCATCGCTGCAAGTAGCGTCGCAGACCCTGTCATCGCTGGGTGAGATCGCCGCACCGCTTGCTTGCGGACCGCATCACTTCGCTGCGAACATCGTCACAAAGCCATCGCATCGAGGGGCCGCTACAGTAGAAGATTGACGCTGCACCGCGCATTGCCGCTGCACCTGAGATCGCCGCTGTCCCGAATATCGTCGCACCATGCCATTGCAAGATGCTCCTTATGGAAACTCCGCACCGGAATCCATACAAGGTATCACCTCCCTCCCCATACAGACCGGATTCGTCGCAACACGCCCGCTGCATCCATCTAAAGGTACTGTTGGCTAAACGTGACACATCTGTGAACTATTCTAACAGCACTGTGGATTATTTTAACACAACCTTAAGAACTCTTTTGAAACCATAGTCCTGATCTGCGTATGTTGGATTTTTGTTGTTTTGGTCTTGTGTAGTTTAGATTAAATACCTTTATTTTTCTAAACTGTTGTGGAGTCAGTTAGTGGTGTTTTCACTGTGTTACTGTGAATGTTGGTACAAATAATTTACACATTGCCTTTGATAAGCCTGTCTGCTCGTGCCAAGCTAGCAAGGGGGTGAGCAGGGATTATCTAAAGAGTGGTTCCTCCTTACCCTGACTAGAAGCAAGGGTCCCTATTTGGACAGTGGTACCTACCTCTGCCATCTAGAGACCCCCATTTCTAACAGTAGGGAGTTTATCTCCTTAACTGGAAGGCCTGGGTGGTGTGTCAAGTAATGTGATTAACCTAAAAAATGTCTTCCATCTCACTGACAGACATAGCTAACACTGGGTCTACCCCCTCTTCTGTCCCTCTAGCCAACTTAACTCCAAAATAAGTAGGAGAGGGAGCAGCTCCAGAACTAGTTTGGAGTAATCACAATTGAGCACTTGACTATCATCATATCCATAACTTTGGGTAGGAACAGGAGCTCTGACCAGAGGTAGAATGCTTCTTCTATAATGGATTGTACCGGGATGCTGTGCAGGAAGGTTGGGGCAGGGATGGAATGATGATGTAGCTTCCTAGGATTGGCCAGGTGTGCCTGAGTTCTAGAACTTTCCACCCACAATGATAAGCCCCTGCACAAGGGAGAGACAGTGAGCAAGATCCTGAACCTGTATGGCAAAAACATCAGAATCATGAGCAGCTAGAAGAAGCCATCTGATGCCCCTCATGGACAAAGGAGTGGATCACCAGGACTAGATCTGTCTCTCCAAAGCCAGTGATGATGCCCCCCTTATTTCTCTGGGGTTCCACTTGGGGAAAGACTTGAACTTCTCTGCCGCAAGCACCCTGCAAGATGGGCAGTAGACCATAGGACTCCTGGAGAGCAAAGGAAGAGCTTGTGCAGGGAGTCAGTGAAATAATCTCCCAGCAAAGTGACCCATTTACAGGCCTAGTGACCTGCTGAAAAGCTCCTGATGGCTAGAGTTTTCCTCCAGGAGAAAAATGAGCCCAGGGTTGAGAAAATGGGGCCAATAGCCCGACATGCAGCTTTGAAAATCTGAACTTGATCCCTCAAATGAGGAAATTGAGCATGTGGCACACCGCTGTACTTTACCGGTGGGGTGGGCCAGTGATGGGGGTCCGCACATCTTTATTGATTTAATTGGCTAGGAGAGGAGGTGAGCATGGGACCTCCTCTCTGTGTTTACATGTGCCCCCATGGACCCCTATCTCCCCAGGGCCAGATCAGTTGTGAAGGGGGCCTGGGAACCCATTTCCAGACCCCCATGAGAAGCTCCAACTCATCTGTGTGTGTGCATGCAGGAGAATGTGTTTGTCGGCTCCTACTACTACATTGGACAGTGTTGGTTAGAGTGGAAGCCGACGTTCAGTGCAGGAGTAGGCTTCCTCACTGCCCATGTCCATGACATAGTTGAAGATTCTGTAGGTGAATTTTCTGCTCCAGAGGAAACATGTGATGATGAATCCACTATTAGTGCTGATGAAGTACTTCTGTTAGAGGAGGGCAGTGATATGCAGGTAGTGAAGAAAAAGCAAGTTGTACTGCAGCCAAGGGGTGGAAGGCTTACCACTGAAAGTGCTGAGCCCTGGTTTGCCCCTAACATGGAGCAACCTGTTTTGCCTGTCTTTTTTGGTGTTTCAGGGTGTGCTGTCAATACAAGGAATATTTTGTTTACCAATTTCTTCCAACTTTTATTGATGATGTGTTTTTGGATGATATTGTTGATCAGACTAATTTTATTTATTTTTAAAATATTTTTATTAGATTTTTAGTACATTTTCCCCCCTAAACCAGGGGTGTGGGGCACATCACTATTTACAATCAATCATATTTCCTAAGTAGAACATCATCAAAACCTCTTCAATCATAATTTTCTACAGATACATATATACAAAGAAACATATACAATACATACACAAAATAAATAATGTCCAATAAGCAATAAGCACTAACCTATAGCAGAAAAGAAAGCACTAGACTTAATACAGGCCTAGGAGACCCTTCATCGTATATATCCCGCTAAACCGGCGTAATGGCTTATGCTTCCTCCTTCCAATTGGATATTGGCTCCCATATTTTCAATACCAACTTCCTCCCCTTTTTACCCTTTCTAGCATAGATCGCTTTTTCCAAATTATATATGTTTGAGATCCTGGCTAGCCACTGTTGAAATGTTGGTGGTGCCTGGTCGAGCCACGCTGAAGCGATGCTTAATCTCAATACGGCCATTGCTACAAAAATAAAATAGCATCCTTCTCCCTGAATACCATCTGAGTTCACCCCGAGCAATATTATCGAAGGGGTTAAATTAACTGTTAATTTTAAAGCTCCTTGCACAAAATTCTTTATTCCTTTCAGTATCATGGATAAATGCGGGCAGGTTGCAAATATATGTACTATGTCAGCCTGAAGACTTCCACATCTTGGGCAGTTAATTCCAGTAACCGCCCCCCATTGCGCAATTTTTGCCGGGGTGTAATAAAGGCGATAAAGTGTCTTATAATGCTGTGCCTGAAGTGCTGCAGAACATAGAACATTCTGGCCCAGCTCTAATGATATTTTAAAACATTCCACTTCTTCCTCCAACTTACTTGCCCAGCTTTCCCCCCACTTATCCATATCGTCTTGTCTTATTTTGATTAGTTCAGCATAGAACTTTTTAATTGTACAAGTGACTCCCTCTTGTACCACCTCCAGTATGGCATTTTTCTCGAATCCACTAGGACCCCCCCTTTTATTTGCCAGGAAGCTTCTTACTTGAAGATACTTAAAAAAGTGTCTTGTTTCTATACCGTATTTCGCCTGGATCTCAACAAACTGCATCATAACCTGGGAGTCCATCACATCTCCAACCCTCATAATTCCCTTTCTCTGCCATATCACAAACACTGCATCAGAGAAAATATCAAGAGGAAATGCTGGGTTATTCCTTATTCTTGTATAGCTGTTAATTTTCCCCAAGCCGTACTTTTTACTAAAGGCCTTCCAAATACTATATGCTGCCATAATGGTCTTAAAACGAGTCCTCTTAAAATAGGCTGTATCAAAGTGTCTTAGAAATAGATTTTTCACCTCCTCCCCCATCAAAAGACCATATATTGCTAATGTTCCTAATTCATCCTCCCCCTCCGCCTCCGCTCCACCTATCAAGCCAACCATATATTGTAGGGCAGCAGCCCAGTAATAGAGTTTCAAGTCCGGTAGTGCCCAGCCTCCTCGTTCTCTTGGTAATGCCATGAATCTTAATGCTCTCCTAGTTTTTCCTTTAGACCAGATAAATCTATTAATCATAGCTTCTAGCTTTTTAAACCAAAAGTTATCAAACATAAGCGGAATTGCCCTGAAAATATACAAAAGTTTTGGAAGGATGAGCATCTTAATAATATTTGTCTTACCAACTATCGAGAGATGGAGGTTATGAAGTCTATCTAAATCCCTACCAACTTTAGTTATAATAGGGCCAATATTCAATTCTACTATCTTCTCCAAATCTGGAGTGATTGTAATTCCAAGGTACACTCCTGACTGAACCACCCGTTGATCTTGACATACTGTCTTAGCATTTTTAATTATTTGAGTCTTATTGGTATTTAGGGAATACCCTGATACTTTTCCAAATTTCTTGGCCTCCATTTCCACCTGCCTAATAGCCTCTGTGGGTGCTGATGTTAAAACGGCCACATCATCGGCATATGCAAGTATCTTACATACCCCTCTGTGTGTACTTACTGGAATTATATTCTCATTAATTTCCATCCTACGAATCAATGGGTCCAAATACATGGTGAAGAGCAGGGGGGAGCACGGGCAGCCCTGTCTAGTGCCCCTATTAATTTGTACTAATTTAGTTAATCCTGAATTTATCCTTACAGCAGCCACCGGATCCCTATATAATGCTTTTATTGCAGTAACAAAGCTCACCCCAAATCCTGCCCTAATTAATACACTCCATAAATAGTCCCAGGAGACCCGATCAAATGCCTTCTCGGCGTCTAAAAGCAATGCCGCAATCGGGTCCCCTGTGACTTCCATTTTATCAAAAAGAGTTATAAGTTTCCGTGTATGATGGGTGGTTCCACGCCCTGGTAAGAATCCATGCTGATTAATGGTAACTAGCGGTGTTATAATGCTCGCAAATTTTGTTGCTAATGTCTTTGAATAGACCTTTGTATCGGTGTTCATGAGAGGTATTGGTCTATATGACCCAGGATCCGTGGGTAATTTTCCTTTCTTTAAAATACCTACAATTTCTGCAGCAGACCATGAGCCTGGTATCGATAACCCCATCTGCGCCTGTTGCATAGTAGCCACCTTATCCTTCCCCAGTACTTTCCAGAAAACCTTATACAACTCTAACGGTATCTTATCCGGTCCGGCTGCTTTCCCAGAGGGGAGATTCCTAAGAGCCATTTCAACCTCCTGTAAATCTAGTGGAGTATCTAATCTCCGCCTTTCTTGGTCTTCCAACCCCACCCTTGGAGTGTCATTCAAATACGCTGTTATTTCCCCTATATCCTTCCCTTGCTGCTCTTCGTACAACTTCGTATAGAATTGTCTAAAGACTTCTCTAATCTCCTGGGTATCTGTCACCACCTTCCCAGAGCTATCTTTAATCGCGCTTATCTCCCCTAGTGCTGCTTTTTGCCTTGCTCGCACTGCTAACGTTCGCCCTACCCGTTCGCTGACCTTATGACATTTCTCCCTATTTGCCACATACATTTTTGCCGCCTTACATGCAATATGTTCCTCTGCCTCCATTCTTATCTTAGCTAGTTTAATCATGGCAAGCTCCACTAAATTACCAGTCGGTGTAGTTGCCGCATTTGCTGCATTTGCTGCACATTCACTCAACTCTTCCTCGGCTAAAAGCATCTCTCTTCTTAATATTTGATTTCTGTGGTGTTCCTGCTTCCTTTTATTTACACTGTAGCTTAGGGTCTCCCCCCGCACACCAGCCTTGAAGCTATCCCAGACCACGCCTTCTGTTGTAGTGCCCCTATTTATTGCCAAATATTCTTCGATCCACCGCATCATATGTTGGATATATTTCTTATCTTCTAGGAGTGCTCTCTCAAAAGTCCAGACTGTACCCCCCCTTGAGATTAATGTCACTGTTATAGTTATAATCAGGGGATTATGGTCTGCCAATAAACGTGGCAACCTTTCAATCTGTAAGTTTGAGGTGTAGGTATTAGAAAATAATCTAATCTTGCACTCACCCTGTGAGGCGCAGAGTAGTACGTATATCCCATCTCTCCTGGCTTTAGGACATCCCAAATATCTAGTAAACCATTATTCCTTGCCAAAGAGCAAACTGCTCGGAAAACTCTTCTCTTTCTTCCTTAATATCTTACAGGCGGTCCTAACCCTAATCCCAGCCCCACTGCTCCGTTAATATTAAAATCTCCACCGAGCACAAGACGGGGTGCCCAGGTAGCCAGCTCTACATCTAACTGCTCGAAAATTTCCGGGTCATCCCCTGTAGAGCCATAAATAGAACTGATGGTTATGCATTCCTCCCCCACTAAGCACTCTACCAAAGCCCATCTCCCCCAAGCATCTTCAAATTTCCTCCTGATGGTGACGCCTCTCTGTCTTGATAATATTGCAACTCCCCTATTCCTAGACCCCTGTCTTGAGAAGGCTAAAACTGCGAACCCCAATTGTTCCAGCAAATGTACTTCAGATGCCTGGATATGCGTTTCTTGCAGAAGTAAAAAATCCAGTCTCATACTTCTTATTAGAGTAGATACCTTCTGCCTCTTTTGTCTATCATTTAAACCACATAAGTTCCATGTCATTATCCGAATAGCCATCTGGGAGGATCAGATAATTGGTCAAACCTTATTTCACCCCTCAACTCAAACATTGTATCGGACAAACATAGGTTCCACTTTTGTTTATTATTCAACATCTTCTGATTTCTCTTTTTTGTCCCTCTGTAGTAAATCCTTGCATTGTGCCCCTCACCCCCCCACACACCCTCCCCCTCCCCTGGGTTCCCACCCTGACGATCCCACCCCCCCTACTGGAAAATAGGTCTACAGGACCTATGTGTGACAGCTGTGACCTTATGGGATTCTCGTGCCCCCCCCTGTTGATCAGACTAATTTGTATGCAAAACAGTTTTTGAGGAACAACAGTGCCACACTTAAGACCCACTCATTAGCTAACCAGCAGAATCCCATAGGTCTCCATAAGATTAAGCACTTATGAAGTTTAACTTTGTTGATGGGATTGCAAAGAAAGCCATCACTGTCTTTATATTGGTCTACTAGTCCCTTGATGGCAACTGCTATATTTTCAGGAACCATAAGTCGAGACCGTGATTGCTTCTGCATCAGATGCTACAGTGTTGCCACAGGATTATTCTGAATGTGACCATCTCTTCACGATTCGGCCTGTTCTTGACAATTTAGCAGATCATTTCTCAGAGATCAAGGGAAAGATATCTGTGGATGAGTCATTGGTCCTGTTCAAAGGCCGTTTGGTTTTCAGGCAATACATTTCCAGCAAGAGAGCACATTATGGTATTAAGATATATATACTGTGTGAAAGTGCCACTGGATATGTGTATAATTTGGAGGGATTCTTAAATTGATCCCCTTGGTTGCCCTTCCACTTTTGGAGTCAGTGAAAAAATGTGTGTGGGAACTTGGGAGAGGACATTTCAGTAAAGATTATCATTTATATGTGGCCAATTTTTACACAAGTGTGCATTCAAGGTGGACACTGTGGCATGTGGCACAATCCACTCAAACCGTAAAGGTTACCCAAAAGAGGTTGCGGGTAAAAAATGTCAAAGGAGACAGGGCAGTGGCTTGTGTAGTAATGATGTTCTTGCTTTTAACTGTTTAGATAGAAGAGGTGTCCACATGCTCACAACCGTTCATGATGAAAGCACCTCACCTGTGACTGTTTGGGGTCGGGTAGCAGAAGTGTGCAAACTGTGAGCATTGTAGACTATAACAAGCACATGGGAGTTGTAAATAGAGTACAATTAAAAGTTGGAGCCTTCCATGCTGCTTGAAAATCATACATGTACGTCAGATTCCAAGATGAAGTTTGTACTGTTTTAGAAGTCTGCAATATACAGCCGTGTTGCAGTTATGCAGTCAAGTGTTCCAAGAGTCAGCGGGGTGGAGGATGTGACTAGATTGAAAGATCGGCACTTTCCAGAATACATTCCGCCAAACACCCAAACAGACTTTCCTTGTCGGAGATGTAGAGTCTGCGTCTGATGAGGAGTATGAAAGGAAAGTCATATGTACAGGCCTCAGTGTCCTTCTCATCCTGGCCTATGTGTGGGCACATGTTTTGCCCCCGGCCATCCGAAGTCACAGTGGACGTGTGCGTCAGACGGCCAGGGGTCGTCCGAACCACGTATGCATGGAATTTGCCCGCAGCGTGGGGGACTGTGTCGAAAGGGTTAAATTGTACCATACACAACTCAAGTATTGGGAGCAACCATGAGAGTAAAAGGAAACTGACTGTGGTCTGCATTGCAATATATTTTTTGTTTTGATACCTGGTTGACAGTAGTTTGATGTGATTAGTTACACCTGTTGCTTGCTTATGCTGTCATAGTAGGTATTTCTTCTTCAATCAATAGGTTAGTTCTTTATATTTCAAAAGAATATGCTCTTTTTAGATAGATGTTTTATTTTTTCTCTGTCTGTGCTTTGTGTGTGCAATCTGTACATTGTAGGTGTGTTTTAGAAATAAAAACTTCATGGTGATGTCTGAATAGTGTTTGGCTGGTGATGTATGAGACTGGTGTCTGGCTGGTCATGTGTGTGAGGGCTGGCTTTTGGATGGGTGTGTAGGGACTGGCAGCAAGTCACTATACACACACCATTACTAAAATGCCAGTCCACTCATTCAGCTTGCTTAATGCGCTGTGCTTTCTGTGTCTGAACTTGCGGAATCTAGCTAGTGATGTGTGTGGCTGGCATCTGGTGTCATGTATGTGGGGTGTGTGAACTGGCTTTTGGCTGGAGGTGTAAGTGTGTGCCAAACATCAGTTCACACACGCTCAAAAAATGATGTGATTTCTGTGTCAGTCCTGTGGGCATATGGAAGTGATGGGCCTTTGACTGGCAATGTTTGTTGATGTGAGTGTTGTAATGTGCTTGACCCGCGGCTGTTGGTATGAATGGTTTTGTGAATGTGATGCATGAATGTTGTAAAGTGCTTGGTGCCAGATGTACTAAGGTTCCCATTTGCATTTCTTATATTGCGACTCCGTAGGAATCGCTATTTTAAGAAATGCAAAAGGATATGAACAAAATTTGCGATTCCATAATAGCAATTCTTGCAGGTTAGGAATTGGTATTATGGAATCGCAAACAGGAATTAACATTGCATTCCGACCTATGGGCAAAGTAGGAAATGGTGTGCATTTCCTAAATTGCAATTTCCTAAAAGTAAATTGGCAATTTAGGAAATGCAAAGTCATGGGTGCCTATGTGCCTAAGACCCCCCCTGGGATGCACCCCGAATTTCCTAGTGCAGAAGTAAGTGCATATATGCCCTAGGGGCCAATGTGAGCTTCATGTACCAATAAAAAATGCATTTTATTGCATTTTATTTAGTTTGCACTTGGTTACCATTGACTGGAAGTCAATGGTGATTGCATTTCCTATATGCCCAATTTGCATTTAGGAAATGCTTTGTGCATGTGCTTTAAGAATCGCAAATATGTAATCCCTATATGCGATTCCTAAATCACGTTCACAATTTGCAATTTCTACCATGTAAAAATCGCAAATTGTTCCCGTGTTTGGCCCTTTGTACACCTGGAAAGGTCATTCGGCATTGCTTAATGCCCCAAAATAGTGATTCAGACCATTAAGAAATGCTAAATAACTTTGTGCATATGGGCATTGGTGCCTTGTCATGGCTTTTACAGCTCACACGCTGTGAGTCATTTGTTCAGTATTTTGAACTTTCAATTCTGTTATTAACAGTGGTTTTCATTTTTGTGAAATATTCTGTTAATAAAATGTACATTTTTACCTTTCACTCACCCTCATGCTAAATCCATCCAGTATGTGTGTAGTAGATGGTGGTGCAGTGATATTTGCCTTTCCTCTCTCTCTCGCTGCCAGGGTGTACATTGCTTATTGAGAAGATCTACCTTCCCCAGATATTTCATAAATTACACACCAAGGGAGCTCCAGAGTGGTGTGTCTGGCATGAACCCCACACGAATTTCTTACAGAAAAGGCTTTGCAATCCTCCAACATTGGCCAAAAACACAGATTTTATTCATATTTCTGTGACTTAATGTATTTGAATCTGAGGGGAGCTGAAAATATCCTGCCAACAAGCATTACCACATGTGTGCCAATACAAATGGTGCTTCACCTGTGTGGTTGGGCCTAGGGCTTGCAAAAGGACTGGGTCCAAGATTCAATGGGGCAGCATCAACAAAAGGGGTACCTGCAGTTTTTGGGTCGGAGCTCAGCTGCCACAAAGGAAAACCTTTCAAACCCAGGCATTTCTAAAAAGTAGACACCCAGTGGAGTACAGGGTGGTGTGCCTCGTGTGACTCCCACAACGTTTTATTACCCATAATGCCCTGCCAACCTCCATATTTGCATAAAATCACACTTTTCCCATGCATTTTTGTAATGTATTCTTCCAGAACCAGAAGGAATCTACAAAATCCCTACCACCCAGCAGTCCCCCACTTGATCTGATACAAAATTCTGCCCCACTTGTGTGGCTGGGCCTAGTGCCTGTAACAGGAACGGGTCAAACTAAGGTCAATGGGAATCGTCACAAAGGGACACTCTTTGACCTAAGATTGCTCTGTGTCTGTCACAGGCAGTAGACCCAACCACACAAGTGAGGTACAATTTTATTTGGATAATTGGAGGAATGGTAGTTGGTGGGATATTTGTTGTTCCCCACAGATTACAGAACTTTCTGTCACAGAAATGTGGGGAAAATGTGTTCTGTTAGCCAAAACTTGGGGTTTACAATGGCTTCTGGGTACGAAAACCTGGTGACAGCCAGCAAGTCACCCGAACCTCGACTCCCCCGGGTGTCTAGCTTTAAAAATGTGCTAGTTTTCTAGGTTTCACTAGGTGCCAGCCTAGGTAGAGCCCAACATCCACAGCTAGTCCCATTGGCAAAAAATGGTCAGTATTCAGTGGAAAAATGTGATGTGTCTAAGTTGCAATTTGGCACCTTTCCTGTCACAGTTACTGGGCAGCACCACACAAGTGTGGCACCATTCCTATTGGGAGACTTAGTGGAGTACTAGGTGATAGGACATTTTTTGCTCCCTGCAGATTCCAGAACTTTCCTTCACAGAAATATGAAGAAAAAGTATTTTTGGTAACATTTTGAAGTTTGCAAGTGCTTCTAGGTAAGAAAATCTGGTGCGAGCCATGCAACAAACCCCACCCTAGATTTCCCTGGGTGTATAGTTGTCAAAAATTTACTGGTTTGTTAAGGCCCAAAATCTACAGTTGACCACATCACAAAAAAAGGTCAGTTGTCAGTGGAAAAATGTGTCCAAATTGCATTTTAGGTCCTTTCTTATTGTGTGCACAAGGTCTATCCACACAAGCATGGTACCATTTGTATTGGGAAACTAAGGGAAATACAGAATAGAACCAGGGGTGTAACACAGGCCCCCGCATATAATGGTATATTGGTTTTTTAAATCAGCCATCGTGTCAAGAAGTTACAAATGAAAATACTGTCACAAAAGGATGCTTTTTCATAATCATTTTCATTTTGCTTTATTTCAACAGTTAGTTTCTTTGGGAAAACCTTGATGGATCTACACAAATGACCCCCGACTGAATTCAGAATTTTGCCTACTTTTCACAAGTTACAAGTTTTACTAAATATTTAGATCTACAATAAGAACAACAATAAAACGACATAAACATTTCCTCACTCAATATATTTAAGAAGGGAGAAAAAGAAGTTTAATGTTTTACAACACACCAATTGAATTCAAGACTCAATTCATCTTCATATATTTTTAAACAAAGTTGAAAAATGTAAAAAAAATTACAACACGTCATTTCAGTAAGTGGATAGTATAATAGTTGAATTGCAGCTTTTGTAATTTTTGTTATATTTTTTATAAAAAGTGGTTTTAGCATGTTACTTTGTGTGAATTAAGGGCAGGACACACAAATAAAACATGCTCTAATGTTTGTACAGCTTCATTACATAAAGTGCATAATCTTTCCTCCCATTTTACATGCCGTCATGCTTGAGTCACACTAATAAGAGGCAAACATCTACGCACTCTGTGATCTAATTTCTGGCTTAGATAGGGTTAAGTAACGCAACCCGACAGGACCAGAATACTCCACTAAGCCTCTGCTTCTCACCACACAGTCTAATATCATTTTACATCAAGCTATTTTGCATAAATACGTTCAAATTACGTTTAAGCTGATAATTGCTGAAATTTCATAAGTCTTCCTTATTGGGGGTAAAGTGCTTAAATTTGTAACAAAAAGTCATTGTTAAAAGACCATGCCCTCTTAAAGCTGTAAAACATTTTGTAGCTAAAATCTTCCTAAGAGTATCCTCATTTGAGTGTAGCAGACAATATCCCCATTAAATTACAATTGCCAAACTCCTTATAAATGTGCTAATAAACCCATTTCTAATTGATGTACCTCAAATGGTGCCATTATATTTAAGGGGCAAATAGAATACTAAGTCTTCCCTTTGACCCTATGCATAAAGTGCCAGTGGTCTACTTTTAGTGTCTCTATACCGTATAACAGAATCAGAGTAATTTTCTTTGTATTGACTGTCAAGAGATGGTTAAAATGCCTTTGCATCATTGCTCCATAAAGTTCTTTAAGTGATTTTGCATGGGCCATCACCCTATTTTTGAAATGTGCTATATGCTCAGATTCAGTTACATTGGTAGTGAAGATTTTCCCTAGGTAGGGGTATGATTTAACTGCTTTCAGTGCAATACTACATAGATGCCAGGTGTATTTCAGGGTTGCACGAAAATCAATAGTGGCTGCATAGACTGGCATACCCCTACTCTGATCATTCTTTTCCAGGAATAGCTGATCAAAAATCAGCTTGTTCAAAAGCCACTATTTTATTTTCATCTACCTAACACTGTAGATTATTTAAGACACACTTAGCAAAGATTTTCCCAGTGGCATCCAGCAACGCAATTTACCTATAACTATTAGGGAAAGTGATGGAACCTTTCTTATGTAGTGGGTGGATAATACTTCCTTCCCAATAATCAGGTATCACTCTCTTATAAGAAGCAGTATTTAGATAATGCTGTTAGATATCTAGCCCATAAATCAAACTCTAGCTTTATGTTTGGTAATTGGCAATTGGTCAGTGCCTCTTGCACTTTTACTCCTAGCATTACTAAGAAGATCTTTCAGCTGGGACCTTTTTGGACAAATAGTGATAAGACTTTCTATACCCCCAGGTGGAGTATTAGGAGAGGAAGCACGCATGGAATTTTTTAATGAGCTTATTTTATTCGTTTGCGTAATATACCATTTGCCTCCTTTAAATTTGTTTATCGATGTATAAAAAATATACGCTATAATACCATTTCCCCTGGTTCCTAGATCGTTTTATGGATACGTCAGGGGTTTCTTATAAATGTTCCCATGTCTTTCAATAAATCAATCAGAGATTTGTGAAGTACACTACTCACCCGCGAGGGTCTCAAGGCACTGGGGGGAGGGGCACATGCAGCTTTTTCTCATCCAAAGAGCCAGGTCTTGAGGCTCTTCCTAAAGGCTTGCAGTGTTGGGGCTTGTGTGATGCTGAGTGAGAGTTTTTTTCTAAGTCTTGGCTGCGATGTAGGAGAAGGATTGCCCCCCGCTATGCCTATGCGTGGGATTTCAGCTGCATAAATATCCACAGAAAATTATCTGTGGAGAAAGGTATCCGCTAGGGTTTTTCTCAACTCGATCATTAGGGCCTCCTTAATTTGCATATTCTAGGATGCCCTTCCATTAACAGGACTACGGTGAACTTCATCCTCTTCGCTTATCTGCCAGAAAGGTATGGTCTCTGGTTTGCCATTAATAGTGAGTGATATAATGTTATGGTCACTCTAGATATTATTTATTACTTTAATTTGACTTAAAAGAGGAAAAAACATATATAAACCTACACATAGTCAATTATAGTAGTCAATGAACCTGCAATATGAGTAGAGTGGGCTGGAACATCACTGTCTAGTTTGACATTAACTATGATGAACTTGTGTTCCCTATATGCCTCTAACAATAGCACCCCTCCTTTATTTATCCTTGTTAGTACCTGCCAGTGAAATTGGGGTGGGGATATTCACCTCCTCTTCCTGTTCTCTATTAGAGAAGAGTGCTATAGAATGATTTGCGCTAGTAGCATTGAAATCTAATGTGATTAGGATATTCCCAACTTTTGTCTGCTTGGCATTAGCCTTTACATATTGAAACATATCATACAGTCAGGAATTATTCTCTAGACAAGGGGGTATATATACATTAGCCAAAATAAGATAAGGGGGATCATGGGACAGTATTGTTGGAAAGTGGGTTATTAGCAGCAAGAAATATTCACCTAACACTGTCAATAAGTCCACTAACATAGTCTAGGGCTCAGTACAGGTCTCAGTAAAGTATTCCCATGCTCAGCCCTGAGTAGCTTGGCTGCACGCAGACTGGCTTAATTTAGGAACCAGTAATGTAAAGCATTTAAAGCACCAATTCAGTAAATAAGTAAGACACAACAAAAAATACAAATAAAACACAATTTTAGAAAAATGGTCATGCTTGACCACGACAAAGTCAAACTTTCAGGCCGACCACAATGGAGCACTGTGCAGATACATTGTGCAGGAGGCCCTGGTCAAAATGTTACCTTCGGACTTGGAAACTTTTCTCGAGTTTTTTCTACCTGGGATCCTGAATGTTCTTCACCAGTCCAGATTCAGGGGCCGATTAGGATGGCGGACGGATGCATGACCGCTGGGCTGGAGGCGGCAGAAAATGCTGGAGGGGAATCCTAATAGCACTGCCCCACGGTTTCCCCACGGTGTGGTCGGATGGTCATTTCCCGCGAGACTGGCGGTCCGGACGCTTTATGTCCGCCATCCTAATCGGCCCCTCAGTTAGGGTTCCCAAACTTGACGTCAGAAAGCATCCAGTCAAATTCTGGAAGTCACACCTCAGGAGCTCTTCAGCAGGATGAACCTGGAATCTGGCCCAAAGTTGCTACAAACCTTACCATCTTCCGGAACTTCTTCCTGAAGTTCTTCTGGAGGTTTCAAAATGTCCAAAACACAATCCCGGCCTGTCCTGGTCTTCCTTTGAAGCCTCATGCTTTACTAACCCTTCCCCCTGGTCCGGCATTCCTGTGAAGCAGACCCCTCTTCAGCAGCTAGCCTCTCCCCTGGTATGCCACTTATCACTCCATTAATGCAGCCTGGCTAATCCTGGCAACTCTGACATATCAGGGAAGACTTCATGAAGGCTGAATTTTGGCTTGAAAATAAAAAATTCTTATAACTTTTTTTCTGTACAATTTAGGACAATAGTATATTGTTGGTTTTCGCAATACCGAAGTCCTTGAATTATATTTATTAAATTCCCAGCAAATATTTATATGTTCATAAGCTATTGTAATGTTATCCTGTGTGGCTTGGAATCTACAATGGGGAAAATGAAATGTGCATTTTCTCCAAGACGAAGGCATATAAAACATCTTCCTGCACAAAAACAATCCTGCATGCTATGCAGACACCATTGCACCATGTGGAAAAGGACAGCAATGTGTCGTATGCCATAGATAGGGCGCATTCCTGCCCTTTCCCTTTGACACACGGCAGCACATCAAGGTGACCTTCGCCAAAATCTTTTCCATTCCTATTTTTACCTGGTGTGGGAGAAGCATACCTGATTGTTCCAACTGGTAATTAGATTCAGAAAAAATTGCACACTGCTTTGACTGCATCAACAAACCAAGCCTCTTCCTGTATTTTTTTCTGCCCCCAAAGCTCCTCTCTCACTCCATCCAAAGGTGATTGCATATCTTTTACCTCCAGCACAGATTTGGTGCTAAATATATGTGTCAACTCCACAGAATTTGGAATTCTTCTGTGTTCTTTTAGTACCAGAAAAATCAGTCCCATATCGTAATACCAAATTCTAGGAGTTTTCATTTGTAATTGGAGAATACTGAGGCATATTTACAACATGCTAATGTTACATTTGTATGCACATTTATCATTTCCCCATGTCCAACTCATAATCAGGGCCTATCCGTAATTCAGCCTCAGTACTGCAACATCCTTTTTGCACAGTTCTCAGAAAGATTGTTAGTGTGCTCTTGAATTTGTAGCGACATGATGATATTTTAATAATTTAAGGAATTAAAGAGCAGTGTATTCTCAGGGTGCAGACGGCAGTCCATTAACAAATTCACATTATAAAAATGTGAGCTTCCCTTTACGATGCCTTCAATGGCAAAGGTTTAAATGATAAACCATTTGCATAATAAATGCACCAAGTGTGTTATGCAATGGGAGATTTAAAATGCAATTGTTCATGTGTGCATATCTTATGTCTGCAAATATATTTTAGAATGACAAGGCTATAAACCTAGGGAAGAGCAGTCTGATTTCTTCTGTGTAATAACCAATTAAAAATACATTGTTTAAAGGAAAAGATTAAACATAGCAGAAAAATGTCTGTTTTTTCAACGCAATGGGAGAGCAGAGTAGGAAGAAGGAGAGCCATGTGGGAGTTATGCAGTAACAATGTTCCTTTGATTAAATGTCAGAAGCAAAATTAGCAAGCAGCAATATGTTCAAGGTATATTTGATGAGCGTATGTAAAATGCAAAGGTGAAATCTTTAGAATATTTCTGAGACTGAATTTTGTGGACTACAACTCTAGGGACTGTAAGGGCTTAACTAAATGAAGAATTAATTTCAAATTTGTTTCTAATTCCTTTCTAAGAAAATGTGCTCCTTATTCACAATGTGCGTAAATGTCCACATGCAAATTACATAAATGCAGGTAATAATTTCGAACAATTTTCTCATTCACAAAACATTCTTACTTCATAATTTATCCCATAAATAATCTGTGTGAATAATTCTGACTGAATTTACTCTTTCTTCTAAAACTATAATCAGATTCCCTTTTTTCTGAAACCTAACTACGCATACTCTAAGCCTTCATCACAGAAACTTTACACTCATACATTCTGTTTTCAGAGGATCCACAAATTATATTTACGCCTAGGTGTAATTTTCCGCATAGAAATTGTGAATAGAAAAAAATGGGGGAATTACATCTATGGGTAGGATTAGATCTACAAGTGAATACATATACACATGTATTCCTTTCTTCCTTCCTACCTTCCTTGCTTACTTTCTTACTTCCTCCCTCCCTCTCTCCCTAAGACTTTTGAGGGGCTAAGTATGTAACAAATGATCAACCAAACCATTTCATTGGGGCTCAAAGGGTGCATGTTACTACTTCCACAACTTTTGTTTTTTTACAAAGCAACATTCACGCAACTCTTACAGCTGTGCTTTGAGAATATGCAAGTCAAACATTATTGCTAGGAGCCCACTGCAAAGTGTCCCTAGCCATCATTGAGAATACCTAACATAGCACTTGAAATTTCGCTTCTTCAGTCCTAGTTAGTCTTGTACTTCCCAAAATGGCATCAACATCTCATGTACGTACAAGTCTCCCATTTACTGAAATGCTCTATTTTGCCATTAAGTAAATCATTATGTGTTGAAGACCTTAACTAATCCATACATTCTCATAGGGCTTCTTGCTGGGCAAAAACCACACCTCTAACTGCTTGTTTTTGTTCCAGCCATCCTGCTACAAATATTTGAGTAATTCTCTCAGTCACATTTTCCCTCACATCATTCCAAGGAATAGGTATATTTTGAGTTATGTGCACCTTCCACCCAAATTGTGATTATGAATTTTAGATTAATTGTAATAAATGGGATTGTTATTTTGTGTGGGGGGACTGCCCACCTCAAGGAGTAATTATAACTCTTGTCAGCATGAACCATTAAACTCACTAAATTAACCTGAGCTCAATTTCTTTGTTGCTACAGCATACGCCAGTCAGGTTCAAGTTAGAGCAATGTGTAAAGAATATATACAGAACCAAATTGAGAAAAATCAATAGGAGGAGCAGGAAATATGAACTTTGAATATTATGAGTAGCAATGGCCACAGTAGACTGGGACCTAGTCGCAATTTGAGGCTAACAGCAATAATGCCCTTGATGGATACAACAAGCGGATTGGTTCTGCTGAAAAATATGGAAATCAAAAAGTTTGAAAAAGTTTCCAAAGCTTTTGCTGGTGCTTCAATAACCAAAGGCAACAAACAACAAGTGATGGACTGAATGTGGATCAATGTCACACACTCCCCCAGTCAAAAGATCTGGGCCCAAATCCATCGTTTTTTTGCACTCCACACCACCCTGGGTCAGATAATGGCTTTATGCAAATCAGCTCTGACCCTGTTGCCCCATGGGAACAGTCCAGTCCGAACTACAACAGCCATATCTTTCCCAGACCGGAATCAAGCATCCGAGGACCGGACCGGTTTCGAGGTAACACCTCTCTTCAGCCCGGCTAGCTTGACTCCAAGTGGTGTGGAGTGCCTGGGACCCACGTCTGGGCATCCCCAGCGCACTTAGGGCGGCAATTGCAAAAAACAACAAGTGATGGACTGAATGTGGATCAATGTCACACACTCCCCCAGTCAAAAGATCTGGGCCCAAATCCATCGTTTTTTTGCACTCCACACCACCCTGGGTCAGATAATGGCTTTATGCAAATCAGCTCTGACCCTGTTGCCCCATGGGAACAGTCCAGTCCGAACTACAACAGCCATATCTTTCCCAGACCGGAATCAAGCATCCGAGGACCGGACCGGTTTCGAGGTAACACCTCTCTTCAGCCCGGCTAGCTTGACTCCAAGTGGTGTGGAGTGCCTGGGACCCACGTCTGGGCATCCCCAGCGCACTTAGGGCGGCAATTTCAAAAAACAACAAGTGATGGACTGAATGTGGATCAATGTCACACACTCCCCCAGTCAAAAGATCTGGGCCCAAATCCATCGTTTTTTTGCACTCCACACCACCCTGGGTCAGATAATGGCTTTATGCAAATCAGCTCTGACCCTGTTGCCCCATGGGAACAGTCCAGTCCGAACTACAACAGCCATATCTTTCCCAGACCGGAATCAAGCATCCGAGGACCGGACCGGTTTCGAGGTAACACCTCTCTTCAGCCCGGCTAGCTTGACTCCAAGTGGTGTGGAGTGCCTGGGACCCACGTCTGGGCATCCCCAGCGCACTTAGGGCGGCAATTGCAAAAAACAACAAGTGATGGACTGAATGTGGATCAATGTCACACACTCCCCCAGTCAAAAGATCTGGGCCCAAATCCATCGTTTTTTTGCACTCCACACCACCCGGGGTCAGATAATGGCTTTATGCAAATCAGCTCTGACCCTGTTGCCCCATGGGAACAGTCCAGTCCGAACTACAACAGCCATATCTTTCCCAGACCGGAATCAAGCATCCGAGGACCGGACCGGTTTCGAGGTAACACCTCTCTTCAGCCCGGCTAGCTTGACTCCAAGTGGTGTGACCAAAGGAGCACATGTCTAAAGCCCCAGGACCTCACGGGAAGGCCCCTACAGACTATCAGGTTTCCAAGGAGAGGACAATGTTCAGTCAGAACTTAGGGAAAAAGCCTCTTTAAACTTGTTGTGTCTCTGTAGCCACACACGAGGTCATCTAACCCTTGTAGTCCACGTCTCTGTCCTGCATACAAGGGGGATCAGATCCATTTCTTCAGGGGTCCTCTCAGGTTACATACAACAATTCCAGTCCTCTTCTGTAGGTTGGTAATGTTTTCTGATAATGTGCCTTGTGGGATTACAAACCAAACACAAGGAGATGATTGACACAGCAATGAAACTTTTCATACACTCAACCTTAAAAACTTTCGCCCATTTGGCTGCTCCCAGCTCCTGCAAAGATGCTGGAAACCCATCTTAACTAGCATCTTGCATCCTTTCTGGAATCCTCTGGTCTGTTGGATCATTCGCAGCACGGATTTCGGAGGGGCCATAGCACGGAATCGGCCCTTACCATAGTGCTTGATAACATCTGCACTACAGTAGATAAGGGCACGAGCACCCTCCTTATCCTGTTAGATCTTTCAGCTGCGTTTGATACCCTGTCTCCCTTGGTGTTAATATCTCGGCTGAGGGAGATAGGGGTGGAGGGGCCAGCCCTTAGTCTGTTGGCCTCTTTCCTTGACCAGAGGGAACAGAGAGTGAAGCTGGGGGAGTTCCTATCTCCATCCAAGCCGGTGCAGTGTGGGGTCCCACAGGGGTCGGCATTAAGCCCGACCCTTTTCAACATCTATGTGACCCCACTGGCCAGGCTTATTAGATCGTTTTAGGATGGAGGTAGTTTCCTACGCCGATGACACCCAGATCCTGCTGTCTCTCGCCCAATCTGTCAGCTCTTCTGCCTCCAATTTTAGACACTGTATGGAGGCAGTTGCTCAATGGATGATTGACAATTCATTGAGGCTGAATGGCGAGAAGACAGAGATCTTAGTGTTCGGCGGGAAGGATGACATCTGGTCCGCGGAATGGTGGCCTTCATCTCTGGGGACTTTCCCTGTACCCACGCATTGGGCCCGAAATCTGGGGGTCATGATTGACCCGGCCCTGGCGATGGGACAACAAGTGAATAGGACAATCTCCACTTGTTGGGGCATTATCAAGATCCTGCGGAAGATTAAGTACTATTTATCCCTGCAAGCCCGGAAGCAAATTGTGGTTGCACTAATAGCCTCGCGGCTTGATTACTGCAATGCTTTATATGCAGGAATAAATAAGGGCTTACTACAGCGACTACAACCTGTGCAGAACGCCGCGGCTAAGTTTGTGCTGGACATGCCTAGGAGGTCATCAGATACTGCCGCTAGGAAATCCTTGCACTGGCTTCCGATTGAAGCCAGGATTTCCTTTAAGGTTCTCTGTCTGGTTTATGGGGCTTTGACCAGAAAAGAGATGGGAGGATTAAAAGAACTGTTGGTTCCATATGCTCCTTCTAGAAACCTCCGTTCTTCCAAGAAGCTTTTTCTATCAGTCCCTCGAGTCCGAAGAGCTAAATGGGGAGGCAGGGCTTTCTCCAGTCTTGCTCCGAGATGGTGGAATGCCTTACCCTGGGAAATTAGGTCCCTGCCATCGATGCAGGCTTTCAGAAAGGCCTTGAAGACATGGCTTTTTGCCAAAGCTTATCCTTAGTTTTGGGATCTGTCTTTTATGATTCTTTTTTGATAGGCGCCTTGATGCCTTCGGGCAAAGTTGCGCGCTATAAGTTATTATTCATTTCATTTCATAGTCACAGATCTGGGTTGAATACGTCATTGTTCTTTAGCTTACTTTTCCACCCAAGTTCAGACCCAGCCATATGCAAATCAGTCTTGACCCTGTTCCTCATGGGAACAGTCCTACCCAAACTGCCAAGCCAGGTCTTCCCTGGACCTTAAATAAGCATCCTGGGACTGGTTTCAGGGTAAAACCCCTCATCAGCCAGGCTAGCTTAAGTCTTCCTGCAAAGTGAGAAAGGGACCCACGTCTGGGCATAGCCTGCCAACTTAGGGCGAACAAAGCAAAGGCAAGAAGATGATAAACAGAGCGCTGAAGCTTTTCAGACACTCACCCCCTGTCACAGATCTGCGTTGAATCCATCATCATTGCCATATTTATGCCTGGCACTAGCTAGCGGGAAGAGATGGCCTTTGGGCCTTTGGGCACTACCTAGCAAAGTGTGTAACAGGTCCTAGCAGCCTGTTTAGAAAAGGGTGGATTTCATAGACGGGCAGCCAAATAATTGGAGCTAGGGTAGACTAATTAATCCTTTGATGAAATTCCCTTCTCTGAGGATAAATCAAAGACAGTGTGTCACCCCTGGAGTGTCACTTGTCGGATCTAGGGTCCTCTGAACCTACCTCTACCCCACTGTCAACACCTACCTGGCCACTATTCCTGTCCATGGGTAACCCTTTTCTGCCCCTACAGACTCGTCCTATGGGGGCAACTAACCATAGCTTGTTCATAGGCGCACCCCAGTAGGCAGACTGTACTACCATGACCAACAAATTTACGGGTCAAATTCTGCCTCCTAGGTCAGAATTTTATCCCCAACTCAGGACAGGGTCTGCCCCAAAGGCTAAAAGCCATCAGAGGCTACTGACAGCTGTCGATCTCATGAGCCAGGATGCTGGCCATATTCTGACAAATGGATGCTTCTGTACTGTGCGTTAGGTAGCCTCACTTCCAGACGTTGAGCTGGCAAGTGTTTTCCTTGAGTAGGCCTCTTGTGCCTCTAAAGGTTCTCAGAGTGCGGGCCACAACCTAAGACACTCTCATTCCACTCTTACTTCCACCATTTCAGTGGTTACTGGCTGCACAGCTCAAGGTATGCACCTTGAGAATGAAATGGTGCCTGGCAGTCTAGGGCATCTAGGGTGGAAAAAGAGTCCCCCTCCAAAGTGACTCTCTCTATTAGTGTTAAGGGTTTAAATTGTCTTTCTCTCCCCTACAGTCAAGGCCAACTTTTTCTACTCAAGTGCAGGGGTAGCCAGTTAAATTTGTATGGTCTTCTCCATCTGCTTGTCCTCTAGCTCTGATGGGGGCAACTTGCAAAAGGACACACTGATTCTTGCACTGGACGATGAAGGTCAATCTGCTCCTAGGGTGGAAAACTCCGCTGGCACTGGACCCTCCCCAATGTCATTCTCATTTCTGTCTTCAACTTCATCCTCATTCTCTACTAAGGTTGATTTTAACTGGTGTATTTGATAGAGCGCGCGAGGTCACCCGACCAATAATTTTCGCCGTTTCCGGCTTCAGGGCCCATATACTTTCAAATCACCATATACATTGACCAGGTGACTTCACAAGCTCTACCAATTTGTGTGTGTTCCCTACTATTTGTTTCTCAGTGCACCCGACTTACCATCCACCGATGCGGGTACCTAATGACCACAATGAATCAGGGAGCTAGCTGTAAAAGGAAAGGCAGCAAAAATACAAACCCAACCAATAACATTCAATACTGTTGAAATGACCACGGACAACGGGAAGTTTTAAAATGTTTATCTAAAGTTCATTGTTTTCTTGCATCAAATACACGAGAATGAGACATTCAATGACTAGTAAAATGTAAATGATATAACTATAGAGAAATAATGACAGGGTAATCATTGAAAATTGCTATTGAATATAAATGAAGAATACTACACAATCTCAAAATCTTCAAGCATGGACAGACTATGCATGGGTAACTATAGGAAGGCCTATAAAGAGTAACACGCTAAACTTAAAGTGAACGGGCCTTTGAACAGTCTAGGTAAGGAGGTTCTAGACCATATCAGAAAATGACAAACTGCAATGCAAAATATAATTTCTAGCAAGTGAGAAGACATAAGAACAAATTTATGAGAAAAATGCAAATGACTTTCAATAGTTGCGGAAAGACATGGAAAAATAACATATGCCAAGGTATCGCTTTATTAAAGCAAAAGGTAGAAATATAGAAAGGTGCAAGTTTAAAAGAACTTAGAACAGTATTTACCTAGACTGGTGTGGAAACCAAACCCTGGCCACGGGTCAGTTTAAGGACAGGAAACCCTCAAGGAAGGATACCCCTCAAAGGACAGCAGGTGCAGAATGGACACCCCGGACAGGACAGGATACCCTCGGATTAGGAATCAGGATAGGACCTCAGGACAGGACAGCAAACCCTCAGGACAGGACCGGAACCCACAGCTCGGAAGCAACGCCTGCGCTCCACCCGCTCTGCAGCTATCGATCAAGACCCCGATTGGGTCAGCGAACTCCCAGCAAAGTGCTTTGCCAGCACTTTAAGGTTCAGTAAAACCTTAGTCTATGGTCAAATTCGGACAGAGTGCTCCGCAGCTCTCTGTATCTTCAGCCACCTATTGAGTGCGATGGGTCAGTGACAGGTCAGCTAAACCAGACAAGTCGGACGATTCCCTAGGTGAACCCAGGGTAGATATACGTTTTGGGGCAGTGTACCACCCCCCAATGTTGCAAAGTGTCAGAATCCCTCAATTCGGATTGGTCCTAAGGTAGGATTTGGGTAACACACAAATCACAATACAATATTTCAAGCCTGTATTTGCATACTTGGGTACCGCCTAGTAAGATTGGGGTTCCCATGAGAAGCTACACGGCAAACAGTAGCACAATATTACATTGTAACATATAAGGAGCCACATTCGCTGTTCTCGCAGGGCAGAGGTGACTTTCTCAGGAACATCTTGCACATCACTGCCAACTGGCTGTGTTCCATCAGTCAAGGTCCACTGTGCCTCAGAGTTTGCGCAGGCGCAGAAGGGACCTCCAATATGGCTCTCCTCTCTCTCAGACCCCCATTCCCCGCGGTACATGAAAAGTAAGCGAAAACAAATTAATACATAATAATGTCATCATGAAAACACATCACAGGGTTTGTACTTCTAACTTATCATCAAGAAATATACTTATGCAATCTATATGTTAGCTACATGGAAACAATCACAAGAGCAGTGGCACGAGCAGTACCACATGATGGGCACAGCTATGTATTACGCATGCGCATAAATTTCCCTCCACTTCTGCAGACGCGTCAGGACACGTGAGTGTGGCTGACGCATGCGCAGTAACTAAAATACAAGCGGCGGCCATTTTTAAGTACACGGATTAAATGCATTAGAAATACACGTAAGCAAGCTTCATAAACTTTACTCAAACTTAATATAAATGTTAGTAAGACGTATACTTATTATCTTGTTACACATAAACGAGGTTCTTGAGTACAGCAAGTCCGCAAAATATGCGAAGCTTTGCTTCATCAATCCCCTCTTTGATGATATTTACTATCATCACAAACTAAATGGAACCAGATGCCAACTTTCTTTCACACTTTATACAGCTCTATCTCTTCCAACAATCGCTCCAACTTCTCTCTTTCAGTTCTGGTAGGGTGAGAAGTCTTCACCTTCTTGTATATCTGATCATTCACTTCCTCCAATTCAATCTCATCTACACTCCGTTTCAACCCTCTTGCATTTACCTCGTGCTTTTTGGTGCACTTGCGGCATTTACAACAGATAAAAATGAGAAATATGATAAGACCTATAATTCCAATTGGCATCAGTATCTTGAACAATAAGCTTTTACCTACGCTAGCAAGCCAATGACCTACATTTGAGAGACCATCTACCAGTCTCTTCCAGGCACTATCAACCTCGAGTGGTTTGAGTTCCTTTGTCAAATTAGTAATGTTTTTCACATATCTTTTGATCTGTACACTTTTGTCCGGAATATAAGTGCAACAATGTTGCGCCTTCAACATCCGGCAGACTCCGCCCTCTTTTGCTAATAAGGTGTCAAGAGCAAGTCGATTCTGCAAAACCATTGATCTGATCGCAACCATTTCGGTATTGACCAGCAGAAATCCATGAGCTGTCTCAGTAGACAAGACATCCACTATAGTAGATAATTTGCAAATTCTGTGAGTGTTCAGAACCACTCCCACTCCAGTTATCAGTGCACTGAAAATACTACCCATAATTTCACCTATACTTTCTCTTTTATTACGCACTAAGCCATTAGTATCTTCATTGCTTCCAGCTTTTCCATTCACATGGTATATTTTCGGAAAGACAATGCCAAAATAGCAGCTTCCATACCAGTGATCCGGCAATTTGAAATAAGCCTTGTCCCCACAAATATAATAAATTCCAGGAAACACAGGCTCTGACCCATTTTTGAAACCCCAACCTCCAATTACCTTGTAATTATGTTCGCATTCACTGGAACCAATGAAAACATTATTATAATAGCTAGTCTTCTCGCGGTGAAGACATAGCTTGCCTTTCTTTTCAAAATCCAGCAACAGAGCAGGTCCCGCCCCACCATTTGAGGTGCCTTCCATGTTCTCAGCCCACTTTGGCTTTTTCTGACTTTCGTCATTAGCCTTCTTTTGTATTTTAATCCTCCTTTTCTCTGCCATGTTCAGGAACATCTTTTCCTGTTCACGCAAAGAACAAGTCAAGTTATCTCTGTGTGCATCAGCTATGTCAATGTTACCTATAGTCAAAAAGTAGTCTCCCATATATCTTATGGTGTCGCTTTTGGTATGTACAGGATTCAAGTTCCCACGTATAGGAAGTTCAGAAAAGATCACGTCATTGTTAGAGTAATAGTACTGTAACGGTCCTCTTTTGTAAAATAAACTAGCTAAAATGCTACAGGAGATTCCATATGTCAATGGCAAGTGATGGTATGTCACGCCTTCAGCCACAGAAGTAGGTAGCTTCATGCAGACATAGCAATCTTCAATTTCCATAGTCTCTACATAGTGTATTAACAAGTTCGCAAAAACATTTAAGTGTGTCCTGTTCTTAATTCCATGATAATGTAGTCCTCCCTCATCTGATGCTTCTAAGTCTTGTTTTGTTTGTCTCAGTGCTCTCTCATGTCTCGCTACACTCTGTGTTGTCATCTCCTCACTGTCAGTATTTACAATTTCAGTAGGGACAATGTTAGTATCTTTACTTACAGTAAACGGTATAAAGATTGTTAGTCCTTTCCAGATCACTATCAGTACTACTATACTACATATACACACCTTGCAGCACGTCTTGCAACGACTGCAACTAGGTCTACCATTCACAGTTGAATCTCCACTATTCCAGAAGCCTCTGGGTGGTATGCACAATGAAGTTTCTGCCTTATTCCAAAGGCCTTACAGAGTTCAGCCAGTATTTCATTCTGAAAATGTCCACCCTTATCTGATTCAATAATGAATGGCACCCCGAATCTAGGTATCAGTTCTTTTAGTAAACACTTCGCTACTGTCAGTGCGTCACTTTGGGGAGTAGGGTAAGCTTCTACCCACTTTGAAAATACGCAAACAATGACAAGGACATATCGCTTCCCTTCACAACGGGGCATGGTGATGAAATCAATCTGTATCCTTACAAAGGGACCCCCTGATCTCCCAATTTTGCTCAGTTCAACCATTGTCCTCTTGCCTGGGTTCATTTGTTGACATGACAGGCACCTCTGGCAGAGGGACTCTGCTACTTTCCTGAACTTCTTACTGTACCAAGTCTGTTGAAATACCAGAATCATGGCATCCCTACCAATGTGTGATCCCTCGTGTATTAATCTTGCCATTGTGCCAAGCAAGTGTCGGGGTAATACAGGCATACCAGTTGGGCCTAAGATGACACCATCCACACGTCTCGGTCTACACCCATCCTCCTTCCATTTCTCTCTTTCTTGCCAAGGGGCCGCCTCCTGCCACTCTCACACTTCATCCCAAGAAGGCACTTCTTCAAACACTTGAAGTTGGCAGCTGGCTCCGATTCCCCCTCGTTTAGGATTAACAATATAGTGATCTCTGGCGCACCATTGGGCCACTCGATCAGCATAATCGTTTCCCAGTGTTACTTTGTCCATGCTCTTCTTATGAGCAACGCATTTTACCACTGCCAGTTCCTTGGGTAACTGGATGGCCTCTAAAAGGTCATGAACAACTTTTCCATTTCGAATGGGAGTACCTGAGGAAGTCAGGAATTCCCTCTGTAGCCACAATTGGCCAAAGTCATGCACAACACCATAACAGTACTGACTGTCAGTATACACTGTTATGCGTAGATTTTTCCCAATTTGGCAAGCTTTTATCATAGCAATCAATTCGGCTACTAGTGCAGACTTTATGTTATATAGGTAACCTGCTTCTTCAATTTTTGTTAAGGAGACTACTGCATAGGCAGCACTCAGGCCTCCTAGTTCATGTCTTAGACAGGAACCATCTACAAACAGTTCTTTATCATGTTCAGGCAATGGCGTTTCTTTTATGTCTGGGCGTGGTTTGGTGCTGAATTCTGTCAGATCAATGCAGTCATGTTCATCATCATCCCCACCTTCCATTTCCAGGGGGTCTGGGAGTAAAGTGGCAGGGTTCAAAATACCGCACCTAAGAATGCTTACATTTGCTGCACCCACAAGAATCCTCTCGTATTTAGTCAGCCGACTAGGGGTGAGATACTGCGTTTTGGTTCTGGTCAATAGAATTACCACTCCATGTGAAACATACACAGTCACAGGATGTCCCATGACAATGGACTCACTCTGTTCTAAACTTGCGCAGGTAGCAGCTACTGCTTTCAGACAGCCTGGTAACCCAGCAGCTACTGGGTCCAAGGTGGCAGAAAAATAGGCCACAGGCCTTCTGGTCGTGCCATGTTCTTGAGTCAGGACTGACAATGCGCAATTATCGCGAGTGTCACAGAATAGGGCAAACTCTTTGGAATAATCTGGCATTCCCAACGCAGGGGCTGTACACAGACAGTTTTTCAGTCTTGTGAAGGCCATTAGGCTTTCATCGTCCCATTCTACAATATCTGGCATTCCTCTCTTGGTAATTTTTATCAAAGGCCTGGCTAAGACTGCAAATCCCAGAATCCACTGCCTGCAGTATCCTAGTACACCCAGGAACATTCTGATGTCTTTTTGAGTACGGGGCAACTGCATCTTTTGAATTATTCTCACTCTTTCTGATGTGACTTTTCTGACACCCTTTTCTATCTGGTGTCCTAGATATTTCACTGATTTAGCACAGAACTGTAGTTTGTCAGGGGCCACTTTATGCCCTTTCTCACACAGATGATTTAGTAGGGCAATGGTGTCAACTACACAGTCCCTATGACTTTTAGACGCCAGCAGGAGGTCGTCTATGTACTGCACTAGGACAGAGTTCCCAGGTAAGATCAAAGTCTCTAGACATTTTTTCAAGATCTGATTAAAGATAGAGGGGCTCTCTGTATACCCTTGAGGGAGCCGGTTCCAGCAATACACGTGACCTTCGAAGGCAAATGAGAAAAGAAATTTGCTGTCGGGGTGCAGGGGTATCGAAAAGAATGCATGACACAAATCAATCACAGTGAACCACTCAGCATCCCAAGGAATCTGGTACAATATCACTGCTGGGTTCGGGACAATAGGGCAACAGGGAACTACAATTTTGTTTACCTTTCTCAGGTCTTGCACTACCCTGTACTTGCCACTAGGCTTCTTGATACCCATAATCGGTGAGTTGCATGGGCTACTCATCACTTCCTGTATGATGTTTCCTTCTAGTAATTTTTGTATTTCCAGAGTGACACCGGCTTTCACTTCAGCATTCATTTGGTAGGGCTTAGTGTTAGGGTATACTGCATTATCCTTGATGGCTATCTGTATGGGGTCTACATCCTTCATTAATCCTACATCTTTTCCAGTGAAGTCCCACACTTCTGGCTTTACTGCTTCTTGGAGTTCTTTGGGCAAGTCTTGCAGGGTCAATCGTTTAATTTCTGAGTCAGGTCTGAGCAACAATAGTTTATAAATGCCATCTTCATCCGGGGTCTGAATTTCAACACCTTTTGGTGTGCAAAAGATGGTACAGTTCATTTTGCACAGCAAATCACGACCCAGTAGATTCACTGGACTGGTGTCACAGACAACAAACCTATGCATTTGTTTAAAATTTCCAATTGAAATCTCCATGGGTTCGGTAACAGGAGTACTAATCAATTGATTAGATACACCTACTACTTGGATATTTTCTCCCGAGAGGGGTAGGTTTGGAACGTCCACTGTTCTTACAGTAGAACAGGTAGCGCCAGTGTCCAACAGAAAGGTGACACCATTCCCGTCAACCTTTCCTTCAATGTATGGTCCAGACTGGTCTACCGGCAAGGAAGCGCCAAGTACGCACTCCTCGTCCTCCCCTCTCAGGCCCCGTCAGTACTGATCATTACAAAGGAAGGTATCATTCAGCAGATACTGCGAAGTTGCTGTATTTCTGTTCTCACCACTTTCCCAAACTTCTATCTCCTCTCCCTCTGCCTGTTTTCCCCTGTATACCTGCTTTGGTGCTCGGGGCACCTGAACTGTTTTTACCTGTGGTTGAGTCTTTCTTGGTCTTTCTTTCTGCGTCTGTGGAGTTAAATCAGGGGTTTTGGCATTATCATCTAGTAAATAGGGACACTCGTTACGCCAGTGTCCAATTTCGCCGCACTGATGGCAGGGAAATTTCTTCATAGCCTCTTCCCTGCTAAATTTGGGCCGGGGCTTTCCTCCACCCCCACCTCCAGGACTTTTGTTCTCAGCATTTTTAACCATGTTACTCAACTGTTTTTCCTGCTGTTCTGCGAGCTTCACTTGAGCCCACATCACCTTCTCCTTCAGGGCCTTTTTCTTTTCTGCCATCTCGTCCTCGCAGTACTTTGCGTACCGCAGGACCTCATCCATTTTTTTTGTGTGCCAACAGATTTTATTATCTTTTATCCACTGACAAATTTCGGGTCTTAAACCATTTACAAACCTGTAAATAAAATGTGTCATGTCTTTCATCTCGATGTTATCAATACCACTGTATGTTTTGAACACCTGCAATAACCTCTCATAGAAGGAGTGCACTGTCTCGTCCCTTTCCTGTGTTGTCCTATCTATCTTGGTCCAATCAGTTTCCTTTGCAGGTACCTTTTCTTTCAAATGCTGAATTACCTGCTCATATTTTCGCATGACATCCTTCGATGGCTCCCCTGTTTCTTTATTCCTTGGGTACTCTTCACTAGGCCAGTCTATGGCTATTTTACACTGGGTCCATAAATCTACCGGAACCACAATGTCGAAAAACCCATCCAGGTCTTTCCACAGACACTTCTGTACCTTCACGAACCTTTCCACCTGCCTGTACCAGTCTACTGGTTTCTCTCATAATTTTGGAAAATCATTCGTAAAGGACACAATATCCTGTCTGGACCAAGGGACATGCACATATTTCCCTCCAGGTACTTCGCGCATGGGGCATAACTGCTCAGGTTTTTCTACCTCCCTTAAAGCAAACTCAGGAGTCACTTGTCGGGAGCGAGCCTCTTCTTTCTTTCTCGCCCACCTGCTTCTCCATCTTTCCACATCTCCCCATTTTTGCAGTACCCCCAATAATTCTTTTATCTGCAACTTTTTCCCTGCCACATTCAGGTGTTCTATATCTTTGTCTGAGAAGTCTGCTCTGTACGGTTTCTGCAAGGGCTTGGATTTTGAAATATCTACCCCCATACTGGCTGCGGTGTCTGTCAGTTTTTCGTGGAGCACTCTGGTGTTTCTTGTAAAGCTTTTACACATAAACGACAATTCTTCTTCAGAGTAGGTATTCAATCGATCCAACCCCACATTTCCTGCCATTAATTCTTCTATTTCTACCCTCAGCTTGTAGAGGTCTAAAGGTTTCGTTTGCGGAGTCTGTTTCTCTAGTTCGCGACTCCAACTTTCAATTTCATCCGGAGTTACCAAAGACACACTCCTAGTACCTGTTGCTGATTCTAATTTAATTTCTTTCGCATTAAAAGGGTTATGCCTCTGCTGCATTCCCTTTCCGGTCTGTTTGTTTGGCAAGTCCAAGAACGCAACTTCAGACTCGCACTCACTGGACTGATCATCTATGATTATCGGTTCCTGTCTCGGGGGTGCCATGACTGGGGTCATAACTGGAGTAATCGGATTTCCCTGACCATTTCCGTATAACGGAACCACTGGTCCAATAGTTACTGGAATGGTCAACGCCTCAGGACTGGTATTTAACTGGGAGATTTTCTGAATTATTTCTGTCCTTTGCCTGGCTAGAGCCTCTTGCTCCTTTTCCACTAGTATCCTTCTTAAAGTCGTGTCATGTAATATCTGTGGGGTCAATGGAGGAGTAAAACTCGGGGCAGTAGGATGCGTTTCACTTGGTCCCCCACCATAATTCGGTTTTGGGAACAAGGTTCCGGTGTTAAAGGACCTGCGCTCTTCCTCATATGGAGGTTGAACAAAAGGCAGTCCTGAACTCGATGGTTTCTCTTCGCTTTCATACAGGGGTTTGGGAAAGAAAACTTTCGTACGTGAATATTTTTCTTCCTGGCTTGCGGGCACTTTGGGATATATATCCCTTGTTTCCGCCGGTTCGGGTTTCTCAAAATAGGGCAATACCTGACCACCCCCTCCCAGTCCTAGGGATCGGTCTTCTTCCTTTAGGAAATGGCGACGGGGAGCATCTCCTACACTGGAAGGACGGGCCCCCTCATTATAAGGTGGCGGACTTCTGGTACAGATGTCATCTAACAATTCATCATCTGACTCCCCAAGGGCCCCCCAATGCTTACACTTTTCGGTACTTTTCTCACCCGCTGCAGGATTATGACATGCCGGCATCATGGGAAACAGACCCTCAACAATCATACTCTGCCTCCACTGCTTCATCCTTTTATCCCTGGACTCCTGTTTTTGCCTGGGGTGCCATTTGGTCAGTCCTTTGTCCATTCGGGGTCTTTCTCTTTCAAAAGCCTCTATTTCCCATTCCTCTAATGCTTCATACTGGGTTAGTCTCGGTCTGGGATGCAGTTCATTCATTCGGGTTCTTAAATTAAATAAGATCCTACCATTGAAAGTGCCTTCTAACGGAAAAGCCAATACTCCGTCATCTTTTGTGTACTTCACCCAATTCTCCAACCACACACAGGTGTTGTACCCTCGGTCAAACATCATGAATGAGGCAGGAGTATTGGGTGGTGGGACAAGAACACCTTCTCTAGATTTAATCGGTTTGTCCGTTTTGAAATAATTTTTCACCTTACTTATAAGGGACATTTTTCTCTTTGTTCCGTACATAATATCGTATCTATTAGTCTTCCACTGATCCCTTTCAAACCCTAGGTGTCTTGGATCAGGTCGAGTGCCTGTAGTCTGTGAGTGCCACATACGACTTCTACGCTAAACTTTGTTTACAAACTACCTCCAATCAGAACGCGCTTCAGAAATCCGTGCAACCAATGGGTGCGCGACTCTAAATAATCTCCGCCAATGGGTGCGCGGCCCCTTCGTCAGACAGTTCCCACGCTCCGGCGCTCACCCCTCCTTTACAATTCCAGCTCTGCTACCCGCCCGCTGCTTCCACCAATCCCAGCGCGGCACAGAGTGACGTCAGAGGCGCTTCGCGACTGACTCGCTCCAGGTAACGGAAACTTTCTTTCTTTTAAAGTGCTCAGTGCTTGGTTATTTTACAACGAATACACATTCGCCACAGTGCTCAAGTGTCTAGACAGAGAAAGAATTATTTTACTGCAAGTAAACTACTTCCATTTACTTTTCACACGCTGCGAGTAGATCTCTTCCGCCTACCCTTCACTTTAGCGTCGGTGAACCTGTTATTCCCCTAAACTCATCCACTTCTTTCCGGGATATGTTCCGAGTCTAAGGTTTCCCAGCGGACCCCTCTGCTTTCACGCTAGCTCCGAGGAACCTGCTACTCTTCCGATGTGACCCTTACTAGGTTACGCCACTATGGGAATTTTGCCAATGAACCCCGTTACTGACATTTATTCACACATGTATTCAGAAAACCCTAGTTAGTGCTTCCCGGTTATCTTAACCTGCACCTAACTTTCCTCGAGCCTGTGACCTCAGGACAATGGATTCTATTCACCACTTGCCCTTTCAATTCCCCGGGGAGTTCGGACAACAAGAAACTAAACGGTTGACAAACGCATGGATTAATACATATAACAATATAAGAACAAGAATAATAACAATACAGCAATTCATGAATTGTTTTTACAAGATATTATTCGTGCGTATTCACAAGAGATTGATCAGGTCTCTTAGAACAGCCGCTCTTTTAGCAGCATTAATGTACTAGCAGCTTCCGACTCAACTAGTCTAACTAATCCTGCCTAACCTTTAGCTAGTCCCTAACCATCCTCTGCTTACCAGAAAAACTGATAGAGCGCGCGAGGTCACCCGACCAATAATTTTCGCCGTTTCCGGCTTCAGGGCCCATATACTTTCAAATCACCATATACATTGACCAGGTGACTTCACGAGCTCTACCAATTTGTGTGTGTTCCCTACTATTTGTTTCTCAGTGCACCCGACTTACCATCCACCGATGCGGGTACCTAATGACCACAATGAATCAGGGAGCTAGCTGTAAAAGGAAAGGCAGCAAAAATACAAACCCAACCAATAACATTCAATACTGTTGAAATGACCACGGACAACGGGAAGTTTTAAAATGTTTATCTAAAGTTCATTGTTTTCTTGCATCAAATACACGAGAATGAGACATTCAATGACTAGTAAAATGTAAATGATATAACTATAGAGAAATAATGACAGGGTAATCATTGAAAATTGCTATTGAATATAAATGAAGAATACTACACAATCTCAAAATCTTCAAGCATGGACAGACTATGCATGGGTAACTATAGGAAGGCCTATAAAGAGTAACACGCTAAACTTAAAGTGAACGGGCCTTTGAACAGTCTAGGTAAGGAGGTTCTAGACCATATCAGAAAATGACAAACTGCAATGCAAAATATAATTTCTAGCAAGTGAGAAGACATAAGAACAAATTTATGAGAAAAATGCAAATGACTTTCAATAGTTGCGGAAAGACATGGAAAAATAACATATGCCAAGGTATCGCTTTATTAAAGCAAAAGGTAGAAATATAGAAAGGTGCAAGTTTAAAAGAACTTAGAACAGTATTTACCTAGACTGGTGTGGAAACCAAACCCTGGCCACGGGTCAGTTTAAGGACAGGAAACCCTCAAGGAAGGATACCCCTCAAAGGACAGCAGGTGCAGAATGGACACCCCGGACAGGACAGGATACCCTCGGATTAGGAATCAGGATAGGACCTCAGGACAGGACAGCAAACCCTCAGGACAGGACCGGAACCCACAGCTCGGAAGCAACGCCTGCGCTCCACCCGCTCTGCAGCTATCGATCAAGACCCCGATTGGGTCAGCGAACTCCCAGCAAAGTGCTTTGCCAGCACTTTAAGGTTCAGTAAAACCTTAGTCTATGGTCAAATTCGGACAGAGTGCTCCGCAGCTCTCTGTATCTTCAGCCACCTATTGAGTGCGATGGGTCAGTGACAGGTCAGCTAAACCAGACAAGTCGGACGATTCCCTAGGTGAACCCAGGGTAGATATACGTTTTGGGGCAGTGTACCACCCCCCAATGTTGCAAAGTGTCAGAATCCCTCAATTCGGATTGGTCCTAAGGTAGGATTTGGGTAACACACCAATCACAATACAATATTTCAAGCCTGTATTTGCATACTTGGGTACCGCCTAGTAAGATTGGGGTTCCCATGAGAAGCTACACGGCAAACAGTAGCACAATATTACATTGTAACATATAAGGAGCCACATTCGCTGTTCTCGCAGGGCAGAGGTGACTTTCTCAGGAACATCTTGCACATCACTGCCAACTGGCTGTGTTCCATCAGTCAAGGTCCACTGTGCCTCAGAGTTTGCGCAGGCGCAGAAGGGACCTCCAATATGGCTCTCCTCTCTCTCAGACCCCCATTCCCCGCGGTACATGAAAAGTAAGCGAAAACAAATTAATACATAATAATGTCATCATGAAAACACATCACAGGGTTTGTACTTCTAACTTATCATCAAGAAATATACTTATGCAATCTATATGTTAGCTACATGGAAACAATCACAAGAGCAGTGGCACGAGCAGTACCACATGATGGGCACAGCTATGTATTACGCATGCGCATAAATTTCCCTCCACTTCTGCAGACGCGTCAGGACACGTGAGTGTGGCTGACGCATGCGCAGTAACTAAAATACAAGCGGCGGCCATTTTTAAGTACACGGATTAAATGCATTAGAAATACACGTAAGCAAGCTTCATAAACTTTACTCAAACTTAATATAAATGTTAGTAAGACGTATACTTATTATCTTGTTACACATAAACGAGGTTCTTGAGTACAGCAAGTCCGCAAAATATGCGAAGCTTTGCTTCATCATATTTACTCCCATGCTCTAGGGGCAATGTGGTAATCCTTCTTCTTGGACTGCATGTTCAGCTTCAGTCCTTGTTTGCACAGGTTCCTCAGCCCTACTTTATAAAGGTTATCCATGTTAGTCTGATCCACTTTCATGCTGCCAAAAATGTAAAGTGCAAAACTTGAGTGCAAGAGTGGATTTTTAAAAAAATATAAACAACAAAAGCCAATAAAAAAACCAGAAGTATTTTTTTTCTATCAATTTGGAAGGGGACTTTCAATTTAACGACACAAGTCCTGGATCCCACCATTGAACATCAATGTAAGAAATTGGATTCATTTTTGGGTTAGATGACTGCCCACCAAAAGGATTAAGCACAGCTCTTGTCAGGAAGAACCCTGCAATTTATTTTATTAACCTGACCTAAAGTCCCTGTTAGCTATGGTGCAGAGCACAAGGCTTTAACTTAGGTAAATGTGTAAAGTGTTTGTGCAGTACCAAAAAAGTATTAAAGAAAAAATCAAGGAACAAAAAATCCCAAACCAAATTAAAAAAAATAAAGCACAATTTTATAAAAACAAATGACATCCAAGGGATACAATTTGAAAACAGGCAATCGGAGATATGATTTTTTAGAATTTTAACCAGAAATAGCATCAATAAATGCAATACACCTATGACAGACAATGCTTGCAGTAAACGGGAACCCAGGTGCCATTTAAGGCCGGATGTGATGGAGCCCTGGTTAGATATGACAATACAACAAGTGGGTTGGTCTGGCTAAAACGTCTGGAAGTCAAAAGGTTTGTAAAGCTTGCCAAACTTTCTTCTGGAGCCCCACATCCCACTGAAGTACACTTATAAGGCCACCGGAACAATTTGGGAAGGTACTTAGAGACTCCAGGGCTCATTTATGAACCCTTGCAACTCTTTTGCGCCTCCGTTGCGTCACTTGTTGTGATCCTGCGGCAGCATAAAACATGCGCCACGTTGCGACATATTTACAAGGTGAATCATCTAGGTAGATGCTTCACCTTGTAAATCCCTATGCTACATTATACCTGCATCAGTTGTGGCATTCCATCGTAACAAAACCCGGTAGAAGTGTCGCAGTGAAATCTATGAGATTTCACTACGACACTTCTATGCCACCAATGCGTCAAAACCTTACGCCTGCCTCATGGCAGGCATAAGGGTGACACAGGGCCTTTCACATGTGGTGTCTGTGTGGTGATTGGACCCTGTGTCGGCATGTGTGTTGTGTGTTGCCATTGTGTAATTGCACACCTGCGGCGGCGTATGCGGCGGCCCATCTGACGATAGTGTTGTAGGAGGAACATCACCGCATGCATATGGAGGGCTGGGTTCATGGCGGTCAGGACCGAGTCTCGCCTATCTTGCTCTGCTGTCGAGTTTCCGCCTGCTCAGGCTGGGTAGTGTATCCGCGGCGGTGCGTCAGCTTGTTTGGCCCATCCTAATTTGTCGAGCTGGGCGGACGTCATTCAGCACGGCGGTGAGTCTCGATTGGCTCCTTCCGCCGAGGTTGCCGGCGCACTTTGATGGCAGGGCGTGTAGCTCCACGGCGGACGGGAAATGACCTCCTATGTTTACCTATCCTAATGTGGCGGACGTGAGTTCCGCAGCTCGCGGGCGGTAAAAGCTGTTTTTCCACCCCGCCACCACCGCGGTGCTGCTACCGCCCGACATCCTAATGGACCCCAAGGTGCCTTGCAGAGCTGCCCTATGCCAAAATCTCATAAATGAGTCCCTAATTTTGCATATACATGTTGGAGTGCCATGCTTTTTAAATTCTAACTTGCACCTGGATGTTTGTGCACCCAATTTGAAAGATGCTTCCCAGATCTCTTTTAAGTATGAATACGTTATGCACATAAAGATATGGTATGCACTCTAAATTCTCTAACACCACTATTTTAGCATTTGTAATATGATTTAAAATGTCCTACTTACAACCTTAAAAGGTAGTCGTAAGTCAGAAATTTGTGAATTGTGCCCTTGCTACCATATGATTCAATACACAGTTTATAGAACTATTTTCACACTGAGGGGCATATTTGCAAGACCCTAATGCCACCGGAGCATCACTCCATTGGATGCTCTGCTGACGCTGCTCTCTACCCCATATTTACAGGGTGGCATGAAGCCACTTAATGTGGCTTAACGCCACCTTGTAAATATGCCCCTCGCCACAGCAGTCCCCTGTGGCAATGGGGCAGGCAATGGGTGTTGCTGTGGGTGTTCCACCGCAACACCCGTTACTTTTTTATGCTGCTCCATATTTACAAGGATGAGGCAGCACCAAAAACAAGGCCATGTAAAACCTGGCTTTAGGATGATGATAAGAAGAGAAATCATCAATTTCTCCTCATATTTTGCTCTTTCTATCTTTGCTGCATTCTGCAGCACACATTGAAACAGCAAACGTCCTTTAAAGAGTGTTTATTTACAGAAAGGTGTCCTTTACTTACACACCATTGTGCATTTCCTGCAAAGTAGAAGAGTATAGAGGGCACAGCCCTTTTTGACTTGTACTAATTGTCTGAGGTTTCTACGAATATTCCGATTTTAGATATTTGAGGCTAAGTCACAAGCCATTTCAGATTACGCAAAAAAGTACCATATTTGACAATTTATGTATTCCAAAATTTGTTTGTGAATAGTTACTTAAGCTGACTATGGACAAACTATACACATATGTACATTGCTATACTAATTAAAGTAAGGAATGTATGCATTGCGACAGCACCATCCGGTTGAGTGATCACACGGTCAGTGGAAATGACACCCAGTGGGTCTGGCAGCATTTTCTTAACATGCCAACTGCACCGCAGTGCCAGGCAACACTCGACTAGAGGCAAAGGAAATAATTGAACTTTTAACTCTGGTCAAAGAACCGTGCTATTTCAGCACTTACTCACAATGGCATTTTGTTTTACACAATCATTGCCATCAATATGAAAAATGAGATAAATTAAAATAATTTCTGCTCCGGGCAAAGGGTTGCATTGAAAGTATTTTCTGTACCTAATGGACTTAATTCATTTTGCAGAACTATTCCTGCGTAACAATTCTACAGACAAAGTGCTCTTTCTGTCTTACTTGCTAAAAGGCTGGCATGTATATTTAAACCAAGGTTCTAGTGAAAAAAACACAAGCTATATTTTAGTGTAAGCCCTGTTTTGTCTCCTGTTGTGTTTTGTGCTGACTATAGCACACGGCGGGCATATTTACAAGCCCCTACCGCCAGCACAACGTCACTTTTTCTAATTTTGTGGTGGCGATGGGATCTTCCCCTTATTCACAAGGCAGAGATAAGCCAATTTACGTGAAAGGAGTGGGCAATGGGTGTTGTGGTAGGCATTCCACCGCGACATCCATGGATTTAAGACTAGGGAAAACCTGGTTTTAAACAGGCCCAACAAGGAGAAGGCCACTAATTGTTTATGTGCAGGAAGGTGACACTTTCTGCACATAATCAATTAAAATAAATGTTGTTTTGCAGCTTATATGTGTGCTGTATTAAGCAGCACACATAGAAGTTTCGAAATGCCATTTCAGATTGTTTATGTGCAGGAAGGGAAACCTTCCTGCACATAAACAGTCTTCCCATACAAGGCAGGCTCCCTTGCATTATGGTGCAAGGGTGTCTGGGTTGGCACTAGGTAGCTAAAATTAGCACCAGCACAGGAAGAAATGCAGGGCTGCACCTTATCCTTGTAAATACGGTGCAGCCCTGTGTTTAGGAAGAATGTACGATGGAACAACGAAGGGAAATACTTTGTATGCCTTAACCACACATTTTTTACCCCGCATTGGATTTACAACGTGTATTTTTGTACAGTGTATGTCATTATCACGCATTGTTTATATACATATAAACAATGTATTTCTCCACGAGCCCCAACTTACCTTAAATGCGTGGTACTGGCATCTGTTGTAAAAACATAGGGGCATATTATCAAGGCAGGCGAAATGAAATTATCGCCGCTTTTGCAAAGCGGCGATAATTTCATCGCCCTATTAGCAAGCTGTCGCTAACATCAGTTAGCGACAGCTTTAAGGTGATAGCGAGCGGTTTGGGGCCTGCTTTGCATGTCAGCGATATTTATCGCTAATGACATGCAAAGTGGACGTACCCAACCAGTTAGCGACTGAAAGCAGTCGCTAACGTTGCTATTGCCTATTAGCAAGGCAGGCGTAGCGAAAAAATGTGCGCTAAGCGTGATTATCGCTAAAAACTAAAGCCTGCTCAGACCAGTTCTTAGCCATTATATCCAATGGGAGCTGGATATTCTGGTTAAGACCCTATTGGCGATGATGCGTGAATATCGCTGGTTTTCCAGCGATATTCACGCATTTCGCCGCTATTGCCGGTTATTTTATCGCAATGGAGATAAACGTTGATAATAGCACGTTATCTCTGCGATAAAATCTGGCGATGCTTGGCGATAAAAAAATGTCGCTAAGCTTCTTTAGCGATAAATTTCGCTCTTTGTTGATAATATGCCCCATACATGTTGTCAAAACAAAAAAGTTGTAAAACATACATGCCTAAAAATGCATGGTAAAGTCACAGCATGGTAAAAACCTCATTGTAAAGGCTGTTTTCCATTTTGGAAGTGGAGGAACGCGGTTTTAAGCCAAGGTGGCTAACACCACGCTCTGCCACGTCCTCATAAATATACCTTTGCTTTTTGTTTGCTTTTTGTTTGAGCTTAAAGAGAGCACATAACTATTAATGTAGGGTACCAATAAATTCAAAGAAAGAAAAACAAGTTACTAGAATTACTCCCATAATTTCTGCTACGATCTGTAAATAACAAATACAACTCATCGTAAATGGAGTTTCAGTGTTGTTTTTTACACTGGAAAAGAAAGGTCCTTTTTAAATGAATCCCTAAAATGACCTTTTGTGCTGAGAGGGTGGCACACAAACCTATTAAAGCACCTTAAATATTCTACTTAAATAAATTCACTTTCATTTAAAGAGGTTAGATTTAGAAGCGAATATGCAGATTGTCATGAATATAGACTGATATACTTTAATGCCACACCATTCTCAGAGTTATTTTCACGTGTAAGCGCGATTTAGTTTCGAAATTGGTCAATTTATGAATTGCAAGCTTGCATTTGTAAATCATTTGATTCATACACAGTACCACCACATAATGGCATAATATTGTGCTTTATTAACTGCAATCAAGAGCTAACAAGAGGAAGTTCCTTAGAGGGGTTCACACTTAAGTTTTGGGACTCTTAAATGATATCTGTATGGTGGTGGAAATTCGTCCAGTAGATTCTACTCTGTATTGAGGAGCCAATTCACTGCAGAATTTGTGAGTGCAGCTAGTAGTACTACTGGAGTAGTTTTTAAATTACTGTTGGACTTGGCCCTCTCTTCAGGGTCAACCCAAAATACTTTGCTTTCACACTCTTGTTTTCTGAATTTCGCTTTGCTTTTGGCTTTAGTACTCTGCACAACTTACCACTGCTAACCAGTGCTTGTGCTGGCTCTCTAAAACATTATACAATTGTCTTATACTTGATTGGCATTTTAATTTAATGAAAACTCTCTAGTATATGGTACCACATGTACCCAGGGTTTATAAATTAAGTGCTACTAGTGGCCCTGCAGCTCTCAGTGTACCGCTCACATAAGTAGTACTTTAAAACATGCATCAGGCCAACTTTTCCCCTAGGATAACATTGAGTTACCTTATTACATTCAATAAATCCTAACCTTTGATTGGGAACAGATAGGAATTTCAAGCTTGGACTGAAATGCATTGTAATTTAAAAAGTTCTTTAAAGGTAGAGTCAGATTTAAGTCACAATTCTGAAAATGCCACTTTTGGAAAACTAGCATTTTGTAGCCCTAACCATTTGGTGCATGCTGTCAGGGTCCTGGGTCACATAACTGTGAATAGATCCGGCGCACATTCCTCTCAGACAATGAGACAAAGATGGCTGTGTGTAGGCAGGATGGACTATCCTCTCAGGATTGCTAGAGGTGGAGCTGTTCACTGCCTGATTTACATTTCAAAGGACTTCCTGAAGAATATACACCAAGGAACCTGACATTAGCCTTTTGTCATCTTGGAAATCTTGGGGTATTGACAGGGAAAGGGAAGAACTTACCAGAACCAGATATGGGGTTAGTATAAGGAAACCTCCCACTTCAAAGGCTTGCACCAGAAATACATATTGGGCCCTCAAAGTAACTCTTCAATACACTCCTGGACCTGTTAGCATTACAGAGAAAGCACTGCCTTGTTCCCCACAGGACTGTCCTGATGCTGAAGGCCTACTTGGTACCCTAGAGGACTGCCAAGGAGCTTGTAGCCTGTCCTGCTCTTTGAGAACGTAGACTAGAGATGTCCTCTTCATCTAAGGCTACCTACTTGAAGGGTCAGTTGGCTGGACTCCTGTCTGAGGCACAGGGACACAAACAAACACCAGAGACTTATCTTCAACTGCTTAGCTGACCCATTGTAGTGGACCTGCCTCGACATGTAACTGGACCTTCTTGAGTCCTGTTGGCCTCTGCTGAGTGAGTTCATGATCCCCCAAAGGTGCTTCCCCAGGCACTAGACCTTTGGCTGACAACAGAGAGCACTCCTTCTTGCTTAGCTGAAAGCTTCTTCAGAACTAATGCTGCAGTATGCAAAGTCCTACAAAGCCTTGCCTCACAGCTGTAAGATTCATCAGAACCTATGCAGAGCAATGCAAAGCCCTGCAAAGCCTTGCCACACAGTTTTGTTTGTACCAAAGCCAGACAACATAAAAACTCGCAAAGCAACGCCATGCAGACCTCACACCAATTACAAAAGGTACAATTCTCAGGTAGCCAAGATTGGTCCTGTGCCTGGCCTGTTCTCCATCACAGTTGGTCTGAATTTGTGACTTTGCCCTGGTCTAGTGTGAGCAGATACCCTCAGTTGGCTCTCTCTGCCCTTAGGTACTATGCCTCCCTAAAACATTAAAATTGCATATATCTCGTTCTACTGATTGGATTTTTGTTGTTATGATATCATTTTATTTATTAAAATTGACTCTATTGTACTAAATTGGTTTGGGAGGTTTCTAGAGTTGTGTTTGCACTTTATTACTGTTTGCAGTCCTGCATAAATACTTTACACTTTGCCTCTAAGCGAAGCCTAACTGATTTGTGCTAAGCTGCCAGAGTGTTAAGCACAGTTAATTTAGTGACTTTTTTGGTTCACCCAGACAAGGATTGTAGTTATTGCTTGAGTGGTACTACAACTCCCACACAACCAATAACCCTATTTCTTACTCATACTCCTACATGTTTTTTTCACACTCATATCACCAAAACGCATCTACAAAGCAAAGAAAACCACTTCCACTAACTATCCGCTAAGCGTTCCCTGCACTCGCCCTGGTCCATTCCACCTGGACCCTCACCTTTGTCAGTGAGTCGGTGTAATCATAGGGACGAATTAGCCAACACCCAGGGAATAAGACAAAATCAGGAAGGGAGGGAGACCATATAATTAAATCTTTGTTATTCTCTGATCAAGGCAACAAATTCTGATTGCAGCCCTGACCTAATCTTCTGCTATTGGGGGCAAAGGATTGCTCGATTTCAGACAGCGATGAGGATTAAATAAAAGAGTAATCTTCTATGAGGCCGCCTGTTAGAAATGGAACTTCTGGTTGACCACCACTCTAGTCAGGGCAAGGGAGTTGCACGCTGAAGATAACCCCGCTCACCCCTTTGGTAGCTTGGCACGAGCAGTCAGGCCTATCCCAGAGGCAATGTGTAATGTGTTTACGCAAGAAACACACAGCAACAACATAATAGTCACACCAGAAAAGGAACTCCACACAAGGTTATATATAACAATAGTCTTTGTATTATCAAAAACACATTAGAATAGTAATCACACAATATACACTGTGCCAATTGGCACTGGGTAATATTTACAGGGTATTATATACACATGACAGGGCCAATGGGGCCACTGTCAGAACCCTCACAAAGTGAAAGTAGTAACTGTAGAACCAATAATAAACGTAGAACACAACCAGTAATTACCGACAAACACTGTACTCAGCATTATCCTGCAACATAAATCATAGTATGCAATCAGCATCACATTAGGCGTAAAATACATTATGCGCCAACCTCATAAGCCTAAACATATTAGAGCATAACCTCCTAATCACAAATCACATTAGAGGCATAAACCACAGTAGAGAATAACCTCACAAGCATAAACCACAGTATGAACATTTCCTCATAAACATAACCCACATTTAAGGGAGAAATCACGGTACATAAAGCATATTTCCTGCGCACCACATAAATCACATTAGGGCCTAGCGCCCTATCAACCTAACAGTCCCCCTTGCCAACTGCCCTTCTCAGAGGGCTCAAATGCCATATGTCCCAAATGTCTGGGCGGCTGCCAATGCAGCAGAATTCACAAGTGCGCAATTGCGCTGGGGCAGAGAAGTATATCTCACTCCTGTCTCACTAAAAATGCCCCCAAAGAAATGTTGGCCTAAACTTTGAAGCTGCCGCTAATTGCCGCGCAGCTGTGTAGCAGAATGTGGGCCTGGGCATTCACTGCGCCCTCAGGACAAATCTTCCAAAACGTTGCAGCTGCCCGCGCTGGTGCGTCACAGGTGAGAACAAAGTAAATGGGCCCTGGCATGAGTGTGTCCTTGGTCCCCACTGGGGCTCTCTAAATAAAATTGGACCCATTGTTGCAGTTGCCCACTGTCAAGTGGGGCAACTATGAAAACATAGCCAAACTGGGGAAAGCACGGGCCCCTCTGGGTCCTCTAAGAACAAATATGCCCATCATTGGGGGGGCCCGCTCTCTTGCGGGACCACCCAGACCAAGCACCGACACTGTGCCTCGAAATTAACCACAACACTGGCGAAACTCCTACTCACTGGGGCTGCGGGGCAGGACTCCTACGGTTTCCTCCCTTGCTGGGGAGGCTCTCTTCGGCGGGAGACCAACTTCTCCTCAGTTTGGGGAAAGCTTGGTGGCGTCTCTCTGCCACACACAGGGCTCTCTTCACGGCTGCAGGAGCCCCGCCTCCAACCAGCTGCTTCCGAGTGTGGTTGTGCTGCAATTGGCAGCCGCGGCCACTTCCTTCAGGAGTCAGGCAAGGCAAGGCCGCCCGGCTTCCTGGTCGGGCCAGAGGCCGCTTCTCTTCTTCAAGAGAAGACGGGGTGGGCACCTGCAACGACTCTCAAATGCGGGGTGGGGACCCGCTCACCAAATAAATCATAAATGCAGGGTGGGCACCCGCACAAGACAAATAAGATGGGTAGGCACCCGCTTGCAATAAAACAAAAAGTGGGGTTGGCTCCCGCTCGAGCACAAATACCCGGGTGGGCATCCGTTCCTCAGGGCACCCGCTCCCAAGGCATCACAGGGGAATCCCTGTGAGGGGGATACCTTCTCAAAGGGGCTGCAGCAGCCCACACTCTTCCTCTTCAGGAAAATTAAAATACTGCACTCAATAGGCACTGGAGGCAAACAAAGTTATTAGGTCCATGGGGTATAGCTGGGCCCAGGGAGGCCATCAAACAGGGCCCTCCAGCAGGGAGCAATGTGGCTAGCCTGTGATTTCGGGACCTAGCTCACTTGGTGCCTAAGGAAACCTAGAGAGCCTGCACATCTTTTAAAAATAGACACTCAGGGTATCTAGGATGGGGAGACCTGTGTATTTTTCACCAGGTTTTCCGGCTCATAAGCCCCTAAGACATTGAAGTTTGGCTAAAATCACAAATATTTCTCAAATTTCTGTGAGGAAAACTTCTTGAATCCGCAGAGAGCCACACATTTCCTAGCACCCAGCATTTCTTCAAATCTCCAAATAAAATTGCTACCCGACTTATGTGGGTATGGCTAGTGCTCATGACAGGAAAGTCCTCATAATGCAACTTGGACAATGTAATTGCAATGTTTCTAGATATGGATTTTCGGTCCTACCTCTGCTGGCACCTAGGAAACCTACTGAAAGATGATCCTTTTTTCAATGTGAGTAGCTGCAGGTTATGGGCCCTAGCTCAGTAGGCATTAAAGGAAACTTAGAAAACCTGCACATTTTTTAAACAAAACTCCCTATGTTATCTAGCATGGGGCGACTTATTGGCTACTACCATTTTTTCCTACAAAGACGTCCTTGCAAACCTAAAAAGTTTGACTAAAAACGCACATTTTCTTCACATTCCTGTCAGGTAAACTTTTGGAATCTGTGGAGAGCCACACATTTCCTATCACCCAGCAGAAATGTCCCCAGAATGCAAAATGCATGTGCACGTAAATGTGTCCAGGAATATGTGATGGGAGCATGTCACTATTTGGTGCCACTGGTGGTTGCAATGTGCCCCAAGATTCACATGTGTATGTATCACTCAGTACCCTACATGTTTCATGCTACATGACCCTCCCTTGTGGCACCAAGTATATTGACCCCACCTTTTGTCTGGAAACCTCTTTTTGGGCTAACTTTGGATTGTTTCTCTTTGTTGGGCGTTTGCTTATGTTTCACGTCATCTATTATCTCCTTTGTCATGCATGTGAGGGGATCAGAGACTACTCCATGGCACCCTTTTTTTCTCCAATCTATTCCTTCTTGTGGCTTTCGAGGCCGAGGCTGACTGCTCTCCTTGGAAGGAGTGTGCAAGGTTTGACCACTTTTAGTCACTATGCCTAATATTGGGGTGAGCGCATCCATTGTCCAGCCTTCACCTGGTGCTGCAGTGGGCATTTGGAACCCCTCTTCCAAGGCTCTGCCCTACATCCTCTCAGTGCACTTGGACCTGCGCTCCCTAGGTGGCAACTAAGATCACTACAGACGTGAATTGTAAGGACATGACATGGTGACCTAATTTTCTAATAGTGTAATTGTTTTTAAAGCATGGGAGAAGGCTGCTTAATCAAGTATGTGCCTTAGTTCGGGATTTCAGGTCAAGGAAGTTGCTGCTGGGTGACGATGGAACAACAAAACTAGGGACTGCTTTAGCTATTCTGGGATGTCTGGTCACTCTTGTGAATCCCCCCCCCCCAAACTCCCAAACTGGAGGCGTGGACTCGACATCATGCAGATGAAGCTCAGCTTAAGGAATCATTGTGCATGTGTTGCTTAGTTTTTAGTGCATTTACCATCCCTGCCGTACAGGAATTCTGGCTCCCGCCACTGAGGGCAGCTTTTTTTAGCACTAAAAGGGGGCCTCAATTGGGCGGATACGTCTAGCTATCTGGAGGTGCTGTTGGAGTTATATGGCATACAGGAGACATTGGTCCCAGCTCGGGTGCCCAACAATGGGGATCTTTTGACCTCATGATAGGAACTCATCCCTATTGACTTTGAACGCAGGGATCTGGGTGTCTGCTTTAAAATACTTTCCCTGGGATCCGCCCTACCCTGGGGAATCAGCATTAGAGTGGGGCTTAGTTTTAGTATTGAAAAAGTATGAATAACTATACTTTAATGTATAAAAAAATACAGTGCCCTGCTTTGCCTTTTTTACAGGGGTGGTGTCTACAGTGCCCTGCTTTGCCTTTGTGCCAGGGGTGGTGTCTACAGTGCCCTGCTTTGCCTTTGTGCCAGGGGTGGTGTCTACAGTGCCCTCCTCCACCTGCTTCAATGGACTCGGAATTGGGGTAGAAGTGGTGGGTGGATGTGTCCCTGTGCTCTTCCTAGGTGTACCCCTGATATGCAACACCTCCTCAGTGGACACAGACACTGCATGGGTAGGTCTGTGTGAAGTTTCAGTGACAGGAGAGGGTTTTGCTGGTGATGCCTCTGCGGCATGTGAGCCTGATGTCTGCCTCATTGATCGCCTGGCCTTGGTCTTCCCTGACTGGCTCTTGTCTGTGCATTGTGGGGTGGCCCTGCTCTTCAGTGGGGATGGTGTCTGTGGGCGGGAGTGCCTGGGTTGTGTCTGTTGTGTGCTCCTTGTGCTGTATCTTTTTGGTGACGCAGGTGACCCGTTGTCACTGTCACCTGATGTGTCCACTGACTGGGGGTTGGACAAAGGCACCTGAGCTGCAATGGGAGCATGTGCCTGTTGAATGGCTGACGTCACTGTGGATGACAACGCCTGGACTGTACGGTGTAGCCCACCCATGTCAGAGTGTATGCCCTCCATGTATGCAACAACCTGGCCTAATTTCTTGTCCTGGTCACTGAAGGCATTGAGCAGGGCGGTCTGGCCCACACAGAGCTGGCTCGGGAGCTCTACACACTCTGCACTGAGGGCAGCAGGGGGGATAGGTGCAGGGGCAGCGGTGCCAGGTGTGAATGTCACACGTCCCCTCTTAGTGACACGGATACGGGCAGCTCTTGAGGAAGTGGATGGGAGGTTGGGACCTGGCCGCTGGGTTGTAGATGATGATGCTGACTCCCCATCCCCAGTGCCTGCCAACATGGATGCATCCCCGCTGGCATCAGATGATGTGCTACTCTGTGTCTCAGGCACGGATTCCTCCTGCATACTTCTGTCCCCCTCAGATGCGCTGGTGGGCTCTGTGTCACTGGCCTCCGCTGCAGCTGTAGTGCTACTCTCGCCACCACTGCTTTCTGGCTCATGTCCCTCCGTGGCCTCTTGTGATTCTGCATGAGAGAGAGAAACAGGGTTGTGTAAGTGTCATCATCTGGTCACACGAATTCAAAGCAATGCAGTACAGGAGAGGTCCAAATGTACATGCTAACCACCACACCCAGCAATCACTGTGCAGCTACACACAACATAGACCACACCACTGCCTGCAACGCTGCAAATCTGCCATGAGTGAGGCATGTTGATGCCACACAGCACTACACCCTGCCCCTACATGAAGTGTGCCCCACACACAACTTGGCCTGCCACCAACTTGGGACATGATGAGGGCACAACACTTTTTTTTTTTTTTGCAGAATTTTATATAGCGCGAACTAGAACCGAACCGAATCAGTTATCCGAGCGCTTTACATAGCACCAGTTATGTTACATGAGGACACACTTTCATTTTAGGCACGGGGAGATTAAGTGATTTGCCCAGAATCACAGGGGGTTTATGGCGTCATTACCGAGACTCGAACCCAGATCCTCAGGTCCGAGGTCGAGCGCCTTAGCCGTTAGGCCAACCCCTCTCCCCACTAACTGACCTTCAGGGAACAGGAGGGGACAACACACATACCTATTAGGACATCACAATCCACAATGCCACGTAGGCCATATCAAGCACCATGTGGTAATCTGGGGAACATCATTTGCATATGTTGGGGCACCAACGATCTTGGTGCAGGCAAAGTCGGCATACATGAATTCACACTCAGCAAGTGGACACTGCTGTTCACCCCATAATAGATCACCCACACCATCCCAACGCTGAATGACCATGTGGAGCCCAACACATCTGGCAATGGGAAAGTACAGCAGGGAGTATCTGCTCAGTAAGGCCAGGGTGGCACAATACCCGATACAAGCACACATCACAGCAGCCACTCACATGACACAGCACAGCACAGCAACACACGCACATCACATGGCTCACCACTGCCACAGGCCCTGTACACATGCATCCACTCCAAGCAAAAGTCACGATCCCCAGATAATCACCAGCCCTGCCCTGCTCGCCATGGTCCTTCAGACGTTCATCCAGGTCTGGATGAGTCACTGCCAAGATGCGGGCCATCACTGGAGTCATGCTGCGCCGTGCCAAACGCCCTGTGCGTGGTAGCTTCCCCAATGTAATCTCAGCCGCGGTTTTTGCAAGCCAACTGATGTCATCCCACCTCTTGTGGCAATGTGTGCGTCGGCGGTTGGATACCCCCAGGGCTCGCACCTTTGCCGCAATGGCCCTCCACACAGCCTTACGCCGGTTCACCTTGAGCTGCAGGTATGAGAGAAAAGAAGGGGAAATGACCAGTTCCACATTGTCACGTGACAACATCTATCAGTACAGTTGCAAGACCCAGACTCAGGAGCTATTGTAACCTCCCTCCCTCACAAACTGGGAGACCCCTCACAAGGGCAGTGTGCATGGCCCACACAGATGTGATTGCATGCACACATTGGGGTGTATAGGGTCCAGGATAATCTCACAAATACCAGATGCATCTACAATTTAGGCATCGACTGAAGTGTGAAAGTCTGCTATTACACAGGGCACAGATGTGGCATAGCTATTGATCATTGTGAGAGAAGTGGTGCAAGGAACATGTGAGTCTGGTGGTGTTTATCGTTTGTGTGGGCAGCCACTGCTCCGACTCCCTGGGTCACACTGAGTCACACAACAGGGGCACACAGAAATACTCACACAATCAAGTAATGTCCTGGCACCTACATGGCATACATTTGGTGGCTCTGTATGGCTGACAATGTAACACTCCCCACTCACACATACAGGTACAGGCATGGAGAAGACTGACATTGTGACACACACTCCCTCGCCCTGGAGACACCCTGTCTGTCAGTGTTCGACACAACCCCACACCCTCAGACATATACTGCAGCAGCACAACTACACGTCTGACACCCCCCTGCCCGACAGCTACCTTCATGGTGACTTACCACGACATTGGAGCCACCAAACAACCTTGGGTACTGTGCCAGCACCTCGTCCACAAGGACCTCTAGCTCCTCGCTGGTGAATGTTATGTTATGTTATGTTATAGTTATTTATTGTGCGCACAGCTGCTCCAGCAAAGGAGCGTCCTGGCGCCAGACAAGGTAAAACATAACACTACTAAGGCAAAACAGAAAAAAGGAACGACTATGGGGCAAAGCTAAAACAGGAAAATTTTAATGGCCTTTCGAAACTGCATGGGATCCTCCAACAGACGAACCTCAGCCGGGAGAGAATTCCAGATAGCCGCGGCTCTCACACGAAAGGATCGGCCTCCGGCACGACAAAGCTTAAACCGGGGGACCACGGCAAGGGCCTGGCCCAAGGAACGGAGAGAGCGTGTCGGGACATAGAAGGATAAAAGATTGGACAGGATCTGAGGGGCAGTGCCTTTCAAGATTTTAAAGGCCCAACATAAAACCTTAAAATGAATTCTCCTCCTCACCGGCAACCAATGCAGAGCGCGGAGAGTGTTGGAAACGGGACAAAATCTGGGCAGACCAACTATCGCTCTGGCTACAGCATTTTGGACACGCTGCAGGCGAGTGATTTCTGCCTGATTGGCCCCCACCAGGAGGGAGCTGGCGTAATCAAGCCGGGAGATTACCGTAGCCTGAATCACCAGCTGCCTGGTCGGGGCATCAAAGAATTTAAGGACAGGTCTTAAGCCCCGGAGTACGCCAAAACAGCAGGCCGCGATTTTCTTAGTGTGGCCAACGAAGTTAAGGCTAGAGTCCAGCCAGACTCCCAGATTTCTTAATTCCGAGACCGGGGTCGGAGATGGTCCCAGCTCCGGGGGTCACCACCTGTCCCCCCAAAGCTTCGCTCTCTTACCGACAATCATAATCTCAGTCTTTGTTGCGTTAAGCTGGAGACAGTTCGCCGTCATCCAGTTGGCCACCGCCTTCAGTCCATTCTGAAACCTAGGGGCATCAAGCTCCGCATCCCCACTGAGAGTAACCGCCAGCTGAGTGTCGTCGGCATACGAGACCATAATCAGGCCCCACTGCCTTGCGACCTCAGCCAGCGGTCTCACGTAAAGGTTAAATAACGTGGGACTCAGCAAGGATCCCTGCGGAACCCCCATGGCCAGAGGCTGGAATTTGGACTGAAAGGGTGGGATGGCCACGCAGAAAGAACGATTGTCGAGGAAGGAGCGAAACCACTGCAGAGCCTGTCCCCCGATGCCAATCTCCTCCAGCCGGTGCAGCAGAATGCTGTGAGAGACGGTGTCAAAGGCGGCGCTAAGATCTAATAATACAAGCGCCGCCGTCTGACCAGCATCCAACACCGCACGCAGGTGCTCCACCATAGCAAGAAGGGCCGTCTCCGTGCTGTGCCCAGCACAGAAGCCATTCTGCGTGGAGTCTAGGACATTAGCCCGAGCAAGATGGTCTGACAGGGCCAGATTGACATGGGCCTCCGCAACCTTCGCCGGCCAAGGGAGTAGGGAAATAGGGTGGTAGCTTTCGGGTTTCGAAGGATCCAACGAAGGCTTCTTCAAAATTGGAGAAACCACCGCCTGCTTCCACTTGGTTGGAACCACACCCGAGGCCAGCAAAAGGTTAATTAGGGAACACACTGTGGCGCGTCCCAGAAAAGACTGGTCTCTAAAAAGAGCTGGTCTTAATGGATCCGACGGAGAGCCAGACTTAATTTGCAAAGCAAATTTATGGAACCCCTCCGGAAGTAGCGGGGGAAAAGAGTGCAAGATGGTGTGACCTTTGGTGCCGTATAGTGCTCCCGGAGCTGGCCCTATACTAGGGAAGGCCTGGCAAATAACCTGGACCTTCTCCAGAAAAAAGGAAGCCAAAGCCTCACAATGGGAGATGGAACCAGCTACCAGGGAGGAAGTCCTTTTTGCCAAAAGGTCTTTAACGGCTCTGAATATAGTCTTAGACGGGTTCGAGCTGTTGCGGAATTCCAAGGCATAGAACGCCGCGCTAGCTCTACAGATAGCTCGATGGTAGAGGCTGCCGGAAGCAACATATGCGGCTTTCTTATCGGCCTCATAAGACTTCCGCCACGCTCTTTCCGCCCGTCTACACATACCCTTTAAGGCACGTAGTGCACTGTCATACCAGGGACTCGACTCTCTAGAGCTTAATTTGCTCGAGACGATAGGAATCAGAGAGTCAAGCGCCCTGGAGATCCATCTACAGAACTGATCGTAGCCCGTTTCCACGTTGTCCACAGGGCCCAAGGGCTCTTCCTGTAAGATGCGATGCAGATCGTCCAGCCTGAGTTTGTTCCAATGCCGCCTAGGGACCCGTCTGACCAATTGAGTGGGAGGGGTCTCAGGCAAAGGGTACCGAATGGACACAAGGAAATGATCCGTCCACCCTAATGGGGAGATGGACAGAACACTAGCCTCGGCCAAGTTAGACTGGCATGGGTCTTCTCTGTCCTTGCCATCCCTGTGGACATGGAACACCTGTGGCGGAAGTGAGTGGTGAGCAGCAGGAGAGGGTCCCAGGCAGCAGGCTCAGGAGGCAGCAGCAGGAGAGGGTCCGAGGCAGCAGGCTCAGGAGGCGGCAGCAGGAGAGGGTCCCAGGCAGAAGGCTCTGTGAGCAGTAGAAATGTGAGGCTCACTTCCACAGATTTATAGCCCACTGGGGTCATTTGGAAGCTGCAAAGCTGTAACAATTGGTTGTCCAGGTCTGCCTCTTTCAAAATTATCCAATGACCGCCTCCGCGGTGGCGGAGCACACCTTCCACGACTTTCAAATCTGCATCATGCCACCGCGATCATCGCTCCCATTGGCTGTAGGCAATGCTCCATGGCGGTGAAGCACCGCGGGTGCCCGGGGTGCGCTACCGCGATGGTGCATCATTCAAAATCATCCAATGACCGCCTACGCGCTGGCTGAGCATGCCCACTGCCATGTACAACTGTCCATATGCCAATGACTTACGCACTTGTGAAGGGGGTGGTGCTGGTGTCACACCGCCGAGGACAGGCGGTAGGTACCGCGATTCATGCGGCGGAGCTTGCCCACCACCATCTACAAATGTCCATATGCCAGAGGCTTCCGCACTTGTGAAGGGGGTGGTGCTGGTGTCACACCGCCGGGGACAGGCGTTAGGTTCCGCGATTCATGCGGCGGAGCATGCCCACCGCCATGTACAACTGTCCATATGCCAATGGCTTCTGCACTTGTAAAGGGGGTGGTGCTGGTGTCACACCGCCGGGGACAGGCGGTAGGTACCGCGATTTGTGCGGCAGAGCATGCTCACCACCATCTACACATGTCCATATGCCAATGGCTTCCACACTTGTGAAGGGGGTGGTGCTGGTGTCACACCGCCGGGGACAGGCGGTAGGTACCACGATTCATGCGACGGAGCTTGCCCACCACCATCTACACATGTCCATATGCCAATGGCTTCCGCACTTGTGAAGGGGGTGGTGCTGGTGTCACACAACTGGGGACAGGCGGTAGGTACGGCGATTTCCATTACCACTAATGGCTATGTCAATCATGAAGAGTGTATCAGTACACAGCAGCAGCATGCTAAAGGGCACATCATTGTACACACAATGCCATACTACCATGTCATCCACAGTTGTACGCACGTTATGTGTGATACACTTTGGTCTGTGCTCCCTGCCATGTTACTCATGCACTTAATGGCTGATGATGCTTGACACTCTTGAGCTTGTGTTCATGATGTGGTACAAATCCATTAGTTGTGGGTCAGTGATGAACTTCACAAGGATTGTGTCACAGCATTGTATCGTATCAGACTGGTGCATTCACAACAGCTCATGCACACAACAGAACGTTTTCCTGCTACTGTGATCATTGTGTTGATGGATGTGTGCAGAGTTTACATGATGCATTGAGGTGTGACAGGTACAGCAGATGGGTATGATACAGGGTGCACAGACATAATATTGACTCCAAAATATCGTTTGGACAGAATATCGAGTTTTAAATATCGTTTGGAGAAAATATTGACAGGACAGAATATCGACGGCAAAAATATCGTTTTTAAGGTAAGTGAAGTAATATCGACTGTAAATAATATCGAAAGTAAAAAATATCGTTTTTTATATAATATGTAATTATTTATAGTGTTTTTATGTTATAATATGTGTGAAAAGTGTCATTTTATGTTATAATTATTTTTAATTAATGATTTTTTTTAAATTATTGTGTAATTTTATTCTGTAGCGGGTTGTGGGTTTATATGGGAATAGGGTGGGAAGTAATTTAATTATAATTAATTAAATATGTAAATTTATTAAATGGTAGTAATAATTAATTAATTGGTAATTACATATTATATGTTAATTATTTAAAATTTAATTGGTAATTAATTTAATTTAATTTATTAATTGCTAATTATGTAAATTAAAATAATGTATTTCCTGTAGCGGGTTGTGGGTTTATAGGGGAATAGGGTGGGAAGTAATTTAATTATTATTTATTAAATATGTAAATGTATTAATTGGTAGTAATATTTAATTAATTGGTAATTAAATAATATTTGTTAATTAATTAAAATGTAATTGGTAATTAATTTAATTTAATTGATTAATTGCTAATTATGTTAAATTAAAGGGGTATTTTTAGGGTTCAGGGTCAGTTTTTAGTTTTTGGGTAAAGGGGTATTTTTAGGGTTCAGGGTCAGTTTTTAGTTTTTGGGTAAAGGGGTATTTTTAGGGTTCAGGGTCAGTTTTTAGTTTTTGGGTAAAGGGGTATTTTTAGGGTTCAGGGTCAGTTTTTAGTTTTTGGGTAAAGGGGTATTTTTAGGGTTCAGGGTCAGTTTTTAGTTTTTGGGTAAAGGGGTATTTTAAGGGTTCAGGGTCAGTTTTTAGTTTTTGGGTAAAGGGGTATTTTTAGGGTTCAGGGTCAGTTTTTAGTTTTTGGGTAAAGGGGTATTTTTAGGGTTCAGGTTCAGTTTTTAGTTTTTGGGTAAAGGGGTATTTTTAGGGTTCAGGGTCAGTTTTTAGTTTTTGGGTAAAGGGGTATTTTTAGGGTTCTGGGTCAGTTTTTAGTTTTTGGGTAAAGGGGTATTTTTAGGGTTCAGGGTCAGTTTTGGGTTTTTGGGTAAAGGGTTTTTTTAGGGTTCAGGGTCATTTTTGGGGTACAGGGGTACAGGGGTACAGTGTAAAAATAAAGTAAAATTAAATTTACATTAATTTAATTTAATGAAATTAAATTAAATTAAATTATATTTAAATAATTTTAAATAATTTAAATTAAAAAAATATATTATATATTTACCAATACTTACGTTGTAATGGTAGTGCGTTGTAAAAGTTGCGTTGTAACGTCATATATCCACTGTTGCACTCTTTGCAGTGGGAATAGTAATTTTTACTCTTTTGTATTTGTACGTTAATAATATTGGCTATTATTTAATTAAATTTTGTTACTATATATATATATGTTTTAAGAAATATGATTAAAAAAATATTATTTTTTTACTTTCATTAATTATTTAATTATTTAAAGTTATTTTAAGTATTGTTAATTATATTTTAGTAATTAATTTTTTATATTAATGTAATTAAACATTGTTTTTATTAAAGTCGATATTTTTTACAACTATATTTTTGTTAACGATATTTTGTACTCGATATTTTTGTACTTACCTGTTTGTACATACAAACTCGATATTTTGGTTGTAGATATTTTCTCGTCGATATTTTGGGTAGTCGATATTTTGGTAGTCGATATTATTTCAGTGATCCATGATACAGACATGGTAATTTCTAAAACATTTGCGGATGTTGCTGCACCTTGCCTGCACATGTGAATTGCGTTCTCCAGTATGTGTGCATTCACATTGTCCGATGTGTGTGTGTCACTTGTGTATTGACAGTGGCGAGGTGTGCCCTCTGTGAGTATAACAAGGTTTGCCATGTCACCTGGTGTGCCATGCATATCTCAAGCAGTTGTTTTTTCCCCATGACATCATTGATGGTATGTGCTGTGGACATCTCATAATGGTTGTCACTGACATTTCATATTTTACTTCTGTACTAGGAGGAGGCCAAATCTCCCACGTCACCTGAAAGTGCTGGAGGACATGGAGAATGAGGCATTAATACGGAAATTCCGCCTGGATAGACCAACACTGAAGATCCTGTGTGATCTATTGGAGCCCCACCTGCAGCCTCGCCGTCACTATCCAACGGCATTCACACCCACATACAAGGTGATGGCAGCACTCCACTTTTTTGCAACCGGTTCCTTCCAGGAGACGGTGGCTAACGCTGGAGGGATGTCACAGCCCATATTCAGCATGTTGCTGAGGGATGTTCTTGCAGCCATGATGCTGTATCGGAATCGCTACATCCATTTCCCGCGGGGAGGAGAATTGGCTGCCATGAAGGGGGACTTCTTTCCCCTTGGGCGCATCCCACATGTTGTTGGTGCCATCGATTGCACCCATGTAGGTCTGGTGGCACCACAGGCGACGGAGGACATATATAGGAACCGCAAACATTACCATTCCAAAAATGTGTAGGTGGTGTGCCTTGCGGACATGACCATTTCACATGTGTGTGCGAAGTATCCTGGCTCTGTGCATGATTCGTTCATCATGAGGAACAGCATGGTGCCACGGATGATGGAGAATCTGCATCCCGAGCGTGCTTGGATTGTGGGTGAGTGTGCCTACTGATATGGCGTGCTGTGTGTTACCTGATGCACCCTGGCTGTGCAACATTGCAATGGGTGTTTGTCATTCACAGGTGACTCTGCATATCCCAGTCGCCCATGGCTGTTGAGCCCCCTCAGGAATCCCAGGACCCCGGCTGACATCCGCTACAATGAGGCCCAGGCAGGACCCGACGGGTAATCGAACGGACGTTTGGCCTGCTGTAGTCAAGATTCCGTTGCCTTGACAGGACCGGAGATGCACTGGCATTCTCACCTGGGAAGGTGTGCAAGATCGTTGTGGCATGCTGTATGCTGCACAACCTGGTCATCCACAAGAGGGTCCCATTGCTCCTGGACGATGGTAAGGAACCAAGGCCACCACCTGCTCATGGACCTGAGTTCAGTGATGAGAACAGTGGAGAGGATGAAGGAGTAGACCTGCTCCAGCAGCTCATCGAACGCTACTTCACTTGAAGGTGGGTGACGAGGTAGAACGTGTACATTGTCTGGTGTGGTTGCTGTTGTTGTGAAGGGCTATGCGCGGATGTAACTGACAGGCACACGCTCTGTCACCTGTGTGTGGTAAAACTGACATTGCCGGTCCATATATGAACGAATGGTGGACCCTATTTGTTCACACCTACAGCCCATTGTCTAGTATGCCTGTAGTGTCTTCTGTATGTTTAGTGTACTGTTCTGCCTGTGATGCCACAATGAGACCAGTGACTGTAGTTCTGTTGTGTCTCCCTAGGTGCTACAGACGAATCCTGCACTACATATTGTACATCATTAGGACACATAAAGGACATTGTCAATATTGTAAATATTGCACTAAAGACAATACAGCACACAAACTGGTGCATCAGGATTTTTATTTCGACAGTGGGCATGTGATTTGTGCGGAAATATTTACATCACAGTGCGGAATGAGCAGTGAGTTGACAGTCCTGTTCAATGAGATGCAAGAGTAGAGTCCACATGGATGTGGTGACCCAGTCCAACAGACAGGTGACATTGGCAAGGAAATGTGGGTAATGACAGTCCAAACAATCAATGCAGTAGGGAAGAGGGTTGTCATCACGGCTGGCTCCGTGACTGGCGTGTGGCAGGTGCTTTGCCTCCGGAGACTCCCTGGCTCTTCTTTGGACGCCCCCTAGATCTTTTTGGCTTTGGGGGTCCTGCTGAATGGCCAGCGGCATGAGGGGACTCATCCCTCTCTGTTGGAGCAGGGGAGGATGGTGCACTGTCATCCTGCGGCACAACAGGAGGGGACGGAGGTGGTGGTTGGGACACAGGCCTGTCCCTCTGCAACGACACTTGCTGGCCCATGAGATCCACCATCTGTCCAAGACATCTGTCAATGGACCTCATCAGCAGGATGAGCTCCCTTAAAAGTTCATCCGACCGGCCACTTTGTCCCTGGACCTCTTGGTATGCCTCCACTACTCTGATGAAGTGGTCCAGGGATGGTGTCCACTCCTCCCGAGGTCTGCTGGTGACCCTGGCCCTCCCATCTGCTCTGCTGCCACGGACCTCTTGCCTCACCACTGTGGGTCCAGGCACTCTCTCCCTGCCCTCAACAGTTGATGCTGTGGCCTGGTCGTCCCCTGGGACAGGGAGGGTGCTGCAGCTGGTACTGGTGGTAGTAGTGGTAGTGGCAGTGGCGGTAGTGTTGGCTGCGGTGGAGGCAGAGGGCGTGATAGCAGGGGTCTGCTGCGCTGTTGTTGCAGCAGACGTGGTGGTGGGGAGGATGGGGGCCTGGGACCTCAGGGTCTGTGGCACACCAGATGGGCCTGGCTGGAGCTCATCGTCCAAACTGTCCTGGGTCTCCGCATCTGAGAGTCCATGTGCCGGGGGTGGAGACTGGCTCTGCTAGTCATTGGTGTGGTTCTCAGCAGTGAGTTCTTCATCACCTGTGGAGAAGATGGGGAATGGTCAGTGTTAGGCACAGTGCAAGTATTGTCTCTGCTGGGTGTAGTGGCCTGTCTGTACAGTACACAAATTTGAATTCTGCAGTTGTACAATTCATGGCAACAGTGTGTGTATTTCATATTGCAGAGGAACATCATTTACTGATACATGTTGGATGTCAATGCCATGCATGCAATTGTAGCTGTGTTTCGGGATGCAGGTCTTCCACACACACATCAGGAAGAGTTGAAGATGGCTACCTACCTGTAAGTTTGTTTGTTAACAGTGCAATGGCTGAAACTTGCTCCTGGGTGGGGGAGGCCTCCATGCTGCAGGAGTGTGGGCCAGGGAGCATGCTGGGAGTTGTGATACAGGCCTCCCACCCCCAAACAACCCTTCAAGTGAAGATGGCTACCTACCTGTAAGTTTGTTTGTAAACAGTGCAATGGCTGACACTTGCTCCTGGGTGGGGGAGGCCTCCATGCTGCAGGAGTGTGGGTCAGGGGGCATGCTGGGAGTTGTGATACAGGCCTCCCATCCCCAAACAACCCTCCAAGTGAAGATGGCTACCTACCTGTAAGTTTGTTTGTTAACAGTGCAATGGCTGACACTTGCTCCTGGGTGGGGGAGGCCTCCATGCTGCAGGAGTGTGGGCCAGGGGGCATGCTGGGAGTTGTGATACAGGCCCCCCACCCCCAAAAAACCCTCCAATTGAAGATGGCTACCTACCTGTAAGTTTGTTTGTTAACAGTGCAATGGCTGACACTTGCTCCTAGGTGGGGGAGGCCTCCATGCTGCAGGAGTGTAGGCCAGGGGGCATGCTGGGAGTTGTGATACAGGCCCCCCACCCCCAAATAACCCTCCAAGTGAAGAAGGCTACCTACCTGTAAGTTTGTTTGTTAACAGTGCAATGGCTGACACTTGCTCCTGGGTGGGGGAGGCCTGTATCCTGCTCAGCTGTAGGCCAGGGGGCATGGTGGGAGTGGTAGTGCAGGCCTCCCCCATACAGGCCTCCTGAGCAAGACGGCTAGCTACCTGTTGGGTGAGGGTGGACAGTGTAATGGTGTTTAGGTTTTGCAAGGGAGTACTTCTCAGTGTGTTGTTTGGCATTTGTTTGTACTTACCAGCCTCCGCTCTCCGGCTACTCCTGTGAGACTCTCAGGCAGCAGTATGGCAAGCACCTTCTCCTCCCATGGTGTGAATGTTTTCGGTGGAATGGGAGGGCCACTGCCAGTCACGTTCGCCAGCGTCCAGTTCTTACTCCTCCTCTCCTTGACAACCCTCTTGAGGTCATACCACCGCTTCATGATCTCCTTTCTGGATCTTGGGGTGGTCCCTACTGCATTCACCCTTTGGACTATCCTTTCCCACATTTGTGTCCACGTGGCTAATGGTGTCTGTTGGACCAGGCTACCAAACAGTTGTGGCTGTACTCTCACAATCTCATTGACCATAACTGTCAACTCACCGATCAGTGAATTTGGGCATTTTTTGAGTTGTCATTGTGTGTGGTGGTTGAGGTGTTTGTGGGTGCAGGGGTGTGGGTGCAGGGGTATGGTGTGGAGGTGTGAGATGTGTTGTGTGCTGGGGGATTATGTGTGCTGGTGTAAAGGTGGTGGTGATGGTGGTGGTGGTGGATGTGTGTGTGTGCTGTGCTCTTTTGCCTCTCCTGTTAGTTGTGGGGTATGGCCTTCTAATCTGGAGTGTTGCAAAGGCTTGTGGTTAGTGAGGGGGGTGGCTTTATACTCAGCTGTGTGGGTGTGTCGAAGTGGATTTTGGGTGTCAGGTGTGTTGTGGGATTTTTCCAAGGTATTTTCGTATGATTGTACTTTCATTTTTATTTATTTATGTGTGTTATTTATTTTAGGGGGATGGCTGATTTTATTAGTGCACTGTTTGTCATCACTTGTGTTTTGGCATTGTCCGCCATGATTTTAATGCCCCGTCCGCTGCGGTGTCTATGCTGCAGCTCTTCCGCTATTTTTACCATTCACTCCTGTGTGCGACCGCGGCGGTCGGTGACAGCGGTTCCGACCGCGACACCCTCGGGGATATCCTAATTTCCCGTGCGGTGTGTCTGCTGTCATTGCGGCGGGTTGTTGCTTTTCTGCCCGCCGCGGTCGATTTTTGGCCATCACCGCCCACGTCGGACGGCTTTGCTTGGCCCGCTACCGCCGCGGTCGGTCTTTCGTGGTGGTTGATCCTAATGTGGCCGCCAGTGTATCCAAGGTGCAGGCGGGTGGTTGGTTTCCGCCTCCGTGGCGGTCGGGTGTTTTTCTGCACGCTATCCTAATGACCCCCCTTGCATGGCAATTTAAAGGCTGCAGCCTTTCTGCACTTGCCTGTATGCACTGCTGAAGCCTGAGCTCAGTTTAAAAGCAGCCTTGTGTTGCCGGACTGCTTTTAAAATGCAAATTGTTCCCAAACACAACTTGTGTGTTTGGGCCACTTATATTGATACACTACAATGTTCCATCATATTAGGTACCACCAGGGGCTGTCCTAGGAGTCCCAGTGGTGTGGGGTCAAGTACTTATGAGGAGAGTCCTTATGAAAAGGTTTTTATATGCCCTTGGGTTAGTGAAATTTCTAATTTCATTCCCCACTTTGTAGTAAACTGCTTTCCAAAATCGACTTTTGTGCTGGGAGCACTGTGAAGTGAGGAGCTGCAATATTTTGATATATTCAGAACCCCTAAATTCTTTTCTAGGTGGTACAGAGGTGGGAGGTCCTGTAGGTATAAGCAGGGTCCTTATAAAACATGTTCTATAGGCCCTGGTCTTAGAGAACTTACCCAGTTCCCTTTTCAATTGCAGATGCCCCACCCATAGGTTTACATTGCAAGAGGTCATTAATAATAACTGGGGAGACGAAATCCATAACACTAGGATTATAGGACTCAGTAGAATGGTAATGATACATCCGACAATAAGGTATTGTTGAATTTATTCTAAAATGTACATGCAAGAAGTTATAAGGCTTTCTTTTCTGTAAGCCCAAATTCAGCCCTCGAGTGCTCTGCCTTGATTGGTTAGAGATAAGTGGATCCGACTGGCTGCTTTGAAGAGGTTATAAAATACCCCTGGGGTTATTAGGTCTTTCTGGGAGGAGAGGTTGCTGCATATAGAAATGCCATAGCCAAGGGGAGGTGTAGTAAATAATGCTCCTAAAAGGTAAGGAGGTGACAAGCTGGAGAAACCAGTTTCATTTATACCTCTCCCATCTTCCCCACAGCCAGATGGGGGGATTAAGGAGGAATTCCCAGATGGAAGGGGAGTAGACCTATGCAGATGAGGCCATCCTGTAGGCGTGTTTAGTTAGCTCTGCTCCCTCTGCTGAAGAATCAGCCATGATCAAATTTGGAGAAAGGGTGCTCTCTGAGAGAAAAAAATGCCCCACTTTGGAGATGTGGTCATACCCTAGGGTGTTGCCCTGCTTGACCCAGAGAACTTAGAATAAGTATCTGAGAGCGAATGTCAGGAAGAAGTTCAAGAAGTTTGGAGAAGCTTGGAGAAACTTTTGAAAAAAGCTCCATAAGTGGACCGACTCGAGCTGGCAAGCCAAGCTGACGACCCTAACTGCAAACCGGCCTGCTGTCCAGGTTCGTCGCGCTGAAAAGCTCTGGAGGTTCGACTTCTAGAGTTTGATCGGGAGTAGGTGGAAACCCAAGCTGGCGAACCGAAGCAGGTCTGGTGAAGAGCAGCGAGGGAACCCTGAAGAAAAAGCTCTGTAAAAGTTTCTAAGTCTGTACATAAAAAAGATGGCCGGGACCTACTTCAAGAGCCAAGTTGCCCACCTTCAACCTTGAGCCGGCCTGTATACCTGGTTCATCCTGCTGGAAAGCTCTGGATGTCGGACTTCCATAGTTTGACGGGGAGCTCATCACAAGGTAAGCCATCGAATCCGGATGGGCAGAGAGCTTTGTAAGTACCCCGGGAAGAAATGCTCCAGAAAAGTTTCTAGATCAGAAAGTAAAAACTTTGACCAAGACCTACAGCGAGGGGTAGCCATGCAAGGCTCCATCGTGGTTGCTTTAAACTTTGACCCGTTCATATCTACGATTCCCTACATTGGATTTGTTTTCATTTTGGTGTCATTTGAAAGACTAAAACTATTTCTGTAGTTTTATAAATTGGTGTTGGATTTTTATAGTGTGTAGTGTCTTAATTATTTACTGAATTAATGTTTCCAAATGCTTTACATACCTGTCTTTGAAGTTAAGCCTGCCTGCTCGCAGCCAAGCTAGCAAGGGTTAAGACTGGGAATCATTTTCTTAGACCTATACTGAGCCCTATATTGTGGTAGTGGCCTTATTTCAATGGGCAAATATACATTTGCCCCAACTAATAATCCACTTTCCAACAGTTAACAATTACTCTATTGTTCTAAACAAGTGTGGGATACTTTTGTGATGTATTTTCACTATGTTTGAAGTGTTGCACAAATACTTTGCACATTGCCTCTGCGTTAAGCCTGACTGCTCTGTGCAAAGGTACCTGAAGGGTTGAGCACAGATTAATTTAGGCTGTGCTTTGGACTTTGATAGAGCGCTTACAGCACTCTAAATTGTATGGGTGCACTATACGCATGGTTTAAACGCACTCACATGTATTTTTGTCAGGATCTATGATAAAATACCAAAACCAATACAATTGACCTACTAAATTATCGAGTACTAAATATCGATGAGAAATAAATCGACCTCCTATATTTAAATAATTAACAACATAAATATCGAGTTAACAATATCATTAAACACAAATATCGACCAAAAAAAAATCGTGAGCACACATTTCGAAATCAATTATATCGACAGTCTTAAATAAATATAGCACATATCTAAAATATCGTAAACAAAAATATAGACATCAATATTATCGACAATACATAAATATCGACAGCTAGAAAATACAAATAAATTCTTCGTTTACACACTATAATTGCAAATAATGAAATACACACTCATAAAAAATGTAATATACATAACAAACACTAGTAAAACGAAACATTCACAATAAAAATAAATAAGCATACTAAATAAACTAAAACATTTTAAATAAACACTCTTCATTTATAAAACAATTATAAACAATAGAATACCTTTTCAAAAACAACATACCTTAAAAAGACCTTTAATAAAATGAGAAAAACACAGCAAAATTCGACGTTACAAGTTCACATACAATTTACATAATTAACAAAGTGAAAAAAATTCTAACTAACCAATAGAAACACATTTAAATATAACTAACCAATACAAATCAACAACTAATTAAATGCTCACTATATAAAGAACTAAACTGAAAACTCTCACACCTTCAAGGAAAGAAACAAGGAGAAACTCTACCACATCTGCTACAACTTTAAGGACTAATTTGAAAACGAGACAACAACAAATATCAAAAAGTAAGTAAATAAAACTTTATGAATATACTAACAATTTACTTGTAACCTGCCTTTCATCATCAAAACATAAATACAAATTTATATTTTTATCTCCCTATATCGCCACAACAGACCCAACTACAAAAAAACAGAAGGACATTTTCTAACTACAGAAACAACAAATCTAAAAAGTAAGTATACTATTCCATTAAACACTAAATAAAATACAACTAAACATCTAAAATGTTCCAACTATGAAACAAATGCCATTCTGACTTTTAATATTTTCTAAAAATGTTAACACATTTTTTAAATACAAATAAAATAAATCTAGTCTTTAAAAAATGCTAAATGTATATAGAAATAAAATTAAACACATAAAATACATATTACTTTCTTTCCACAGCCAACTGAATAAATTAAGCAGAAAAATATTACAAGAACATCAACATTGAAGTGCAAAGAAACAACACTTGGTAAGTACATAATATAAAACACATGTACTACTAATAATGTTTAATATTTAATCACTTCTAAAGTTAACTTAATGAAACAACTTTTCCATGTTTTTAAAGACTTTTATTAAATGCTTAAAAAAGAAAATTATTATGCTAGTCATAAAACATTGAATCCTACAAAATGCTTAAACCAATAAAACATTTAATCATGAACTAAAATGTAATTCACTTTTTATCCACAGATCACTAACATACAAAACAGCATCAACCAAAGAAGAACAAAACTACATTCAAAATCTACTAAAATATAATTGGTAAGTATATATAAAAAATGCATATATTATTACTTTGCCTAGAAAATAAAAACATTTGCTTATATTATTTTATACATTTTTTCTAGAAATAAGAAATCCACAATGACTGAAGATGCAAAATGTATTACATCTCACTCGGGACTTGGGACCGCCCGCCATAAGGGCTGGGGTCCCGGGGGTGGTATTAGGATTTGCCCGCCACAGTGGCGGGCACATCCTGCATGTTAAGCATTGTGGCGGGCGGTGCTCACAGCACCGCACGCCACAATGCTGAAAAAGCACTTTCACATTTGCATTTACAAAGCAGCAGGCACCGCGCGGTGCCTGGTGCTTTGTAAATGCAAATGAAGGGTGGTACCACAGGTACCCCCCATGTGCACCCCCCTACTCTCCTTCACTCTGGGGGCCAACACGGGGCCCCCAGAGTGAAGTCCGCCTGCCTTTCTGTGGCGGCATTGCCGCCACGGAAAGGCATTGCAAAAAGCACATCATAATATGGCTGGTAGTGTCTGATGGACACCGCCACCATATTATTCCTTTTCCGCCCCGGCCGCAAGGCGACCGGGGCGGAAAAGCAGCGGACGGTCTTTCCGTCCGCCGAGGTCCCCCCGCCATTCTAATATGGCGGGGGGGAAACCGAGAGTGGATGGCGGGCGGATTTCCCCCGCCAGGCTGGCGGTGGCCACCGCCAGCCTGGCAGGGGCATTCCACCCGCCATCATAATGGGCCCCCTAGTGTTGATTATGCAACCAACATGACATTCGCATACCAAATAAAACACCTAATAGCCCTAGCATACGTGCCAGTCACAGACGTAGCTGAGCACTACAACAGGCTAATAGAAAGTCCATTCTACACCAAAAATGAACAAAAACTAGCTCCCCTTTTAGACTATTTTGAGGACACCTGGGTGGGGAGACTACACAGATCAGGCCATAGACCACAACCAAAGTTCCAAATCCCTTGGTGGAATGTATATCTATCAACCCTGAACCAAGAAGCAAAAACAAACAACGCAGTTGAGGGTTGGCATAATGCCTTCCTATCTTCAACAGGCCGAACTACTCCTACCCTACACAAACTCCTAATAGCAATCCAAAAAGAACAAAGCTTTCAAGAACTAAGAATGGAGCAATCTGTCTTACAATTAAAACCCAAACTATCATGACAAACTGCTCAAATGTACCAATATTTACAACAACAAGTCCAACTTTATCCAACAACAAAAGGACTAGAATACTTAAGAATGATTGCCAAAACCCTAATCTAAAATTTAAAACTTATTAAACTAAAAACAAACAAAAATATCTCTAAAATATTAACAAACCCTTTTCATTTTAAAAAATGAATAATTATTTTGTCTAAAATATATCATTTTTATTAAATATATAGACAAAATAATTATATAACACAACACCAACAATCAAAAATAACACTTTTTCTCACCCACAATAAAATATATTTAAAATAACTTACCTTTACCAAAGATGTAAATCGACAATCCAACTTCTCCAAAATAATCCAGATAGTTATAAATCCATGGGGAAAAAAATAAACCCCAACACGATGGAAAAATACAACTGTGCCAAATCCATCGAATATTCATAAAAATTCAATAATCCACAATTCAAGAAAAACCCGAAAACGTAAAAAAAGACAAAAAAACGCTCCAGGAAACCCGAATAATAAAGGAAGTGTTAAAAAAACATTAGTTGAAACCACTACAATACACTTCCTTTTACAAAAAAACGCAAAACTTCCAAAAACGAAAACGCTTTCTCCAAAAACCTAGAATCGAAAAACAAACATTCCCACCAACATAAAACGTTAAATTACACATTTTAAAACACCATAACATGCATCATAGACACAAAAACTAACTAAATACATACAAACACAATAATTTTAAAACCTAAATAAACAACTACAAACATCACAACTTCTAAAACATAACTCCACACACCCTAAATATGAAACAACTACCTTCCAAACACACTTAAAATAGTTAAAAAATAAAGAAAATATCTCTTACCTTCTCAAACGCGAAGCAGCTTCCAACCGCGAACTTGAATCTTCCCAAATGACCCAAAAGGACAAAGAGCGGTTACAAAATAAAACACCCAAATAATAATCTCAATGCAATAATAGTTAAATAAATGACTAAATAATTTATTTAACACAATAAAATATTAGAAAAATTATAGAAACATTGTTCCAATTTTCTAAAATTGTATATAATATATTACCAAATGTTTTATTTTTTTCATATATTGTAAAATTATAGGGGCTAACTGGAGACGTATGCTTTTCTTTAGCAAATGGCTATTATATTATACACCGGCAGCGATGTCCAAAATGTACAGTAATGCATCATCTAATTGTTTTAGATGTACTCAACCGGATTTGGCTAATTGGTCACATATTATTGCCTTCTGTCCCAAAATCAAGGTTTTCTGGGAAAATATGTTTTTTATATTGTCTCAATATTTACATTTTACGATTGTTAACTATAATAATTTGATTATACTTGGGGTTGATCCAGAGCTTAATTTGGAAGATTCCTTAGTGAAGCTTTTGTACATCATTGTTGCAATTGCCAGATCTCCTATTGTTAAGTATTGGAAAACAGTAATAATTCCAACTGCAGATGAATGTTTACAAAAAATTAAGAGAGTTAGAAACAGCGAACTTAGGTATGCAAAAAGGATTGGAGTTTTACGTAAATTTACTAAAATTTGGAAAGATTACTTTGACTGAGAAAAGTGTTCAATGCTGGATATTTGGGATCTGGGATATCATGCTTCTGATTAAATATAAATATTGTTTGATCTGTACCTATTGTAGGCGATTTCAATGTATTTTTAGTTCAGTATGTTTAGATTTACATGTTGGATATTTGGTAATCATTATGTCATTGATTCTCTGCCAAGAACTCAATAAAAATATTTTTTTTTTAAAAAGGGATGTTACTTCCACTTCAATCAATGTCTATGGAGACTTTTACAAAAATCCACACTTAGGGGGTTATTATGATGACGGGCGGACTTAGTCCGCCCGTCATCATAGAGGGACTCGGGACCGCCCGCCATAAGGGCTGGGGTCCCGGGGGTGGTATTAGGATTTGCCCGCCACAGTGGCGGGCACATCCTGCATGTTAAGCATTGTGGCGGGCGGTGCTCTCAGCACCGCCCGCCACAATGCTGAAAAAGCACTTTCACATCTGCATTTACAAAGCGGCAGGCACCGCGCGGTGCCTGGTGCTTTGTAAATGCAATGAAGGGGGGTACCACAGGTACCCCCCTTGTGCACCCCCCTACTCTCCTTCACTCTGGGGGCCCGCAGAGTGAAGTCCGCCTGCCTTTCTGTGGCGACATTGCCGCGACGGAAAGGCATTGCAAAAAGCACATCATAATATGGCTGGTAGTGTCTGATAGACACCGCCACCATATTATTCCTTTTTCTTCTATTCCTATTTTTTTCATATATTGTAAATTATAAAATTAAATATTATCACATTATAATATTTAATAATATAATTAAAAAATATGTATGTTTAAAAAATGTGAAAATTAACATATACATTTAATTTTTTTCAAATAATAATTTTCCTAATATTTGACAATTATTAATATTAATAAAAACATACTAATATTAATACAATTTATAAATGTAATTCATACAGAAATGCTGAAATGTTAATATATAAACACTGTATAGTATACAATTTACAATATATAATGTAATCCATTTACTTTACATTTATATTGACATATATATCATAATTGTTTGAGAAAAATAATATGCAAAATGTATAAAAAAGTATATAGTAATATAAATTTTGTAATAGAAAAATAAAAATTCATCCAACTATATGTACAACATATATTCAAATGTATAATGTATTTACATTGACTATACTGTTTCTATATCCCTATAATGTACTTGTCTCAAAAACTATACAAATGAAAAACAATTTGTATTAAATTGAAAATTACAAATACTTATATATTTGATAAAAATGCATACTATTATTTATAATAAATATTTGCTTTAATTTATGTACTGTTGGAATAATTTAATAAAAATATTTGTAAAAAATGTATAATTTATTTTAATACCAAAAAATAACTAACACTAGCATTGTACAAAAATGTGTATTTTTTTAGAATTTTAAAATATATGTACTCTAGGCTACATTTAATTGGGGTAGGTGCTGGATAGTAGACCTAATTAATGTACTATTCCCACTCCAATTTACATTTAATTGGGGTAGGTGCTGGACACTGAACCTAATTAATTTACTGTTCCCACTCCAATCTACATTTAATTGAGTTAGGTGGTGGACATTGAACCTAATTAATTTACTATTACCACTCCAGTCTACATTTAATTGAGGTAGGTGCTGGATTGTAAACCTAATTAATTTACTATTCCCACTCCAATCTACATTTAATTGGGGTAGGTGCTGGACACTGAACCTAATTAATTTACTATTCCCACTCCAGTCTACATTTAATTGAGGTAGGTGGTGGGCACTGAACCTAATTAATTTACTATTACCACTCCAGTCTACATTCAATTGAGGTAGGTGCTGGATTGTAAACCTAATTAATTGACTATTCCCACTCCAATCTACATTTAATTGGGGTAGGTGCTGGATAATAAACCTAATTAATGTACTATTACCACTCCAATATACATTTAATTGGGGTAGATGCTGGATTGTAAACCTAATTAATTTACTATTCCCACTCCAGTCTACATTTAATTGAGGTAGGTGGTGGACACTGAACCTAATTAATTTACTATTCCCACTCCAGTCTACATTTAATTGAGGTAGGTGCTGGATTGTAAACCTAATTAATTTACTATTCCCACTCCAATGTACATTTATTTGGGGTAGGTGCTGGATAATAAACCTAATTAATTTACTATTCCCACTCCATTCTACATTTAATTGGGGTAGGTGCTGGATAATAAACCTAATTAATTTACTATTCCAACTCCAATATACATTAAATTGGGGTAGGTGATGGACACTGAACCTAATTAATTTATTATTCCCACTCCAGTCTACATTTAATTGGGGTAAGTGCTGGATTGTAAACCTAATTATTTAATATTCCCACTCCAGTCTACATTTAATTGAGGTAGATGCTGGATAATAAACCTAATTAATGTACTATTCCCACTCTATTACACATTTAATTGAGGTAGGTGCTGGATAATAAACCTAATTAATTTACTATTCCCACTCCAATAAACATTTAATTGGGGTAGGTTCTGGATAATAAACCTACTTAATTTACTATTCCCACTCCAATCTATATTTAATTGGGGTAGGTGCTGGATTGTAAACCTAATTAATTTACTATTCCCACTCCAATCTACATTTAATTGGGATAGGTGCTGGACACTGAACCTAGCTAATTTACTATTCCCACTCCAGTCTACATTTAATTGAGGTAGGTGGTGGACACTGAACCTAATTTATTTACTATTCCCACTCCAGTCTACATTATGTGGCCGATTAGGATTGCGGTGAATCAGCATCCTCCGGGCCGGCGGAAGCCACCGCCGGCCCGGAGGATGCGGATTCACCGCTGCGGTGACTGAAAAGACACCCAGCCACATTAGGATGGCGGGGGGTCCGCGGCGGACGGCAAGACCGTCTGCCGCTTTTCCGCTGATGGTGGCGTTGTCTGCAAGACACCGCCAGCCATATTATGATGCCCGCGGTCCCATGCCTTTCCACGGCGGCATTGCTGATGTGGAAAGGCATACTGTCTTTCCTTTGGGGGCCCATTGCGGGCCCCCAGGGTGAAGGGGGGAGTGGGGGTGCACATCGGGGCTACCTATTGTACCCCCCTCCATGTGCATGCACAAAGCAGCAGGCACCGCGCGATGCCTGCCGCTTTGTGCATGCACATGCAAAGCATGCATTTTTAACCTTGCAGCGGGTGCTGCTTCAAGTAGCACCCACCGCAATGTTAAATATACAGGATGTGATCGCCAGGGCGGTCACATCTAATTCCGACAGAGGGTCCGTCCGCCATCATAATAGGCCCCCTAATTGGGGGAGGTGCTGGATTGTAAACCTAATTAATTTACTATTCCCACTCCAATCTACATTTAATTGGGGTAGGTGCTGGATAATAAACCCAAATAATGTACTATTAACACTCCAATATACATTTAATTGGGGGTAGGTGCTAGATTGTAAACCTAATATAATTTACTATTCCCACTCCAGTCTACATTTAATTGAGGTAGGTGGTGGACACTGAACCTAATTAATTTACTATTCTCACTCCAGTCTAGATTTAATTGAGGTAGGTGCTGGATTGTAAACCTAATTAATTGACTATTCCCACTCCAATCTACATTTCATAGAGGTAGGTGGTGGACACTGAACCTAATTAATTTACTATTCCCACTCCAATATACATTAACTTACTATTCACAATCAAAATTAAAATAAATAATATATTTATAAATTTAAAAAATGTAATTTCCTATTCAAATAAAAAACTACATTATTTACATTCTTTTTTTCTAAAAATGCAAACACTTACCCACTATAAACTCAACACCCCACTTTTAAAATATTCTAATATTTATAAAAATATATGTTTTAAAATCATATTTCTTTTACATTTTACTAATAAATAACTCACAATTTTTGAAACAATTCCCACCTCCATCCCCTATAAAACAACTTCCCACTCCTAAAAATTAAAAATAATTTCTAATTCCTAAATTTTAAATTCATATTTCTATTAAATTTATAAAATATATATATATTTTTAAAATACTCCCCACCCTTATCCCCTATAAACACAACATCCCTCTCCAAAATTTTAAAATTAATTTCTAAATTCGAAATTTTAATTTCCTAATTCAAATAATTTTTTATTTTAAAATTATATATTTTTAAAACACTCCCCAGCCTTATCCCCTATAAACCCAACATCCCGCTCCTAACATTTTTTAATTAATTTCTAAATTCTAAATTTTATTTTCCTATTTCAAAAAAATGTTTTAAAAAATTATATATTTTTAAAAGACTCCCCACCTTTATCCCCTATAAACCCAACATCCCGCTCCTAAAATTTTAAAATTCATTTCTAAATTCTAAATTTTAATTTCCTATTTCAAATAAATTTAAAAAAACTTATATTTTTTAAAACACTCCCCACCCTTATCCCCTATAAACCCAACATCCCGCTCCTAAAATATTTATAAAATTTTAAATTTCTTAAATATTTATTAGAAAAAAAAAATACATAAAATATAAAAAATTACAATGTACAAAACTTAATACAACGATATTTTTACTTTTCGATATTTCGTATATTGACATTACCTACATCGATATTACATACACTAATCAAATAACGATATTTAATACATTGATATTAAAATAATCAAAATTTCTTACCTGCGATATTTAGGTGTCGATATTACTGCATGTCGACATCATTGACTCGATATTTTGACTGTGCACCTTTTTGTCGTTTGCAACGTGTCATGATTATTAGGATGCATTTATTCAAAGTTATATTAGCATTTAAGGGTAATGCACACATTTAAGTAGAACTTTGTATCTATTAAAGAAACCTATAATTCCTATATGTGTGATATTCAGGATGAAATATTATTTGTGCAATGTAATTTGTGTTTAGTTTAAGTTGCCTGAATTGAAGGCCCAAACTGCAGGTTGTTTTGAGTTTCGTTTCTCCTTTATTGCTCAAGAATTATAATTAAATGAATTCTTTTTGTGCTTGAAGACAGTGTGTTCTCACCCTACTGCAGGTGCAGGAATTCAACCTCGTTATTCTTGGATTTGAGGAGATGTCTTTGAAGAAGGCTGGAAGACAAAAAGGGAGGAGGCCTTTCATGCAGGCCTATCTGGGAACCAAGCCCCTGGAAGAAGAACCAATTTAATTAAAGCTTCTGTGAAAACGTACTGAAAGATGTTGCAAATGTAAAAGTTTACCTTGTGACATATTGTGGGTTGAGCATTGCCTTTTTGTATGAAGCGCAGGGACAGATTCGAGAGACTTCTCCTTATTTCAGAGGAGAAGGAGCATCTTAGAACACGCTCCATAGCTTTAAGCTATCAAACCCATTTGACCTGAGTGCTTCTTAGGAAGTCAACAAGTGCTGACACCTTTGGGATAGGATATCTGGGAAATAGTTAGGATTTTCAGGTAAGGGAAGTGTAGAGAAAGAAAACTTTATTTTCTTCTCTAATGAAAAGAGAATTGGACTCAGCTTATATTCTTTGTTGGATTTTGATTTTGGAGCTCATAATATTATGCCTTTTGTGCCGAGTGAATAATATTTGTAGACTCGGCTCTGTATTGATTTTAATGTACCTATATACTCTATTATTGAGGTGTGTCTATTTTCAATTATTTTTGACCTTATAATAAATCTGCAACTGAAGTTCTGAGTCTGTGGTCCTTTAGAAGCATGACTAAATTGAAACTATAACCTTGAATTGTTTTACTCCCCTCAACACTTTAGCAGGCTATAAAAGACCATCTGATTTGAATTTAGAAGGGAAGTAAGGAGTAAAATTTTGCATAATCAAATTGTAGCAGAGGATGGTTAGCCTCTTAAAAGTGAGGGGAGAAAAGGGAATTTAGGAGATGGATCTGAAAAATAATAGGGCTTCGAACACGGAGCAGATGACGGCGGACTTTGATGGTGTGACGGAAACAGTGGTAGCATGAGTATGAAACTGTGTGGTGTGTTAGATTGCGGTGATGGATTAATTGTGTGATATCCTTCATAGTTGGGAAGTAAGTTAAGTGAGTGTGGGTTTATCGGTTTACTGGTCCGGACACGTGGGGATCAGGAAGTTTGGTGAGCCGACTTTAGAGAACTCCAAGATCCCGGAATAGTTTTGTATTTGTAATTGTCTGATCAATACTGTGGGTGTCGTGAAGCGCTATTGACGATTCACTTGTGACAAGGAACTTTGAGTGAATGCAGAAGTACATCACAGGTAGAAAGCCTCAGGTACCGGGGGTGGACTACGGTGAATGAGTGATCAACGCAGGTTGGGGGTCACGGCAGGTGAACATTCTTGTAAGAGTGTTCTATCTGTCTTTTACTTGTTTTATGTAACTGTAAGTTATTCTGACAGCGTTCGGTGTAGTTACTTGGTTTAATAGCTTTTGGATATACAGTTACTTGTTAGTATGAATGTGTGAGCGAGTGTACGGGTAAAATTGTAAAGGAGGGTAAGCGGCTGCAAAGAGGGAGCAGGGACATCAGTGCGTGCAGTGCTGTGATAGGAGGGTGAGCCGCTGCAAAGAGGGAGCAGTGACATCAGTGCGCGGCGTGCTGGGATAGGTCGGTTGGTGGAAGTTCGTCCGAAGTTAAACAGTGAAACTTGGGTTGCAAATAATTGACTTTAACAATGAGATGTTTTAAGTTGTTGCAAGATTTATGTAGAGGCGACACAGGGGTGGTGACTCGGATAGGTGAAGAAGCTCCACCAGATGATACCCCGGCCCATTATATGGCAACAAATGTAGGACTCCATACCGTAGTGTGGCTTCAAAATTGGCATAAAATTACAGAGAAAGAGGGAGAATTGGCTTTCCTTTGGTGTGGGTCATTTTAGATGGAGGTGCTGTACCAGCTGAGAGGAGTGATGTCTTCTCTGAAACCTCCGCCCAGACCAACGCAATTTGAGAAATTAGATGCATGGATGAGAGCAGCAAAAGCAAAGAAAAGAGAAGCTGCACAGGGAAGAATGAAGAAAGCAATGAAGGCATATCAGTATGCCAGGTGGTATGCACAGCTGAAAAGATGGAGAGTAGACACTATAGAGGGAGAAAAATTGTATCAGTTTTGCTTGCTGGAAGGAGGGGCTGGAGCAAAGAGTAAAACAGAAGAGGAAAGTCATACAGATGACAGTTTTCTTGAAAGACGAGGCAGCAAACAGAGGAAACGTTAGGAGTGGGAAGAATGGGTTCAGAGGAGCAGACAATAGGAGTAATAGGGAGGATATAAATGGGAACAAGAATTCCAGGAGGATCTGGGGGGATAGGGTACGCAGATCATGAGCCAGGAGAAATTGCATGTACCATGCGGTTACCAGAATCTCTTACGGTACCAATTACCATTGGACCTGTGGTTTCAATATATAACCCTAGGGAGAGAACAGGTGTAAGTCAACAGCTAACAGGAGAATGGGAAGAGACTATGGGCCATACGTATCACGCAAAATTGCATTCGCAAACGCCGTAATTCTGTGAATTTCAGCGTTTGCGAATGCAATTTTGCCAAATGGTATATATTAGGGCAAAATAAGGAATCGCAAAATTTGCGAATCCTTATTTTGCGATTGCATTTAAGGAATCGCAAATTTTGCGATTCCTTAAATGCAATGTAAGAAGCACAAAAAAAGTGCAATTTGGCCTTAAGGAATCGCAAATTACCAGCAACTTCAAGTTGGTGGTAATTTGCGATTTCTTTGAAAAATGCACTTTTTTGCATTTTTCAAAGTGCAATGTGAAGCACATACATGCCCTTAAGGCATGTATTTGCACCACATGTGCACCCATGCTTATTTCAGGGGTGCATCAGGGTATCCTTTTGACACCCCTGCACCCTTGAAATTATTCTCAATTATTCTCAAATTGCGAATCGCAAATTGAGAATAACTTCCCATTCATTCCTATGGGCCTCCTGACCCATAGAAATTAATGGGAAAGTATTACTTAATTGCGATTTGCTATTTGCTAATCGCAATTAAGGAATATTAAGAAATCGCAAAAAAATTGCGATTTTTTACATACATCCCTATTCCCAATTCTCAAATAGCGATTTAAAAAAATTGCTAATTGAGAATCGCAAATCAGGATGTTGATAGATATGGCCATATATCTGGAGGGAGTCTTACAATGAATGAAATGGGTCTGGCTCAGATACCAGTGGAAGCTAGTACTCCACTGGCAGCTACAGCTGATCCGTTGAGACTAGACAGTGGTTCGGAACCAAGAAGAACAGGAACTTTGGCAAACTTTAGGTCAGACATCAGAATGATACGGAGAGAGGAAATGGGGATGAGACAAGACGCACCTAGGGTACTGTTTGAACCACAGAATTTGTGTGAGGGTAACCATTGGAAAAGTCAAAGTTGTGAGAGAGAAAGTCACCCAGTTTTAAGGATGGAGGAGAGTAGGGGTCCAAAGAGAACAAATAGTTGTGACAGGGAAGAATCAGGAAGTGAAAGAGGTCAGAGAATTTTACAAGTTGCAATAAAGGCACCATTGTTAGATGTGGTAAGATTAAAAGCAGAAATGGATGAGGTGATTGAAGGGAATCTGCCATTGGGCAGAATTGAAACATATGACCCAAGCGAGTTGTTATATGTAGCTGAGGATGTTACTAAAAAGGGAAAGCCATCTCATGAAGCATTGTCACAGTTGGCACGAAGGTATGAGGTGTATTTGACAAAGACCAAAATGATGCAGGGAATCTGCAGGTTGAATTAGACAGATAAAGAATTGGAAGAACAGCAAATGACAGGATTAAAGGCACAAATTAGAGAATTGGTGATAGGGATGTGGATAGGGATGTGAGCGTGGAGATAATTAGACAAATGGGAAGAGTGGTGGTCCAAATGAAAAGTGGCAAAAAAGTGATAGGAGATACTCCGCCTCTGGGTGGTGGGATGGGACAGTAGGAAATTTCCCTCTGAGAGAAGTACAAAATGGAGGGTATGTACATGTGCCATGGAGCTGGGGTGATTTGGCAGCATTCACTAATGATTTTCCTCGGCTGAGGGAAAAACCTGCCGATTGGTATAAACAAATGAACTGGTTTGTGAAGATTTCAAAGGTATTATGGATTGATTTGAATACTTTGTTTGATATAGTGGTCTTGGGTGATATGTGGGCAACATGTACAGTTGCAATTGATTTGCCTTCTGCAGAACCAGCTAGAGATCCGGTGAATCATGGTCCTTCACCTGAGATAATGAAGAAATATGAGCAGGTGATTACATGGTTACAATCTAAAGTAGCTCATCGGACTGTTGATTGACTTAAAATCGATCGTACTACTCAAGCTCCATAGGAGTTCGTACATGACTATTATGAGATACTTTAAGTGGCTTTTAAACAGCATAGTGAATTGGACACTTTTGAGCAAAAAGATATGGGACAGTTTGTGTTGAAGTTTGTGTGGCGATTGAAATCTGATATTAGTTTGATGATACAGCATCACTTGATATGTTTGCAGGATAAGTCGGTCGACAAAATTCTGCATTATGCAAAGTACTGCAGTGAGCAGGTGGAGGCAGCACAAAAGAAAACGAAAGACAGGTTGGGGCAGTTGAGGAATGCTGAAAGGCCTGATATGATGCAAAGGGGTTGGAGGAGCGATGGGTCGAGGAAGAGGAAGTGGCAGGGAATGGGACAACATATGGTAACCCAACCTGGATGGGAAAGAGAAAGGGAATGGATGCAGGTACAGGAGGTGAATGGGTGGCGAATCAATAGAAGGTCACTGCTTGTCATTATTGTTACAAAATCGGGCATTGGATGAGCAAGTATCGATTAAATCCAACAAATTAAATGCAATATGAGGGAGGTGAGCCAGACATCCGAGGCTTTGAACATTGTGACTAGACCTGGGTCCATGTATGGAGGAGGTTGTGAGTCACAAATGCAGATACCTCAGCCTCCGAGAATACCAACAAGTAATAAGGTGTGTCATCAGATGCCCTATTTTGAAATACAAGACAGATTTGACCAAACTCAAGATTCTCATGAGTGTCAGAGGCGGGTGCAGGAGGAATGCACTTTGGGTGCAGCCCTGGAAGTAGATCAGGGTGGGCCATTTATAGATGCAGACGTGAGTGGACATCCCGTTACCTTTTTTGTTAGACAGTTGAGCTGCGCGCTTCACAGTAAGGACAGAAGTGGTCCCAAATCTTTCCCTTTCAGGACAATCGATTCAAGTGGTGGGAGTTACCAATCAGAGAATCACTAACCCATTAACAGATGAGTTACCTGTGAGACTAGGTTTGTTCCGAGACAGGCATTAATTTATAGTGTACAATTCAAGCCCAGTCTGTCTATTGGGATGAGACCTTTTGTGTAAGCTAAATTGTACCATATCTTGCACTCGGAGGGGTGTGGAGTTGCAAACCTGTGACGGCGATGCCGATTTTAAAATAGCCAATATGAGCCTGTGCGCAGAATTGTTTGTGGTTCTCACGACAGAGGATTTACCACATGATTTGAGGGACTCCATTTCTCCGAAAGTGTGGGATTTCACAGGCGAGGTGATAGGATTGATTCGAGGGGTTGAACCTGTGAAGATGCAGGTCAAACCGAATGCTGTATTTCTCTGAACTCCACAGTATAATTTGACTTCAGAAACTGTGACTGGAATAAGACCTGTAATCGATTCTATGATTGCACAAGGCATTCGGAAGGAAATAAGAGGAAGTCCCTGCTACTCACCTATTATGGGACTGCAGAAGCCTAGTTGCAAGTGCAGAATAGTGCAGGATTTACACAGGGTTAATAAAATTGTGATTCCATGTTGTCCCGTGGTACCGACTCCAGCTGTTATATTGTTTCAGATACCATGTAAGGCAGAATGGTTTACAGTCAAAGATTTATGTCAGGCATTTTTCTCCATACCACTCCAAGAGGACAGCCAATTTTTATTTGCAATTAGGATGGAAGACCGTGTGTTAACATGGTGTCGTATCCCTCAAAGGTATACAGAAAGCCTCTCTATCTTTAGTCAGAGTTTGAAAAATAACCTCGAAGGGCTAGTGATGCCCCAGAGCTCAGTTCCGGCTCAGTGTATTGATGACCTTTTGGTCGCTTCAGAGACAGAGGATGCTTGCAGGATCAACACTGTGGCTTTGCTGAATCATTTGGCATAGAATGGACACAAAATGTCCCCAAACAAACTTCAGTAATGTGAGACTGAAGTTCAGTATCTAGGTCACCAAATTGAGAAGGGAAAATGAAGAGTTTCACCAGATCGCATAGAGACGATTCTGCAAAAAATCCCAGGGTAAAAATTTTTTCCTGGGGGGGGGGAAAGAAGCTTTTTATTGAGAGCAACTAGGTTGTGGACTCTCTCCCAATAAAACTGAAACAGGAGACACATCTGTTAGCTTTCAGGAAAGCGTTAAAAACTTGGTTGTTTAGCCTTTCAAATGTCTGCGAACCCCTTAGCCAAAATCCTCTCTCTATGAGCAAGTGCCTTGACAGCCTAGGGTGATTGTTCGCGCTCTATAAATCGCTGTTTAATTTCATTTCATTTCCAATGGGAACTCCAAAAACACAGAAAGAATTCTGAATGTTTTTGGGAATGGTCAGCTATTTTTGACAGTGGATCCTACATTTTTCATTGCAAGCAAAGCCACTATTGAGGTTGACTCAAAAGAACATCAGTGATCAGGTACCATGGGATGACGATGGTTTAAGAGCCTTCCACGAGCTGAGAGAGAGCTTATGTTGCTCTCCAGCTCCAGGAATGCCAGATTACAACAAAGCGTTTTCGCATTTCTGCTGTGAGAAGGAGGGATGTGCGTTAGCGGTCCTGGTACAAACACATGGAGGTGCCCCTAGACCAGTGGCTTACTTTTTATCTACATTATATCCGGTAGCTTCTGCATTGCCCGGATGTCTCACATTTGTTACTGTAACAGGTGGGAGCATTGAGAGATGTAAAAGCATAGTGATGGGCCATCCATTTATTGTTTATGTGCCACATTCAGTGGAGCTGTTAATGACAAGAACCAAGACACAGTATTTAACAAATAACTGACTTACAAAGTATGAAGCAGATTATATTGGCTTCTGAAAATGTCACTTTGAAACGCTGTACTACCTTGAATCCCACCACATTTTTGCTCTTACGCAAGGAGAAGGGGAGGATTGTGAAGAGCAAGACTGCTTAGATGTTACTGAGCTATCTACCAAACCCAGACCTGACATTGTTGATGAACCTCTGCTTGAATCTGATTTGGTCCTTTTTGTTGATGGTTCACGCTTAGGAGACAATGAAGGGTGTTTGAGAGCAGCGTGTGCCGTGTGCCCCATTTTGGAGGTGGCGGAAGCAGCCTGTTTGACCTGTTTGAAAAGAGTATACTCTGCTCAGGTGGCTGAGATTATTGCTCTGATACGTGCTTGTACCATCTCGAATTGAGTCCGAGAATCATCTAAACGGACAGCCAATATGGGTTTAGAGTAGTACATGATTTCGGGCAGTTATGGTCACAGAGGCGATTTTTGATGTCCTCAGGATCCCCAATCAGTAATGGAGAATATGTTCGCCAATTATTGGACGCCTTGCAGAAACCTTAGAAGATTGCAGTAGTTAAATGTGCAGCCCATGGAAAGGGAGAGGATTTTGTTACAAAATAAAATAACTACGGAAGTAGCTCATTTTTGTGCTATACATGCTTGTATTTTCAATGGAGAATATGCAGGAGAGAGCACAGAAGAGACCAAGCTCAGCATGATGTTAGCTGTAGCCCATACTTGGGATGGGGTAAAGTGACTGCAGGATGAGGTCCCAGAGGAGGAAGCTGCATCATGGGTTAGAGCAGGCTGTGAAAAGAGAGAAGATGGCATTTGGGTATTGACAGATGACAGAGCAGTACTACCTAACTGTTTATTGAGCCCAATGGCAAGGCAGATACATGGAGCAGTTTGTCTTGGGTGAAATGCCATGGTGCGAGTGTTTTGGCAAACTTGGTTTAACCCCCGTTTACGTGTGTGTACTGAAGTAGTGTGTCACAGGTATGTTACGTGTCAACAAATGAATGTTGGCAAGAGATTTGTGGTTACGATGAGTCACATTGGAAGATCACAAGGTCCTTTTAATATGATACATCTGGACATTATTGAGATGCCGAGGTGCAATAGGCTGAGATATGTTTTGGTGTTGGTGTGTATCTTTTCACATTGGGTTGAGGCATATACAACTAGATAATGTGACAGTCTCACAGTGGCAATACTGCTATTAAGGGAACTGATATCGCGTTTCGGAATTCCAACATCAGTGGAGACAGATAGAGGAACACTCTTCCATAGCAATTGTTGTGTACAACTTTGAACATGGATCAGAGATTGCACTGTAGCTCCCAGCCTGAGGCATCTGGTCTTGTGGAACAGATAAATGGCACAATCAAGATGAGGGTATCAAAGGTTTGTTTGTCAACTTCTTTGAAATGGCCAGATGCGCTGCCATTGGTATTGATGAGTCTGCGTAGCACTCCTGATAGAAGGACAGGGCTTTCTCCCAGTGAGATGTTAATGGGAAGAGCAATACAATTGCCTACGGTGCCACCTACAGCATTGATAAACATCACAGATGATTTGGTTTTGGATTATTGTAGGGTACTGGCTGATCAAGGCCGCGACTGCATCTACCTCGAGAGACCTGCTGCATGACCTAACCCTGGTGACTGGGTGCTTGTCCGAAAGCATGTGAGGAAGAGATGCCTTGATGCTCGCTGGTGAGGACCATATCAGGTGATTTTGGTCACAAGTACAGAGGTAAAGTGTGGAAGATTGCCAAACTGGATCCATGCTTCACATACCTGCCAAGTTCCAGAGCCTGTGGAGGAAACAACTCCCTTTGTTCTGAGAAGTGCAACTGAAAATGTAACAGGAAAGGAAGGAACAGGGCAAGTTGTAAGGACTCTTGGTGAGGCTGGACAATCGACTGACCAAGGAAGAAGAGATCAAGCTGCTCCAGAGTTGAGTTCGTATTCTGGAGTAGATGAGATTGCATAAGTGAACTTTGAACTAGATCACAGCAAACAACCTATTTAGGAAGGATCAGATCAAGAGGAAGAGAGGAGAGCAGGTGCAGAAGAAAAGATTTGGCCAGCAAGAAAAGAGAGGCGGAATATAAGGCTTGTATATGAGAAAAATCTTTCTCCAATTCCCAAAACATCTGAATCAGATCAAAGTGAACCTGAAGAGAGACTGGATGGTCTAAGATGATCCAGAAGAGAGAGGGTACCATCTCAAAAGTATGCATCTCCTGAATGGATGTACCTGGCTGCAGTTGCAGAGACCGGAGTGATCCGAGAGGATGGAGACCAGTGCAGTGAGTCAAAGAGAGAGCACTCTGACAATTGATATTCAGCTGCTGGTCCCTGGAGTTGACATTTTTTATTTCTGACTCTGACAGTTCCAGATCCACCAAGGCTGAGTGGTTTGCGATTTTTTTATCCTTAATCAGGTTGCTTTCCCTACCTTTGGTCGACAGCCCACTGCACAGGAAATGGGAGAGATTTGTACAGAGATTTTGCAGCTTGTTCTTGCTATGCTTGGATCTAATATCATTAAAGATGTAGCTTGAACTGTGAAAGAAGAACTTAATTGCATTTAGAAATAAGATAACCTAGGCCCAAGTGGAAGAATATTTAAATTAGGGACTTTCAATAGAAGAAGAATTGAGGATTAGGGCTGACTACATCTCTTTAATAGGTTAGTATTATCGGACTGAAAATTGCAATAATCATACGGAAAACAGAAAATAAAAAGACATTGTAAATAACAGGATAAGGCAAAGAAAAGAAAAAAAGAGACTGTTGATTTTATTGCGCTTCACTAAATCCAACAGTGGTTCAAAATGGAGTCTTAAAACTCAGGACGCAGGCAGAAGTACATATTTGGTACCCTTATTGGTGTGTTGCTTACTGTCATACATGTGGTGATTGTTACATCTTAGGTTGGGTCTCACAATGCTACAAAGAATGGGGACAGGCAACACTTACCCCACCTGCCTCAGATGTAGAAGAGGGTGCATTCGCAAAAGATAGAGACATGACCAGGCAAACTAGTCAGATGTCACACGTAGATTTGTCAAAATGTGCTTTCATGTTGAATGCATTTGCTTGTTTGTTGTATGAGTATGTTGATACAATAGAAGCGAAAGACTGCTATGTGTGTATGCAACTACCAGCATCAGTAGAAGCAGGCATTTGATACCATCATTTACCTTTGACGTGTGGCATCACATGTAGTGTGTTGTTTAGCATGTTTTATAGTAAGGCACATTTTGAGTACTACTCCTACAATTACGATGTGGTACTCTCAGAAGTTCCAGTTCTTAAGTACATGAATAAATATGATTATTATAAGGAGGTAGAGAGGATCTCTACGCATGTTGTGCCTACTATTACTTTAGATACAGCCTATGCCCAAAGACACAATCTGACCTGTATGTTATCTGACATCGAGAAGAAGTTTGTAGATCAGATAGAAGATCGAAATAGGCAGACATTATTTAGACCAGATCCAAAGCATAAAGTTATTACATGGACCCAGGAAGAATTAGATCATAAGGCAAAGGGGAGTTCTGGTCCAATAGCTTTAGCTTTTCAGCAAAAAGGGAAACTGTGCCTTAGACACCCTTCAACATGTTATGGCAAGATATTTGCGGGTAAGAGTGATTGTGAACACATTTTCTTATTTGAGGAATCAATAAGGAAGGAAGGTGCTATTGGATAAATTAACCATAGTGCCAATTGTGTATTTTGTGTGTGGAAAAAGTGTTTATGTGAAATTGCCTAAGAATTGGTATGATGTGTGTTATTTGGCTGTGGTATTGGGCTTTGGAAGGAAAAATATCTCACAGAGGAAAACGCAGTGTTAGTGCAGGTGAAATTGTTGGGGATGTATTTGGCACCATGATACCTAACTTGGGCGTGGGTTTTGAATGATGTGAAAATTAGGAAGTTGGCAACGCTAGTGTATAAGCTCTCTGTGAATACGGCCCAAATTTCATTAATTGTTGATGGGAAGATGGTTTCGATACAGGCTATGGTTCTTCAAAATCTTTATGCATTAGACGTGTTATTAGCAAAAGCCGGAGGAGTCTGTAAATTATTGAAAGTTCAACAGTGCTGTACTTATTTTCCATACAATAGTCAGGATATAAGGAAGTACATTATTAACATTACAGAGATACATTAAGATTTACGTGATCTGGCTGCTGAGGGACTTTCGGAACACATTGGTAAAGGATTTGGAAAGGTTGGAAGCTGGTTTAGAAGCCTGGGACAAGGAATGATGGGATACATCTTGAAACCTATCATACTAGCTGTCATTTGTATAACAGTACTATTGGAAGCCATCAAGGGTTACAAATGGCAGCACATCATAATAACAGTTCTTTGAAAAAACGAGAGCAGCAGTTGGAACAACTGCAGAACAGTCATTATCAGCACCTTAAAGGATTAAAAAGATTTAGACAGGGCCGGAAAGCTACAACTTCTGTTCAGGTTGTTCTTTTCTACAAGGAGAAAACTGTGACAGGGTAGAATGTTGGTGTTATGACATCACTCATAAGATGGGGGAACTGATAGAGCGCTCACATCACTCTAAATTGCATGGGTGCACTGTATTCATGGTTTAAACACACTCACATGTATTTTTGTCATTTGCAGCATTTCATGATTATTATGATGCATTTATTCAAAGTTATATTAGCATTGAAAGGTATTGTACACATTTAAGTAGGACTTTGTATGTATTAAAGAAACCTATAATTCCTGTATGTATGATGTGCAGGATGAAATATTATTCGTGCAGTGTAATTTGAGTTTAAGTTGCCTGAATTCCAGGCCCAAACTGCAGGTTGTTTGAGTTTTGTTTCTCCTTGATTGCTCAAGAATTATAATTAAATTAATCCTTTTTGTGCCGAAGATAGTGTGTTCTCAACCTATTGCAGGTGCAGGAATTCATCCTCTTTATTCTTAGATTTAAGGAGATACCTGGAATGTCTTTGAAGGAGGCTGGAAGGCAAAAAGGGAGGACGCCTTTTGTGTCTGGCCTATCTGGGAACCAAGGCCACTGGAAGAAGAACCAATTTAATTAAAGCTTCTGTGGAAACTTATTGAAAGATGTTGCAAATGGCAAAGTTTACCTTGTGATGTATTGTGGGTTGAACATTGCCATTTTGTATGATGTGCAGGGGCAGTTTCAAGAGACTTCTGCTTATTTCAGTGGAGAAGGAGCATCTTAGAATGTACTCCATAGCATTAAGCTATCAGACTCATTTGACATGAGTACTTCTTAGGAAGTCAACACGTGCTGACACCTTTGGGATAGGATATCAGGGAAAGATACCTTTTTTTTCTTCTCTTCTATTCTTCGTTGCATTATGATTTTGGAGTTCATCATATTATGTTGCTTGTGCCGAGTGAATTATATTCATAGAGTCGGCTCAGTATTGATTTGTATGTACCCATATACTCTGATATTGAGGTGTGTTTATATCCAATTATTTTTGGCCTTATAATAATTCGACAACTCAAATTCGGAGCCTGTGGTCCTTTAGAAGAATGACTAAATTGAAAGTATAACCTTGAATTGTTTTACTCCCCTCAACACTTTTAGCAGGCTATAAAAGACCATCTGATTTGAATTTAGTAGGGAAGGCAAGGAGTAAACATTAGCTTAATCAACTTCACCCAGGGAAGAGTTATGGTTGCCACTTTAGAAGAGCTTCCATCCTTCAACTAGTATCCCAATTTTGTACAATCATTACATTTTTACAATGTAAATCTTGATTTGTGTTGCAAAGTAAATAAAACCACAATGCTTTCTATCTGGTTTGCATTACTTTGGTAATACGAACCCTGCACTAATTAATAGTAACTATATGCCCTTGAATCTGGTAGATCAGGCTAAATTCATATGGTTGCTTTGTATTATGGCACAGTGACACCACACCACTAAATAAGTGGGTGAGAATGTTTGTTTAACTCCTCCTACACTGAGTCAAGCACAGGGCTTTTTAGCTTAAATGAGTATCCTCTTCAGGCTACCGGAACCTGTAAGCTTCCTGCACTCTAATGATATTAAAGGATTCATATTTGGGCTTCAACAGCAGGCAGGGTGCTTGCAGTAGCTGAAATAACTAGCTGTTATTAGCAGGTTCGGGCCACGAGAGGGCAGTGGTAGAAAAATAATTGATTGCTCTTCTCTGATACTTGATCGATGTATTCAGAAGTGTCTTCTTGATTCAAAGCTGATACTCCAAAAAACAATTGTGTATCTGACGTTGCATAGTTGTCATTCCTAAGACTGATGAATAAAGTTGCAGTATAGTGAAAGGCTCATTAAACTTAGCCAATCACTAAACTGACCACAGCTGCATTTTCCTTAGAGAGACATCGAAAATACCGAGAACCTGTTTTTGGACATTCATGCCCACACATTACATTTCACTGCAATTTTAAAATGCTACAGACATTCATTTTTTGCTAGGTGACTTCTCGCCCCACTGTTCCCATCCCGTGTAGAAAAGGACATCCAGAGAGGGCCTTTAGTTGGACTAGGTCTCTGAGAACAAGAGCATTAATACCTCTTCTTAGTAGCCCATGTAGTAGTCATTTTCATGTACTTGTCCTCATTAAATTCTGCTTCATGCTAGCAATGCTTAGAGGCCTGGTGGGCATACTGAATAATAGCTTTAACCTTTGTTTGTTATATCACTGTCTTGGAGTCACAGTCCAGCTGCATTAACGTTAGACTCTAGAGTTTTATATTAACTTCCATATGCTTAGAATGTGTTGTTTGATACCTTCACCCTAAAAACATGAAGCATTCATCTTAACCTACTTCATTAGTTATTAGCCATATTTGTCTGTGTAATGTGTTGTGTCCACATAGCAGCAGTGCCAAACATTTTCTTTAATCTCATATTACATGCATCACCATGTACAACAGAAGCAACAATTTTTTGTTGATAGGTTCATTTTACTAAAAACAACAGGCCTTTTTTTACAAGGAATTAGCACAACACAGTGCCACAAGCCATTTGACTGTGCTGTGCTGTGTTAATTCCGAAGCAAAGGTATGCATCATATCTACAGATATAATGCATACCTCCCCTGCGCTGGTGCATAATATGCTGCCAAGCACCGATGCAGGCACCTTTGTACCACGGTGCAAGGGTGCCTGCGTCACGGGGATGATCATTTTTGTGCAGGAAATGCTCCTCCCTATACCTCCCCCGGGTAGGAGGAGCATTGAGACCTATTCAGAGGTTTACAATTTCTCGTATATCTGGGAATGTGCCAGGTTCCATGGGTGCAACGTGGGAACACCCACAGCAGCACCATTGGAATGCCCCTTTCACGTAAAATGTTGCATGTAAAGGGGCCGTATTTACAAGGATAGGAATAAGCCACACTTTTCATGTTCTTGTAAATATAGGGCAGCACAATGTGCCACCAGTGCTTCAAAGAAAGTGACTCACCAGCAGCGCAAGAGGCTTGTAAATAAGCTCCAACATTTCTATAACAGTATCAACACCCTTGACCTGTGTTTGTCGACATATTTTTATAAGCCTTACTATTTTTGGAAAAAGGGTGCGTCCATTTGACCAGAAGCACAGAAGGAGTCAGACCTTAGTAGAGTTCCAAAGAAATGTACAATAAATCAAACCGATTGAAGGTTAGCATGAATGAGGCAGATAATATTCTTTCAACATTTCTAGGGGTTGACATTACTTGTGTAGTTTGCTGAAGTGGAGTTACACAAAATTACACCTAAATATCCAATACTATGGGGAATAAGTGAGGAGCATACGCCAGCATTTTTGCACTTTTTTCGTAGCGCAAAATGCACCTTATTGTCAAAAGTCGACCAGAAGATACATTTTGCTATATCTACAAAACAGCCAGAACCTGCTGGTGTTTGCTAGTTCTTTTGTATCTGTGCTCCTGTGGTAGGATGTGTGTGCTAAATTATCCTTAATTATGCTGGTCGAGAATGTATTTACATTGAAAAAACAAAGGCAAGAGGCGTTTGGTAAAACATGAACAGTTGGTTTAATGAAACACTGTGGCTGGGACTTTACTATACAGAAATAGGTCCGAGGACTGACTCACAGTAGAGTCGTTCTGAGCATATTTATATACATTTCTTGGAGCACCATACAACCATTCAAAGATCCGCCTTAGGGAGGGGAAAGTGGGCCTAGTCATGGAACCGTAAATAATTTTCACCTGATAGCAAATTCTGGTGGCTCTTGACCATGAGTGTACACAATGCAGGCCAGTGGGTAACGTGTCCAGATGTTCGGCACGAAGAGCATGTGATACTGTGTTTGCTGTGTGTGCTATGTGCTGATTGGCTAAGTGTTCCTAACTTCATGTGGTATCTACCTTTATAGTGTTTTTGGGAACACATGCCTCTCTAGCCATATGTGCTTTATTTGGGCCAATCTCCCTGGACCATTGTAGTGTAGCTGCCTATCTGTGGGTCAAATCTGGGTTTTTCCTGTTTGTGTGTTTGTTCTGCTGGTTACGTGTCACCCAACCTGTGATCTGTCAATCAGTTGCCTCAAGCCTAGGTCGCAGGGCCAGGGACCATGTAGCTCTGACTAGGGTTTGATGGAGAGGTCATATTGGGTGATTTCAACAACAGTGATTTGATTTCATTCTCATGCACAACTGTATCGTTGCGTACTTCGACATCAATATTAACAATTACGCAAATGGGCATGACTCTGTAATTTTTGGTAATTGTGCTTCAAAAGAGTAACACCAAATCACTCTTGTTTACTCTGTCATATTTTAATTTCCCTAGGACTAAAGATGTACCTCTTTTAAATTTACCATTAACTAAAGCATGTTCTTTTTCAACAAAAACAGTTGTTTAAATGTATATTTGTTTAGTAATTTTTCAAGTTGCTGGACACATTTTTACAAATACAGGCATACACTGTCCACAGACAGCATGCAGTTCACAATATTGATATGACATTCACCACTCAGCCAAAAGACTCAGCCCCTCCCTGCATGTGTACTTGCTCTGAGACCTAATCCAACCCGGTTCTGTCGTTTGACAAATAATAAAACATATAGAAATGTTGTAACCAAGTTAGCAAATGCAGTTATGTTACATTCTTCAGCTGCCCGACTTGGGAAGGCAGAGCCATTCTTGCAGATGAGAAGAAACAAAGAATAAGAAACAACGACAGGGAGGAGAAAAGCGGAACAAAGACCAGACGAAGGTTCAAATCTCCCCGTCTCCAAACCACCCCATATCTAAATAGTCTCCTCGCCATTAAGGAATGTACAGCATGATAGTCTTCTGTTGGGGTGGCCTTTCTTAGGGTTTTGTTTCTAGTTTATATATGCATCTACCCCAGTAGGCATAGCTCATATCCCTTCCACCTGTATATGTGAGGTTTGTCTATTTCAGCATGAGCTCATTTACTCCGATCTCTCAGCAAATTCACCTATCCATAGGGTGGAAGTCGACTTCCATGACACATGCACCATTTTGCGAGTACCTGTGCTAAGTCATGAATTTGCAAACATGTTTTGTTATCTTTGTAGATGTTAGCAGGCCCAAAAGACAAGGGGGTCCTTCCTAGCTATTGATAAATGCTTGGCGCAAGGCTCTGAGTTAGATTTTTGAAGCCATGCAAAGTCACACTGCCTCCCTGATGTACTCTGCGCAAGGGAGGCATTCCAGAAGAATTGCTGTGGGTATTCTCATTCAACTCCAATGGGTTTTGATACAGTTCTAGATTTACAAGGACTTGCACACCTGGCAATGCATCTAAAACGTACACCTCCCCAGGGCAGGCATAACAAAAACAATTGTGCAGCACACATAGAAGGGGGAAACCGCCTCTATGGATTGTTTTTGTTCAGGAAGTTGTCCCTTTCTACACAAAAACAATCCTGCCTACAACACAGGCACCCTTTCAGCATGGTGCAAGGCTGCCTGCGTTGGTGGTGGCAGCTGAAACAACAACATCTCAGTGGGAAAGGACAGGAATGCACATGTTGCATAAAAATGGCGCATTCCTGCATTCTCAGCAACGTGACTAAATGAGGCCCATAGTGTACGCATTACAATTCTTTCTCTCAAAACCGACTCACTACCTGGCACACAATATGGTAAAATACTGCTTGTATCTCTGCACATTTAGGGCAATGATGTGGTGCCTCTGGATACATATGGGCTAAGTGTGAGAGTGCACTGGTGGTGTAGATCTGTCCCTGCATATTTCAGGGTGCATTTGAAGCCCTTCCCCCAACAAGATACATGGAACATGTGCATATTAAGCAAAGAGGGTTTAAAGATGTCTAAAAACACAGCCTGGTTATTACTGGGGGCATATAGAACTAGCAGTATTATCACCAGAAGTCTGCCATCTATTTCTACATTGTTGTGTATTAAAAGAGAACCCCAAAAGGAATCCTGACAAGGACCCCTATGGCAAATCCAGAATATATATAATCTATGTGGCTCTTCACTGCTTCTGAAGCTTAAGCAATTCATTCTATTTTGGGCGGGTCTCCTGTAAATAGACAAACTGTATGTATCATTGTTTGTGATATGCATAAACATGATACATGTTAATGTGCAAAGCCATATCCTAAACTTTCCAAGTGAGGATGCTGTAGTTGGGTGAGCTACTACAAATAAACACAAGAGGGACCCAGGGAAAAGGCAATTACAAGAACAAGACCTCTCACTACAATTTCTTTACACTATAGTAATATATCCTATATTTATTCAATCAATAACATTGTCCCACAAACAGACTTCTTTAGAAAAATATGTCTTTTTTTTAAATTTAGTTTATACAGTTTTGTAGTCAATCAAAGAATTATAACACAATCAAATAAATCATTATACATATACTCAAAAAAAAGAAAGTTCACTATGTACAAGTAAATACAGTATGTATATACCCCCAAAAACACAAATCGTTCAAACATACCAATACAGTCAACCCATTCACACAACTCATACGGATTCACAGTCTCACCAGTCTTGTCAAACACAACAACATGAACAAGTCAAGAAAAAAATATAGGGACTAAGGGACAACATACAATATTTACATAAACAAACAGAAACTTTATAATAACACAGAACAGCGCCGACGCGCGTTCCGGAAACAAACTCTTTGTCCAGGATTCCTTCGTCAGGGCGCATTAATTCATTATTTTCCAGTCTGACAGTCTTTAACTTGACTTTATAATATATTGTTATCCATCCAAATTAATGATCTCACGGCAAACTACTACCTATGTTCTGCCCATACCACAACAGCACTCAACTTCCCCTACAGCCACAAATGCAGACAATGTTTTGCCTGTATGAAAAACACGTAAACAATTTCCTAACGCCCCATGCCATGATGATATACCAAGGTATGCCTAACCAGTAACAACACACCAGAAACAAACAACTGTGTATACATTCCTATTGGATATTGGGGGTTGTGGTGTTCCAAAAGATCCAAAGAAGTATCCCCTCTTGTTCTGGGTCTCACCCATACACCCCCACATTAGTACGTACACTCACCCTAGCACCCTTATGTCACTATACACTTGCATCCCGCTGTGAGAAAGTGCCTCTTATGCATGGTATGTCCCCACTTTTTACCTAGTTTTGATGTGGTTTCAAATGTAGTGCACAGGGTACCTGACAACCATATCCCCTGTGCCAGTTCTCCTTCCTTAAAAACAAACACCCACTTGGTACTTCTGCCTCCTGTAAGTCCCTAGTAAATGGTACAGTGGGTACCTAGGGAATGGGAGCAGAAGAGGGTCCCTTAAGAGCCCCCTCACTGGGTGCATGCCACTGCGTATACAGCCTGCATAGTATCAATCCAAGCGTTCCCCTAGAAATAGTTTTCAGGTCTGGGAGAAAGGGGGAGGCAATAGTAAATCAACACAAAGAACTCCGGAGCTCTCAGGTCAGCAACCTGCCAGGGGTGGCTCTTGGAGCTCCCCTGCCCGCACCATGGGGGCTTTTGTCAAACCACTGTGGGCAACTCAACATGAGCTGTTCTTCTCTGAAAGGAGAGCTCTTTATCTACTATTGACGAATAGTTGCACATAAATGTACAAATCTAGGCTCAGCTGCTTGTGGAGTGACACATTCAGCTAGTTTTGTCTTTTTAGCCAGTGTAAGTGCTGAACTTACACCTGTATTGGGAACAGTGAGACTTCATATCCCAGAATTCAAAGTGGTGTTACCTATGAAGGCATTGGAGAAGATATAGAAAGCCTAGCCACTATATCTGATTTCTATGAGTCCGCTACTTGCACTAGCGACCCTGCGCTGATAAAGGAAGGAGAGAAAAAGGGCAAAAGAGGATTTTAAAATAATAATTCATAATAGAACATAGAGCCTAGAGCATAGGTTTGACTGCTGGGCCACACCCTCAATAGTATGATCAGAGGAGAAGGATTTCTCACTCCCTTTGAAAACTATACTGCATTCTAAGAGAAGAAAAGTCAAGATCACAAATCTCTACATTGAGTGAAAAGGCATCCTCTGAAATATCTCACTATCCAAGTAAGTCATGTACATGGGCCTAAATTAAAGTATCTGCTTTCAATTTAGCCAGGAAAATGTACATATGATAAAAATATAACCTTTTTGGCACCTGTAACCACTACATCACATTCAGGGCTGGCTTTAGTGCTGTTGGCACCCGGTGTGACTATCTTTGTTGATGCCAATGTCCTCCCTCTCCACCGAGTCACTCACTATGTCCCTCCCACAGCAGGGACAGATTGGCTACTGGGCATTTTGATGGGCTGGCAGGGTGGTGTCTTTTATACTGCAATGGACATATTTTTACTTGCAGCGCTTATAAATAATGTAAAAGCACCTGGTTTTGAAGTGCGCTTATAGCTTACTTTTAAACCATTTGTTTTTGCATTGTTTATGTAGAAGCGCTGCAAGTAGGAACATGGCCGGCATATCCTCAGCAACAAAACCAGCCCCCACCTTTAGTGAAATTGGACACTACCCTACGACCCCACCGAAACGCCTGGTGCTGGGTAGGTCAGTCTGGTCCTGCTCAACAGTTCCCTTCAATTCTCCAAAGCCTCTCTCTAACAGATATTTCATTTGTTGCATAGCTCTACTCATACCATTGTAGAGTGTCAGAGAACTTTTCATTACACATACATTATAACAGCGAGAGTGAATCATACAAGTGTGTAAATCAATGCATAGGGAATGTTAGATATGACAAAGAGGACTACAACAGGTGAGGAGTCACATGTCATCCATACTGGTAGGCAGTATATTTTAACGGTGCTGGACCTGGAGAAGGAAAAACTCAGAATTTAAAACATAACTAAATGGTTAGGTATAGCTATATGAAAACACATTTCTTGCCTCCAAACAAACTCTTGTTAGCAACATTAGGATAATGAACAACATAACGTTTCTAACCTAAAGGTTGCAGTATGCCTTCAGCTATTTGATGAGAGTACATAGCTCATTGTGCTATTTTAGGATTGTAGTTCAAAAACTGCAAGTAACAAAAGGATGTCTCTGAAGGAAGCAGTAACCCATTGAGCTAATCACATAAAATGCAATTCAATGGTACACATGCTTTGCAGCAGGCAAATGGAGTGGGATGGAGCCAGTGAGAGTTGCTAACCCTACTCTGTGAGGTGGTGTAGTTAAAGGCAATCGGCCCTGGGCACTTCAGGGTTTAAAACTGAAGTAGTACTTGTTTTTGTCAAGAGAAGAGAGACCTTTAATATTGGATCTTTAATTTTAATAATTACTACTATACTAATGACTTAATGGTTTAATGTTTTATTCGAGAGAGTTCGGTAAGATAGTTCTAGTTCATTCATTGTTTGAGCACATTTGTTTTTCTAATTTGCAAATAGCACCTTCTGGTAGTGAGGTGGCTGAACCCGTTTAGCACCCCAATTTGAATGCTGTTGATACGTCAAGCTGGATCAGGGCTGCGATGTGGCCTTGGACGAGGAGGGTGCGGATGTCGTCTGTGGTAGTGAGTAGGATAGTCTTGGTGCTGCGGTTGCTGCGGAATCCAGATTGAGAGGGGTCGAAGATGGAGCAGCAAAAGGGAGTAGCGAGATAGGCCTGTAGTTCTTGAGGTCAGTGGGATCTGCTGAGGGCTTCTTGAGCTGGGGTCTGACCTATGCACGTTTCCAGTCTTCGGGGAAGATTCCGGTCTCAAAGGTGGTGTTGATGATGCATCGTAATTCTGGCACAATGGCAGCTCTGTGGTAAATGTGTAGTGGGCAGGGATCTGTAGGGGCCTAAGTGGATGTTTTTCGTGGTCGAGTTAGTCTCTCTGGCCGTGAGCGGTGTCCAGGAGGAGATGGTGGGTTGGTTGGCATTACATGAGGGCGGGGTGATTGTGCAGTCAGTTATTTGGTCATTGAAATTGTCATAGTGGTTTTTGATCTTCAGGTGGAAGTAGGATCTAAGCTTGTCGCAGAGGTCCTGGTAGGGGGTGATGTCCGTGGCTTTGCTGAGTGGCATGGTGAGTTCCTTGAGATTGCTGGAGTATTTTGTTGTGGATGGAGGTTCTTTTGGTGATTCTTATGTGTTGGTGGTATACCGTCATGGTATTCTTATAGGTGGTGTGGTTTTCAGGCATTCTGTTGTTTCTCCAGTTCTTCTCGAGGCATCTGCAGGTGTGTCTGGCTTCTTGGAGGTCGGTGGTGAACCAGACGCCTTTTCTGGGGCGCTGTCTGTCAGAGATGCGTGGTGTGGCAAGCTTGTCTGCGCAGCTGGAGATCCATGTGTGAAGTGGCTGCGAGGTTGGCAGCGGGGGTTTCGCGGTTGAAGGTTCCATGCTTGGCCCTTTGATGCATTCCTGCAACCCTGGTATACAATTTGTTTTGCGCATTACCCACTTTCATTTACAGGAATTGTATTTCATCCTCGAGTGCTTAATTTACAACCGCATTGCTTTTAGCATGAGTCCGAATGTAGCCAGTGAGAACTTATTGGTCTTTACTCTATTCTTTTGTTTCTAACGGTTCACTCTTAAAAGGACCATCTTTATCCACAGCACAAAACATGGATTTACTGTCCTGGACAGCTTTCATGATCTCAACCCCCATCCATATGCCCATCTCGCCTGTAAGGGCCAACCATTTTGGTGCTCTAGGATTTGACAATTATGTAGTGTGCCTTTACTGGGGTGTAGCAGTCCCTAAACATTGCCAAGATCATTATTTGGCCAGGAATTTTGTAGATATTTTTATTCTTGGTGCTCTCCTGTTTGTATAGATATTTAGCCAATCACTTGCACTTTGTTTTTAGCTGGGAGGGTGGTTAGGGAGAACTACATCAATATTGCTGCTGTTATGCGATTGCTCACGACGTTCCTGTTGTTTCCTTCTTGGCGACGCAAACCCCCAACTCCCTCATGAACTAACCAATTAGCAAGGATGTAAACACTTGACCAAACTGGTTAATTCCCAAGGGAAAGGGGAAGTGGACCGAGAAAACAAGACAAACACTGGATCTCTTCCTGAGATGTCAGCAAAGTTTTCTCTTGAAGTGTTCAGGGCTTCCAAATGGTCGCTGATACTCTAATGCACCGTCGCTGGATTAACAGAAGGCTTACATGAATAGGAATAAACCTTGAATCTTACCATCACTTATTTTGTTACACATTAATTGAACATACCATGTCTGTTAAAAGCCCTTCCAAACACTTCTACAATTGCCAGGCTCTTTTGTTCTAACTGTTACCTTTAAGAACAACACAAGATCAAGTCAGCCAAGAACTAAAAGGGTTCTCAATGATTAGCTGGTTAGTAATTAGTGATGAGTTATTACAAAATGTCATGCATCAAACAAGTCCTAGCTTGCAATTGTAACTTGTAATCCTTAAATTGGGTTCTGTAATGTAATGAGAAATAAAGAAAAAGAAAACATACAAATTCCTATCTTGAGGAATTCTTAGTCTAAACACTAATGCACATTCTCCTGTACATATTTAGTTTACATCAGTTTACTCGTTTCTTAAATGTACTAAAGGTCAACTGGTACATCAGCACTTTCTATAGCAGTTTCAGTCACTGCCGAGTTATTCTTGAGTTTTGTTCCAACACACAGTCTATTTGACAATTGAACAACTTTCTTTACATTATAAATGATTCCAAAAGATTATTTGCATTTAAATCCAAGTTAGAACCTTTCTCAAGATAAAGCAACCAACTACAAAGTCTTAGTTGTACTTTTCTAGAAATCGGAATTGTCTTTACCAATGCTTGATGTTGTTGTGCTTGGTTGCTAAGTAACTCTTTTCTTACTTTATTACAGGGAGCGGAAGTCCGTGCACGAAGCCAAACCGGAAGCAAGACGAAAGGAGTTGGCATCCAGGAAGGCGTTGGAGATTCTCGGGGATCGGCGGAGAAGACGAGGGCAGGTAAGCGGAATCCAATTCTGGGGACCGGGAGCTGGAGAAGGCTAGCGGAAGCGGGGAAGAAGAAGAAAGGCGGGGAATCCGGGTGGGTCTCAACAGCAGAGAAGGAACACTCGCGGTGATGCCGAAACACGAAGCGAAGCGTCACCGCATGTGAGGGCACAGCTTATATAGTCTTAGTCAGGGCGTAGCCTCCTTCTGCACGTGTAATGAAAAAGACGTTGCTATCAGCCTTGGAACGTGAGTCAGCTTGAAAGTGAGGTGCGGTCAATTAACAATCCCGGAAACCAATAATCATTGCTAATTGCAAAACCCAAAGAAACAAACAAGCATTGCTATTGCCAAAAGAAACAGTTCTATAATGATACACAACAAACAATGCTATTCTCAATTGTTGAGTTAAACTGACAATAGAATACAATAAAGAGTAACTTAACTTACAGCAGCATATGCGCCCATGACAGTTTCCCCCCCCAAAGGCCGTCTAACAGATCGTGGTTTTTGTGGGTGGAGAGCATGAAACAGGCGAACCAACCGAGGAGCGTGCACATTAGTTTCGGGCTCCCATGATCTTTCCGAGGGATCATATCCTTTCCAAGCAATCAGGTAAAACAGACGACCTCGAAAGCGTTTCGCATCCAGAATCTTTTCAACCTCATATTCTATATGATCTCCTACTACTACAGGGGGAGGAGGGTTATCAGGTCGGGTTTTTGGATCATAAGATTTTAGCAGGGAGACATGGAAAACAGGATGGATTGCATAATCGTGCGGGAGAACCAATTTAATGGATACAGGATTCACAATCTTATCTACAGGAAAAGGGCCAATAAATCTAGGTTTTAGTTTCTTAGGTCCTTCAATCTGGATATTCTTTGTCGCCAACCTAACCATGTCTCCTGACTTGTACTGAGGAGCCGGTATCCTATGAAGATCAGCTGCTTCCTTAACTTTTTTCTTTGTTTTTGGTTAACGTCTTTTTAATGTGTTCCTGAAATGTTTGCAGATTAGTTAACCTGTCAGTGACAGTGGACATGTTATGGGTTTTGTCTGGAAATATTATTGGTTGTGTTCGAGGATGGTGACCAGTGATAAAATAGAAGGGTGAGCATCCTAAAGCCGAATGTACTGCGTTATTATACGCAAACTCAGCTAAAGGTAATGCTTCATCCCAATTGGACAGCGCAAACTTTGTTTGAGGTACTGATTAACTTTTTCGGTTTGACCGTCAGTTTGGGGATGGAAGGCGGATGATAGGGCTACTTCGATGCCCAACTGACTGTTAAGTTGTTTCCAAAATTTAGAAAGAAATTGGGGACCTCTGTCTGAAATGATTTTTTGTGGCCATCCATGCAGTTTGATTATGTTAGCCACGAAGATGCTGCTCAACTCAGTTGCAGATGGCAGTTTGGGAAGAGGAATAAAATGTGCCATCTTTGATAGAAGGTCTACCACTACTAAGATTGTGGTTAAACCATGGGATTTGGGTAGATCTGTGACAAAGTCCAGACTAATGGTATGCCAGGGGTATGGTAGAATCGCTAATGGTTGCAATAAACCCATTGGAGGAGTATGTAAAGATTTCTGTCGTGCACATACTGGACAAGTATTAACATATTGGTGAACGTCTATGCTCATGTTTTTCCACCAGAAATGTCTTTGGCATAGTTCAAGCGTTTTTTTTATTCCTGGGTGAGCTGCTGTGGCTAGATCATGATTCCATTTCATAATTTGTTCCCTCAGTTCTTTTTCTGGAATAAACAGTTTATTCTTATAAAAAAATGACCATCTTGGATTGAAGTATTTTTTAGTGAAAGCCATTGTTGTTGATCCAGCTTTTGTGTTTTACTCTTCAATAGAGTCAAAAAAGCATCAGAGGAGATTTCTGCACACACCTTCTCAGCAGGTATTATACTCTGCAAATCCTTTGGTAAGTCTTTATTCTTATCACAAACCAATCATGAAAGAGTGTGTGACAATAATTGCTTAGTGCCAGGACGGTAGGTGATTACAAAGTCAAACTCACAAAAGAATTGCAAACAGCGCATTTGTCTGGGAGTAAATGCCTTTACAGTCGAATAAAACTGTAGATTCTTGTGGTCAGAAAAGATTGTGATAGTGTGTTTAGCCACCAGAAGATGATGTCTCCATTCCTGGAAAACTGACTTGATCGCTAGTAACTCACGCTCAGCTATGGTGTAATTTTGTTCTGCGGGTAATAACTTTCGCGGAAAAAAAACTATTGGATGTAAACGACCTGTAGTAACATCTTTTTGTAACAAAATCCCACCAATGGCTGTTTGTGAAGCGTCTGCCTCTACGAAAAAAGGTCTGTCTGGGTCTGGATGCACCAAAATAGGTGCTGTGGTGAAAGCTCTCTTTAAGATTTGGAACGCTTTTTCTGCTTCGACACTGCAATGAAATGTTTTCCCTTTTTGCAGTAATTGCGTTATCGTTACAACTATTTCAGAAAATTTTAAAATGAAGCGTCTAGTAAAAATTTGCGAAACCTAGGACCCGTTGTATTTCTTTGACTGCAGTTGGAGTAGGCCAATTCAAGATTGCCTCTACTTTTTTTGGGTCCATTTTAATTCCTTCAGGGGACAACCAGTACCCTAGGAAATTCCACCTTTGAGGTGTTGAAGACGCATTTCTCTAATTTCACGAATAAAGAATTGTCTCTGAGTCTTTGGAGAACTGCTCGGACATGTTTTGCATGTTCCTCTGGATTCTTTGAATAGATTAAGATGTCATCTATGTATACAATGACACAAATGTCTAACAGATCATGCAGGACTTAATGAATGAAGTACTGAATCGCTGCTGGAGCGTTGCAAAGATCGAATGGCATTAATGTATACTCGAATAGGCCGAACTTCGTGCTGAAGGCAGTCTTCCACTCATCTCCTTCCTTGACACGGATTAAGTGGTATGCTCCACGTAGATCTAATTTCGTGTAAATACTTGACCCTTTAACTTGATTTAGTAATACAGGGATCAAAGGCAAAGGGTACCGTTTTTTAAT